>NC_088830.1:3017374-4272374 GCF_904066995.2 Poecilia reticulata | reverse complement strand
CAGCAGACATATACGAAAACATATCATTGTCAAGATTTTCCACATTTTTACTTCATGAAGGATGCTGAAAGAAATAAAATTAAATAATTTTGATAAAGAAATTGAAAGTTGAAAAATGTCATAGGGATTGGCAAAAAGGAAGTTATTGAGGTAGATACAGAGCAGAAAAGAAGGTAGAACTGATAACACACTGTTGGATGAAGGGACATGTCCAGGAGAAAATGTTTTGAATTTTTTTAGTTATTGGCCTGGCAGGGCAAAGATAATTTAAGTTAAATTGGGCTTATAAGGGGGCTGCACAGTGGCGCAGTTGGTAGAGCTGTTGCCTTGCAGCAAGAAGGTTCTGGGTTTGACTCCCGGCCCGGGTCCCTCTGCATGGAGCCCGCATGTTCTCCCTGTGCATGCGTGGGTTTTCTCCAGGTACTCCGGTTTCCTCCCACAGTCCAACAACATGACTGTCAGGTTAATTGGTCTGTCTAAATTCTCCCTAGGTGTGAGTGTGTGTGCATGGTTGTTTGTCCTGTGTATCTCTGTGTTGCCCTGCGACAGACTGGCGACCTGTCCAGGGTGACCCCGCCTCTCGCCCGGAACGTCAGCCGGAGATAGGCACCAGCAACCCCCCCTACCCCAGCAAGGGACAAGGGTGTACAGAAAATGGATGGATGGATGGATGGATGGGCTTATAAGGGAAAAACTTCTTATAATCAGTTCTTAAAGTGATTTTATTGATTTTTATTTTCTATTTGTGATTCTCAGGCAGGTTTTGTGGAGACAAAATCCCTGATGTCTTGATCTCAGCCGACAGCAGGATGTGGATCGAGTTTCGCAGCAGCAGCAATTGGGTGGGCAAAGGCTTTGCTGCTGTTTATGAAGGTAGCAGCTCCTATAAATTAATAAATCACCCGGACAAATTGCTGGTTAACATGCATATGCATTCGTATGCAGCATAATCTTATGTTTGATGATTAAACATGCCTGGTTTTTGAGATTAGCTCCATTACTCATGGTGCAGAGAGAATGTTTCAGGTCTCTGCGATCAGCAACGGTTGATGCTAACTCATCCTGTCCGTCTCTGCCTGCTGTGATTCTGTTTTTCTGTTCAGCCATCTGTGGAGGGGAAATTACCAAGGACTCTGGGCAAATTCAGTCTCCCAACTACCCTGATGACTACAGGCCCTCCAAAGAGTGCGTGTGGAGGATCACTGTGTCGGAGGGATACAATGTTGGACTTAGCTTCCAGGCCTTCGAGGTGACCCACTCTCTCTGTCTCTGTGTGTGGGTGTGTGTGTATTTGTGTGTTTCCAAGTGTGTGTGCGTGTCACTGTGTGCATGAGTTCGGAAAGTCTGGGTCAAATTTCACGCTCGTATTGTTGCTAGAAAGGTAGTAAAGGTTCCAGTGGATGATGTGTGTGAATCTGGGGTTAAATCCCATAGTTCAGATTATTCTCTCCATGTTTGTTGCTGTATGCTGCTGTTGCATCAATTACTTCCTCTGCTTTACAAACAGCAGCTGTGACTGTGTAAAAGTCGGTGTTCTTTCTTCATTAAAATGTAAAAACCTAGTCCTTGTTTCAACCACTTTTGATAATTGTATGGACAAATGTTCAGGGAGAAATTTGTGTCCACAAGTGTTCATCAGTGCATCACATAGGAATTAGCTGTGCAGTCCTGACTTTCCTGTAGACATATTTAGTTTGAAACAAGCCCCTCCCACACTTGTTGACTTTAGGGAAGATCCACTTGTAAAGTCCTGATTGTGTCAGTAGCGATTTCCATTACAAATGTGTGCAAATCTTTGTCTATGTTTTGGTAATGTTGAAAAAACACGATTTGGATATTGCGGTGCTTCCATTAAATAAGAAATAAAATCAAAATCACGTTAATAAGCTAAGTCACACGATAAGTCATTAAAAATCACAGTTACATGATACATATCATAACTCAGTCATGGTGCTGGTGCTCATCATCTATCATCCATGAGAGGAAACACTGATGTCTTATTCAGGCGTTGGAGCGACAAGCCCCGCCTTGTATGTGGTGCTTTGGGAAAACTGTAATTGGAGATTTTACAGAAGAGTTATGGCTTCAATATGTTGGAATGGCACAACTTTTTATGAACTGTGATGCTGGGAGAGCTCTGGTGGGACCAGCTGCACATTGTCTGGAAAAAACAAAAACAAAACCATCATCTTTCTACCACCACTTCCTGTTGTCTTCTTTGTTGTTTTCTCCAGTAGCAACATCTGGCTGTTGATCACTTGCAATGTGAAAGAAGTGTTACCATTGCAGTTTTGTGAAATACATCAATTTCAATACAACTGAAGACCCATCTTATCTTAATGCCAAAGCTGTTTATTGAAAAAAATGAGCTTTTTCAAAATTAGCATGTTTCCATTAAGTAAATGTATCTTCATCATTTCAATTTGCGCAATTGTATGAATAGTGGAAATGCAGCTAGTAATGTGAAAATTGAATTTAACATTGAAAAGAAAAGTCGGAAAACTTGGCTAGAAAAGATGCTTTGACTTTCTGAGACATCCTGAGGACACCTGCAGCATAACGAGTGACGCAGTGTCAAACTGTGACGCAGTGTGTTACACTTCACTCCTTATAGGTGTAGAAAACTACAGATTGTTATTTGCTGTCAGGATTGGGCTAACTGTGCATCTCTGCCGTGGAGTAATTATGTGGAGCCTTTTACTTCAGTTGGTCATTTTACATAAATGCTCTCAGCAGTTATTACAGAAACTCCTTGATTTTTCTCCCTTCCAATCATAAAAACTGCAAGTATTTTTTTCCATTTCACAGCAATGATTAATCTATATAAAGCAAATAAGGTAGAAAGTTTGAGCCATATCAGCTAATAAATGGCGCACTGATGATGACTGTGACACTCCAAGAGTCTCACTGAACACGTGTGTGTGTGTGGGTGTGTGCGTGTGTGCGTGTGCGCGTGTGTGCGTGTGTGTGTGTGTGTGTGCGTGCGTGGGGGCACGCGTGTGTGTGTGACTGTGTTTGTGTAGATCGAGAGGCACGACAGCTGCGCCTACGACTACCTGGAGGTTCGGGATGGCCCGCTTGAAACGAGCCCGCTGATTGGCCGTTTCTGTGGCTACGACAAACCTGAAGACATTCGCTCCACCTCTCACACTCTGTGGATGAAGTTTGTCTCTGACGGGACGGTGAACAAGGCTGGCTTCGCTGCCAACTTCTTCAAAGGTGAGGGAGCTCAATAAAGGCGGTCAGTGAGTGTTTTTCTCTTCAATTTTTTTTCATGGATTTATTTATTGTCCTCTTTCCTCTTTCAGTCACCCTAATGCCACCAGTCTTGCTGTATTTAATGAATTTACAGTGAAACTTCTTGTCTCGCCGTACCTGTTGTTTTTTTCCCATGCGGCTTTTCTTTCCAAGGCTTTTCACATGAATTTTGACTCGTGTGTTCCAGAGGAAGATGAGTGTGCCAAGCCAGACAATGGTGGATGCGAGCAGAGGTGTGTAAACACTCTTGGCAGCTTCAAGTGTGCCTGTGACCCTGGCTACGAACTGGCTCCTGACAAGAAGAGCTGTGAAGGTAACAATGAGTGTGTTTCAGCATTTCTTAGATCATAAGGCTAATTTTTCCAACAAATATTACGTTGTGAGGACCTATTGCTACTTATGGGCCCCAAAAACCCAATCTGCATAACAAGAAGTTTTAGTTTTGGGGGTTATGTTTAGGATTTTCATGATGTGAATTGAGTTTATGTTAGGTTTAGAGTCAAGCATGTACTGATAATGGTTCAGTTTGGGGTAAGGGTCAGAGTCAGGCAGTTAGGCTGTAGAGATGAATGAAAAATGAATGGAAGTCACTGCAAAGTCCTTTGAAGTTAGAAAAACATAAAATGTGCGTGCGTGTGTGTGCGCGCGCGCGCGCGTGTGTGTGTGTGTGTGTGTGTGTGTGTGTGTGTGTGTGTGTGGGTGGGTGGTGTGTGTGTATGAGGGACTGAGAATGTTCATTCTTGTTCACAGTGTTTTGTGTTTTATGCCAGTTTGACTCAGAAACATCCAAACAGCTTCCATCAACAGGAAAAAACACACAAGACAAATCAAACAAGGAAAAGGACTTTTATTCCCACGATGTAGACCATCTGCCAAAAGAACCAAACAAATATCATTCAACAGAGAAAATGGTGCATTTTAAATATATCAGCTGTATAATTACTTCTGGGAAAATTTTCTTACAGGATTTATGTTTGCATGTTTAAAGTACTTAAAGTGACTTTAAGTACTTTATTATAAGGAATTGGTTAAACAGAGTCAGTCAAAACATCAACATTTAATACGATTCCTGTCAAACTTGTTGATTTGATAATGACACTTTCTTTGTACGCATGTACTCTGGACAAACTTAACTTAAAGTAAAAAGCTTTCAAATTTAATTTGCAATTCATTGAATGTTCTTCATTTTGTGCTACACATATGTGGCTTTGACACATGTTTAAACGTATAGAAACGGTTAAAGTGGCAGTATGTAACTTTTATTTAAGAAATTGTTCTTTTACATATATGTTAAAACGTCACCATACCGTGAAAGTTTTACATGAGATAGATAACCAGTGAAAACATCAAGCTCTCCTGGCTTCTGCCAGTGGTAGACAGTAGAAATGCAAGTTGATTGAATTTCCATTGGAAATTTTCTTCACCAGTTTGTTTTCGCAGATTGTTCTTTTATGGAAGGTTGAATGTGATTTGTGAAGTGTTTTTTTTCTTCACGTTGAAAGACTCTATAAAAAGTTTTATACAGCACAGTCTGATGTTGTCAACTTTTTATATCTGGCTGCGAGCGTCCACTTCTGAATTCTTTTAGCTGTTTCCATCTTCTGTCACAGTAAACACTGGAGACCGAGGCTGTTGGGAATCATTCCAGTCTGAAGCAGCACACAGCTTCCATGGAGCTGAACAGACGTTGCGTTCTTCTTCGGGTCACGTGTCAGTCTCAAACCACCCCTCCATCTTGTTTTCTTCCTGCCCTTTTGAAACTGAAGGAAGAAATACTGTTCTGACTTTTTATTGGTTTTTTCGGCAAAGTTTAACCCTTGTATGTAGAAATGGGATCCGACCGACCCCACACACGCAAAAGTTGTATCATTTACCATAGTCCTCTACGTTTGCCTCAGTCCTTGCACGCACAAGGGTTAAGCGAACATCATGACAATTTTTAATGAGCTGCTTCCTGGTGTTTTCTGTCGTTCTCCGGAAGATTTGTCTTGACTTTGAAGCTTTCTCTCTAAACTCCTTTTGCTAGTTTTCCTTGTAAATTCATTCAGTATTTTTTTCATTTGCAAGTATCTTTTCAGCCACAGAAAGCAACTTATTGTTTTTAAAATCAAAAGGTACTGTAAACCTAAGTATGCCAGGAGTATGAATAATTTTGAGCCACCTGTATGTTAAAACTTAGTCACAAATCAATTGCATTCATTGTTTGAATTCTACCTGTTAATGACAATAAAACTAGAAACTTTATATTACATAAGTCATGTTTAGCAACTCTAAGCACAAATGTTATGATTTATCTTTTAAAAAGGAAAAGAAAAAAATCCCCCCAGTTTTTTTTTGAGGCAGTATAGAAGGTGGAATTTGATGTTTGAAGGAAGGAAAAGGAAAAAGAGAGGCAGCTCTGGTTTAGATTAAATCCTGCTGTTCTAGTGACCAGCATGGCAGCTGAGTCACCTCTTTCCTGTAGTCTGTCTCTTTGTTTTTGACCAGGCCCACCACAATTGTGTCACCTGCAATCCTGATAGAGGTTGCTGCTGTGCTGGGATGTGCAGTCATGAACATCAGAGGACTGAGCACACACCCTTGGGGCACCCCCATGCTTAGTGTGGTGGTACTGGATGTAGTGCTGCCAACCCGGACTGCTCATGGTCCAGTAGCCAATCACAGAAAGACATGTACAGGCCCAACCTCTCCAGATTCTGGATCAGTTATTGTGGGATGATGGTGTTAACTTTGACTTGTTTGCTTTTTTCTTGGGATTAAATGTAGAAAAATCAAACTGGACTAAACAGGGGAAATCACTGTAATGTCAGTATACCCTCAGTGCATTTCATGTACAAAAATAACCATGTTGCTCATTTCTGGGCCTGATTTGTTTACATCTGTGTGTTTTCAGCTGCCTGTGGCGGTCTTCTGTCCAAGCTGAATGGAACCATCAGCACTCCTGGTTGGCCTAAAGAATATCCACCCAACAAGAACTGTGTGTGGCAAGTGGTGGCCCCCACTCAGTACCGCATTTCCATGCAGTTTGAGGCTTTCGAGCTGGAGGGCAACGAGGTAACCGTGTCCGGGTGTTAGCGTGCAGATCGGCTGGCTGCAGGGCTTTTAGCAACACGCTAACGATTCCTTCTCCATCAGCGCTTTAAGACCCCAACGCGATCCTCGTGTGTGTGTGTTTAGGTTTGTAAATACGATTACGTGGAGGTGCGGAGCGGCCTCTCATCCGACTCTAAGCTGCATGGGAAATACTGTGGCACAGAGGTCCCCGAGGTCATCACCTCTCAGTACAACAACATGAGGATTGAGTTCAAGTCGGACAACACGGTTTCCAAGAAAGGCTTCAAAGCTCACTTCTTTTCAGGTAAAACTTTAGCACGAGTGTGTCTTTGGCAGAGTGCTTCGATTGAGCATCAAAATGCATGACTTGTTCTCACTTATGGATCGGTTTCCTGAGAATCTGGATCAATGAGTGATGAGCAGGAGGAGAGATTCCATCAGGACATAAAAGAGACGGAGAATTTTACACAATGAAGACGAAATGTCTTCATTATATAAAATGTTACACAATGTCTTCATTGTGTAAATGTGCAATTTTCTGTAAATTGCATATCAATTTACAGAAATCCAAGTTTGTAACATTTATTTTATACACTCTGTTAGAAAACAAATTTTTTTCTCCTAAAACCTTTTGTGGATGAGAAATATTAACAGAGATGAACTCATCACAAAATGTCATCAATTCAGTCAGGAGATCAGATTTCTCTAAATCACATTAGAACAAACCCCTGACCTTATTGAGAAAAATAGATGTCATTTTTTGATTCAGCAGTGCAAAATAATCCTAATTCAGTTGAAAAAACATAGACAACTTCCTACAGATATTTTTTATAACCCGGTGTTATCAGCATGAAATCATTCCATCCGTTAACATTGGGAGGCCAGACCAAGGCACTCCGTTCTCCTCTTCTAGACTGATTTCATTCAGTGGAACAACTGGTCGTAAATTATTTCAGGACCTTTTTAAATCCCTCATTAGACTCATAATCTGCTTCAGTCTTCCACCTGAAATGCCTCAGACAGCTCTTGGGTTCTCACCATGGTGCTCACACTCACTTCAACTGTCAGGAGCACACCAAAGCAAATGTCTGAGGTTTAAACAGGACAAACCTTTTTCTTCGTGCTACTTGCTGCTTCTTTCTGTCTCTTTTGCTCGCACTCAGCTCGGTAAGAAGGGTTTCATTCATCTGCCTTTAACCTAAAACTTGCTACAGAAAGCTTTGAAATTGACTGAATTATTCTGACTGAGTGATTTTATCTCCAAACTAAAAATTCTCGAGTCTGATTCAGTTGCATGCCGGTGTTATGTGTTTTCCAGGCTTGTAGCCAATTTATAACAACCTTCAGTTGTTATAAATTGCTGTATATGTGACACATAGTTTAAAAGAAATTCGACTGCACAATTTAATCCCTTGAAATAGGGCCTCTGTCTCTTTAAGAAACTCCTGCTCTTTCCAACACTCTGCCTTTAGGAAGTCACCACAACAACCCTTACAACTATTGTAAGCTATTAGGAGCGTTGCATTGAGATGTAGTTTGTATGATGAGCTCAGCAGACTCGCAGTTCCACCAGCAGTTAGCACTGTCTGCTAATTGCTGCTGCTAGTCTGAAGGAAAGAGCCACGCATGGTGGGGCGCGTCACGCCAAGTCATGCTGCGCCACGTCACACCACACCATGCCATGCCACGTCACACCACGCCACACCACGTCATACCACTCCACGTCACGTCGTGCCACGCCACACCACGCCACGCCATACCATGCCATGCCACGTCACACCATGTCATACCACTCCACGTCACGTCGTGCCACGCCACACCACGCCATACCATGCCATGCCACGTCACACCACGTCACGTCACGCCACGCCATGAAACGTCACGCCATGCCACACCACGTCACGCCACACCATCTCACATGTTTTTAGGGAGTAAGGGAGAGTCTTGTAAGACAAACTTGCAAAAATGTGGGGCACTGGTAATACAGTCTTTTAAATTCAGAAATAAGCCTCACACTTTGCATTGTAAAAAAAATAAAACAAAAAGCACCACCTTCTTTCTGTAGACATCCCTGTGTCCAACCCTGACCATCCTCTTTAGGAGATGTTGGTTCACGCTCCCTCGCAGATAAACTTGTAAAACTCCCAACTGCCTGCAGAGCCTCTAGAATTTGTAGCTTGGCGCTGTGGAGAAGTTCCTGGAGAACAGATAGCCCACGCTTATTTGCACCTTCCAGGGATACATTTGGTTGGCGAACAGCCAGCGGCTTTAGGGAGGTCCCCTCTGCCTCCCAAACACCACTAATCCATGGGTGCATGCGGACATTTTGTGCTTGACCTGAAGACGGCTACAATGAGCACCGTGCAACATCGGCTGCAAAGCTTCTTAGTCAGTGATAGATAGGGTGTGACTGAGCCCACAATAGAAACTGTAATACCGCATCAGACACAAACACACGCGCGCACGCACACACACACACAGACTAGGATTTAGTGGTTTCATTAAAACCAGATCTAGCTGAGTTGGGTTAAGAGTCATCATCTGTGTCTAATCTTACACCTCTTTGTAGGGAGTCTTGCTTCCAGGCATGAAAACATCACAACACTTGTTATTTTAGTCTTGGGGTTTCCTGTGCATCTGTCAACATGGCAGCTCCATGCAGGTCAGATCTTCCACCCTCTGCTCCCTGCAGAGTCCAGTTCCTCTGAATGGCTTTGTCGTCAGCAAGGCGATCAAGAGGCTAACAGCACTAAAACTCTGGTTTTGGTTTCTGTTTAAAAGTCTGCAGAGTCCAAAGATTTTCAAATATTTCAGTTCAATATTTAGAAAAAAATATGTACAAAAATGTTCATTTATGTATGTTAGAAACAGATCCAATGTTCACCGCTTTTATTTTCACTCGCTGGGAGGTTGACACTGGTTCGGTTTGACAGCTCACACACATCTACAAAACCGCATGCGAGCAATTTCATAGTGTAATTACTACAATATGGAAAAAGGATCATACATGCTTGTGTGCTGGAGCAGAGACACATCTAAAATATGCAGGGCATTAGAAGAAATCCTAATGTGATATTGTAATTTTCTTCAGTCATTGAAACAGCAAAATATAAAAATTAAAGGTGAAATATTTAACTCTATGTAATGAATCCTTGTAAAATCATGAGTTGACTGGCAAGAAGTATTGTACACAATATTCATATTTTTTTTTTCAGATCTACATTTTCAGTCAGATCTACATTTTCAGTCTTTACATTATTTATTTTGTTAAGTTTTAGAGAGTTACTTTAGTCATATTTTGGGCTACATGAAATGTTTAAAGCTGGGATCTGTCCTTTTTTTTTTTACTTTGTGCCTTATGTTGAAATGTTTGCTTGAAAGCTAAATAATGTTCTGTCTGCGCATGTTCATGTTTTCACCACTTCTGTCACCTTCCCTTACGTCACCTGACCTGCTTGCATTGGTTCCTCCCATCTCACCCCCCACATGTCCTTTGGGGCATTTTTTTCTTTCGCCCTCCGTTTTCTTTCTCCTCCCACTTTCCTTCATCCCTTCCACTTCGTCTCTGTTATTTCCACATGAGTGACGTGCTGCATGTGTGTCTCTCACAGACAAAGATGAATGCAGCAAGGACAACGGCGGCTGCCAGCACGAGTGCATCAACACGGTGGGCTCGTACGTCTGTCAGTGTCGCCACGGCTTTGTGCTGCATGAGAACAAACATGACTGTAAAGAAGGTGGGTTCCACTTGCACCTGCGTGTTCACACACCGGAGTGAGAATGGCCGGGACGCATGTGCATGTTGATGACACTTTTGGTCATGAAAACGAGAAATTTCAAACCTAGGATCCACATCCAAAATTGTCAACAGAAAATGTTAAGCTGATCTATATAGACAACCTACCTGCTACATTTAAAGTAAATGCTACATTATTAGCTTTCTCACTGCCTTAGTGAGTCTATATGTCATGACGGAAGGTAACTTCTTGACCAACATGCAAAAACAAGTGAACCGATAATCAGTAAAAGATGTTTAATATAAAGCACCAGAACAGTACAGATCAACTGTGTTCTTGGGGGGAGCGGCAACTGGAGCGGGCTGGAAGAGAGGATGAGCGATGAGTTTAAGGACTGTGGAATTTTTTAGGTCTGAACGAGCGGCAACGGTCTTACTAGGTCAGGCGGCAGGTAAGCGGGGGTGGATACTGGGATTTCCCGGGACGGTTTCGGGTATGGGGATCTGCTGCGGAACCCGCTGGTGTTTGGGGGAAATCCAGCGGACGGTGTTGGAGGGCGGACAGACACGGACCTCAGCTCACCGGGGCAGATCGAGGTAGGCAGCCAACGAGGGGTAAGTACGCCAAGTAGAGCCAGGAGCTCAAGCCTCGAGTGATTGGACCACGACGTCACGAGGAAGTTGTCTGAAAACGAATAAACACAACAGGTGTCACTGGGAGGTTCACAAGGAGTCAATAAAAGCTATGATGGTGGCCTGCAGTACCATTACTAGTTAACACTCTGGCATCGATGTGTTGGCTGACTCCACTCTTAAGCCTCTGCGGAGATGAGACAATCTCCGACAGGTGTGAGGATCCCAGCGTCGCCGGTCACGCCGACCAGAGATCATCCACCAGGCAGCCCCTGGTGGAAGGAGCGAGAAGCAGCAGCAAAACAACCCGAGCACCCAGGATCACCACACTCTGTCTAGATAGATAGTTTCCTTTGGTGGTCCGTAATCAACATCGGACCCAATTTGAATTTTTATGCATCCTATATACACTACTAACAGTATATAGTAGTGTATATAGTGTACGTAGCAATTAGTGTTAGATCGTGCACATATTCTTAATGTGCATGAACGAACACTTTTCTTGGTATACCAGTCACTCAAACTCTTTTACACTAGAAGTTACACTCAACAGAGACTTGAGTTTAAGATTCCAACTCTAAAGAACGAAAGATAGTTATCAAATGTTCATGGGTAATTTAGGCCTAAAGACGAGAGATTAAAAGGTCATTCCCACATGTTCATGAAATAAATTAGACCCAAATGAGCCTTCAGAGTTTGGATGTGAGATGAAGGAGATTTAACCTTTTTATTCAAATTTTATCACACTTGCAGTACAAACACTGATCTAGAGGATATCTGTGCAAAATGAATAACAGATAAGCTAGCAAATCCCAGCAACACAAGTGGCTACCAGGGTAACAGGAAAGCTAGCTTCCTTCGAGGCTAACTCGTCTCTGCCAGCGAACCCATCCAAAGAAACTGCGGCCACAGCAGTCTCCATAGTTCAGCTAGCTGCAGAGTTCAAAAAGCACCGGGCAGTTCCCATCAAGACTCCGTAAAACCTCTACGAGCCTCGGTAGACTTGTTGAAAACAACAGTGGACTCTCTACAAAAGAGCCTCTCCTCTGTGAAGTCTGTGATTGAATGTCTACTAGCAGTGGACTCCACCATTAACATGCATGAAAGTTTGAAATATCTATGCTTTGGACTGACTTGATGACCTTGAGAAGTGCTCAGGTAGAAACAGCCACTGCATATAAAGCATCACTGACAGAGCTGAGGATGGTGCAGACCCAACCGATTTCATTTCTGGTCTTTTGAGCTGGAGAGGGCACAGCGGTCTCCAACCCTCCGATCCAGTCAGCACAAATTCCCTTGTGCCTTAATGGTCTGCTTTCCCAGATTTCAGCAAGAAGAGGCTGTTCTTCGCTGAGCTAGGATCACGATTTGCAATACCAATGAGTCACAAGAAGGATCTGTCAAGACCGCAGCAAAGAAAGGAGCAGTATTCCATTGCGTAAAACAAGTCCTGTTTCAGAAAAAAGTCAGCTGTATCCCACAAACCTGAGAGTGACCCACTAGGACAACATGCTCATCTTTAACTTGCCCGAGGGAGGAGGATCAGAAGTTCGTCAACCAGAGTCTGGGTAAAGACTAGAACACTGACTGGGAGCCATCAAGGGGTTAAATTATCCGTATTAGTAGTTTGGTTATCTGTGGATTCACCTGGCTGTGATTTTCTGATCCATTTCTCTGCTGCAAACCCTTTATTCACAGACAACCTGTAAAGACAATAACTGTGAGAAAGGAAGCTGAAGGAGTTCTGCAGGGTTGATTGCTCTGTGTCACACTGAGAGGACATCAATTCCATGAGTGTGTGACCAACTACATAAACCTCTGTGTGGACAACGTTCTTCCCACCAGAACACTAAGATGCTTCCCAAACAACAAACCATAAATAACTAGTGAGAGAAAAAAACTCTTCAAGGAGGGAGACATAAAATTATCTAGGAGTATACATTCTTTAAAGATATTATTCCTCAAACTTAAAACATTATTTAAAGAAATTTTGACTGCCTCTTTATTTCAGAAATCTCAAAATTAACATGATTAATGTTTGTTAATCTCTGTTTAACGATTGTTAACAGAGGCATCCATTATTATTTTACTCAAACTGTGATTCACATTGACCCATTTCCTCCTTAAGTGACGTATAAATCTGTGCGAAGGCACTGGCCTCGCAGTTAGAAACCATAATGGATGATATAATCTCTCATAACCTGCCTGCCTTAACTTCAAGACTTCAACCAGTATTTGTTAGCCATTGTTCTTTATCTCACCATGGATCCCGTCTCTCCTTCACTCTAAATCGATGAGTGAAGGATCACAGGTTACGTCTATACACAGATGATACACATAACGATCAAGATGAACCATAATAATTATACTTCTAAGAAAGCCAGTCCAGGTGCTTTTTATGGAATCACTTAAAGTTCCTCTTTACTGTCATCGTGTTCATTTGATCTGGACTTTTAGGACAGAACCAGCAGCCTGCCTCGCACCGCTTCAGATTTAATTTGGATTTGTCTCAGATGTCTCGCTCCACAAGGCCCTCTTTGTAAAAACCTGGAACTTACTGTAAAGACTTTACTACTGTTATTACTTTGAATGTGTGCCAGCGTACCGGAGATTTGGTGTCTTTGGCTTGTGGCTTCATCTGAACTTTTCTTAAACAACTGCTTCACAGTAACCATGCCCGAGTTCACTTGTCCCAAACGTGCCCTTAAATTATCCAAAGAAGCTGAGACTCAGAGCTTGTATCGAGTTTTCTGCTTGATTTGTACTCAGCTGAAAAGTGATAAAACATGAAAGAGCAAAAGGGCATAACAAAGGAAAATTAGAAAATTACAGCATTATTATGGTTCAGAACCATAAGTATAATGTAACATCCAGGGATTGGTGTTATTCAAACCAAATTTTTTAATCTGACTGACCTCTCAAGCATTCCCACAGTAATTAAAAACCTCAAAGCTTTTCAAAGTCAACTTTTGCACACACACACACACCAATAAACACTACATCAGTGTCTGTATGAACGACTCGCTGAGGCTCCTCAGGTTTCTCATAAAGAGAGTCACGTTTCCAACATCTGGGGACTCCAAAGCTTTGCATGTTGCATTGTTGTCCTGATTGTCGACATGTAGCACATGTGTGTTTATATGTTCACTAAACCAGCGTGGCCCTGCAGCCTTGCAGTCAGATCTGCGGTTGTACACATAAAGCATTGCATTAGTGCGTAAGGGCGTCAGAAGAGACGATTCACATTTTCACGAATGCATGTCAAGAATCTGGTTGTATTGTAAACCAGACCATTGTAACGATGTGTGTGGGTATGGCTGTGTGGGTGAATATATTTACACATATGTGTGTTTGGTGAGTCCATGGAAAAAAAAAAAAAAACAGAAAAAAGGCAGATAAAATGGACAATTAATTAACCTATATTTTCTTTTAATTTTTCTGATTTAATATTGATGGTCCATCTGAAAACATGGTACGAATTTATGGGGTAGGAATTCATACGTTTCTTTCTTCTTCCTGCTCCTTTTTGAGCATATTAAGATTATCATGGTACAAAAAAATATGTCTTTCGCATTATTTTATACTGAAATAAATAAATTAATAAAATAATAATAATAAACTCTGCATGTATACATGTGTTGTCAAAACCAAAGGTGATCTGCTCAGTAAAAGTCCACGATGTAACAAAGAAGTTAAGCTTCCTGAACAATTGGATCAGGAGATTTTTTTTCTTTCTTTCTTTCTTCACTCGATGTTTTGAGTAGAAGAAGCAGAATTAGACTGGGAGCACAGGTACACCACGTCTTTTAACGGCGCGCTGCTGAAGAACAATTATCGTTCTTCATCAGTCAGAAAAAGGGGGGGATGGAGGAAGCTCCAGAGTTATGACATAACAAAACATGAGAATCTGTGGCAAGACTTGAAAACTACTGTTCATTGAAGCTCACAGTGCAATCTCACTGGAGCTAAAATTTTTAGAAGCTCTAAGCATGTCAAAAAAGTATAGACCCAGGGGTCTGAATCTAAGTGCACACCACACTTTTCAGATACATTGTGTTGGTCTACAACATAAAATGCCAGAAGAATTTGCTTAAGTTTGTGGCATTATGTGTAAAATAGTTTGTCCTGACTTTATATATCTAGTTTTTATTTGTTGTTGCTGTATTTCTTATTATGTGTGAAATTGTATGAATGTTTGTATGTTGTGTTCTTTCGTTTATGGAACTATGAATGGAAATTAGCATTTTGCTACATTTATGACAACATTCATTACTATGCACTGTCCCATTTAAATAAAATCAGTCAATCAATCAAAAAACAAAAAGGTCAACAGATTTAATATATTTAGTTCCTTTTAGGTTGCTGGGCATCATGTTTGTGTCAAATGAAACAGCCTCGCTCTGAATTACTGACAGCATCACTATGTGACCGGTCAGTGCCTCCACATGCAGGGTTTGAGTCTGTTTTTGACTCGGCAATCTGACTTCTTTTTTTTTATTTCTAATCCAGCTCTTTTATTTGAACCGCAAAAATCCAAACCGACCATGTTTAGTGCAGCAGCAGGCAGCTTGTGCTGTACATGTGCGCCTGCTTTCCTTCAAACTTCACCCTGAACTTGTGACCAGGATGTTCTCCTTTGAAATCCCTTTTTTCCCCTCGTTCGGTTCTCGTGTTTCTCTTCTTCATGTTCCCTTTCTATTTCCTCTGACCTTTTCCTGTGCAGCCACGATTTTCACTTCCTTCCTGCGTATGTGTGCTCTCGTGTTTCTGTGTGTGTCCAGCTGAGTGCGAGCATAAGATCCACAGCCCCAGCGGGACCCTGAGCAGCCCCAACTGGCCCGACAAGTACCCCAGCCGTAAGGAGTGCACCTGGGACATCACTGCCACGCCGGGACACCGAGTCAAGATCGTAAGTGAGCAAATCCAACTAAGCTGACCTAGTAACAACTTGTCGTCCTGGCTGCAGAATCATGCGACATGAAGAGGCCTTAAGGCGTCTCTTTTCTTCTCTTTTTTTTTTTTTTTCATGTCTGAATTCTTTGTTCTCTCTCTTTTCAAGAGAACTAAATGTGGATGGAGAAGAAAGCACAGATATTTGGGTTAACTGCAATCGCGTGCGCATGTGTTAGTAAGAGGCCTTGGGCAGAGGCCATCTGTGTCCTTGTGCCTCTGTGTGTACACGCATGCGCGCACACACACACACACTCACACACAAGTTTGGATTTCTACCCACATTAGGACTTTGCATTGACTTCCATTCATTTTAGTTACTGCATTTATGGCTAAGACTTGAAAACTGCTGACATTTTCCCTAACCCTAACCATTACTAGTCTATTCCTAACGCTAACCTTAACTAAAACTTAATTCACATCATACCTCTAAACCTGACCTCTGACCCTAAACAAGTCTATAGGACCATTCTTTGGTCCCCATGCGGCCCATCGGTCTTCAGAGGGTTGGTAAATATGCCAGAAAAGGTCCTAAGAAGAATAGATAAACAAGTACATATACACACACACCCCTACACGCATACACACGCACACACACACACACACACACACACACACACACACACACACACACACACACACACACAGAGAGAGAAAAATAGCTGTCTTTTTTGTGGTGCGCACATCTGTGTGACATGACTTGATGAAGAATCGTGTTAGTCACTGTTAGACTGAGGATTTCTGGTCTTGAGTTTCTCTTTTCCTAAACAACGACATGTTTCTTATCCTTTTTGTATAGAAGATAATTTTATGATTAAAGATCATCGAGTTTGGACAGCTGCAGGTTACAAAGCAAAAACCATGAACGTCTGTGATGCATAATTAGATTTGATGCAAACTGCCAGGTTAAGTGCCATTTGCACACGAAAGGTTATGTGTCATGAAGTGTTTATAATTTTAAATACCTAAACAGAGCCAGATTAGAATGTTGTTGCGCTTTTGCTCAAGATTAGTCATCACAGCCACATGAAAACAACATTTATTCTTACACCAAAGCCAGAGTCAAAGTGGAAAGAAATGATCACTGATTTAATTTGCTTGTTGGTTTGCGAGATTAAATACTTTTTTTTTAAACTACTGAAAAAGGTTGATAAAACGTAATAAATGCAATCTAGAAGAAGTATGACTATTTCGTTAGTTCTATAACTGCAAAATAAAGCATTAATTTTAGACATCAACCTTGTTCGTCGGCACCTTAACATCTTCACAAAGCTTTGCCTCCATTTTTGTTCCATCTACATTAACTCCAGGCCCTGACCTGGATGGATTCTACAAAACCTTAAGCGCAAAATCAGTTGATGAATGTTGCAACAATGAAATGATTGCAATAAATAAACATGTTGGGATATATTTTTGAACAAATTCAGCCAAATAAATTAAAATAAATGGTGCCTTTGCAACAATGTTTGAAAATTGGTTCTGTGGGAACTTGTCTATGTTGTAAAGATGCATCTCTGAAGAGGTGGAACATTTTCTCGCCTCAGTGTATGGGACAGATTTAACAGGTTCAACAAAAACTTAAAAGACAGTCTTCTAAAATCAGTAACGGCTCTGAATATGAGTGAACAAGCAATCAAAAGTAAAACGGAAATCTGGAGAAGACCTCTAAAACACAGGATGGATTTCTTCTTTGAAGCAAATATTTTCAGAAACCGGGATGCCTAAAAACGTCTGCATAGTTCTGTGTGTATTATAGGCAGAGGTCCAAGCGGTCAAGAACATGGTCTCTTTTTACTGTTCACTTCACATAATCCTCTTAAAGTGCATTGATATTCTATTGTAACCACACAAAAGACTTTTCTGTAAGCACACACACACACACACAAACACACACACACACACACACACATACACATTGTCTACACTCACACAAACACACACGTTCAGCATAAATAGATCAGTTTGTAGATCAGGACTTGCATTCCCACTTTACTTTGACGCTGCAGCTACACGTGAGTCTCAATGCAGGATTTCATATTTACCATCCACTTCCCATTCATTTGTGTAATCTGCCCTTGCTGCTTACGCAACTAGAAATATGGCTCATCGACCGGTGACAAGTCTTGTAACCTAAAGAGATTCATTTGTGGTGAATTATATCCAGTCCAGCAGTTTGTTTGAGCTAGACCACAAATGCAGAAAATACTGATCATAATGGTTCCATCCATCCATCCATCCATCCATCCATCCATCCATCCATCCATCCATCCATCCATCCATCCATCCATCCATCCATCCATCCATCCATCCATCCATCCATCCATCCATCCATCCATCCATCCATCCATCCATCCATCCATCCATCCATCCATCCATCCATCCATCCATCCATCCCAAACACCCACCCACCAATCAACCTACAAACTAAAAACCAACCCACCCCTCCAGTGTGCCCTGGGTCTCCTCCTGATGGGTTGTGCCTAGAACACTTCATCAGGGAGGCGTTATGGCCCGAGCCACCGCAGCGGCTCTAGTCTGAGTCCATCTCGGATGGCCGAGGCTTTCACCCTGTTTCTGAGGGAGAGCTCAGACACCATGCACAGGAAACTCATTTTGGTCGCTTGTATCCATGACTTTGATCTTTCGGTCACTACCCAAAGCTCCTGACCACAAGTGAGAGTAGGAAAGTAGCTCGACCTGTAAATGGAGAGCTTTGTCTTTTGACTCAGCTCTCTCTTTACCACAACAGAGCAGTACAGCGCTAACATCCGTGCAGATGCTGCTCCAAAGCACCTATCCATCTTCAGCTCCATTTATCCCTCATTCATAATCAAGACCCTGAGATACTTAAACTCCTCCACTTGGGGCAGTCTTGGATTTGAAGGCACCGATCCTCCAAATCGGATGATCTCAACACCTAGAAATTCTGCAGCCCTCATTAACATAAAACACATAAAAACTGTCCAATCATCAATCCACTGGTCTGTCTGTGGTTCTCTGGGTATAGCACCATCATAAGTCTAGGTATTGCTTCCAGCCCTGGTCTTTTTGTGTGACAAACTTTTTTCTGCAGCTTAAAAATGTTGCAAATCTAAGGAAGGTGGTGGAGGCATCTTCCTCTGATTGCTCTTTCTCTGCAGGCCTTCAGTGAGTTTGAGATTGAGCAGCATCAGGAGTGTGCTTACGACCACCTGGAGGCCTTTGACGGGGACAGCGATGCAACGGCCATCTTGGGCCGCCTGTGCGGCAACAAGATCCCGGAGCCTCTGATCTCCACTGGGAACAAGATGTACCTGCGCTTCATCTCTGATGCCTCAGTGCAGCGGAAAGGATTCCAGGCTTCACATTCCACAGGTAACGAAGACGCCACAAACACACCTCCATGTAAAACACTGTGGGAGTTTGTGAAAAGCATCAATCACCGTAATTGGAGAACTGGTGTTCTATAGGGTAATATCGCCCTCTAGTGGTTTGTTGAAGCAGGTGTATGAGTAAAGCAATCTAAAAATGATTTATCAGAACATCCAAAACAAACAAAAACTCTTATCAATGCTATCCAGACATTGTCATCTTCCTAAAATAATAGCCATTTTATGCCAAAAGTGATTTTCCAAAATAAATAAATCACCACCTCTTTTTTTGCCAAAGGGTAATTTTTACCAAAAAAAAAAAAAAATCATTTTTGGTAAAATTTTACGTAGGTCATTATTTTTGGAAGGTGACAATATGCGAATAGCTGCTCACTTTCCTTCGTCTGTTTGTGCTTCAGAGTGTGGAGGTCGTCTGAAAGCGGACGCCCGTCAGAAAAACCTTTACTCCCACTCCCAGTTTGGAGACAACAACTACCCGGGTCACACGGACTGCGAGTGGCTGCTGACCACAGAGCAGGGCTACGGCATCGAGCTCAGCTTCATAACCTTTGAAGTGGAGGAGGAAGCAGACTGTGGCTATGACTACATCGAGCTGTACAACGGATACGACGCCAATGCACATCGTTTAGGCCGCTTCTGTGGTTCTGGGGTAAGCTTCATTTAGGATTTTTCAGGAAGTGTCAGAGTTTCACAGAAGCTGTACTTTTTTTTTTGCTAAAGGAAGTTGAAAATGTGATTTGGTATTGATGCATAAACCAATTCATTACATCCATTCACTTCAGTTCTTCACTGTGTATTTGTTAGTCAGAGCTGTTCAGTGACTCAAATAGAAATGTAGAACATTAGAGTTTGTTGTGTTGGAATGAGCTTTAACGTTTGACTTCAAACTCATTGTCATTGTGGTTTTGTGGTCACTTCTTTTGCCACCACAGACGAAGCCAAAACTTTCTAATCTTTTAGCATTGGTCTCACTTTGGAAAAATGAATTTTCGTTATCCACATGGGAACATTGGTAACTGAGATATTTGAAGTGAGCCATCTATCTGAGCTGTTGCTGATCCAACATTATCTATTAGCAGTCAAGGTACCAAACTTTGACAAACGGATCAACTCTTTAACGGGACAGGATTATATGTTTTCCAGACACATAGCACCATTTCACAGCACAATCAAGTAACTCTAACCTATCAAATATAACTTAAAATAAATTTGACTTCATAATTGAATGCCTTAAAGATGGGCTTTTGTCTCTTTAAAAACTCCTGCTTTTTTTCTGAAGCTCCACCTTCAGGAAATCATAACAGCACGACTCTATTAACCCTTTAACAACATTTTTATCAGCTACTGAGCAGTAGCTCCTGTAATGAGCTCAGCTGATGCTCAATTCCAAACAGGTGTTTGCTAATTGCTGGTGGCTAGTCTGAAGCTCTGAAACGGCAGCTCAGAGGAGGAGCTTTGTCCTGGAAGGAGGAGCTTGGCCCAACCGTTCTGCACAGCTGAATGGTTGCTAATTTCTCAAACATGCATGAAAGAATCAAAGCAACAATCTCAAAATCTGAACTTTGAGATCAAGATAGATCTGTTTGGCCATAATGCGTGAAAACTAAAGAGAGAACGAAGTGTGTTAGACCAGCTGGTCAGCATGGAGGTGGGCTTGATATGGGCTGTGTTTTCAACCTGTGCACCTCGCATGAGTAAAGCATAAACTGTACTGTATTACAAAATATTCTATTGTCAATCATGAGGTTTACCTGGAGTGGGTCACCAACAGAACAACGGTCCCAAACACAGCAGTAAATCTACAGCAGAATGGTGGAAAAGAGAGGAATCATGGTGGACCAGTTAAAGCCCAGATCTAAGCCTGAATGAAATGCTGTGGCAGGACCTGAGGGGATGTGTGCAAAGAGAAATTTTCCACGCCTTAATGGACTGAAACAAAGTATTATAAGACAGTAGGAAATCTGTAAAACTGATCAAATCAGACAAAAGTAACTGGTAGAAGCTGCTGCTTCTGCTAAAGATGCTTCCACAAGCTGGTGGATGGTAAGGTGTACTTACTTTTTCACACTGCAATACTTTGTTGGATTCGTTTTCTTCTCGTTTTTTTTTTTTTTTTAACAGATCTTTCTCTGTTTTTCCATCTTCAGCCCAGAGACGGGATTTATTCCCCTGGAGACGCCATGCTGATCCGTTTCCATAGCGACGACACGATCAGCAAGAAGGGCTTCCACGTCCGATACACAAGCAGCAAGTTCCAGGAGAACCTTCACGCCAGGAAGTGACTCTACACTCAGCCGGCGACCTCTGCGGCACGGCAACCAGAAAAATCCGCTTTCTTCCGTCATCTCTGACCCACGGACAAATGAGGACGTCCACTAGCCGCCTGACCGGCTGGGGGGTGAGGGGCGAGGGGGGAGGGGGGGACAGCTTTCGATGCAAATATTTGTTTACAAAAGAACCGTTGAGATTTTGAGACGTAGTGGAAACAAAAACGAGACACGGAGGATCAGGTTTGAGGCGTTGTTCACGGACACAAATGCAAAGGAGCCACTTACAGACTCATATTTTCAACAACAAACTATGGCTATGAAGGAGACTAACAAACAGAATCCAAGCAGCAGTTCTGTGCTGCTCCTGGATCCCTGAACTGTGCAATTTACTGTCACCGGACGGCTGCTTCCATCCACAGGGACTCAGACTGCTCACAGATGTTTCACTTGCCTTGGATGGCTGGGAACTGGCCTCTTCAGCCCAGCTCAGAACGGCTGCAGATACTTTGATTTCTGTGTATTGTTAAACCCAACGTGTTTACTGTGTGTGTGTGTGTGTGTGTGTGTGTGTGTGTGTGTGTGTGTGTGTGTGTGTGTGTGTGTGCGTGTGCGTGTGTGCGCGTGTGCGTGTGTGTGTGTGTGTGTGTGTGTCCGCGCATGAGGAGAGAACAAACAAAAGGCCCATGTTGGTCCTTTTACTCTTGGTTGCTCACGGCTCATGCAGACCATCATGGAAAAATGGAAAGGAAAACAAACATATGAAGATTTTATAATCTGTAACATTGATGTTAAGCCTTGCTTTATGTTGTGCTTTTGAGTTTTACTGGTGGTTTTAAGTTGCATATCCCCAGGAAATTTGTATTTATATATATCTATATATATATATCTATATATATATATAGATATATATAAATAAAAGCAGATATCTGAAGGGAAGAACTGTCTGTGGAAAGAGAGACCCTCATGGTGCTAAAATAAAACTGAATGAAGGTTTTTAAATAGAGGTAATATTACTTGCAAAGGTATTCATATCCTTTCAACATTTTCTCCTTTTGTGGTGCTGCAACCACAAACTGAACAGTGTAGGGATTTTATGAGGTCATAAAAAGGATCCATGGAATCTAAAAAGCGAGGTGAGTTTGAATCGAGAACAAACGGGCACTGCTGTTACAGCACCGCCCCGAGGCAGACATTTTTGTCTAATTTTTTATTTTGTAAAATAGCTCAAGCTCTCTCCACTGGTCTTCAAATCTTGCTACTGATTCTCAGCTGGATTTTGACCTAGACTGTGACCGGGTTGATGATCCAAAATGTTCTGTGGTGCATCTGGTTGTAGGTTTATTGCCTTTTTTCCTGTTGGAAGGTCAAACAGCAAATCTCAAGTCTTTTGCAACTTTTAGAAGGTTTTCTTTCCTGACTGCCTCGTACCTGCTGGAGAAAAGCGTCCCAACCACTGCAACCTGTCATCTACAGAGAGAGCACATTGAAGGTTTTGGCAGCCATAGCTCAGTCGATGATGGCCACCCTCAAGAAAAGTTCCATGGCTAAAAGAAAACAACAAGGCAGGTAAAATGTCTATGGAGAGGAAAAAAAACTGAGAACATACTGAAAAATGGAGAGCAGTAAGAAAGAGCAGCAGAGTGAGGGACAGTGGTTAGTAGATGAAGCCTGACAAACCTCTGAGGCCTTCACAGAACAGCTGCATTCACACTGAGATTGAAGCACACAGGTGACTTCTGGAGGCATTTGGTTACACTGGATTTATTTAGGGTTGTCAAATTAAGATGGTTCAATTGAACATCACATAAACATCAGTAAAATATGCTGAAGTTTGTGTTTGTAATGTGGCAAAATGGAGGAAAAAAAAGGGATATAAATACTTTTTCCTGGGCTCTCGTCTAGCCACTGTGCAAACGGGCCCCTGCAACATCAGCTTGTATCTGTGGAACCACAAACTAATGCCTTACAACCAAAATTTATGGTTCCATGGGTGTCTCTGATGCTCTTGCACAGATGTCTGTGAGTGTTTTGGCTGCGTCTTAGAGTGGTTTCACTGTAAAAAGAAAACACACCGAGTGTGATTTGTACTTGAGGTAGCTATGTTACACGTGTCCACAGTGCGTGTGTGTTTGTGTCGGCGACATACTAGCAGAAACCTCTTCATGTCTTCTTTTGCGTCGCAACCGATTCCATCTGAATGCTTCCTCACGCTACATCTGGAGCAAGAAGGGGAGGAAGTCTGAAGGAATATGAGCGGTGTAAAGCTCTAACGTGTGTGTTGTAGCTGATTTATAAGGAAAACATAATGCGTGTTTGTCTGTAAGTTGTATGTGCTTAAACTGACTATGTCATTGTACGTGCCAAGCTCCAAGTGATCCTCTTTGATCCAAACCAGTTTTTGTTTTTCCGTGTCTGTAGTCCAGAGACAGGGACACTGCGTCCGCTGCATCACTCATTAAAGTACACACAGGTTCAAAGCTCTCGTCTGCTTCAGTTTGATGTTGATGTTTTCAACATTTCCAGTATTTACTAGGGAAAAACCCTGCTCTAAATGTATTTTCAACAAATTTACTGGTGCCACAATTATGGGTACCTCCACTGTGGAAACCAATGAAAAAATTACCTAAATTGATCAGACAATCATTAACAACTATGTTTATTTTCAGTAATTGTTGATCGAACCACAAAGCCTGAAAACCACCAAACCTTATGCCTGCACATATTTCAAAAGTCTTCAGTCAACCCTTATTCGTAGGCGGTGCTTGTAAGGAGCTGGTTATTGGTTAATCTTTTAAAGTGTTTTGGAAAATACATTCAGGCTTTGCTGCTTTTTAATTTATTGCAATTTAATTGTTCATTTTATATAGATTTGATTGTGTTCAAGTATACTTAGCTCTGACCATATTCGTCTATATGTAGATGACACAGTTGTATATTTTTCTGCAGAAAACAAACAACACAATTGCAGAATTTTCTGCGTTAATAATTATGATCCCTGATTGGTTATGTAACTCATATCTGCATCTTAACGACAATAAAACTGAATGTATGTTCTTTTCTTAGGTCTTTAAGTCGAGATCCAGATTAACATGCTATAGTTTCAGGAACCTGACTGTATGACTCTGTTGGTGTAATAGTTAAATCAAAACTTACTTTTAAAATCCAAGTTTGAAAAGTTCATAAAGGAATTTAAATCAGTTTGAATAATGTTAGACTTTAGAAACCATTAACTTTCACATGTTAGATACAAATCAGAAAGGCTATAATGTGATCAGTTAAAATATGTTTTAACAATATGTAATGGATAAAACTACTACTGCAAAATTTTTACTAAAGGAATATATTCTGTTTTACATGGTTTTCCCTCTTCTACTAAAAAAGCAATCCCATTAATAAATCTAAAAATTGATCCACAAGAGTTTTAACTAAAGACACTAAGATGTAGCAATAAGTGTGTCTTCTCTGAAGGGGCAGTTCTTTCTTGGAAATTTGTATTATTGTTTGATTAATTCTTTGGTATTTTGTATTTTATAAATCATGTGATGTATATTAGTTTTCCCTGTTCTACTCCACCACCCTGCCAGAGACTACAGATGAAAATGTATGTTTATGGCGAACTCTGGCACAATTTTATGCCAAATTGACATATGTTGTTTAATGTGCGTTAAACAAATTAAAGTGAGCTAAACTGATCCAACTGTTACGTAGAAATAAAAAAACTACTTTTGAGCTCAAGAGATGAAAGTGTACAACAAAAAACTTTAAAAAGGAAAGACATTAAGATAATCAAAAGCAAAAGCATGTATTTTCCTCCAGGAAACTGTACAGTGCTTTACTTCTTTGTAACCACTAGAGGGCACCAATGTCGAGTTTATCAAAGGTCAGTGCTTTGAACTGGAGCTGGATTTCCCAGTAAAAAATTTTTCCTTTTCCCACATAATTTATTGAGGTTTTCTGAATCAAATTGAATACGAATAAAAGCAAACCAAAACAACAACAACAAAACAACGCAATAAATGATCAAATTAAGCCAGACAGCTGTATGTTATATAATGAGTCCAAAGCTCGTGGTGTTTTTCTTGTGTAAGATGTTTTGTAATCTGCTCTCTCCGGAGGAACTAAAACCATAAGCTGTGAGACTGGGTCAGCTTGTTGTTGGCTGACATGGAGGTTTCTCCTTGTTGCAACGATATTGCAGCAGCTTGTTAAGCCGCCAATCCGTGTTTAGCTCCACGTAGAGGCCACGCGGCGAACTGCAGTCATCTCGAAATACCAGAGTTCAACAATTCAAGCTCTACGTTTACAACATGTTCGGTAAATAAGACATAATTTTTACTCAAATACGGAAAACTTGCAGCCTACATTTCTGACCTATGAACCACAAAGTCTGTTGCTATGTAGTCTTTCCACCAGTGTTGCTTGCTTTAGGTTTGTAAAGTAGAAAGTGCAGAAATTCCATGACTGGCAGCTTGAATTTTCAAAGTCTAATTCAGGCTGACATACTGAAACAGCAGGTGTCCAATTTAAAAATAATACATTTCAGGTAAAAAGTTTTTCATTACAATCAAAAATGTTAAGAACAACACAATGTTTATATTTTCATAAATGTCCTTCATTTTAACTTCATAGTAAATCTGTTCACAGATATCCATCAATGTTTACTCAAAAGCAGCCATCTGCATTTATTTTAATAAAACATGTCTACCAAACCACTATGTTTTGAATCTTTAATGATTTACAGATCCATTTCCCTCAAAAATAACTATTTGCTGAACTGGGAAACACAATCACTGGTTTTCTGGTTTTGTAGTAAAACCAGAAAACTTCCTATCTTCTGTTCAGGTGCATCTCTCATTCTTGTAGTACTTAAGTCGAGAAGCTGTCCATCATCATAGGCATTGATTGGTGTTTGTTAGCGCAGGATGCTAACCTTGAAATACCACAGAATTAGTCCAAAATACATTTTAAAAAGGCAAAATATAAAATAACTGCTTTTGTTTAAAACAGATAAGCAACAATTATTCCTACACCTGCAAAAATACTTCATGCAATATTATTAACTATCACAATTAATCAGTTCGGCTTCCCAGAAAGCGAGACAATTCCTCAATAGGAGCAATAAAATAAAATAAAATAAACAGATTTTTAATACACAATCATGGGAAATTGTCAACAATTGTCCAGCTGACAGTCATCAAAACCTCTGCAAGGTGGCTAAGCCACCAAAGGTCTCTACTGGAGAAGCTGGCTGGAAAATTGAGAGGAAGGAAAAAGTGTGGTAGAAAGAGGTGTGAAAGCTATAACCATGGCCCTGAGAGAATTGTGGATGAAAACTTATTCAAAAGTGTGAGCAACGTTCAGGAGCAGGATCCAGCAGGGTGGAGGAAAAGGAGAGAGGAACAGAGTCCATGCTGCCTGAAGTCCAGTGTGAAGTTTCCACAGTCAGTGATGGTTTTCTACAGCAGGGGTTCCCAAACTTTTACCTCAGACAGCCCTAAAGAGCTTTAACTTCTGGAAATATCAACTTTTACAATGTTTTTTATTCATTATTCAATAATTATTACATTTATTTAGCATAAGTGCTGCCTCACACCTTCTGATGTTAGATGCCCATGAGTTCTGTGGTGGGAATTTTTATTATCAGATAATATATTATGACTATATTACCACATAATACAATTTTTCATCACAAATCCCCTCTTTTGATTATAAGAAAACGTAAGATTTTACATGAATCACATCAAATTTGACTGTATTCCCACAGCTCATAGTTTTTGTGCAGCACTTCCTTTGGTCTTTTTCTTGTCAGAAACGTTTCCATCTTAACGGCTTCGCTAGTTTGAGGACCAAAGCTAGCATAGCATCAATTTGACAGGCAGCCAATCAGAAAATGAGCATCAGAAATAACATTGAAATCAGTTATTCTAACTTACATTTTATTTTTTAAATGATTGAAAAAAATAGATAAGTTAAATTAAGATAAAAAATGGGATTACATTTTTTTTTCTTTTGCAACTTTAGTCTTCCCTCCACCTTTCTAAGATCTTCTATCTGCTGACAAACTGTATGGAGATGCTCATTTCATTTTCCAGCAGGACAGGGTACCAACCCACTGTGCCAAAGGAACCAGAAGCTGCTTTAATGACCATGGTGGTCCTGTTGGTCAGCCCACATGGACCAGAACCCCACAGAGAGTCTGCGGAAAAGAGCAGGAGGAAGATGACAAACACAGGAACCAACAATGCAGAGCAGCTGAACACTTCAGCAAATGAAATAGGAAACAAACTGTCCAGGACCTAACTTCCAACTGACATTTCTTTAGTCAAAAATAATTTTTGTTATTGGTCTGATTTAAAAACTTCCTGAGGAACTGAAAATCCTAGTTTTCATGAGCTGGAAGCCACGACTAGGCCTGTCATGACAACAAATTTTGCTGGACAATTAATTGTCCCAGAAGTTATTGTGATAAATGATAATATTGTTGTTTTGAGATCATTTACAAGTAATATAATGGTAATGGCACAACAATGCAAGAACACATTCTGAAGGATCAACAAACTTGAAATTCTAACAACTAATACTTGAACTGGAAGACATTTTAAACAAAAACAGGATTAAACTAATAAAAGTGACAAGAGGCCCACTGAAGTGATTTTTGTGACTGGAAACATTTCCAGACAAATTTGTCTTTCTTGTTACCAAAGGGATACATGAAAGAATCTTCTTTACACAACTGTTGAGCAACAAGTGGGGGAGGGTTTGTGGTGTCACTCAGAACTTCACACAGCCAGAGGAAAACCACTGCAGCACTTTCTCTGGCTTCTTGTTGGCCAGATTTTTGCTGAACTTGCCGTATCTTGATCCTGAAACCGGCCCATGCTGGGGCTGCGTCATTTCCAAATAACTATAGAAATTTCTTAACTTCTCTGATAGAAAGCAGGAGCCTGTAGATCGGACAATAAAAGGAGTTTGTTGCTTTGTAATGTGTTTGTGCAGGTGTGGTGGGGTGAAGCTCAAACCATCCAAACGTCGTTTTGGTCACATAGCATCTTTAATACCACCATTATAATAATTAGGATATCAAAAGTATCGAGTATACATACATAATTTGCATTGCGGTACACAAATCTGAGCTGATTCATGTTTTCATATCTTTCATTTGTTGTTCTCAGGGTCAACTTTTATTATCTCGACATTGTGCTGATACATTAAATTGTCCAGGAGAACTCAACGCTATTTCAGGAAGGAGAACATTTAATCGGACATGTATTGTTAAGCGATATAAAAAGCTTTTTTGATATTTCCAAATGTAACTTGAATCCTATAGTCTACTACTTTCCAATACCAATATTCAAGAATCTTGATATAAGCCAAACTAGAGTCCATGTCACCAAAATCAACGTAGTTTAGGTCAGTATCTGCACCTGCTGCAGCCTTGATATTCTGTTCTGTTCTTCTGGGGGTTTTTTGCAGTTAAGTTCTTGATGCTGTAGGAACAGTCTCTTGAAGCCATGCCTGTTTTTGTAACAGTCCCAGTAAATGGATCCTCAGGAGTCTGAAGATGTGTGGAGTGTGTGTGTGACTGGTTGAGGAAAGCAAGGGTTAGAAAAAAAAAAAGAAAAAACAGAAAGAAAGGAAAAAAGAAAACCCAAATGGTGAAAACACCTCACTTCAGCTCCATCACCTGGGCCGTCTCAGTCCGTGCTGTCTGTCAGACGCTGGTGATGGAGGCCAGGCAGTTCGATGACTTCTGCAGTTTCTCAGGCTGCGTGGTGGGGGGCTCGGGGATGGCGCGAAAGCTGAAAGGCAGTCCAATGCTGCTGGTGCCAATGTGGCCTGGGCTCAGCGCCGGATTCTGCCGTCTATTGCTTTCCACGATGCTGGATGTGTTGGATGCAAGGCTTTCACGTGTTCTGCACGACAAACAGAAAGTTAGCGTGGAAATTAGAAATTAAAGTCAGTTTTTTTATAGTGTAGTGGAAAAAAAAAAATTTTCTCCCTTACAGGTTTCTTGGTTTTGGCTTTTTTTTGTTACATTTTCAGTTGTCATGACAGTTTGGTATGAGACAGATAATATGTGAAAAAATTGAGTTCCTATGCCTTTTCCCAGAGCTCCCAGTGCTGTCTAAACACAACCAATCAGAACAAGGAGGAGGGTCTTTGTGCTGTGAATCACGTATCCGTGTACCGCTGCTCATCCCTCCGTTTCCCACTCCCCTTGCTCTCTGTTACGCCACAGCTAGCACAGCCTCTCATGAATGCTGAGGCTAGGGAGCATGGCCACCAACGACGGCAGATAAATAGTTTTCTTGTAACAGTAAGTTGTTTCTTCGTCATCACATTTGACAAGTGCATTCATGAGGTTGACTGACAGCTCTAAGCCCCTCCTCCTGGCTCTGATTGGCTGTTTTTGCTCAGGAGCAGTGCATTTCTCCAGACAGCTACAGCAGCTCAAGAAGGAAGTGGAGCAGATCAATTTTTTTCCCTGATTGTTTCTCGTATTATACCGTCACTGGAGACAGCTTTAACAAATATATAAAAACATGTTTGCTTGTTTTTGTTTTTTTTTACAAAAATGTAACATAGTGCACCTTTAACTTTGTCAGGTTAGCAAAAGAATTTTCCAGCATAGAGTAATTAAATACATCCCTCAGCGGGCAACGACTGGCATCAGGCGTTTGGGATAACTGACTATGACTGTTTTGCAGAGGAATTTTGAGCCATTAGGCAGAATGGTTTTAATTCAGTCCCACTGGAGGGTTTCCTTAGCAATAGTAGCTTGTTTAGAGTCAGGCTGCAGCGTCTCAATCTGATTTTAGTCAGAACTTTAAGTAGGCCATTTGAAAGCCCCTTGGTTTTTGTGGAGACATTATGGGGTGAAATTTCTGCTGCTCTTTGGATAATTATCTTGCTGTATGCATAACATAAGCTTGAGCTCTAAGTCAAAAATGGATAGCTTGATATGCTTATTCTGAATTTTCTGCCACAGTGCAGAACTCATGTTTCCATCGTTTAAAGGAAATGGTCCAGGTTCTAAGCTGTTTGTTTTGCTACAATGTTCAACTTTTTAAATGTTGGTAGTTTTACACACATTCCAAAAAGGTAACTGAATGTTACGTCTATCTGTGACTGAGATTGAGACCTTGTTCTTTCTGGACCTTTTTTTTTTTTTTTTACCTTTTTAGCCTTAATAAACATCATGTTTGAAAACTTATTTTGTTTTTTCCTCAGAATATCTTTGTCTTATAGCAGATTTGTTTTGTTGATCTGAAACATTTAAGTATGTATATGAAAAAGGGGAACTTTTTTTTTTACAGCTTTTTTTCACAGAACACCAATACACGCCTTAAATTTCATTCCATACAGTCAAATGCAAACCTAATTATGATGTAATACAATACAATTTTGCTTTCAATTTCATATTAAGATTTGTCATGTGTCCAAGGAAGTCCAGCTGATTACATCTCTGACTTTGTAGCAATCCATCCTTCTGAGTAAGTTTATGGTGACAGTGGACAGATGAGTGGTAGACTTTTCAACATTCCCTCAAATGGATAAAAATACATAATAGCACAGAAAATAACAATAAATAATAACAATAACAATAATAATAATAATAATAATAATAATAATAATAATAATAATAATAATAATAATAATAATAATAATAATAATAATAATAAAAACCCGTTCAGATTTGTTGAGGTTAAGTGCAGTCAATACCTTAACTTCATTCTATAGGAGAATGAACCATGGAACTCTGGAGGTAAGATGAATCACAAAACTGAAGACGACATTAGACAAATTTTGATCTGAGGAGCATGATGCCACCTACAACCCTGGTATTTTCTACTGACGCTGCTGCAAGTGGAGCAGTAATTCTTTTGAATCAGTTCTACTCAGAAATGTTAGTTCTAATCGGAAAACTCTAATCGCCAAAGTCTAGTTAGTCAGTTGTGGATATGGCAATATTTATCATAACATATGCAACCGAATATTTAGTCATGTTTTTCAAAGATTTTATATTATAATGCAGAATCACAGAATGACACTTTTATGATTTTAAACAGTGACAAAGTCTGTCATGCTAATTGGACTCATTTAGCTAGCGATATTTAACAAAAGTAATCCCCCCAAAAAGTGAAAACAGTTTTCAAGCAGTCATGTTAACGTCAAATATTATGCCAACTATTTTTTAGTAAAGCGATAACACACGACTCATACTCGTGTTTCCGTGAAGCTAAGTGTAGGGTTCAACACATGTTCCACTGAGTTTTAAACTAACTGTAAAAATAATTAAGGTTTGGCCTGTACAAAGGGAGCAAAAAAAAAATCCAAATACAACAATGGAATTTCTACAACTATCCCAAAAATGTTTGGGTCCTGTCTGTTTGTCTTTTTACAAAATCAGTGTTGCCATCATCTCACTAGCCATCTGCATGACATTATGATGAAACACTGTAGGAAAGAGAAAGAAAGTCAATAAGAAAAACAAAAAGAATGCTAATGCTTTATTAGAGCCTGGGATCTTTAAAAGTGATCCAAAAGAAACATTATGGCAGAGTCTTTTCTTTACTGTCTCATTCATTCATTTTATTTTTATTTTTTTTTGGTATTTTTGGTTAGCTTTCTTAAACCTAGTTTAGTTTAAGCCTACAATCTCAGATAACCAGATAAAGAACAATAAAACTGAGCTTATTTATTTCAGTGCAGTAATTTATTTTAGATTTTAAAAAATAAAATAAAATAAAAACATTACATTTACATCCCACTCTGACTAACAGGTGATGAATCAGCAGCTGCTTCACTTATGTGCAATTAATTTTCAGAGATTCTGCAGCCTAAAAAGGACTGCTGGGCTGCCTCTGGGGGCTTTAGGGCAGTGAGGGGGTCACAGCTGCACTCACCACTCATTCAGAGAAACCATACGTCACTTCAGACTCACCAAAAGTCTCCAAGAATGCAACCAAAAAAAAAAAAGAAAAATTGCTAGATATATTATTTGTCTCTACTTTTGAAAAAGGGATCTAGAGGGGTATGAAGATTCACGTTACAGCACAGCATGGCGTACGAACGATTACAGACCAGATCCCATAAAAACACTAAAATTGCATATTTACTCACACACTAAAGAACTTGGGAATATGTGGCTTGCCCATGGGTACACCGACATGTGACCGGAAGAAGCTGTAATCAAACCTACAACCTTCAGATTCTACCCACTGTGCCACAGACGTCCATGTGCAAGATTCAGGATAGCCTTAAATAAAGCACTAAAACATGTTTAACACAGAATGAAGGTTTGGGAAATCATTTTAAAGGATCCATAAACAATGTAAAAGTTAGAATGATAGCTAGTTTAGCCAAACGAGCTTTACCTCTTCTTACCTTAAAAACTATTAACTAGTTTATGTTTGATCAGTCTAAATATTTCAGATAAAGAGATGATCAACTACAATCCACAATTCTAAAATTGCACTGAAATTGTCCAAACATCAATCAGCAATAGCATATCAACATTAGTATTAGCTTTGTAACTGCAGTGAAAGTGTCAGTTTTGTGTTGTCACATTTGGATTTTGTAAATTGGATTTTATAACTGAAATTATTTTTAATTTTGTAAGCAATATAAACTAATTCAAGTTTGAACAATCAGAAAAGTTTTGAATTGCAACCAGAACTCTGCTAATCGTTTGTAAGATAATCTTTTCCTCCTGTTATAACAAAATTATTTTTGTTGTCTGACACTGTTAAATCTTTTAAATCCGATAATGAGAATGATGGTAAATTGCCTTTCTGACCACTACCAGGTTGATGCCACACATTATTTATTATTTAAAGTTTGTGAGGAAATATTTAATTCTAATTTATCTAAACTGTGCCAAACAAAATCATGCTAACAGCAACTGAAGACTTGTCTCATGAGACAAGTCAGAAATATTGTGATGTTTTAATAATTATTATGTTGTTGTGGCACAAGATCTGATTTTACCCCTGGCAGCAATTAGACTTTGATGTCACTGAGATGATTTTTCCTGCTAATTCTTGGTCAGAGTAGGTCCAAGACTGAAACTGGCTTCTTCCAAGTTAAAGCAACACCAACCTTAAAAATGCTATTACAGATGATACACTGTTTTACGAACTTTTATACAACCACCATAATTTTCCAGATGGTTAGGTACATGTTAAATTCAATACAGAGGGGGTTAAGTTTTGGAAATCTTCCTCTACAAAATTTATATCCAGCTTTTCTTAAAGCTGCAGTATGTAACCAATATTTTAAAAAAAATGCTTTTTACATATTTGTTAAAACTGTCATATTGTGACAATTTAGTGTAAGACAGATGATCTGTGAAAAAAAATAAATCAAACTCCTCTGTTTTCTTTTATTACTATCTGCAGAAATAAACAAATTGGTCAGAAACAACCAATCAGAGCCAGGGGGTCTTCATGCTGTCAATCAACTTGCTCTCTGCTATATCACATCTTGTTCTTCACAACAGAGCCTGCCACAAATGCTTAGGCTAGTTGGCATGGCGACTGATGACAGCGGATAAACAGTTTTCCTGGAACGGTGAGTTGCTTCTCCGCCATTAGCACATTAATCAGTGTGTACATGAGCTCGATTGACAGCACTAACACCCTCCTCCTGGTTCTGATTGGTTGCTTCTGACAATGGGGGTAGTGGTTTCTGCAGATGACAATGGGCAGAGAAGATGGAGGAGATTGTCTCTATGTGTCTGTCACATATAGACACATATTTGAAAGACAGATTATCTGCCTCGTATTATACTCTCACGACATGGTGGCAGTTTTAACAAATATGTAAAACAACATATTTTAAAATAAAAGTTAAATACTGCAGCTTTAGAACATATGATTAAAAAGAGTATAGAAAAATATTTGCATTTACAGACTTAATATTCAATATACATTCAATTTTTGAAGTTTTATTGGTATTATAGCATGTGCCATTACAGTATTTTTCAGAATTAGCCAATCCCTTCTGATAATTGCTAACTATTGTTTTCTATGTTTTCACTGGTAAGGCGAACATTTAATTATCCTTGGTAATGTGCTCCAAGTTATTGAGGCCTCATTGCCATCATCATATTCTTTACCATCCTCCATAAATTCTTCAGCAGATTTAAGTTTGGAATCTGGCTGGGCCACTTCAAAACATTAACGTTAACTTTCATTCAACATGAACATCTTGATAAAATTGAAAGATTAATTACAGCTAAATCTTACACTAGTATGAATACTTCTGGGCTTAACTGAATTAATTGCTTTATTTTTGACTATCTTTAATAAAACAAAATTCTCACTGAAGCTTGTTCACTCTTTTTAAGTTTCTGATGAAATTACACTGCCTCACAAAAGTATCCCCTTACCTAACCACAAATTTCATTTTTATTTTTGGGAATGTTATGTAAAAGAACAAAACAAGAAAGTACTTTGTTATAAGGTGGGAAAAAAGATTAATATTAAAATTTTTGAAAAGTGTGGGGTAGATTTTTACTGAGCTTTCCTGAGTAAAAATAAAATATTTCTGATTCTGAGGGAACCAGATTTTTTTTCTTCTTCTTCTCTTTTGACTTTTCCCTCAACCTAGAGGTTGGAGTCCTTGTCAAACGGTGTTTTTGACTAAAGTCCCTGAGGGATGGAATCCCAGTTAAACGACATTTAACTGAAGTCCTAAAAGGGGTGCGGGTTTTAATGTTTTTGTCTTTTTTTTTTTCTCTCTTTCTCACTGTTTATTCAATGTCACATGCTGTTTTTATTTTAATTATGTAAAGCACTTTGAAATGCCTTGCTGCTGAAATGTGCTATACAAATAAAATTTGATTGATTGATTGATTGATTGATTGATTCAGGGGTTGCTACACCGAATCGTCAGTCTCCATTTAGTCCTATCCTCTACATCCTCTACCTTTACAGTATCCAACCAGATCCCCAAATTTCCAGTTTGGTCTACCTCCTGGCCTCCTGCTCGGTGGCTCCAGCCAGGATCCTTCTACCAATATAATAATTTTCTCTCCTGAACATTTCCAAATCATCTCAGTATGGTCTCTCTAACTTTATCTCCAAAACATCTAACATGAGATGTCCATTTGATGTCCTCAATCCTAAAAAATATTAATCCTCGTCACTCCCAAACAAAATCTCAACATCTTGACCTCAGTCAACTCCAGTTCTACCTGCAGTCTTTTCCTTATCAGTTCTGTCTCTGAACCACACATCGCTGGCCCAGCGACTGTCTAGTACACCTTTCTTTTCATTCTTTACAAGACCCTTTTATCAAATATCACACCTGACTCCACTCATCCCAACTTGCTTGCGCGCCCTTCTTCACCTCTTTTCCATACTCTCCGTTGCTCTGGACTGTTGATCCTAAGTACTTAAAGTCCTCTACTTTCTTTACTTCTACTCAATGTAACATCACCTTTTCACTGTGCCATTCTCATTTACACGTGTATTCAATCTTGCTGTGACTAGTCTCCATTCCCCTCTCTTCCAGTACATGCCTCCACCTCTAGGTTTTCCTCTACTTACATGCTGCTCTCACTGCCTATCACAATGTCATCTGCAAACATCATAGTCCACGGAGACTCCTGTCAGTCTGTCCCTACCTAAAAACCACTCTTTCCCTCGGAATCAGAAATACTTTATCAATCCCCACTGGGAAATTCTCAACATTACAGCCAGGCACTAATTAAAAGTTAGGAAAATTAAGACAGTAAAGAAAAAAAATAGATTTAAAAACAATATATAAAAGCATATTGAGTTGCAGAGGTCACCCACATTTTAGGAAGGAAGAAACTTCCAGTTGATCATTTCCCAACTGGCTGTTGTGCCAATCCAGAAAATAAGTTTAATAAAGTATTTGTATGGATTTATAAATCATCCTATTTGCTTAAATAAATAACAACTGAACTTGTATTGCTTCTTCAAAGGCGTTATCTTTTTAAGCACAGAGGATTGCCATGTACTAATAGCTGATTGATCTTTACATACTTGTATGTGGGTCTGACATTTCAAAATACTTGTGATCTGGCCACAAACACATGAATTTGAGACTTGAGGACACATTCCCTTATGATAAGTTTTGAATGATGCAGTTTACTTTGGCTCTTACCTAGGAGAGTTAAAGCCACTGTCCACTGTGACACTGCTGCTGTCCATGCTGTCCAAGCGGGCAGAGTGGGCCGACTTCTGGCTGCTGCTGTTCTCCGTCTCCTTGGGGCTGAGCAGGGTCAGATTGGTCTCCAGTTTCCGCTGCAAATCGTGCTCCTTCTCCCGTTCAAGGAGCCACTGCATGGTTCCTTCTCCGCCACCACCACTGCTGCCTCCAACATTTCCGCCTCCTTCCCCATGGTCTTTGCTGTCCTCTGCTGTGGCCAACTCTTTGTGCGAGTCCTCCTCTGCCTCTTCCTCCTCCTCATCATCTGATACGTTATAATAGTCAAAGGAGGCAGAAGGGACTGTTGGCTCTAAGCTGCTCTGTAAAACTGCAGGTGACGCTGAGGAAGTGGCTGAATTGGAAGGCTGCTGGGGCTCAGGATTGTCTAGGGCCTCTGTTGATTTGGCATGTGAGGCTTTCCGCAATGTGCCAGACTTGGTGTAGCTGCTGTCCACATAGCCAGTGGACAAGGCATTATGTGGAGGTTTGAACAAAGTGTCCTTGCTGAAGATCTCTTTCCTCTTTATCACCAAACTGCCTCCTCCCCCTCCAGGATCTACATTGTGTTGGTGTGGTGTCAAGCGGGCATTTTGTGCTGGTTCTGGCGTCTGGCTTGGCGTCAGTCGCGCTGAACCGCTCTGTCCCTTTGCTGCCGACATGTCCTCTTTGTACTCCATTGTATGAGGAGAGGTAAGGTGAGGAGTTTGCCGGTCAGCTGGAGAGCCCTTTCGGAGTCCCCCTGATGAGGTTAATGTGTCATATTCTGATTTTGCCTGAGGCGAAGGGGCAGTAAGGATTGTTTCATTTGATGTATTGCACTGGAAGTACTCATCCGTAGAGGGCTTAGGAGAAAGTCCCATTAGCTCATTGTACGTCGGCAAACTGTCTCTGCTTTTGTTCCTTTCCATTGTACTCCGGATCCTTGACTCATCCAGACTCCCTTTCCCCAAATCAGGCACATTAAAGTCGGAGTGGAACTTAGCAGCAGAGAACATGATCCTTGAGTAGTGGGAGGACTTCTGTGTGGCTCGAAGAGTGCCATCATCAGTGTAGTAATGACTACGCTCCTCCAGACTGGGTTCAAAGTCTTCTGGGGCTCCCAGTGATGGGCCCTTGAGAGAGTTGTCCATTGACCGAGATCGTTCCTTTGCTTGATCTGACCTCTCGTGTCGAGACTTCCTGTCCTGATTGTGGCTGTGACTTCTTTGCACTCTGGACTGACACGTTCCACGTGAAGGCTCAGGAAAGGGCATCTCAGTCCGTCTCTTGGCCAGTTCCCCAGACACGTCCCACTCAGGTGTAACTGGGCAGTACGATTCAGTAATATTGGGGTTACTGTGAACCAGGTACGTTGCACCTCCACTTCGCCTGCGTTCCAGAGTGTACATAGCTTCCCGAGGCGAGCGAACCAACGAGTGGCTAAAGAAACGATAATCCCTTTCCATGAACACAAGATCCCAGTTTGAACCATCAGATGGGTCTCCCCTGGATGTCCGTGGTTTGCTGTGAGAACGAGACTTACCATGTGGTGCCCTCCGGTGGCCCCTGCCCCTCCGGCTGCGTGCACTGTGCTGGGCAGAAGACCCTGCCTTGTTCTTCTGTGTACGCTCTTCCTCCAGCCTCTTCATTACAGCAGTGTGCCTCGCAACATTCTCCACTGTTAAATCAGGGTTAATCCTCCGAATTATCTCCATCTCCACCTCCCGTGGAATGGGTGTTGTTGGTACATCCTCGTCACGTAGGGGCCATTCCTCAGGGGGGAACTGGGCTGAGAAGGTAGCCAGCTGTCGCATTTTATCCTTCTTGAAACTTAGTCTAAAAAGTTTGAGACCAAACCTTTTGGTTTGCTTCTCACCACTTCCACCACTACTTGCCTCTTTCTTTTTGGTCAGAGTGTCAGCTTTATAAGGGAAAGAAGTAATGCCTTTGCTCTTATCAACTTGATCTTGAGAAGGCGGAGACTGTATAGGAGGAGAAGTGGGAGCCGGAGGATGGGGGTATGATGGCGGCTCTCCTCGGTGTTCCCTGGTCGACGTGCTTGGAAGGGTCTCCCCACCATTTTGATCCTTGGGTGGCTTGCTTTGATAGGAATCTCCCTTGTGCTCCTTTGGTGACTTACTTTGGAGTGCAGAGCCATGCAGTCTTGACTGGTCGTCACGATAGGGATTGTATGAGTCATTGTGGTTCTTGCGAGAAGGCCTATCTCTCATGCAGCCTGGTGTGGATGGTGTGACATTCCCAGACTGAGGTGAGGTACAGTTCTGTGGCTGTTGCTGCTGACGCTCTGGCAGCCGATCCTCCAGGTGATACCACTTGTTGTTTGTTCTGATAAGGGAAGGAGTGATAAAGTACGTCTGGGGAGTGACGATGAAGTAGCCCTCTGGAGTTGGATATATCTTCCTCTCTCGCACCAGCATGTTCAGAGTGTGTCGCAGGACCTCTGGGCTGGGTGTAGGCACACCTGCAAGAAGCACATATTAGACTCAGTAAAGTAAAATGAAAATATTAGTGGAAAGAATAGTAGACAAATCCATTAATGTCAAGGGGCATCTTGTATTAAACATGTTTTCAATAAACTCACATTTCTGTATTAAAAGGCTTTTTTATAGGTCTGATGAAATATTCTGATCTGAAATGTGTTCTCATTAAGAAAAAAAATATATAGATAATTTACTTATTGAATGCCTAAAGGCATCAGTCTGTGTGGAATTAAGCTATATAATCTGTTTCACAGAGCTGGATAAATGAACTTTAAAAATAATATTCTAATTTAATAAATATGGCTATATATTCTCCTGTTTTTTTAAGAAATAACAGACTTCTCAATCTTTTACAGGTTATCTAGTTTTAACTCAGCCAGCAGAAACATAAAAATCTTGAACATTTAATTCCTTGCATTAATTATTTACAGTTGGCAGATCTTGACAGATGCTTACATTCACTGTATAAACATTACTCTTTTGAGTCAATGTTTGACACACTCACAGAGAAAGAAGCCAGTGGTCCTAAAGCCACATTAAAAGCCAGCTTAAAGATTGCGCGTAGGGACAAATCCCTTCATTTTTGGAGACATGTCCTGTGGTGGTCGAAACCTCCACAGCAAAGTTTTGTCATAAGCTTAAGGAAGGTCACAAGAAGGTACTACTAATTGTACCACTGTGCAGTCATGTATGAAAATATCTGGTTTCAAATTTGGACAGATTAATAAAATCTCTCTAGATCAATAAAATAAATACAGTTCTTTAGGGAATTATTGGAATTTTTTGAAAATTACGGCTGAGGCACTTACTGAAAAAAGACAGTGAGAGGCCTTTTGTCTGAAACACTTGGTCCAAAAGTTATCAACACAGCAAACTGAGATAACTTTTTTCAATAGGACCCGTAAGAACTTTAAAAGGGTCAAAAATTATGTATTTTTCAGCCACATGGTGCAATTTTATAGCACAATCAAGTAACTATTTTACCTTCAGTCGTTATAAAAATGCTAAACATAGCAAGTAGACTTAAGAGAAATCTGACTTTGTAATTTAATGTCTTGACATTGGACCTTTGTCTCTTTAGAAACTCTTACTTTCTGAACGTCTGCCTTCAGGAAGTCATCATAATATGGCTCCTCCATAAACTCTTTAACAACATTTTAAAAAGATTTCTCAAACACGAAAGAATCAAAGCAAAATTCCAGGCATTTTTTGATGAGGGAATAACATTATAACATTATGTAAAGCTCTAAAAAGTCAATTTTACATAATACTGTCCCTTTAAGTTTACTAGACATGAACGCCCCCTCTGCCCCCCACTCACACAAACAATATTAGTACTATGTGCACCAGACTGATACTAGACCGACAGAAATTAGGCAGCTTTACAATTTTTCATTTACCATTCAACCGTTCTTAGACTAATACATTTTTCTTGAAACATAAACATTCTATATTGTAGAAATGTCTCTGTTGGTATAGGCTATGTTCATTCTGTTGATATAACCATCACTGTCTGCTGAAGGACATTAACCTTATATGTCTATTTTTATTCATTTTTGTTTTCTTGTGAAAATCATCTATGATTAATTTCCCTTCAGATCACTCAATGGATTCATTTAAATGCATTGAAAAAAAGTCAAAAACAGGTCATGAATTTTAGCAAACTATCTGTAACTGTATTTCACTAATCTTGAAGTATTATGTATTTTTATTCTTTCACTGGCTTTCATTCTCGAGATGAGGATTTACATTTTAAAACACTTATGAAACATTCTTACTACTAAAAAAACAAAGATACCAGGATGTGAAAAAACGCATTTACCCCATCACAGATTTTTTCTTATTTTTACAACTCTTAATTATTTTAGATCATCAAAGAAAACTTAATATCAGACACCTGAGTCAACACACACACACACTTACACACACAAATTGGGATGTGTTTTTCATTTATTAAGTTATTATTATCTGTGGATGAACTTTGGGCCAAACTTATTTGCAGAATAGCTTAAATTGAGACATATTGGAGGCTTTTCAAGGTTGTAAAACCTGTTTACCGCCATGCAACGGCATCTCAATCGGATTCAAGTCCAGCACTTTGATTATGCCACCACATACTGTCATTATGGTTAGGCTTGTTGGTGTGCTTTCAATCATTGTCTCACTGCAAAACCAAAGTCTGTTGAGCTTCTGATCACACACACAAAAAAAGGAGGAATATTTTCCTGGAAGAGAGCAGAATCCATGGTTCCAATCATTGCAGCGAGTTGTCCAGGTCCTGAAGCAGACCATCACACAACCACAACCATGTTTGATTGTATGATGCTCTCTTTATGAAGTGCTTTGTGAAGGGGTGCGCAATATGATGATATCAAATATATATATTTTTCTAGGCAATATTTTTTCTTGGTGTGGAAAAACATATTTCTAGATATATTTGAATGTTCAGAGTCAACGTTTAGTCAGCGTACTGAACATCCATTTCCGAACATTCAACTTTCAGGGGACATTTACTGATCTGAACATTCGCTTGCTAACTGGGTACAGAGGAACCTACAGCTGCTCCTGAAGCGGCTACTGGAATAGTTGTTAATACTACATTAGTAAATATTTAGCAGGATGTTTGAGTCTTCAGAAGGCCTTGTTTGTCAGTTTAACTTGTTATTAGCTAATTAGATTTATTGGACTGATTGCATTGGAGAATCTGCCTATACCATGCAAGATCAGTTCAGTATATTATAAGCCTGGTGGGCTTCCAGGCCTTACTCGCTTTCCCACCAGTGTCCTTTTGTTTATTTTAAATAGGTTTTTTTTTAATATACACCAATAACAATGATGTATAAAGCATTAAGCTAGGTTTATAGCTGACACATCGAATTGGACGCAAGGACGTGATCACCTGCCCATTGGCCTCACATGCTATCGTTTCAAAATTATGATGTCTGCCCATGCACCTCTGAATTTTTGCAATTTTAAAAAATTTTAACACAACAATACGAAGGCCTGCTGGTGGACTGCCTAACGCCTCTACCACTGGGCTAGTGGGTTTTCTGGGGAAGTCCTGACAGCCGAATAATAACAAGAGATTAATGGAGATTCCTCACCATAATATCAGTACCTCTCCTTGTGTTACAGAAATAGATTATCCACAACAGAAAGTTAGTAGATCTTTAAACAAACACTGCTGTTGTTTTTTGTCTTCTGATCTGACCCAGCATTTTTCTTTCTCTGCTGTGTGTTTGCTGTTCTATATTTGTTTTATCTTTGTCGGATACTAAAATTTGTTTGATGGTCTGAATCATAAAAGTGTAGCAAGAAAGCAAACAGAAGAAATCTGTAAAGGGAAAATATTTTTTTCACTTCACTGTACATTTCTAATAGATGAATCTAATAGATTCAGATTCATTTTCCCCCCTATGTACAGGGTTTTTGCATGGATTTGTACCTGGAAAACTGGCAGTGAGGTGCTCCATCAGTGCCTCCTGGTTGACAGGCTTGTGGGCAGAGTTCATAGCAGAGATGGCCAAGCACAAGATCTCCCCCAGTGGTATGAATTGTGACTGACTGATAGGTGACATACTGATCGGAGACACATCACCTGCAGAAGGAGGAGGAGGAGGCACAGGCACAACAGTTAGATCATGAATGAACAGTGGGCGCAGCGTGTGAAGCTATGATGTAATGGTCAAACAGCGGCAGTGTGCACGCTGCCAGGAACGGCTCCTCCCCTCGTCTCTGTGCTTCCTTAGCCTCTTTTTGCTGCTGCCGCTGCCTTTTCTGGGTTAGCAAAGTGAGGCATCTGCTGCAGCAGAGTGAAAAATCTTTTGCAAACCGCTCGTCTGTTTCAGAGAACCGACTAAAGCATCCTCAAAGACGGACCTGCTCAAAATTCTGCTCCGTGCTAACCCACGCAGAAATTCTCAGGTCCGCCATAAGCTGGCTTTGCTGTCAGCCGTAGCGAATGATGAGATCATCCCGTACCGCACAGAAAGCCCGGGCTTCAAGCTCTACCCGAGAGCCGACATCTGTCTGGCTGGAAGGTTGTAAAGCAACACGCTGAATGCAACTCCTGCAGCATCTGTGCTGTAGTGACCCTGTCCCCTGACCTACATCTGAGAATCACACGAGACGATGAGGAATCTAATGTCCAAAGCTCAAGTTTGACATAAAAATCCCTCCCGTCTTCACATTGAAACAACAGAATCGGCATCACCCATCTGAGTTGTGTTTCTTTAACTTTAGCTCTGCCTCTTCAGCAACACTCAGCCTTTAACGGTCAGTTAAGCAACACGATGACGTTATCTCTGTTTAGTATCTCAAGCCCTTTAAGCCTCATGTGGCTGTGAATTTGCACACGAATGTGTTTTAGCTGTGTTAAACCGGGACACATATACGGCCTAATACGATGAAAAGGAATAAAAGTGTTTGTTTTGCAAAGTGAGAATGGTCCTTTATAGTCTGAGATGAGCAAACACGCAATAAGAGTAAAGGACAAGATTTCTCCCAAAGGTAAACATCCTACAACCATTTATACAAACGGTACACGCTGTACCTACTTTACCTGTTATCTACATTTCAAAACATAGCTCAGATAAAGTGCGATTATAAAAATACATCAAGGAAAACACACACAGATTTGACCCCACTGAGATGCCAGCTTCCACTGGCATAGAAAGGAGAAGGTTTCCCAACAGTTCTTACATCTCCCATCATCCCCAATGGGTTGGAGCTGATTCAAAACTGATTCCACATCACTTTTCCTAAACTCTTAGCTGCCTTATTGTAGAGAAGGTGGAGCTTCTGGCAGAAGAGGGGGTAGGGGGTGGGGGGAGTGTCAGACTCACCTGGCGCACGATAACTTGGCGGGGATGGAGAGAAATGCGGAGGAGGAGGAGGAAGATGCTGCTTCTGCACACGGATGTCCTTCTCGCTACGAGAGAGATTGTGATCCAGCGGGCGTTCGGGAAGCTCCGAGCTGGGCCAGGCCCGCCGCAGATTGCCGCTGCGGTTCTTCTTCATCGTGACCCCTCTTTTTTTCCCCCGTTTTTTTCCTAACCCGGCGGCCTTCACTCCCCAGGGACCTCTGGGATAAGGAAGCGTGGGGCAAAAAGGGGTGGCAAGGGGTGGTGGGAACTGGTGAAATGGGGGGCAGAAAGGAGAAAGAGGGCGGGGGATGGGGGTAGAGGGGAAAGGAAAGGAGGGGAGGTGGGGAAGGGGGAGGTCGACCAACCTCAGGCTCAGTGCCTCCCCCGCATCAGTGAGAACGTCCCGCTAGAGCGATCACACACCAGACATGGCAGGAACCAGTGTGCGCCTTTACACACATTCACGCATCTCATTTACGTCCACGAGCAAGCTACGAACGAGCGCGTCGGCGCTGTGGGCTGTTGTCATCGGCTGATCCGGGGCGACGGCGGCGGAGGAGCAGGTGATTGCGCGAGGCATCACCCTTTCATCGACATCAGTCCCAGCCACCATTTGTAGCATCCCCATTTGCATGCGTAGGGAGGCACATTACGTAGCCACTCTGATGTGGGAGGAGGGAGCGGGAGAGATGTTGGAAGGGTGGGGGGGTGGAGGGAGCAGGGGTAGAGATGAGGGAAATGGGGCATTGGAAGCAAAGAGGACGGTGAGAAAAGAATTTCAGCTGAGCTTTTTTTTTTTTTTTGGAGGGTGGAGGGGGGAAAGGGGGAAGCTGCGCGTTCCCTTTTCAGAAAGTAGCAGGGAAAAAGAGGGGTGGTGGTGGGGGGGGGGGAGAGAGAGATCCGGAGGAGATTGATGGTATGGTCACAGAAGCAAAAGCTTTAAGAGGCCCAGTCTTTGACAATAGCTCAATTCACCACAGGAGTGCTCGGCCGATCCCCCCTCCCATAAAACAAAAGAGCTGGCTTTAAAAAAAAAAAAAGAAAAAGAAAAAAGCCCGAAATAAAAAGCTCCATTCAGGCCCCGACGGGCATTAAAACCTCCGTAGTAAGCCCAGCGCCGGAGACACCATGTTCACCTCCATCTTTATCCCATCAGCCACAAGACCCCATCGTCCTTTCGACAACAGCACACAAGCGAGAGGGGTGGGGAGAGGAAAAAAATGGTGAGCATCGAAATGAAATAAATAAATTAAGTCAGGAATAGATATCCACAGTTTCCCCCCCACGATCCGACGTTAGAAGCTCCCCGATCCGATCGCCGTAGCATCCATTCATTAACGGGGGAGGGGGCGGAGGGCTGAGGGGGGGTGTGGGGGATGCAAACTCCAGTCAACGGCAAAAATCTCTTTCAACGCTAATGCTGCAGCTGCTCCCAGCACCTCCAGGAAGGGTGTGTGAGTATGTGTGTGCGCGCGTGTGTGTGCATGTGTGTGTGTGACAGGGAGAGAGCGAGAAAGAGAGAGAGAGAGTACGTATGTGCGCATCCGCCTGCTGCGCGTGATTCTGCGTGAGCATGCATGCGTCTGTGTCTGGGTGATTGAGGCTGAGGGGATGGGAGGAGAGGATGCAAGGGAGAGAGAACGAGGACATGCGTTAGAGGCAGAGAGGAGAGTAAATATGAACACACACACACACAACAAAAAAATAAATAAAACAAAATATAAAAAAATATCCACTCTTCTGGTAAAAGTCCAGGGGAAAAAAAAGAGGAACACGTCTCTTTGGCTAAATTTCCATTTCCATTGTCTCCCTCCACCGTCTTTGAATCATATGTCCTCTTTAGGGATGAGGGGCCCCTCTCTCTGCCTTTCCTGGCTCTATACAACAAAACTCACAGTCAACAGGAATCATTTAGAGACAGCAGGGCTGACTTTTAACACCTAAAACAACTGAAACTTTGCTGAACTGCAAAAAGAAAAAAAAAAAAACACAAGAAGGCGACAGCAAACAAGCAAACGCACTCCATGCTGACTCACATGTGTGGAGTGTGAATGGATGGTTGGAGGGACGGAACAAGGAGCAAAGTGAGAGGGGCAGGACAGGGCAAAGTGGGGTGGTGATGGAGTGGGTGGAGGGAGGTGGAGGATGGTGTCACAACCAATCTGCTCCAGTTCACTGATACCAAAAAGAAAGAGGAGAGCAGCAGGAGGAGGAGGGAGAGGAGGAGGGAGAGCAACACAACGCCAGCCATTTTATTTCTCAGTTGTGCTGCAACAGCCTTTGTTGCTATGACAACGCAAGCCGATGAGCTCATAGCTGTTAGCTTTTGAGTGTTGTTCCCTTAAAGAGCCAGTTACCCAAAATAGAAAGTCGACTGAAGCACATAGACAAGGACCGGAAAAACTAGGATCCCTCACGTGACTGTTCCACAACGGAGAGCATATAATATAATATAATATAATATAATATAATATAATATAATATAATATAATATAATATAATATAATATAATATAATATAATATAATATAATATAATTCATAAGATTGGAATGTTATTGAAAAGTTTAAATAATTTTATTAATTCAGTTCAAAATGTGAATATAACACATTTTACAGGGATGTCTGATATATCGGCAGTAGCATCGGTATGGGTCCGATAAACAACTGGGACGATATTAACAAGCAACATTTATTTCCATCTTGTTGACTTTTGTTTGTGGAGTGGGAGACTGGGTGGGGGGATAAGTGAACGGTCAAAATGCGGGGAAAATATATATATATATAATATGTATATATAGTATAGTATTGGTTATTGGCAATGACAGCAATATTCATATTGGATATCAATATTTGTATCAGTGCATCCCTATTATTTGTCAATGTCCTCATGCTGGCAGCAGCTCTGCTATGTTAGCTCTGGTTTGCTCTTTTTTTCCAGACTTTTGTTGATTTTTTTTTATCTAGGCACTGCTTGTTTGGACAAGTTGTCCTCTGGTTCTGGATGTCCTGCATCTGGGAGGACTTTTGCTCTAACCTTTTCACTTTTCGACATGATGTGTAACCGTAGCAACAAGGTATTGGTTCTTTACAATTCGGAGTGGCTAATTAGCATCTGAAAGGTTCAAATAGTGCCTGAACTTTGACCCAACTCTGACCCCAAATCCCAGAGGAGTTGAAAAGGAGATTTAATGTATGCAGGGCGGGACCAGAAAGCAGGGAGAGAAGGAGGAAGTTCAAACTGTCTCTTCCATCCATCATATTGGGCAAAGATCAAATCCCAGACTCTAAAAGTTTCTGCCCGGCTTTCTAACCAGACGGCCAGATGGAACAGCAAAAGCAAAGGAGGTGGATTAGCAGAGCTTGCCACCATTTTATAGCTGCTGGGTCACATGTTTCAAACTGACCTTCAGGGGTCAGAAAATAAAACTGTCATAAAAAGTCTCAATTCAGTACATAAAACTAAAAAGCAGAGCTTTTATTTTGTAGCTACTTTATCACCATCAATTAAACCGCAATACCTGCACAACTTAAAAATGATCATTTTCCCGAAAGGTAATGACTTAAGGTAGAATAATATAAAACTGCAGATGTCAGTAAGGCATACCACATTTTATTGTTCAGTTGCAATGACCAGCTCTCAGCAATAAGTACAGCAACTAAAGAAGATTAGGTAAAAATGAAATGCCACTACTGCAAAAAAAAAGAAAAAAAGAAAACATCAAGAGTTTGCCATATCTACAAAATCTGTAGGATATAAGAAATTTAAAATTTAGCTTTTATAGAAGTTTTATATCTTTTTCATATAGAGAGAATGCTGTACTGTTGATGTGAGACATCTAACCTGGACTGAAGCTTGTACTTGTGTATGATGATGTCGAAAATTAAACAGTGGCTAAATAAAGTTTTCCTATGGGATAATAAAGTGTTTTTAACTTTTATCTTTTCATCTTGAATAAATAATGCTGGACTCCATGTAAGAGTAACAATGTGATTTTTGTCAAGACGTTCTCACAAAAACTTTCTTAGCAGTGAGTGTGCTCCTCAGTGACTCATTTAACCAAAATCTCATTCTCAAAGCTAAAAGTAAGATCAAAGACATAGAGATTTTTACGTTGATATCAAACGTAAAACGTATGTGAAATATATAGCAACAGCTTCTGCTACGTCAAAACATTTCCTCCTATTCTCTGCGGAGGTCCTCCCTTTCCTTTCAGCGAAGAGCTGTGCTGAGCAGGGAAGTAGAGCCGGGTAGAGTTTTCCTGAACAAACACTGCACTTTTCCTGTCTAAAGAACACAAACCCCAATTCTTCAGCCTCTGCTAATCAGATTGAATAGTCAAAGAAAAAAAAAGTCCCTGTTTCTATAGCAGAAAGTCTGAGACTTTCATCTGGACTTGTTAATCCAGCAGCAGTTTAACTCTTTTTAGGGGCCTAAAGTTATTATATTACAGTATATTATCACTCTAGTAATCACTGTAAAGTCAACAGGAAATTATAGTTTTAAAGAAATGGTTTGACACAACTTACTATATTATAGCAAAATCCAATTTGCAATATTTACTAATAGGCAAAAAGTAAGGTATGTTAATGTGGATCACATTGAAATTGTGCTCAGAGCCTCAAATAAACAAAGTTAAACAGCATAAAATTCAGTGCAGTCATGATGTGAAGCAAAAGACATACAGTATAAAGACTCTGTTTTTATGCTATTAGTCTCTCAAAGGACTTCAGGTATGGAAGTGTTGGGCACATAAAAACTAAGACTAGACCGGTTTGTCAACGACTGAAGAAAACAGTAAAAAATTATAAATGATTCAAGTTATTATGATCCAGCTAAGAAGATATTTATTGAATCGAGAACAATTCAGTACTGCACGGATATTGACCAAGTAAATTGTATTTCATGTCGTCTTAGAATGCCTCACACAGAAACACAAAGCTTAGTTAAATTTCCTGCAAGCCTTTGATATTTAAAAGTACCTTTAAAAAAAAAAAAACTTAAGCAGGTAGTACACATATTTTTCAGTAAGCTCACATTTTTGTTTTTAAAATAGTTGTATTTATTGATATGATGTATTATTCTAATTTTAAATGTCATATCTTAATTGGAAAATTGTAATAATGTACAAAGTTTTTCAAACATCAATATGTGTGTGATTATAAAATTAATTTCACTTAGTGATAATGTTCCTGAAATACATAATGTTTTTCAGTAATTTATTGAATGGGTATGTATCATGATCAGTGTTTCCATTCATTAGTCATAGTTTGCTTGTCTTAATTTAAAATAAGCAGGTAAAGCTGAAGCTGCATGGGTGTCATGCTGGTTAAACTGTAGCTGATCTCTGTGCTCACATGACCTCACTATTAATGTGAAGACCGACTGAAACAAAAACAGCCCTTCCTGTGATTTTCAAAGTATGACATGACTCATGAAAATTCACTTCATACGTACAACATATGTTAAATTTGCACCAGCACAGAAGTCTTTTGGTTTTGGCATTATTAATTTTGGTGAGTCATTAGCTGTAAGACAAACATTCCACAGCTTATCAGTGTCTGCTGGTACCGACAAGGACAGGAAAGCAGCCCAGCAGCAGTCCATTCATAAGTCAGTTTGAGCAACAGTGCAGAGGTGTCAGACAGTTGCTCTGATATTATGTGTCTATCAAGGTTATCATAGTTAACTAAAATGAATCAAACAACAAAAACTGAAATTGAGAAAACATTTTTGTTAGCTGAAATACAATAAATGGTAATTAATGGGAGAAAACTATAGCTAACTGGAACTATGTCATGCGTTTATAAAACTGACTAAAATATGTTGAAATTATAGTTATAATATATGGGTGGCAAAATGGTAACAGCAAAACTTGGGAGAAAACACCAGAGTCAGTTTGTTTAAATTTTTTTTTTTTTGAAAATGGTATCTTCTGTTAAGTATTCATTACTCAATCAATGTAATTCTGATCGAAATACAATACTTTACCGCGATTTTCTGCTAAGGTTGGAAAAAAACCCACCATTTTGCAATCATGGTGTTCATATGAAATGAGAAATTACATTAAAATCACGTGTGAATAACTTTGTTCACGTGTTAAGTCATTAAATAACATGTAATGCCATCATCCTCCAGCTACTTCCTGTTGTCTTCTTCTTTGTGGTTTGCACCAGTACCAACACCCAGTTTCTACTGGATGTTGTTACTGGATGTTACAACATCCAGTTGCTACTGGACTTGTGTGATGTGAAAAAGTGTTTTCGTTGTAGTTTTGCAAAATAAACCAATTTTTATACAGTCGATAAACCACCTCATCCTACCGCCAAAGCTTTTTGTCAAAAAACAAGTTGTTTTTATTTCTTGTTTTTTTAGGGGTTTTTTTAGGGGATTTTTTTATTGACATGTTTCCATTAAGCACATTTATTTGTGCAATTATAGTCAAGGCAAACATAGTTAGTGTCTTGTTGTTGTCGCATTTACTCCCCAAACATTCTGAGTTTCACTCAAGTGGTGGAATAATTGTCAACAGAACGTCTTGTATAAATCTACAGAAAACCATCAATTTTGTGTTTTTACTCTGCCTTTCATCAGTGCACAGACCATGCAAGACGTCATCTACGCGCAACTCAAGTTGTGACCCACATGAATTGGAAGAACTCTGACATTGTCCACGCCTGTCTCTGAGAAGCTGCTGTGGTCGAACCAGCTAAAAGAGACGCCCCAACATGCCTTAGCGCGTGAGTTATAATTTTGACAGAAAAAAAATCATGGGCCTAGGTACAGAAAAGTTAAACTTGAGTATAACTGGGCCCAGTTCCTGAACTCGTCTTTGTGAATCAGCAAGAGTACAAGTCATAAAGCGGCTGCCGCCACAAGATGAGATGATGCATAAACTGCCTTTTAACTCCAACTAGCTGCGACTAGTTGGATGCAACCCAGGGGGCATCTTCACTGGAATCACAGACGAATAACTTCCTCTTAAAACTTTGGCTAGAAGTATTTTACCTCACAGCTCCTCTATGCAGGTTTTAAAATGGTTAACAGGACTTCAAAAAGAGATCTATAAAGCCTTACATTTGAATATGTGACATTTTGGTATTAAAATCAGGTTCTGTTATAGTTTGTTTTTCACTGAGACATTCTGGTTGTCATAGTCTGGGGTGACAGCAAACACCCTGGTGGTTTTTCGGTATGGGTAATGTGACTCACTCAGAGGTGGGTAGAGAACCCCAAAAATTATACTCAAATAAGAGTAGCACCACTTCAACATATTTTTACTCAAGAAAAAGTGAAAAAGAGAAATTACTCAAGCTCTGAGTGACGTCATGCTTTATTCTTTATTTTAGACCATATTCAGAATTCCTAACTGCACTTTCTGAACCATTTGAAAGACGGTTTGTTGCAGTTTCTTTTCTATGTTTGATGAAGGTCAACCTATTATTTTGTCAGCTTCAGTTCCTTTATTATTTATTTATAGATTTACTGTTATACTCCTAATTGCACTGATTGAATAAATTAGTTATTTTTACATGTTTGACCAAGCTCGTGAAGATATTGTTGTATAAAAGTTATCAAATGTTTTCAGTACATTCATGTCTGCATTTAAAAAAAGAAAATTTTAAGTCAACCCAGCACTGTTTTTCTGTATTGAATAGGTATCGACCGATACTAAACCTCAGATGTTAGTATCGGTACCGGTCGTGAAAAAAGTGTATCGGTGCATCCCTAAAAGATGACAAAAGGCTAAAGGTTTCAAGGAGTTACATCTGTTTACATGGTGTCCTGATAACTGATAGACTCTGAAGCTTGTTACCCACCTATGCATCTGATATGAAAGCCTTGCGGTGGCTGCAGGGTCCTCCTGGTCCAGGCATTCCTGAGCTGCTGAAGATGCGCCTCCTGGCTCTGGAGGAGCAGCACGCGCTCGTCTATCCAGCCCAGGAAGAAGACCTCCGACAGAGCCTCGGTCAGCGCCTTGTTCCAGAAGTGCTGCATGTTGACGGCTTTAAAGCTGGCAAAGACCTCGTAGCCGGTGTGATGCTCTACCTTTTCCCACACCTCCACTGCATCTGGCGGCGGTGGTGATGATGATGGTGAACCCTTCTCATCTTCCCCGCAAACCCGCGAAAGCACGAGAGCCAGAGAGAGCGGAGTTATGTGGGAAAACTTTTCCATCCCTGCTTCGTTTTCCGACAGAAAACTGACATTTCTGAGCGGGAACCTCGTTACTAAGTTCTCAAACCTCTCATGCGGCCTTGTTTTTCATTTTTAAAGGTAATTTGTAGAAGAAAGCCGCCCCTAAGTCAGGTCAGGTGCTCCATGTAAGCGGCCGTCAGATAGGCTGCTCAAAGACTGTAACTGTCAAAGAGCATTACGAACTATTTTCAGCCACAAAAGAGGCGAGGACTTTGTGCTGCGTTCAAAAACTCCTCGTAAACTACTACGCTTACATTTTAAACGTGTTTGCACCTCTGTTGCTACTGTTCTTAATCCAAATGAGAACAGCGAGTTAAACCCCGAACAGGTAACGCACCATTGGACCAAAGAGACATTTCTTTTTAATCAATAAGAGAGAAAAGTCCGAAAGACATGAGGCAATCCAACTTCTTGATAGCGTTTTTCTCATAAATAAATAAAAAAAAAAAAAGAAATAATACGGTGATAAAAGATATAAGTGAAACAGTAAAGTGATGCAAAAAACTAAACTTTTACAAAAGATGATCATTAAATACCGAATTCAACTTGGAAGATTTTATTAGAGATACATAAAAGTGGTTAATTTTGAGGTGGAGGGTAATTGTAGGTTTTTTAAAATTCCAAATAATTTCTGAAAAGTGTGGCTTGCATTTATACCTCTTACTGCTTAAATTATTTCTGCAAGTCTCTTTTCAAGGCTTTATTGGCTCTAGGGGCCTTTATGTGAGAGTGGCCAGACAGGAAAGTGAAAGACATGCGACTGTGAAACATGATGGTGGAAGCATAGGAATTTTAAAAGCGTATAGTTTTCTTTCCTGTTTAGTCATACGTATTTATGTTGCTCTATCAAATACTATAATATGCACATTTACACTGGTTCAAAACCACTTCCAAATTAATATTTTGATAATTTATCAATTATATAATATGTATACTTTTCAGTTCTGAACTAAATTTTATTTATGAATTCTATTAAGGTGTTGGTGCAAACAGTAATCATAATTATCTTGATATTGATAAAACACCAAGATGTGAAACCATCAGCAATGACCTTAGAGAAATTGTTACAAAACATCATCCTACAAGCTGTGGAGTCATTTGGTGTACTTACTTTGTCCCTTTTTTGTTCCTGTACATGTTGTCCTGGTTTTTGTATGAAGTGCATTGTCTCTCTTAGTGAAGGAATAACATCAGCTTTGTGTTTTGCTCTGGAGCTCAGGATCTGGTTGCCTAGTTCTGACAACACGTTTACTCTTATAGATGTGTGGCTGTTCCAGAGCTCAGCTCCTCCAGGACTCGGCTCCAGATGTTTTCTCCAGCTGCCTCTATGTGCTGGTAAACCCCGACCTTCTGACAATTCAGCAAAACAAGCAACGTCTGAGTGAAAGAGTTTATTTAGAAGAACAAAAACATTCCATCAAGGTCATGATGTAGCTGCTGATAAACAGTGATATTGTATATTAGAAATGTAAAAATTGTCCACCTTTCAACATTGAAGAAACTAAAACAAGTTATTATTGTAAGTGGATTCTCACAAAAGAGCACTTACTGAAACCAGAGTGTGCAAAAGTTTACATTTACGAGAACCTAAAAAAAAAGGGTAGAAGTACAGAAGACGGTTTCCCTTCTTGAGGCCTAAATGGATTTGTTTTGCTCAGATAATTTAAATAAACTGGTACAAAAGGTTTAAAGGCAAGAAAGCTATTATCACAACATTTGGTGAATGGCTTCCATGGCTTACGTAACCAATTAAAGAAAAAATTGAACCAGAGCACAGACTTGGTCAATTTCATCCATGTAAATTTCATTATAAGAAAAAAAAACTCTTTGGGAATGAAACACTTTCTCAAGTCAGCAGTTTGAATTTACCCAAAAATAAAAAAGATATTTTCCCACACCTCCACTGCACAGAATCAAAAATCTGAAAATAAAAGACAACCCCAGTTGCGAGCTTTGTTACAGCTCACATGCCGCTCCTGGCTATGTTACACATTATCCACCAAAAGCCTGCTGATGCTTTCACATTATCATTCGCAGTATGGTTATTCAATTTAATGTCTGGTGAAATAGAGAATACAGCTTTGAAAAGACTTGCCGCCTTTGCAGAATATGATTGTGCGCAGATACATTTCGGCAGGTTCATAACTAGAAAAGTACAAAAAGTCAAACTAGCTGAAAAGGGCATGTCCCTGAAGTGTGTAGAGTGTAAACAGTAAAGTTGCACAGATCACTGAGAACTGGTCAGTTGGAGTTTCCTGGTCTTGATGGCCACATAGAGCATACAGCGTCATGAAAAAACATTTGTCCTTTACAGAGTTTTACTGAATTTGGACTCATTTAAAGCAGATTGCGCTGGCAAAGATAATTCTACTGAATACAAAATACAGTTTATAATTACTCCACTTGTTAAATCAGAAGTCAACTAGCTAACCACTCTGTTGGGTTTACTTCCACCATCTACCATCTGACAGTCTCACTGTATAATGAGATCAAACTACAGTCAGAGCCAAAGTTATTATGACAACGCTCTAACGGCTCATCTAGGACGTCAAAAAGAACTCAGAACATCTGAAGACCTGCAAGCCATCCCGCCTCTGCTAAGGTCAGAGGTCATGATTCAATAATTATGAATTAATTAATCCCCTCCAACATCCCAAAAAAAATAAAAATAAAAAATGACATCTTGATGATCCATGAAACTGTTGGAAAAATAGTCTGACCAAAGCGGATCTTTTTGAAAGAGCTGTGTGTTGTGTGACAACTGGTGTAAAACGAGCAAAAAAGGACATTGAACACACAGTGAAACACAGTGGTGGCAGTGTGATGGTCTGGGACTGCTTCGGGACCCGGATAACTGTTACTGAGTGATGAATTGTGCTTTTTAATAAAAAAAATAAACGTTCAGCCATCAGTCAGCATTGGCATAGTCAAAGTGTGAACTTTAATCCTACCAAGATGGGCTGACATGATCTAATACAAGCCATTCATTCCTTCCTTTATTGTGGATGAATTCAAATAATCCTGCAATGCTAACTAAATGTATCCCATTACTTAACACTCCTATTTCACAATATTGTGATTCCCTGATCAAGGAGCAAAATCCATCCTCTCTTATAAGAGCAGACAGGCCTGATCTGAGATCAGAACCACAATCAGTCAAAATAGGATCGAGTATAAAAGATTGAGAAAACTATTTATAAAGGAAGTGTTTTTATGCTCATCTGCATGACTTTTCAGAACGCTTAACTACCTTAAGAAATTTACCGAAACTCAGTGACTAAAAATGAAATTTTTTTGTTTAAAGGTACGACAAGGTAGAGTGAAACTAGATGACTGTTGTTTGAGTTTAGCCTGAAAACGGTTCAAAAAGATAATTACATAAATTCTGAAAAACAAAATAATAAAAAAAAAACAGGCACATGTAATATAAAATACTGAATACTATTCATGTCAGACATACACAACACAAAGTGAGAAATCTATAATGAAAAGCCTATTAAATTAAAAGTATCCTGAAGCATCACATTTTCTCCCAACAAGTGAAATCATGTGGAAAAGCACAACCCAATCTGTAATCACGTCTGCCAAGCTCAGGTTTCTGCTGTGAATTCAACATCAAGGGCAGAAATACATCTCTTTGGTCAGCATCGACACAATGCATGGGATCTGCTTCCTGGCATTAAACCCTGGTGAATTGGACACAGACTCAAACTCTACTGCCACCTTGTGGTTTACTCGTGTCATGATGTGCAGAAGCTCCAGTTCCCTTCCGTATTTGCTGATCATGTCACACAGTGACTGGATAAACCAAGAACCAGTCATTGTGTTCCTCCAGGAGTAATAGCCTACGACAATCACAGATTAATCTTAATTAGTACTTTTTTAAACAAAAATAATAATAATTACCAGTTTAAAAACTTATGGGCAATTAACCTGGAGCGGTGGAGAAGGCATAGAGGAAGTCTGCTTCCACAGGGATCTTTGTGGTTTCGTCTGCACTGTCAGATTCAATACCCGGATCAAGATCAGTGCCTCTACACGCCTAATCAGAACGGACGAGACAAAATTTTCTATAAATAACATGACAAACAAGAAGAAAGAAAATAAAATAAAAATCTAAGGATTGGCCTTGCCTACCTGGATAAAAAAAAGTTTGGGTTTTCCCACCAGAGTTTTACAGCGATCGCCTCGGTATAATGAGGTAAGGCTCTGGAGCTGCACCGGGCCGTCGGTACCGTAGATCACGCCTTCATCGCCGTGACTCAGCAGAACGCAGACGAACGAGGCGGAGTTGCTGTGATCGTGTATAGATGCTACAAAAACAAAGAAGTCAGCGAAAAGAATTGTCACTACCTTCCATTAACAGAGCTGGTAATGCTGTCAATGAAAATGTGCTCCACTTACAGATGTTTTGCAGTTTGTTTGTTTTTTACAGCATTTAACATTTTTCAGATCATACAATTCTTAATAACAGACAAAAATAAATCGGAATAAGTACAATACAATTTTCAAATGATGATTTTATTTTTTTAAGAGAAAACCTTCTCAAGACTCCAGATTGAAAAATGTCAGTGTTTCTGTTTGTCCTGATTAGGGCCTGATGCTTTCTGAGATCTTTCAGCCTACTTCATGTTACCAGGCAGGTTCTGCTTCACTAATGTCTTTATTAACCTGACAGTTCAAGCAGTAATCAGGCCTGGCCAGTGAAACTGAACCAAAATTAATACATTAAAAAAACAGTTAAAAAATGGATCAATCACCGTCAGCTGCTGATTGAAACCCTGCCCTACTTTCACGTGGGATCACATTGCTTTGGACAACATTACAAATTTAACAAATGAAATCATCACTTGAAAACTTTTTTTTTAATGTTTACAAGGTTTATCTTTGTCTCAAATTAAAATGTTTCATTTATGTGACAAAAAAACAAAAGCAGAAGAAATCTGTTAAAGGACAAATGTCTTTCCACAGCACCGTGCAGGCAACATTCCCAACAGGGAGGTTCTCAAATCTGAGAATACAAGTTTTATTTTGTACTTACTTGCACTTAAAATCTTCATCATCTGATCGGTTGTTTGATCATTGTAAATCTTCGCTGCATAGCCCAACTTCGTAAACACTTTACACACATTGGCTGCATCAACGTCAGTGCCGTTTCGCTGATTCATACCTAAAAAGACAAAAAGATGCAACAGACTGAAAAAATAAAAAATAAAAAAAATAATTTGTATATATATAAATTTTTTTTAAGGTGGGAACTTTAACCTGATTTCTACAAGTTCTGATTGATACACAATTGAGAGTTCTGGTAAACTTAGTGCAGATTTAAGAAGGATTTATTGTGGTGGTGGTGGTGGCATCATGCTTTGAGTCAGGTTGTGTGCTGGAATAAAATATGTCAAAAATCAGAACCAACAAGACCTGCTATGAAATGCTGATATTAGCAATGAAGAAATATAAAACTCATGTTTACTTTAATCAAGTGAACGTAAATTATTTGTCCTTAAAAAGACATACATTTACCTCCTTCCAACTCACTGTGATATTCCTAATTTAAAGTATGATCATAAAGGGAGTCAATTTTTTTAAGAGTTAAAAATCTTCAACTTTTCACAAAAAATTTAAAAATTGGAAAGTGTTGGAAATTTTAAATAGCCACAGACACATACACTGTAAGTCAGTAGTTTCAGATGATATACCGACGCCTAATGAATACACAATTCCACCTAAAATAACACATTAAGCAGGCGTACATGTTTAAGTTGCATGTGTCCAACTTTGCAATAAAACAACATAATAAACCAGGAACTGCTGCTAGTGCTTACCAGACTCAATCAGTAATCTATTAAAAGTGTTTATTGAACCAAGTGTGCTCTTTCAGTCCTGCTAGACAGGTTTTCAAGACAGAGTCTGCTCAGTGAGAACCACAAGCATCTGTCCATCTGTCCGACTGAGGCTACGTTCAGTAGCGCTGATAACCAAGTTACCTCCCAATCAACAAAGGCGCTCACTAAAGCGCACACATTCTTACACAGATACACAGATTAGTGAGCAACTTTAGGTACTGAATTAAAGAATTGAACCCACAACCTTCAACTTCATTCTACTCTACTCTACTCTACTCTACTCTACTCTACTCTACTCTACTCTACTCTACTCTACTCTACTCTACTCTACCCAAGGATGCATCTCCAAGTTAAAATAGTGTGTGAGTCATGCATACCTGGTTCACCGATTACTATCGGACAAGTGGTGCAGAGTCAGTGACCTGTATCTTTTGTTTTATTTCTGAAAACTGTCAGCTTGAAGCTGAAAAAATTCAAACAAGGCATGTTTTACTTTACTCCAGTGAGCAGTATAGTTTGTCCTTATGAATTTGTCATGCTTCCTTTAAAAAGGGTGTGAAGCACACCATGAAAGGTTTGAGAACCAATGCCCTGAGGGAAGACTTCCAGATTTGTAAAGTGCATTTTAGTCTCAGTGAAATTTCTCACACATGCCCAGTTCAGTTTGAAGTTTAGACACACCTACCGTAACGCCATGCTGCAATTCAAGAAGTCCAACCCCCGCTCAGAAAGCCATGCGTGTGTGCAACAGCATTCTGACGAACAACTAAGGATGCAAACTCTGGAAGGTATACAGGAATCCACAGAATGAAAGTGTTTGTTGTTATTTCTCCAACAACTGTCACCATAGGAACGGACGTCTGAACGCCCAATTAAGTATCAGGGGATGCAGGTAAATGGTTTCAACACAGAGAATGCTAAAGTTCACAATGGATCTATGGCAGACATTTCTACAACAGGCAGGCGTGACAAATCTTGTCGTCTCTTGTCCAAACCTTCTCAGTCTGGTCTCTGACTTCATCTCTAAAACATCTAATATAGGATATCCCTCTGGTGTTCTCATTCCTGATCCTATCCTTCCTCATCACTCTTGTTGCTTCCCGGCCATCACGACCTGAACTACATACAGGGAATAAAAACTATTAATCCCAGAATGCACTGCATTAACCCAGTTCCAGTTTCTAGGAGGAAGAGGAGTTTCACTGTGTGAATATGGGACATCTTGTTTTAACAAAAACTCTGTCCTTGAAGGAAGTCACCCTCTTTACTGCAAAGGGATTATAATGGTGAAACATTGCAGTCCTTCTGCTGGCCAAAAGGAGAATGCCATTTCGACTATATTGTGGCTGAAGTCTCGAGTCTGGCTTACTTAAAATTCTGCAGAAAGAATCTTTAAATTATAGATTTCCCTAAATGAGACTCTGATCCTGTTGCTGAACCGACACTGCTTCCATTTTCCTGGAAGAAGATGCTGCAGCTCCACAAGCCTGCTGTACAGATACAGGGCCAAGCCAATGTTTGCCCAAACCAAGTCAACCTTTCCCAACCACTAACTGGGCAGCCACTGCAACCATTACCGTACTCACGTTTTTCACTGGCCCAGGCTGGACTGCCCCCCGCCCCCCAGCTTGCTGAGTGGCAAACACCGCCATTTTCCCCAACTGCAAAGACTCTCTCTGATTATCCCATCATGTTTGTTCTCCGTCGCACGGCTCTCACACTACCGGAGATCTCATTTCTTTTTAAGAATGTCTAAAGCAGTGGTTCTTAACCTTTTTTGAGGTACCGAACCCCCCAGTTTTATGTGCGCATTCACCGAACCCTTCTTCCCCCCACCGCCACCCCCTGCCGACACACAGAATACTTTGCGGTATTCTGATTTAGTGATGCAATTATATTAGCTGTGTTACCACCCCCATGCCACTAGAGGCAGTAGCAACCCCGAAAAGATGCCACTAAGGAGCAGATTTAGACTATAGAATTTGGTAAAAACTGTGAGCTTTGCTGAAGTAATTAAAGACAAGTTCAAATCCATGCTGAGAGTGGAGCTCCTTCAATCAGTTCTCCTCTGCAGCACTGACTGGCTAAGCAATGTAACGTGATCCTCTGATTGGCTAAGCAATGTAACGTGATCCTCTGCAGCAAATGATGGCAAAGCGGGGCGTCATCACGACTTTACACAAGTGTGTCTTTGCCTCCGCGGCAGAGGCTCCACCGAACCCCTGAGACCGACTCATCGAACCCCTGGGGTTCGATCGAACCCAGGTTAAGAACCACTGGTCTAAAGTAAGGCTTTGTGTCTGGGCAGAGGGAAATTAGTTCAGTATAAAACAATTTAAATAATTTCTGATCATCTATTTCATTGTTTTTGTTGGGTTTTGCAGGGTTCCATCCTTTAAACTCCTTGGTGCAAACAGGCCACTGAGCCTTTGGCTGGTTTGTTTAAGAGGAAAGAGTAGTTTTACAACATGAGCTTATTCCATTTTAATCAAAGTTTTTCCTTTTCTCTTTTCACAAGCCAACATGGTTTAGCAGACATGCTAACCAATGTCCATTATCTGAATCCAATAGGTAAAAACCAAAAACTCTTCAGTGTTTACAGATATAGTAGACCACTTGCTCTCACAAACAACATTGTACAAGTCATCATACGCCTTTTGTTTGTACTTTGTCACATCTACCTTCATCATACGCTGCATCTCCTTCTACCCCCGTCTTTTTTCCTTTTCTCCTGTCCTCTCATTTTCCCACATATTCTTAGTGAACTTCCTTCTCTGTACTTGGTTGACGTTTTTGTTCCAACACAAAGTCTGCTTTTCTGGTTTACTCCCTCCAGATGACATGCCAGATACCATCCTACCCATCTCCCTAATCACATTAGCTGTAGCTGTTCACTCATCTGGGAGTCTCGACTCCTCAAAAAATCCACAACACTTTGTTTTGTTTTCACCATCTGGTCCTCTGCTCTGCATTTGTTCTCTTCACCATCAGCTCCATCTTCCTCTTCTGCAAGAAGGTTTGTACTACAACCATGTCCTTTTCATAAAATCCACCAACATATGTCCCTCTCTTGTCCTGGATTCCAAATCTGCCCAACACTTCCTTACCACCTCTGTTCCCTTCACCAACCTGTCTGTTAAAGTCTGCACCAATCACCCTTCTCTGAACTGTGAGGTAACTCTACATCACACCATCTAGCTCACTCCAGACCACCAGCTTCTCATCTAACTCACATCTGACCTGTAGGGCATGAATGCCAACAAACACTGATCATCATGTCTTCAATTTCGAGCTTCAGATTCAGTCTGACAGTCTTTTCACTTACAGAATGTTCCTAACAAACCAATAAAAGAGGACACTAATTTTTAAGGACAAAAGAAAGGAGATGGCAATGGAAATTGGAATAGAGGGTGAAATACAGATATTTTCTGTACTCTACTTTCTTACCTACAAAGACCTAGAAAATAATTAATTTAAATTCCAGACTTTTCCACACCGTAGGAACCCGGGACATGAAAAATAAACACTGAATCTTCGTTACACACTTAAATAATGTAGTGAAATTCTAACTAGAGGTGCCACACAGAAACCAGAGATCAGTCACATTTAATAAGCATCTTCAGTTGCCTTGGGATCAAATCTCACTTTAAATATGCTTCTGATTGGTCAGCTGCTATCTGATGATTTTCTATCACAGGTAAATCATTTCTATTTTGAATCTAATTTTTAAGGAAGTCATAGGGACATTGAGTCAATTCAGGGATCAATAATGTGCTTATTTGAGCAATAACAAGTGTAACTGGTTGTGAAACAATGAGGTTCTGCAAGAATAACCCAGCAGACCAACACCCTTTCAGACACATCAACCATTTAAGATATTGCTTATCACTTTCTGCCAGCAGTTTTACTCTGAAAGAACTCAGAGCAAACAAAACAAGCTCCAGTTGCAACTCAAGTGATTCCACGACTTTAACATAATCAGAGGAAGGAACATTGGGCGTTCTACATCATCAAAAACCATAAAGAATGAAAGAAATCAGTAGAATGAGATTAAAAAAAAACTTTTGGATATTGATGTCAGGTGATCCCATCAGGCTTTAATGAAGGTTTGACAAGCATTCTGTTATGTGTGCTCTAGCCTGACAAATCAATTTGCATTTATTTTACTAAACAAAGTAGTTAGTAGTTCTTTAGAAAATGTATTTTATAATATACACTACTGGGATAAAGTGTTTGCCCCCTTACGGTCTACTATTTTTGATTTTAGTCAAACTGAAATATGTCAGATCAAATTAATTTTATTATTTAATATCAGACACAGATAACACTTTATGTGTTATACATTTACTAAGGTCATCTTTATGGAATAATAAACCTAGTTTAATCATCTGAAACAGTTCATGGTGACAAAAAAAGTCAAAGCAGGAGAAATTTACTTTGGAGTAAATTATTTGTCCATGCACTGTACATGGCAAAAACTGCAAAATGATTTCATACACGACTTACAGAGCATGTATAGAATTAGCAATCATATTACAATAATCCACAAAACAAGGTGGATATCTATAAATTCTGTTATTTAGAACAACTTAGTACTGCAATGGAACTGTAAACAACAAAGTATCAATAAAGTATCATGTTAAGTTTTTGTGTTAAAGATGCAGAGTAACTGACTATGAATTAAGTCTTGTTCACACTAATAAACAAAACAACCAGGTGGTAAACATATATAAAAGATTTGATCATCGTTGTAAATTTAATGTATAGTTTTAGTTAGAGGAAAACATATTTAGAATGTGAACAAAATAAAATGTGACCTAATTCTAATGTTTCTATAAGTAGTTGGATGACATTTCCAGTCAGTATCGTTCATTCTGACTGGAAAACATAAGAACGAGTCAGAGGCTAAAAGGAAATAGGATAAAGCATCACCTGTGCGCCTGTCAAAGTTCTTGTTGTTGATAATGATGCACTGGCCAATGCTGGGGTAACGGAGGCTGTATCTGAAGCTGTGAGCATGGGGCTTAGCATCAACGTCCGTGGGCGAAGGAGCAGACAAAGACCCGGCTGGCCTGCAGGAGCACAAACCAAACCACAGGTCATCATCTTATTGATTAAAAACAGCATTAAGTGATGCAGGTCAGAAAGTCAAATCGACAAATGAGGAACTCGGAGGTTCCGAGAGGACTCGGAGTCTGTTCTACTGACTTGAACATGATAAAGAAACAATGACCTGCTCAGGATAAAGGTCGCAGACAGCCTCAATAAATAAACTCACTGTTTTCCATTGTCTTGCCTCGCGTCTGTGGTGTCCCCTTCAGGGCCTGGTCTTCTTGCGGACATAGTTCTAAACAGGATTTAAAAAAGCGCCAACCCGGACGGGGAAACTACACGCCCTGAACACTTAACAGAGGCACCAGCTGCGAAATAAAAATGCATGCAGACGTACACGTCGAAAAGAGCGAGTGGAGAAACATTTAGCTGCTCTTACCCGCCCAGTAAACAAAGATGCCTACGTCATAAGATGCGCTTGTTTTTTCCGTGCGGACATCCCGTGTTAGTCCGTGTTAGTCATCACGGGAAAACCAGTGTTGAACCGCAAGCGTAGACCTCCTGAACTGCAGTCAGGCGGGTTGTGTTGTTTTAACAATATATTTTCGACGTTGGCATAATAAATGATCGCGTGTATGAACGTCAAAATGTAATGTTTATTTATAACGAGAGCCATTTTCTCTAAAGGGCTCTCATTGTAACGTGATAAATATGTATGTCGTAATAACCTGATATAGTGTATAGAAAACGTAAAAAGTGCATTGTTAAAACAATAAAGTTTTCAAATTAAAACGTGATAGTTCTATTTTTCTTTTGCCTGCGTGAGTGCCAGCGAAGCTTCCGTGTAAAAACGAGACGCCAGCGCCTCCATGTTGTGAGAGGCAAGTTTTCTTTGGAAAGAGGTATAGCTGCTTGGAATTGGAGACGGGGCAGGAGTTCTGGCATTAGTGTTATTCGGCACTTTTGTTCACATAAACAAGATATTTATTACGCGTGCACTTAAGTCTAATTATAGAAAAAGAATTGTTGGACAATATTTTTTGTAAATACGTGTGTATACAGTATGGAAGTCTATAATCGTGTTTTACAAAAAGACGAAGACATGGTTGAGTTAAAGACAAAGTGAAGTTTAGATGTTAGGACAAATTTGTGAAAATCAAAATAAAACAACACAGAACACAGGGGTGCTAAAAGCTGCACTTAATCTACCAATACACAACTACTAATATTTGGTATACTGTTGTGCTGTAAGTAAATATTATTGTATTTACTTACAGAAAATACAATAATATTTGCTGTATTACGTCATGCTAAGATGCGCTTGTTTCTTAGCAAGAGCATCTTAGCATGATGCTTAGCATGGCAACTCCTCGTTTGCAATTCCTCTGGCAACGAGCTGCAAAGTGCCGCGTCGCTGGTAAGGCGTTCCTTCACGGAAGACACCGCCTGCTTCCTGCTTTACCTCGCCTGGATGTTTATTCGTCTAAAAAACTCAAACACATAAAACTTAATTAGTCAATCAGCAATCTAACAAATCAAAAAGATTCAAAACAAAGTAATTCCTAAGTGTTGTATGAATCAAAAAGATGCAGGCTGAAGCAATTCGGCTTATATGTGCCTGCCCTTACAGGTTCATTACAAATAAACCATTTCCCAGAAGACACAGAATCAACAGTTAAATCCAGACAAACGGATCAAAAAAGACATATTAAAATCTACATAAATCGCCATCACGAAGGTTTCAATCAGATTTCAAATATTCAAGTCCTTTTACAGTTTTCTGTTGACCCTGCTTGCTAAGAATGGGGCCGACTTACTGAAAGTAGAGTGCAACATTCGAAAACATTATTCAGTCTTTCACTTTTCACATGTGAAACAATGCAACGCTTCACGTGTGATGAAAACAAGAGACAACATAGAAAACAGCATAGTAAACAATGGCCTCTGGAAATCTATTCAAGGAAAATACCTACTTTTCCAGTTACTTAACACTTACAGGTAATAAGTGGTTTTATTTCCCCTTCACATGGTCTGATTCCTTCCTGAGCTGTTGTCACTTTGTGAAGTGTTGGTTATCCGAGTTTCAACTTGTGATCTCTTCCTCTTCTGTAATACTTTGAGAAAATTAGTCCTCCACTTTAACAAGGTAAACTTTTGATACAGTACTAGGCATACTAATCTATCAAAGTCTTGATTGTAGTAAACTTTAAGCTACAGATGTTGAAAATAGCTGTTTTCAATGTAATGTTTGTTCTAAAGAGCGATAAGGTGCTCAATTCTTTGCCCAATGTTTACATTTCTGTTTATTACATTCTGTACCCATGCCAGGGTTTTCTCAGGGGAAACAGTGCTGTCCATTCCTTGACTGGTCCTGTGCACTGCTGTTCAGCTGGCTGAAAACTGTGACTTCACTTTCAGATTTCACAATTTAAGCTATTGTTAATTTAATCTCAACTTTTCAACACCTTCGCCTGACCGTGTGGGCATTTTGGGGATGACATATAAGAGGTTTTTAAACAACTTTAATATATTGTGAGAATCTAGAACCAGAACATTGACTTTCATCTTTTTTCCCCACCTAAAGCTGCATTATTCCTCAAGGCAATTTTTTTCATAATCTAATTCTAATCCATTTCATAATCCTCGTTTTCAATAACCAAAGTGAACAAAATTTAGGAACCTTTAAAATGAAACTTTCCAAATGACAAATCTTTTAAGGACCCGACATCCAAATGAAACCAACCATTTATTAATCATATTACATCCTGGAACACTCAGTTAGATAAAGTGCAAGCACAACTTTAAATCTCTTCTGTGAACAGTGACAGTCTACAAAGTGCAGTGTAGTAACAACAACAATAAGTGGAAATAGAGAAAATGAGATTAAAAAAAGATTTAATAAAACTTACAGACTGAAACAATGGAGCAACAAAACCACAGAGGAATTTATGTTTAGAAAAAGAAATCAAGAATCTGTAAACTGAATCATTTGAAAAGATGCAGTTGCAAGTTTAAATGTTGTGGGTAAAAACATACAATTCTGTGGGACAAATCTATAAATATTCCAAATAGAAAGCTGGCCCTGCTAGCGAATTCCAAACTGTAAAGCAAAAAACAACTTTAAAGTGCTTCTCTGTCTAGGACTTGCTACCTGCAGCCACTTCCTTCACCGTCTGATTTATGTACACAGCATCGTTTTTCAACACGTCTTCATTTGTAAGTACACTTTAATAAGAAATATTCAATCAGCTTCAATCGGTATCCCAGCTTGAATTATACAACAAAGAAACAGAAGTAACTCCTTAAGAACCAACACCCAGTAATCATATTGCTCTGGAAGAATGTGACACCTGCAGCACACAAATAACTCAATTCTCCTTCCATAAGGTTAAAGCTGTGATTAAGTAGTTATATGGTAATAATGAAAACCCCTTTCACAACAAAACGATAGAAAAAAAAAACACACTCTTGGACCATGTGTTTTTTTTTTTGTTCACTACTGAAACTCCTTCTCAAAGGTGAAGATCAAATCCTTCATCTTCATCTTTTATACCAAATGATTGTATGAAACCAGGTCATTAAATCTAAACACAACCTGCACTGTTTAAAATGAACTATTGAAGGAAGACACACAAATTGATTCTCATTGATCTAAAACTGATTTCTTGGATCGCTGCTTTAGAATTCATGTTAACTCCGTATTCACACGAGGGAAAACAGAAATAAGTAACACTCTGAACAATATCAGGAAAGATATTCAGATACTGGAAAAAAAAAATACACCACCACTTAAAAATGAAGCATCTGGACATCCAGAAACAGCTTCTCAAACCTTTACCATGTGTTTCTATATTATTCTTTAAAGGAGGGCAAGAGTCTGGAAAGAAAGCACTAAATAAATACTATTTAAAGGTTTTTACAGGGTAGAAAAAGTAGACCTCTGGTAGAAACACACAGCACAAGGGTCTACATATTTTCCAGCTTTGCTCAAAGTGAACACGGATTCACTGCAAAATAATTCAAATCAAAAGAAAAAAAAAACCCCAGCAACAATTAACTGCCTTTAATGGAGCAACTCCCATGAACAAAACAAAACAAATACATACAGCGCTTTGGAAAAGTATTAATATGTTACAACCACAAATTTCAAAGTATTTTACTTTTGTTATAATTGAATACTAAGTAGCGTATAATTGTGACGTTGAAGGAAAATGATACAAGGTAGTTAAAAATGATGGGGTGGATTTGTATTTAGTCCCCTTTAATCTAATGCCCTCAAATAAAACCCGGTGCCAACAAGTGCCTTCAGAAGTTGTCGGATTAGTCAATAGAGTCAACCTGAATGTAAATGAAGCATAAATCCAGAAGAAGGTCGCATCAGAGAACAGAATTATGAAGGCTAGATGTACAAAACCAGTCTAGAAAAGATGTGGAGTTGTAGCAATAAGAGGTTTATCAGGGGAATTTAATGGAAATGCACCCGACATTTTTATGTTTTATTTCGATTAATCCTTCCTCTTTACAATTACACACTACATTGTGCTGACCTATGAGATGAAATTTTGACATAACATACTGCAGTTATGTGACAAAATGTGAAAAGTTTAATGGAAGGTAGGTGAATATGTTTATAAGGCACTGTACAGAGGATGATCAAATCATAAGAGGATCAGAAGATTTCAAACTGGGAGAAGAGCGGCAGTGGATAGAGGAGGAGTTCTGAAAAATTATGCATTTCACTGAACACATGAGTCAGATTTTGAGTTCTAGGAATAAAGAAGTTGCTTTTTTACACCATCCACAACCTCAAAATCCAACATGGCTACATTCGTGCATGAGGAAAACCGACGGTTGAGCACTGTGACTGTTCAAAAACAAAATTCTAACAAGTATTTTTGGTCTAGTTTCTAATGCAAATATCTTAGTACACACAAAATAAGACAAAAGTAACTTTCCAGCATGATAATATGAGCTTGTTTTAACTCTAATTCCTTAGTATTGATGAAAAACTACTAGTTAGATTATTCCCTTTTTAACAAGACATTTTTCCCATGTTATAAGTGAAATAATCTGCTTTACTTTTTCATAAATATTAGGGAATTATTAACTTAAATCAAGGTTCTATGTCTTGTTGACAAGTTACTTACAAGTAAATGTTGCCTCATTTAAAGTACACTAAGATATTTACACTAGAAACCAGATCAGAAAGATTTGGTGAAATGTGTTTTTGCAGTGAGGTGATCAACTTTAGCTTGTTCTTCTGTCAATTTGTGCAGGAATTAGTGAATGTTCTGTTCCAGTGACTGAATGCACAAAATGCAGTATTCTGTGTTTTCTCCTCGTGTCAATAATAATAGTTACGATTAGCATCGAGTTGTCAGAACATAACTTACTGCTTTTCTCTCTGGAACACGGTGGAGCTAGAGGGTTTTAGATCTGACTCATGAGGCCAATGGAATACAACACAACCAACAGCACAATGACTACAATACCCATGAGCACTGAGTGTGCTTTGAGGGTGACATCCAACAGATTGATCCTGAGACTACAGGTATCTGTAATCAGAAGATGTCGGGACACATTTCCCAACTGCCCTGCTCCTTGGCATCCCAGTAGCCTCCCTTGTAGACATGCAGCGTCTCTCCAGACACGGAGTCGTGGATCTTCTCGAACCACAGCGCTTGGTAGTTGTCTGGATGGGCGCCTGTTGAGAAAGCCAGACAAAATAAAATCACAGTTTTAACACAGAATGTTTAAACTGCAAGTCGAGAAGCAACACATGAAGCTTTAAAGCAGCAGTATGTAACCTTTGTAAATAAATATATTATATATATATATATATATATATATATATATATATATGGCCTCACCACCTGTCGGAGGAGCCAAAGGGGTCGGGTGCAAAGTGTTACTGGTGGAAGCCGAGGGAGGGGACCTGGCAGTCTGATCCTCGGCTGCAAAAGCTGGCTCTTGGGACGTGGAATGTGACCTCTCTGGTGGGGAAGGAACCGGAGCTAGTGTGCGAGGCTGAGAGGTTCCAGCTAGAAATATTTGGCCTCACCTCGACGCATGGCTCTGGTTCTGGAACCAGTCTCCTTGAGAGGGGCTGGACGTACTTCCACTCTGGAGTTGCCTGCGGTAAGAGGCGCCGGGCGGGAGTGGGCGCCTGAACGCCAAGATGGGGTTCAGGCGCTCCATCTTGGCGCCTGAACGTTGGGGTTTACCCCGGTGAATGAGAGGGTAGCCTCCCTCCCTCCGCCTTGTCTGTGCTTACGGCCAAACAGTTCAGATTACCCACCCTTCTTGGAGTCCTTAGAGGGGGTACTGGAGAGTGCCCCTCCTGGGGACTCCCTTGTTCTACTGGGGGACTTCAACTCACGTGGGCAATGACAGTGAGACCTGGAGGGGCGTGGTTGGGAGGAACGGCCCCCCCGATCTGAACTCGAGCGGTGTTCTGTTGTTAGACTTCTGTGCTCGACACGGATTGTCCATAACGAACACCATGTTCAGGCATAAGGGCATCCATATGTGGCACCAGGACACCCTAGGCCGCAGCTCGATGATCGATTTTGTCATCTTTCATAGGATCTGCGGCCATATGTCTTGGACACTCCGGTGAAGAGAGGTGCAGAGCTGTCCACTGACCACTACCTGATGGTGAGTTGGCTCCGGTGGTGGGGGAGGAAGTCAGTCAGACCTGGCAGGCCCAAACGTGTAGTGAGGGTCTGCTGGGAACGTCTGGCGGAGTCCCCTGTGAGACGGAGCTTTAACTCCGTCTCACAAGGTGAAGAGAGAGCTCAGTCAAAAAGCGAAGCTCTCGATTTACCGGTCGATCTACGTTCCCACCCTCATCTATGGTCACGAGCTTTGGGTCATGACCGAAAGAACGAGATCACGGATACAAGCGGCCGAAATGAATTTCCTCCGCAGGGTGGCTGGGCTCTCCTTAGAGATAGGGTGGGAAGTTTGGTCATCCGGGAGGGACTCAAAGTAGAGCCGCTGCCCCTCCACTTCGAGAGGAGCCAGTTGAGGTGGCTCGGGCATCTGGTAAGGATGCCTCCTGGACGCCTCCCTGGTGAGGTGTTCTGGCACGTCCCACCGGGAGGAGGCCTCGGGGAAGACCCCGGACACGCTGGAGGGACTATGTTTCTCGGCTGGCCTGGGAACTCCTTGGGATTCCCCCGGAGGAGCTGGAAGAAGTGGTTGGGGAGAGGAAAGTCTGGGCCTCCCTTCTGAAGCTGCTGCCCCCGCGACCCGACCCCGGATGAAACGGAAGAAAATGGATGGATGGATAAATTTTTATATGTTTTTACATATTTGTTGAAACTGTCACTATGTCATGGCAGTATAGTGACAGTTAATCTGAAAGAAAAAAATTTAAGCTGCTCTGCATTCTCAAAGTGCTCTCTAGAAACAACCAATCAGAGCCAGGAGGAGGGTTTTAGCACTGTCAATCACCTCTCCGTGTAGCGCTGCTTTCATGAATGCTCAGGCTAATTAGCATAGCCACCAATTACAGCAGATAAACCTTTTCCTGTAACGGTAAGTCGTTTCTCCACCATTAGCACAGTTAGCAGCGTGTACATGAGATGACTGACAGCGCCAAGACCCTCCTGCAGTCTCTGATTGATTGTTTTTTTTGTTGGTAGCAGTGCATTTCTTCAGACAACAGTAGCAGCTCAGGGAGGAGGTAGAGCAGATTAATCTTTTCACTGATTGTCTCATATTATACTGTCACCACATGGAAGCAGTTTTAATAAATATGCAAAAAACATGTTGGTTTTTTATAATAAAAGTTACATACTGCACCTTCAAATCAGTTCAGACCATCATTTTTGGATGAACTTAATGTAAAACATTGCAGAAGGAAAATGAATGAGGAATCAGTGGAAGCAGCCAAGGTTCCATCAGATGCCAGCAGATACACAACTGTTACACCGAGCTTGTACATCTCAGCCTATGGAGCAAAATTCTACCAATCACAGCTGATCTACATCCGGCTCCATGACACAGGTTACAACAGAGAACAGAGCGTGTGTTACTTGCTTTTGCCCGGGGCTCCAAAAGGTTGTTCTTTGCCTTCCGCTGAGAGAGGGACAGTGAGTCGGAAAGAGGAAATTAAGTGATGGCTTAATATTGTGCAGGGTTTCCTACACCCTACAGGTGTTGGTTTGTTCATTAGAGCTATAGGGTCGATCGGATCCCATTTCTGTATTCGAGCTGATCCAGCTAAATATAAGGCAGTTCAAAGTGCACCATAAAATGTCAACATTCACCATTATAGGTTCTTGACTATTTAATTTAATTTTATTACTTTATTTTCACAGTACATGGCTTAATAAAACAGGAGTTTGTTCCTTATGTATGCACACAGTGCAGAGCTGCCTCTGCTCATGAGTAATTGATGACCATAGGCAGAATTAAATTACACATTCACAAAGTAGTTTTGTTGTAGATCAAGAGGCTTTTCAGCCCATTGTACACTCAGATAAACCCTGAGAAAGCAGAAGACTTCATTGACTTCTAGAGTCTACAGCTCCCCCAAAGTGCTTATTTAGTGTCCAACAATAAAATTAAATATTAAGCCTAAGGCGTTCTGGATCAGAAACCATCAGTGTCAGCAGATATTTATAAAAATTCAGAAACTGGGATTGGATCGAAACCCCCCCAAAATTGGGCTCCAAGCATGTCTAGTTTTTACTACATGATGATTTTATCTGAATACTTGCTTTGGTATAGAGGGAGAGATTGTCCATAAGAGGCTAAAGAAAAAAAAATTAAAAGGGTGATTTTCCTAGAGCTTACATAGGACATTTATAGTTTCGTAAAATAAATATAACAGAGGGTGAAAGCGTTGGGGGATACTTGCATGCAACAGGCGTGAGGGGGGGAGAGTCCTCTGCATCAGCTGAGCAAACCCCAGCACAAACAGAAAATATCACTTCATAAAACAATCCACACAATGTTGATGTGTAGTTTAAAAAAAAGGACAAAGTGCCATGCATTGCATTAATGATTCTGTTCAGTCTGGTTGATTTATATAGAACCAGTTCACAACAAATGTAATCTAAAAGCATTTTAGAAGACGCACAAATCCATGTTTAACATAATTAAGTAACTTCTGCAATCAAATCTTGATTTTAGCGGCCGTGTCTGTCCGAAAGTGACAGGAGACAAAGTCTTTATAAAATTAAAGAGTTTGTTTGTTGCTTAATTCCAAACTTTTGCTTCGACAACATTTGAGCTTTTTGGCAACAAGCTCTCCAGTTGCCTCAAACCGACACAGACAAATCTGTTGAAAAATTCACTTCCACCATGAGGACTGGAGACTTTGGTAGATTTTTTTTGGTAACACTTTATTTGAAGGGGGGTGGATAAGACTGTCATGACACTGTCATAAACATGACATAACACCTGTCATGAACATGAATAAGCCTTCATAAATATTTATGACTGTTGTCATAAAGCATCATTCGGTAAATTACAACACTTTTAATACAAAGTTGACATTATTCAAAATGTCTTTGTTATGACAACTTGACATTAACCAAGAAATCATTACTGATATAAATTTGTTATAAAAGTATTACTGATTGCACTTTAAAAATTAGATAACTTTATATTATTAAAGGTAAAGTTTAAACAGTAATGATTTCTTGGTTAATGTCAAGTTGTCATAAAGACATTTTGAATAATGTCAACTTTGTATTAAGTGTCATAATTTACCGAATGACGTTTTATGACAACAGTCATAAATATTCATAAAGGCTTATTCATGTTCATGACAGGTGTTATGACATGTTTATGAAAGTGTCATGTCAGTCTTATTCACCCCCTTCAAATAAAGTGTTACCTTTTTTTATTTTATTTCCTTTATTTAACCAGGTAAACCGCCTTGAGATCCAGATCTCATTTTTAAGAGGGACCTGGCAAAATGTGACTTCTGATCCGTTTCATTATTTTGTTCTCCAAATATGTGAGCTGTAGCATTCAAACTAACTTTATTAAATCAAAATATTTTATTCATATTGTTTTAGCTTTACTATGAATCATAAATTAATTTATTACTGACATAAGTTTTATATCCCAGAAAAACAAAGACAGGGATTACTACTAAAATGTTATTCAGTTTAAAGGGGCAGAATCATGTGTTTTTCAGGCACATGATGCCAATTGGGTCTCTTTAAAAACTCCTGCTCCTTCTGAAACTCCACCTCCAGGAAGCCATCCCAACATGGCTTCTCTATTAAACTTTTAACAACATTTCTACCAGCGTTTCACTAAGAAGTAGCTCCTATAAAGAGCTCTACAGATGCTTAGTTTTAACAGGTGTTTGCTAATTGCTGTTGGCTAGTCTGAAGGAACTGAGTGGGGGAGTCATGGAGGTGGCATGCTCTGTGAGGCGGATGTATGAAGACTGCAACTGAATGGTTGCCATGGGAGATTGAATAATTTCTAACACGCAAATGAATCAAAGCAACAGGAATGTTTTGTGTAAATTTCCCCTGCTGTAAAATTTACAGAAATTTCTTTAAAAAAAAAAAAAGCAACACAGGGCACTTTGTTCCAAGTCAAATATGGATTGATACTTGCTTTCATCAGTAACCTCACTTCCTGTGGTGCCACCCTCATGTGCAAGAGCTAAACGGAACAAATATGGATGAAGAGACGTTAAAACGTAGGGAAGGATGTTATCAGCAAGACAAAAATGAAGAGAGAAGCAATTTCAACACCAGCTGAATCCTCAGACATGAACTTGGTTTAGGGACGATGACTAAAGGTGACAGAAATGGATGGGCAGACGCCAGATCTGCAGATGAACAAGTTTCTCTGATCGGCTCCTACCTTCCTCAGGCGTTGGAGCCGCTTTAACCGCGTCTCTTTCCCGTTCTCGCCGGGTAGAGCGCTGCTTTTCTTCAAGCCGTTGCTTCTCTGCATTCGCTTCATCCCAGCGACCTTCTTCCATCAGGCGCTGGTCCGGACGCCGCCGACTGTCTGTCGGCGCCACGCCCTCCTCGGATTCGTTCAGGGTCAACGCAAGAGAGGAGAAGTAGTACATGTTCTCTGCTCCTTCCCTGTAAGGACATTGTCAGGCAAGATCTGAAGCACCAAGCGTCACTCTGGAACCTCGTGAATTTTCACGTTCGCTCTAAAAATGAGAAGGATTAGATAAAATAAAATAAAAATTACGGTAAAGGGTTCTTTCTCCAGATTTCTTTGGGTTTGAGGGTTTGGTAAACAGTCCTCTGTTTGCCCTCGGTGCCATTCTCGCCTTTGCTGCTTTGCATGATCCTGGAAAACTCCATCTTCTCATCCCATGTTCCTGACAGAACATAATGAGCCTTCCCGTCCTTATCTGTCACAACTCCCATCACCTGAGAGAGGAAGATATCCACATTTCAAATCCCGCGCAGTATTGGAAAATGCTTTTTTATTACTGTAAGACATAGTGAACAAAGAAGCAAGAAGTGAGTTTCTCAGATGATCTTATACCATGATGCCACAGAATGACAGATCACACTCACTGCATCTCAGGGACCCTTACATCAATATTTGCAATACATCCATTTTTTTGATTAATCTTAAAACTTTTTTTTAATTTTTTTTAAAAAGGACATTTCTGAGTTCTCAAAGTTATTTTTTCCCCAAGTTTTTTTTGCTAGAATATTTCTGAGATTATTCTCAAATTTTCTGAGTTATTCCTTTGTTGTTTTTTTTCCCCTTTCTACAAAGCCCTGAAAATGCCATCGTAGTTTTCTCTCCTTTCAGCAGAAAAAATTGTCTAGGACCTCACAAAGGACTATCTGAGTTAACTCGGGTTAAGTTTGTAGATTGAATGTAAACACATTTTTATTTTCAAATGTAAAAACAGAGAGATGGGTTTAATATAATGTGAAATGCAGTGTGCCCAATCCTTTTCATCTACATCTGATAACTTGGCTTTGCTGCTGTCAGAATAGGTTTGCTCATTGAATACCATGCAAATACCAGAGTCATTGAGATAATCAAGAAAAATATTTTATACCTCAAAAAACTGAGAAACTTTTTCATTTGAATGACTTTTTTTGTTTTAATGTAGAACACGGATTCAAGACAGAAAGATTACCAAAATTCTGTTCCAGGTTCTGAAATATTAAACGCGTCACAGTACATCTTCCACCTAGAACCTCTGGAAAAGATGTCTGCAAAACCTTAAAATGCTGTTTTCCAATCTGAATCCAGCAGAACAGAAAGAAATGCTTCAGGCAAAGGCGAGTGCTCCTCGACCAGAACGCTGGCTCACCTTCCGGGGTACATCTCTAGAGAAGTAGCTGTAAGGAGCAAACTTGAGGTGGCATCGATCTCCCGTCTTGTGGTTCACCACATCGATCTCTCCTGACTGACAGAGGAAGTCGAGTCAAATACAAAACCCACTGAGGGTTTCTACACAAAAGATCATTTTCATACAACTGCCACCGTTACCTGATCAATCCACAGTTTCCCAACGATGATGTTGTGTACGGTCGTCGTGACTTTTTTCCAGGAGTAGTGATTGTTGCTCCTATCAAACATACACTGGATGGAGCCTGGTGACCGATAACCAGAATAGAGGTTTATTCTACTCAAAAAACATAAATAAATAATACCGTAATAATAAAAAACACCTTTTTGACTCATACGGTCATGACATATTCACAGTTTTAACAATCATGTAAAAAAAACAAAACAACAACTAAGTTTTGGAAAAGTTACATACTACAACTTAAAAAAGGTGAATAACAATATTGATCAATGCTCGCTTGTCGCCATGGCAACACTCCTTACTCCTCACTCGGTTTTACAAAATAATGCCAAACTAAAAGAATTGCACGAAACCGTCAAAATTCGCACAGAAACATAAAGGTAGAACCCTAATAATAGGCTTAGACAGTTTATCAGCTACAAAAATAAAAGACAAAAAGTTGATTTAGGGATGGTTTCACTTTATACCGCAAATATACAAACAGCTGAAAACTTACCCAGAGGCATAATGGAAAGGTATTTTCCCCGGAACTTGCTGGCCAGTGTGATTTCCTGTCTGAGGGTCCAGCCCTTCTCAGAGAAGGCATGGTGGGCTGCAGCTGGTGGGTGGTGGCTCACCTGAGGGGGGCGGGGCCATCAGGAAGACATTTAATCATTCATTCATTCATTCATAGCTGAACGCAACACTGAACAGAAATAACCAGCGTAATCCAAGCAAACAGCTCAAGTGTGTACGTATATTTTTTGCAGACCTGTTCACAGAGCGAGCGGTAACCGGACTCTCGAATCCGGTCCAGCTCAAAGGTTTCCCCCAGTAAGGGGTTGAAGGGCTTCCCCGTGCGGTGCACCGTGGTGGAGTAAGACGAGACGGTGAAAGCCGCCACGTAGCACATCTGCTCTAAAGAGCTCTGACACTTTGCGGCTTTGTCCAAGAGCTCGTAGTACTCCAGGTCTTCAGACAGACGCTGAAGCATCGACAGTGGCTCGTTAAAGTTCACCTGGAAACGCAAGACAACAAGGAAAAAAGCTTTGTTTTACTTCCATTTAGGGGACAAAAGAAAGAAAAAAAAAAGATCCAAGATTTCAGGTGACAGATAAATTTCTTACCGGCATCGGTATCTTTGAGAGCTCCTTCCCGATACAATTCTTCATGATGCTCCACAAATTAAGGTAATAGTTGGGTTTGTCGGGAATACGAGTCCGTCTTTGTCTGACCAGCTCCAGCTCAAGAGGTGGAGAAGACTCAGAATTGGACGCCAAGGACAGTTCGTCATACTGATTGGGGAAGAAAAAAAAGGGGGAAACATCTGGAAGGTTAGTGTAAAGTTAGCCCATCAAGTCAATGCAGATCAGGAGAGAAAAACAAGAACGTTACCGACTGGTCGTCCATTCCCGTCTCGTTGCTTATCCCGCTGATATTGCTGCCAGATCTCCTGGTGAACAGAGACGAGAGAAGACATGAAGCATTGCCGGAGTGAGGTACTGCAGAACAGAATGTTTAGGAAAACAGAAAAAGAGGATCAACCTGTGGTACTTGGGGTCAGCAGGAACAGTAATAAATCCTGTTGGGTCTTCCATTGCATCGAAGAACTCGTTGTCATCGTCCTCATCACTGGCATCGCCCTTTCCTGAAACACCGCCTTTAAACATGACAGACAATAAAAACTTCATAGAATGAGTGGATAGTTCCAAATATACTTCCAAAATATTTTACATTTAAAAAAAAAAACTTCTGAGATCAATCTTCATTTTTCTGGCCAACTGAGTATAAAAGAATCATCTATTGTACTTGGGGTTTATTTTCTGTATGTTTCAAAAATGACGACACAAACACGACGATGTATTTTAACTGAGTTAATGTGGTGAAGGAAGTAACTCAACTTTTAACTTTACATCTAAAATGTTTAACAAAAGATTGAGTAGTTGTACCTAATAGGTCAAATGTTACCTGAAGCCATCTACTCGCTATGACAACCAATGAGGTAAAGTCATGTCAATCATCAGTTGTCAAATCACTCAGAACTATTTTATATGGGAACAGGAAGTAGAACCAACCTGGAATTAACATGTTTGAGAGATTTCAGCTTTCTTCAGAACCATTTCCTGTGTAACCACATCTGAACAGGAAATAGTTTGTTTACAGGTAGAGATGGAAGGTAGGAAGTGGTCACACATTCTGAAAGCCAATACTTTGCTTGGCATCACAACCTGACCCAATTCAGGAACAACAGGTGCAGTTTGATTTTGAAATTAATGTGCACTTATCTGAGCTCTCTCAAACACCAAAACAATCTATTGATTTGGGGGGGAAAAATTCAGTGTTTTGATGAGACAAATTTCTATATTTAATTAATATCACTGTAAAAAGTCATTGAGATTTTATACTTATTGCTAATTTAATAAGAAAGTCTAACTGGAAGCTTCTACATTGTTCCATACGTCATCAGACCTGGACAATGATCAAATCAAGCGTTTCCAGAAGGGATGCAAATCTTTCAGGGTTTAGTGACTCAATTCTATTATGATTTTCAGTGACACAATTTGATTCAGAAATAATTTTTTGTGCATTTTGAACAGATTCTGAATTCCCAGGACTAGGAATTGTAATTCTCTATAAAATGGATTTATTTCTGCACCCTTAGTTTCCAGCCCCTTAGACTGTGTAGGATTTCTGCTAACAGACTAAGAGGACAGAAGTCCAAAACGAGAGCCTTACTTTTAATGCTTAAGTTGGGATTGCTGAGGGAAGGTGGCAGAACGGTGGCGCCTCTGAACGCTCTCTCCAGATGGTTGTGCTGTTTGGCTAGTTGCTCCAGCGTCTCCTCCAGGCGAATCCTCTGCTCCCGCTCGGTCTGTAAGGCCTTCTGCCAGCGCTTACTGTGGCTCTGGGCGATGGACAGGAAGTCTCTGCAGGCCTTCAGGATGAAAACTCTGTTATGTCAGGAAGAAAAACTCAGCAGCAGCCTCAGTAGCTCTAAATAGACTAAACCTTACATTGATCATGGCGTTGGAGGTGATTCGGAACAGTGTGGCCCTTTCTGTGACCTGTCGGATCTTTTCCCCCATGTCCGTTCCAACCTGCAGCCCCTCCAGCTCTGATAAAGACCTAATGTTTTGCAAAAGCAGTAGAAAATAAATAAATAAATAAATAAATAAATAAATAAATAAATAAATAAATAAATAAATAAAGCAAGAATGCTAACGAAACATTTGCAGCTTTGTTTCTCCTGGATGCTGTGTAGCAGACGCTAACCTTTGAAGAGCAGAGCCATGTTTAACAATCAGATCGTTGCAGGTGCTGAGGTCCTCCACCTTGCTGCCCAGGATGCGTAGCGTGGACTGGACTTCTGAGGGATGAGATCCTGCGGCCTGAGTGGTGGCAGGGGGCGCTGCAGAGAACTCATCAGCAGAGTCGTCTGATGACAAACACAAGCAGCATGTCGTCTCTGAACGCAACTAGAGTGATCGTGACGTCTGTCTTTATCGGGCCTTTTGTCTCACCAGATTCGTCCTGCATGCGCACGGCTTTGGCTTTGGCGAGTTCCAGCGCGGTGATCCATCGCTGACGCTCGATTTCGGAGCTGGCCTTCAGGTGATACGTCTGCGCTCCCCCATTGGAAATGACGAAATTGCAAGAGTCCTCCACGGCAATGTTGGCGGTGGCCAGGTTTATGGTGCCTCTGCAGGTATGACCCATCTCCGCCTGGCACCTGGAGACAGCGCCACAGTGGAGAGTCAAAAGCATCCGGTTTCAGACACACAACATTTCTGCAACATGAATGTGTGTGTAAACAAAAACAAGAGAAAAAAAATAATTTAAAAAAAGGAGATCCAATTTTTAAAAATAGTTTTTTGGGGTTCTTCCTCTTAAAACAACAGTCTAAGTTTTGTTCGAATATAATCTTAATTTACCTGCATTTATACAAGTAAATTTCAACAAAATATTCCCATATGAATGTTGTTTTTGTACTGTTTGTGTCCACCAAAATTTTCTTCCACTCAACTCTATATCTTTTTGTATCACTTTCAATGTGTACAATGCCTGTCTGCTCAATGACTGACAGGTTAGCACAGGGGCGTCCAAATTGCGGACCGATTTTGTGCGGCCCCCAAATGCAGTTAAAAACCGATACAAATTTAGTTCAAATTTAGATGCATAAGGAAACTTTTTGTTTTTAATCAAGATAAAGTTATTACCAACATAATTATTTTCCAATGGAAAATGTTAAGGACAACACTAAAGTATTTGTATTTTTATAACCAAGCTTTTATAATAGGATGAAAAAAATTCAGATTTTTACTGGAAAGTCAATTTTGCTGCACCCAAGTCAGTTTTCATTGAATAAAAAATTGGCTAAATTTAGCACAGAAGTTTGAAAGCATTGGCTCAAATCCTGTTTCCATTATATAAAATAAATTCATTCAATCAAGTCCAAAAGAATTAGAAAACTGGATGCTTTTAAAAAATATATATAATAAACATGAAAAGTCTTTTTAAAGTTTTGAACCTACTACAATACATAATAACCCCTTCCTACAAAAAAAATACAAATTAATCTACCTTATTTGCTTGATTATTGTTTTCTTATTTATTTTCTTGGTCCATGAGATCTTGATGATTTTGGCATATGTGACAAAACGTTTGGACCCTGACTCAGCAGTTCTGACCATGATTATGTAGTTTCAGTATTAAAAATAAGCTTTCCACTGGATCATACACAATTGTTAATATTCTAGCATTATTTCAATAGAAACAAAATGTAGCATTTTCACAATCATCCAAACTGACAGAAATAAATGTCTGGCTATAAACCACTCTGAGTGTAATGAATCTATATAGATTTGGGATCAACTTTATTTATATGGATAAAATATTTGAAAGTAAAATGTTGTTTGATACCAACATATAATAAAACCACTTTCTATTTTTGAAGTCCCATGTACATTAGCAGATAAAACAACCTGAATATTTCCCCCCTCGTTTTACAGGTTTTATACATTATTGTACATTTAAATCTGTACTGCTTACCTGTAGTAAGACAGCAATCCGTTGCTGAGAACAAACCATCGTCTCTGGTAACCTTTTATGTAATTAGTCCATTTGAAGAGCCATCCCTTGTACGCGTCTCCAGGGGTCGGGATGGTAGGAGTGGGGGGTTTGGGCTCCGACATCACAACTACTTGTGATTTCACTCAGCGAGTTTAAATCCTGGAGTGTGACAACACATATTAAACATGTACAAATAACTGCAGAACATTATCTTTATTGGTTTATATATATTGGTTTATGAGATGCACACGCAGTCCAGGCCAGTTATAGAATGCATCTAAAATTGCACAGGATGGCACAACTTCTAAACAAAACAGGAGAGATCAGATATTTTATTTTACTGGGAGATTAAACACTAAAGCTCTGATGAGGGAGATCAGAATCAAATTTCAAAACTACAGAAGAAACCAAAACAACTCATATTTGTCCTGCAATACACTAAAATCTATATTGTGAAATAAGATAAGGCCTGTTTGCCAAGTGGAAGATCCATTGTTTACAAAGAAATTAGTCACACAGGCTTTTATTTAAAAGTATTAAATAAAAAGGCGAGTGAATACAAACATACGCTACAGTTTTTAGATTTGAACTTCAAACTAAATTCTGAAAAGCCTGTATCATTTTACTAACTCTTCACAAATATGCACAAATTTACATTTTGTCTGCATTTGCTGCTGTTTGTAAGAAGTTCTTACCTTGTACCTTGTTTCTATTTTAGTTTTATTACCAATTTATGGGTGTATCTGTTTGTTCCTTTGCTACTGTTACACTGGATTTCCCCCTGGATTTTTTTAGAGGAAGAAATAAAATATGAATCTATTCCATATATATATAGAGGTGGGAAACCCACTCAGTTCCCACAACAGAATATGTACAGCTGTTCCTAAAGACGACATTCCAGGACCAAATGATCACCGTATGGATACCGGGGGGTAAGTTACATGTGAAACAGACGCCAGAGTTCTTCACTTCAAAGCTACTTAAACTCTGGGTGCCTTTAAGCTCACAGCAAGCTAAACCAGATGAAAACGAGTTTAAGCCTCGCGCGCCCGAGAAGCTAACTATAAGAACTGAGCAGCTTCACTAAAGGTTTTTATCCTATTTTCAAAACTAGGTCAACCATCTCTGGGTCTCTTACCTGTCCGCGAGCATCTCCTGTAAGAAGATAGGACGAAGGAGCAAAAGCGTTAGCTGTGCTAAATACTTAGCAACGTGTTGTGCATGGGAACGGTGTCCGGCCAACCGCTTTAATCGTTCTTATTGGTTCCGCTGAAGACTAGCTATAAAAAAAGAAAAAAAAAGAATAAAAGATAACCGAGATGGATCAAATCACGTCGACTGAATGTAGAATTAAACTTTGCAGAATGTTTTCATAATTACTTTTAAAAATACTTTCATATACAGGGCTGACATATCAAACTGCAGTGATATGTTACTAAAAAACAACCGACATTGCTAATCCAGTAAATCTGTTTATTAAATATGCAGCGTTTTCTATTGTATTTTGAGTTTTTGAAAAAGAATTCAAATAAAATTGTTTATTAAAAATAAAATGCACCAAAACATAAATGGTCTTCCACTTATCTAATTTAATACTTTCAACCTAAGATATTCTTTGATGCAATTTATTTGATTTTTATTATGTGAAATTTTAAATGTAAAATATCTGATATTATCTCATTTAAGGTTGTTGCTGTTAAATCAACTCGGTTAAAATTTCTATTTCATTCTTTTTATTTTATGTGTAATATTTAAAACAAAGGGGAAAATAGATTTGTTAAATTTTTGTTGACTATTCCAGGCTAAATGACTAAATCATATTTGCAGTCATTTAGGGGTAGGACCTAAACATTTTCAAAGCTACTTCAATCATGTCTATGCATAACAGAGCCAAACACCTGCATAGTTAAATGAAAGATAGCTCAATTATTAATATAGAACCAAACCAGTTTGTAAATTATTTGTAGTTTTATGTCAACTGAGCTGTTTAATACAACAGTATTAATAGTCTTCATATTTTATCCAGTTACTCGTCAGATGAGCTGCATAATGTGAATTAGATTTTTTTTTAAACAGGTTAAAGTTAAAACCACTGAGAAGAGCTTTATAATTTCACCAATCTTTATTTTAAAACATGTTCAGAATTTTAGATGCATTTTTCCTCTTTTCCATATCCAAGTTCAAAATTATCACACTGAATGTATCTTGCAACTGAAAATATTCACAACACAAATAAAACTGTCTTATAGTTGCACTGATTTTATTCAACATTTTTATAATCTGATTTTTTTTTACCAGCTAGGACAAAAAAAACAAAAACAAGGAATTATCTAAAAAGATCTCTGCGTATGTGTTTCTATGCTACACATCGGACCAGGAAGTCATTTAGTGATGTTGTTTGCATTCATGCTCTTCCCACTCCCACTAAGCACTATGTATGGGGTTTTCTGAGATTTCTGCTTTTCCTGGAGCAAAGCCACCGTCCCAAGAGGAGTATCGCTGCTGCTCATTTTCTTCAGCAGCGCCTCTTCCTCCAGCTTTTTCATCCTCTTCTCTGTCTTCATCTTTCCAGAACCCTTCCCGTGGAAGCGGTGCGACAGCTGTCTGAAAGCTTCCTTCGGCGTGAGCTTCCGCCCGGACTCGTCCACGTACTCGATCTTGACGTCGGGCCTATAGCTGTCCTTCTCCTTGAATTCCTGCGTGAAGCCTCTGTACTCTTCTCTGCGGCTGTACTTGTCGTCGAAGCCCATCTTGTCCTCGATGCAGTAGTTGTCGTTGGGCAGGGCGCCCTTTGTTGCCTTGACGCGGGCCACCTTCTGCATCTGGGTGTCCAGCAGGCCTTTGTTGGTGCACAGCTTCAATGCAGCCGCGAGGCCGGAGTTAACGATGGGCTCCTCGTCCAGAATGGTGGCTGAGGCCGTGGAGAAGTCAGCCTGTTGCTGCTCTTCGTCCAGGTTAACGGTGCTCCATCCAACGTTCTCGTCAATTTCAGAATCTGAACCTCCGCCGTCGTCTTTTTCTTCTTCGTGCTCAAAGTCCATGATGTCCTCCTGGTCCTCCCGGTTTCCAGACAGTCCGTACGTCGGAATGTCCCCCAGAGTTCTGCAGAACTCTGAGGTGGCGTTGAAGACGATGTTGTTCTTCTTCTCGGGATCGTGGTCGTCGTCGCCTTTAGGCAGGACTTTGATCTGCGCCGCCACCTTCTCCCCAGAGTCTTTGAGAAGCTGCTTCTGCCTCAACTTCCTCTGCTTCTCCAGCTGCTTCTGGAGCTCCTGCTCCGCCTCGTCCTCCTCAATCACGGCTGGCTCAGGAGGAACGTAATCATCTTCGTCGCTAATATCCATCTCTGCCATCCTGATGTCATCAGACATTTGGGGCAGTTCGTGCGGCCAGCTGTCACCATCTTTAACTTTCTCTTTGCTCTCCTGTTGCTCCTCCTCCGCCTGTCTGCGGCCTTTGCCTCGCGCCCTCGAGCCGAAGTCAGAGGTACGGGTGTCGTCCAGAAGTTCGTCTGCGATCGTCACCTTCTCTTTCTTCCTGATCTTTTTGACTTTGCGCTTCGTCTTCTTGAAGCCGACCATCTCCTGAGGCGTGTAGTACTCGGAGGCGATGGTGAGAGCGGGCATCTCCAGGGACTGAGCCTGATTCCGCAGCGTTTCTTTCATCGCCTGAAGCTCGCGCTCTCGCTCCCCGTCCGCGAAGCCCCAGCTGCCCAATCGGAAGCTCTTTTTCTTCTCGCCCTCGATTTCTTCGTCGTACTTTGAGAGCACAGTGTGCGGCTTGAAGGTGACCATATCATCCACGCTCTCCTCTTCCTCGTAGGGCTTATAGTCGGGCTTCTTCTTCTTCAGCTCCACGTTCTTTTCAGCTTTCTCCTTGTCCACCAGCCCCACGTTTACCAGCACATCTTCTTCCTCTTCCAGCACACCTTTGTCCTGCAGGGTCAGGACAACAGTCTGGCCCTCGGTGAAGGAGTCCACCTTGTGCTGCACTTTGAGACCCTTCAGATCTTGTGATGAATAAGAGTCCCGCTTGCTTTGAACAAACTCCTCCTCCACCAGGCTGCTGACTCCAAACTCTTCATCCATCTCTTCCAGGAGCTTGGCTCTCTTCTCTGCCATCTCCTTCTCTTTGGCCAGCTTCCTGCTTTTCTCCACCCAACCGGCCGTGTCGTCCAGCCAGTCATCGTCGCCGATTGCTTTGACTTTACCCAGTTTTTGATTGAGCAGGCGCTTCTCTTTCATGGCGGCGAGCTTCTCTCGCATCTCCTTCTGCTGTCGGATCAGAACGGGGTTGATGGTCTCCGCCACCATCGGCGCCTCCTTGGTCCCCAGCTCCTTCTTGCCCTCGTTCAGCTCCAGGGGCTTCAGGCCCAGCTTAGCGCGCAGTTTGTTTGTTTCCTCGATGCTCAGGGAGCCATCTCCGCTGGTGCTCTGGGGCTGGATGTCAGCGCCGCTCTCCTCATAACCAGGGTCCACCTTCTCCCTCTTTACTCGGGGCTCTCCACCACCTCTTTCGGCCTTGCTGTGGCTCTCCCGCCTGCTCTTTTCTCTGGATCTGGAGCGCTTTCGTCTGTCTTTATCACGGTCTGACACATCTCTTTCTCTCTCCTTGTGGCGATGTTTCTTATGTTCGCGACGACGATCCTCTGCGTCCTTGTCGCGGCTCTTTTCCTTGTGTTTTTTAGAAGAGCCCATCACTTCCTGTGCTGGTTGCAATTATAAGGTCCAAACGAGTGGGTCCGCGAAGGCTGAATCGCTTACAGAGTCTTATTTAGATGGGTTAGCGAGGAAAATGCTGCTAGCGTTCACTCTTAAGCTAGCTAACTTTAGCTTCAGAGGCTAAATGAAGCACGATGACACAACTCACTCATTTCGAAGAAACTTAGATCTTGTTTTCGAGCTCCACTATCCACAAAGCGCAAGTTAAGTTGCTTGAGTTTTGATAACTTGTGTTTTTCAGTCCAGTTTTACAATCCACAACCCTCCACGACGTTAAAGTTGAAACGAATGTCGAACGACAACCTTTTTCTTCTTTTGCAGTTATCAGGCGGCTCGCAGAACATTATAAGGTGAGCTAGCGCCACCTAACTATTGGATACAAAACAGGAGATGAACTCGAAAATATTTTCTTTAATTCGTCTTCATTATAAAAATAAAGAACAGCCATGTACATTACACAGTCTTTAAAAATCAGTACATATGTATTTTTCTTCTAAACTAGTGCACTCAATTAGAACAGCCTTAACAACATATAAATGTGTGCGTGAATGAAAATGACTGACTTTATATAAAGCGCTTTTGAGTATACCAATCAAGCACTATTTAAGTCTGATGTAATTTCATTATTATTATTATTATTATTATTATTATTATTATTATTATTATTATTATTATTATTATTATTATTATTATTATTATTATTATTATTATTATTATTATTATTATTATTATAAGCAGTAGCATAAAAATAGTTGCGCTCTAATTTATTTTGAAGAGCCAACTCTACTTCTTGAGAAAAAAAGAGTAAAGACTAAACAATGTTTAATCAGTGGTGTCACAATAAGTGTATTAACAGTTTGTTCTTCACATCACTAATAAACATATGAAGCTCATGGTCTAATGCTAAATGTAAGACCAAATAAAGATATGTAGAACAAACTTCAGTTCTATTCAGACATGTAAGTAAATTTTTTTTTTTAATTATTTTGCTATATAATTTGAAACAAAAGAGAAATGCATTATAGTGTCACAACACACTAAATAGTCGCAAATTGGCCCCAAATCCTTGGGACAGTACAGCATTTTAACGTTCGTCTCAACAAAATGCCACTCACAATGTGGCGGTGACAGCTTTAGAATCCTTTCGTTTTAAGTGATGCATTGCGTTGCCACCTGCTGTTGGGAGGTTGTAATATCAGGCTAGTACCATAGTTGGTTGCTGCGATGTTGGGAGCCATGGAAAATAGTTACAGATTCGTGGATTAGCAGAAGAAAAAATACTGTCTTTACTTGAGTACACGAGGCTTGTCACTGCGAGTCTGTTTTATTGTTTTAAACGGTGAGATAATTTTCCGGTTTAAAAATGGTTAGCTAGCTGTGTTTGAAGCCAGCCAGAGCTTGCCTTGTTGACGTTTGTTAGCCTCTGTAGGTGTACAAACGGTACCCGTGCAAGTAACTAAGACGATAGTAGATTTCTAAACGTTATGCAATATTTTTATTTTATATAAAATATTTTATTACGGATACATTTTAAGTTGTCTGTGTTGTGCGAAGCTGGGACCAAGCTAATGGGTATTAGCCACCTAAATTGTTGAGACACACAACTTTAGCAACTTGTTAGCAATGATTTAGGGTAAGCCTAACACTAAAAGTGAAAATACTTGAGCACAATACAAAAATATCGTATTCTTTGTTGCCATGGGGACTGGTGGTTGGAAATAGGTCACAAACGTTTGGCTAATGGAGTTCACCAAGCATCAAGTCTAGTGTGAACTGATAAGAGTGGCTACGACAATGGCTGTTTTACTTTTTACTTGGTAACGAAGGACCTAACTGGAAGCTCGTGCTAGCCTCTCGCGCCGTGAGGGGACGGTCAGTCCAAGCGGGCCATTACCACCACGCAGCACGACCCAGCTGCAGCTAACGCTAAGCGACAGGTCACCAATTAACCATAACGGTTTTTTTTCTTTCCCGTAGAGTTACGGAAAAGTTACACCATGGAAGGTTAATGTTTGTCGCAAAGAAGTATGGACTCATGTCAACGTTAACCTCTAACGTTAGATGTTACAGCTTAGAATAATAATGATGTTTTCAGTTTTGGCTAACTGATTTGAAACCGGTAAGCAGTTTTGAGGAGTCTTTTTGTGGTAATAATCAATATTACATCAAAATCTAATTTTAAATTGTTGTCGAAAAAAACTCATTTATGCCTGGTGTGAATACAAACACAGTAGAGGTAGTACACTGATGAACATTCGTTATAAATTATGATTGAAGTGAAGCAGTTTATGTAACAGCTCTCTTATTTTGCGGTTTCGAACTGAATTTTCTTCTTTTCATGTTCTGGAAATTGACCCTCACACTGTTTGTTGTTCTTTCCAGCAAGCTGTAAGTGGGTGACATGGCAACCGGAGGTGCTCCATTTGATGACGGTGCAGAAGAGCTGCAGACCTGGACAGCACCCAATGGCAGTCTGGAAGACAGACTGAACAACATGGTAAGGGCTGACACTTACACAAAGTCCCACTCACACAATGTTTTTGGCAATACGACATACAGACCTATGGTACCAGTTATTTCCCCATAATTTTTTCTGTATATTATACAATGGTTTGACAATCTAGCTCCTATATAGAACACTCTTTATCAACCTTAACAAAACGAAAATAACCAATTGAATGTATAATCTTGCAATAATACATAACTGTCAATAAGAAGCCGTCAATGTTTGCAGGCTTCAAAATCAGATATTGGGTATTTGAGCAAAAAAAAAAAAAATTATATCCTTCATTTTAAATTAAATAGAACTGCATCTGTCCAGCAAGTTTTAATTAAAGGCAGACTTTGGCACACTCAAATCTGTTTTTTATTACATTTTGACAAGCAAGCATTTTCAAAATTATCTTCTTATTTCTGAGAATAGACCAAATATATATATATATATATATATATATATATATATATATATATATATATATATATATACATATACTATTCACGTTTTAGATGTACAATGATTTATCACTTTCCTACAAAAAAATGTGACTGGTTTATTTGTTGGATTAAAGTATTATAAATATAACTTATTGTTGAGCGGGTAAAAGCAATACTCAATATAATTTTTTGCTTGTTTTTTTTTTTTTTCTTTTTGGACTGCGATTACTTTTTGGACTTGACAGTTTTGGCCAAAATGAGAACAAGTTTGCATTCCTAATGTAGAGTCTGTCTGGAGATACAAGGTTTTCTGTTGCCATTCATTTTCAATGCAAACATCATCATTGCAGTTTTAATACCTGTGATCCTCATTGAGATTGCCATTACAATAAATGTCACAAAAAGTGTGATTAATATTTTAATATTTTAAATTTGTCTCCCATCATTAGTCTCTGAAGAGAAGGTTTATTCTTTTCTTATTAACAAACAACATTTCTTACGTTCCCTGTTGTGTTTGAGCAGAACTGGGGGATTCAGCAAAAGAAAGCTAACCGGTCGACAGAGAAGAACAAGAAGAAGCTTTCTGCAGCAGTGGAGAGCCGTCTGACCAATGATATTTCACCAGAGTCCACCCCAGGGGCCGGCCGCAGGAGAACTCGCACTCCTCATTCTTTTCCCCACATCAAATACATGACCCAAATGTCTGTTCCTGACCAGGCTGAACTGGACAAGCTGCGCCAAAGGATCAATTTCACAGACCTGGACGAGGTAGACATCAGAATACTGAACAATGTCTTAGACGTTCCTGATCCTCAGGAAGTATCTAATGAGGAAAGTAGTTGAGGGGACTGACTGGGAATGGGATGAAACTCTTCAGTGTCTCAGGAGTTTTGGTTGTTATGTGACTGCAGAGCTCAACCAGTCTGTACAGGTCAATCAACATATTTCTGCTTTTGTGGATCTTTAATATTTTTATGAAATATCCACAGAACATATTTAACATATTGATCAATCCTGGTGTTTCTCTGAAGTCCAATATTTTATTCCAATTTATTTCTTTCTTTTGCATTTGCGTGTTGGTAAACATAGCCTATTAATGTGCGTAAAATTCTGTCAAAGATCCCCACAGTCTCAGATCTACCTTCAGGATTTGCAGTTGATTTGTTTGGCTTTCATACATGATCTACTGAATCAGGAAAATCTCTGAAACATCATTTGTCAGAAGATCACATTCCTCCACTCTACTGTCATAGCAGCAGTTTGACGTTTAGTGTCTTAGGAAGGTTTTTTAGTTTACCAGCAGAGTGTTAGATGATGCTCTTATATCAAATAACAGCTTCATGTTTTGTTACTGAAAAACATTTCCTGTTAAATAATGTTTTGTGATATCTTTTTTTAAACTGTAAGGCACAAAAAGGGCTTGACTGATGAGTGCTTGTGCATCTACATCGCTTAAAGTTTGAAAACGAAAATCATGGCCAAGAGCCCAAGTAATGATCTTTGTGGTCTGATTTTTGGTCAACCAGCGGAGCATCGGCAGCGACTCCCAGGGCCGCGTCACGGCTGCCAACAACCAGAGGCAGCTAGCCGGAGAGAACAAGAAGCCTTTCAACTACCTGCCTCTGCATGTCAACACTAACAAGAGCAAAGAGCTGCTCCATCCCTCAGCTTCTGCCCCAACTACCCCAGCTATCACCAAGGAAACCAAGAAGCAGAGTCCAGGACGGAGGGAAACATTAAGTCCCGCAGGTCCTCGCAAGGAGTCGCCAAGGATGAGTCGCTGTGGGACAGACAGAGGACTTCTGATGCAGAGAGAGTACGGGAGGCCAGAGCCCAAAATAGACAGCAGCCAGGTAACGCTTTGTGGTTAGAGACGTCTGTATGGCAGTCAGCAAGTGTTTGATGCTATCAAAAATAGAAAAACTTGCAAAATGATTGAAAAGCTAGCATTTTATCACATTATTACCTCAAACTTCAATTAGCACCGGATGATGTGGCTGAAAAACCTATCAGTTTTTTGTTTTAATTATCTGAAGTAATGTCAAACAGGTGGCATGACCGTTCCTGTTGTACCCACAGTTTTCACTCCATGCAACTGAAACTGGAACCTGAAACTGCTGCTTTACACAGTACTCAGCAGGTTGTTGCTAGGTAACCAAAGACTGAGTGAGACTGAGTGAGTGAGTGATTTGAAGCCTTTCCTCATCAGAATGCCAGAATGTTGTGTGGCTCTGGATCAGAGTTCAATGACTATTGTATAAATTACTTATTGAATATTCTATCAGACACATTATCTATTGATCTTGATCACATCATATGTCTGTTGTGATATGTATATCATTATAGGTTTATTGTCCAGCCCTAACTTCAATTCATGTTATTTTGATAGACCAAAACAAAAGTAATGTTCTCTAACTGGACGGCTTGTGGGTCTGAGTCATATTTAGAGCAGAAAGCCAAAAACATTCACTGCAGAGTTTTAAAATTTTCTTTTCAAAAAATATAAATTGAGAGCCACATCATTTACTTTCACTTTGGTTATTCACTACTTTGTGTTGGTCTGTCACATAAAATTGCAACAGAAAGCGACAAAATGTGAAAAACCCTTTGAAGCAGGGTGAAAGAGGGTGAAAGCTTCTTTCTGTCTCTGTACGGCTGTGTATTTGTACATGGCGGTTCTCTCGACTGCTTGGGGAAAAACCAAATCTAGGATGAAAGTGAGGGAGAGGTTGTGCAGCTAAAACCAGACCATATATAGGACAGTTTCTAAATATGCCACCAATGGCGCCCTGTGAGTATCTTGCCCAGCCCCCTCTCAGCCCTCGTGTGTACTAGTCACAGCTATATCTACAGATGCTCACCTAATATTTTTATGTGTTTTTCTTCTCTTCATCACAAACCTCCTCCGTACTCCCATTTGTGCGCTCTCAGGTGGTGAGCAAACTGGTTCAGATTCGGGAATACATCAGTAAGGCCAGCGCCATGAGGGACGATCTGGTGGAGAAGAACGACGTTCCCGCCAACGTTGAGCGTCTTTCTTACCTCATCGACCACCTCAAGGAACAGGAGAAGTCCTATCTACGCTTCCTGCAGAAAATGCTTGTAAGTGTGTCCGGTTTTCTCATGCATATCTTTAGTGTTTCTTTTTTAAAGCTATAAGACTTTAGCCAAGTTACTTCAAAGGAATATGGCCTGAGTAAACAATTCCTCAGCTGGGTGGCTGGCAGGTGTATGATTTTAAAGGGGCGGTGTTGTGTAAAATCAAATTTTTTGAGCTTTACCTGATGTTATAATGTTATTCTTTCACCAAAATCATGCCTGGAGTATTTCTTCCATGTATGTTTGAGAAATCCTTGTAACTCCCTTGGCAACCACTCATCTCTGCAAAACGCTTTATGGGATCTAGCCTTCGAGATGCATCTCCTCCTCAGAGCTGCAGTTTCCAAGGGCTCCTCAGTCCAGCTCCTCAGAACTGGAGTTGCCCTTGCGTGCAACTCCCTCACTCGGTTCCTTCAGACTAGCCAGGAGTAATTAGCAAACACCTGGTGGAAGTGCACATCTGCTGAGGTCATTATAAGAGCTACTTCTCTGTAACGCTGGTCAAAACGTTGTTAAAGAGTAAATAAAAGAGCCACATTGTCCTGAAGGCAGAGGTTTAGAAAGAGCAGGAGTTTTCCAATTTTAAGGCACTAAATTATGAAGTCATTTTTTAAAAAGCCATTGGATATGTATTTAGCATTTTTATAAAGTTGGAAATTAACATAGTTACTGGATTGTGTTCTAAAGGGGCCTATGTGTCTGGAAAACACATAATTCTTCTTCTTTGATGTTTTAAGTGGAATATGTAAAAGTTAACTACTTGCATATGTATTCTCTCTGGGCTTTGGTTCAGATGGGTTTTTTTTTTTTTAGTTAAAAAAATTAGTTATTCCATTTCTTCTTATTCTGTTCTGAATTTTAACTTGTACAGTTACTTTCTTCGGCATGTAGCATAAGTTCCTGATGAATTTTTGTGTGACTTTTCTCCAGGCCCAGGAGAGTGACTGTGAGGTCGGGATGCTGGACTCCGCGGTCGGATCAGGGTCACTGGCTGACAGCTCCTCCCTTAACATTGAGGTTCAGTCTTCAGATGCTTCAAATATAACAGTGAGTACATTTGTGGGAGATTGTTTAATATTTTAAACTTTAAATTCCTAGGAAAACAGGGCAAACTACGACACTAAACAAAGATCTGAGCGGACGTTATTAGTTAATCTACTGGAATCTAACAAAAAGTTTTTCTGCCCAACCCATTTGTACATACTTCTTCACCTCTCTGTTCCTCTGAACCATTGACCCTTGGCGCTTAAAATTTTGTATTGTGAATTTTCAGAGTGGTAGGACAGAGGGTGTGCATGCCGACCAGAAGGAGGAGCTGGAGAACCTGCGTAAGCAGCATGAGCTGCTGAAGAAGATGCTGGAGCAGCAGGAGCAGCTCAGAGCGCTGCAGGGCCGACAGGAAGCTCTAATGGCCATGCAGCACAGTGCAGAGCAGGCACTCGCTGTGATCGAAGACACAGGTGATGTACCAACCCACAGAGACACACGTTTTCAAACTAGTTCTATCTGGAGCTTAAGTAAATCTTTTCAGTCACTCAGCATTTCAGTTCCATTTCTTCTTTCCTCACAAACAACTTTTTTAGATGCATTGTAGGAATAAAACTGAAATATTCATACATACACTTTTCTGTTTTTTAGCTAAATGTTTAAATTTTGGGAATAAGTTTTCCAAAAATATTGTCAGAAAGACACTTGATATATTTTTTTCTCTTTTAACATTTGTTCTTGCCTGCAGTCGTGACAGAAACCACCGGCAGTGTTTCCGGCCTGAGCATCACATCAGAACTGAATGAAGAGTTAAATGAGCTGATTCAGCGTTTCCACAACCAGCTGCACGACTCTCAGGTACAGGAGAAACTATATCTGTGGCTAGGTTACCATGGTAACTGCCCTGATATATCTGTACCTTCTTTAAAATACTCAGTGTGCTGACATTTCATCTACTGCAGGCCACAATAATTAACATGCATATTAAAGATGTACAAAAAGTCTTAAAGTATAGTGTGAGAGGTTTGCTGCTGGAAAAAACTTAAACATCTTTATTACAGATGCTAATAAATGTCAACGTAAGTATCAAAGCTAATAGATTTAACAGTAGGCAGTTGGTCAAGGGGTAAACTGCTGTCTTCCACCAGACCAAAACGGTGCCAGATAACCGTCGTCAGGCTCAGAGCCTGTCCCTCTCCGGAGAAGTGTCCTGGTCCCGCCCCCACCACGCTGTTGGTCCACCTCAGCACAGGCCACTCCTCCACTCCGCTTCCGGCCCGCATGCCGGTCTGGAAGCCGAGGGGGCGGCCGCCAGCGCCAAACTCACCAAGTTACAAGAACTTAAAGACAAAAAGCAAACAATGGACAAGATTCTGCAAGAGTTGCATTCACTGCGAGACCAGACCCTGAACAACAACCCATGTATGGTTCTTTTTCAGCCATCTTTTTTTTTTTAACCTTAGTGCAGCTTTAACCTTTAAGAAGTGGTGATGAATTTCCTGTGGCGTCCTTCAGGTCGGGGCTTGTCAGCACAGTGCAGTCCAAGTTTAGGAGGATCTTCAGATTGTACATCAGCTCTCTGCTCCAATGCAGCCTCCACTTCCTTTCAGCCTTTTTTCACACAACAGGATGGCTCCGGTTCTTCAGACAAGCTCAGGTACAAACACACAGCTATGAGCTCAGGGTCAGATATGAACAGCAGACGGTTTTGAAGCATAGTTGAACTTTCTGCTGTCCATCCCCTATGGACCAGTTTTAGTTTTCCTCTGCTGATTTAAATTTTTTGTGTCTTTTGAAATGCAGTCCTGGCTGGAAACTTACTTTCATCCATCAACATCATCAATGTGATGATAATTTTTGTGTTTTGAACTTTTACAACAAAAACAGCTTACATATTTAGGCGAGTTTGAATGTTTTTGTAATTCTTTTTTCTTTAATTAGCACTGTGCCCGGAAAAATGGAAATGAACATAGAAATACATATTTGGCTTGATCGTCTTTTAATGTGTGAAATATTGCATACAAAAAAAATAATAGAACCTTCCCAACCTATTTAACTCTACAATATAACATAAATGATTGATAATTTTTAACATTATTAATTTAACATAATCAGGTATTTAATTTTCCATTTTATTTCCGATTTTATTCTTTTTTTGATAATATTTTTTCATATTCTGTATTTATTCAATAATTTAATAATTCCCTTTTTTAAAATCATGTACTGATTTATTTTCTACATTTCTTCTTTGCACTACCCTCCTGTTTTATCCTATATTTACAGATTTTTTTTATTTCCTGCACGGTCCATAAAGTGTTGATAGGGTTGAAGCATTAGATCACCTCATTTTTACTTTAAACGCCATTGAGGTTGTGTAGTTGTTGCATAGTCATCCCCCACAATGCAATGGGATGCCATCTTTAAATAAACCATTAAAAGAAGCAGAAATGCAACACTTGTCCAAATTATGAGTGAATATAAAGTTTTCCACTGAAGCTGCATTCATCATTTTGTCTCATCCGGCAACAGGAAGCTGAAGGAGGTCCATAAGCGCCTTAATGAACTGAGGGAGTTAGTTCAGTACTACGAACAGACGTCTGATATGATGGTGGACGCCGTCAATGAAAATGTGAAAGAGGCTGATGATGATGAGGAGGAGGATGAAGATGAGACGGAAGATGGATCCATGTTTGAAACTGTGTTTGAGTTGGAGCATGAGAATCGGCATTCTGGTGCAAACCTTAGGTGGGTGGGAAAAATAACCGATCGAATACATGTAGAAATGGTCTCTGGTTTTTTTTGTCTTACAAGCCACTTTCTGATTTGATTCGGCATGTAAATATGGCTGAATGTCGTCATGGCTGTCAGTTGGTCATGTTCCATATTGTACATCCTGAACTGCATCAGTAACTCTCCCCTCTGTGTCTCAAGAAACCCACAGCGCAGCAGTAACCGGGCGGACTTGAATAGCCTGACCAACGGCCGCAGCTTCAGGAGCGGCACCACAAACAACCAGGATGGTCGACTCAATACAGAGTGTGAAATCAACAACCGAGCAGCAGCCAACCTCCGGAGCCTCAATGTCACCACGCCTATAGGTCTGCTCAAGCAACGCACAGCGACACCAGACCTGAGGAAAAACATTCATTCTTATGGCTGCAGTGTAGTTAGGGGATTTAGTTTGGGGGGTTTTGTATGAAAATGTTCATAAAATCATATACTCGTAAATGACAGTTGTTACAGAATTAATTACATGTAAGTACTGGAAGTATTATCGCCAACAGGTTAGTGTTTTTAATACAGCAAAACTAATAGTCTCATCTTATTAGCAGTTTCTGTTGTTTACATCAGGGTTCCTGCTGGCTCTTAAATGTTTTCCAGCTTAGGCTCTGCCTGTTACGATAACAAATTTTGTTGGATGATCAGTTGTCCCAGAAATTATTGCGATGAATGATGATGTTGTTTTAAGAGCATTTTCAGGTAATATGTTGATAATGGCATAAAAATACTTTAATAGGTTTTCCCTCTCAAAGACTAATATGATTTTAATTTTGCACACATAACTCCACACTGGAACTGGAAGACATTTTAAATATCCAAACTAAAACCACACGCATGCAACCAAAACCATAAATAAAGTGGATTTTGATGTCTCTGTGAACAAAATTACCCTTAATTTCCATTTTGATGATTTTTTTTATCAAGCTCATTTTAATTTGTCATGTGATTAATAGATTAATTACTTATTGTTCATTCTATTATGTCTGCAATATGGGTGGGTGATATTGCCAAAAAACAATATCAATAAATTTTATTAAATGCCTCTAACTATATCATAGACAATATTCCACATTTTCTGCCTTTTTTTATTGGGTTTAGCTAAACAAAAACACAGTGTTAAAGAAATATAAAATAAATATAAATGTAAAAAAAAAAGTAAAGTCTGAAAGACTAAGTCATATTTCATCTAGCAGGTGTAAAGAAAAATGCACAAATGAAACAATCTGGTATGGTTCAACAGAATATTAGTTTTATAATTTTTACTAAAAACTGTTTCCCCTTCATGTTTTTTTGAAATCTTAAACATTATGTTCAAAACTATGAATCTTACTTTAATATAAAAAGGCAATTTTATATTAAAATTTGCTCCTAATGAAGTGGACATCTAACAGCGTTTGGCTTGAAAACAGGGGTAACTTCAGTAAGCTTACAGTAAAGCTTACTGTTGGCTGTAATAAGGAGCTGATTTTGGTAACCAAGCTGTAAGATTACTGGAATATCAAAGCTAAAGACCTTCAGCTACATCATCATTAACACAAACACCCTTACATTTATATCTGGTTATTTGCTCAAATAAAAAACATTAGTTAAATTACATTTTAAAAGTTCTACTTGAGATTCACTCATCTCTAGGTTTATGTGAACATGACCTTATTTTACATGGTTTTAACTTTTATCTTGATTTAGAGTGCCAGTACAACAGGGACCTCCCTTACGTGCAGGTAAAGGATGAGGATGATGATGAAGACGCCGTGAATAATGATGAAGGAGGCCAGGCCATGCTTCCAGACAGTGCATCGGATTCCAGTCGAGGGAGCAGCCTTGGGAACGCTGCGGGTTTCCCTCCCAAGGTTGAACGCCAGACGGCGACGCAGAAGCTGAGGCAGCTGCAGGAGCTGGTTGCCATGGTTCAGGTACGACACGCAGCTTCTGGCTGACTAACTGGATTGGCTGAACTGAAGAACATCAACTAACTTTACTAAAAGTTTTCCACCTGTTATTAAAACACTTGTATGATCTACCATTACAGTATTTTCCCAGAACATTTGAATTAAAACTTTTATCGCTAAACACCCATTTCCCGCCTCAAGTACATAGAAAAAAATTATGTTATAACAGAAATGCATGAGCAGTCATCTGTGAAGGTGTTTCATCTTCACGTTTCCCTTGATTAGCAAAACTGACTGTTTTCTCAAGCTTCATATTTTAAACCTCACTAGTTAAAACAGATGTTATTATTTTCAATGAGCTGGTTGCTCCTGTAGCAATCAGCTCCTGCTGGTGAGTTGTTTTAAAAGTGTTTGGAAGCATAAAGCAGTTGTTTCTTTAACAGCATTAATATTTTTATTATGTTTAATTCTTTGTAAAGAATAGAAAATCTAATGTTGTGTTAAAGAAACAATTAGTCTACGGATCTGTTTGTGACACAGAGTGATGACACAGATGGAACAACAGCCAATGACGATGAAGCTTTACACCAGCAGCCCAATAACACCCGATCTGCTGTGTGTGGGGCCTCAGGGGCCGGATCCAAACAGAGTCCAAGAGACCTGGCTCTCTCCATCAAGGCCAGGTGCAGTAAAATGAACCATTAGCATCTAGTCCTGCAACTTGTTGTTGAGTTATGTAATTATCATGTGTTTTTCTAACAGGGAGAAGCTGTACGAGGAGAAGTTACGTCAGCAGAAGCAGGAGTTGAGGCAGCTTCATGAGGAGAGACAGAGACTCATAGAAATCCAAGGAAAGATCCAGGACTTGCAATGGACCTGCCCCGACCTTCCGGTATCTGGTTCTAAACAGCTAAAAGTTTAAATTACAAATTTGCTTGTTCAAAAGTTATTGAGAGTTTATGTATACTGAAATGTGAAGGAAAAAGAAGTGAAATTCTGTTTCTTCTCTGGAGGAGATCCTTGACGTAGAGTCTTCCTTTAGATCAGTGGTTCTTAAGCTTTTTTGAGGTACCGAACCCTCCAGTTTCATATGCGCATTCACCGAACCCTTCTTATTCCTCCTCCAACACCCCCAATCAGTGCTCCTCCGCAGCACTGATTGGCTAAGCAATGTAACGTGATCCTCTGCAGCAAGTGATGGTAAAGCGCGGTGCATCATCACAACTTTACACAAGTGTGTCTTTATCTCCGCGGCAGAGGCTCCACCGAACCCCTGAGACCGACTCACCGAACCACTGGGGTTCGATCAAACCCAGGTTAAGAACCACTGCTTTAGATCAACAAAAGCTTTGGGAGGGGAGCAGCACCCATCCAAACTCTAGGTGTTCGATTTGCAAAATGTAATGTAGTGACGTTAGGATGGAGACTTGACATATTTAGAAGATGAGAAATAAGAGAAGAAATAAAAATAACAAACTAATTATTCAAAGAATTGAAACAAGAAAATAAAGATTAATACAAATCAACAGTCTAGAGATTGCTTAAATTATGTGAATGACGAGAAAAAGTCACTGTTAACAAATAGAACATTTACTAATATATAAACGGTAATAAAAAATATAAAAAATTATTCCAAATCCATACGGTGGCTGAGTGGACGCGTAACGTGATGTGCAATATACTCACAAACAGGACCCGCAAAGGTGAACAACGTATTTTAAAATTAATTTGTGAGCATTTTGAATCGATTCAGAATTCCCAAGATTAGGAATATAGATTCTTCATGGAATCTTTTTTTTTCTGCACCTTTAGTATGAGACAGATAATCTATGAAAACATCAAGCTCCTCCATGAGATAGTATCGTAATATGCATAAATGTGTTGCTCCTGGTGACAAACAACCAATCGGAGCCAAGAGGAGGATCTTAGCGATGTTAATCACACTCATTTATGTGCTGCTCAATGTGCTAAGGACGGAGCGACAACTTGCAGAAAAACTTTATCTGTCGCCATCATGCTAACTAGCCTTAACATTCATGACAGGCTTTGTTGTGGTGAACTAGCTGTAGCGTAGTATAGAGAAAAGGAGAGAACATGAACACTGTGCACACGAGCATGACTGACAACGTTAAGACCCTCCTCCTGGTTCTGATTGGTTGAGCAGTGTATTTCTAGAGCACTGGGACAAAGCAGAGGAGCTCGACTTTTTTTTCCCCCTTTCACAGGAAGAAACATATTGTTTCTAAAAGTTACATACTCTAGCTTTAAAGCTTGCACCAGTAATTAGAAACATCATGCTAATGTTAATGGGATTAGATCATTTGATTTAAAAGTAAAAGTATTTCCTCCTCTGTAGTCGTCTGTGTCCAGCACAGGCAGCCAGCAGGGTCTGCTGAGGAAGATTCCGCTTGCAGCTTCTACCCCTGCTAACGTCAAAGCTTCTCCTTCCCCTGGACCCAAAACCAACTTAACCGTGCTCAAACCCACCGCTCAGGAGGCAGCTTCTTCTTCCGTCACTGACAACGAGGTAACAGATTCACACCCTCAATCTCCACCCAAAACACTTTCCAAACTGTAAGCGTCTCGTCATGAGGGCTCTCCGTTTTTGCCCCACCAGCAGCTTTGGTCCGAAATGAGGCGGAGACAAATTCTGCGAGAAGACCTGCGACAGCGTCGAAAGCAGCTGGAGTCGCTGATGGCCGAACATCAGAGACGTAGCGGTTTCCGTGACTCCCCCTGTCAGTTGGAAGAGCAGGAGGGGAGTGCTACTCTCTCGCAGTCCATCAACAGGGATGAAAGGTAGGAGACGCACTTCCTGTCAAATCAGTTACGATGTTTTATTTCCCTTGGGGGTTAATAAAGTACTTTTGAGCTTGAATTTTGTGAATAACTGTCTAGTTTAAAGCTCTGTTGTCATCCTAGTATTATTGTTTGAAGTATTAATTGTTGTTCCACCAGCAGCTACATGTATTCAGGATTAGCTGATATCTGAGGTTTATTATTTCTGACACTGATCTAATACAGAAAAACAGTGCTGGATTGATTTTAAATGTTTTTTTTTTAAACACAGACATAAATGTACTGAATTACAAATGAATTTGATAAATCTGCACTTGTACAGCACACTTTAATACACCAATAGCTTCCGAAGCTTAGTCAAGCACGTAAAAAATAAACCTTTTTCCAGTAGTTCAGAAAGTGCAACTAGGCCTGTCACCATAAACGATAAATCAATTAATTGGCACGATAAATAAACCTATCGACCTCATTTTAATTATCGGTTTATCGCCTCTTCCTGCCTTTTTTTCTTTCTGTTGATGACACTGAATGAAAAAAGGCTCAGCTCCTGTCTCTCAACTGACCCTCCCTTCCTCATTTTCTTAGTGTAATGTCCAGCATTACACTACACGAGTAGTCGACTGACTGTCGGCCCATTTTCAAAACCTGAGAGACCAAACATTAGCCGACAGAAATCCCAGGTATAACAGTTCGATCGGGTTTGTCGTGCCGTGTGGTGTCCAGCCACATGGGCCCAAAATAATGGCTACAAGTCCAGTTGACTAATTTTAAAATCAGGCATTAATCAATGCTTTACTAGAATCTACCTATGATGCATGTGGCTAGAGTTAGCGTAAAGTTCTGACTGAATGAAAATCATTATAACCTATTTATGTCACGTTAACGAAGAACAGCTGAAAACTTACCGGGTTTATTAACTGAGGTAGCAATTTGGCTCCAACTTCTCCCCTTGTCATTTCTATCATCTTTGCACGAAATGTTGAATAAACATTAATGTTGTTTCCACAAATCATCTCCGATGTCCACTGGACTTCAGGTTGCGCAGTGTCAGCTGTTTGGGATTCCCCTTGTAATTTCCCTTCAGAAAGCACAGAAGAGAAACCGCGCTTTCTGATTGGCTACCTGTCACGTTTAGCGTTAAGCTCCCAGTCGGGGAAAACCCTAATTTAGATCGGAGCGGCCACAAAGAGTCGGCGAAATCACCAGCGACAATCTTAGATCGTTGGCCGATCTAGGATTGTCGTAAAGGGAAAATAGGGACAAAAATTGTGTAGTATGAACTATTGCATTAGGTAGTCGGATGTGCCCGTCTTTATTTAAATCTACTGAAAGGCAATATAGTATACAGACTTCATAATCTGTACTCTTTTGGTTGAATGCAGTATTTATTTCCACTTTGGCTTTATGTTGTCTAGTTTTTATTCAAGTTCGTTTTTTTAATGGAGACTGAGAATCCATTTTATTTTTGGTTGTTTTGTTTGTTTAGTTTGTCAGTTCCAGTGTTATGTGTTCTTTTGAAAATAATGTGCATCTATCTATGGGAGGAAATTGCATGCATTATGTCATTTCCATTAAATCGGTGTCAAAAGGTGTTGAAACAATATTATTGTTTATCACAATCATTTTTTAGACAATTAATCATCCAGCAAAATTTATCGTGACAGGCCTAAGTGCAACTAGACATTTTAAACATAATGTAAAATAAATAATAAAGCATAGAATTTGACTGAATACCTCTGCCCTCATGGACCGAGAAAAACAATCTAGAATTTTTTTCAATTTAGTGACCGATAAGGAAATAAATATTGGCTCGGTGCGTCTCCTCTCATGATTCTTATTTGTTATTAGAACAATGGCCACATGGGGTTCCAGTCCTTGCAACCTGGATGATGAGAATGAGGAAGCGGATGATTATCACTCTGAGATGTGCGCTGAGGAGGAAGAGGAAGAATGTACAGAGAGCAGCTCCGATGATGACATCCACATCTACTCATCAAGGATGAACCAGAGCTCCTACAGTAACAGGAAGAATCAGGGAAGGTGAGTCCAGTCGGCAGAAGGCCCACACTTTGACCGTTTTAGGCCTGCTGGTGTGAGATCTGTTATCTCTTTCTCCGTCTGTGTGCGCTCAATGCTTCAGTAACCTGAAGCCTCCGGCAGCCTTTTCCGGCGACGCCGAGGCTCATCTTCACAACGAGACGAAGGTGAAGGATCAGAGCCGAGGCGCGAAGCCGTCTGCAGGCCAGCACGAAGGCGTCCGACGTCAGGAGAACCTGCGCTGGGCCTCAGAGCTCTCCTTCGCCGAGGGCTCCAGCCACTGGCAGGAGCAGATAAACCAGCTCCAGAGGCAGCTGGACTTCAGCACCAGCATGTGTCAGACGCTCCTGCAGGACCAACAGGTGAGTGATCCAAACAGACACATGTTCTCTGTTTGGACTTGGTTCTGACAGGTGTTACTGGTGGATGTTCTGGTCTGATTAAGGATGGAATAGCTGCATGTTCACATCTTGAGCTCTTAGACCAAAATTCAGAATCTCACACTCTCATATGGTCTCCAACCATGTAAACATGTTGACTCATTCTTCTGATTTCTGGAAGCAATAAATTCTGTAACAATCTGAACAGGATGACCAAATTTCAGGAAAATGTTAACTAAGCAAATCTGAGCCCAAAGTAAAACCGTGGCTCTGTCTCAGGATGCACCCGTCCACTTTCTTCACTTCCGATACCGATACAAATATCTGACATTTAGTCCTGATCCAATACAGGAAAGCAACACCGAACTGACTTTAAATTTTTTTAAATGTACTGAATTACAAATTTATTTGAAAGCTCTGCAGCAGTCCAGCACATTTCAATACACCAACAGCTTCACAGGCTTGGTCAAACATGTAAAACCAACTTTAATTTGTTCAGTCAGTGCAGTTAGGAGTAGAACAGCCAATGTAAAATAAATAATAAACTGACAAGGAAAAAACAATAGGTTGATAAACGTTCGAAGGATAAACTGCAACAAACATTCTTTCAAATGGTTCAGAAAATGCAATGAGAAATTCCAAAGTTGGGACAAATAAAGATATTGATATCAGATCAGTGCTTCTCTAAATGTATTTTATTAGTCCTCAGATTCTTTTTGGAGGAATATCAAGTCTTTTCTATATTTCAACAAACATAGCAAGATGGAAACCGTGTGACTGCAGCTTTACTCTCCAGTTTGACGGACTAGTTTTATCCTATCATATCTCACCATAGACTGGTTTATTGATATTTTTAAAGTATTCTCTAACAAATGCACTTGTTTAATCTAAAACTGTCATAATAAAAGCAGCTTCACACGCTAACCCCCTGTCTGAACAGCGTCTGACTGATAGCTGTGCTGGTATTCCATCATGATATTTACTCAGTCAGTGAAAGTGTTGCTTTTTGTCCACAGACTCTGTCATACATGTTACAAACCCTGCTGACGGGTCAGTACAGTGTCTTACCCAACAACGTGTCGTCACCTCAAGTCCACCTGGTGATGCATCAGCTCAACCAGTGCTACACCCAGCTGGCCTGGCAGCAAAGCAATGTCCAGAGGTGGAACGACAAACTTGTATCAATAAACAGGAGTCAGTTCTTTCAGATGATTTGTCTGTAACGTTTCCCTTTGCTTTCAGGCTGAAACAGGTTTTGAACGACCTGATCTGCCAGCAGCAGCAGCAGCCCTCCTCCTCAGCACCAGGTTGGCACACGCAGAAGCGGAGTTCGGCTCAGGAGTCCGGTCCCAGCTCCTCCGCCTCCCCCGGCATCTTCCTTCCTTTCACCTCTACGATGCATCCTTCAGCTGTCAATGTGGCGAACTCCGCCTTATCTCCATTCTCCCCTGGTATGGCATTCATATTGACCAGTTTTGGGGCTTATCTTGCCTGTCGCAATAAGCAATTAATCAATTAATTGCATGATAAATTGGAACAAGATCAATAATTTTCTTTTTCATGACGTATCATTTTTCTTTTTTTTGCTCTTTTCATGAAAAACTGCATGACCAAAGTCTTCAGTGTGGTGTTTTGGTTTCTACTAGCCCTTTCTTTTAAACAACAGGTTTATTTACAGAGGCTTCATAATTCATTTTATTTGTTGTTTCTGTTGTTTTGTTTATTTATTTTGAATATTTAAAATGTGTTCCAGTTCCATGTATTAAATGTTCGTTAGAATTGAAAGTTTATTGCTCTTTGAGCGACTATTCTTGCATTATTACCATTTTGTTACCTGAAAATAACAATGCAGGGTTTCCCCCAGTGTATTATAAGCCTGGCGGCCCGCCATGCTTTACTAGCCCTGCCACCAGGCTAAGCGTTGCTTGTTTACGTTTCTAGGGGGGAAAAAAAAAAAAAAAACTTTTTTTTTTGTTTGTTTTTTTTTTAAGCCAGGCAGCAAGCGTCTCTTTTGCTCTTTGCATTTCACTAGCAGAGCAGATTTATTCCTAAATGATAGGTTTATAATACATGGATTTATAGTTTATGCATTTAAAACCAACAGCGCGCGGACCAATCACACAGCTGGCGCCTCTGCGCTTTGCCTCGCGCGCTGCCGCTGCTTTACCTCAGCGTGGATCGCGCGCGCCTCCTTTCACTCAAACTGGACACAGGCTGACCTGTATGGATATTTATATAAACCTACTGTGAGGAATTATGATCCTTTGGAGAACTCTGGGTAAAAGTTTAAAACCCACCGCGTTGCGCAGCTCAAAGTGAACCGCAAGAATAACTTGTAGCGAATTCAGAGGTCGCGTTGTGAAGTGGTGAGAATGATTTATCTTTGTCAACGAACAATTATATTCGGCATTTACATCTCAATACGGTGCCCAGAGTGTGGCTCTGTGTCTGTCTTTCCTGTAAAGTGAAGACAGACAGTGGCTCCCCTGATGGAGTCACTAACTAACAGAAGTGCAAATTTGTTGTTTTTAGACTTGCGGGTTTAAATAGCATTTCACTATTTATATTATGTTTTCCCGTAACATATAATTACACAGTAATACTTTTACATTTCCTGTCAACTTAATATCTTTTAATACAAAAACACGGTGGACCACCTTGACGCTCCGACCACCGGGCTTAGCAAGTTTTCTGGGGGAAACCCTGCAATGTTATCGTTGATCATAACTCCTGGCACAATTTATCGCCCAGCAAAATTTATCATGAAAGGCCTAACCTTGCACAAGAAGCAGCAGATTTTTAGGTTAAAAATGATCCTTTTTTTTGCAATAAATGAAGAATAGGAAGTCTGACTTTTTTCTTTTTTTGTCAGTGTGTTAAACATTTCTCTTGTCTTTCATCCTCACCTGAGGCTTCAACTTGTACCCGCCGTTCCCTGGTGCTATGGGTGAGTTTCCTCAGAGTGCAGAAGGTCCAGCTTCACCTGAACATCATAAACTGGATCCCAACACATCGATCAAAACCGAGTACATGGGTTTCCCTCCGCCACTGCAGCGTTCTCCTCTCAATACAGCTTCGGAAAGAGGGTAAGATTTATTTAAGAGATATTTATTGTCTGTTATTTAGGTTTACATTTTAATTTCTGCTTGTATTTTCATTGTTCCATTTTTTTTTTTAGATCAGCTGCACGACTGAACACCTCCTACACCAACAACATAACTCGACATCTGCCGTCTAAAGTGGAGCTGCAAGAGTCTCCTCCCTCGTCCCCCACTTTTAACAAATCCCAGTGTAGGCCGCAGGAGTTTAAGGCGTCACAGGACAGCTTTTGCAGTATTCCCGATCCCGACGATCCTGCCATGGTCACAAAGACCTTCAAAGCTGGGAAAAAGGCCTCCGCACAGGCCAACCTGGCTTCTCGAAGCAAAACCTCCAAAAACAGACGCAGGAAGAGCAAAGGGTACAACAAGAACAGCGAAGGTCACCATTCTCACTCGGCTCGCAGTTTATTAAACACACTTTTCACATGTATGTTTACATAAAGCTTAATAAAATAGATATTGCCAGATTTCATCGTTTCATTTTGTCCACCAGGCCAAGACAGCGACAGCTTCAGCAGCACTGCAGAGTTCGGCCAGGAGAGGGCAGCCTCGTCTCATCACAAAGACCAGAATCAGATTCTGTTGGACAAACTGACTCAAGAAAAACTGGACAGCAAGGCGAGGCTCGGAACCAAACGGAACGACCTGTCCTCTGGTATGGCTCGCTGCTCAACGCTTCCACTTTACCTTTATGAGTCCCTGAATTTATTATTATTCACAATATTTTTCTTCATTTTTAGCTTCATTTTCAGTTTCTTCCGATTCAGTTATGTTTCTTTGCACATTTGTCATTGCCCTGACTGTATTTTATTTTGACACAAGTTGCTTTTAATTTATCCTACTCACAGCTTATGCTTGGAGAACTCCCTTCCTCTCTAACAGAATTGCATGCACAGAAGCTCCAGGTAAAGTCACCATGCACGTCTTCCATCACTTGGTTCTTATTATCTAACCATCATGCATGCCTTTTATTCACCTAAGCCCTCTTTATGATATCTACTTTTATGTGCAACCTTTTTTGCTCAGTAAAAGCGTCATTTCTTTATTTAGTTTTGATCAGTTAAAACACCAAATGTTCCTAAGGCTGACATGAAATCTCTGGCTTGTAGATGCGAGCAGCGACTTCTCCTTGTTCGAGGCGCTGCGGGAGACCATTTACTCCGAGGTGGCCACTCTGATATCGCAGAATGAGTCGAGACCCCACTTTCTCATCGAGCTCTTCCATGAGTTACAGCTGCTCAACACAGACTATTTACGCCAAAGAGCTCTGTATTCGCTGCAGGTGACTCCCGTTCCCCTGATCATCTGTCTGTCTAAGCCAGTATTTTAAACGGAGATGTGTATTTTGGGAGAAACGTGCGACAGGATCTAATGAGCCACCATTAAACAGAGAATGAACTGACACAAAAACATAAAAATATCAGATGCACTGTAAAAACTCAAAATCTTACTAAGTATTTTTGGTCTAGATTCTAGTGCAAATATCTTAGTGCACTTGAAATAAGACAAAACTAACAAGTAACTTTTCAGCAAGATGTAGGAACTAGAACGTTGTCATCAATATTAAATCATTATTTACTTAAAATAAGCTCCTACATCTTGCTGAAAGTGTACTTCTGAGTTGAGATATTTGCACTAGAAACTAGACCAAAAACACTTTGTAAACAGTTGTGTTTTTTTGCAGTAATGGTGTGTTTCCCACAGGACATAGTGACCAAGCACCTGGCAGTGAGGCGCGCGGCCGAAGACCAGCTGCCCCCTCTGGGGTCAGTTGTGTGGACAGCAGGCTCTCAGTCTGAGCTGACTCCCAGCCAGAGTCTGGTCACCAGTGATGAAGTGAGTTGGCCGTTAGACGGCGTTAAGGCTGGATAATAAATCAATAACAATATATGTTGAAATAGACACGTGATTCATATCAATAGATATATACGTCTGATAGAATATTGAGTCATTTCACAGAACCGCAGAGCATTCTGGGGGATGGGCAACAACCTGTTGCTAGGTAACCTGTTATGAATATTGTGTGCAGCAGCAGTTTCAGGTTTCTCCACAGTGCCTCCATAACTGATTAAAAATAAAAAACAGCGCCATGAAATGAAAACTGCGGATAAAACAGAAAAGGTCACGCCTCCAGTTTGGCATTATTTCAAATATTTAAAACAAAAAACTGATCAATAATTTGTGATATCGACTGATATGACTTGGACTAGGCAGGAATATGCTATGATGCTTTTTCTTTTTCTCTCTGTCTGTCTGCGTCTCTCTTTCTATATTTTTCTCTCTCTCAATTCTGATTAGCTTCTCTGTTTCTGCTGTAGAAAATCTTCACTGAAGAGTTACCTAATTTATTTCTGAGTTCTATTGCTTTCAGCTAAAGAGGTCTGAATACATACCAAACACGCTTATTGTTTTCCATCCCTTTAACAATTTTGCACTACTTTGTTTTTACTCTCAGGTAAAATCCCAATAAAATTAAGGATTGCGTTTGTAATGTGGCACAATTGGGCAAAGTTTGAGGGCTATGAATACTTTTCCAAGGTACTGAACTCTCTATCTCTAACCTTTTTGTTTTCTCACGTTTTAGATGTCCTTTTATTCTCTTCTTCAGCCCTTATAGCCTTCCCCTCCCTCCACTTCCTTAACATCCTCCCTCTCCTATATTTAAATGCATCTTTCATTAGTTTCTCACTCAGCCTTGTCTCCTTTCATCTGTCTCTATCTTGTCCCCTGTCATCCTTCCATGTTTCTTTATTCTCTGATCTTAATTTTCTCTCGCCCTTCTTCATTGCCTTTGAATTTGACTCGACAGCAGAGCCTCAGAAGCCCGTCTATAAAAAATGACCCCCATCTCTCCGCGTCTCTTTTGCCAGATTAGACATGTGTTCTTTGTTCTCTCCCAAGGTCCCCAGAGTTGTGCTAATTGGGAGTCAGGTCTTTTGTCTGTCTGAATATTCCCTTTGTTCAAGAGTGATGGGTGAAATGTTGGGAGTTTTTTTCCTCCTCCTGATCTGTAAGGAAAACATTCTGGGGAAGTTGTTAAAGCGTCTATAAAATCTGCCCCGTATTTCCCTTGTGCCCGTGGATTCTTTAGGAAGCGGGGCCATCTTTGTGCTAAAATTTCAAACTCAATATCCATCTGAAGAAAAATCCTTGATATCACTTGCAATACCGTGGCAACATATGTTTTGAAAGCACAGGATTGCATCTAGTGGAAAGGGAGCAGACATTAGTTCTATACTTGTCTACTCCCAGAATGCATCTGCCCCATTTCTGCCCCCAAATGGTGAAATACAGTGGGATTCCTGTGCTAATGAGAGAAACACAACTACAAATAATAGGTCTGATTTAGCTGTAATAAATCAAACCTTTAAATTAACACACATTTAAAGCAACCTCCAAAGAATAAAAAGATTTTCTTGGGCAAATTTGACTCTTGAATATTTTGGGAATCTGATCCATCATCTAAATCTCAAGTGGCGTTTTCTTTAAGAAAATTTATTTTAAAAGTTTCAGTTAGCGAAATTGAGCGATCCCGTTAAAGATCAAGAAATCTCTGTTCAGAACTGCTCCACTAGTAAGAAGTGAAAGAAGCCTCTGCCATAGGACTCAGGATAAATGGCGTAAAAATTGACTTCGCATTCATTATGAAATCTACAAACATCCAACATTCCCTTGCATGTTTCAACACTGAAACATGCAAGGGAAACGTTCTTCACAGAAATCATAAACCAAAACGTCAACAATGCTCGTGTCTCATTTGCCACAGTGGACAGGTTGACCAGCCCTCCTGTGTCTGCAGCATCTGTATTCCGCTCTACCACAACCTGCAATGACTCTGCACATTAACAACCCTGTTGGGTTAGGAGTACAGGCGTTTAAAAAGTGAACGTGTGTGTTTAACGTGAACCCTAACAAAGACCACCTTGTTGTTTCAGGAAGTGTTGGAGAAGAACTTGAGGCAAGAGCAGGACCTAAAGAGGAGAGAAGATGCAGAATCTGTTGATAACGACAGCAACATGTCAACCTCCTCCAACCTGGAACCTTTTGCTAGTGATGACCTGGGTATGCATACACACGTTTCTATGCTGCTTCGTTTTCTTTTTAAACCTCAGGTTGAGGTTTACGGTTCACCCTTCTCTCCCTTCCCCTTTGTGTACTGACTAAGTGCTTTGCTTATAACTTGGAACTTTAACGAAGGATCTGGTACTTTTTTTTTTAACAGGGCTTCTCAAGTTTCATCTTTAACCAACCAGTATACACATTAGGATTAATGCTGCAGAGTAAATTGGCTACCTTTCATTAGCCGACCTCATTGTAATCAATTCAGAGTGAGGCTGGGAAACTTCCTGTTCTGTAAAGCTGGTTGCATTAATATTCATTCCGTTCCTCTTCCTTCACCTCATTGATTGTTGAACCCTTCACGTTCTTTCTGTTTCTCTCCTCGCCCTCCTCTCTGTGCCTCTCTGACAGGCAACACGGTGATTCATTTAGACAAAGCTCTGGTGAGGATTAGGGAGTATGAGCGCATGAAGCTTAAAGCTGAGTTTAACCCTCGCAGCACCAGCAGCAGGTCTGACGCGACAAATGCTAGAGGTGCTTCCGCTAACATCGCTGAACCAGTGGAAGGTATACGATCCCATGACAAAGCTTTGAGCTCAGCACGTCCAGAAAACCTGGAGCTGTGGTTGTCTCTTTTCATCGTGCTGTCGAAGCGTCCGCGCTAAGTGATGCTGTCTGTGTGCAGAAAGTGCAGCCAACGGTGTGCACTGCCCTCAGATCGACACCCAGCAGCTGGACCGGCAGATTAAAGCCATCATGACTGAAGTCATTCCCTTCCTCAAGGTACAGTAACAAAAAACATAACCAATATAAGTCAATGGAATCAATGGCATGTTTCCAGAAACTGGGGAGACATTATTCTGCTGTGCCAAAGAATTTGCTTGGATATGGACATACAAAACAAATTTACAGCCATTATACCTTATCAAAAAAAAAATCAATTTGAATACTCTATAAAGTGTTATATTGGGAACTTACAAACCCGTTATTTTTTTAAATCAAATGTACTGAAATTCTGGGACCTTGTAACATTTAAAACTGTACAATTCATGTACAGTTTAGAGTAAGAAACTCATCTTCCACACAGTATACAAAAAATGAGAAGGAATTTTCTTTTTTTAAACTACGCATTAGACTTTTTGTTTTTCAGTGTGTGGAGTAGATTTATGGAATGGATTGGAATGATGAGTTAAAAAACGTATAAATATAAACCAGCTTAAAAATTTTTTTAAAAAGGAGCTTATTGGGAAATATGTTGTATAAGATGACTGTTTCAAAGACCAAACATGCTATTGATGATATAAAAATATATAAGTAATTGTACAGTTAAGGATGAGAATGTGAGATTTAAGTGTCATGTAATGTGGAAATAATTTTAAGGTTATCTTGATTTTGGAGACTTAAATGTTTATAAGTTGATGAGTATGAAAGCAGCAGGAAATCATAAGATGTTGTACCATCAACCTCCTCTTCGAACAGAAAATGTAAAATTGCATGTCAACTAGGAATGATCATTTGATGTATTTATATATATTTTTTCTTTGTTTTACTTTTTTTTGTTCTAAATAAATAAATCGATAGATTTCAAAGTTTCCTGGAATTTTGACTGATCAATTTTCTTGATTTTTAAAAAACAATTTGAAGGAGAACATGAACGAAGTGTGTTCCCGTCAGCTGCTGACGTCTGTGCGCCGCATGGTGTTGACTCTCACCCAGCAAAACGACGAGAGCAAGGAGTTTGTTCGCTTCTTCCACAAGCAGCTGGGAGGAATCCTGCAGGTAGGACCAGCTTCCTGCTCCCTGCCATGCAGACCCAACACGTCAAGGCAACATTACTGAAAAACCTTCTCCTTTTTGTGTCGTTCAGGAATCTCTGTGTAAATTTGAGGGCCGTATGCTGAGGGACTGCGGGGAGGACCTGCTGGTGGAGATCTCAGAGATCCTCTTTAATGAGCTGGCCTTCTTCAAGCTGATGCAGGATCTGGACAGCAGCAACGCCACCGCCAACCTGGGAGCTAAATATAAAACTAAGAAAAAGTCTCCACAACTCTGTAAAATAAATCAGAACCTGGAGGTTATTTACTGTCAATTACATTTTACATCCCACTTTTCTATGATGTGAAATCCTGTTGGACTAATTAAAGTCTTGTGTTAATTGCGGTTGATTAGGAGAACTCGGAAGCAGATGCTGCTAAGCCTGTTTCTCCAGCATTTACTGATGAGGACAAGGTGAGTTATTGGAATAATCCAGATCTTTTTAGCCTTTAAGCAGGATTGTTGTGTTCTACATACTTTTTCTAGAGTTTATCAAATAAAAAAAAATGTAATCAAAGTTCAAGCTATTAAGCTAAAAAATGTAATCAAAGTTCAAGCTATTAAGCTTGCAGCCTGCATTTAATTAGTGGTTGGAAATGTTGTTCCTTCTAAATGTTTTGATGCATTTGTACTGAAAGGGGAAAGCAGCTGTTCTCAGAATTTGACCTGTTTGATTTAGAAAAAACTGCCCAATGTTTCTCACTTTAGGATCAAGATGAGACAGAAAAGCAAGAATCTGGCGTCATGCAGGAGGATTACCTGCAGACTGAGGGGAGGAGCAGCAGGAGCAGCCATGGGTCAGAAGGTGATGATGGTGATGATGAAGGACATGAGGAAGCAGCTCTTCTGTCAATCAGTAAGTGAAACATAAAAAAAACAAGCTGCAGGAATTCTCAGATAATATTTCTAATATTGTTTTCAATACTGATGCAGTAATCTGATAGTAATATTTGTATCAGTCCTGATATTGGAAAAAAATCTCAATCAGGTGTTGATGAAATTGCACCTGATCTATAAGGGCAGATCTATTCAGTCTAGTTCTATGCATTGTGCATGAGCGATATAATGCTTTATTATTTGTTTTATATTAGATTTAGAATTTTTAATTGCACTTTCTGAACCATTTGAAATAAGTTTGTAGCGGTTTATTTTTACGTTTAACCAACATGGTCAACCTGTTGTTTTTGTCAGTTTCAGTTTGACTGTTCTGCTTCTTATTCAACTGACTGTCTTTACATGTTTGACCCAGCTTGTGAAGCTGTTGGTGTGTTTAGTACATTTTATTTCATTCAGTACATTTATGTCTTCGTGTTTAAAAAAATAAATGCTTTAAGTCAATCCGACTTTGATCTGAGTTGATGTGATTTTCTTGTCTTTAGGTCTGTCTAAAGCAGAGACTCAGGCTCTGACCAACTACGGCAGCGGAGAGGATGAAAACGACGAGGAGGAGGTGGAGGAGTTTGAAGCTGGACCTGTAGACGTCCAAACATCTCTGCAGGTTTCAGCTGATGGACAGGTGGAGCAGGAAGTCGGTGTGGCGGTGAGCCTTGATGAGAATGTGTTTCTGTAGCGCCAAGCAGCTGCTCTGTTCGCTGAGATTTTAACTTTGTGTTTGTGCTTCGTTCCAGCTCACAACCAGCAACGAACCTGAGGAGAAAATCTCTGAACAGAGCTGTTCAGAAACGAACGGTGAACCCAGTGAAACTTCAGTTACTTTTTTTTTTTTTTACTTTTTATGTGAATAAAAAAGGATGTTTATCTTTTTATTCATTTCTAGTTGACACACAACATAAAACCTCTTTACAAACATAGAAAGGAAATTAAGCATAAATGGTTAAAAAAGCAGTTAATTGATTTTTCTGAAAGGCCTACGTATGATACACTGCCCTCTGTTGATTGGATTAATCAGTTATGTTTGTACTGGTTTTGTACAAATATAGTTCTTACATTCTGTTATGTTATTCTGCTGCATTCCTTAATTTGCTCATACATTATTTCGGTGCTTTAAAAATTAAAAACTGGATAAATCATCAAACCAGTCACATAAATTCCATGCTCAAAAATTATGAGGAGAAAACAAACGGTTTGTTCAGTAGGACAGTAACATTGCTTCTATTAGTGGATGATCTGGAGGGATCCCAGAGCTTTTCAAGCTCTTCCCCTCTGTTCTGAATGAAGACGCGACCTGATGAGTCTTCCCATCTCAGGTTTTAATGGTGCACATCTCCTCCTGTCCTGCAGAGGTCAGTAATCCAGCCGAGACCTTGGACTTCTCAGCTGAAGAGCGCACTCTGGTGGAGCTCCAGAGCCCAGAGGAGCAGCAGGAAGCTGGGGCTGATGCTGCTGCAGAGGGGGCTGCTGAACCCTCCCATGACGTTCCCAAGGAGACGACCAGCAGCAGTAGCCCCAGCTCAGACTCGCCCGTCCTTGTTAGCGGCGACGTGAGTTTGTTTGTTGTCACTCTGCTCGACACGAGTCTTTCATGTTAAATCCTTTTATTAATGCTGCTCAGCTTTCCGTCATGCAGGAGATCGGATCTGGAAACACGAGTCAAAAGTCGGACGAGGAAGACTTCGTCAAGGTGGACGACGTTCCCCTGCAGCTTACGGTGATGTGTGAGGTGTGTGGAAGGAACTTTGTAGTCCATGACTAAAAGCAACCAGCGGACAGGGTGTCATGTGTGCCGTGTGCCAACAGGAGGAGCTGCAGAAGAGGATTGTGGAGGAGCAGCAGAACAACAACCTGTCCGTGGAGATCCTGAATGGGAACGCCGGGCTGGTGGGGAACGCTCAGGCTCTGAAGGAACCAGGTAGGAAGGACCGAGAGCTGCGTCTCTGTTCCAAATGTACGCAAAACTTTGTTCATATTCCGCTAATGTAAAAAAATACACTATTTCACAATTATGGTGTTTCCATGAAATAAGAAATGCAATTAAAGCCACACATGAATACGTTTGTTAATGTGAAAAACAATGTTATGTCACGATCCTCCTGCTACTTCCCGTCATCATCTTCTTCATGACTTGTGCCAGTGGCAACATCCGGTTGTTGATCATGTGACTTGTGTGATGCAAAAATGTGTTCCATTGCAATTTTTCAAAATAAACCAATTTTGATACGGCTGAAAAACCACCTCATCCTAGTGCCAAAACTTTATCAGAAAACAAAAATGTTTTTTCAAAATTGGTGTTTCCATTTAACAGATTTATCTTCAAAATATGAAAACGTGTAGTTATATGGTCAGTGGAAATGCAGCTACTGTCTGTCCTCAGATTAAAGCGTCTGTAAGCACCACCTGTACATCACTAGCTGCGTTTCTATTGGCCATATAATTGCGCAGTTCGACATTTTGAAAATGGATTTCCTCAATGGAAACACAGCAATTATAATAAACTTGTTTTATGATTAAAAGATTGGCGCAAGGATGAGGTGATTTTTTTTTTTTATTATTTTTTTTTTTTGGCCGTATCAAAATTTATTTTGCAAAACTGAAAAATGTAAACATTTTTTGCATCACACGACCCAGATTATCAACAACCAGGTGTTTCCACTGTCGCAAACCAGAAAGGAAGACAGGAAGTGTTTGGATGCTCATGATGCAGCATAATTTTTAATGACTTATCATGTGAACAGGCTTATTCACATGTGATTTTGATTTAGTCTTTTATTTAATGAAGGCACCGCCATTACAAATTTGTGTTTTTTCGACAATTGTGTTTTGCTCACATTTGTAATGGAAACTCGACTACTGTTGTTTTTCCAGACACCACTGATGCCCACAGCGTGTAAAGACGACTCCAGATGTGTCACTCTGCTGATTTACTGAGAATCCTCCCCTCTGTTTGCTTCTCCAATCCGCTCGTTTGGATGAGAAAAGTTCTACGTTAGCTGTGAATCTTTAAGGAAGCTCAACACTATAAGTTCATTTTATTCCTTAATGTTTGTTGTAATTTACTGCTTTGTTTGGATTCATCTCCTGCTGCTGATCACATCCAGATGGTTCTTTGGTTCTGGGATTAGTTTGACATGTTTTATTAATATTTTTATCTCTTCTTGCCTGGCCCTGCTGTAGCTCTTTTCATCGTATTTATAATCATAACCATCTCTTGATGGTTCAACCAGCTGCTGTTGCAACAAATAGTCTGTGTAAAAACTACACCCTCTTTAAATTCTAGGGTTTTATTATTTGGAGGGTTTTTTTTCCTGGCAGTGTATTTAATTTTTGGCCACATGTTCCATGTTAACATCTTTTTTGGTTTTCCACTTGTTAGATTCAGATAGTTTTAGTATCTATAGAGATTATTAAAGTTCTGAAACTGAGTGTACTTTATTTTAATGACTGTATGTACATATATATATGTGTGTGTGTGTGTAATGGGATAAATAGAGCAAATCTGTTAGTTGAAGTTTTTCTGCTCAAAATGATTCCTCTGTCTCCTCCTCAGAACTGTAACATGTTTCTGCTTTTCTTATAATAAACCAAATGACTGGAGCTGCTGAGCTGATTATTCAGAAGGAAATCAGTCACACCCATGTTTGGTATATTAGATCTTATTTCAAACATTGTGAAAATTCTGTTATAAAACAGCAGAAAATCGGGGAATTTAATTTACAAAAAAAAAAAAAAAGGTCATCATGAGGTACGTCTGTCAGTACGAGCTTAAAACAAACATTTCTTAGGAAGGCAGAATTTTTATAGTAAGACGAAGAAAGTTCAAGAAAAGCAAACAGATCTGCAAGTTTAGTTTCCCTCATAAGAACTGGAATATTGTCCTCCAAGCTTCACAAAATCCAGACGTCTGTGGGATTTCAGTGTTACGATGAACGGTTCAGGTCAACAGTTGCTGTGCGATCATTTAAAGCTTTTGTGTTTTGTGCCAGGAAGAGAATGCAGCAGATCCCCAAGCTGAGGATCACCAGGGCATGCAGGGGTTAGGACAGTCCCGGATGAATGACTCCAGCTTGCCTTCAGACACTTGCATCAGTGTTGTGTAGGTGGTCAGCTAAGAAAAAAAAAATTGAGAGCTTACTTTAACATGAAAAAATATATTTTGTAGATACAATGCACATTTAAGAAAAACAGATTTTAAAGTGGCAGTATTAAGTGTTATCCAGAAACATAGTGCCATTTTATAGCACAAGTAACTTGACCTCAGTTGTTATAAAAATGCTATGAATACAACTTAAAAGAAATTTGACTTTGCAATTTGAAATTGGGCTTCTTCTCTTTAAAAAGTCCTATTTCTTAAACGCCACCTTCAGGGAGTCATCACAACATCTATCCCTTTAACATTTTTACCAGTGTTGCACCAGGTGTTTGCCAATTGATGCTGGCTAGTCTGAAGGAGCTGAGTGTAGGAGTCCCAGGGAAGGCTGCTCTGTGAGGCAGAAGCTTATACTCGAGTACAACTTTTCATCTCTAGATATTGTTTCTTATTTATGTTTGCGTCTCAACACCATTATTTTGTGTACTGACGTGCAAAGATATGGAGTGCTTTTTTGACGTCCCCTAATTTGTATATTGTGTATTCATTGTGATGAAGAGTTTAAAATGTTCAATCTGCTACTTCATTGGGACAGAGTTGGGTTTAATCCCATTCTGAGCATTCAGCATGCCGAGCTGAGTGAATCTTCATCAGCACAAAGTACCTGCATGGTGTAGACATTAGCTGAGGTTATCTTGTCACTGTTGTGACATTTGTGAAGTGATGATGCTTTTTATGTTTTTAAAAAAGGTGTTTTAGCTGATGTTTAAGAATAGAAAGCAGATACTTTATAATTTCAATGTAGCAGCGTATTATCACGCAGTATGCTGTACAATGGGAAATGATATATTACCTTGTTTAACATTGGTTTGGTTGAGAGAACATCATACAGGGTTTTCACGGAGATGTTCTAAAACAAAAGAGATGATCAGTTATGGGTGTCATAACTCTACAATAAAACAGGAAGTTCAGTCAGACTTGTGACCCAAAAGGCAGTAACTTAGACCACTTCAGCGCTTACTGCCTGTGTTGTCTTGTTCATGCACTTCATGGCAGGAGTCCGGCGGTCGTCCAGGAAGAAGGGCTCCTTCCAGTGGTCATAGTTGGTCTCCAAAACGTACCAACGGTCCAGTTTCACGTCGATGCTGAAACAAAAAGGACCAGTAAGGACGTCAGTCAGGTGATCTGAAACCAGAGGAGTCATGAGTTCCTAGTTGAGCAATGCTTTCACAAGACGGACGTGTAAAAAAAACTTGAAGTTGACTTCTTTCCCCATCACGTTGCTTTTTCATGATGATTGAGCAAAAAGCTCCAACACCCGATACATGCACCTAAAGAATGGATTTTCAGAAGGAAATTGAAGGAAATGCAGTGCGAATGAAGCGGCCCGAGTCTCAGAACTCACTCCAGGACGTCGATGCTGAGCTCCCTGGACCTGGTGATGATGCAGCCTTCTCCGGGTTGGTTTCCTCCCAGGATGAAGTACGCTGGAGCCAGCATCTTGGTCAGAGCCAGCTGGTTCTTGGCTTCCTTGTAGCTGATGGGAACAAAAAGAAAAGTCACTGTTGGCATCCACTTAAATACACTAGTGGCTTCACAAGCTTGGTCAAATATGTGAAAACAACATCATTGTTCTGTTCAGTCAATTCAAATAGGAGAAAAACAGGAAATGGAAAATAATAAACTGACAAAAACAATAGGTTGACTACCTTGGTCAAACAGGTAAAAAATAAACTAACAAAAACAAATATTTTTTCAAAATGCTCTGAAAGTGCAATTAGGATTCTAAATATGCTAAATCAATAATAAAGCATGACGTTGGTCAGAGCACAAAGCATAGAATTGATCTGCTTTTATGGATCGCACACATTGTTACCAATCTTTTTTTGCCCCCCCAATATCGGTACGGATGCAGATATTTATATCATATAACTCTACAATAAAACAGGAAGTTCAGTCAGACTTGTGACCCAAAAGGCAATTGAAATTGAACTTTGTAACATCCTTCAGATATTAAAATAAAAGAACCTGGTTGCGTTCTCCAGGACCGATCGAGTGAGAAAGCTCATCCACATCCCATCTCTTTGTCCCATGATCCACTCCAGGATCCCTGCATGGAAACACATCATCATAAACCGCCAGTCATAAAAACTCACCACGTTTCCATGCATGGTGTGAAATTCTGTCTGAAACTCACCGATGTATCCTCCGTCCAGGCTGAAGCGCTCGTTCATAGTCAGCGTGAAGACGTGCTGAAAACGACAGAAAAAAAACATTACAAATTTTTGCTTCCACAGAACTTGGGGAAGACGTTCAATCTTAAAAAGTCTTACCGGCTTGATGCCGGTGAGCATGCCGACGTAGCCGGCGAAGTTTGTGGACTTGAAGACGGTTTTGTTGTTCTTCCTGAAGTCCAGGTTGACCACCAGAGGCTTCAGCTTCTCACTGATGATCCATGACTTGTTCTTCACATCCCAGCTGCAAACAGCTGCAGGTTAACATGCAACCCACAGTAATTCTGCCTCAACCCTTTTTTTACGTTTTGTCATGTTGCAGCTTTTTACTGGGACTTTTGGTGAAGAACCAATGCAAAGCGCTACACAATTGTGAAACGGAAGGAAAATTTATATACGTCTTTACGGCAAAGAAGTTTTTTTCCTTCCACCTCACATTTATTCCCTTCTTTGTGTTGGACTGATCACAAAGAATCAGAATAAAACACAGAAATTTTAGGGTAACACTTTATTTGACAGGGTGTGCATAAGACTGTCATGAACATGAATGTCTATGACTGTTGTCATGAAATGTCATCCAGTAAATAATGTCATGCAAAGTTGTTTAAAAGTGCCAACTTTGTATGATTTTGTAAATAATGACACTTTACGACAAAGTTGGCACTTGTAATGGACTTTCAATGCAACTTTTAGAGCAACTTTGCATAAAAAAGTGACACTTCATGACAGCAGTCATAAGCATTCATAAAGACTCCTTCATGTTCATGACAGGTCTTATGTTTATGACATTGTCATGTCAGCCTTATTCACACCTCCTCAAATAAAGTGTTACCATTTTGGGTTTATGTGACAAACAGTTGTGCATTTTTGCAAGGCACATGTAATCCTTGATGTCCTTACCCTAAAAATAATCCAAAATCTAAATTCCTGCCATGGATGAGGTTTCCTGTTAAAAAAAGAAAAAATAAGCACAATTCCAAAGAATTTTAGCCCATGTTCAGATTTTCATTGAAGTTCCCTGGCTGTTTGTTTCTCTTTGGTACTCACCTTTCTGATCTTGTGCAACAACAGACGTGCAAACGGTGAACACCTCATAAAAGATGTTAAACAGAACAACTTCTCCTACGACACAGAGACAGGAAGGTCAGCTGGGAGTTTTCTTTTACCAACTGAAGAATCGACGATTCCCCTTTATCTACCGAGAGGAACCCCAGAGGCGTCAGCGATTCCCTTGATCTCCTCGCCAAACGGGCTTGGGAGAGTGTCCGCCATCAGAGGCTGGAAAATATTAGAAAAAGCAGAAGGTGTAAACGGTGACCTTTCACCTCTCTGAAAATAAGTCGCTCTGTGACAGAGGACAACTGACCAGCATGATGTCAACCAGCTCTATCAGCCTTCCACTGGGAACAAACGCGTTGGCCAAGTCCCTGATGGCTTGGATCATCCCAGCCAGCTGAAAACAAGCACATCCTGAGTGACTTTCACGTCAAGAGTCACAACTCGTGTTCCCCGCGGCCGGTGTTGTCCTCTTACTTCAGTTTTTTTGTCAGTGATCAAAGCCGTCCATCTCTTGCTGGGCGGCAGGTCGAGGTCGATGGTGTACCAGCTGACCGGACCTCTGAACCTGGACAGAAAGAAAACATGAAGTAGGTTAAAAAGTCAAAATACATAAAAAAAAAGAAAGAAATAAATTAATTTACAACTAAAACAAGTATGCTGCGGAATAATCTTCTGACCTCATGTTGGGAACATTTGTGTCATGAAGTTAGCAGTATACTAGTAACCAAGGACAAACCACTCAGGAAATATCTCTGGTACAAAGGGCCGTCTACGTTTATCATTACCATTGGTAAACGTGTAAAATTAGCCAAAATACTTTTTGTATTGTAATTAACCAAGTTCACTGTAAAAGTTGATGCATTTTTGCTCCTCGTTGGTGGTTGAGAGATGAACACCGGGAAACACGTTGATTTCATGAAACATACGTTTAATTATTACTCTGTTAAACAGGACAAGTTCAGGCAAGCAGCTTTTCCTGGAGCAATTTTCAGGCTTAAGAAGACGCACACACCTACATTATGTCACTGACATATTCTCTTGTTTTTCTTACTTAGAAGAGTGACTAAGACGTTAAATTCTAACTGGATTTTATCACTAACTTTATAGCTTTATTCCGTTTAAACCCGGATATGTGTACTGAATTAGGCTCAGTAACTTCAGAGAGCTGCATGTAAATGAGCACCAGAGGAGGCTGCCATGTGTTTTTCATCTTTTAACAACAAAAACATCACGCCGTGTTGTTTCTAAAATAAAGCATCAACCCCCACAAAATACTATGTAACAACAGATAGCCTCTACGAATGTCAAAAATTCCGCGTTAAGCTGCAAGTGAAGACAGCGGTGACATTTCCAGGAGCCAGCGAAGGCAGCAGGGCTCAGTTATTGAACACACAAATGACTCAACAGTGTTTGGTAAACTTACGTCGGACCGTTCGGAGGGTACATGCCTGTCCGGCAGTCCTCTGTGTACTGAGAGGAAATGACACCATTAGAACAGGTAACAGCACAGCTCCATGTTAGCAGTGGCCGAGCAGGACGGAACTCACCGGTGGGACGAACTGAGCCGCCGAGATGGCGAGAAAAGAGGCCAGAAGAAGAAGAACCCCGCGAGCCATTCTTACCAGCCTGGCTGAACGCGGACCCTCCGTCTGTTTGGGTTTTAGTGACGCTTTAAGTTTGCGGAAGTTGCTGTGTCCCCTCGTGACTTTGGACTGAGCCATTTTCAAGTAGGGTAACAGACACACGTAATAAATAAGTTAAATATCTCGTGTTGTCCTAGAATTAAATTGTTTTCGAACAAAAATTATGTCCTTTTCTTGTAAAAAAAAAAATAAAATAAAGCAAAAACAACAAAAAACAAACAAAAAATGAAATAAAAACAAGTTCAAGCTTCAACCCCTCCCCGCATAGTTTTAAGTCAGTTGTCTGTCCCATATGGAAATGAAAGTAAACCACAGAGCCACTCGTGTTGTAGATAACATTCAGTTCTGCATGTGACTCCTGCTTGTTCTGTTGAAATAGTGACCAAACGTGTTTGTTAACCACAGATTTGCTCCACCGAGTCTCTTTACTTTGGTTTTGTATCAGATAAGAGAGACGTACAGGCAGGGGTGAAAGTAGTTTTAAATTCTTGGGGGTACCATGAGAATTATATATATATATATATATATATATATATATATATATATATATATATAAAATTCCCTTCTCACCCTCCGCAAGTGGTGTCTTACATCCTCTGAGCTCGGGTCCTCTACCAGAGGCTTGAAGGTTCTCCTCCAGTATCTTGCATGTGCCTAGAACTGCACATTTCTGGACTGAGATGTCTGATGCTGTTCCTGGGATCTGTTTTAGCCACTGCTCCAGTTTGGGGGTGACTGCCCCAAGGGCCCCGATGACCACAGGCACCACTGTGGTCTTCACCTTCCAGGTCTTTTCCAGTTCCTCCCTGAGGCCCTGGTATTTCTCCAGTTTCTCATGCTCCTTTTTCCTGATGTTGTAATCACTTGGTATTGCTACATCCACCACAACGGCTTTCCTCTGTTCTTTATCTACCACCACAATGTCCGGTTGGTTTGCCATTACCATCCTGTCTGTCTCGATCTGGAAGTCACACAGGATCTTAGCTCGGTCATTTTCTACCACCTTTGGGGTTGTTTCCCACTTTGATCTCGGGGCTTCCAGTCCATATTCTGCACAGATGTTCCTGTACACTATGCCCGCCACTTGGTTATGTCGTTCCATGTATGCTTTCCCTGCCAGCATCTTGCACCCTGCTATTATGTGCTGGACTGTCTCAGGGGCCTCCTTGCACAACCTACACCTTGGGTCTTGTCTGGTGTGGTAGATCTGAGCCTCTATTGCTCTGGTGTTTAGGGCCTGTTCCTGTGCAGCCAGGATGAGTCCCTCTGTGCTGTCCTTGAGTCCAGCTTTTTCCAGCCATTGGTAGGATTTCCTGATATCAGCCACTTCAGTTATTGTCACGGAGGTACCCATGACGGTACCTCCGTCATGGGAGGTACCGTCCTCCCATGATGGTACCTCCAGCACCTCGTCCTCTGTTCCCCATTGCCTGAGACATTCGCTGAGCACATCATCCTTTGAGGCTTTGTCCTTGATGTATTTATGTATCTTGGATGTTTCATCGTGGACAGTGGCTCTCACACTCACTAGTCCTCTGCCTCCTTCCTTACGGCTTGTATACAATCTCAGGGTGCTGGATTTGGGGTGGAACCCTCCATGCATGGTTAGTAGCTTCCGAGTCTTAACATCCGTGGCCTTCATCTCTTCCATTGGCCAGCTAATTATTCCGGCAGGGTATCTGATTACTGGTAAGGCATAGCTGTTTATTGCACGGATCTTGTTCTTGCCATTGAGCTGGCTTCTCAGGACTTGCATTATGGTGTATATATATTTTCCCTTCTCACCCTCCGCGGGTGGTCTGTTTCATCCTCTGAGCTCGGGTCCTCTACCAGAGGCCTGGGAGCTTGAGGGTTCTGCGCAGTATCTTGGCTGTGCCTAGAACTGCACATTTCTGGACTGAGATGTCTGATGTTGTTCCTGGGATCTGTTGTAGCCACTGCTCCAGTTTGGGGGTGACTGCCCCGAGGGCCCCGATGACCACAGGCACCACTGTGGTCTTCACCTTCCAGGTCTTTTCCAGTTCCTCCCTGAGGCCCTGGTACTTCTCCAATTTCTCATGCTCCTTTTTCCTGATGTTGTAATCACTTGGTATTGCTACATCCACCACAACGGCTTTCCTCTGTTCTTTATCCACCACCACAATGTCCGGTTGGTTCGCCATTACCATCTTGTCTGTCTGGATCTGGAAGTCCCACAGGATCTTAGCTCGGTCATTCTCCACCACTTTTGGGGGTGTTCCCCACTTTGATCTCGGGGCTTCCAGTCCATATTCTGCACAGATGTTCCTGTACACTATGCCCGCCACTTGGTTATGTCGTTCCATGTACGCTTTCCCTGCCAGCATCTTGCACCCTGCTATTATGTGCTGGACTGTCTCAGGGGCCTCCTTGCACAACCTACACCTTGGGTCTTGTCTGGTGTGGTAGATCTGAGCCTCTATTGCTGTGGTGTTTAGGGCCTGTTCCTGGGCGGCCAGGATGAGAGCCTCTGTGCTGTCCTTGAGTCCAGCTTTCTCCAGCCATTGGTAGGTTTTCCTGACATCAGCCACTTCAGTTATTTGTCGGTGGTACATCCCATGTAGGGGCTTGTCCTCCCATGATGGTACTTCCAGCACCTTGTCTTCTGTTCCCCATTGCCTGAGACATTCGCTGAGCACATCGTCCGTTGAGGCTTTGTCCTTGATGTATTTATGGATCTTGGATGTTTCATCCTGGACAGTGGCTCTCACACTCACTAGTCCTCTGCCTCCTTCCTTACGGCTCGTGTACAGTCTCAGGGTGCTGGATTTGGGGTGGAATCCTCCATGCATGGTTAGTAGCTTCCTAGTCTTAACATCCGTGGCCTTCATCTCTTCCATTGGCCAGCTAATTATTCCGGCAGGGTATCTGATTACTGGTAAGGCATAGCTGTTTATTGCACGGATCTTGTTCTTGCCATTGAGCTGGCTTCTCAGGACTTGCCTTATTCGTTGGAGGTATTTGGCTGTGGCTCCTTTCCTTGTGACCTCAACCATGCACACACACTCACACCTAAGGACAATTTAGAGAAACCAATTAACCTGTCAGTCATGTTTTTGGACTATGGGAGGAAGCCGGAGTACCCGGAGAGAACACAGGGAGAACATGCAAACTCCATGCAGAAATACCGGGGCCGGGAATTGAACCCAGAACCTTCCTGCTGCAAGGCAACAGCTCTACCAACTGTGCCACTGTGCAGCCCACATTACAATCAAAGTATCTAAACTTTTTAGAACCAGTACCCCCAAATGAACCACCCAATTCAGGGGATGCTGCAGGTAACCAAAGAAACCCCAAAATTACAGGTAAACAACCTGGTTGTCCATTACAAAAAGAAGCAATACATTCCAGGTGAGTCATGTTGTTTTCTCTTCATGGCAGGAAAGAAGGTCCAAAAGACCAAGTAGACGATGTGGCTTCCAAACAAGGCCCCAGGTAAGGACCTCACTTTGAGGAATCTATTTAGTCTTTTCTTCTATTGTGTTTGTATTCATTTAGTCAGATAAGTAGTAACCTTTTTCCTCCTTTTTTGCAGGAAAACAGCGAGGCGTACCCAGGATTTCAGTTTCCACCGAAGAAACAATATAATCCCCAGGTAAGTGAATCAATTTCAGGGAATTAAACAGAGAAAACCACTAATAGGTGAATAAAACTTGACCTTTGACCCTCCACAGGTCATGCAAAAACAAGTGAAAGTGACAAACCATCCGTAAAATTGTATTTAGAACCTCCACATCCTCTTACATGCCGAACCCTTAGAAACTGCATGATAACAAAAACCTCTGTCCATCCGTCCATTTTCCTCTGCTGTTTCTGGGTCATGAGGTAACAGCTTCAGAAAGGAGGCCCAGACTTCCCTCTCCCCAGCCACTTCTTCCAGCTCCTCGGGGGGAATCCCAAGGTGTTCCCAGGCCAGCCGAGAGACATAGTCCCTCCAGCGTGTCCTGGGCCTCCTCCCGGTGGGACGTGCCAACTTGGAGAAGCAGCGGCTCTACTCTGAGTCGCTCCCGGAAGTTGGAGCTTCTCACCCTATTTCTAAGGGAGAGTCCAAACACCCTGCAGAGGAAACCCATTTTGGCCGCTTGTATCCGTGATCTTGTTCGTTTGGTCATGACCCAAAGCTCATGACCAAAGATGAGGTGGGAAAGTAGATCGACTGGTAAATCAAGAGCTGTCTCTGTTTGACTCTGCTCTCTCTTCACCACTACAGACCGGTACAGCGCCTGCTTCACAGCAGATACTGCCCCAATCCGCCTGTCGATCTCCTGCTCCCTTTGTCCCTCATTTGTGAACAAGATCTCCAGATACATAAACTCCTCCACTTGAGGCAGGAACCCCTCTCCCAATCTCTCCCAGAGAGGAGACATTCCACGTCCCAAGAGCCAGGTTCTGCAGCTGAAGATCAGGTCGACGGAGACCCCTCCCTCAATCACCATCCAGATTCAGACGAGGACAGAACAGTTTAGGACAGAAGTTTTGAACATACAATGAGAACTATGCCTGCAGCTGCCCCAAAACCCAGGCCAAAACCCAACCCGTTCATGAAGGACTCTCCACAATCAGTCAAGAAGCTCCACATACTCCAGCTTGCACGCTGCTGCTGCGGCACTTCTCGATTCAAATTTTGAAGAATCGCGTCCACCATTTCTTCTTCTTCTGACTCATTTAAATTGTAAGATCTTTTAACAGTCTTCATCAGTTCCGTTATTTCTCCTAGTAACTCCTCTGTGGTCAAATTTCTTACCCTCCTCCTTTGAACCCTTATATAAAATTCCTCAATTTCATCTCTGAGGTTATTATCCATGTTTAAAGTGTGAAATGTCTCCTCCAGTCTTTCTCCAGTGCTCGAATGAAAGATCTTGGGAACGTTCAAGTACTTAGAGACAGTTTTATGATGTCATAACAAAAGAGAATGATATTACATCACAGAGAGAGTGATGTCATAACTGACATACATTTGGATTTGCATATATTTATGCATTTTATAAAATATGTTGATATGGTTTTCTTTTACATATTATTGAAATATGTTTAATCTAGGTCCTGCTAGTTCTGCTATTATATTGTTTTTGTCATGTTTTAGTTTGTGAGAAAGTGTGGTGAGAATTTAACATTATGGCTCCACCTTGCAGGAACTTGTTTTATGCCAGACACTGACCTTACCTCGGTGCCCATTGTGTTTTACCGAATCTCTTTATTGTTGTTACAGATGGTTAATCAAACTGAGCTTTACATACAGTTTTATACAAATATATGATTCATGTATGTTCTTGCATTATTCCAAAATGCAAGTTTATATAAACTAAAATATAAAAATGGCATCCAGTAAATAAAAGGTCAGTATTTAATTTTATTTTCAGAAAATTTTAATTACTTGGTTTACTTTCTTTGAAAAGGATAAGTAAGATGGTCATGTTTTATTTTATTTCTTCAGCTCACTTCCACGGGATGCACGATTATTGCTTGTATCTTATTCTGAAGATTGGAATTTTGATTGTGGAGTCCCTTTTTTCATCAAATTCTTTTATTTCCTTTTTTATTTCTATATTTCATAACTCAGTTTTTCTGACATGAAGCTTGGTTCAGCTTTTATGCTCACTTCTGAGCCCTGGAAAGAGCTGGAATTATTCAATCAGATGGGAACTACAAACTTGTCTGCCACTTTTACCCAGAATGCACTGCAGTTAGTTGATTGCTACTCTGAAAGCTGAGTGCTGACTTTAACACTCCCCTTTTTCATGGAGCTCTTTTGATTCTTTGTTTTCAGACTCCTTTTCCTGAAATCAATCAATCAATCAATCAATCAATCAATCAATCAATCAATCAATCAATCAATCAATCAATCAATCAAATTTTATTTGTATAGCACATTTCAGCAGCAAGGCATTTCAAGGTGCTTTACCTAATTAAAGAAAAAATAAAAACATGTGACATTGAATAAACAGTAAAACAGAGAAAGAGATTTTGAAAAAAAAGATTAAAAAAATATATAAACATACTTTTGTTACGGAATTTAAGCGCCTGTCGTCGCCAGACTTTGCAGTCCGTTTAACAAGGGTATTATCAGGCCCCGTCGCCTAACAGGACAAGGTCTCCAACTTTGCAGGACCAGGTTCCGTCCACCTGTCAAGCGAATTTTTGCGCTAGGACTTTGCCGTCCTACATGGATTTTTGTCCACTATTTTTTACCTGTTAGAGTCTAGAATTTACAGGGTTAAATTCTAGACTCCAATGACCCTCAGTCACTTGCCACTTTTACATAATTCCAAAGAGGAATAAAAAGAAAATAATAAATAGATAAAAAGTAAAGATAAAAACATTAAAAACATCGAAGACATCAAAACCCGCACTCTAATCCTAATTTAGCCATAAGCAACTCTAAACAGGTGGGTTTTAAGTTGAGATTTAAAGGCGCCCAGTGTTTCAGCTGTTTTAAAGTTTTCTGGAAGTTTGTTCCAAATTTGTGGTGCATAGAAACTGAATGATGCTTCTCCTCGTTTGGTTCTGGTTCTGGGGATGCAGAGCAGAACCAGAACCAGAAGATGTCTTAATGTGGCTCTGAAGGTTCAGGTCAGAGTCCATCACTACTCCCAGGTTTCAGGCTGATCGCTGGTTTTCAGTTGTAATAACTGAAGCTGTGCATTGATTCTAGTTTGCTTTTCTTTAGGTCCAAAGATAATAACTTCAGTTTTGTTTCTGTTAAGCTGGAGAAAGTTTTCTCACATCCACACATTGATCTGTTCTAAGCATCTATTCAGTGATTGGATGGGTTCAGAGTCACCTGGTGACATCGTGATGTAGAGCTGTGTGTAATCCGCGTAGTTATGGTAGCTAATCTTATTTCCTGTTATAACCTGAGCCAGTGGGAGCATATAAATATTGAATAAGAGGGGTCCTAGGATTGAACCTTGGGGTACCCCACATGTGACCTTTGACCTCTCTGATGAGAAGTTTCCGATTGAAACAAAGAAATCCCTGTTCTTTATGTAAGATTCAAACCAGTGGAGGACTGGACCGGAGAGTCCGACCCAACTCTCCAGTCGATTCAGTAAAATGTCGTGGTCAACAGTGTCGAAAGCTGCACTGAGGTCCAACAGAACCAGCACTGTGGTTCTCCCACAGTCTGTATTTATATGGATATCATTGAACACTTTGACTAGGCCGTCTCCGTGCTGTGGTGAGCACGAAAACCAGACTGGAAGGAGTCAAAGCGATTCATTATTGTTAGGAAGTTATTTAATTGTTTAAAAACAGCTTTTTCAATAATTTTGCTGATGAATGGGAGGTTGGAGATCGGCCTGTAATTCTGCAGTAGTGATTTGTCCAGATTGTTCTTTTTTATCAGTGGTTTGATAACTGCTGTTTTCAAAGCCTGGGGGAAAACACCTGAAGAGAGCGATGAGTTTACTATTTGGATCAGATCATTAGCAACAACAGGCAGGACTTTCTTAAAGAAATGTGTGGGTAGGACATCCAGACAGCAGGAACTGGAGCTTAATTGACTTATAATTTCTTCTAGGGTTTTATAATTTAGTAGTTGAAATTTTGTCATTGTTCCTGCATTTGTTTTGTTTGGGATTAGCATTGGTACTGTCTTTGGAGTGGATGTGCAGATTAATCCTCTGATCTTTTGAATTTTTTCTGAAAAGAAACTGGAGAACTTGTTGCAGGCGGCATTAGATTGAAGTTCAGGTAGAAATGTTTATGAGCCTGTCAACAGTAGCAAATAAAGCTCGAGCGTTGTTAATGGTTTTGTTTATGACATCTGCAAAGAAAGCCTCTCTTACATGTTTTAGTGTTGTATAATAGTTACGTAATCTTTCCTTGTAGATGTCACAATAAACGTGCAGTTGAGTTTTACGCCATTTCTGTTCGGCCCTGCGGCAGAGCTGTCTTGCAGATTGAACTGTTTGTGCATTTCTCCATGGAGATTTCTTCCTATCAGTCACAACCTTTACTTTAATGGGGGCAATGTAATCAATGATCTCTGAAAGTTTGCACTGAAAATCCTCTACATCTTATCTACGACATTATAGCTTAAGGGCGAGGAAGAAGAGTAGATTTGATTAAATGTTTCTGCTGTGTTTTCTATTAAAGTACGTTTTGCGATAGTAGCTGTTTGTCCAAGTGGGTTAATGAATAAAGAACTGTCAAAGATAACAGCAAAGTGATCTGACAGGACGACATCAGTTACAGAAACATTGGAAATATTCACACCCTTACTGATAACCAGGTCCAATGTGTCCATGAGTGTGTGTTGCTTGTTTGACATGTTGTGTTAGACCAAGGGAGCGCAGGGGGGTCCATTTACTTGTTTTCGTGCTTTGTGCACTTGTATGATGTCTCTGCCGAGTAAAATTACTATCTCAGCATCTGGATCATACTTTGGTGTGAGAGGAGCGAGGTGTTTCAAATGAGCATGGGCCAGAGCAACTTCAGGCATAGGTATTTCATCTCTATTAAACACTATCTCATCACATTCAATGAGAGGAGGGAGGTCTAGACATGGGCCTCCACCTACTGGCTCTATTAGGAACCTGACTGTTTTCCTGCCACACATTTCAGTTAGACCAGCACATGTTCTCAAATGGTATGTCAGATGACTTCCCTGGATGCCAAACAGCTCAAAGAATTCGGGATGAGCCAGTGAGCATTTGCTCTGATCGTCAAGGATCACATACATCTTGACAGAGCGTTCTGGTTGACCTTTAGGGAACACTCGAACTAGGCATACCTTAGAGCAAGAACATGGGGGACAGCCTTTACCGCAGATCTCAGTGCACCGTGACGTTACCTCAGGTGGCGTGTTGTCTTGGAGCTGAGGCTCTGGTTCAGGTGTGCTTTCTGGCCGGGGTTGTTGAATCACATCAGAGTGCGTGGCAGAGCAATGTTTTTCACTTTGGCACTCCTCACAACTGACATTCATATCACAGTCCTTTATTGTGTGCATAGGAGAACAACAACGAAAACACCGTCTGTGTTCTTTGAGTATGTTTCGTCTTTCCTGAATTGGTTTGATCCGGAAAGCTCTGCATTTTGCAAGTGGATGTGATTTCCTGTGGACTGGGCAGTAACGCGTTACATCCTCCTCTTTCGTAGTAGGAAGAGTGGTTGTACTGACTTCTGTTCTGCTTACAGTTAGAGGAGGTTTGTAGCCAGTTTGTTTAAATGATGGTCTCTCACCTCTGTTGAAAGGTTGGTTGTTGCATGTCACAAAACTTGGATCGTTTCTCGCTTTTGCCTCCTCTTGGACAAACTTCACAAAATATGAGAAGGGAGGGAATGTTACTTGATATTTTTGCTTGTATTTTGAACCTGCGTGAAGCCATTTATCTTGCAAACTTGGAGGTAGCCTTTCCGCTATGGGCTTAACACCTCGTGGTGTGTCGAGGTAAGCGAGGCCTGGGAGATAAGTTTCATTTTTTGCAACCTCCAGCTCTAGGAGCAAATCTTCTAGTTCCCTGAGTTTTACATTGTCTCTATTTGTAAGGAAGCTGTCTAGTTTTTTAAACAAAGCATTTTCTACTACTTCTGATGTAGCATAACATTCTTCTAACCTGTCCCATGCTAAATGAAGGGCAGCTTTGGGATTAGTGGTATAAACAGCTCTGATTCTCTTGACATGCTCCGAGGACTCTTTACCGAGCCATTTCACTGGGAGATCCAACTCTTGACTATATGTGAGATCTATGTCTTCAGTTGCATTCGAAAATGATGACTTCCATGCCCTGAAATTTTCAGGGGTGTCGTCGAACTTAAAGAGCCCCGTAGTGATTAACTCTCTACGTGCAAGGAACTTAGCAAAGTCAGTCATAGGTGGGTAATTGTGGTGGGGATCATGGTAACTGTTGGGCCTGACATAGTCTCTTGGTGTGTCAAAAGGTTCATCTTTTCCATACATTTTCATGAGCACCGGTGAAGAGGGAGTTTGACCAGATCTCCTTGGGTCGAATGATGATGCTTTCAATGCTGGTTCGACCTGAGGCATTTCTTCTTTAGACGAATGTGACTTTAGCTGGGCTTGGTGTTGCAAATACTCCACGGTTTGTTGTCTGACGACTTGTGGTGGGACTGCACTCTTTACACTCTCTTCTTTGTCTTGTTCAGCAGCTGCGGCAGCTTCTAGAACCTCTGCTCTCGCTGTAGCAGCTGCAGCTTCCTTTTCTATCTCCAGCATCTTCAAATCCAGCTCTAGATTTGCTCGTTGCTTTTTAATTTCCAATTGTTTTCTACTGTAGAAAGCTTTAGCATTTGTTGCTTCAGCAGAGGCTCGTGCAAAGAGAGTTGCTTCAAATACGCTGGACTTAGAAGATGACTTGTTGGATGAATGCTTAGAGCTAGAGTGTTTGGATCTCAAGCTAGCTTTAGATGATGCTTTAGCTTCTGAGTTAGCCATTTCTTCTGCCTTTTCCTCATGAGAGTTGTCCATCACTGTGTCATGAGTTTTATCTTCCACCAACTGCTGTGAATGGCTTTTCACTATACTGTTATCACTACGTGTTGAATACTCTGTGTATGTTAACGTAGATCAACAGCAAGCCAAACTCAATTTCATGAGCCAGGAAGCTGAGCGTCTTGCTCCTTTAATACGTTTTCTTGACACAACTTTGAGCCGTGGTGTAGAAAAGCTCAATGAAAGGTTGAGTGAAACTATAAGAAACCGAAAAAATAAACTATGCATCAGCTCTAAATACACAGAATAAACTTCTAGAGTCTGAATAGAATTAACCTGAGCTGCAGTTAAGAAACAGTCACGTAGCAACTGTTGCTATGTAAACAAAAACTATCAGGATATGGCTTTTCTAGAATAAACACATTTGGAAAACAATCTCAAAATAAACTAACAAAACATCTAACACCAAACAGAACATAGATTGAACAGCCATTGTTGTAAGAAAAGATTGACAACACAGGAGGTGAAGTTCATACATTAACAGCCAGGCTTTCTCTCTGTGAACAGGTATTCCAAACTGCAACTGCCTCTGCTACCCACAATGCACTAAAATCTCAAAATTCTCTTTCAAAATAAAATACAGATAAATTAATACTATAGAACTTTCTAAAACTAATTAAGACATTTCTAACTTCCAGCCTGGGGCAGAACAGAGCTCAAAGCACCAAACTATTTTTTATATCAGACAATTAATTTAATTTCACATAATTATCGCTGTAGAAGCCATTTGTTTGTTAAATACTTAATGAAACACATTTACCGTGTTTGGTGTTTGTTGTAAATGACTTATACTCACAAAGAACGAGGTAATTAGTCCAAGTTTTGTCGTCGTTTATTGAACGTTCAAAAACTACAGCGGCTGTGATGAGCCAAAACGTTCAGTTTGTCTCCTGATGCCGCGATCGACGTGTTGCGCCGCTGCTCTATAGCACGAACAGTTAAGAAACATTATGAAATTAGAAAAAAAAAGCTATTTATTAACTGATTAAGTTGTGTTTTAGATTATTCTTGAAAAACTAATCAGTCACAGCTGCACAGTGAACCCGTTGATTTTTTTTACAGCAGACAGCCGCTCCTCTCTTGAGGGTTCTGCGTACCCCCGCTAAATCTTTTAGGGGTACGCAGTACCCTGCCGAACCCCCTTACGTTCACCCCTGCGTACAGGAGGGGAAAGCACGAACACAGTGAGCGAGCAACATGGCAACGGCCCCATTCATTTCTGTTTTTTTTTTTTTACTTTGTTGAAAAGACATACTTCAGTCTCCCGATGACCCAGACACAACTGATACACTATTGAAGTGTTCTTTAGCTATTAAGTTGTGAATTGCTGAGAATTTTCTTCAGCTCAATCTGAACCATTCCTGTTTTTAACCTCTGTAAGGAACTTACTTGCTCTTCACAGACACACTTCACAATATGTGCCTGGCGAGGAGCTGAGTCTGACAGCTGAGACTGATGAAATAAAAACGGGATGAAAAGCAGACTAATGCATTTTTAATCCCTGACCGATCTGTAATAATAACCAATCTCTGTGGAAGAAATGACCCAAGATCACCTAAACATTTATCTAATTCAAAACAATCCATAGAAAAATCTCGTGGTCATGTTAATAAGGCTTTGGCCTTATTAAAAAGATAAATAATTTTGAAATGAGTACAATTTGCAAAGAAAACAAATAATGGATTCAGAAGGAATATGAAAAGTTATGTGATGTGACAAGTTGTGAACTCATTCTGGTGCCGAGTGATAAAAGCTTTACAGTGAGAGCAGAAGATAAAGTAGCATTATGCTCCCAAAGACTGAGACCCAGAGGACATCAGAATGTAATGGACGACCAGGCTTTCCCATCCAAGGACTTTAATCTTCCCTGATGATGCCGGTATATTAGAACAGGACAATGTGTCAGATTTCACAGAGCTCAGACTGTGGAAGAGAAGTTCAGGGAACAGCAAGAGCTTAAAGTCTGTAATGTTGGGAGTTACAGACAGTGAGAGCAGAAGATCTGGGTGAAAACATTACCAGAAATGTGAGGGAGGGTGGAGATAAACAACACAATACTGAACACGTTTATCTAATAAAATACTGATGTCAAGATCAAGAAAATGTTAACATGACCTTTAACCAAGGCTGTTTCAGACTTTCAGGCCATGATGTTTTTAAAAGGCCAACACATTCAGGAGGCTTTTCTCTGTCTTTAAAAAGATCATTGTGAAAAAAACCACAGAAATTAAAGCAGAAATTACTTAAATATACTCTTTTCTTTTACCCTGACCAATTTTCTTTATTACTGACATCACTACTCCCATGACGAAAGGCAGAAAAGAGGATCAAGGGGCCATGGGAGCAGCAGCTTGTATTTATGTCTCAAAATGTTCTACAGTTCATCAATCTTACAACCACAAACTTCTATTTTACTTTTATATGACCAACACTAGGTGTGGAGGAACAATAAGACATGTTCAAAATGTTTATAAAAACCTAAAGTGGGCTTTTTTATAATCTAATACCACTAAATAAAAAACCTGCGCAACCAAAGGCTTTCAGAAGTCCAGCTGTTATAGTTACTAAGAGAAGCACCAAGAGGCTCAGGTAGCTGTTTATGTGCTACAATGGTCTAGTCAAAGTTCCGACTGAAATTCCATGTCAAGACATGAAAATACCCAATAGATTGCAGAGGTGTGAATACTTTTGTAATGTCCACTCACAATCCTGACTTACTCAGGGTTTTCCTAACTCTCCTACTTCATATGAAGCAATAAACAGTTTGGAACTGAAACCGCTCTGAATTCTTTATGCATGTAGAAATAATCCAGGGCCTTTGGGTAAACTAGTCCAGATAAACACAGTATTTACAAGCTCAGTATATGAAACAGAATATGAAACATTAAATTCTCCTCTGATAGTTTGCTCCAGGCTTCCTGAGCGTCTGCAGACAGTCAGCTCTTCAAACGTTGGGATTTCCTACAGTAAAACACATTTAGCTGCTTTCTAATTAGGATTATGCCTCTTATTATATTATGTACAGCATCCATGTGCTACAGTTAATTTGTTGCAACAATGACTTTGTGTAGTCCAAATAATAAATCCCAGCTATGGGAGATAAACTTCTTTTGCTGCTGTGTTTTCCTCTTGCTAAGCTGCTTTACGTGACATAGTTCATCATAAAAATAATCGATGCAGCACATAGTTTAAGGCCAAACTGATGGATTTTGTGATGAATCTCAGACTGTGAACACACTGGGATCTATGTAATGATATTCTAGTTACTGCAGGGCGACGTGGACACACACTGGTTAATTATTAACACTAAAAGGCCAAATGGGTCACCTGAAATTCATAGCTCATCACAAAATGAGGGCATGTGGTAGTCCAAGCAATAAAGTCATTTTAACCAGTAAAAGGTTTATTTTTAAAATGTAACAATAACAACAACAACAAAAACCCAGCCACACGACACGACCACAATTAGACAACAGGCAGGAAATCCTCCCGGTCTTCATTTGCAGTATCTGTCTGCTTTCATTTTGCTTCGCCTGCAAGCAAACAAACAAACAAACAAAACAACATTTAATCTCACCAGTCTAAATATGTCACTTTAGTTTCACATTTTTACTATGTACACAACATGTATGTAGAAATACTATTTGTATTCAACTATGCAAGAAAAAGTAACATTTCTATTTTGGAATATGTTCATTATTCGTATATTTTTAATGTAGACAGATAATTTTTTTGGGAAGTGGAAGCTGAATGGTTTTTGCCATTTTTACTTAAAATTACAAAGTCAAATTTCTTTTCAGTTACATTTGACATAAATATATATATATATACACATGCATGCACACGCACACACACACACACACACACACACACACACACACACACACACACACACACACACACACACACACACACACACAGCCTTTTTATAACAACTGAACGTAACATAATTACTTGATTGTGCTATAAAATGACACTATATGCCTGAAAAATACATTATACTGCCCCCTTAAGAACGTTAGGACCTGTGTTTGATTTGTTAAAAAAATATCAAAAAAAGTAAAAAAAAAATTAAATAGCATCTTGGCAAATGCTGTTTGGCATTTGCCAAGAGTAGAAAAAAAAAATCTGAAAAATCTAACTTCTCCCCCCCATACTTATTCAAACGTAGAAAATGATGAAATAAACTCCCAGACTGTTTGGGAACACCTGTGTGTTACTTCTGTTTTCATACCTGTCCAGCAAAGCTTCATGAAACTTCCCGTCCACCCTGGCCTTCTTTAGCGTCGATGCGTCATCTTCGTTAACCCTCAGCCGTCTGTCCTGGAAACTCTGAAATTTCTTTCTGTAAGACAGAGAACAAAAATATCACAGCTCTATGCGAGGAGTAAACAAAAGGACTGGGTGTTCTTGATTTCATTAGCACTTAACAAAAAAGAAAAAAAAAAAACCCATTCAGACAGTGAAGAAGACGATCGGCCGTGCACCATGTGGTGTGTTATAACTCGAGCAGGGGGTTTGATAGAAATAATTAGGCTAAGTTACGCTGAAAGATCTGGAACGGAGCTGGAAAACGACCTGGGGGCCTTTCTGGGTCTGAGCACGCTCCTGACAGTTCGTTTGTCTCGGCTCAGCCGGTGTTTTATGATTACCAGACTGCACTCCATCCTGAAAGGCGTCTCACACGCTAAACACTACATCACCACGCAGGGCTCAGGGGCAGCCATTATCAACATGTCAGCATGATGAGTCCATTTTCCTCACATTCATCTACAACAAATAACAGAGTGGAAACACAATCTAAAGCATGCCAACCAAAGGAAAAAAAAAAAAAAAGGCTGCCTCAGACATATTGTTTGCAACTTTAATAGGCTGCAGGAAAAAAAACAACAAAAAAAGCCCCAGTGAAATGTGGCGTTCCTCGCGCTCTCATCACACTAACTGCAGACCATCAACAGCACCTCTGAGGGACAGCGCTGATGAGAAGGCGTCGTCTCATTCAAGCGTGTGGTTTTACTGTCAAAATCCTGCCGGAGCAGACGGACACGACGGGAAAACAAAGGGATCTGAATAAAAAGCTTCAGCGGCGCCGACTTCAGAGGCCAAAAGGTTTCTCTGCTTAAGCTAGGAAAAATAAATATCAGAGCGCAGCGGAAACATCCAGACACCATTACACGTCTGATGCCGCAGCAGCGCTTAGGACAAATTGCACAGCAGTTTGGATTTAATGACACACATAAAAGATGACAAAGCTATCATCAGAACAAAAACAGTTTAACGCGATGTAACAGTTGGAGAAGACAATTGTAGGACATTTCTTTACTTCAGCTCCTTCTAACAACATGTTTTAAATGACTCTGTTGCTCTTTGCTGGGAACTTTGCGTTAAAGGGGAAGAATCATGTGTTTTCCGGCCACACAGTGTCAATTTAAAGCATAATGAAGTAACTATGTTAACTTCACTTGTTAAAAAATGCATTATATAGCAAATATGACTTACTTCATAATTTAACACCTTGAAATTGGGTCTCTGTCTCTTTAAGAAACTCGCCACCTAGTGTTCAATTAGCATCAGAACAAGTGAGTAAATGTTCAATGTGTTTTATTTTTATTTTCACAAGTGTTTTGGGTCTCTACTTATTTTATTTGACATAAAAACGTGTAACTGCTTAACTGGTAAAATAGGAAAAAAATCAGTACCTCACAATCTACTTACACATCAGATATCAATGGAGCAACAATGAGCAATACATTAAAACCAACTCAAATATTTCAATAAAATACACTCCATGTTTTTAGATGACATTTCATTGCCGGTGAGTTATGAGTTATTTCTGTTGCCGTTATTCGATTAATTGTTTTGTAGATCAATACCCCTTTTTGCTTTCTGTCACTCTATAATGTTTGTTGTATATACAGCTGTTGGTGAAAAATAAATATATATATATTTCAAAAAAATTCTCCTGAAATTACACAACAGTAACACTTTATCTGAAGGGGTGTGCATAAGACTGACATGACACTGTCATAAACATGACATAGCATCTGTTATGAACATGAAGGAGTTTTTATGAATGCCTATGACTGTTAAGTAAAGAGCTTTTGATTTTTTTGTTGTGCATATTGCAGGCTGCAGAGCCGATAAGATGCTGATGTAACACGCACGCTGCTGATGCATAAATGAGTAACATTCATTGAAACAGAGGTGATAACTTACACATAATTGACCTCACAGGATTTCACATTCCCTCTGTCCTCGTCTGCAAGCTCATCTTTGTGCTTGACTTCCCGCTCTGTATTGGTCCGGATCTACTCATTGGGGCGGGGAGAACACACAAAGAGAGAAGGCGCACGTTAAATACCAACACCTTGACCTCTCTCAGTGAGGAGGCGACCATTTCCCCTCCTCTGTTGAACTGGTCAAGTTCCTGGAGAGACTGCAAACGTACAAAAACAGTCTGAGGATTAACATGAATCCTCAGAGAAAGAAAGGCAGCCGATCCGTCACCTTCAGCATCTCGGCGTCCCCCGCTGTTTTGCTGTTGGCCACAATGTCTCCATCATCACTGTAGGAGATGAAACAGCTATTTGCAGCCAGCAGAGCCATTTTACCCTGAGGGAGGGAAGAGAAACAAAAAAAAACACATTAAATACAACTGCAGTGAGACGGGTTGTTGTGACAGAAACATAAAAAAAACAACAACAGATCTTTAATGTAAAACACATCTGAAGATTGAAGGTTTTAACAAGCCACAGAGGATGACAGGGTGATTGGTTATCACCACAGCTAATTTTTACCTGTCATCCATCTAGGCATAGAATAAAATAACAACACGTCCAAAAATCAAATGCTGCTAACATATTTTGATGTGAAAACCTGAAAGACAGAAAAGTTTCTGAAACTTTATCTTTAAATAAGTTATTGCGACATCCATCCATCCATCCATCCATCCATCCATCCATCCATCCATCCATCCATCCATCCAACCAACCAACCAACCAACCAACCAACCAACCAACCAACCAACCAACCAACCAACCAACCAACCAACCAACCAACCAACCAACCAACCAACCAACCAACCAACCAACCAACCAACCAACCAACCAACCAACCAACCAACCAACCAACCAACCCGGGTTTTTTTCTTATTCCTGGTGAAGATGTGTAAAAAGCTCTTTAACAAACCAATCTTTCATAGAAGGAGCATCATCCCACACAGAACCAGATGCAACGTAGAAGTTAAATATGTTCATTTAATGAGAGGAAAAAAACAATCTGACATTAAGATTATTATTTCTATAAACTGTTGAAACAGTACACCTGCGTTTTATTAAGGCAAATATTTGAGAGGCTGTTTGGATCCAGGATTTGTTCTTTTCTACAAAAATCAGATAAATAATGCATCAGAAAAATATTGCATGTTTATTAGTTTTGCTGAGCAGGTACAAAGAAAATAATTCACACTAAAATGATTTTATGTTCTTAACTTGGAAATAAAAGTCCACTGAATATTTCCAACTTGCAGTTTTTGGTCCATAATGCAAAAAAAAAGTTTTGATACCTCTCTCCTCAAGAAAAACCCCCATTGGATTCAACTAACAGTGTCTGCCATCATCTTTACACCCTGATCTTCATATAATCTCATCACGCTGTCATGTCATTTCTTGTTCATATTCAAAATAAAATAATTGATTAGATAATAAAGCCACACTGTGAACTAAATGGCTGCAAATGATTAAAAAATGAACATGAGTCCCTACAGTGTCAGCTGGAAGACATAATGATAATGAAGGCAATTAGAAATGAAGCTGTTTTTGTAATAATGATGATGCCTTCAGGTGAGTCTGGATATCAGCAACATCCAGGCTCCAGTGGAGCCCAAAAAGGCAGCAGTTAACTTTTAAACGTAGTGAGTCAATTCAAAACCTACAACAACAAGAGCAGGAGAAACGTTTTTAGATCTACTCACGTCCTGGAAGACGGGCTCCCATTGTTCTCTTGAGCCAATGGCGTCGGAGCGCCCCATCACCAAACCATCAGAGTTGATGCCCAGGTACTTTCCATATCCAGATTTAAACGCAATCCTTCAACAAGACAAGTAACAAATCATTTTCTGCTAACTTTGGTTCCCTCTCTCCTGGAAAGAGTTTGAAACAAAAGTATCATAAAGAGCGATAAAAAAAAAAATGGCAGCAATCAGAGACTCCTTGGAGACCTACTGGCCTCCAGGCCGAAACAAACAAATCTTCTTTTTTAAAAAAAAAGGAAAAGTCATGAATTCAAAAGTCTTACAAAGAGCAGTGTGTGTGTGTGTGTGGTGTGTGTGTGTGTGTGTGTTTGTGACCTCACCGTGTGTCTGACAGTTTAATGGCGGTGAGCTGCTCTGGTGGGTCCGGGCCCTCGTCATCTGAAACGTCACACACATTTTAAGGCTTCACACTCATTATTTCTGATAAACTTCCGGTGCATTTATCAAGTTTACACTTCTGGTGTGATGACAGTATTTCCTAAGATGTACAATGGAAAGTAACTCTGTTACTCTGTCGTTACAGCTCAACAAGCAGGTTTATTGCAAAATTTCCACTTTAAAATGCCAAGTTTACCAGACGACTGCTTTCAGTTTTAGGTTGGGCGCCGTGGCTACTCTAAATAATAAATGAATACAGCCATATACCGTAATGTTCCTTTTAAAATAATGTTAGATATTTAAACTGAGTTCATTTATTAAGCCTGAGTAGCAAAAGTGCTCTGAACGTCTGTAATAGCTTTTTAAAAGCCTTAACATATTTAGAAACTCAAACTTCACCAAAACCTTTCCCTCGCTGAAAGTGGGCGTGACCAAACTGCTCTACAGCGCCCCCTAACGTGAGACAGGACAGACTGTGTCAGATCTCTACCAAGATTCAGCAGAGGTCTGCGTCCTGGTACGCATGTAGATCCCCACAAATCAAGAACAAAAAGTCTGTTGGAGGATAACCTGAAACGTACAGGAAGTCGACCATTTTGGATCAAAACCGCTACATTGTCTTTTACACATGTTCTATCTGAGCAAACAGTTTTTCACATCCAGACTTGAAAATCAGCAGCACAGCCTTAAGGCTGTTACCAGCAGACAGATGCCTTAATGCATCTTTCTGCCGAAAGAAAGATGCATCTAAATAAAAATTATATTTTATTTAAATGTTAAATTAAATTTTTCATATTTTTTTTTTGCTTTAATGCATCTTCCTGCTATGTTAAAGTATGTAAGTGTGGCCAAGCTTCAGAATATGACCATTTTCTATTAAACAATAAGTTAGAATAACTTCCACACACAATTTCATAGCTGTATTAACATAACCGAACAGTAATTAACACACTATGCTCATAATTTGGTGACATCACCTTAACTACGCCCCTTTCCTACAAGAAGTCACTTATTTCGCTAGTCGGTTTTTTTCTCAAGCTGGAAGGTTGGATTTAGGCTAAACGTCTAAGACTTGCAGCTGGACTTGTATGGACATGGACTGATGGTGATTTAGAAGACTTGTCAAACGCGTCCCCTAGTGGATAAGTGCAGATAATGGCGACGGTTGGCAGTGTCAGAGCTCCTGCGGTCGCCATGAGTCTGGTGCGCATATTGCGCTGAGGTTGCAGATATAATTTTTTAATTATTCCCTGAAATTTCTCAGTTTTTCCAACGCGGCTCTATTATTCAGGTCTGGTGTGGTTTGATTAAAACGCCTCATAAAATCTAGGTTGGAAATGCTAATTATCTTCATAATCTTGTAGAGACTGTGACCACGTTCTTGAGTGGCTCTGTGGTCTTTCCTTCTACACTGGAAGCTTTTGGTCCCTTTCATCTCATGGAAATGGGCTTATATGCATGCAGAGACCGAAGGCTCACTGAGGGAAATGGATGTTCCTGCTGAGCATGGGCAGAATTAATTGTGTGCCAGGTGTTTTTCAGGGCAGACTGATTCAATGAGCTGTACTCTGTCAGAAGTGCCTGCAGGTAGATGGAGGTAATATCTCTGAATTAGCTCTGGCCTTCTCTTCAACTCAGCTCCTATCAGGCGTTTCACTAAAGTATCCACTTTAGATACTTTGTTGCTGAAGCCAGAAGACAACTTTATTCCCACAAAGCTCACTTAGCAGAAACCCAGGTTAGGTTTTCACTTTTTTGTGGAAAAAACTGGACAGCTGGTGGTATTTGAACCCGATTGGCAGATTAAATTAATCTAACTTTTATTATCCATATTTTACTCAACTCATCAAGGCTCTATAATTGTTGCATAATGACTTGGCACTTTCAGCTCTTTGCTTTGCATTTCCTCCTCCATATTGATTTGATAGAGAATATAAATAATTTCAATAAGCTCAAAATGTATTGAACAATTCAAGGCTAGTTTAAAAAAATATTTTATTCATCAGTTGTTAATATCTTAACAACTGACTACAAGTGTTTTCTTCACCATATTCTATGGTGATATGCAGATTATATCTACAAAATACGAAACAAAAACGTCACAAATGTGGTAATAATACTTGAACAAACTGATATGACTAATTGATTTACATATTCATGTGTTAAAAACAATGAGTAAAGTTTTTTTTTCTTCAGTAAATAACAGTAAAAACCAGGAAATATTTGTGAGTTATTAAACCTATACAGTAAAAGTTGTCGTTTTTTGGGCAAGATTATATTTTTGCTTTAGAAAAGTCATTCAAAAGTGTTTTAAACTAAATGTAAGAAATTCTTAAATTTAAAGTGGCGAGTCTTTAAACATATATTAATTGAAATGAACCGCTTGATTACAAAAATTAATCAGTGGATTACAGCTGCATAACATAAGGAAGATGTGCATTTGCAATATGATAGATATTTTGACGATATTGGTTGTGACTAATCTGATTTTTCTACCATAATATCTCCACCACTTTCGTTGAGCTTTAGGATCTCGCTCAGTGAAATCTGCAGAAGGTTTAGACATCAAGGCCAAACAGATCATCTGCATGTAGAACTGAAAGGCTTGCAATATTAGATGTAGTAGTTTAATAAATATTTCATTCAAGCAGGCCTTTGTGATTGCAATATTGCACACATTGATATCACAAAGCCAACTCAAAGTAAATATATTGTGCAGCTCCAATAGTAATAATGGAATCGCCTGACTGGAATACCAAAATGCTCATGAACCGCATGAACGAACTAAACCCTTGAAGTAATAATTGCATCATAATCCCCGTCTCTCTTCATACCTCCATGTGGCGCGCCAAGTGTGAAGAGCCCAGTATCCAGGGCATGAATGTATGAGTTGTTCTGCATCTCCACGGCAACCGTTCCTGCAATGTTTCCGAAACTACTGACACACCACCAACCACCTGGGGAGCAGAGAAACCAAGGTACCGTATGAAGCCAAGAAAAATGAAGTCATAATACAGCTTGAATCTCTCATAAAGGCCCAGTCATGGAGATGTTAAATTATACATTTAATACAGTTTCACTTGTTGTTCTTTACATTAAAAACTGGTAGGATGTAGAGCCTTGTAAAGGAAGTTGGTTATGTCATTCAGGTTACTGTTATACACATTTAATCAAGTCCTCTGCTTTATTTGATGGTGGCAGATATTTCAAAATATGACTGACTTTCAGGGGATTAAAAAAAGGAGTTATGGTAATGTTTTATTATACAAGTCATTACAAAATGACCAATGTTGAATTTATTTACATTTAGAGAACAGGTCTGGGAACACAAGATGAGGAGTTCTGCATGGCAGAAACAAAAACAGGTATGGAGAATAGAATTTAAAGGTAAATACCTCAAGTTCTTTCAGAGAACACATACATATATATATATACACATATATAGAATCGTATTTTGAGAACAGAATTGGTAACACTTTATTTGATGGGGTGTGCATAAGACTGACATGACACTGTCATAAACATGACATAACACCTGTTAGGAACACTGAGGAGTATTTATGAATATTTATGACTGGTGTCATGAAGTATCATTCGGTAAATAAGGACACTTTTAATGCAAAGTTGCTCTGAAAGTTGCATTGAAAGTCCATTAATAGTGCCAACTTTGCATTATTTTGTAATAAATTGATCTTTTATTAACCCCCCTAAATCTAAATAAACTTGTTTGAATTCTGTTTCACTCATGTCACAAACCAAAATGAATCAGATATGGTGACAGATACAACAACAACAACAAAAGACTACAAACCTCTGTACTTTAGTACTGACTGTGAAAATATGTAAAATGCCTTATGATAAAAACACCTGTGGAGACCAAACCTAGATGTTTAAAACCAGGAAATATTTGTCAGTTATTAAACCTGCAAAATACCGCAGAAAGCTGTGGCTAAAGTCTGACAAATATTTTGATAAATAAATATATATTTAACGTATTGCACGTTTCGTTTCAAACTAAATTCCCTCAAGTTAAATCTGGGACACATTTAGACTCTACTGCACTACAGCAACTGGAGCATTGTTCACTCATAATCTATTACGAGTTAAACAATAGCGTTCTTATCATTCAAGCACACTTTGGAGATTTAATAATAATAATAATAATGATAATAATAATAATAATAATAATAATAATAATAACAACAGGTCATACCAACAATGTCTTGCTTATCTTCGTCATTTCCAGATTTTCTCTTTTTATCTTTCTGCTTCTTCTTTTTTCTGGGGAAAAAAATCAAATCGAACAAATTCCTTATTTCAGGAAAAGCTCATCAACAGACAGACAAAACCTCACAGTCTGCTAAGTTTGCATATGTTTGTAGATGTCGTCGTTTCAAGGTGAAACAAAACCCAACACCTTAAACAACTGATGATAAAATAAGCGTAAAAAACACTGCAAACCAATGAGCTAACAGCTAGCACGTTAGCTACCTCTGCATGTGGCTGACTAATAAACTAACGAATTATTCTTAAGATTCAAGTTATCTAGCTATAGCCAAACATATGTTACACTAAATAATAGAGACATTTAAAATCTTAAAGGTTCTTTGGGGTCTTTCATGATTTCCAACGTCACTGTTTAGCTAGCGCTCTATATAAAGCTAGCTAGGGAAGAGACTGATTTAAAGCTGCAAACAACGCGGCATCTCAGTAACTAACGCTACAACAAAGAAGAACACTTACCCTTTATTCTGACCCTTCAGAACAAGCTTAGTTGATTTTACATGTGAATATTCAGACATGTTTCTCACTCCAATCTTCTTCTTCTTCTTCTTTTCTATTATGGCGGATTGCAAGCAACTTTAAGGTGCATACCGCCACCTACTGTGCATGAGTGTGTAGCAGCATTTCTCTACATCTTTTAAATTCTATTTATTAATCTTGTATTCTCACTCCAATCTACTTAGAACGTCTGAACCGAACGTCTTGTTACTCTGATAAACAAGTCGTGTTATCGTACGGCAACCGGGAAGGTCCAGTTAACAATTGAGACGCATTCGCAAACCGCCTGAGTAGATTTAACTGCTTTCTTAAAAACCTACCCTGCTTGAAAAGATTATAATGCCAGTTATAAACATCCGATTCATTGATTATTTGAGCTTGTTCTTAATCTAACATCAGCATGAACACAGCTATTTTTGGAAGCTGTGTTCATGCTTCCAAAAATAGCATGTCATTTTATCAAATATCAAAGGTATCAAATATCAAATGGAACATTAGCAAGCTATCAGCATCATGAAGAACACACACGCGCGCGTGTGTGTTCTTCATGATGCGCACACACACACACACACACTCACACACACACACACACACACACACACACACCTATGTGTGTGTATATATATATATATATATATATATATATATATATATATATATATATATATATATATATATATATATATATATATAATTTATTTATTTATTTATTTTAAATATATATATAAAAATAATAAAGAAATATATATCACCGTAGAATATATCCTGATCATATATATATATATGAGTTTGTATAACTGATCTATTTAGCTGCATCTAGTTTCCTTTTCACTATAATCAGTTTCCTACTCCAGGCTGTAGAAACCATCACCCCAGCATGATGCTGCCACCACTATGTTTCAGAGTGGTGAAAGTGGTGAGACCAAAACCTTCTGTTTTGGACAATATCACCATTATTTTGGATAATATCACCATTATTTTGTGTAATATATTTTTAGCTATAGCCAGTTAACTTGAAACTTAAGAATAGCTCATTAGTTAGCCACATGCAGAGGTGGCTAACATGCTGGATTAGTTTGCTCATTAGTTTGCAGTTTTTTCTGTTTTCACTTATTTTATATTCAGTTGTTTAAGGTGATTGTTTTTGTATTTGAAACAACTCCAAACACCTGTATACATATGTAAGACAAAGGATGATTTTCATATTCCAGTAAAACAACATTTATTAGTATTGAGTCAGCGCCACAAAGCAGAGTCTATTCATGTGTTAAAATGTCCAGGCAAAGTCCAGCACTCCATCTAAGGGAAAATCCATGTCAAGGCTTGGAAACTAATTCTCATTGACACTTCACATTAAGTTTGACTAGGCTTGAGTGATTTTGCACAGATAAACAAGCAGCCATTTCAGTCTGTAGGTTTCCCAAGTGGTAAAGACATACCACTCAATAAAGTAAGGTGTTTCTACAAAACATTGACGTGGAGAGTTAGTTAGCCTTGCTTCTTTAAAAAACAATCTGTAAAGGTGGACCTACAACTATGAAAATCATTACATTTATATTCATGTGGGTGCTGATCTCCAGCTTTGACTTATTAAATTGAATATTTCTTTCATTGGTTTCGGCTGATCTCAGGTATAACACACTGAGTTTATCAGTTACCACTGGAGAATAAACATCTCACCTGAATAAAAGATGATTTTGTAGTTTACTAAAATTTGCAATTCAGTGATGTTTTCTTTTCTTTTTTTCTTTTTTTAAAAATATGACCTAAAAAGTCAAACAGGTTGCATGAGAACAAGCAATTTTCCAATTTACCACCACACGCATTTCAATGTTATTTTTAGTTTTGCAGCTAAGAGTCTAATTTCTCCTGCTAGTCAGCTATGAGGTCATCTGTTTTCGTTTTCTCGGCTAACACAGACACCCACACACAACAGTGAAATATTGCTTGATTTAAAACCCCCTTTCGCCCTTTCTCAAATACAAAAATAAGATAGTCAAACCAATCAAGGTTGGCAGAGATAGAGCTGACCTCGCGGATGCTATCCTCATCTTAATATTTATGCTAATGTGGCCTCATTAAACAGGAGTGGCCCAATAAGGAGCCTGTGACAGGAGGTAATAAATCATTTGTGGGCACTGTCAAGAAATAAAATAAATTAGACAGTGACTTGTGTTATCTGCTCAGTGCAGTAAAACTCAACCTGCGTGAGGACTCTGTCACAGAATATGACCCCGTGTATTGAAAAAAAAAAAAGATAGAAATAAGTCCACAGCTAGAGGAAGCATTCAAACCGACCAATCTGGAGCTAAACATGTCTTAATTTGTTGGGAGGTTGAGGTGGGAAATAATGTTACAGTGGGACTCATGGTGATGCTGTGAAGAAAAGCTGCATCAGAATTTTTGAGATTAATTTAATCAGGAAAGTCCTGTAAGCCTGACGGATGTTTTCAGGAACCACGAGTCAACGCTTTAGGCTGATCTGAACCCCGAGTGGTTCTCTTCTCGTTATTTGGCAAAATTCTGTGAAACTTTGACAGCAATCCCTGTCGCTGGTGGGATTAAACAATCACAACCTGCTCTGGGGAAGCTGAGTGTTTAAGCCCATAAGAACTTTAAGCAAGCTGACGCTGTCAAATGGAATGGTAAAACACCATATTCAGTGCTACGGAGCTTCTTTGGGAGAAGTAAATGCAAAAAGTGCATTCAAGAGCAGCACTCAGCCCACGCTTCAGATCAGGCAGTATATACAAACATTCAGGGAGTGGGCTGTCTTAATAAGTAAGAATGCTACTGAGAACCTAAATCTGAGGCTCAGAACTGCTTTGATTGCTGTATGGATGGATGGATGGATGGATGGATGGATGGATGGATGGATGGATGGATGGATGGATGGATGGATGGATGGATGGATGGATGGATGGATGGATGGATGGATGGATCAACGTTTTAATGCCATTTGTCTTCTATACTCAAAACTTGGACATGATGTAGTTGCTTCTAAACATCTAGATCTGTATCAAGAAAGTTAGGTGGATCATTACAGAGACGAAAATAAAGTCCAGATATCAGAAGGTAATGCATAAAGGTAATGCATTATCTGCCAAAAATAGATACATTAAAAAAAATATTTTATGCATTAAATGCCAGACAGCAGATTGCATGGACCAGTCTGGGTCATGGAAAACAAAGGGAGACATCTTAAGATGTTTTCTATTCTGACACTGTTTGGGTTTTGTCTCGATTTAGCCTCTTAGTTGGAATATACCTGTGATGAGAAGCTAAATCTCAGTTAGCATCACATTCAACCTGAAGGTGAATGTCCAGACCATCCCGTTCCTGATCTTAAGCTAATCACACTTTGATCATGCAGCAGGACAGAAACCTAAAGCCCACCAGCAAGTCCTGTTACAAATTCACCAAGAAACAAAGCAAAGCAAAAAAGAAAACATCAAAAAGAAGGTTGTGGCGTGACCGGGTCAAAGTTCAGGCATAAATCGGATTCATTCAGGAATCACCTTAAACAGTCCCAGGCCTTAAACAAACCCAGGTGCAAAGTATTGTTTGAATTTTTATTTTTTTTTTTGCAGAATTGCAGAGCCTTAAGCCTAAAGTTATTAGGTTTAAGGGTCAATCACTTCTTCCTACATATAACACTGTACATGAAAAAATGCTTATTGAGATTCAGTCCAATTGTAATCTGTATAGTTTGTATGTACTTTGGAGAATACATCATAATGTCTGAGATAATTTAATATTAAAACGCCATACTGTAAATACCCCCACCCTCTTTAATGTGTAGGATGACATGAGATAATAAACCGTGTGGCAAATGTTATGGTTAAAACATAAGTTGATCTGTAATTTGGTGAAGGAGAGGTACATTCTGGAAAAGTCCTGTGTCCTTTGTCTTTCATGTCCTTGTTAAAGTGTTTTTTGTCTAACAAGTCTCCCTGCTCCATTAGCTGTCTTTCAACTGTGAAAGAGCACATTCATCATCCTTTATATACACAGTTCAAAACCAACAGAACTGCCAACAGGGGATTAAGTCACTTTACTTTTTATTCAAGGTCTGTCAACCTGTCTGACTGTGGGCCGCTTTGATCTAAAGAGAATCAGCAGAGGAGCAGAGTGATTACTATGACATTTTGTGGAATTATAGACCCTAAAAGAAAAAAAGAATAGTGACTCGTTATCTACTGGCTCATCTCTCCTGGGACCTCACGGATGGATTGCCAAGGATAGCCGTATCACTACTGTTCATTTTGTGTTTGGAGAGTTCCTATGCTGCTCGACCAAAGGAGAGGTTAGGATGCAAATGAAGAAGCTTGTGCTAACTTCAACATCATCTACTTTCTACAAGAGTCCTAAATGTAGAAAGAAAACCACCTAAGGAAAGATTCCTTTTTTTGTCAAGGGAAATAATCATATTGGGAACATCTTCTGAGTTTTGAGTCCACAGAGGCTGCATTAAAATCGAAAGGTAAGATTTGAGTTAGTTTTCTATTTGGGGCTTAGAAATGAGCTAAGACATGCACGACATGTTGTTATACATAGATTAATGTGCTGCAGCATTCAGCTTCTATGCGCCGCAAATCTCGAAAAACTTACAGAAAACTGCAAAACAGTCGAAACGTTGAGTTCCTTTAAATCAAGTCTAAAATCCCAAATGTTTAGAGCTGCTTTGGAACCATAATAAATGGAACATTGACCAACATATTTGGTTGGATTGTAATAATGTAATGCCTGTTATTGGTTTTCACAACTGTTGACTATAATGTGTTTATGATGGGTTTTTTAAAATATATTTTCATGATCTGAAACATAAAACATGACATGTTGCTGAAATGTTATATACAAATAAACTTGACTGACTGATCATGGGACGAGTAAAATGTAATTCTGAGGCTCTTTGCACAAACAACCTTAAAATAAATCTGTGTTTTATTGCAGTAGGACCCAGAGTTATGTTTATGGTGGGAGGCCAGAGACAGAACTACAACAAGTATAGACATCATGGGGTCACAGAGTTTTCAGAACAACTGTCCACATTCCATTTGATTATATGGTATGTAGACCATGACAATAAATGGTCTACATACCATTTATGTATGTATGTAAATGAGCCTTTTTTGTCCGACCATCACAAATGAAAACGTGTTGATTGGACCGAGCTTGAGATTTTAGCACGTAAGGTGAGACTGACCTAAAACAAAGCAAGAATAATCAGAAAAGCTTGAATAGCTTGAATAAGTGATATTGAACTGCTGAGGTGTGGCTGGGTTTTAAAGCAGGTCTGAGCTGAGAAAGGAACCTCACCTGACCAGTGTTTAGTACGGCGAGGGGATGGTGGGGGGGTTGTGATGCTGTGGGTCCTTGGAATCAGTTGTCTTATACAGGCTAAACCCAGTTCTTTGATATTAACACTAAAGCCTACATTGATTAAAAGGAAATTGACACCAAAAGGCTCTATCAGGTTGCGTTGACGCATGAACTAATGAGGGGTCTGATTTGAACACATCCCTATAATTTCCCGTCTTGTAGACGGGGTTGTCAGCTCTTTCCTCTTGTCTTCATTTCCTCTAAGAGATGTTCTCTTATTCTTATCTCACAGCAAAAATCTTTCTTTTTCTACCCTAGATTACTTTCTCAACTTTACTCTTCGCTTTGCCCCTGTCACCCCCGTCTTCTAAACAGGTCTTGTCTCACTTCTGTCACGTCTAATCCTCCGCTGAGGGATTTATGTGATAAAAGGTTAAGTTGCTGACAGTGTGCAGCAGGTGCTTCCTGCAGTAAGGGAGCCGTGTGTGCTACTACACACTCCCACTTTGTCAATGTCACCGCTCCTTCCTCGTGTGTTTCCTTGACTTCTACGCTGTGTGTTTCTGCAGAACACCTGAGTTTATGATGTGAAAAACATTTGAGACAAGAAGACAGCTGGGCATGTCTCAAGTGGTTTGGTCTGAGGGCTCAGGCTGCTAAGATAACAATGTTGAGATAATGTCACATCATTAGTGTGTGCCAGTGGAGAAGAAATAAGAAAAAGTGTTGAATTTTCAGACATTTCATTACGCTAGAAAAACATCCATTATCCATCCGTCCATTATCTGAGCAGGCTTAAAACAGTTACAGAGTAATTTATTACAGTTGGACATATTAGTAAAGTGGAAAGAAGCTGACACATGGGTTTCAAGCTTATTTTCAAATGAAAATCTAAAACAATGTGTCATCAATACTTACCATAGAGATTCCATAGTCATCCATAATTTCAGCCATATGTCTTTTGTCTTACTTCTCTATCAGCTATTCACATGGCTAATAGAGAGGGTCTGTCAATCTGTCTGACTGTTAAGAAATGATTGCTTGCTGGAGGTGTGGACTGTGTTGAAGTTTTAAATGATTGGATCTGATTTTACCCAGTTTGGCTATGAAGTATGTAATGCGCCAGCTCGATCATAAAGGAAGCTATAGCCTATGAGTCTTACCACCAATTACTGTAGACAACCATCTCCCAGTGTGAAGAGAGAAAATGCATCAATCAAATGTCCTAAACATTCCTCTTACTCCGACTTCAGCTGATCAGTATTTAAAAGTGTGGCCAACATGGATTGAATTGTTCCCGTTTGCTGCTGCCAAACTATAGCTATAGGCAAACTTCAATTATAAAACAGCCCTGAAAATCAATGTCATCCAACATGCTCCTTGTTCTTATCGCCCTAACAGCTCCACCTGCTCCAACCCTTCGCTTCTGTCAAACCTACTGATGCAACAAAAACCAAACCCCATGACGTTTCTCTCTCCTCCATGGCTTTCATCATCCTTGGCAACTGTAAGCTTTTTCACTCATCTTTCAACAATATTCACATCTCTTACCCCTTTCTGTTCTCTGTCTTACCCTGTCGCTCATGGTGTTTCAAGAACCTCCTGGATCCAGATCACCACACTGCCCACTATTGACTATTCACAATAAACTTGTTAAAGGGGCAGGATTATCTATTATTTTTTAGATTTACATCATGTTGTAGTGTTATTTGCCTCATCCAAACATTGCTCATACCTCTCTCTTTTCCAATCACTATATGCTTGGAAAACACAGAATATTGACCCTTTAAACTTGTACCTCTGATTCCTGAGAGCAACGTGGGTCAGAAATGTATCTAAAATCATGGTGGAATACTCTGCTTTATATTGTTCTTAACATCTAGATGATATTTCTATAAAGCTCAGAGTAAGAATGAAATCAAGAACAGTTATTAAATCTTCTTCATTTCCCTCCTTTAGCTGGAGTCTTGAAACAGAATCCATGTCAGGCTTTGCTTGACTGAAATTACCTGTCAAGCAGTAATTAGGTGATGGAGGATTGCTTTTCAAGTGGCGATTGAGCTCTGAGGGGAAAAAGAAAACTTCTCGAAAGAACGTGTGTTGCTATTCTTGTATCGCTAAACAGAGGATACAAGACCATTTATTAACAAAAGACATGTAATTATAAAGGGGAGCCACTCTCCCCCTATGAACTAAGTGGCTGTCTTAACCCTTTTCATGGTGGACTGAACTGTGGTATTACTTGTCTTCATGGGGTGCTGAATCTCAAAATTGACTACAGTCTACAGTCATTTAGAGGTCTTGTGGCAATTTTGCAGCAGGTAATGGAAGAGAGGAGTTCAACGAATGGATAAACACCTGTGACATTTCCTTTCAGCAGTGTTCAAGGTAACACTTCCCACACAACCTGTTTTCTCCTTTTTGCGCCTCCCGTCAAAGGAATTCTACCTCTTCTCTGACATGACTTACACCCTGCTCTTTTTCCTCCTCGCCCTCCAACACACAGTCCCCTTTAGCACTAAGAAATTGACTGGAAAAATGCAGCGTGACTCCTCTAAACATTTCCTCGACATAAATTTGCTCTAAATATAAAGCCGAGCACAGAAGAGTTGGGATGCGTGCTTAAATTAAAATGAGAAATCTGGATGTGTGAGCTGCGGGCGGATGAAATTGCACTTTTCGGAGTTCAGAAGCATAAATCTGCACGACACGTCTGACCCCTCGCAAACATATGTTACTCATCAAGGTTATAGCGGAAATAGATGATGTTGAAACTTTTACAGCCTGCTGCCCTTGAGGACTGCTCTCAGTGCCAGGTTTTATAAAAGGTTCTGTGGCAATTGTCTAATTATAAACCTCCTGAAACCCGTCATTTTGTGAGCCGCTGGAAAGATTTTCTTCTCCGCTCTTCCTTTCTCCAAATAAACAGAATCAGTGTTGCATGCATGTTACAGAGCCTTGCAAATATATTACTACAGCGTGAGCATTTTCTCATTTTTCATGTTACGACCATATACTTTTTTTATGTGGATTTTATGTAATAGACTGACATTATGTGTGTAGTTGTGAAGCATAGGGGATATAAACACATTTTACTGAAAAGTGTGGCATACATTTTTACTCAGGCCCGTATTTAATGTTATATCCTTAATTGCAATCTAGTGCAACAGTCACCCTTCAGAAGGTATTTAACAGAGTGCAAACCTCAGCATAAATCCAGCTGTTGTGTGAAGGCTGCAAAGATTTGTTGGAGAACATTTGTGGACAAACAGCACAGTTGATGGCTCCGTTCACACAGAGTTGCTCTTCAGTTAAACCGTAGCATTTTGTTGTAATCCAGCTGCTCTTTTACATAACACCAGAAACCAGAGTCTGTCACACTGGCACTGTGTGACGCCAGCTCTCAGAGTGAAACATTTCTGTAACACCTCCAGCACATTGGCTGTCCCCTCAGAGCGGACATGCGCATCAACGCATGGCTGCAGGATTTATTCTATGCATGAACAGCGACAACAGAAACAATGGCGGATAGGATTGTGCTGTGTTGTGCTACTTAATCTGTTCAGTTTAGCACAATTTCTGAAATTTCTGGCTCATGGGCGACGTCTTACTTTTTACAAGAGGGTCAAAAGCATGCTCAATGACAGGCTAAAATCACAGTGCCATATAGTGGCCTGGCATGACAACTACAGCTGACTCAAAGTGTCCTGGTGGTGCTGTCTGAACTTTGAGCTTTTTCCCAGTCGACATCTGAAAATACCGACAGTTTCCAGGCAACGGTCTTGCGTAAACGTAATCTAAGAAACACACGAGTGATGGAGGAATTCCCAACCTTTGAATATCTCATCAAGCTTTGTTCCAACAGTCATTGTCATTCACCTAAACTGACAGATATGACAGAGAAAGCATTAATCATGGTAGCTGTGGAGGAGCTAACCCTAACCCTAACCCTACCCTGGGAGTGCTTTACTTCTGGGAAAGTAATCTGGTCAGAAATATTTGGAAGATGAATGGCGCTAAATACAGGACAAACCTGCAACTGTTAGAAGACTGGGAGCAGAAAACTGCACCAAGACAGTTTTGCAAGAAAATAAACTGTCGACAATTTGAGTGTCTAAACTTGCAAAGCTGGCCGAGACAAACCTCAATCAAACTGCAGCTGCGACTGCAATAAAATGTCTTTCCATAAGTTGTTCTCTCAGGATAATCGACTACAAATGCATGCAACACTTTCAAATTTTTATAAAAAAATAAAGAGACTTTCTTTCCTCAATTATACATTACTACTTCTTGGTCTGTCACATGCAATCCAAAGCAATTGACGTTTGAGGCTTTAGGTGAGAGTGTAAAGCAGAGAAAGATGACTCAAGAACACCCGTCTCCTTCCTTCTAGCTGAACTCACTGATATTTGCTGCTCTTTTGCTTTACAGGGTTACAGACTCGCAGTCAGGGGTCCTGCTGTGTTGTTTCGTTATGTCAGAGCTTCAGAGCACCACAGGGCTCCCTCCGTAACCTCCAACGTTTTCTGCTTTTTACACTCCACGCTCACTGTCTTCACAGCGCCTGACCTTCTGTTGTGAATGTTAAAAAGAGGCTAATTTCTGACACCAACCAGGTCCCTCTGCAGCCAGGCAGCTCGGCTACAGAGCATGACGCACTCAGTCTCCCCGTTCAGCCCTCCATCACTAGGTGGCAGTACACACACACGACTCTGTGGAAGCAGCCAGCCGGTGCACAGCATGACATGTCCCCCTTCATCCCACCCAGCCCTCCTCCCTCCTGCTGTTTGCCACAGTGAATTTAAGGCTGCTTTCTCTGATAACTCAAGATGAGATATTTCTGAGTAATGCATTTATGTACGCTGCAGATAAACAAAGACCAGTTTCTGTAAGATTTGATTCCACCCAAAGAAAAATAAGTTTCACTACCAAAAAAAAAAAAAAAATCGTGAAAAGACAAGGACAAAGTCCAAAAACATTAAAATGACTGGCAGACATTTTTCATTAAAGGAAAAATATATATTTATATATGTAAGGGAAATGTTCTCATTAACACTTTCAAACACTCATTTCCTTCTAACTGAGCATGCACACTGAGCATGCAGCTGCATGCTTTTGCAAATAAATTGCCTTATTTACATGCTCTATGGGTGGTATACCATTTTCTTCAAAAAACCCCACTGCTGTTAATAAACTAATTGTCCCCCTTCTTTTCCATTTTGAACTAAATTTTGTCCGTTTTATTCAATTCCGTTTTACATCAGATATTTCATCTCAAATGAAACCAGAACCCCGGTGGTGTCCTCACTGCTCACCATGCCTGTGCAGCATGAAGTCAAAACACATCTGTGAGTGTGAGGGGAACGGCTGAATAATTCACCGTCGTGCATATTTTTAAACTCGTCTTTATATTTATAATGCAGCAAAAATATAAATCAAGATACTGACACTCTGTTAATGTTTTAGCTTCTGCACATCTCTGCAGGCTTTTAGTGGCACATCACTGCCAGTTAACGAATACATGAGGCACACACCAACACACAGAGTTCAGAGAGCATTTAGGACTAGGATTTATTTTTTTTGTCAGAGTTTTAAAAAATGTTCCTGATGCCCTTTTGACTAGAATTTACATCCATATAACACCAGGCTCACATCATTAACAAACTAGAGATGCAGCGATCAAATATTAATATCTGTATCGGTTCCAATATTGAAAATAAATTCTAGTTTGGGTATCAGTGACAATGTGAACGATCCATAAGGACAGACCTGTACAGCTGCTACACTTTGTGCTCTGAGTGACGTCATGCTTTATTATTTGTCTTGCATTATATTTGAGAATACTAAATGCACTTTCTGTACCATTTGAAAAAAAGTTTCTTTGGAGTTTGTTTTTACATGTTTGACTAATTTTATGGAGCTGTTGGTGTGTTTTAGTGTTCTGTACTGGTGCATAGCTGTCAAATAAGTTTGTGATTCAGTACATTTGTGTCTGTCTTTAAAGAAATGAAATGTTTTAATTAAATTCAGCACTGTTTTTCTGACTACAGAAAATAACGATCTGCATCAGATCACTATCAATTCATACTAAACCTCAAATATATGTATTATATTGGAAGTGGAAAAAAGAGGACCAGTGGATCCCTATGAAAAAAACTCAAAATATTTTACTGGGAAATTTTTGTGTCCAGCAAAAGTCGTAAATACCAAAACTAATAAACATATATGCAGCAGTAAAGTCCCTGGATATGAAATGAACTGAAGCGAATCGGCAGTGGACGAATATCGAACAGGATCTGAACTGGAAGAGGAGTGAATCCATCTGGGATCCACTCTCCTCAGCCCAGACAGATCTGCATTATGGAATCTACTTTAGAGATTCTTCTGAATAGTGTTTGTTTTTATTAACAGCTGCATTAACACTGACAAACATACTTCTGGATAATAAAGTGTGATTTACACAGCAGAATTTAATTTAAAAAATAAAACAGCAAACTGAAAACCACTGTACATTTGTGCCTAGTTTGTCAGACTTCATCCCTGAAGAATAAAACTCAGATAAAGAAGATCACAATCAAGTGGAGAAATGTCCTGGTAGGATATTTTACTGGGCGCTGATTTCTTCTTCCTATTATTATTATTACTTCAATTTCAGCTTCCTAATATAATTTGACCAGAATATGTGATTTTTTGAAACTGCTTGATTAGACATTTTTCCTATTTCATTCTGCTCCAAGGAACAGCTTCCCTGTGTTTAATTGCCTCCAAATTGCAGCTCATTCAGTTTTTCCACATTTTATGTTACAGCCTTATTCGAAATTGTATTAAACTAATCTTCTCTCTCAAAATTCTACACACTAATGTTGCACTATTACAATGTGCAGAAAAGTTTTTGAATATTTTGCAAATTTATTAAAAATAGAAAACAAAGAAATCACGTTTACATAAGTATTCACAGCCTTAATTAATTAAGAAATTAATTTAATACAATTTGCATTAAATTTGCAATTCAGAAGCTGGCCTCTTCCTTATGTGATGTCATTAGAGGTATTCATACTTGGAAGTTTTTGCACAGGCAGCATTTGATCACAATTAAATGATGAGTTACAACAAAACACCAGAATGAGTGTGGCATGTTATTTTATAGGTCACAAAGTTTTGTGGTAGAGGCTTACATCACAACCTCTATTTTTCAGGGTGAACGGATTATTCAACATACAACAATATAACAACAGAAGTTTCTTTGGTTTTGGGAAACATCTCAATCCGAGTTGGTGTCAACCTATCTTTGTTGTCAGGAACTGATGCTGTTTCGGGGTAGCTGAGCCATGGCGGGTTGTGGGTTGAGTTTCAACTGAACACAGTTCAGTTGAAACTTGAACTGTGTTCAAGTTTCAAGTGATTGAAACTTGAACACAGTCCCAATCGGCTCTGACCCAAACCACTCAAAAAGCTGGTTTTGTGATAAATAAACTGACCAACGTTAAACGACTGTAATGTCGAAAATGTTCCAATTAGGCTCAAAAGTTTAATCGGTGCAAGGAAACCGACCAATGATCACTAAATCTGCAGAGATGATTGGACAAATATCCAGCCGACAACTACACCATTCGGTTGTCGACGGCTACAAAACACATCTGGCTAAAGTGTAACTTGATTGAGCTACTCAGCTAACATTGGTGGAAGTCTATGTAAATATTTGAGCCTGGATGTCAAATTTTTACCATGTGTGGAATAGAGCACCTTACAATAAAATCAGGTGTATGCACTCGATTTAATAATTTATTTGCTAATTTATTATTGAGAAAGAATGGTATAAATAAATCATTAACACGAGATATAAACACGAGATTCAAGTGTATTTAAACTTTTGACTGGCACTACATGTCTGAAGCAGGTTTGATTGTCTTGTACTAAAAAATTAACTTTAAACAAAAAAACTAATTGACCCATAACAGAGGAATTATATACATGAGATTTTCATGAATATATACAATACTCAATTGTTTGAAAATTATGAAGCTATTTTTTTGGGAAACATGGAGCTACTGACCAGAGGACGTATTAAACCTGCCATGTACTGTACTGTAATTTGCTTTAGTAAAATAAGTATTCTTTAGTGGACAGGGCTCTGGCCCAGGGGCTCCTGTCCCTGTAAATCCGGCTCTGCTAATCGCTACGTTATGTTTAATCACAGCTTTCAAAACAAATTGTATAATTTACACTCCAAGGACTGAGGCATCTTGTTGTGGAAAGGGGCTTGTGTACACGCATGCACACGCACACACACGCACACACACACACACACACACACACGCACACACGCACACACACACCCCCACACACACACACACACACACACACACACACACACACACACACACACACACACACACACACACACACACACACACGCATCGTTGCAGAGTAAGATTTGTCAGCATGCGCTCATTTCCTTCTTACATCTCCAGCAGCACAGATGGCCTTGTTTTCCCCTCCTGTTCCAACTCCCTAACAGAGGAGTTACTCCACTTGACGTCACCTGCTAAGAATTGGCCCAAGTCCATCTTCAGTCGTCCGAATGACCAGCAAAGAAATAAAAAAACATGTCATCATCATTCACCCAAAGAATGATCAGCAAGATGCTAAAGATTTCCCCTGTCTTCCTCTGAAAGCAGCTCTGAGTGTTGAGGTGAGGCCATACGGCCCGCAGTGGAGCCAGGGGGAGATGGAGTGAGATATGACATGAATCACCAGCTGGATCTGAACCAGGTCTGAACCCACAGCCTCACAAGCATATGGTAGTTACACAGTAATGAACTGGTCTTTGTTGTGTTCTCTGGAAGGTATTCTCCTAAACATATTGTAAAAGGTTGTGTTCATCCAGTGGCATTTATGCTACACACACACGCACACATACACACACCCAGATCTTCCCCCATCACTTCTCTCAGGGCTGTAGATGATTATTTATACAAATAAAAAAACACACACAATGATCTGAGTATAAACTAAAGAGGGCGGGGAGCAGTTCTGGCCTATACGTCTCTTTCAAAATGTCACACACTGAATATGGATGAATGTCCGACTATTCAAGTTCTTGTTGTACATTCAGCTCACATACTCAGCTCTCCTCTGCATACATTTGCAAAATGTATAATGAACTGTGGGAATAGAGTTCATATTTTGAGGTGCTACCGTGCTTAGTGTTGCTCTTTTTTTTTTTTTTTTTACTTTTTTTTTAGCCATGCATCCTAAATGCTGCGATGTGCGAGGTTAATTCATTATGTGTTCGGGAGATAACTTATATGAACAGAGAATTAAACCAGATTGCGAGGCTGTGCGCCAGAAATATTTTTCAGTTTGTTTTCGAGAGCATTTGTGTGAAAAAAATGTTGCCACACCACAAGCAAATACTTAAGGCTGTAGTTTATATTGGTTTGTCTAGAAAAACAAACCATCTCAAGCGAAGGAGAATTAAAGACATCTGGCTGAAATTAAGCCTTCAGCTACCAGACATGATGTAAGGCTTTTCTTGCTTTGAACATCCATCATGTTGCCAAACCATTAACTTCGCTTGAAGTGTGCTAATGTCCATCTACTCCCTGCATTCATACTAACCATTACAGGACAATGGGAGTTAAAGCTGCAAATTAGCTGCACATTATTGTGATTTTCCTGGAGAGGGGTCAAGACAGGGGTTCAAACAGTTAGAAAAATAAAACGGTTTTGAAGTGACTGAAAGACCTTACTATTAAGGACAACAAAAGGCTAAATGTGGAAGAAAAGCCGTTTAAATTCAGTTAGGAATTAAAGTGTGCAAAACTTTTGAATGATGTGTTTGCTACAAGTTTTGAATATTTTGAATTGGTTTTCAGCAAAACTTCCCCAGGGTTTTTATTTATTAATTTTTTTTAGTTAAATTTCTTTTGCCACCTACCCTTAAAGATGCAATATGAGATTTTTCCAGGTACATAGTGACAATTTATAGCACAATGAAATAACTATGTTATCTTCACTTCTTAAAAAAAAAAGTATATTTATATTTGACGAAATAAAATTGACTTTGTAATTCAACGCCTTGAAATTGGGCCTCTGTCTTTTTAAAAACTCCAGCTCTTTCTGAAACTCTGCTTACAGGAAGTCATCACAACATGGCTCCTCTATTAACCCTTTAACAACGTTTCTACCAGTGTTTCACTGAGAAGTAGCTCATATAATGAATAATGTGGCTCAAAGGTGGTGCTAAGTCCACCCAGGCGTTTTGCACAGCTGTATGGTTGCCACGAGAGTAAAGATTTTCTCAAACATGTTTCTCAAACATGCATGAAAGAATCAAAGCAACAATCCAGGTATGTTTTTGATGAGGAAATAATATGATAACATGATGTAAAGCTCAAAAAAGTACGTAGAGCTTTATGAATGCTTCTTTTCTTGACTAAGTCACATAAATTTGGGCCACTGATTAGAGTTAATTAGTCATTTTGGATCAGACTTGGACATAATGTGTATGCGCTGGGACCTCGTCCACTTCTGTTTGGTGGAGTTGGCGGTATTTGGCTTGTTTGCAATCCTGCAAATGGAAATAGTCGGCACTTGTAAATGCGACAGCTTTGCCATTTGAACCTTTTTTGTTTCTATCTTCATTAGTTTTATTTTGTCTTCTTAGTTCTGTGTTAGTAGTAGTTAGTAGTGTTAGTATTTGGTTGTCAGATGAAATTTCTTTTTTTAAAGAACGCTTTAAAGAGAAGTTGTCTATATTTTTATTCCACTCACATGTGTTATGTTTCTGTCCAGATAATGACAGTACTGGACTTATTTCATATATTATTTTGAAACCCAGGCTTTATCAGACAGGCATTTATAAATAATAACTGACACATGATTCAAACTGTCAGTAATGTGCCTGATCAATATTTCAACGGAAACTGGTCATCATTTCCGCTCAAACTGAACAACATGTCTGCTGAGTGAAATTGCACCTTAGAGGTCGCTGGGTGTATAAATCCATCCAAAAGCCATTGTCTTTCAAATAAATGAATATTTGTTCCTTATTAAAGAAGCTCCTAGTTTTCCCTAAAAAGAAAAATCTGAAGAGTTGTACGATATTCAAGGAAAGGTCACTGTTAATGTAAATAGAACTTAGTTATTGTTAATTAGAGGTGTTCATTTGTTCTTTGAAATCCTTTGTACTGTAACTTTTGCAGTTCAAGAGCAATTCTAGTGGTTTCTCACAGATTTTGGATGTCGAAAAGTGATTTCAAAGAATGGTGAGTGTGTTTTCTCGTTCCCTTTTTGAGCACCAGCGGTCTCAGAATGTGTTCTGTCATAGATAAACATAAAACAGACTCACAGACGCTGTATTTTTTGTCTTATTCCCTGTGTCTAATCATAATGTCATAGAATACCGGATTATGCACATAAAGAAAGAAACTTTTCCTACTCAGATTTGCACGTCTGGATTAGTGAGACCTTGTAATGGGGGGCTTACGGAGCGCTACCATCTCGTCCTGACGCGTGCTTGCTTTGCCTTTTAACAACCAGAGCGTTACTCTTCTGTGCGTCTGCCAGCTCAGATAATTTCTGCAAAGAAATTTCTTCTGTTGCTTATAAACTGAGGAAGCGGCGGGGAAGACTGTCCCACTCTTTAATTATCAACCTTAGTAACCAATCTCCTTGCTTGCTGCAGTGTCTTCTGAACAACAGCTACTACATCAAATGCCCTAATTTGCATCTGAGGCGTTGGGGGAAAAAATTGAGTGAATCAAGCATGGCGTTCTGTATGTCTGCATCTTTCGCCGACTTCAATGCATCCCAGACAATTTACATGTATATAGAGAGGAAAGTAAAAAAATTATAATGCTAATCTAAAGTCCCAGAACTTACACTGACTGTCGTTTCTCTTTCTGCCTGATAAAACTCAGCTGTCCTCCAGGATTGTGCCTCCCAGTTGAACACGTTGTGTTTGTTCGGCGGGAGGCCGTGCTGCAATCTTATAAAGATCCAAGTTAAGCCAAAAGGAAACTTACACAGTCTCCTATTTATGTTGTTTTTTTCCCCTCTCATTTGCTTCGGCTTACACAGCAAAATGTGCATCTTATGCGCACATCAGATTGGATTTGCAGCAGATCTACAGCCGGTAATTATGTGTAACAACGTCAGACGTGTTTTTGTTTACAGCAAAATTGTCTCTGCCTTTGATATGAACACATACTGAGTGCTTGTAAATTTTAATCGTGTATTTGCTGGTATTATCAGTCAGCACTGTTCAAAATTAGGCCAAAAAACCTGCCAGCAGAAATACTGAAGCAGGAACTCCTCTGCTTTACTTCTCCTACCATCTGGATGTCATGAGCTTAAAAAAAAACTCCTGACATCTGATGCAACAATAGGAAATAGAAAACACTCATTATTCTGGTGTGAAACAGCTATAATATAGCTGAATTGGGAGTGTTGGTGAGTCTGTAGTCCAAGTTGTGGTGAAGGGACACAAATGGATGCTGGCAGGAGGCATGTTCAGGAGCAAAATAAATCCTTCAATAAAGCCAACAGGCCTGAACTCACAGAGCAGGAACAAAAAACCTAAGAGACAACAGGGAATGGCAACGACAGGATAATTTAGTAATGAACTGGAGGGTAAAGAACATTTGATATATGCTGGGAGGAAGTGGAAACTGGGAATGAGACACTGGGAGTCAGGTGGAAAACAGCTGGAGAAATTCTTCAGTTTCCTGGTCTGTTCACAAAACTTTATTCATTTCAAATGGGAAACAAGTTACCACAGGACAAGAAGAAATGTGCATAAAGAACCAAAACCAAAATAATTATACCATTTTTTTTTTGTTTTGTTTAATGCGATAAATCAATTACTGACATAATAATTACAGAAAATAGGTAATTAAAAACATGTTGTGGTACACATATGACTGTTCAATTTATAACTAAGATATAAACAGAAAACAGAATGATTACAGGCGGACTCTCAAAACATGACAAGAAAATTTACTGGCCCATAATAATAATAATAATAATAATAATAATAATAATAATAATAATAATAATAATAATGGTTACGATGATTATAATAACAACAACAATAATAATAATAATAATAATAATTTTAAATCTGCGACAGACTGGTGACTTGTCCAGGGTGACCCCACCTCTCGCCCGGAACGTTAGCTGGAGACAGGCACTAACAACTCTCCCGACCTCATTAAGGGACAAGGGTGTAAAGAAAATGGATGGATGGATGGATGATTTTAAATAACAACCAGATGCACAGTATCAGAATAATGACCAACTCTTTGCCAATGTACACCATATAAAATACAGGGTGGGCCATAAGTCTCCGTACATAGAAAAAAAAAAACATTTTATATTGGACAACTTATTTTTGTGGGACTCTGTAATTGCTACATGTCTTGGACCACTTTGTGGTTGATCTGCAACATTTCCAGTTTTAAGAAACTTACAAATAAGTTTTGCCACAGTGTTGTGTGTGAGGCTCGTTCCATGTTTTCTGCTAAAGTTTGGTGCAACCATGCGACTGCTTCCTGATCCAGCCATCAGTATGATTTCAATTCTTTGCTCTTTTGTCAAACACATCTGAAATATAAAAGAAATATACATTTTACATTCTCCTACGTATGGAAACTTATGGCCCAACCTGTACATCAAAATCTGATGTTACAAAATGTTTTTATGTTTTATTTTATATTAATCTGCATGACTTGGCATTCTATTCTATTCTATTCTATTCTATTCTATTCTATTCTATTCTATTCTATTCTATTCTAATTCTGACAGGTCTTGTCCCACCACAGAAATCTTCCTGTCCTCCCCTGAAAATGAAACTTTTTCACTGTTTCTCACTGCTTGTCACTTGTATGACATTTAAGAAATGCCACACTGAGGGAAATACAAAGAAGGTAATGGCTAAAGAAAATGAAAGTGCCAAAAAGAATGAAGAAAGCAGGAAAATCTGACAAAAAAAACAACTATGCAGAACATAAACCAAAGAAAGAAAGAAATAAGGTGAAACACATATCAAACTAAATCATTTAAATTAAAGGCGTTATTGCAAAGCAATTGCTATCCCAACTATTCTTTCAACATAGTGTACTTTTTAAAGTGACATTAGTACGCCATTTTTATTGAAGCAATAATTCATATTTTTTAAAGGGGATTTTGTGGTAAACAGTTCTGTTCAGTAAACAGCTCTACACGGTCTCAGTTTGGAGAAACAGATTAATGAAGGGAATTGGAGGTGAAAAGATTAGCATGTCATTCAACTGGGCCTTGATGCAGAAGTGAAAAACTCTTGCCAAGCAGATTTTCTAACACATTCACCCAACATTTATCTGCTACTTAAATAATATTGAGTATGCATTTGTGGGGAATCTGCCTATATGTTTTTGAAGCTACAGTCAGAGCACCCGGCTTGCTTCTTTTGATTACATGGAGAGAATCCTGTCTTCTAAAAGTTGCTGGCCTTTTAAAAAAGGTGTAAAAAGGGTGTCATAAAAAGTAGAATTCATCTTCAACTATTAGTGAGGTCTCTCAAAATAATTTCTCTAATCAATCGAGTCACATCATTTGTGTTTAAAATCATTAATTGTTAGTAATTGAACCTGATTGTGTTCTTGTTTGAGTGCTATCTTGTGTGCTTTGATTTACAGGGAAACAATGCCTACAGCTGTTTATACATTATTTCTAAATAGTTCCTAAATATTTTTGCATTCTTCTTGTTTGTTTAATTGACAATTAACACCACAGATTTTCTTACTGGAATTTGATAAATTGTATCCAGTATTTTTCCTAGTATCTGTACTGTGGTTAAAATCCACCTGACTCTGCAAAGATGGCTTTGTACTGTAGGTGAGAATAAAACTGACTGCTCATAAATACTCTGCAGAAAAATGAGCGCAAACAGAAGACATTTGTAATTGTTGAAAATTCTGAATACATGTTGATAGAAGGAAATAAAGAGACATTTCATTTATGTTTAAAAATTCTTTAAAAAGAAAAAAAAAAGGTATAAGTCCAGACAATGTCAACATATGAGAATATGGTCACAAAACATGAGAATGGGGAATGAAAACTGTGTGTATATATATATATATATATATATATATATATATATATAGCAAAAGGAATTTCAAAGACAGAACTATAAAGAACCAATAGTTGAGTTTAAATGAACAAATAGTCCAGGACCATCTGTGGATTTCAACCACCAAGGGAGCAGATATCAAATCAATAAATCAGAGATGTGTTTAGAAAGGAGGAGATTCCAGGCTTTAAAAAGAGAGGAATGAAATTTTGAAATCAATGACGGACTCAGCTGAGAGCCGGAGTGGAGAAGCAGCCGTTACGTGACCTGGTTCAACTTCAGTACTGATTCAAGCTGCATTGTTTCTAATCAAATAGAGAAAATTAGCTGCACTGATGGGAAAATGTGCCACAATATTTAAGTTGTTTTTGTCCAGTTTGGCTAGTTGCACATCTAACAGCATATATGAAAGTTTCTACTATTTTAGACTTATGAGAGAAGAGCATAAGTAAAGTTGACCCTCTTTTGTGGTAACCGCTTCCGGGGTAGAACAAGCTGTGCCGAGCAACTTGGACAGCAGACTGCATTCATTGATTGGCACTGAAACATGTTTCCTTTACGTGTTTCAGTGTTAAATAATAACTTTACATTGAGCCTGGAGTTGAGTTTTTGTTCAGCTCTTTGACAGACGCTTTTCACTTCTTGCAGGTTCATCACTTCTCCATGGAGATTTCTCCCTCCAGACACAATGTTCACTTTAACTGGAGCAATGGAATCAATGATGTCTGAAATATTAGAGTAGAAATGATCTGCCAACTCATCTACTGGCTACTTGAGAAAAGGCAGATGGGAGAGTGAACCTGATTGGAGGTTTCAGGTGCTGCTCTTATGAGGATAGGATGACATCAATTACAGAGACCTAATATTTACCCTTACTGATAATCAGGGGTGAAAGTAAGGGGGTACGGCAGGGTACTGCGTACCCCTAAAAGATTTAGCGGGGGTACGCAGTACCTGCAAGAGAGTGGAGCGGCTGTCTGCTGCAAAAAATCAGTGGGTTCACTGTGAAGCCGCGAGAGCACCCACTAATTAACCGTGACTGATTCGTTTTTCAAGAATAATCTAAAACACGACTTAATCAGTTATTAAATAACTTTTTTCCCATTTCATATTGTTTCTGAACTGTTCGTGCTATAGAGCAGGGCTCCAACACGTCAACCGCTGAGGGTTTTGAGTCGATCTCAGCATGAGGTGACAAACTGAACGGCGCCAGGGCGTTGAGACCAGAACGTTCTCTGGGTCCTTTTCAAAGCGTTCGTAACTTTATTAAAGAACAACAACAACAAAAATCAACAAAAAGTGTTCAAATTAATGATCCATCAACAATAATAATCTCTGTGATTATGGTTTCAACAAGGTGTTGCGCAATTCTGTGCGTTTCGTATGGAAGTAAATATGTGCCATCAGAATTTGAATAAAAAATGCATCTGAAACTTGAATGTTGTATATTTGCGCTTACTTTTTCAATTTGAAAATTAATTCAGAATACAATTTTGACCTAAAAAAAAATTCAGTGTCATTATTTGTACACGTTTGCAATTTTCATTTGTTAAAAAAATTCACATTCCTATTTCAAAGTGATGAAATTTTCAATATATATATTTTTCAGTGTTAAAAAAATTCAGCATATAAAAAAATTCAACTTTTAAAAATTCAAATGCAATATTTTCAGTGTCCTAAAAATTCAACTTGCTCAAATTTGCTGTCTCAAATTCAACATCTAAAAATTCGCTGTACAAAAATGGCGAGGTTACTTCAGGTCACAGACATTAGCAATCGTTGTCAGATTTCAACACTGAGCTAATCACATGACCTAAGCGTCATATTGAAGAAATACCAGCATCACCGAGGCTAGCGACACATGGAGGCGAACGCAAACCCAACGGTGAGTCTATGCTTTCATATTTCTGTAGTACATTTTATTTTGCGCATGAACTTTGATACATGATATTAAAGCTTGATTTAAAACACATTTTGTTTTTTGCCTCTTATTTAGAGGAAATATTGATGTTGATGAGACTTTCTCCAAAATAATAACTTTTTTCAACCTTTATAGCTCCATTTTTGAAAATGAGGCTCTAACATTCACAAATGACATTGAAATAAAATCCAGTCCAACATCTATTTTGAGGTGATTCCTCTGGAACCTGTTGGAGGAAAAATATCCCAACTTCAGAAGATGAGCTTTTAACCTAACAGAGCTCTGTGGTTCCTCCTGTCAGTATGAGAGTCAGGGTGAGGAGGCGCCATGTTAGGAAGAGAAGTGGAAGCTGCAGGATCTTCAGAACAAACAGGTCATGATGCTGGGCTACTGATTATCTCTCTATCTGGACACAGGATCAATAGAACCAGTTTAAAATATAAAATGAATGGTTATATTCCAGACATGAAAAACTGGGATACACTCCATGCCATGATGTTCATAATTTAGGTCTCATGGCATCTCAAGGCCATGAGAGGCCATTCTGAGTGGACCATGTTCCGTACCTCCATTGCCGAGGCGGCCTATTGGAGCTGCGGCCGCAAGGTTGTTGGTGCCTGTCGCGGCGGCAACCCTCGAACCCGTTGGTGGACACCTTTGGTGAGGGATGCTGTCAAGCTGAAGAAGGAGTCCTACACCTTTTTGGCCTGTGGGACTCCAGAAGCAGCTGATGAGCGAAACGGCATGCGGCTCGGGTTGTCGCTGAGGCAAAAACTCGGGCGTGGGAGGAGTTTGGAGAGGCCGGCTCGAAGCCGTACGGAAGTACGGCTTCGAGGCGATTCTGGTCCACCATCCGGCGTCTAAGGAGGGGGAAGCAGTGCAGCACCAACACTGTTTGTAGTGGGGATGGTATGCTGCTGACCTCAACTCGGGACGTTGTGGGCCGGTGGGTGGAATACTTCGAAGACCTCCTCAATCCCACCAACAAGCCTTCTGTTGAGGAAGCTGAGCCTGGGGACTCTGGGTTGGGCTCTCCAATCTCTGGGGACGAGGTTGCCGAAGTGGTCAAAAAGCTCCTCGGTGGCAGGGCCCCGGGGGTGGATGAGATCCGCCCGGAGTTCCTTAAGGCTCTGGATATTGCAGGGTTGTGTTGGCTCATGCGAATCTGCAATATCGCATGGACATCGGGGGCAGTTCCCCTGGATTGGCAGACTGGGGTGGTGGTCCCCCTGTTTAAAAAGGGGGACCGGAGGGTGTGCTCCAATTAAAGGGGGGTCACACTCTTAAGCCTCCCTGGTAAGGTCTATTCAGGGGTCCTGGAGAGGAGGGTCTGTCGGATAGTCGAAACTCGGATTCAGCAAGAGCAGTGTGGTTTTCGTCCTGGTCCAGCTCTACACACTCAGCAGGGTGCTGGAGGGTGCATGGGAGTTCGCCCAACCAGTCTACATGTGTTTTGTGGACTTGGAGAAGGCGTTCGACCGTGTCCCTCGGGAGGCCTTGTGGGGGGTACTCCGGGATTATGGGGTACCAGGCCCCTTGATACGGGCTGTCAGGTCCCTGTGTGACCGGTGTCAGAGTCTGGTCCGCATTGCCAGCATGAAGTCGGGCTTTGCGGATGATGTGGTCCTGTTGGCTTCATCGGAACGTGATCTGCAGCTCTCACTGGAGCGGTTCGCAGCCGAGAGTGAAGCGGCCGGGATGAGGCTCAGTGCCTCCAAATCCGAGGCCATGGTCTTGAGCCGGAAAAGGGTAGAGTGCCTTCTCCGGGTCAGGGGGGTCGTCCTGCCTCAAGTGGGGGAGTTTAAGCATCTGGGGATCTTGTTCACGAATGAGGGAAGAAGGGGGCGGGAGATCGACAGGCGGATTGGGGCAGCGTCTGCTGTGAAGCGGGCGTTGTACCGGTCCGTTGTGGTGAAGAGAGAGCAGAGCCAAAAAGCGAAGCTCTCGATTTACCGGTCAATCTACGTTCCCACCCTCATCTATGGTCATGAGCTTTGGGTTATGACCGAAAGAACGAGATCACGGGTACAAGCGGCCGAAATGGGTTTCCTCCGAGGCTCTGCTTCCCAATGCTAACCCCCCCTGCTCTTTGCCCCCTGCACCGGCGCCGACCGCTGGACCCGCCTCCAGGGTCCACCTCTGCCTACTGGATCATTTCAGTGGAGATTTCAGACTGTGGCAGGAAGCCGGAGTGCCCGGAGAGAAACCTGCAAAGAGGAAACCTGTCAAATCTTTGTACCTTTTGTCCTCTGGTGTCTGATCAATTCTTCTCGTAAATGTAAATGAAATCGTTGTTGGACATGTCTTCACTGCAGTCGCTGTCTGCAGTGAAGACATGCTCATTGTCTGCCTTCACGGTTCGTTCTCCCTTCATTAAATAACAGTAGACTTCTGTCAGCTTTGGATCCGCACAGATAACGGAGGACAGGTGGTATGTCTCCGTCCCACATTCTGCAGGCACATCGATGGTCTGAGTGGCTTTGGTTTGGTGCTTCCTGGTCAACCTGTGCAGAAAAAAATACCAGGACCTTGTTATCGGTCAGGCAGTGTTTTTTCTCCCAAGGTGACCCGCAGCCTGAACAACGGCGTGTGCACGCCAAATCCAACCAGTATTCAAGCAGTATAGATATACTGGTTGAAAATAATACCGGTTGAAGGGCAATCATGGCGCCGTTGTTCAGGAGCCTGAGGGAAGTGGCTCCACAGTTAGAGCAAGAGTCATTGTCGTACAACTCTCTCTCTGTGTCGCCACCAAACGAATCCAGCCAGACCAGCACAGACTCCAGCAAACTTTTTGTCATAGTCCTTTCCCACGTCTGACGGCAGCTTCTTTTCCCTCAGCTCCATCAGAACTGGGGAAAGGTCTTGTTGACTAAAATGCTTGCCGGGCTGATGGACAGCTGAGAGGATGAGACTCCCACAGCAGGGGATGGACGATGCCTCCAGAAAAACCCTTTCCTTAGTGAGACACTGCTTGGTGACGCTCAGGTTTAGGATGCTCTGGAATGCAGCGTTCACCCAGCTGTTCTGGAGCTCATCGGAGAACTTGACGAAGTTCTCCTCCGCTTGTCCTGGTCCTGCAGATGTCCTCCCTACATCTAGCAGATCTGAGCCAACGCTAGCTACTGAATTAACGTTAGGGGAACAGGAAACCTCGACAGCAATGGAAATCTTTACATTCAGAGATGGTTTTTCAGACAAATGAGCAACAACACTGTTTTCATCTGAATTATAACGTTCCCCATCTGGGGAACGTTGAAATTCAAAGGACCCTGTGAAAGTGGCCTTCAGAGGACTCTCCTGCAAGGATGGGACCAGCGAAACCAAAGCTTTGGTTGTCACTTCAGCCACAGCTTTGGCTGCGAGATCAGCCGCAGACAAATCTTCCCCAGCCGGGTAAGATTTTTCTGCGACTGCAGTCTCACCCTCACGCTGTACCATCATTTCCGAACAAACCTCCCCAGCCGGATCAGTTTCTCCAGAGACAGTACAGTCCTCTGTACTGTCTCGTACAGAGGACGAGATGGAGTCCAAGGTCCCAACATCCAACGCCTTTTCAGAACAAACCTCCCCAGCCGGGTCGGTTTGTTTTTGCAAGTGGATGTAAATCCTTTCCAAAACAGATCATCCTCTTCATCCTGATCGTTTTCTTCATTGCAATCCTTCCCTGGAAAGAAATGATCGCACACTTTCTTCATCCCGGTGGTCACGGCATATCCAATGCCCCAACCAAACGGGAATATCAGGGGAACAAGCGCCGTCGCAAAACTGAACATTGTTGCTATAAACAAATCTGAAACTCCAAGAAATGTCTGGATCCTGACTGATGCTTAGAGATTCCAGTATTCAAGCATTAGAACTTCTTTGATCTACTGTGATGTACATGATGTCATCTATGCCCTCATCAGTGAGCTCACTTCTGGTGCAACGCCTTGCTTCTGATCGTTGCTATGGAAATGCTCAGATCAGCTCTGCATGACACAAGCTGACATAAATATTTAAATAAAACGTTATGCTTTTTATTTATTTAACATGAAGAGATTAATAGATTTGTATATGATTTAATTTTTGCTTTTGTGGTTTTCCATACCTGCTGTGGTATAAATGTTCTGAAGCCTTTTATCCACTATTATTTTTAATTACTATTAATTCATTAGGATTATTCATGTATTAATCATTGCACAGTGCTAGGAACAGTCTGTGACTTATTATATTTATTTTTATTAATTTTCGCAGACAATTTAATGCTGTGACTATTTTACCAAACATAAGAAACAAAAGCAGAAGAGCGATCCAGACCTGCACTTATACAGAATTTTATTGAGGTCCAGAACCCAGAAGTTCTTGGCTTGCATCATTCAGGAGTCTTGGGGATAAAAAGGCTTCATGATTGTATTTCAAAGGCAGATTTCAAGAACAACTCGGGCAAGAGTTTGGGTCAGGTGCTATTTCAAGATGTAGACGTGTGTAGGAATCTCCACGATGTCAGTAACACAGAGTAGCATGTCTTAGTAGGTGTATGTGTGTGTGTGTGTGTGTGTGTGCGTGTGTGCATGCATGTGTGTGTGTGTGTGTGCGCAAGTAAAATGCTGTCATAGTACCCCCAAAAATTTAAAACTACTTTCACCCCTGCTGATAATCAGGACCAGAGTGTGTCCTTTGTTTGTGTGTTTGATTGGTTTGATTACATGTTGGGTCAAACTGAAGTTTTGAAGTGTTATTACATAGTGAAAGGAAGTGCTGTGATCAGTTTGTTTTTGTTTTTAGAGATTTCTTTTTTGGATTTTGTTATCCTCTGGACTAGAGTACAAACCCCACTACACACACCACCGTCACATAACCTAAAAACAACAACAGTAAACAAACAAAATATAAATCTATCTGTCACAAAACTACAGCATATGACAATACTAACCAAGGTTCAGCTAAACGGTAATAAAATGATAAAACATGTATTGATTATATCATAATTACTGAAATTGTTAGGAACATAAATTGAAGCAAAAATCAAATTTTTTTGGTTAATAACAAAGTGGATTTTAAAATATCCATCTATGGAGATACAGCACAATTCAAAGAAATGCAGGAAAACCTTAAAGTTTAAATTTTCCCCTATTTATTTAGGAGAAAGCTGTGAGAGGTGATGCGGTTTTCCGGTTCTTATGTTGTCCGGCGCTCCCTCCAGACGTTTTGCAGACATGTTCTTCGGAGGATGCAGGAGGAATTACGTTTCCTATCCCGCACCGAATCACTGCAGGGGGCAGCTGATGCATGTGATGTCTGAACTAAAACTCACTCGCTGCTTGTAAACCACAGTGCAGCAGCAGACTTATTACTCTCCAACATTAATGTGGCTTTCAATAAGAAAGAGGTTCGACTGAAAATGCAGATTCAGTTAGAGGAAGTGCTTTTCTTAACCCGGGATTTCTTGGCTCATTCAGTACATGAAACGGCTCACGGACTGGAAAGCTTTTTGGCTTTAAGCTGGGATTTCTTCACTTTTTTTTTCTTTTTAAAGCCGAGCAGCTATATTGCCTTTTTCAACCTTGAGAGTAACTGGGTCACATATTCTGGAGTTTTACTCATTCGTGTAAAACTTTTTACATCTTCTTTTCTGCGGCCCTTGTGCTTCGGTTACCTCTGCGCTCTTCCTCTCAGTAACAAACGCATTTATAAATTCTCCATGTCCTCCTCCTCACTCATTCTTACAGTCGACATTCTGTCCTCTTTCATCTCTTTCATGTAAAGTCTTGCTAATCTCAGCTGCACCTTCAGCATACTTAGGAGGCTCTTGAGAGACATGACGGACATCAGAAGTGTTTACTGAGACACGACACAGGGACGGGTAGAGGACATCAGAGGCCAGGCTGCTAATTCATCCTGAAATAAAAACAGGAACAGTTTTGAGTTAACAGAAAGAAGTAACTTTATGTTTGGCTGAAGTGGAGGACATTTTGCTTCCTGAGATATTTGTTGAATCTAGAAGTAAGGCTGAAAAAAGAATTCTAATTTACTAATTAGTCCTTGAAAGAGTCAGTTGAAGAGTTATTTATTAGAGATTTTTTTGTATTTATTTAAAGAATTATTCTTCATACTTTTTGTTTAGAGTTCATACAGGGGTGTCCAAAGTGGGTCCTGGAGAGTCGGCATCCTGCATGTTTTAGTTCTCTCCCTCATTCTACGCACCTGGATCCAATGATGTCCGATTAGAGGCCTAAGAAGAACATTGACATGCTGAGGAGGTTGTTACTACCACCAGGGAGAGAACTGAAACATGCAGGGTCCCCTCAGGACCGTCTTTGGACAACACTGGTGTAAGATAATGGATGGATGGATAATCACTCCTACGTTGTCATTAATCACATTTAGTCTCTATTCTTAACTCTGTAAGCTTGAAATGTCAAAATGCACGTTTTCAAAAAAAGTTTTTGATTCAAATGTGATTTAGAAATGTCAACTGTAAAATGGTTTGGTGATATTTCACCAAAAGGCACAACCTTCTGGTTGTTGGGTCTCTTCCTGACACAACAAAACACTACAGTTCACACCACTGATCCCAGTACAAACACACTGTACAACCACAGAGTGCATAAAAACCTGCATACATAGTTCAAAGATGTGATAAGACTTGATTTTCCACAAAATCCACTTTGTTTACTAGAGTCTAGACCGGCTTACTCCAGTCTTTTAAAAGGTTGGAAAGATCAAAACATGGACTAGACAGAACCTGAAAAATAAAAGTACCTGTAAGGATTCGTGACTAAGAGTGAACCTCTGTGTGACAGGAGAAGGAGGTTAGTTTAACATGGTGAAGCGTAAGAAAAAGTACAAAAATGTGTGTTTGTGAGATAGAGGTTTTTGTTGGTGGTACAGTGTTTGTGTTGCACTTGGCTAAGGAAGTCCACCTCCAACGAGGTGGAGGAGGATAAAATTGCTGGCTAAATGTGACCTTGTCTTTCTTACCATAAGTGGAGCCACGTTTTGCTGCTTTCTGAACACAATGACTGTAACTGCTTCTTGTCATTCCATCAAGTACTCCCTCTACGCTTCCCTACAATCTGTCTCTTGTGTTAATGAAAGGTGGGTCTCCTGACTGGAGGTGACATCATGTCATTGTTTCAGGCATCTTCACAAACAAACTGCTGCTTCTGGTCCAGCAGAGGGATTTCAGAGGCAGCGAAAGTTACAGTTAGCTTAAATATGAAACGTGAATTTGTATCTCCTTCATTTATGTGAGAGTAGCAACATTAGAACCTGAATTGATAAGCTTATTTAGTCCGTTTTTAATATTACTTTTAAATGGCTGCATAACCTATTTTTACCCTCTTGAAAATGAGAAACTGAGATGTTGAATAAAATATTTTGGCAAAAGAAAACACACAAAGATAAAAATTAAAATATCTTCAATCCTTTCGCCTTTTTCCAGTCTGACACGAGTTTTGCTACATCTCTACATGTTAATGTCAGAAAACGTAACTCTGCTGCTGCAGAGAATGAGCAGCACAGCCGCGCCCCGTGTCATTCTGCTTTGCCTTAGCGGACGGTAATGAAAACTGCGTCCTGCATCACAATAACCACTGACCCCTGTGCCAGGATTTGATAGGCTCCTCTGTGGCATCCTGGGTGTCCTCTGAGGAAGGTCCTGACCAGTTCGGACCTGATGGGAATATTCATGACTGTGTGTTTGTAAGCCAGGAGACTTGCATCGATTTGTATAAAACAACCCCGAAGGTGTAGCTAGCAGGGAGAGTGGAGAGGATGGAAGAGGGTTTAATGAATGGGAGAGGTGAGACTTCTCTCTGTGTGTGTGTCTCTCAAAACCCATCTATCAAAAAACTGGCAAACGGATCTGATCAGGCTTTGTTTAAGCTGCTGTGCTCTGCTGACAGTTCAAGGTTGAGATAGTGTTTATACATTTTGACTCAAATGGCACAACGACATTGATCACATAATTGTAATTTAACATAATTTGTAAATTGAAAGATGTGAAAAGAGTGACCAAAATGCAACCCAGTAGAAGCTAATTTAAAACTGTTTTATAAGCGTTGGAGCAACCAAGTATTTTTTTTATTATTATTATTATCAATCCATTATTTATGCAAGAAAATCTCTTGAGACTCGTTGTCTTGTTTACAACAGAGACCTGTCGAGTAAATAAAAACACTGAGGGAGAGATGAACTGACCAAAACCACTGTCTGATGTGCAGCAAACAGCAAAAAACCATGGAAACAAAACTAAAGCATCAAACTTTAAATTTCATTTTCAACATTGATTAAAATTGTTTTATTTATGCTCACAAAAACTATTGCCATAAATTATGACTGTTTTCTGTTATCAGATGTATCTGATAACTCAGAAAGAAAAACAATTTTAATTTCCCAGGGGAAATATCTCCTCAAAAAACAAAAGCAGCAGCTCCAAGAAAAACATTTTAACATCAGAAAACACAAATGTTGTCACTCATAAAACTGCAGGATTGAGGCTGTGTGTATATATTTTGTATATACACTATGTTTTGTGTAAATGTGGATGGTTAATTGATGCTCAATTGCATATGGTATAAATTGTCTTTTCAGAAAAGGGGTACTACATAAGATTTTTTTTTCTTCAAACTACTACTTGTCATTCAAAACTTTTGTTTATGCCAACAACAGCGTGTTCATTTGAACCTGTAATTGAATGACTTAGACCAGAGAGGTTGCCAAGCTTCATTACAAAATCTATTTTCTTTATAAGGTCAAAGGTCCAGCAAACCGCTCATTAGTAAAACCTATTTAATGGGCTTGCTAACAACTTGAACTCGTCTGTTTTCTGAATCTCAATAGCACACTTTCCTATTTCAGAACACACAAGTTTAAACCGTCATTCATAAAATGACCCAATTTTGTTTTACCCAGAAAAAAAACAAGAGTCTAAATGATTCTGTCCTTTAATTACCAAAAGTGGTTTTTGCCTTCAAAAACTCATTCCCATTTTTTGCCAACACATTCATTCCTTTCCCAGTTTGACACGAGCCGATTGTTGATCCGTTGCTTATGGGAAACCATTTTGACCACGAGCCGTAACAGAACTTAAGATGAATCTCAATGTTATTTAGTCTTGCCTGTTTTCCACTAATAAATACTATAAGTTTCCAAAGGTTTAGCAATTTTTCAGTTTTGTTTTGAAGCATCTCAGAGCCCGATAAGGCTACAGGAGAGGAAGATTGATCTCAGTGCCACCTTTGATACGCTCACTCTTTATCTCATAACTCTCATTGATTTCCCAAGCGCAGAAACACGGTTGAAAACGTCGGGAGCAGCTTTTATATCTGCCTCTCTGATACTGAATCATAGGGATTCTAAAGATTCTCTACGTTTCACTGTTATTTATTAGCTGCTTAGTTCCTTAATTCCTTAAATGCAATAAATGTGGAGAAAGTTTGACGTCTAGTAATATTTGTTCATATTTGCAACAAATATCTGAAAATAGTCTTAAAGACAAAGAGTAAATTCATAAATGCTTTGACTAAACGTCTGGCCCTACAAGGGCTATAGAGAGACATGCAAAGAGAGTTTTTTTCTGCTATAGATAATATCAAACATGTTTGTGCTTTGCTTCAGATGTTGCAGTAGCAGTCAGTGTTACTTGGCTATGGATCGTAGACCCCCTGTTGTGAAGGGAAGCCTGGTATAGGGATTTCTCCAACATGAAAATCTGCCAGTGAACCCAGTCAAAGGAGAAAACTGTGTGTACATTCAGCTGAAGAAATGAGAAAACTAAACAAGCAATTTTTTGCGTGCTGGCAGGAGGATGAGCAGGCCTTTTGGTGAGCGATGATTGGTGTTGTGTAACGTGACGGTACTTGAATCGAAACTTGATGACACTCTGCTCCCTGCGGAGGAAGGCATTTCCCTGTTTCTGTCAAGAAAGCAAAACTTTGTCGGGTTATTTTCCTCCCTCCTGGCTGATTTTAACAAGGAAAACACACCCTTTCTCTCTTTTTTCTTTTCCCTTCCCTCTGCCAGACCTACTTTAGACAGAACAAAAAAATGCCAGTGGGGGAATATCGAGCGGGCTAACAGACGATGACAGAGTTGCTTCAGAGAGATGTGAGTGACATCAGAAACGATGCAAGTGTGTAGGTGGAAAATTCAATCACGCTGAGAGTGTAGTATGCAGAACAATCCTCCAGAAGCACAAGTGAATAATTCTTACTTTGATAGGGCCAAATCATCAACGAACCTTTGGGTATGAAGGAAGGGATTGATAGAAGCTGAGACGAGGAATTGTTTTGGAGGGTTGGGGAGGCAAGCACAGTCAGTTCTATGTGGGAATATCTGTTTTATTTTATGTTTTTCCTAACTTGAAATGTTAATAGGGGCTAACTGGCCTCTCTAACCCAGAGGATTGGCTGGCCTTGACTGCAGAGTCTGAAAACAAGATGAGGAACCATGAGAAACCATCAATCACAGCCAGTCATTTGATCATTCAGTCCATCTGCTCACACAGTGTGGACAGACTGAAAGTCAGAATAATCACCATTCACACACGGCGGTCACAGTAAATGAGTGTAATAAGAGGCACAAAGAAATAATTTAGCAATGGAGTCAGGACACCGCAGAGATCGTTTTCAGTTGGAGTTTGAGGACATTTGAATTTAAGCTGCTTTGTCTATTGAAATATTTTGAATTTTGAAAACATTTTTTTACAATTATTCTTAGTTTGATGCTTTCAGGAATGAATTTGTGATTCGTCTATAAATTAAAGCATGACCCACTTCTCTGAACCCCATCAGACCTCATGCTACTGTGATTCAGTTTAATGTAATTCAGTTGCAATTTGTATTAAAGGGGCAGTATTATGTGTTTGTCAGGCACATAGTGCCATTTTTACAGCACAATCAAGTAACTATGTTAACTGAAATTGTAAAAAGAAAATTACTGTATATATGATGAGGTGGGTTTTCAGTCGTATCGAAATAGATGCGTTATGCAACACTGATGTGGAACCATTTTTTTTTCGCATCACACGAGTCATGTGATTACTAACCAGATGTTACTACTGACCGAAATGATGAAGGACACAATGGGAAATAGTAGGATGATGGCTTGTTTTAGTTTTTTCCAGACAATGTGCAGCTGGCTCCACCAGAGCTCTTACAGAAAGACATGTGACATTCCAACATGTTGAATCTGTAGCTATAATGTAAAATCACCAACTACAGTTTCCCCAGAATGCCACATACGTAGCCAAGTAGGCGGGGCTTGTCGCTCCAATGCCTGAATAAGACTCTGACATCTCTGATGGCTGATAGTTGATCAGCGCTAGCGCCATGGCTGAGTTATGAATATATATCATAATGTTTACATCCATCCCTACTATGATTTTTAATGACTTGTCATGTGAAAAAGTTTATTCACATGTGATTTTAATTTAATTTCTATTGAAATGGACACACCACAATTACTGAATTTAGTTGGGTTTTTTTTGTTATCAGGAGAATATAGACAAATATTTTCTCACATTTGTAATGAAAATGCAGCGACTGATGTTTATGGTAGGAAATAACTATAAGACCATGGCACCATTTATATTTTGCTTGACTTTTTTCTAAGGTGTAAAACAGAGACCTGATTGTTGAGACGGTGAGATTTTCCAGTCCGGATTGGATCCTTGTTTCAGCATTTTCTCCACAATAAAAGTCCAGAGGGGAACCAGCCTTCCCATGTCCCCTTAATTAACCAAACGCACAAAGTTTTTAAAACTTAACGGTATCTTGAACAGTTTTTCCAAAAACTTTGTTTGTGAGCAGCCACAAATGCTATGCAGCCCCGCAGAAAGTAGTGAGAAGATACAACTGATACAACTGCTGCTCAGATATTACAGCAATGCCCCAATAAAAATATGACTCAATCATCCATCTGCTCCCCTGGGCATGGAGGGTTTTTAATTTCATGTATGGCTTTCATTTTAATTTCATAGTAAGTAGGACTGCAAACATCTTGCAACTTTATTATGATCAATAAAGAAATGTAATGTCTGTGGCCTGAGAATCCCACCATCTGGATCATTTTGCACTGCGTGGCAGTGTGAATTCTTCATGCATCTGGGTTAGCACTTAACTTAGCTTTTTATTGAAGCAGGAGCTCTCATTCAGCTTTTACATGACAAAGCTGAAAAATAAAAACAATATTAAGCTTTTGTTTATTTTTCACTCATATCTGTATTTGGCTGAACAAAAATATGAACAAACTGTAACGATAGCTGGGCCTCTCTACAGCTCTATGAAATATAATATCATGGCACCATTAAAAAAACAAAAAGAAACCAACAACAACAAAAATCACATCAAAACATTTAGTAAACCTTCTGGTTTATTAAATACAATTCATTGAACACGTTGCAGTGAAGTGGCTAATCTCATCACAAAGCAGTATGTTTCCAATTATACAACGTGTAAAACAAGAGCAGGTGAAAGGCTCATTGTTAAGCAGTCGGGTGCTAATTAATGGTGTGTATTGGACAGAAAACACTCAGCATCGTGATTCATCACAAGAGTTTGTTCTCGCTCCAACATATGTTGTTGCAAACCTTAAATTGTTAGTGATGGAGGATCCAACTTTTTCATTGCTGGAGATCTTTCATGTAAATTTCAGGCTGAAGATGTGGCGCTTTCAGTGATGCAGTTGTATACCAGGAGGCTATGAACGGAAGAAAAATGATTCTGACTGTATGGTACGATGCATGATGTGAGCCACGATTTGTATCTGGCTTTTCTCCTTCTATACAGCCTTTTCTTTTCGTAGTCTTTTCATTTCGCTGCTGTACGTCGGTAAGGTTTTGCTGGTCTGGGACCCAAAAGGTTTTCAATGCACTCTAATGGAAAACAAAAACCGCCTGATTACGTTTCGGATCCCGCCCATTTCTGTACAAATCACAGAGATGCCTATTTGCTTTGGATAAGTATTATGACAGGACCTCAGAGTTCAGCAAAACATAGAAGGTAATAGAAATGCACTTTGTTAAATTTTTGGCTGATATCCCATATGACGGTATACTAAAACTCATCTGGCCAATAACCGATACCGATACAGTATATATCAAAAGCTTGTAAAATGTACTGCTGGTGAGGTTTCTTTTCTTTTTTGCAGTTAGCCGCTCTCTTGCTTTCTCTTTTGGCCACCATGAACTCATCGTAATGGTGGATCTTGAGATGGTTAAAGTTCAAAGTCTTGTAGGACTTTGTTGTTGCTCCTCCTGGCATCACCAATGCTGATCAGTCATTGCAAACAGCAGGTCTGCTTTCAGTTTCTGACACTTCAAAAAACTTTGACACCGCTGACGTTTTCACTTGGTTCTGCTCTCCAGCCGTGATCAGATTTAGTTTGGCGCGTGTGATGTCATGACGTTGTGCTGTGCTGCAGGCATCATTGTCGCTGGTTTGTCATTTAAGAACAACATCTTTTCTATCTGTGAGTTATTTTGACGGAATGGCTGATTAAATCTTACAACCAATATTGGTCGACACTGATACCATGCCGATAATATCGTGCATCGCTAGTAGGAAATTGCAGGATAATTTTTACTTTACAAATTACTGACATGTTTGATTCGCACGGGATCAACAACAGACAATCTCTGCAGTTATTACAAACAGCATGACTGTTCCAAAGTAAAACTAATCCCATGCCAATACGGCTTAGCATGTCCTGTTTTCTTTACCACATATGAAACGTCAAGCAAGCATTTCTATATTCATAAGGAGTCTGAAGCTCCATGGCGACTAAAAGCTAGACTCGTCTTTATTGTCCTCAGAGTGAGTTACATCTTTGAGTGGATTTGAATCATTTTCACTGCATAGTGTAACTCTTAACCACCTCGGCCACAGGAGGCAGAATTAAGGAAAAGTCTGCCAGAGTTCTGGTGTGTAATGCAGACAGTTTTTTTTCCCTTTGATCTACAAAACAACTGCATCTTCAACACAATACAAATACTCCCAGAGCTCCAGCAGTCATAGTTGCGAAACCTGCTAGATGAAAAGATTGGCTCACTACACCTCATCTTTGAGTGTTTGCATTGTTTTCTATAGAACCCCCCGATGGTTAAAGGAATGACACGTTACGCCGTCACTTCGCAGAATCATCCCGTCTCCCAGCAGGTTGATGCCGCAGACTTCCACGGTGAAAGCTGTCCCCATGACGTCTCACGGGGTGTTTCTCAGTTTCACTGGAGCTGATTTTCTGAATAAATAGAAAGAAGACATCTAAGACGTGAACTCACGGAAAGGCAGAAAATATAGGACATGCTGCCAGGGACGACAGCATGCAATGTTGGAGACCAAAACAAAATAAATTCCAAGGATTATACACGACCACGTTCTTCTAAGCTGTAGATGCATAAAAATATACCAAAACCACAAATAAAGATGAACACAAACGGATATCCAAACCAATACTCTGGAAATGTGTGTGCAAGTGGCTCTTTTATCCAATTTCTATTTTCTCACTCACTTCTTATTTGCCGTCCTGCTGCTCTCATTTCCATTCAATGACGAATCTGCATGCATGCAAAATAGCTTCTTCTTTTAAAATGCTTTAATAGCCACAGACATATTTGTGTGATTCCCAGTGGAATTGTGCTGAGTTGTTTTAGCCTAACATGACTGCATCAATCCTTAACTATTTATGTAGAATTTAATTACAAGGTGTGTCAATGTTACAGCGTATGTGGTGGTAAGACGTTTCATTTTATGCACACTGCACAGCCTGACGCATAAAGACAAATTAATTCATGTGTATTTGGTTTGCGTATTAATGATCAGGTAAGTTAATAAAAACAGAATGGACCTTTAAAATCTTATTGAAATCATTTTGAAGACCGGTTTAAAATCATACTGAATAAATACTCTAAATACTCTAAATACTCTTATTCTATGTTGTGTTTTGAAACATTTCATTGTCTCCAGATGTTCAGGATCCAGCTGTTTTGTTAAAAAAGCTCTCAGCATATTTCACATGATGTTTTGATGTCCATTATAACTTCAGATATCTTGAGGTAATCAAGTCTTTAAAAAAAAAGAAAGAAAGAAAGAAAGAAAAAAGAAAGAAAGAAAGAAAGAAACTGATAAATTACTTTGATCAACCAGGTTATGTACCAGTCTGTCTCCTTGACGATGCACTCCGTAATTTATTTTTATTTGTCTTTGAATTTAGAGAACCACAGAGAAGAACCTTGGTTTAAGAGACTTATTGCTATTGAAGTCCTTCCCCTTTAAATGCCCGTTGGTTAGTCTAAATTGAAATTCAAGATGCATCTCTAAATCACGACTGGACCGTTTATCATTTTATGATGACCTTGGTGAAGGTCACATGCCTAAGCACATTAATCCAATGATGAAGGATGTTAGCATGTCAGATTTTAGCAGTAGATCAAACTTTCTGGAGGGTTTTTATGTCTTTGCTTTAAGGTCTTTTACAATTTTACCATTTCAATTGCTCACAATGGTTTATTTTATTTCCATGCCTAAGAAACGTGGAGAGAAGCGCCAAAGAAAGAAACTGAGCACAAAGCATTCGACTTTGCAGCTGAACGTTGCCAAAAGTGATGACGTTACGTGAGGAACACGGATTTCGGCCATGACTGCACAACACAATGGCCACCTGAGAAAAAGAACAGTTATAGCAAAGACTCAGACTCGAATGTCAGTTTATTAAATGACATTTTTATGGCAATTTGCTCAGTGAGGCGGAGGCAGCATAAGAGGAGACGTCTACATGGAAAAGTAGCTGGAAACTCTAATGGAGCGGCGCGCTAATCGGTCCAAAGCGCTCTGCGGGGAGCTCAGTTGGTCTGCACATTTTTATCTGGCCTGTGATTTATTACAAAAATTTGAATAATAATATAAAAACTAATTCTGGTATTCATGTGAACAATTTCTTTTTTTCTGTTTTGTTATTTTATTTTTTATGTAAATTGTCATCCCTTCCCGTTTTACCCCAACAACTGTGTCAGCAGAATACTTTCTACTGCTCAGCTGTGTAAAACTATGTGACTGGAATGTGAATGGAAATAGCTGGAAATCTCACTTTTCTCTGACTGATTTGACTCAAGCACTGGGAAAAAAAGAAAAAGTTGTGCAGCTGCTAATCTGTGGTTGACAGCTGATGTTTTTTTTTTTTACACAAATTACATGTAAAGACTGTAAACCAACATGTTTTCTTACATAAGAAACTTTGTTTTCCTTCAACCAACACAAACAGGATCAGGCTGCTAACTGCCAGAGCTCTCTGTCAACATGGCTGCCTTAAATCTTGTGTCATTCATTAAAGTCAACATGTTCCTTCTGTTGCAATCTGTTTGCACGCAAAAATGTTGCTAACACTTTTTTAATCATCTGCTGTGGCAGAAGAAGAGACCGGTTGTAGTTCTCAAGGTGTAACAGCAGATTTAATCTTGTTCTTCAATGTAAATAAATGACACTATTCCTGGTGGGTGAAACAAGAATATGTTTTCTGTTTTTTTTTTTTTTAAAAACAGCTTTCTGACCTTGTGTTTTCAAGCGACACATCGTCAAGCTGGTGCTTTCGGAGGGTGGTGGCTTCTAATCCTCAATTTTATCTTAAAAATGTAGCTTAATATTACCTATCTGCCGTAAAAAACAACAGAAATTATCATTTATAAAATAAAGAAATACAAATGTTTTATTTTTGGTTTTGGAGCTATAAACTATATTTACTCTTTAGAAAAACTGATCTGTTTCTGCTGTCTCTTTAATGTGTGCAAAGCAGCTTTGAGAATGAATGGGGAGTAAAGTAATTCGCTTATTAACAGTTTACAGTGTCAAGGTTAATGAATTAATTACTGAATATAATTTAGATTGTGACCTGCTGTACATGATACACAAATAAAGTAAATAATAAAAGACTTGGACAAAGTTTCTAGTAGTAATGGTTCGTCTTCAGCTGTTTTTACCTTAATTTCAGTTCAGTGCCGATGAACAGAGATGAGTCAGAACCTCAGATAATGTCGGTGTCATTCTATTATGAGCTATAAGAGACGTTTAAAGGGGCACTAACCAGATACCAAGGTCAGGCTACAATGAACATATAGAATGACAGCTCAAAGAATTATTCCGCCTTACATTATCGCTCACATAAAGCATAATGCATCAACCTTTGGCCAGGGCTACAGATATCTCTCCATGCTGTCAGTCTGTCCTGAGGAGCTTAAAGCTGGGCGGTGTTGCTACAGGCTGACTTTAACAAACCATTTGAAAAGTGTAGCAATAACACAAAATGATCGATGAGAGAATGAATGATGAGTGTTGGTTATTAAAAGTGCATCTGAATAAACTGGAATATTATCTAAATGATTATTAATTTCACAAATTGTGTGCAAAAGATGAAGTTTAAAGGTTCACACATTTCAAGTGTTTATTTCTGTTCATTTTGATGATTATGACCTCACTGAAAATCCACATATAATGGATAATCAGAAGATTATGTTAAACTAGCTTTGTTTTATTGTATTTTGGTTATTTAACAGACTAATGTAGGAAATGTTTAATTTGTTTAACAAAAAAATTTGTGACTACAGATTTCTAACCAAAACCAGTCTGGAAGTTTTGTCCCTAGCTAGACTTTTAAGAATGAAAGCATAGTAAACACTTTATGGTAAACAGCAGATATAAACTCCAAAAGTAATATAATCAAAAACAATGATGGATATACAACAATGCCAACTGCTTTTGGAAATTTTAGCCAGTGTCCGAAATAAAACATGCTTTGCGATATTTAACATTACACACATTTCCCACACACGTTGGGTAAGTCTTTGTGACTTACCCAGCTCTCAGAGAACATCAGTATCAGCTCGTCATACTGTCATGTTGACAGTCTTTCCATGACTATGTAAAACATAATGTGGTCATAACATTGAATTTGGTATTAATTAAATTGATAAACTTGTTCTGTTTCATTGATCTTGTGTAGTATTCTAATTTTCAAACAAGAATTTGCAAGCCATTTTAACCACACTAAGCAGAGTTAAACACTTTAAATATATCAACTTTTGTGTAATAAAGTTAAATGTCATAAGTTTAACATTTGAAAAAATAAAATGAATGTTTCCATGAATTCTAACTAATTGAAATAGACTTGCATTTCAAGACAAATTAAGATTTTTTTCTGTGAAACTATTTGTTTGTCAATACACTTTTTCCATGTGTCTGTTGTATCTGTGTTACATATGTATCTTTTTTTAAGAATAGTTTTTTTAACCCCTGTATGTAGCAATAGCAAAATTCACGTATTTCCAAAGTAATTAGAGTTAGAAGAACCAGTAAAACTTTAACTTTAGCTAATCAGGAACTTAAGTGTAACATGGGGGAACTGCTTCAGAATCAGAGCAGAGGAGCTGTGAATTAAAGGAGAGGGGGTGAGGAGGAGAGCGGTGGCATTTAATTTAAGACAGTATCTAATTGGATTTTACTTTGATGTTCAATACCAGTCACCATGGGATGGACAGAATGGGCCTTTCTTCAGGGAGATTTATCTTAAACACTGTAAAAATATTCCATATTTTCTTATTAACTTTAATCTGCATCACTTAGCTCAACAGACAATTTTGAAAACAAACATGTCTGTGCCACGGCGGAAAACACACTTCCTGGAACATGGAGCGGCTGAGAAAAAACTGATCTACTGTAACAACCTCACTGACTCGTGCAGTGTGAGCTCTCAATAAAAGTAGTCATCTAACTCAAATTCTCAAACGTTACTCATGTGAGAAGCTCTAGAAATGTTTAACTGAATGATAAAAAGCAAGAGTGACATAGAAGAGGGTCCAGGAGAAACAATTAAATTCATTATTTGCTTCTTTGTCAGCTTAGTTGTCTTGAAAACCAAAAAGGTGGTAAAAGATCCTCAAGACAAGACACTTGTAATGTTCAAGAATGCATTTGGTCTAATATATCTTTATTATGTATGTGTGTGACCTCAAAACACTTGAAAAAAAGTATTTTATTTGTTAATAAGAATTAGACTGAGGTAAAAACTTACTCTCTTAGAGTAAAAGTTATCTCAGTCAGAAAACAATTGTATGACTCAGAGTATTTTAAAAGGGGTAGTATTATGCTAAATTGACTTTTTTTTAAGACTTACATCATGTTATAATGTTATTCCCTCATCAAAAACATATTTGAGGTGTTGCCTTCATTCTTTCATGCGTGTTTGAGAAATTAGTTAATCTCCCGTAGCAAACAATTCTTCTGTGCAAAATGCCTGGGTGGACCTTGCTCCGCCTTCAAGAACGAAGCTCCTCCCCAGAGATGCAGTTTCCACACACAGCTCCTTCAAACTAGCAAGCAGCAATTAGCAAACAACTGGTGGAACTGCGAATCAGCTGAGCTCATTTTATGAGCTACTGTTCAGCGCATCACAGGTAGAAATGTTGTTAAAGGGATAAAAGAGGAGCTTTTTAAAAAAGATAGTGGCAAAATTACAAGGCATTAAATTATGAAGTCAATTTATTTTAAGTCATATTTCCTATATACTGTATATAATTTTTATAACAACTGAAGGAAACATAGTTACTTGATTGTGCCAGCGAAATACACAACACTTCCCCTTTAATAAAACATAACACTCACAAGCTGAAAAGTGTATTTCCTGTTTTAATTACTGTTGAGCATCAAACCTCAATCTGCTTCCTCGTTCTCAGTCAGCACTTCAAATACCTTATCAGGGACACAGGAAGAAATATCTTAGTGAAAACTTACGACAAGCTCAGAATTAACCCTGTATACAACAGATACTGTAATAAAAGCTTAATAACAGGTTTTTTCATTAGCTTTTCACATATTCAGGGATCCAAAAACAATGGCAGCATATGACTAACTACTGGCTGAACTTTTTTATGGAAGTTATCATTGCCAAAACTGCAATACTATATAAATGTTCCGTTTCCTCCTACAGATTTTTTCTTTTTTTACTTGAATGTTTCAGATCATCCAACACGTTTTGATTGCAGACAAAGCGAATCGGGGTAAGCACAAGTCGGACTGCCTTCGAACACAGACAGTTTGATTAAGGTCACACCACAGGATCTCAATTGAATGCAAGTTCCAACTTTGATTAGGCCTCTTCCAAACCATGATTTTATATTTCCTGAGCCATTCAGAGTTGTCCTTGATGGTTTGCTTGGAGAGCACTTGAAGACGAACTGAAACATTCTCCTTCAGGATTGTCTGCTATAGAGCATTATTCATGGTTGCATCAAATATAGCAAATCATTTAGGTCCTGAAAGAGCACAGCACTCTTAGAATGTCAAACCCACACAATCTATGAATGTGGGCATGACGTTCGTTCTCTGAAATTCTTGCTTAGTTTTCTGAAATGTTGTGTATTTTAATGTTGCACAGACCTTCCAAAAAAGTTCCCCTTTTGTCTCATCAGTCGACTGAATATGTTCCCAAAAGTTTTAGGACACATCACAATCATTTCTATCAAACAGGAGACGTCTGTCATCATGTTATCTTTGGTCAGCAGAGAGTTTAGCTTTGAAATTCTCCCATGGAAATCTTTTTTCTCTCTTTCTTATCTTACAACTTACACAGAACTTAAAACTACAGCATGTAAACTTTTATAAAAAATGTTTTTATCTTTTCTACTGCAGTTCATCTAAGCTTTAAAAAAATATGATCACGGTTTATAAACAATATAAAACAGGGGGTTTGGCAACTTGTTCACAGAGGGGCCGAGTTGGTTTAGTTTTTTTTAATCTAGTGCATTGAGTCATAATTGAAAACCTAAATTTTACATTTGTTCAGATTGTCGTTTTCTGTCATTAAAACGTGTCATTGGACCAGAAGTACAAACTGAAGAAATCTGTAAGGTAGCAAAACCTTTTGAGGTCAAACTACGTCTTTCAGATCTAACTTCCATAAATGAACACAGTCATGAACCTCCACTTTGAGGCCTTTCAGATCATGCAGGGTGGGTTAAAGAGTCAAAGGGGCGTGGCCTAAGCTTGCAGCAGTCACCTGTTTAAGACATGTGGGATTTCCTCTGAGCTTTGTGCTGCCTTCTTCATGTAGATGGGAAGTTCAAACACATTTAGTGCTTTTAATAAAATCACATTTGTCATCTGTATGTCAACTGCATCAGATTTCTTTTCTCAGATCAGACTTAAAGTGGCACACTGTGCCGCTGCCTTCGCCTTTCCTTAATCTCATGTTGCCCCTGTAAATCAAGTGGTTGCGGGTTCATCGTGACATTACTTTAAACTCATATTTCATGCTGAGGACTCAGTTGATTGTGTCATAAACACAAACAGATCATGTAATGAAAAGATCATCCAGAGAATGCTCCAGAGAGTTGAAAGCTTTTGTCACGGCAAATCAGAAACAGATGACTGAGGAAAATGTGGATTTAGTGCAGCTAATATAAGATTTAACTAAAAATATTTGCCATTGCATGAATTTCTAATATTGTTCAGTATTATGCTGGATGTAATATGGTGTTATAATTAGAGGTTCAATATTAATCATTTTATTGTCCTGATACTGAAAAACCTTCTAGGTCAGATATCAGTGCCCCATCCATAAGGGCAGATCTAGTCACTTTACTTCTACGCTTCTTGCTCTGAGTTGGCATAATGCTTTATTATTTATTATTTTTTGAATTCCTAATCGCATTTTTTGAACCATTTGAAAGAAGTTTGTTGCATTTATTTGTACGTTTCACCAAGTTCTTCAACCTGTTGTTTTTGTTACTTTCATTTTCTTCATTATTTATTTTATATTGGCTTTTTCACTCCTAACTGAACTGACAGAACAAATTAGTGTTTTTTTTTTTTTTTTTTACATGTTTTACCAAGCTGGTGAAGCTACTGGTGTGTCTAAGTGAGCTGTTCTGATACAGAGATAACAAGTAAATTTGTATTTCGGTACATCCATCTCTGTGTTTAAAAAAAAGAAAGATTTTATGTTAATTTAGCTGTTTTTCTGTATTGGATGGTATCGGTTAATACTAAACGTCAGATATCGGTATCAGTATCAGAAGTGAAAAAGGTGGATTGTGTATCTCTAATTATAATCACTAACACCTGACATCACCTCCACTCTCTGTTCAAAATATCATGCAGTGATCAGTTAAGGGACATAAAATACCTCAACTTTAGATCAGCATCCTGACAAAAACTCCTCCTCCTGCATTTCTGGTTCTGCTGCAGTGCCAGCTTTAATTTGGACATAAACAGAAAAAATAAGTTAGAATTCATCTAACTTTTCATAGTCATTCTATAACTGTGCTCCATTTTGTTCACATCTGTGCATTACTCCTGATTGAGAAACGTCACCTGACTGAAGTGTGTGTAGGTTGGAGTCTTCATCTTGGCTTGACAAATATTTTCACTTTTATAAATTGCTAAATATTTTGCGCCACAAGTTAAAATGAGAATATCTGAGCTGTTCCAGCCTCACAAAAAGTCCCTGCAGTAAAATCTTATTTTCTTTGGAGGGAGTTAAACATCTGTGTGCTGCTTTTATCAGAGCTTCAGGAGCAACAATAGCACAACAAAAAGAAAACAAAAATGTATTTTGGCCACTAAGAATAAATATCTGTCATCCAGACCAAGATATGTTTAATTTAATACCAAGGAATCCTCTCTGTGTTGTGGACTTGTAACCTTCTTGGTGCTGGTAGGGTCAGTCAAAGCTGATCATTCTGATTAAAAATGCAGCTCTGCTTATCCTTGATGCTAAAAACTCCTTTGTGTCACTACCCCCCAACCCCCCAACTTTGGTCAAATACTCAACATTTCATTTCGTGGAGTGGAAGTGTGACAAAGTGCAAATATCTGACTGAAAACAAATCCCAACCATTTAGTGATGCAGCTGTCCATATCAACATCCAGATCGGTGCTCCCGCTCCCAGACAGCGCATTAAGGTCTTTTTATCGTGGCTCCAGTTTGATTACGCTTCTATCTTTTCAACCGCCGAATTCTGTCAGCAATCTATGCACTGATCGCTGAAATCTGCCAAAGGCTATGAGAAATAATAGCACTTTAACACGAGATAAGATGTCAACATGGATAGGATTTTAGATGAGTCCATTAAAAATAAAGTTCACATCTTTCTGTGTTCATGTGCCTCGCCGAATATTAAGACCCACATCAAATCCAATTCAGCCACTGAAGTGTCTGTTTTAGTTTCAACTTTTCAACTTGTTTTCAGCCTAATCAAATCTAATCACACTTTATTAATCCCAAAAAGAGAAAACTGTGTTGTATTTTCTATAAACGTAAATACAATAAGTCCTTATGGAGAGGAATAATGCGATGGGGAGGAATGACTTCCTGTGCTGATAATTCACACAGCAGAGCTGAGCCAGTCGGTGACTAAAACGCTGAATTAATTTTGTTCTAATTAAATTTTGAGGAATGCACATCAGGAGTACCAGGAGTAAACAATAATGAAAGAATGAGTCAATTGTTTTTCTGAAGCTCCTATGACAAATATGTCTGAAATCTGAAGATGGCCTCCAGGCATTTGTGTGCCGCTGATTAGGATAAGGACAAACTCTGATACTTTCATTTAAATAAGAGACTTCTTTCCCCAACAGTATTTGCTTATAAAACAAAGATATACTGTAAATGCAACTTCAATGAGTTTTTAAAGCAAGAATTTTGGTGCACACACGTTTCCATTTTAATGTGGATTTTCAGAATCATCCCATACGAGCTGGAATGATGCACAGACGACGCCTTGGAATGACGACATCACTGCGATGGTGGAATGTTCTCAGACAGATCACACTCACTTTCACCAAACCTTCTTTAGTAACACTTTATTTGACAGGGTGTGCATAAGACTGATATGGCACTGTCATGAACATGAACATGAAGAAGTCTTTATGTCAATTTATGACTGTTGTCATGAAGTGTCATTCTGTAAATAATGACACTTTTAATGAAAAGTTGCTTTGAAAGTTACATTAATAGTCCAATAAAAATGGCAACTTTGCATTATTTGGTAGAAAATGACACTTTAATGGACTTTTAATTAATTTACTAAACTATTATTTACCAAATGACACTTAAAGACAAGTCATAGACATTCATAAACACTCCTTCATGTTTATAACAGGTGTCATGTCATGTTTATGACAGTTCCATATCAGTCTTATGCACATCCCTTCAAATAATTCTTTGCAATTATTGTTCATGTGTGTTATTTCATACTGTTATCACATTCGAAATAAATAAAATAAATTAAAAAAATAAAAATAATTAAATAAATAAACAAATCTGGTCTCCAAACACTGCTTGCTCCGTTGGTGGGCTGCCTCAAACTTTCAGTTTGAACCACTAACACCATTTCAATCTGGAAAGACTCAGACGGAAAAAAAGGAACAATTAAAAGATTTAATGACAGGAATGAATAACAGTTCTTTGGCGCTCGGGCCCCGGTAGCTGATCTGATCTGAGATTTGATGTGAACTTGATGAACATCCCGATAACTGATTAGGGATGCTCTCCCCCGGGGCCCGACACGGGTGGTGGAGGTCAGGAAAGGGTGCCATCCTAGAGCCGAAGGATGTGGGTGGAGAAGGGGAGGTGGTGGGTTGAACGCAGCTGGGAACCGGCTGACGGCTTGGGTGTGGATCCTTTTATGCAGAGCCTGATTGATGATTGGACGCACAGGGTGAGGACCAGTGCTGAGGTCGGAGATGAGCATGACGTTGATGGGTGAAAGGACGGGGTGGAGTCTTCCAGCCTGAATTTACACTATCAGCTACATCTTGACTTATACTAGTATTGGTAGTTACATGAAATAATAACTTTATGAGGGTTTTTTTTAAGTTCCTTAGGTTCCTACAAAGCAGTGGAGAACAGTAATGCTGATGTTTTGAAGCTGTAGTTATAAAGTCATGAGCTCCTGTTTGGCGGAGAGAAGCCTGACGTTTTATAAACTAAGCTCTCTGAGCTGCCTGCACTGGATTAAACAAGTTTTAAACTAATACTCTGTCATACATTTTCCACATTGAACAAAGTTCAAGTAAAATTTGTTTTAAAGCTCCATGCTGATGCAAACCTCCTGCTTGCACCCAGGTTTGTGTCTGTTTCTGCCAGGCTGTGTGATCTCCGAGAACAGACACGTTGTACGGGCTGCAGAAACTTTTAGGTGTCACAGCAAGAAACACAACGTCTTTTAAATACACAAAATATTGCGACTATAACAGCCTGGTGACGCGACAAACATCATCCTATAAATAAAACCCATGTCGTGCCTTAGAAGATGAAGAGCTAAGTGGCTTTGCAAGCAAGCATCATAAATAAACTTTAGAAACGTCAAGTGCTGGAGTGAAAATAAGAGAAAAACAATCAATTTGGTCAGGAAAACCTTGAAAGACCCTGAGAGAGCTTGGAGAATTACTTCTCAAAAAGTATTTTAAAATATTACAACCAAGGAAGATGAATAAATAAATCAATAATGACACAAAGCTTTTGAGAAAGTGTCATATATGATGTCTTTGTATTATAAAAACTGCTTAGTTAAAAGCAAGCAAATGTATTTACTGATACAGCTCTTGGATGGATGGACGGACGGACGGATTTTACTGAGCTGGATAAAGTTAAACCCTCAAAATGTGACAACAGTTTTACCAAAGAATGGACTGAAGAGAAAATCAAACTCTAGATCATAATTAAATTAGAAAATTCTTTAGTAACAGTAATTATGTGTTTTCCAGGCACGTAGTGCCATTTTGTAGTACAATCAAGTAAGTATGCCAACTCTAGTGGTCAACATCATGAAATTGGCCCTCTGTCTCTTTAAGAAACTCCTGCTCTTTCCATCACTCTGCCTTCAGGAATTCATCACAATATTATCTATTGTTATATACCCTGAAACAACGTTTTTACCTGCGTTACACATGGACGTATTTTATATAATGAGCTCAGTAGATGCTTGCTAATTGCTGCTGACTAGTCTGAAGGAGCTCAGTGGGAGAGTTGTGGGGGAGGGCTCCTGTGTGAGAGGGAAGCTTGTAAACTGCAGCTCTGAGGAAGAGCTACGTCTTCGAAGGCGGAGCTAGGCCCACCCAGGCATTTTGCACAGCTGAACGGTTTCTATTGGAGATTAAAGGATTTCTCAAACATTCATAAAATAATTAAGATAACACTCCAGTTAGGTTTTTGATGAGGGAATAACATTATAACTTGGTAGAGCTAAAAAAAACAGTTGATCCTACATAACACTGAAAGGACGAACAGAATTTTTTTTTCCAGTCATCCCAGATCAATCAACCAATGAACCAACCAATCAGTCCAACAGGAAGTGGATTCGTTCCCGTCTTTCATCACCTTTGTGACTGATAATTGAAACTGTGAGCAGATTTTACTTCAAACTTTAAACTTGTTAAATTGAGATTTTTCTCATAAGCCTCAAAACATTTGACTTTGTTTCCAGTTCTGAGCTCTGCACTCAAACGAATCTCTGAGCAGAACCAGAAAGCCCACTGAACTTAACTCAGCGATGAAACATTGCTAATGGCGCCGTAGTTTTCCTGTCTGGAGTCATTTCACTTTTAAACTTAAGCACTGCTGTGGGAAATGCATTAACACCACAAACATCAGAGAGACTCTCTGCACGCTGACGTGAACACCCATTATCACAACTCTTCATTATCACAGAATTATTCAGTGACTGTGAATGACTTGAAATGATCTGCTGTTATCCCTGCCCTCTAGTAAATTGCTGAGTGCAGCGTTTGAATCATTTATTTCACCTTTTTTAATTTCTTTCTAACACAACCACAAATTTCTTCCTAACTGCGAGTTGAATTGGACATACCAGAAGGCTCCGGTGTTATTTTGCATCACTGGCTGATTTTCTTTTAGAAAAAGCCTCCATCTTAATGGTGTGAACTGCAGCTCCGTCGTGGTGCTTGACTCCAAAGTCTTGTTCTTGTTTCCTGAGAGTGTCGCGCAGCTTCCTACTCTTTTAACGGCGGACATATGCCCCTTACTGTTTATTCCGGCACTCTCCCACCGCCTGGAGCCAATTTTCAGGAATAAACGGCAGCAAAAGTGAAAGACTGTGGAGTAGGACCTGAGAGGAGACTGAAGGGGGTTTTACGGGTGTTTCTGCATAAAAGTGGCTAATAGAAATCCGTGCACTTGGAAACATGACATGATTAAAAAAAAGCAAAGTAGAGCTATTTAGTCGATTCACAGCTGCATAAAGGAATTCGCGCAGATTGAGAGTTAGCATTTAAAATGTTGGATGATTGAAATGTAACTGAAGTGTCATTTAGCTGTCATAATATTTAAATCTCATTGACAGCATGTTCAGTAAACACTCTTGTTTCACTGATCTGTTTGCCCTTTTTTTTTTTTCCAATTTCTTCTTAGAACTTGAAATGAACCAGATGCAGGCCGTACAGCTCCCACTACTACTCCCATGTAATGTTGATGGATTGAGACAGTGGAGCTGAATGTATTGCTGTGATCATTCATCTTGCCAGATGCAGCAAATCAGCACACCGAGGCGTAGCTCCCAAAAAAAGAAAAAAAAAATCAGCCGCTATTGACAGAAGAGTTGCCTTCATCCAAGGACAAACAAGCAAAAACTTTCAGCCTCAAACAATAAGTTGATAAAATGTAGCGACTGAAGTGGGTTTTCTAAAGATGGAGTGTCATTTAATGTCTCAGCAAGAAAAAGAGACTGAAAAAGTCTCTCCCTTTGTAATCTAAAAACTGCCTGGTGATTTATCTGGCTTTTTGTTAGTTTTAAACACAAAAATATGCTCAAGTGATTTACATCTGATGCTAAACCTGTTATTTATTTCCAACCGACTTTTTGCATACTACGGAACATGCAGACTACGCATAGAAAGGCCAGGATTCAAACCCAGAACCTCCTTGCTGTAAGGCAGAGGTTCCAAAACTTGGGGCGCGCCCCCTTACAAGGGGAGGGGGGCACCGTGCCATTGCAGGGGGCGCGCGGGAAGCTGTCTGGATGAAAAAAAACATGAACGCTGTATGCACTGGGTTTTTACCTTTGAGTGGCCAACTCTTTTATTCCTATGTGAATTTGATACAGTAGGGGCTTCCAATCAATCAATCAATCAATCAAATTTTATTTGTATAGCACATTTCAGCAGCAAGGCATTTCAAAGTGCATTACATAATTAAAATAAAAACAGAAATAAACAGTGAGAAAGAGAAAGAGATAAAAAATAAAAAAAATAATAAAAAAATAAAAAAAATAAAAAAAACATTACATCATTAAATCGTCGAAAAGAAAGAAAAAGAAATTAAAAACATTAAAGACATAAAAACATGGAAGACGTCAAAACCCGCACTCTAACCCTAATTTAGCCATAAGCAACTCTAAACAGGTGGGTTTTAAGTTGAGATTTAAAAACACCCAGTGTTTCAGCTGTTTTACAGTTTTCTGGAAGTTTGTTCCAAATCTGTGGTGCATAGAAACTGAATGCTGCTTCTCCTCGTCTGGTTCTGGTTCTGGGGATGCAGAGCAGAACCAGAACCAGAAGATCTGAGGGGTCTAGACGGTTGGTACAGTAATAACAGATCTTTAAGGTATTGTGATGCCAAACCGTTCAGTGATTTATAAACTAACATCAGTATTTTAAAGTCTATTCTCTGAGCTACAGGGAGCCAGTGTAGGGACTTTAAAACTGGTGTTATGTGCTCTATCTTCCTGGTTTTAGTGAGAACCCGAGCAGCAGCGTTCTGGATCAGCTGCAGCTGTTTGATTGATTTATTAGTCAGACCTGTGAAGACGCTGTTGCAGTAATCAATGCGGCTAAAGATAAACGCATGGATGAGTTTCTCTAGATCGTGCTGAGACATAAGTCCTCTAATCCTAGAGATGTTCTTCAGGTGATAGAAGGCCGACTTTGTGACTGTCTTAATGTGGCTCTGAAGGTTCAGGTTAGAGTCCATCACTACTCCCAGGTTTCGGGCCTGATTGCTGGTTTTTAGTTGTTCCACACTTCCCATATCTGTGTCCTCTGTCACTTTTATCAGCAGTTAAAACTGTTTAATCCAATGTTAATGTAGTGTTATAGAAATATACATAATTCCACAGAAATAGTTTCCAGGTGAGAAGTTCCGGTTCTTAAGGTGGGCGTGGTGTATATAAGGGAGCTGCTGCGTTCATTCAGGCATGTGTCTTTGTTCTTCCACTGTGTGGCTTGCGTCCGGTGGACTCTGGCAGCGGAAAGCAACAAATCGCTGGCTGGTGCATGTTGCGCTGATATTCTGGTGGTAGGTAGTGATGGGCAAATGAAGCCTCATGAAGCAATGAAGCTTTCCAGCCCTTTGCTTTGCAAAAAGGTTCATTACTCGATGCTTCATTCATTGCTCACCAGTGACATCTGCTGGTGAAACTGTAACAGCCTTGTCACTCAGTTGGATCATACTTCCAAAAATTACTAATTTCTTTTATGTCAGACTGATTTGACAATAAAGACATTTGATGTTTTAGTGTCTTGGGAGTCCAGTGCCTGTTGGGACATTCGCTTTTTCTTAGATTTCTAATTGACTCTGATCCCTTATAATTGGCTACATGTTGAATTTTAGTTCTGCAACAGGATTAAATCTGTTTCCGCTGTGAAAGACTGATATATCTTTGCCAATCAGACTACAAATAATAGTGGAACTTTGCAGAAGGAGAGAAATTGGGAGGTGGAGGGTTAATTATCGTCATCTAAAAAGAATTTTATTGTGAGTGATCATCTCAAAGTATTCCCAGATGTCAGAGATTTTCCTATTGCTGACTCCATTTCAGACAATTAATCAAGTTTACTTGTGTAGTACATTTCAGCAACAATGCAGTTCAAAAAGATTTGCATCATAAAATCACAAAAATATAATTATTAAAAAGCAACATAATCTACAATTGATAAAAGCAGTAACAAACATTACATTTTGATGAGTACCATCATCAATACACATCAAATATGTTGGTCAATGTTCATTTTATTTTGGCCAATGAAGATAAATATGCTCTGATGCGAGACCAAAAGGACAACAACCCATGATGCAGCACGGCTCATAGCGCTTTTATTTTGAAACCGACACGCAAAATGAAGCAGTCACGTGACCTGTGCAATGCGAGGCCTTGTTTGTTGCCAGTCACGTGGTTTTCAGCAAGATGACACAAGCCTAGATGCGGGGCTTCATCGGACACGCCCCCTTTTTACTCGGTACAAGCCTCATAGCCTGGATTCAGATGGTCCATCACTAGTAGGTGTTCTCTCTCTCTCTCTCCTGCACTTTAGCTGATCTTGGTCAGAAAATCGAAACTGAAGTGTGATCATAGGTAAAACGCCACTGCGCTCCTTCTCTTCCTCGGTCTGCGAGTGTGTGTGCATGTTTGTGGATCAGCAGGTAAGAAATTAACACTCATCTAAGCTCCAGTTTCTTCTAGTTTTATTTAAAATGGTGACTAATATTTTTTATAGGTTCCCCACAGTTGAACCATTGCTGCTCAGTCTGCGTTCGTTTCCCGGATCTGTTCTGCTTTGCTCCGCTCCGTCTACGTTAATCTCCCGGATTTCTGTACAATTATTCTAAAGTTGGACTGCGGCGGCGTTATCCGCCCCCATTGAAGCGTGTTTGGGGTGTGGCATCGGCGCATCCATTTCACCTCCTGTTGTGGCGGGACAAGCGGGCCACGCCTGGTCCTGATGTTTTAATTTGTACCGTCTATTGTTAATTAACTTCTATTTCTTTACTTATTTTATTTACGGCCCTTTTTGTTTATTTAGTCGGGCTGATATAGTTTTTCTTTTATTAGGTTTAAGATTGTTATATTGGTTAACTGGTTTTCTTTTGTTTTGCAGTTGCTGAGGTCCGGTGTTGGTGACGGTGTCTTCCTCTTCTGCGTGCTGTGATTCTTGAGTTTGGGTTGTTCCCACTGCGTCTGGTGTGTTAAAGGTTTTGTTTGATTTGCTGTTTGGTGGATGTCGTCCCCATAGTGCTCCCTCCGGCCGGTAACCTCAGCTGCTGCAGCTCTTCTATTTTCTTGATTTCTTTTGTTTCATTCTTAAAGGAAACTGGTTTTAAAAATCATTTTAAATAATTTAATAAATGGTTTTCTGGAATTTTGAAACTCTCTCAGATGTTTTAATCCATGCATAACTGAACCTGTGTGCCTTAAACAAGAGGTAATATTCTTAGGGTGGCGTTGTTGAGCAATTTACTAAAACTAAACTTCCACAAAATCCGAGTCTCCGTCTAGTGTCGCCACATTAACACGCGGTAACCTGTTTTTCCGAGCCGCCTTCAAACTCAACATGAGGCTACGACGCTCGCGCTGGGTTTACACCTGTGCGGCAGTGAAGGAGACCTGCTGCTGCTGTGCAGAGCCACGCAGATGCGTTAGAATCATGGCAGCAAACCAGCAAAACGCAAAGAACTTTTCAGTTTTCCCCCAAACTAACCGACTGAGCTGAGTAAAGCTGTTGGATGCAGGTAATGTTAGCTAAAAGATAACTAGCTCATATCAATACAGCACCTTAAGCTTGTTAAGTAGCTTGTAGGCTACTGGTGTTGTCTATGTTCAGCTACGTAGATTCATTTTGCCCCCCCAAAAGTAGATCCCACCCCAGAGACGGTCTCTAAGAATCCTCTTCCCCCGCTAACACACGTCGTTCAAACAGAAAGCTAGTTGTAATCCATAGGCGGTGGGGGGCCCAGGAGAAAACGACAATCTAGTAACGTTTAATAACACTTTCAATGCCGAACAAGTCCATTTGTATATCAATGGATATGTTCAGTAACCAAATAAATCTCAGTAAATTAGAATATAACTGTCCTGAGAAAGAAGAGACTCAATGCTGAGGGGCTAAAAAACTAAATGTTTTATAATAAAGTTTTTGTTCTACAATTTATTTTTTTACCCTGTGGAAGAGAGTCAGTAGCTACATCTCCGCTGACTATAATTGCAGAATCTGACATTTTGAAAATAGATTTACTTAGTTGGTACGTGACAATTTTGAAAAAAAAAACAACTAAACTCTTGCACTTAAACTCTAGTTTAAGTGCTAGGGTGAGGTGATTTTTTGTCATATCAAAATTGGTTTATTTTGCAAAACTACAATGGAAACACTTTTTCTGCATCACATGAGTCACATGACCAACAACCTGATGTTGCTACTGGCACAAACCAAGAAGACGACAACAGGAAGTAGTAGGAGGATTATGGCACCACATGTTTTTTAGCGACTTATTGCCTGAACAAACTTATTCATGTGTGGTTTTAATTGCATTTCTTGTTTAATGGAATAACAACAATTACAAAATTGTATTTTTTTTCCCAATATCAGGGGAATATTGACAAAGTTTTGCGCACATTTTTAATGGAAACACAACTACTGAAGTGGTCAGGTCGGTGTATTCCTCGAAATGTCAGGAAACCAGCAAATTGTTCATCCGGAGTGTGGATGAAACTTTCCCTTAGATAGTTGGTGGCTTATATTGTTCCAGCAATGTAAACCAGCAGTTTGGACTAAAAAAATAAACATGCAGGTTTTTGTGTATACTCACTATTAACAGAGATTTGAACAAATGAATAAATATTGAGAGCTGAAGTGTTTCTATCTCAGACCGAAACAAGCAGACAGAACCTGTGAGGTAAAACGTGAACCTCTTTCTCTGAGGGTTAAAAATCCAGCAAAGCTTTATATGAACCAGTTTTTCTACACTATTGTTAAAAACTGGAAAATAACGGAGAATACATACCTATCATCAAGAGAAACCCTAGATGACATGTCGTTCCCCGCTGGTCTCCTTATCGTGCCAAGTTTCCTCAGAGCGGCGTTTCTCAGTTCCGGTCCTCAGGGAAAACTGCCCTGCATGTCTCCCTTCTGCCACACACCTGCTCTGAATAAATGGGTGATTAACAGGCGTCTGCAGCACTGGATGGCATGCAGGAGCTAATGCTATCGTTTGAATCAGGTGCTATCGTTTGAATCCTGGTCCCTGAGGACCAGGATGGAAACACAGCCTGAGAGAATCCTCAGAACTGTTTGGTTTGAAATGATCTAATGACTTCTCTAAGGAGAACCAACACACACAAATAACGCTTTCCAAGGAGAAGCCAGGTCACAACAAACCAACAGCCTAAGATGAAAACTGTTTAGCTTCAATGTCTGTTTCACGTTTTGTTCTAAACAGAAAATTAAATACAGTAGCCACGGCTAAGAAACATCAGCCACACTGAAAGCGATTTAGTGCATCTCAAAGATGGTGTTCATGTTAATTTTTCTAAACGACTGGGGATGAGAACAGCTTGTGTTTCAGAAAGAACAAAGACTTGTTTTCCTCCTTTGCATCAAAAACATATTAATTAAAGTGTATATATGATGCTTTTAAATCCTTCCTTATCACATCTAAATCATTTATGCTCTACATCAGGGGTGTCCAAAGTCGGTCCTGGAGGGCCGGCATCCTGCATGTTTTAGTTCTCTCCCTAGTGGTTGTAACAACCTCCTCAGCAAGTCAATGTTCTCCTTAGGCCTCTAATGAGCCATCATTTGATGCAGGTGTGTCAAACCAGGGAGAGAACTAAAACATGCAGGATGAGGGCCGACTTTGGGCACCCCTGGTCTAGAGACAAAGTAGAACTGCAATACTTTGGTCTGAATTTCTGGTTATTGTAGCTCCAGAGAGGTGCGTTCTAGAGCAACTCGTTCTAGAGCAACTCGTTCTAGAACGAGCGACTCATTTTCCTGTGTTTTTTAAAAATGTGAATGAATCATTTCCCGCCCTGCCCCCCTCCAGAACACACAGCGTTCCACTCCACCCCATTCGGTCATTTTTGTAGTTTGATATCAGAGATACTGTATGATTACCTACTGGCAGAGAAACTTTTTATTCCAAAGTTTATTAATGATGTCAACAACGGAGGAGTTATCCATCCAACCTTACATGTTGGAGCCAGAGACTGACTCAGAGCAGGAGAAGGAGAAGGTAAGGAATTGTGTGTGCTGGTACACACTACAACCAAACATTCTGACTTGTTTACTTACAACTTCAGCATAAATGAACTTGGACTACTAAATCACTGAGAAAAAAAAGGCAGATTCACAAAACTGATTAGACCTTGTTTAGTAGTTCCACAGGAAGTGATGTCATAGCCAAGAAAACATCCCAGGCAGTAGAGAAAAATGAACAGACTGAAAAATATAACGCAAAAGAATATAAAGACATCTACACAGCACCGGGAGAGAATAATTTTGAATATTTTGCAGTGCTAGACACTGAAAGGACACAAAATAATGTAATAAGGGCTAAAAGAAGTGGATTTTGAATGTTCTGTCCCCTTTAAGCGGGAATTTATGAAAGCATTGAGGACTGGTCATGAATGTTTTCACAGTAAGTGTGAATCAAAATCAAGATACCTGTGAATAATGTTAATATAATAATCAGTTTGAATGAAGAATATGTGAGAGTAGGATTAGTTATTTCTTTCGGTTATTTAAATGAAAGTCCATCCATCCATCCATCCATTTTCTGTACACCCCACTTGGGATCCTTGTCCCTCGTGGGGTCAGGAGGGTTGCTGGTGCCGATCTCCAGCGAAGGTTTCGGGTGAGAAGCGGGGTCCCCTGGACCGGTCGCCAGTCTGTCGCAGTTAAATAAAAGTAATTACGTCACATCAAACAGTTTTGTCTTAAGTGCTGTGATTCTGTGGTATTTTTACTGGGAGAAAATCTGCAGGTTATTTATTTCCTGTTTGGAACCATTGTAAAAGTTTTGACCTGCACTGAATGTGTTTATCAGCTTCACCCTGTCACATTAAGTTGTATGTGAATGCATTTGCAGCTTGGTGAGTAAATAAGCCTTCATGCTAGCATTTTGTGAATGGCCAGTTACCATTCTTTATTTTCTAAACCTGAAACACCTTTTCCTCCACAGAGTGATTCATATCAGGCTCTTTTTTTTTTTTTGCAGGATCTAGTGTTGTATCGGCCCACAGTGTATAAACCAAGTTTTTTTCTTATCACAGGCAACGTCTATAGCAATCAGTGTAATTCCAGAGTATATATATACAACGTTCTCGCAGACGTGATTATGTTTTTTTTCTGCCGCTTGATAACGTTAGACTACTGGGAGTATATCTGTGGTGGTGCGAGCGTCTGCACGGCTCCGATTAAACTTGAATTATCTGTAGAAGAACTGGCTGCCGTTTCCTTCAGCTCAATCACGGCGGCTCATCTCCTGGCTGTTATTACTGTTTTATTCTGAAGCGAGATTCAGCAATCAGTGGAATATACGCGTCTCTCAGAAAACATGTGATTTACTTTCTGAAGTTTGGATGTCACCCGTCCTTCCTATCTGTGAATTAAATCTCTTATGGTTTAACACTTGTTGCTGTCTCTTTATTTAAGGTATCCAAAGCGATTAAAATGGAACAGACTCTGACTTTTTTCATATTTTGGAACAGAAAGGGACAAGTAAACGAAGCCGTTGAATATTCCGAATGTTTCAGGAAGAACATCTTTCTTTGTTCTGGTGTTGATTGTGAAATATTCTATGATGTAAAATGTGTCATTTTATGCCAACAAAAAACATGCATTTTTGTACCATCCAGATACAATTACATCAATGCTTTTAGTGAACTATCTAATTAGAAAATGATTATCCCCTTTAAGGCCATGACAGAAGCGTCATTCTGGTGTGTAATTATACTGGCACGTTCGTCAGATTGATTGATATATTTTCATATCTTGCTTTTGTTCTTGGCTTAAAAGGAAGTTTGTGTATGGAATATATTTATCGTAACAGCTTTGTCACTGAAGAAAAACCTTTTCTTCTCATGGATGTTGCCTTGATGTAGTAGGTAAACAAAAGAATGACATTTAAATCACATCAAATTTAGCAGCTGGTATAAATTGCAACAACTGAGATAGTGTTGAAGTCATATGTGTCATAACAAACATACACTGGTGCATATTAATTTCTCCTCTGCCACAGGGTGTTTTTCATATTCACAGAGCTGGTAAGAACAGAGCAACATGTCTGTACATTTACAAGAAAATACTTGCATCAAAAGAAACACATGTTCCAGTAAATTATATTAAACTTTATTATTATTATTATACAGTCAAATATTTATTTTTGACTATTCAGACAAGAGATATGTAAATAATATACTGAGTGGTTATTAAAAATATCTAAGAATAATCTGTGTCACAGTCAAGGTACAGTGCGTAAACAAATATTGTAAAAGATGCTATTAGTTTAACACGGATGCTACAATGTTTAAATAAAGTGTTAATATTACAATATTAATACATTTACAGTGTACATTTGAATAATATCAAAGGCACAGTCTGCAAATAGATGAGAAGGTTTGTTGAGTAAATTCATGTTATGAAGAGTGCAGTGGCAAAAATATATTATTATTAAAATTACTTTTCTAGTCGTTGCAGCCCCTCGAAGCCCTTCCCACAAGAGCCACATTTACCAAATCACACTCATACATGCACACACACATTCACACACAGATTCATAGGCATCCGGGATCGACTGCCTTGCTCAGTTACATCAACAAGCTGGAATCGAACTCAGTTTTCTGATTTCATGCGACTACTTTTCCCACAAAGCCACAGCCGCCCTGGAGAGGAAGCTCATTTCAGCTGCTTGTATTATTTCAGTTATGATTCATGTGTCATGACTGGAACACAGACAGAAAGATATATTCTGAGCTTGGCTCATTCTTCACCACGACAGACCAGAGCAGCAGTCGCATTACTGTAGATAGGGCCTCAATCCATCTATTTATCTTCGGCCCCATCACACACCATCACTTGTAAACAAGACATCAAGGCATGTGAATTTCTCTGCTTGTGCCAAAAAAAAAAAAAAAAAACTGATCCCAGACCTGGAGGGAGGAGTGCAGATTTTCTTCTGATTGGCTCCAGACTTTGAGAAACTAACTGTCATCCCAGAACACATCAGAACATTTATTATGTTTCTGTAAAATCTTCTCTGAGACCTTTGCCCTCTGAAAAATCACCACTGACCTTAAAAAAAGTCTGTATTCGTGTTAAAGTGAAACACTTCATAAATCCACATTTTCTAGTGAGATGTAGGCCTACCAAGCTGCTTATTATGTAGGATTTTATACTTGCTGCTTTCTTAAAAGTCAGAATGAATACCTTCATGTTAAAAGTTAAACTTAAGCTTCTGCTTGTCTTTGGACGTTGCTCTGGATGGTCGTTGCAGGACAATGAAATACCTCCAGACTCAGAGCTTTCATGTAAAAATGACTGAATTAAAATTCACCACCACCTGTCACTCAGAGACTCCGCTCCACTCGTCTGAATAGAAATAATGTGTTTGAAAATCAATAACGCGCAAATCTCTCTCACTCTTTCTCTGTGAATGTATGAATGTGTGATTTGGATGAAACCTGCTCACAGATCAGTCGATGAATGAGAGACGTTTCTCTGTGTTTGTGTGCTCTGATAGAAGAATCTGTCCATGTCTGCCTGTCACCGAAAAATGACAACCAGCTCTACGTTTCTAACTCGCTGAATGAACATGAATAATTCATGACTTCACCAATAAAAAGATGTCCCACACTGGGGATTGCTTTTTTTTCTGCAGCAGTTATTTCACTGGGCTTTTTAGGAAGGCAACTAATTTAAAATATGCCTAATAAATGTAGCAGAAACACATTTCACTTTAATAAGCTGTGTTACTCTTAAATCAAATGTCAGAGCAACACAATTGAATTATTTGCACATGACTAATAATGAAGTCAAATAAACTTGTGATCTTTCCATTTCATATTGTTAATGATGTTTGGTTGTGATGATGGATGCCAGGTGCAGAACAGGCACAGGCAGCGCGGAAAGGTAAAAAATTTAATAAAAGAAGTAATTAAACAAGAACTTGCAAAACAACAATGACTGCAGGAAAGGACTTCTGACTCCAGTCCAGTCTAATGTCCAGATGAACATTGAGGTATTTATATTCCTCAACCTTCTCCACTTCTCCTCTTGTGATGGAAAGAGGATTTGATCCAACCCTGTTTTTCCTAAAATATGCAATAACCTTCTTTGTTCTGTTCACGTTCAAGATGAGATGAGAAGATGCTGGTTTTTGTAGATGACTAGAGTCATCTATAAAAACACAAGTCTGACAGTCTTCCAGCACACTGTGGTCTGTTTATGAGGAAGCCATAGATCCAGCTGATTGTTGAGGCCTCCACCTGTGTCTTCTGGAGTTTCCCACAGAGGGTGAGTTTCTTTGGTACCAGAACCAGCCTGGATATCTTCCACATCAACAGAACCTTCTCGTGGGTCAGGCTAAGGTTGAAGAGATGTTGCACTCTTTGGCTGACACCAAAGAGTCTGCTTGTTCCGGTTCAGTCTGTCCAGCTGTCTCTTCACCTGACTTCTAAAGATAGACATGGGGGGAGGCAAAGGGAGCAGCAGCATCTCCTGATTTGGTTGAAGACAAGTATGTAGACAAGCAGACCTTTTAGGTCAAACCTATTCAATTGATTGGCTCTGTCTAGATTTATATCTCTCAAAGCCTTCATGTGCCTGTGATCTACTTCATCCTCCACCACAACATCTCTGATATTGTTCATATGTAGATTGCTCAGCTGCTGCTCATGTGTGCTGATCATGGACTAAGAAAAATCCAACATATTACTGTAAAATTGCATAGCTGTACATAACAACATGGTGCTGAATGGAAAGCGGGCCCATAAATTAGCTGAAGCCCACAGCCCACAGCTTCCTATGTTCGGCCCTGCTAATGTCAGTCCTGGAATTGTTTTTGAGAGCAAAGGACACAAAAATGATCCTTGCACTGATTTAATTCTCATCAAGCATCCACAACAGGAAGCATAAAACATCTATCAAAGCATTTATAAACCCAATCGACCCGCAGTAAAAACACATGAATCTAAAAATGATTAACTTAGTTTCAAAATAGATTTTTATTTACCAATAAGCATGCCGCTGAGGTACTGTATCATCCAAAGACTGATTGATTACCTTATTTCAGCTTCATGCCTCACTCTCACCGATTTCTTGCCTTCAGTCTCTGATCAAAAGCAAAAATCCACACTGTAAAGAAAATGTTGTCAGTAGAATGGACATAAAACATGTTGACAAGGCTTTTAAAAAATAAAAAGCCTTTTCATTTTATTCCGTTTACATGGCCAACAGAATATCTTAATAACTCAGTAATCTTATTTATTTAAACAAAATGATTTGTTGCATTAAAGCTGCAGTTTGTAACTTTTATTAAAAATATGTTAACATTTTGTCTAAAATGATCACTGCATTGTGACAAATAATCAGTGCTCCCAGTACTAACTGCAGAAATACATCGTTCACTCAGAAACAACCAATAGCAGCCAGGAGGATGGTCTTAGCGCTGTCAATCACTCTCATGCTCATCTCCTCTACCTTGTTTTCTGCTACATAGCCTGGCACAAATGCTAAGGCTAGTTAGCATAGCTACTGATGACGGCAGACAAACAGTTTTCCTGCAACGATAAGCTGCTTCTCGATTAGCACATTGAGCAGCGCGTACATGAGGATGACTGACAGATACCAGTAGAAGCTCAGGAAGCAGGTGGAGGAGTATGGAGTTAGATTTGTTTCACAATTATTCAATCAAAAAAAAATTACACTCAACCAAAAAAAAGAGATTCAATCAAAAAAAAAATCTTCTCAAACAAAAAAAAAAGAGTCATAAAAACTATTTAATCATAAAAATATTTTTAAACATTTTTAAAGTTTTTTTTTTTTTGATTGAATCTCTTTTTTTTGGTTGAGTGTATTTTTTTTTATTGAATCTCTTTTTTTTGGTTGAGTGTATTTTTTTTTGGTTGAATTTATTTTTATGCTTATACAACTTTATTTGCTTTGGGGAAGCTTACATGAACATTCTGGGCGGGGTTAAGGACGAGCGGTGTAAGACGTCTCCCTATTGGTTAACGCTGACAGACTCTGAGCTTCTTCTTCTCAGAACTTCTCCGCCATTCCGCTTGTAGCAGAAAGCAAATTGTAAGTAATCTTCACAATATTACATTGATTAACAGCTACTAAGTGTCCATGCTTTATTCAGAGAATAACATCTTATGCAGCTTATGAGCACAGTTGACCTGAGTGAAGTTGGCCCCCCCACCTTTTTCAAATCAGACAAAATTGGTGTCAAACGTTTGTGCTACGTTTGTGCTGGTTTGTGCAGCAAAAATTTTCGTTTGTGCCGCTATCATTTTAAAGATATAAAGAAATGTTTCTAGGGGTCATCCAAGGTCAACCAGTACCCCACTTTCTTCAAATCAGACAAAATGGGTGTCAATCAACTCGGCTACGTTTGTGCTGGTTTGTGCAGCACAAACCTATTGGAACTATTGGAACCTATTGGAGGAAAAACATCCCAAATTCAGAAGATGAGCTTTAACCTAACAGACTCTGGTTCCTCCTGTTAGTCTGAGAGTCAGGATGAGGAGGCGCCATGTTAGGAAGAAGCTGCAGGATCTTCAGAACAGGTCATGATGCTAAGCTACTGATTATCCCTCTGTCTAGACACAGGACCAATAGAACCAGTTTAAAAGATAAATAAATTGTTATATGCCAGACATGGAAAATTAGGATTCTTTTCACAGATTATCCATGTTATATTTTTAGGACATAGTTTTCATTTTAATTAGGTAAAAAAAAATTAATAAACATTACATACTGCAGCTTTATGTGGAGAGCAGGAGACAGTCATGCTGAAGATCCTGAGGGAGTTTAGATATATTAAGAACTGAACTGACTGGACATATAAATTAACTTACTTAAAGTTATACATTTACATATTTTTCCTTTTAAATATTTTTATTTGACTATAAACTTTATACTTTGAGCAATTTTTCACATTTTTATTGGGAATTCTTTTACTCAAGGCAATAAATTTTAATGTCAGCATTTGATGAAAATAAAGTTCTCTGTCTTTCTGTCTATGGTCTGCCTATCTATATAGCCAGCCAGCTGGTAGAGGTTTATGTCCTCACATCTAATGGTCTAATAGCCTACTATCTTGCTATGAATTTCTCCATCTACTAAGACTGTATGTGAGGACCCCGAGCATCAGGAACAGTTGGGTAGCATGCAAGCTACCTGATGTGCAAACAGGCTGAAGAGCTCAGAAATGTGCAAGCTCAAATGTTGCACCAAGACTGCTTTGAAATCTAAGACTTCATGCTGGTAAGGTAGTTCAGCCAATGATTTTTGGTGTGGATAACAAGGGACACATCTAAAAATTGCAGGACTCTGGCCCTTGAAGAATGCAGTTTGAGACCACTGCCTTAGTCTGTAGAGTACTGGAGTTGTTAACTTCTTCTCCGGTACAGCTGGGTTAAAAGAAATGTGGTAGTAAATGAATAACAAATGCTGTTCAATGCTGCTGGTCACCTGAAGCTTTCTGTAGCTTTTGGTGTACTTCTAAATTTGCTCCTTAGTTGCATCTTTTCGGGGTAGGTACTGCCTCCAGTGGCGTGGGGGTGGTAACACAATTAATATAATTACATTACTAAATCAGAATACGGCAAAGTCTATTACTTATTAATATTTTTTCATTAGTATTTTTAGTATTAGTATCATCAGTATTTTAGTTGTTAATTCTTGTGTCCCTGATGTCTCTGGATATCACTGGGATTTAAGAAATGCATCTAGTTTGGTCAAATGGTGTGGAAAAATTTGTAATAATTTTGGTGTAATGACCTTTAATGACCTCTGTGTTGGTCAGAGAAACTCTGAACAAGGATTAAATGAAAGCCAAGAGTGTCCCATTTAAGGTGATACCAAATATTGCATTATAGACCTTTGACAAATGCCCATAACATGACCCTAAACCAGAGATACACCAGCCTCAAAAAACGTAATTTTTTAAATGAGTTGTTTACTTGATGAAATAATAACTATGACTCAGCTACCATTTTGGAAGGGCTATTGATACCAAAATATTAGAGACATGTCTCTTTCCAAAAAATATTGATAGACTTTACCACCCTGAAATGGACAAAAATTTCCAATTTTGGCCTCTGGCCCTTGGACTAATATCTGAGGCTTATATGTGTATGTTAACTGGCCATTTTAAAATAACTTTGGGTTATTTGATTGTGCTTTCTGGAAAACAATAGATTTCTACATTTAGGCACTCCTGCTATCGTCACAATTTTTCTGTTACAAACTAACTCCGGCCCCCAGCAGAGAAGGGAAAAGTATGTGGCCCTCACAGGAAAAACTTTGGGAACCACTGATGTACAGGATTTATTAAAAAACAGCATAACATTTTTACAACCAATGCATGTCGTATTTAATGTAAATCATTTCCTTACAGTAAATTCTTCAAAAATGTGACATCGACAGACTAAAAACAATATTGACTTAAGAAATAAAAATAAGATACATATCTTAGCACATATATATACCTGTAGGTTTGCCAGGAGGGCTGGTACATCTCCAGCAGTTTTCTGTGTACACACCATGCTCTATCAGATCAACCAGAGGTCACCTCAAGAGCTAAGAAATAGAGATCTTCTCCAAGTGATGTAGACTCAGCCAAACGGTTTACATGCTCCTGCAGTGCATTCAGTCTCTCAGTGGACAGCGGGCACTGGATTTCTGGAATATTAATTCCGTGTTCTGTACTTTGTTGATCTTGGGACAGCCCTTCCGCACCTTGCAGGATCTGCTTAGACAAAAGTCAAGGACAGATCATTTACATAAATCCATCCATCCATCTAATAAAATAAAAAAAGAGGTTATCCATGCATGTAGTGATGCCATGTTTGTGTTATGAAATCTGAATGTTACAATTACAGCCAAGTAAAACATGGAAAACACACCTCTGTGAGGTCGGGCTCTGGCACTTGTTCCTGCAGCATTCCAATTGTCCATAGTCGGTTCGGTGACAAGTTTCTTTCAGTTCTCAACGGATGAGCATTCCAGCTGTCCTCAAAAATCTGAAGATCTTTTCTTAATCGTGGTATAAAGATGTACCCCAAACAGAACAGATGGACAGCGTTGGACAGGTCAATGAGACCCTCTTCCTCCAAACTGTGGAGCATGTTGTAATACTTTGAAGTTACACTCCAAACATCTCTCCACAAGCGTTCAATTCTAAAACATAAGAATGACACATTTGAAGACAAAACATTATTACTGTCAAATTCTTTATTTGGAAATAATTGTGTAGTGAATATTACTTCCTACTGCTAATCACAAATATATAAATTTGGTTTTGGTTTTCAATGGTAGTAAAAAAAAAAACAAGTCACTCCACACAAATTATTCAGTCAATAATAAAAGGAAATTACTCCAATATGTCAAGTATGCGTTTCTCTTGTTGCTACATTTTCTTCCACAAAGGAGTTTAGTAAAGTCCACAAAACCATGAACAATCTTCACAACCTGTTTGATTACTTGTTTCGCTGTGCATTTTTGCATAACAGCAACTTGTCATTATTGAAATTTTGCCAAATAAATTTATTGTAGCAGATATTTTTTATAAAAGAAAATTAACAGATACAAGCTTTTCATTGTTGTAAATAGCAGAAAAAGACAGACGCTTTTTGGTACATTACCGTTGATTATGAACACTTTTCCCAGCAATGAAACTGCCACGTCCAGTACCTCGAACTGTAAACATGCACTTTGCAATGTCCACATTTTCAACCCCGTGATTCCCTCGAACTCTGTAAGGGAAACAGTAAATTATGTCATGCAACATTCAATGCAATATGTTATGTAGCACAAATTTAGTCCAGAAAAATTAGGTATTTTTAGATTTGTTTTTTTATTTCTACACGGCTGCGTAATGTCGGTATCTAGGCAACCATGACGTCAGCGTACTGGGGGTCCTTTAGCCACAGCAACTTAGCTGACCTTAAAATTTCCTGTTTCTTTTTTTTTTTGTCAATATTGTTATTAGTTTAGTTTGTGATAGTCATGTCTATATGGGATTTATAGAAATATGGAACAGATTACCGGTTCCGTTACCGGTTCAATACGGGACGCAACCTTTAAACAGCCAAATACGGGTTAGGCGGCAACCCCATAGCACTTCAGCTGATGCTAACATTAGCTAACCTGATATACTAAACCCGGAGCAAGGCACAAAATATATAGCAACTGTGCTCATAAGCTGCATAAGATGTTATTCTCTGAATAAAGCATGGACACTTAGTAGCTGTTAATCAATGTAATATTGTGAAGATTACTTACAATTTGCTTTCTGCTACAAGCGGAATGGCGGAGAAGTTCTGAGAAGAAGAAGCTCAGAGTCTGTCGCTTCAGTCAGCGTTAACCAATAGGGAGACGTCTTACACCGCTCGTCCTTAATCCCCGCCCAGAATGTTCATGTAAGCTTCCCCAAAGCAAATAAAGTTGTATAAGCATGAAAATAAATTCAACCAAAAAAAAAATACACTCAACCAAAAAAAAATTACACTCAACCAAAAAAAAATTACACTCAACCAAAAAAAAGAGATTCAATCAAAAAAAAAAACTTTAAAAATGTTTAAAAATATTTTTATGATTAAATAGTTTTTATGACTTTTTTTTTTTTGTTTGAGAAGATTTTTTTTTTGATTGAATCTCTTTTTTTTGGTTGAGTGTAATTTTTTTTTGATTGAATAATTGTGAAACAAATCTAACTCCATAGAGGAGCTTCATCTTTTCACTGATTATGTGTCTCATATTATACTGTTAGTTCTGTCTATTTGAGCTGTTTCAGGGCTTCGTCACTGTTATGTAACTAAGCTGTTACTGGCCACCCCCAACTCACTTTATGAATGTAAAAATGGTTGCAAGCAGATGCACAGTTATTCAGCGATTCATCTTTGACCCTGAGTCAGAGCCAGAAGCAGAAGGAGTGGTGCCTCCTGCTCAGCCATGAAAAACACAACAGCGGATTATGACTGGGAAGTTATCGCTCCGGCGGTCTGAGGAAAGGGCTTGAGCTTTTTACCCTACGTACGGTCCTGGAGAAGGTGGAGTGATTTTTTTTTATCTGCTGATTTGCATTGAACAGTTGAGACAGACGTTTCCCTGAGTTGAAGTCTGTTGGTAAATCCTGCCGTGTATTGTCGGTTGTTTACAGAAGAGTCATTAGTGAAATGATTTGTGCAAACTGCAAGATTGATTTGGCAATGTGGCTGGGACACTGCCATTAAAAAGTAAAATGCAGCCCAGTAGGTCTGTTCTCCGTCAACAGCAGAATGTTCATGGACACATGTTCATATTGCAGCGGACAACAAAACACCTGTGTTTTCCAGCAGCCATTGTGCAACACATACAGCGGTAAAACCAGCTGACAAAACATGTTCTTTTTCTAAAATTGAAGTGATCAGAGCATCGCTCAGTTTAGTGAGGGCCCGGGCTCGGCTGGAGTTGCTAGGTTAACGGGACAGGTGTTTGCAAAAGCACATTTTCCAGCCACCAACTGAACATTTACTTATTGCCAAAAAACGTCTGGCTGTTTTCTTTTAGAGCTCAGATAGTTTACTGACCCAAATGGAAGCACAGAAAAGTGCAAAAAGACAGTTTTGCTTAATAGGTCCTCTTTAAAGTTACACATTTTTTTTAAAACAATAATCTTGTACACACATGCATATTTGTTGAACATTAATCCCAATATTCATCGTTTCCAAATATTTAAGAGTTTATAGAAATTATTTCTGCTTATTTACATTTTGATGGCAGACATGTTGAACTCAGTGTTGCAGTCGTTCTTTAGGAATCCAGAGGTTTGGAGGGGAGAGACCTAAACTGGGGAGTGAAACCTCACTAGTGTGGGTTCAGTGTTTCCCCATCTGTGGGATGTGCTGCAGCAGAAGCACTGAGCTACCTCGCTGCACACTCACAGATGATTTAACAACCATCTCTTAAGCATTGCCATGGATTAATAGAGCTTGACATAAAGCCTTTTTTTGCTGGCTTTAGCTGTTCCTGCTGAGCTTCTGGGGAATTGAGCAGCCATGTTTTTCCCAGACACCAATATTATTTGCACTGTTCATAATACTTTTTCGGGCTTGGGGTTTATGTTACACTGCCAAGTGTCTCCAGTGACTATTGGCAATCTCTCGCTTTATGAACTCAGATCTAAGACGCGTTTGCTGGTCTGCCTAAATATAGGCCTAATAATTCAAGACCCATTTCTTAGAAAAGCCTCTGTGTGTTTTCCCACTTTAAAGATGTTACGAATGTTAGTGGTGATGCTGCGTTGACTTGTGGGTTTTAATGGCTGATATTATGAGTCTACGTTTATGTTGTAGTTACCTCTTTTTTGCGACGTTTCGTAGTTCAGAATCGAGAAAATAAAGCAGAATCTTGAGTTCCTGGGATTTTCTCTCAGGCTTTCAATCACCTCCAATTAATCCCACTGTAAATGCACTTACTTCTCAGTTCAACAAAGCTATAAAACAGAGCTGATAGACCATGAAGCCGAGGTGCAAACATTTAAATGGACAACATGGCCTCTCGTTGGATCTCCCACAAGGGTTTCCTGTGGAGGTAAAGCTATATGTGGTGCTATAGATACGGGCTTCCTCTTAAAACTCATTGCCTCAACCTGCAGGTGACCTTCCAAAGTACAAAGTTAGTCAGAAAACCCCAAGATCCATACCGCAGATTTCACAAGAAAGACAGATCATGATAGGTCTGCAGTGCTCAGAACGTAAATTGAGTCACAGACGCAGGAAACGGCTGAAAGTACAGAGATTAGGTGGAGCTTCTTCTGAGATAAAGCTGAGAATTGTGCTGTTTGCTAATTGTCTCCCTCTGGGAAAGAGAGAAAGTTTTCCCAGTTTTAAACTGAACAATGTTTGTGTGTGATTTTTCATAGTCATTCTCGTTAGGGGTGAAAACAACAACCCTGTAAGGAGTGGAGTGTGAATATTTTTGCGGTGAGGTGTGAATACTATTGACAAAGCCAGAAATAGCAGCCAGCTTCGTTGTGTGAGAGCATCTGACATTGCAACAAACACAATGTCAAACACTGAGAAATGTTCTGATGACAAGGCAAGGTAGGTTTGTTTATACTGCACAGTTTAGCAACAAAGTAATTGAAGGAGCTTTACATGATGAAAACATAAAGAAACATTATTTAATCAAATGTCATCACTAAAATAATCAGAAATTGTCATAGTGAAATATGGGAATGAAGACTAAAACTAATCTATATTCTTCTTGGTATTTACTCTAAACAAATTATTTTTTAGCCTTTAATTTGAAGGAACTCAGTGTTTCAGCTGTTTTTTTAAGCATTTTATTTTTATTTTTTACAAGTAATCAAATTATATTAATCAAAGTGAATAAATTAAGTTCACTAAGTTGTCATGTTAAAGAAATCTAATTTGATTAAATGTAACAAATTAAGTCATTTTTTCATGCTGGAGCTGCATTCTCTTTTTTCAGTCTGGTTGTTTTAATTATTAAGAAAGAAAGACGAGGAAAAAAGTTGTTCTGTAAAAAATGCTCCTCTGCCTAATTTTTAAAGCAATATAAACATCATGTTGCATACTGTATTTAACACAAGTTTAATGGTAACGCACCAATTTGAATTCATTAACTATTCCAACGGTGAAACAATTACAGGTACAATAATCAAACCTGTGCTTATCAAACAAAGCATTTCCACTTCGTTTGTTTGTGTCTTTCCAGAGCGATGATTAGAGTTTGGAGGAACCAGAGCAGCGGAGACCTCACAGGACTGCCGATGTGAGGCTTTGCTGCTGCTGACCACATGAACGCACGCACACAACGCCGTCCGGCAGGGAGGAGAGGAGGCAGCCAGTGTTTTTCCGAGAAACAGAGAGAACATCAATCTTGCCCAACATGATTTGCTGACTGGATGAAAGCACTCCATCTGTCTTATGCAGTTTATTGAGGAAAAATTGGTTGAATTTAGCGCATTTGTTCCACAAAGTGAGAGAGGAAAATAGATTAGGAGATGCCCTTGTCCACATCTTTGGTGGAGAAACAAATTACAGCAACTGTAGGATTTTTGAGAAAGAAACCAGCTATATATATATATATAAATAAATATATATATATATATGTTATGGTGTACAGCGCAGTCTGAGTGCTTCTGTTTCCACACTTCCACGTAACAAAATGGCTTTTACCCAGAGTCTTCAATTATTCCAGGGCACCAACAATGTTGGACTCCTGCAATGGCTGCCAGGCATAGATTTAAAGTCCTTCAAAAGATAAAAGCCACAAAGAAGAATCCCTCCACCCCCCTGCTTACACTACTGATTTGATTTCAGGTCTTATGTGTGCGAGTTCAAAACCAGAACAACAGCAGTCTGACCTGTTTAACTGATAAGTACCTGAAATTGAAGTAAAACGTTTCCTGTCTCTTTTTCTAGTTTTGTATCACCAGGCTAAATGTAGGAACAGGTCAAATGAAGCCTAATCAGTAACCACACTTTTGTTTGCATACACTAGTAATTCCTATTCTGAAGTTATTTCTTTAGGCCTTAGAAATGTGTAGGTGTTCAAATAATTCATTTTTAATCTTTATGAGTAACAAGAAATGAGCAACTCTACAAACTGAAAGATAAATCCAACATCAACAGTTCTCCCACTTCCACATCCATCAAGTCCCAAAGTGCTGTAGGCTCTCAGTGACTGTGTCTTCAAGTCAGATCCTGCACCTACCTGGTATCACAGCCTGCCTACGTCCTCATCATCATAAAAGAAAACTTTAATTAGGCTCTTCCATGTAGGTGGTCACACTTCAATCATTTCCACTACTAGAGGACATGAAATGATAAACGGTGCTTTGAAAACGTGTTTATATACGATTTGAACTTGATCCCCATTCTGTCGTGTTATAACCATAAACTGTTGTATTTCACTGGGATTTTATATGACAGGTCCACACAAAGTAGTGCGTCATCGTGAACTGAATGAAAAACGATACATGCTTTTTAAAAATGTTCTCAAATGACTAACAAGTATGCATATTCTGCATACACACTAATTCAGAGGTAACTCTTGATGAGTCAGGGAGAGTCGTTTATCCTCAGCTGGGGAAAAAAAGAGATGGATTCAGGGAGTCCTAATACCAGAACCACTGCTGACCAGATTATAGATCCATCTCATGAACGTTTTGGAAGTTGAGGATCATGTTGCATCCAAGATAATGTCAGGAAAAGAACAGCAAACCAAATGCTAAACATGATGGTGGTAGTGTTTTAATTGGGGCTGCTTTGTTTTCTTAGAATCTGGAGAAACCTTTTTTTTTTTACTAAAGGGACCTTGAATTTTGCTCTCCAGCAGAAAATCCTGGAAGTAAACTTTCAGCCATTTTTTTCATGACCATTGCAGAACTATCAAATGAAAACCACTGGTTTCATGAAAAAACAAAAACAAAAGAAAAACAAACAAATAAACAAAAAACAGATTAGGGTCAAAACCCTCCAAGGTTGTGAAATTGAACCAGTTCTACAAAAGACAGTGATTCAAAATTCCTTCACATAATGGAAGAGAAATGTTTTTTATTGTCCCTCACTTTGTATATTCAGTGTATATTCAGATGTATCAGATACTATGTGTCTGGAAAATGGCAGTACACAGGCGCCAATAGAAATAACAATAAAAAAGTAAAAAAAAAAAGAAAAGTAGAGCAGAATCGTAGCACTGTCAATCATCCTTGTGTACGTACTACTCGCACCTTCCTTGTTGCTTTCTGCCAGACTACTGCTAGCTGTCCAGCACGGCCACCGATGACGGCAGATAAACAGTTGTTTCTCCGCCATCAGCACATCCAGCTGCATGTACAGAAGCATGATTGACAGCGCTAAAACCCTCCTCCTGGCTCTGATTGGTTGTTTCTGACTCAAAGTGGTGCATTTCTGCAGATGGCAGTACTTTCATAGTGAGGAAGCAGAGGGACTCTATTTTTTCACACACTATCGGTCATAACATGGTGACACTTCTAACAAGTAGGCAAAACACACATTGTAAATGCTTATAAAGTTACATGCTGCACCTTTAACAGTGCCATGGTTCATAGAAATTGTAATTCAAATGAAGTCAGAAAAGCTTTGGCATGATTAGGTCCTGATCTGTATCCCGCAAAGAGTTTGCTCAGCAGCGGATCCCCTTTTGTAAGAAGGAAAGCTTTCTCAGATTTTCAACTTAGCTCAATCAGATCGGTAAAACACACCAAGGCATGTTCACAACCACAAGGCTGTAGCCAGGAATTCTTTTCATCACTGATTGGTGAGATACAGTTTGACTATTTCATGTGTGCCATGTTCAAATCAGCCAAGATCAAAAAAAGTCCCAAAAATAGGATTAGAAAGGGAAGATCAATACATTCTAAACTAAACTGAGACTCAGCATGTGCATATTAGTGAGCTTTACCTGTGGGGGGATTTTATTACCATTTAGTCTGGCTTGCTGTGCCAGAATTTGAAGTCTTTATTCTGAGCTGAAAAGATCACAGGTGGTAAAAAGATGGTTAGAACACAGACGTGTAAAAATAAAATCAGTCACATGTTCTGCTCCGTCATTTGTAGCCATCCTGCCTGTATTTACATTGATTATGATTTATGAGTTCTGAGGTGTAAGGATTCGCCTATCCTAAATCTCACACCAAAATTTCATTAATCCCATAAAAACACTTGAGATACATGAAACCAGCGGTGACATGATCTTTTCTCTTCATGTGTCATGTTAAGGATCCCATATGGATATGATTTGATTTTTAAAAACATGCTGCACAAATTACAGAAACAGAGTCTCAGCTGGGGGTGGAACAGAGACTCTCATATTCATCATATACAAATTCTAAAACTCCTTCATTTTCACTTCTAAACCTGCAGAACAATAACATGAGATAACAAATCTAGGTTGAGTACAGCTTAGCAACAGTGTGTTGCCATGTTAGGAAATAATTTTTTTTATATCAAATGTACTTTTTTCACATTTTTGTAAATTCTTGTTTTTCTTTTAAAACTTGTGATCTTGTTGCTTTAGATGTCACGTTTCTGCTCATTTCCTTCATTATGAGCAGAAACTCAGATGATGCTTCACTGAAGCTGAAGCACTGAAGTTATTCAGCTTAAGTGAAAACAAAATTGTTCTGTTCTTTTGGAAATACCAAATTATGTCTTTACTTTCTCCAGGCTGCACAAGCTAAAAATACACATAAAGTGAATTCTTTCAGATTATACTCAAGACTTTCAGTCATTTTACTGATTTTCAGCTTCCGCTTTATGAGGGGAGGAAACCAGGAAACTTACCCAGATTCAGAAGCAGGTTTGATTTGTCAGCATTCAGCACCTCAAAACCCCACAGTAGCAAGAATTAAGTGTCTCAATGATGGTCCGATTTATGCTGATCCCCTCCTACAGTAGCAGCAGGATCTCAGCTGGTGTGTGTTTGTGATCCCCAAGAGGAAAAACTCTTGAAGAAAAGTAGCAGGTGTGTGTGTGTGTGTGTGTGGGGCGGGGGGATCAAAGAGAACAGCAGCCTGGGATTCAAACACAGCATGGTGCAGTGGGATGCTGGAGGGGGCAGAGGATGACAAGGGTGGTAATGTATTCTGACAAAGCTTAGCCAGCCAGTCAGAGCTGACCAACACTCATCTGTTTGTTCTCTGTATCTCCAAACCTGCAAACCACTTGGCACGCTCAGCCAGCCCAAGATTAAAGGCATAATCACAGGTCAACAACGCCGCCTTTTGCATCATTAGCCTCCGCTAGTCTGACTCCGTAATGCATCACCCACAGGACCGAGCTGGCAGATCCCTCGTTCTTTTTCCCTCTTTTTTTGTTTCCCCCGGATTGGTGGTTTTTACAGCAGCTGCTTGGAAAAGAAGAGACTGCATTCTGTGTGGAGGAAGTCCAAGTAATCACAGCCACAGCAAACGCTTGGCAGCAGGGCTTCTCTCTTTTATTTTTTTTGCTGCACTCATTTGGGATTTTGCCCTGGCAAGACTCCTGTGCTCATTTTAAACCGACTCTGTTGTGTTGTTGGGCTGCTTATGCATTCTTACTGTGACATGGCAGTAACTGGATGGGAGACGACTCGGAGGATAATCCCTCCTGACATCATTTAATGCACTGTTTCACACCGCAGAAGCAACACGTCCTGCAGCCTGAAGCAAGCTAAAGGTTTAGGCATGATTTTTGTTTTTCTTCGATTTATAGATTTTCCAATACACAATGATGATGTCGAGGTTGATGTAAAGGTCAGATTAGTTGGCATCCTGAATTGTTACTTCTAGTATTTTTTATTGTTGTTGCAGAATTATATTATAGGACTTCTTTAAAACTTCAAATATTATTTGGATTTTTTTTTTGTAGAATTCTTATCACTATAAAAATATAGGTACAATGACACGTGTTCGTCTGTGTTTTATACAGACAGACAGATCTGGATCTGGTTTGTAATTATCCATATGAAAAATTTGATCAAATTGGATCAAATTTGATTGATTTGATCAAATCAATAGACCAGAAACAATTAAAGAAAAGAGAAACGTAGTGTCAGTAGATGATGCTCTTGAAACGATTAAATTGAAATGTGAGTTATCCAGTAAATGCTCTGATTTGTTTAAAATTTAACTTTATGGTGTCAGTTTTGTCTACTTTCTTCATCGTGCTAATATGATATAACAGTTAATCACAGCAGCGTTTGTTCTGTTTCACTTTAACCCTACCGCTTCTTTCAGTCTCAGTAACATGATGGAGAAGACGCTGCAAACACATGAGGAGGATTTCAAAGCCCTACTTTGTGCTACTGGCCAAGATTTATTTCAGAAGCTCAAGTGTCCCAGCAGGGGCTTTGAAGACCCCCCAGGAGGACAACCTCCGTCTGAAAAACAGGACCGGGAATTTGATCTGATAGTGACCAGCTCAAAGGGAACACAGCTTTATTTTAGGGAACCACAATGAAAGTGATCTCCACTAGAAGGAGGGATGGAGAAATTTGGAGCAGGGAACCAGATAAGTAGAAGGAGCGAGATAAAACCTGGAGGTAAAAAAAATAATAAAAAGAGGTGACAGACATGAAAACAAAACAATGCAACAAAGAGTGAGAATCACTGCTTTTTGTGAAGGGAATCAAGTGAAGCAAACTAGGCAGGAGACTGAATTTATTTTATTTAATGAAAATACTTGCAGCTGCACTGTGGGTAGAACTGTTGCCTTGCAGCAAGAAGGTCCTGGGTTCGATTTCTGGCCTGGGGTCTTTTTGCACAGAGTTTGCATGTTCTCCCTGTGCATGGTGTGTTCTCTCCAGGTACTCTGGCTTCCTCCCACAGTCCAAAAACATGACTGTCAGGTTAATTGGCCTTTCCAAATTCTCCCTAGGTGTGAGTGTGTGTGTGCATGGTTGTGTGTCCTGTCTATCTCTGTGTTGCCCTGCGACAAACTGGTGACCTGTCCAGGGTGAACCCCACCTCTCACCCGCAACATTCGCTGGAGAGGCACCAGCACCTCTCCCGACCCCACGAGGGACAAGGGTGTAAAGAAAATGGATGGAAAATACTTACTTAAAATACTCGCACCCAAAGAAAACTACTGCATCAATAACTGGAGTACAGTGCCTTGCAAAAGTATTCAAGCCTATAAGGATTTATGTTTCAGATTTGTCATGTGACCCTTGCCGCGTGTCTTTCCTCTTTTATTACTTACTTTCCCTTCCTTGCCCTTTCAAATAAAGACCACTTGTGCCAAAAAAGCCTTTAAAAAAGAAACAGATGGCTTGATATCCTTGATTACTGTACATATTGTTGACAGTACCAATTTATATGTAACTCCTTCTCAGTTCCTCCTTGCTGGTTCCTCTCATCTAAACCTGTTACATCCTGTTATTTTCCTCGTTTCTTCCCTGTGTCCCCTGCTGGCTTTTTCCTTGTATTTATGGTTTTTGTTCCGCTCTGGCTCCCTGTGTTTTTCTTTTTTTTGTATGTATTTTTTTCATTGTTTCATTAAAATACCAAATTGACCTGCCACCTCTGCCTCTCTGCATTTGGGTCCACCATCAAACACACGTAATATGACAGAAATTGCACTAAGACGCAAGATAATATGTTTTACTTAACGATGGAAAGTCAAGTAAGATCTAAGCAAAATACTCAGCAAAGGTTCACATTCCAGTGTGACAAAAATGTGAAACAAATCCGAGGGACGTGAATACTTTTGCAAGGCTGTGTACATGTTCTCTCAGGAGGAACATAATGTTCAATTTCCTTCCTCTGCTCCACAATCAACTCCTTCACTTTGTTGACATCCAATATGAAATGACTGCTGCCACACCGTGCTGCACAGTGGTCTACCAGTTCTCTGTGTTTAGATTCCTGTCCACCACTCACAGACACCACAACTGCAGAGTCATCGGAGTGTTTCTGCTGATCGCATGACTTTGGGCTTCTCTGAAAGCCTGAGGTGTACAAAATGATGAAAAACTGAGAGCGAGGCCAGCCTCCCTGTGGTCCTCCGCTGCTGCTTACAGCTCTAACACAGAGCACACATGTTCAGCAAAGGACCAATCAATAGTTTTGTTGTTATGCTCATGATGAAGTGATAATTAAAAAAGTCTAAAACTAAGCCCATTCATTAAATATGAATGTGGACAAAAATTACATTAATGAGGAAGTATTATGTATTTTCCAGTCAAATAGATAAATGCAGTGTATCAAATCAGACTTAAAAACTTATAAAAAATTTGACTCTGTAACTTAATACCCTGAAATCGGGCCTCTGTCTCTTTAAGAAGCTCCTGCTCTTTCTGAAACTCCACCTTCAGGAAGTCATCACAACATGGCTCCTCTATTAACCCTTTAACAACGTCTTTATCAGAGTTGCATTGAGAAGTCGCTCCGATAAAGAGCTCAGATGCTCAGTTCCACCAGCTGTTTGCTAATTGCTGCTGGCTAGTCTGAAGGAGCTGAGTGAGGGAGTTGTGCAGGAGGGCTGTTGTGTGAGAGGGAAGCTTGTAAACTGAAGCTCAGAGGTGGAGATGTGTTTTTAAGGTGGAGTCATGGGAGACTCAAAGATTTCTAAAACATGCATGAAAGAATCAAGGCAATACTCCTGGTGTGTTTTTGATGAAATAAAAATATTACAACACAATGTAAAACTCACTTATAATGTACATGATGTAAAACTCAGTATTATGTAAAAATTCAATTTTACATAACACTGCCCTTTAAAGAGAATATCAAGAATCTTAACAGTCAAAAAAGGAAGGAACTTAGAGAGAGAAAGAAGAATTCAAGGGGAATAAAAAGACAGGAAGACAGATGAAACTGGCCTGCAATGGAAAATGGAAGATAAGAGTAAATATAAAACATAGAGAAGAAAAATGGATATAAAAACTGCAAGAGGAGCAGCAAACTGACACTAAAAGACTAGAAGTTGCAGGGGCTTTATGAAAAAAGAAAAAGAGGAAATGCTTCTCATTTCTCAAGGGGCTCATAGCTAAGATGGACAAAAACAGCAAGAAAGAGAAAAAGGTCCAAAATAAAGAAAATATGTGCTACTTGATCTGCACTGGAAAGTGACAGAAACTTGGAGGCTCTTGTTGGGATCTCGCTGGACAACAGAATTCATTCTTTATCGTTATTTTCTGCCTCTTATCGATTCCCCGCCCGCTTCCCATTGTTTCCATGTTAGACTTTTTTCCTTCATCCACATCTTTCTGCTTCTCCCTCTTTTTGATAAGCTCTCTTGCTACCCACTACATTTTTCCACTCACTTTCTCCAGCCCTCCTCATTCCAGGGGAGCAGCTCAGTGATTGGCATTGCAGTCTATTTTGACTGTCGGGTTCTGTTGGTAGATTTGGGTTTCAGTCTGTCTCAGCTTGGCTTATTTACACAAAAATAACAAAACTTAGATTTGTAGCAAAAACTCCAAAAAACAAATTTTTAAGAAAATATGTTGACTCTGTGATTATGTGGCATAATTTCAACACGAGCGGCTAAGTTTCAATAAAGTTTATTTCCTAAGTGCCTTTTAAAGCAGAGTGAGATAAACCAATACGACTTCAAAAACTATTATTTTGTTATATCGGCAAAACCCACTACGATTCACAGGGGTGTGAAAAAGTTTTGGCCTCTTCTTTGTTCCCAATTTTTTTGCATGTTTGTCAAACATTAATGTTTCAGAAAATCAAACTAATTTAAATATCAAAGACGACACAAATAAACACAAAATGCAGTTTTTAAATGAAGATTAATGGAGAAAATTACTCAAATCCTATATGGCAATGTATGAAAAAAAGATTTCCCCCTAAAACTAAGAACTGGTTGAATCTCCTTTAGCAGCAACAACTGTGATGAAACTGTGTCACTTGCTGTGAGTCTTTTCCAGCTAGGAAGGAATTTTGGCTCCTTTAATTTTATTTTTCTTCAGGCGGTTGGAGGTGGACTCACTGGTGTGTTTTGGATCGTTGTCCTGCTATAAAACCTAAGATGGTTTCAGCTTGAGGTTATGACCAGATGGCTGGATGTTGTCCTTCAGGATGTTTTTGTCGACAGCAGAATTTGTGGTTCCATTTATCACAGCAAGTCTTCCAGGAGAAATCCTTTAGTCTCCCATGGCAACCATTCAGCTGTGTTAAAAGCCTGGATTGGACCAAGCTCCTTCTCGGAGCTGCAGTCTCTGAGCTTCCGCCTCGAAGAGCAGCCCTCCCTTGCCACTCCCCCACTCAGTTCCTTCAGACTAGCCAGGAGCAATTAGCAAACACCTGGTGGAACTGAGCATCAGCCCAGCTCATTATACGAGCTAATTCTCAGTGCAACACTACTGAAAATGTTGTTAAAGGGTTAATAGAGGAACCATGTTGTGATGATTTCCTGAAGGCAGAGTTTCGGGAAGAGCAGGAGTCTCTTAAAGAGACACAGACCCAATTTCAAGGTGTTAAATTGCGAAATCCAAATTTGCTTAAGTCATATTTGATATATATAGACTTTTCATAATAACTGAAGAAAACATACTTACTTGTTTGTGCTAAGAAATGCCTCTATGTGCCTGGAACATAATACTGCCTGCTTAAGGGAAGACTTGAGAACAGTTCAGGTTAAGGTTGGGGTTGGGGGCATTAAGGGTGATGACACATTTTCACACCACTGTATGTTAAGTCTATTATTCAAGATGTCTTCTTTCAGCAGTCTTCTGTCAGACAACACACAGACTGCAGCTCAGCAGAAGACTGCTGAAGAAGGAACCTTTTACAATATATATGTTAAATAAAATGTTCTGATCTCTGACTGATAATCAGTGGTGGAGAAAGTACTCAAAAAATTTACTTAAGTAAAAGTACAAATACACAGTCAAAAATGTACTTAAGTAAAAGTCAAAGTACCACATTGACATTTTACTTAAGTAAAAGTAAAAAAGTCCTGGTTTTTAAAAATACTTAAGTATTAAAAGTAAAAGTACTCGCTGAATGCATTACCTAATCGCTAATATCATTAAGTGTGCCGATCGTATTTAATTTTAATACATCAGAAATGTGCCATTTTAATGAACACTACCACAGATTAAACATGTTCTTATTGTGTTTATTCTCTGTAACAGTTTAGACTTAGATATGTGATTCTATGAATCATAATTTCAGGGATGGAAACATTTTGTCTCCTGTCCTAACATAGCATGAACTTCATTAGTCACATTTATTTAGAAAGAAATCCAACTGAAAGGGGATGTAAAGAAGGTGCGGGCGGGGTGGAGGACATGCAACCAAGGAGCCATGTAGCAGAGTTGTAGTCAAGACCACCGAACCCGAGACCAAGACCAGCGCCCCGCGCTAAATGACACAATAACATTAAGTTTACCTATCAAAATTGGTTTTCAGATTGATCTGAAAGATCCACATTCCCATAAAAACACCTAGATATTAAATACTTAGAGCTGAAATATATTTAACCAGTATCAATTAAAACTCACTTCATTCTGTTTTGCTTTCATCGCTGTGCTACAATCCGCAGAGGTCTCCTGCTATTCCTAGAAAAATAACGCCCTGGGCGGTTGCCCATATTGCATATGTCAGAAACCACAACTGAAACATCGCAATTAACGGTAAATAACGTTCAACTATGAACACTGTCCAACGGCGCAACAAGTAACTAAGCAGAATGAGCACCGTGACTGTTTTCATCCTCCCTCCCACTGCGATGTTTGCCACCATGACAGGAGACGAAATCAATCAATGAGCAATGAGCATGCTCTGTGTTCATACGTTCAACTTTTACTTATTCAGCGATTAAATGAATGTCTATATATATATATATATATATATATATATATATATATATATATATATATATATATATATATATAGCTACCGCAGTGTACACAAGAACAAAGAACGGCTCTCAGTGAGGCTTCAGTCCTTAGGACTTAGTAAAGATCCGTCCAGAAGAATCGGATCGTTCCTGAATGTCATATCACTATATTGCAGACTTTGGTCACAGCGTTGTCCCATATATGCGACACCTCAGTCAACACCTCCACACAATAATTCAGCGCATGACTGACAACTTTTTTTCATCGCAGATGCAACATGTGTCTCTGTACAGCTAGCTTTGCTAGCACAGATCTTACCTTTCTTTAAGCTTTCCTTCCAAGTGACGCTAAAAGTTGGACGAAGTCCCCACCGTCTGTGAAAGCGAAGCGCTGCTGATTTTACATGTCGCCATATCAATTTATGCAGCGCTATTATATTATAGACAAACATCTCCTCCCGCTCAGAGGAAACCACTGCGCATGTCTGGAGCTCCGAGTGCGAGTAAAGGTGGAGCCGATGGGTGACAACAGACACTAAGTCACGTTATTGCTCGGATTTTACGGCGCCACCTTACGTCCCTGAACTTCACATTTTAACGGAAAAAAAGAGCAACGCGACTTGGATGTAACGAGTAACGCGACACTTTAGTAGAAATGTAGTGAAGTAGAAAGTACAGATACTTACTGTAAAATATAGTGGAGTAAAAGTAGAAAGTCCCCATTATTAAATCTACTTAAGTAAAGTACAGAGACACGAAAACTGTACTTAAGTACTTCGTTACTTCCCACCACTGACTGATAATACATCACAGGACTAGAAATACATTTCTAGTACTACTGAATGAATGCATGATGGAGGTGATTCCCTATGAAGGTAAACAGGTTTATGCCATACTAATGAATAGATTGGTTGATAAAGATATGAGACACAATAAATTATCATACAATATTATGTCATATAGTGCTAATATATGCTACAGCTCTGCTCAGAAGCCCAACACCTGTTTTCCCCCTCAGTGGTTTTATACTTCACCATCAGACAGAAAGCATGAAGTGAAATGAAAACCTTTCTTCCATGTCCTTCCATGAACATGTGATACAGCAAGTCGGACCAACTTGTAAACAGATATGCTGACTTTGTTTTATGTGAACAAGAAAGATAACATTTATTCAGCAATGACACAAATTCCTCAGACTTCACTGCTTCATTAGGAGCCAGAAAATCTTTAGCAAGCGTAGGATGATAAGAACTGAAATAAATGTCGAGGTTACAGTGAAGAGATTATTAAGGGAGATGGATTTTAGGGTTTTAGGTCTTAAACCGATTCATCACTGAGAACCAGACATTGTCCTTAATTTGTCATTCATCAGGCATCTCTACAGTTAAAATACTTAATGAAGGAGAGACGCTCTGTACGGCTAAATGCAGTTGGTTGATGCTGCTGTATAATTTAGTAGTCCACACAGAGGCTGGGAAAACAGTACAGCTAGAAGTTTGAAAGGCTCTGGGTCATCGCTCAATGTTGTTCACCAAATTAGCTCTGGTTGTTGAGCCGCTCACATTACAAAGTTCATTGGATGTTGGTGTCTGCTTTTTTTTTATTTAAAAAAAGACAAACTTAAAGCTAACCAATTTCAAGGATGCATCAGAAACGGATTCCAAAGCCAGAACTCCAGAGCTGGTTTCCTTCAGGTTTTAGATGCTTGTTTTAAATGAATAGGCCATCTGTAGCGTTTTTTTTTTAACTTTACAATATGATGGTCAAAATGTGAATTCTATTCTTCCAACTTCTGTGATATAAAAAACAAACTCCAAACAAAACACAAAAATAGAGTGAATCTCTCACTAAAAGTTTTGCAAAGCTTCTTCACGCTTCATCAAATTCTCTTAAAGAGATAGCTGAGATTTTGTTGCGTGACCTCCTTTAAGTTTTTAGCAGTCAGCGTCTTACTGCAAGCAGCTGTCAGAAAATCTTTCATGTTGATTCTGAGACAATCCAGCTAACAGCAGAGCAGACAGAGGACACCTCTGCCGCCTTATTTCTTCTGCAATCTCGAATGTTTCACAGTAGTTTGTGTGAATTCTGTTAAATATGCCAATAATCATAAAATAGAAAGTAGAAGTAAATTGGCAAATAAAACACAGAAAAGTTCAGACTTCTTTTTGCACTACTGCCAGTGGTTTTTTCCTTTTTCAAAGCGTCAGTTTAGTTGTTTTAACCTGATCATTTCTTCCACCTCCACTGCAAGCCGTTTTTCAGCCCTTTTCTCCAGCGCCTCGGTTCAGACGATGGTCTGATCTGCGTCCTGTGAGCCGATGTGCTGCTCTGCTTTCTGCTGACTTTGTTTCTGTTCTGCCAGCAGCTGCTGATCTGTCTGAAGCTCCCAGATCGGAATCACACCGCAAAACGTAAGCAGATATAAACGAGTCGTGTGTTTAGTTAACGTATTTGAAAAACACAAGCGATCATCAACACTTTTCAAACTCTTTAAAGAACAGAAATGACCTAAATGTGTAGAGGAGTGTTACAGTATTGTGCGGAATGCAGAGGAACACACACTCACACACACACGCACGCACGCACACGCACCCCCACACACACACGCACGCAGCCCCCCCACACACACACACACCAGATCCACGTTTCTTTCTATTTGCTGATTCTGTTTGTTTGATGCTGTTCTTTGGGTTTCAGGCTTTCAGTCATAGGTTAATATTAAATTTGATTTATGACTATGTTTGCTATCAGCTGTGATCAGCTTTCACCCTTTTCATGTTTCAACTATTGAATTGCATATAGATTTGAGATATTCCTCAGTATTTTCTTCTAATGCAATGTACGTACAAAACTCCCCGGGCAGAACATTTATTTATAAGTTACACGATGGATCAATTTATGTATATTAAAGTACTCTAGTGTAGTACTGACTTCATCATAGCATGAGGACCAACATACTGCTAGTTTAAAAACATCATTTTCTATGAATTATGGCTTTGTAAGGATTTGTTGCATTTTTTTTTCTTCGCTTTCTTCTGAATTTTGCAACAGATCTCTTTATATACTTTTTGGTAAAACTACTGTTTACTTTTTTGTTTCCAACCAAACAAATGCTGTGGAGCAAAGGGAAGTATAAACAGTACTTTGTCAGAGGTTTGTTGGCTTAAGATTTCCATTTTGCTCTCTGCTCTAATCATTCATCATCAGTGTTTCAACAGAGAAGCAGCACCAAAGGAAAAGCTGACAAAACAAGGAGCTTTATGCATTTTACTCGTTAAATAAATGGTGTCACCAGTTGTGTTTTAGTTGTTCCAAAATAGATACTGCAGTTCAATTTTTATTTACACCAAATCATACACAGCCACTAATTCATGTGTCTTTTCTGTACCCAGGCGCAGAGTGAATTTTGGTTTTCTTTATTTTTTAAGCACATGAACAAAGTATCAAAAGTTAGAGGAGGTGAAGCTTCTGAGTTGAGAATATTCCCCTCAAACATCTAGTAGACTTTTTATATCATATCATCAACAAATCTACAGTCTATTATTCATTCCACTGTAACATTGTTTTCATATTTTTGTTTATTGATTTAAGTTTTTTTTGACAGTTTTATATAAAACATTTGTTTTGATTTCAGGCCATTTTGCACATTTTAATGACATTACCACAGTCTTTATGATATTACACCTCCCTTATTATGGAACCAGTGATTACCTCAATCATAATAATAAGTTGTCACAAAGACCTGACCTGCATGACCTACAGAGATCCTGCGGGGTGAAGGACCCTCTTCTGTAGCTCTCAAAATGTGTAGACAAATTTGAAATTCTAACATTAAACTAAGAGGTTTTCTGTAACATTGTTTTAATGAAACCACTTAAAAATTGTCCCAGTAACATTTGAGTTATTGCTTTGGTATTTCAAAGTTGAGTTTTTCTAATTTCTCTGCTGTAGTACAATATTTTTATTGGTATCCAACAATGAAAATAGATGGATCCAGTTATTAAAATGTCCTTTTGTTTTTGTTTTTTTAAAAAAAAATGCTTTTACGTTCTAAGTGAATCACTTCCTAACTTGCAGAAAAAACACTACACAGAGATAAATGAAGCAAGGGAAGTAAATCTGAGAGGAAATTATTACTTTCTGCAGATTGAACTCTGTGTTAACTCAGACACACACACTGATTATCACATTTTCTTTTCCACCGTTTTTCACGTAGCTTAGCATGAAAACCACATCTTCAGTCATGGTAATAAGTGAGGGGCTCAGCAGACGCCGTGGACGCTCACATAACTCCAGAAACGAGCCGTCGGTCCGCTCTGGTTTTGTGTGGAGCGAGGGTTCAGGCCAGTTGTTCCTCTTGTTTTCTCTGCGCCGTGTGTCCCTCTTTCTTCTTCTGGTGTGGTAGTCTGTCATTTCCTCCGCCTGGTTCCTCGAGGAGTCAGACTGTCTGCGCCTTAAATAGTCTTGACCTCAGCGCAGACTCTGAGGCTACCTCCGTCTTTAACTGCACTCATGCTTCTCCGTTTACATTAGAGTGTGGTTTTTTGAAGGTGGGTGATTTTCATTTCAGGCACGCTGCTTGTAGCCTCACATGCTGCAGCGGGATTTTTTTTTTATGTCTCTTTATTTGTAATCTGAAATGGTCTCCATGGAAGCGGCGGCCCACATGATCGCAGTGCTCCCTTGGACTCAATTATGATGTCAGGAATAGCCGAGGTTTGTGTACAACAATCAATACAGTTTATAATTTGACTCTTCCATACTGGGGAATATTCCATATTAAATACTAATGTAACTGGAAAAAATGAGGAAAACAATCAGGCTGAAATTGAAGCCCGTTTCCATTAAGGAGTGGTCTTTGAATGCACTTATGTGATCAGAATGTATAAATGATTATCATTATATAATAACCAAATTTGAGACTCTTAAAGGGTAATAGAGCACCATGCCACGTTAAAATTATTACACAAAGTGACTCAAATTGGTGTCAAATGTTTGTGCAGGAAAAATGTTCATTTGTGGTGCTGCTATCGTAAAGATATGAACATTTTTTTCCAAAGGTCATGAAAGGTCAACCAGCCCCCCCTCTCTACCTTCTTCAGATCAGATAAAATTGGTATCAATCAACTCGACTATGTTTGTGCAGCAAAAATCTTTGTTTGTGCTGCTTTGGCTTTGAAGGTTTAAGTTTAAAGGTCAAAAGAGCAACCCCGCTCCATGTTTCCCCAACCACCCCTTCACACTTTTACTAAATCAAAATGACCTTTAAACTTTCATTAATATCTTCAAAGCCAAAGCAGTTAGTATATTTACTCAGATAAACTTAATTTGATTACTTGTAACAAATTAGTTCAATTTTTAACCTGTTTTCTTTTTTCAGTGTATCAAAATTATTGCTTATTTTTTACTCGTTTCTAGGTGTTCTGGCTCTAAGTTATTTGTAATTTAATGCTCATTATAAAATACTTACAAGGTACAGAATTCATGTTACACACTACCAGGTGCTGATTTGCATCCAGTCTTATCCTGTCCTGCCACATCAAGCGACGTCTTCACCAGAATGGAGCCATTAAATCATAATGAAAATCTTAAATTTACATACACTGTCAGGCAGCTGTATCTTTCACACTACATTAGTGCTTAAATGTTGGAACCAGCGAGACAGAGCTCTCAGGCTTCCCATCCTTTCAAGATGTTCCAGGACTAAAGTTATATTCTAATTATTAGAAATGCAAAGTGAGGCGCGGCGCCGTGGCATCTCCATGTGATGAAGCTCGACCGAATGTAATAAAAGTGTTTACTTCATGAATTATGAATGCTGCAGACTGGTCATAATCTTCGCTAAAAACATATCCTGTTAGGCATCCTCCAGTGGGGCGAATCAGAAGTTAAGCACACGAGCTACAACTTCTGCCGGAGCTTATCACCACTGGCAGGGATGGCTGGAAATTTACATGCAAGATGCAGTGTTTACTTCAGCTGCTCCCAATTGATAAAGCAAAGGGTGGAGGCAGTGGGAAAAAAGTAAAAAGCTTAGAGAGCAACGACCTGCAGAAAGAAAAAAAAAACAGAAATAAAAGTTGCAGTTCATGATCACAAACGATAGAGAGCAAAACTCCAAACCCTTAGGCTGAGGAGGTGCTGACTGATACACAATGAGTCCTGCTGAAATATTTGCATGCCAGAAACAACGGACGTAACTTGAAGCTATGGTGGCCTCCACGTTGTTTGAAACAAACAAGGTCGCTCAGGTGCAGGGGTCATAAATATGAGAGCAAAATGATCTCCAAAGAAATGTGTTTTTTTTTCTATTATTGTCTGAAGAAAACACAAGTACAACAAATCAATACCCAAACAGGAAAGCATGTTTTTTAAATTGTTTGTGAATAGAATAGGGTGTGTGTTATTTATTTATTTTAACCAAAAATAAAAAAGTGAAAACTTTTTGAATTGTAACTATTTCTGCACAGAATCTTTTATTCAGCTCTGATGTCAATATTTTAAACCTTTAAATATGTTGTGTATAATAGTAACAGATAGCATACATGTATGAAAAAGTACTTAAGTACAACAACAAAGTACTTCCCTCCATCCCACCACTGATCTGCCAGACTTCATCTCCCACCTTCAAATTTTCCAGATGGCTTCTTGTTTGACGTGAAAAGAACGACAGCGACACTTTGCAGACGTGGCCGCGTTCGACGGGGCTGACAGCAGAGACCTCAAAAGCAATTTCACATTCAGTCGTGACGCTTAATTACATTTCCAAGGTGCTGCTGACTACCTGGGGAGGCATTTTTACAGCAGAACCTGGAAGAGGAGGTGACTTTGTGTCCCCTGAGCGCAGACTGTGCTCTGAAACGGAACACGGGTCCTGAAAGGTGGCATTAGCGGCTCACTGAGATGAAATGGTGTCAGCCTTTGTCTTACCACATGAATGGATTTAATTTGTGTGATCTCCATGTCCTCAGAGCAGTGGAGCAATCAAAGGTAATGTTGATGAGGCTCAAGGGCACCCAGCAGTGCGTTTTACAGCACAAGTAAGGTATGCTGAGAATGAACAAGCATTTTGTTAAAAAGATAAATCGTACCTTAAGGGTGAAAAAGTAAACCCAACAAGAATAACTGATAACCTGTAAAGACCAATAAAACACATGATTCTCCCCCATGTCTGCTAAATAGCTGTTTGTATGTTTATTGCCGTCAATGGATTTTCATTTGTAATACCTCAGTGTCATTAGCTGTGTATCTATTATTGACTATATAATTGCGCAATTTGACAATTCAAAAATACATTTGCTTGATGAATACACACCAATTTTGCAAAAAAAAAAATGTTTTCTGATATGTTTGTTATGTAATTTATAATAACTTAAAACATTACATTTTAAGTTATTAAAACCGAACTAGTTTATTTAAAAAAAAACTGCATCAGACGAGTCACATGATCAACAACTGGATATTGCTACTGGTGGAAACAACACAGAAGATGACAGGAAGTAGCAGGAGGATGATGGCGCTTAATGACTTATATACATGTTTTAGTTGCGTTTCTTATTTAGTAGAAACACCGCAATTGCGAAATTGTTTTTCCAACAATGACAAAGTTTTGTGCATATTTGCAATGGAAACGCTGACCTGTGATGACTGTTTGAGATCCCCCTCTTCTTTAACTGAACATTTGCAGTAAAGTTTTACAACAACAGGATAAATTCTAAGTTTCGCAATCATTGTGTAATTTTGGGCTTTGTTAGCTCAGGATGTCTATCGAACAAGAAGACAGGTACATTAAGGACAAACAACCCAGATATTATTTCTACCTATTTTATAGAACAGTATTAACTTTTTTTCTCTTCTTTCTTTGTCAATTCCGGGACATTCTGACAATTCGCCACAGGTACTTTAGTGTCCTTCCTCCATCCAAAGGCATACGTTTCACTGTGGGTGACTCTAAATGGACTCGACAGGGTTGTGTGTCTCTTTGTGATAGGCCTGTGGCTTGAAGTTCGTGACCCCTGCTCCTCATTCAAAATAAGAAGGGACAGATTCTAGCCCTCTGCAAAACTCTGTAGAAATGGAGGACAAATGTGTTTCTGCTCTCAATAGCCTCTGAAATACAGTGGTGTAAGAAAAGGGGTTGACTTTCAAAGTTATTATAGAGAACAAAATAATGAAAACTGAAATTAAAAATACATTTTCCTTAACTGAAATAAATAAAAACGATAATTTTGCCTCTGAAATTATAGATATAATATCCTTCCTTTTCGCATTTTTGAATCTATTAATCTTTTGAACAGATGTGAAATAGTTTGGTTTTTTTCACACACAAGCAATTTATGTCAGCTGTCTGTAAATTCAACCACTCCATTCTTCTCTTTAGCAAAAGTTGGGAGAAAACTTCAGTCATTTGTTCAACAACAATTGAATACATTTTTCAAAAATGGTATCTTCTGTTGAGCATTCTTCACCCAATTGACTTATACTTAATCACTAGACAACACTATGACCTTTTTGAATTCTGCACCTAAAAATTAAGCAAAGTATTAGCAAATAAAAATTGCTATAACTAATAACTAATAAAAACTAGCAAACACACTCTAAAGACTAATTAAAACTAACCGAATTAGACAAACAAAAGTCACAACAAAAGAAAACTAAACTATACTGAAAAACCCCAAACTATTACTTTCATCTATCAGAGACGAGGCAAAGCTGCCAGACTCACAGGTCTCTTCAAGGTCGCCTTCGGTTAGAGCAATGAAGGAGCAGAAAACAACAACAGAACAACACTGGATTTTATTTGACCCTTTCTGTGTCAAAACAAAGCTTCCCTTAAAGTCAGCAGATTTTCCACATTCTGGAAAAACTCCTCTGGAAAAACAAGCAAGAAATTGTACACTGGATGTGTTTCTGAACTGGAAGGAAGCAGAATGGAGCTCCGGCTTAAAGAAAAATGAGTTCATTTGTTAAATGGAATCAAATTAAGTTTGTCAAATCAAATTTATTTACATTTTGTTTAACGTGACAACTTAATAAACTTAATATGTTTACTTGGATAAACTTAATTTGATTACTTGTACCAAATTAACTGTACCAATAAACAGCATTTTTTTTAGCACCAGAAGGTAACATAGTTACTTGATTGTGCTATAAAATGGCTCTATGTGCCTAGTAAATACACAGTACTGCCCCTTTAAATAAAGACTCAGTAACCTCTCACTGATCAGTCCTCTGTCCAGTTTGTGGGTTGAAATGCAAGCTTGTCCTTCTAACAGTTTATTTTCTCTCTGCCTACAGCCAGAGGAAGATCCTGTCTGTCGCCCCTCCTCCCCTCCGCCTCCCAAAACAAGCTTCTCCTGGGAAGATCATGTCACTCTGGTTTTCCGCAGCATGTCAGTGTGTGAGGTCCGTGTGTGAGAAAACACATCTCCTTCAACGTGCGCTGGGAATGTTTGCATCAAAAGAAGATTACATTGCCTATGGGGGAGGAAGTGATGTCTGTTAATGCTGTCACTAAGGCAATCACCCGTGAAACATCCTCCACAGACACAGCAAGTCACAGATGCTGTGAAACTTTTAGGCTGATTCTGGGAATTTGTCAGCCCAAACTGTCATCAGTGCTGACAAGGTCTGCACCAACCAGACACAGCGCTGTAGCATCTGCTTCATAATTATCTGGCCTCAGCCAAAGTGGCCCTTTTGATTTCAGCTAATGTAATTATTTAATTTTCCTTTGGTATTAATAAAGTATTTTTGAATTTGAATTGAATTTAATCTATTACTGCTCCCTGGTACTTTTTGCCATTGCAGCATACTTGGTGCAATGTTGGAGAGAAAATGAGAGAAAAAAAAAGCAAAAATAAAAATATTGACAAATAATTTGTTTAATCGTATGTTTTTTTTATTCTATTCTGTTTTTCAATCATTATTATAAAATATAAGGTAAAATGTACTTTTTGAAATATCATTTGTCACTCGCCTTTCTAATTGGCTGCCAGTCAATTTCATCAAGCTGCTTTACTTCTCCAGCTAGCATAATTAGAAAGCGCAAAATGGACACGTTTCTGACAAGAACAGGTCAGAAGGAACCACAGCTGCTCTGCTGTGGAGGACTCTGCTGAAAAAACCTAAGAACTCTCAGGGAACTAAGATCAGAAAGGATGAACATTTATGCCAAAAAATGCAATAATTACTGAAAAGTGAGCACAACAAAAAAACATTTTAAAAGTTGATGTTGCTATACATATTTTGCAGTGCAGTCTGTGGATATTTGGAAAGGCAATCCAGAAGTGTGCCACCGCAGGAAGAAAGAGCAAACAGTACTAGTATTACATTATGTAAAATTTTATCATTTTATTCCCTTTTCCTAAAAAGAAGGTGTATATTGATTTTTTTTCCGCCCACATCCTTACTAAGAAACGTTAAAGTGATTATCTACAGTCTTTACTTAGCCAGGATTAAGTAAAGACAAGATGTTACATCACAAGCATGTTAACAGTTTAGTTTGTCATAAAACATGAGGTTGTAACATTGTTAATGTATTTATGTTGTTTCCAGACTGAAGTGATTCCCATCTACATGTATGAGAGTAAGTATGTGCTCAGTACTCAGTGTTCCTGCCTGATGTCACCACTGAGCAAACAGAAACGGTTGTGACAGCCAGATGCTAATATCAGATGAGCACAGGCAGTTTATGTCTGCGACTTCTGGATGTTAATCAGAGTTTGTTGAAAGGAAACCATCTCTGTCTGCCTTCCTGAATGTCAGATAAACTGAAACTACAAGGTGAATTAGAGGTGAAAACATTACAGTGAAGAGACACACACACACGCACACACACACGCACACGCACACAAATGAGAAAGGGTAGCAATAGTTAGCACAATGAAGTCAAAGTGGACATAAAAGCCAATTTTTAATCATCTGTTATTCAAAACACTCTCAGACCAACAAAAAGCAGTTTGGAAAATATTTTAAAATATTGAAATACCTGAGAAAATGAAACAACTTCTTTGTAATTAACCAATCAGAGATGACTGGAATAATTGGGAGGAAATTGATCTTCAAAATTTCTGAGTGGAGAGAAAGTAAAAAAATAAAAGACAATCAATTATTGAATAATTTGAAAGATTATTAAGTACACAGCGACTGTGGCTGTGTGGGTAAAGTAGTTGTCTTGCAATCGGTAGGTTGTAGGTTCGATTCTAGCTTCCTCCTGCCACGTGTCGATGCCCCCTTGGGCAAGGCACTTAACACCAAATTGTGTGTTAGTGTATAAATGTGTGAGCATTTGTGAATGTGACTCTAGTATAAAGTGCCTTGAGTGGTCAAAAATGATTGGATAGAGTGCTATATAAGTTCAGTCCATTGAACTTGTAAGACATCAATATTGAATCTGCTTAACATATTTAATATGTTAAATATGTACTAAAAGTACTTTATGAAAATAACCTCCTAGAAGCAGCAATAAACATATTTCTGTTTTTTTGGTCTCATTAAATATTTTAAATGTCATATCTACATAGGCTATGTGAGAAAGAAAATGATCAAATTTGACAGAAATAAATCACTATATAATGTGTTTCACTTATTGATGGAGTTACTGAAATAAATTAACTTTTAAATAAAGTTCAAATGTATTGGTTGACTGTAAATGTTTCATGCTTGGTGATTTGTTTAGGAGTGATGGAAAGGCAGATAAACTGAAACGTCTTCATTCTCCTGAGAGTCTCATCCAGGTGGGTTAGAAAGTTTCATAAAAAATCAAGACAAACTCAGGATGACACCCACAGAACAACTTAATTCACCCGGTGACATTAATAATGCAGAGACAATATTATCAATATCAATAATATCTGATGTCACAGAGATGAAGAGGAATAAGCAGCGTTCCTCACATGCACACAACATGAAAAATGGAACCATTTCAAGACGAAGCGGCTCACCGGGCTTAAAAAGAAGTGAATGTGGGTTTTAGTCCAACCCATCCTTAGTTCCCAGCTATAGAGCAATGCATCTTTCTTGCTGTAAATGAGGTCAGGGGCAAATTAATGACAAACCTCAAGATGAACTGCTCAGGAACTCCCTGATGAAGCATTTCTCACTCTGCCTCCTTCTACAGCCTCATGAAGGTGGGAAACAGGGGAGGAAGTTGATTTAGTCTAATTAACAAATGAGCACCGAAACCTGACCTCTTCTTTTCCCGAGACGAGTTTTCATGTTGAAAGGAGAGTTTGTGTCAGGAATTCTGACCGGAAGCCAGAGGTGGAGAAAAATAATCCACTGAGTAACATTGTAAAAGCCAACAGTTCTTTAACAGCTGATTCATTGAGCAGAGACAGTATTATGTCCTGAAAACAATGTGAGTATTTAAGGAAAAGCACTTAATAATACCTTCATAAACTGATGTGCAGCACTTTCTTTTTGAGTTGATGAATTCTGCTGCAGCTAAAGAGCTTGTGCAAGGAAGATAACAGAAAAGTAACTCCGTCCTGTGACTTTATTTGTGTTTCAAATGTCAATAGCGAGGTGTGAAATTTTAATGAGAACAGAAAGCAGAAAACTGGTGACGCCAGGAGTTTCCACCCTAACACATTTCTCATTTTACAGGTCTTTCCATGGGTGTATGAAGGACCGATCCTGGCATGATTAACACACAAATAAATAAATGATTCAATAGATTAATCCCATTACCAAAACGAAGCTAGACAACTATTAGTTTCTTTAAATGCAAAGAAAACTATAAAAAAAGAGATTTATTATGTATAAATGTATATTTTGATTTTATTTTTTAAGTGTTGCAATTTATCGTTAAGCACATTTTTTTAACTTGATAGTTTTCAGTCATAGTTTTTTTCTTGAATGCTATAATTTTCTTCAGTTCACTTCATTTTCATTTTCCAAGCCAGTTTTTCATATTTATTACCATCCAAATATATTTTACATGTTTTCCCCTCTGAACATCTATATCATTTCTCAAACTATTTTACAATCCTGGCCTGTGGTTCTGTGTGGTGGTCTCTGGGATGACATCACCGTCTCATCTTCTCTCCTGTTGGCCGAGGTGTAGCCCGCAGGAAGGAGCTGCTGAGTTTGACTATACATGCTTTGGAAAGCAAGTAGCAACAGCTAACATTTACAATGTTATGGAAATGAGCTCGCCATGGTCTCACAGTGCCTTCATTTACGAGCACATTTCAAAATAAACATATATACATTAGACATGACTCAAATCAAAATTGTGTTCATTATTTAATGCCCTGAATTGGACCTCTGTGTCTTTAAAAAACGCCTGCTGTTTCCGACAGTTTGCCTTCAGCACGTCATCACAACGTTTCTTCACTAAGCCTTTAACTACATTTTCACAAGCAAGAGGCTGAGCAGTATTGTGTATGATGAGCCCAGCAGACTTCAGTTCCACCAGGTGTTTGTTAATTGCTGCTGGCTAGTCTGAAGGAGACGAGTGGGGAAGGTAAAAGAATTTTTCTTCTTCAGCTGATTTTGACTTATGTCTCAGGTGTAAAATCTGTTTATTTGCTTGTAATCATTTATTTCACCTGGAAACTCTCAGGGCAGCGATCACAGTGATCATAACAAAAATGAAATCAGAGATGAATAGGAGAAATATGATTTCTATTTTTAATTTTCATCAGAACCTTTCCTGTAGTGAGTTGGATCTGATAAAAACTCTTAACTGCATTTTATGGACATTTTTGTGTGTTTGCACCTTTGCATCTAAGAACCTTGAAATTCTCAAAAAGTTTTACAATTTTAGCTAGTGGAAAAAAAAAACATTTGTGTCCTGAATGCTGATGGTAATCACCACTCAGGGGAAGAACTGGAAATAAAGAGTCTTTAAAAGAAAAAAGACAGGGATATTGTAGACTATATTTATTCAGCCTCTTTTCTAGTGAAGATTCTTACCATTGTGGCAAATAATCTTTTTTGTAAACTGAGAAAACTCTATGCAAAATCCTGTTATTGTGGTTTTTATATTCAGAACACAAACCTAATGATTAGAGAACATTCTACATGTTAATGTTTCACACCCCGAGGTTATGAACATTAGTCAAGTACATTAACTCTGCAAATTAGACCCATCCTCCTCATTGTGTAATGTGGCTGCGGTGCACAAAGTAATCTGCAACCTGAGTCGACTTTTAGGCTGGAGGGAAGCGAGAGGAAGAAACCTGGGACCCACTTTTACGTGAAAAGAAAAAGGATTTATTGGCTGTCAAGGAAAAGCAAAGACTTTTTTTTGTTATTCTAGACGTGCCTCAGAAATGACTGCAGTTCATATTTGTAAAATTATATGCAGTTACTATATATTCTAATGATTTAATGCCAGCACCATCTAGAAGTTAAATAATTTTGTAATAAAAATAATCCAAATCATTTCTAGACGCATAAATATAATCTGTAACATTGTTTTTGGAGTTTTACACAGTGTACCAATATTTTCAGAAGCACAGGACTGGCTGTGACAACACAAAGAATTTGGAGGCTTTCCTCCATTTTCAATATTCCTTTAATTTTGTGCACTGAACCACCGCTACCACTGACAGCAAAACAGACTCTCAGCATGATGCAGCCATCACCCTGCTTGAGACTTGGAAGTCTTCTTTGAATCTGAAAAGCTTCAGCTCCATTCATTCAAACACTCTCTCTGCTGTTGTGGCTAAATTACTCAATTTGTTTTCTCTGGCCATACAATGTTTTGTCCAGATGGAAGTTTTAGAGGCCAGCTACAAATGATTTTTCATTAGCCTCTCTGTTAATGCTAAACGAGCTTCACTCTGAGCAATGACACTGGTAGTTTTTAACTTGAGTCGTGGTTCTCTTTAGGTTATTCCTGAATATTCTAACCAATCTGGTTTAATCTTGGGGGAATAGTTTGGCTTAGATAGAAGAAAACCAACAAATTTAAACCAACTCTATACCATTTCAGAATGGTCAGATGTCCAGTTAGAATTATATCAGAAGTTTGTTAATGGCTACAAGTGAAGACGTATGTCTATAGTTCAGGCTGTTTGCAGAATTTTGACCCAGATAAAGTAAAGAATAAAATGTGAAACGAAAATTGCCTTATCACCAACCTATTCATCTTCAGTTAGATATTTAAACTTATTTCATAGTTTTTTTTAAATGCATGCAGAGGCTGACACTAAACAGCTGACTTGTCATTTCTTGAAGCAAAGAAGCTCACAGGCATTTTATTTTTATTTTATTTTTGTTTTCACCAGAACTAAGCACTCTGCTGTAGTTTCAGAAGCAAATCGTTTTCCAGAGCACATTTATTTGAATACTTTAGTGATTGAAACTCTGAGAAGAAAGGAACAGCCTAGCCTGGCCTAGATGAATCATCATTATTAGCAAAACAATGAGATTTTTGGGATGTTAGAAAAAGAGACATCTGGACTTCAAATCCACCTACTGTACAAACAGAAATGTAGTGAATACATGGCAAAATATCGGATAGATGTTTTAGCTTAGCTTTCAAGGAACTAATTGACTTTCTAAATGATAGTTAGAAAACACTGAACTGTAGCAGCATTCATAGCAGGGCTGCAAGGAGCTTGAATATGGATTCCAAATCATTTCCTTGACATTTCCACTCATTATCTTCAGCTTGCAGTTGTTCCTTGAATCCTTCTACTTTCTCAGACAGCCAACATAAGATCAATTAACAGAGTTTCCATCGCTCCATACAAGCCTTAGGCCACATTCTGGTATTATTTGGTGTCTTACAGACGTTTCCTCAGCAGACCTGGAGGAGGTTAGGGGCCCTGTGGCTGCAGAAGGCAGAGAAAGACAAAAAGAATAAAATAAAAAAACTTGCTGTCCTTGAGAGCAGAGTAGCTGAATTAGAACAATGTACAAGAATAAATGACATCATTGTTACTGTACTGGTAATGAAACCACAGTCAGATGCGAAGGCGGTTGTTCCTGAGAATGACGAGGAACCAAGTGAGCAGGACTTAAACTCGGTGGAGTAGCAGTTAAAAGAAGAAATTCTGGTCAGCAAAGAAATAAAACTTAACAAAGACAACGCTGAGGCGTGCCATCTGCTGCCGAGGAGAAACCAGCGGGACTATCCAGAGATATTATAATGAGCTTTGTTAACCAGGAAACAAACAGAACTCTTGAAACAAGGAAGGAAACTCAAAGGATCTGAATGAACACCTACAGTATACTATACTATTCAGATGATCAATTAAAAAAGTGAGAGACTTTTTTTTATTTATACACATTTATAGCAGAAGCACATTAAAGCATAAAGGCTATGTAAGAAAATTCAAATGAAGCCCTAGGCGTAAATTCAACTGTAAGACTCTTCCAGCATCACCTATCACCACGCCTTCACTCCAGCCAACCAGGACGCACCACCGCTCCACCTCGATCCAATCACCTGGCAAGAGCTCCTTCAAAAGGCGAAGCAACCTCAGATCCACCCGCTTCAGCTGTGCTTCAACCCACCTCCTCCCCGTTTCCACCACCAGCCTCCCGGACGCCTCCAGGTCCCCTCAAGACTCCCCTCTCCAATCTCCACTCCACCACCAATGACTGGGCCCGGGGGAAGACCTACCTGAGCTTCGTTCGAGCCGATCATTCAAGCTCGCTGCGATTCTCAGTACGCACGCCTTCCGCCGGTGTCCAATCACCAAATTCTCAGTCCAATAAAATTGTCTAACTGCTGTTTCTTTCTCTGTGTGAGTCTCTACAGATTGAATTACCAATTCAAAGATTTTCATTTATACAGCATTTTATAACTACTAAAGTTAACATAGTTACCTGATTATGTTATAAAATGGAACCATGTGCCTGGAAAATACATAATACTGTCCTTTCAACTTCTTGATGCAGAAAACTCTTAGATTAACCATTGTATTGTTATTTTAAACTTTAAAATTCCTGTTCAGTGTTTCAGGAGTTCAAGAGAAAGACATGACAGACATGATAATGTCTAGAAGAATTACAGGTTTGAAAAATGTAAATGAAAGGATAGTTTCTACTGTGGGTGAAGAGAAAGGTTCCTGATTTACAGATAAGACAATTAGGTCTTTATCTCTCGGGCTCTATTTCACTGTTTCAATACAGAGCTGATAATAGCAGGACAACAAACCGCCAGTCTATAATGCTGCCAGCAGTCACATAGCATTTCGTCTCTCAGCTTGGCTGTGCTAGACAGCAGAGTGTGTTGAGGATACTAATAGCATCTCTGACTCTCCCGATTATCCAGTTGATGAAAAAACGTTGTCAGACTTTGCCATATGTTGGCGTCTCTGAGCCTCAGCAGGAGCTTAAAGATGCAAAGTCACACACTCCTACCAGGTGAACAGCTCACCTTTCGTTACAAGGTGAATGCGGGAACATTTCCCAGCATTCACTCTGAGAATGTCTGTCAGGTCCTACTTTTCCATAACTCCATGTGTGTATAGAACAACCCAAGAATGAACTGACAGTGTTTGAAAAATAATAACAACCCACAAATTATTAGACAACAAAGACAATAAAAGAGAAAAATCATAGCATTATAAAATGCTTGTAGATTTGTTTTCACCTTTCCGTTTTCTCAAAATATGATTTAGTTATTCTGCTGTTTTTCTGATGCATGTTATTTAATTTCAGATTTCTTTTAGCATGCCTGAACATAGAGGGAGTTTCTATGGAAATCTAAGAAAGGCACCATGTTGCAAAAATGTAATTAGAAGTCACACAGCCACACATGGACGGGGTCCAAAGCTCTCCCAGTCCTTCCTAGCTCATCACTGTTACTGTCTCCACTGCTTGCACTTCCTCACACTCATTCCCAGCTTCAGGCCCCTCTCAGTGCTCCAAGCAGCCTGCTGTCACTCTCTTTACACCACAGAGCAGCACTGCTTCCCATCCGAGCCCCGCAGCGCTGAGCAGCACAGCTTTCATTCCTGCGTGACAGAGGGGGTGACAGTAGAGGCGCCAGGGTGGTAATGGAACCAGAGACACCAGCTCTCGCTTCCAGGCCGACAAGAGCACAAATGACCAGCGCAGGACTCTCCCCTGGAGCCAACTCAAGCTTTCTGCAGTCAATGTGTTTTTTCATTGGGAGTTTTTGAGTAATAAAAAGGGTTTTCTGGGAAAATGATGCTCTTCTTTAGACCATAATTTATGCAAGTGTTGGATTAACTCAAAATTTTCATTGATTGTTAGTTCCATTTTAATCTTTGGTTAACAAACATGTTTATAAGACATACATTAACAAGGATCATTAAATGAAAAACTGCTGTCTTGGCACTGGTCGATGCAGTCATTCTCAGTACTGCATTTCCGTGACAAATGTGCACAAATCTTTGTTGATAATATGCTATTGTCAATAAAACACAATTTTGCAAATGTGGTGTTTCCATTAAACCATTAAATAGGAAATTCAGCTAAAATCATTTGAATAAGTTTGTTCAACCAATAATTCATAAAAAAAACATGCAGCTCCATCATCCGCCAACCACTTCCTGTCGTCTTCTTCTTGTCTTTCTCCAGTAGTAACATCAGGTTGTTGATCACATGACTGAGGCAAAATGCACTCCAAACAGCTGAAAAACCACCTAATGCTAGTCCAAAAACCTTAATGAAAAATGTGGTTTTTTTTTAATTGGCTTGTTTCCACTGAGCAAATTTACAGCTTGACATGTTGTGTCCAACAGCAGGAACCCCATAAGAAGCCGTTCAGATAAACATTACATTATCAGCAAAGAAGAAGTTTCTGAAAGGTTTTTGTCCTAGTGTCTTTATCCTTTATCCAACATGGCAACAAAAACTTGTGGTTGTGCAATTATCAAGTTTAGAGATAATACATGGCCTGGCAACAACCTGCAGGTTTTAAACTGGCCTAGCTTCTTTTGAGCAGATCTGCTTAGTTCAGTTCATGTAACATCCTAAATTGCAATTTGTTGCATCAAAATGAACAAAATACTGTTTTCCTTTTTTTAACCAATTGGTGTAGAAATAACCGTCTTTGTGTTTTTAGTCAACTAAAGCTACAGCTTTGGTCTTGGAGGGACAAGTAGTATTGTATGAAATTTATGTTTTTATAGATTTATATTTTGCTACATTGTTGTTCCCTCATCAAAAATATAATGGAGAGTTGCTTTGATTCTTTCATAGATGTTTGAGGAATCCTTTAATCTCGTGGCTATAGACTGGTAAAACCCAAACAGTAAAATTAGGACAATTTTGGACAACCTTTAGCATCCTCTTAATGAGACTGTCATACAACAATATAATGTTTATCTGAAGCAAACAGCATCAGACCATATGATGGATGTTGTTCAATGTTTTGGCAAGAAAATTGGGTTTTTGTAAGAAATTGTTCAGTTTGAAGAGCTCCATTTCACAAATATCCAGAGGTGCTCTGCTAAGTGACTGAAGTATTGTACTAATTGTGTAAAGTGGGCTCTGTTTTCTAAATTGCTCTTAAGCACTTGATGAAACATGGTTAAAAAAACAAAAATGAACAAATGCTATTGAACTGTTTGTGAACTCATAACAGACTATCTGAGAGAAAGAAAAAATTCTAATGAAATGGTAACAGAACTTTGAGGAGTTTTGTAATGAAACACGAGAACATTTATTGTTGTCCCAAATTGTCCAGAGGTAAAGCTTGTGGCTTCTACAGAAGACAGTCAGATAATCTATTGCTGTACCCGCAATTAAACTAATAATAGCTGCACTTCTTTGTTAATGTACCTTTTCTCTTTATCTTTTTTTGCAATTTTTATTGTTGCAACTAAACAGGGATTTCCATCGACAACAATCAATTTCTATTCACTCAACTGCAGCAATTGTTTTACACCTTCTTTCCTCAGAAAAAACTGTCTGAATGCGCCTGACATTCTGCCATCCCAAATGACTATAATTAAAGGTCTTTAACTGGCCAACACATATTATTTTACCTTCTTGTTATGGTTTTACAATTAAGTGACTGCTTAGAATTAATTAAACTACCTTATTAATTACTAGCATTAATGATTGGATCAAATACCTTGGCTTTGGCAAATTGCTGCTTTCGCTCACAAGAAATAACAGTATATCCATTGTTTTACCTTTTTAATAGTTTTGTTGAACATTCAATTAAGCAAATTAGTTTTTGCTAAATTAAAATACACTGATACCTCAATAAATGTTGAATAATGAGAGATGACTCTGATTCCGTCGTTCGCAATAATCAGGTCCTAGGCAGAAACTCATAAGACCTCATGTCAGGTCCTTTTCTGAAATTATTCTAGTGGTTTTAATAATCACCAGCAGTCATTTCCCCATTGTGACACATTATCTTTGCCCTGTGGCCATTACACAGAGCTCAAAGATGTTCAAAATTCATTAGCTAATGAAAAAGTGATAATTGTTCATTTGGATGTTGCTCTGATTAGAGCTGTTTTAATCAATTCCTCTGATGCTAAAAGATCAAGACGACCTGTGGCGTTAAAAAGGCAGCGTCAATTAGATGACTTTTCAGCTGGATTTGATTTAAATAAATTAAAAACCAAACTTGCAATAAACCAAGCCTGATTATGTAATTTCTTGTTAGACACACTTAAACATGATGCAGTTTCATGGCTTCAACTACAACTTATTTAGTTTTCTTTAGATGCAGTCTAACCGCATTCTGCCCTGAAATGTATCAAGTCATTGTCCAGTATTCATTCCATCCATCCATCCATCCATCCATCCATCCATCCATCCATCCATCCATCCATCCATCCATCCATCCATCCATCCATCCATCCATCCATCCATCCATCCATCCATCCATCCATCCATCCATCCATCCATCCATCCATCCATCCATCCATCCATTTTCTTACACCCTTGTCTCTTAGTGGAGTCGGGAGGGTTTGTTCAGAATTCAATAGTAAAAAAATTGTTTTCAATTTGATCTTGAAGTCAGAAAATTTACATGTTAAGGTTGAAGAGTAATGTCACATTAGGCCCTGAGGACAGATGGGTGGCTGAATTTAACAGTCAGTGACATGACCCTACTCAGGTGTATATTCTCTAGATGTTAGATGTGATTGCACATTTCTGGTGTGGGGCCTGAGGGTGGATAGGCAGACGATGAGCTTCCCAGGTGAGAAAAAGGTGGACTAAACTCAAATGTTGGTTGGGTCAAGAGCTAAACTCTAGGAAAGCAATTCCGACCAAATGAACACAGCAAATTCAAAAGTGTTAAATGTTTTGGTGTTAGTAGACTTTGTGCAAAAGCAGAGTTAATTTTACACTTATAGAGTCACATTATGTTTATGTTTTAATCCTTTTATTGCCTTTTTGTATATATTAGAACAAGTCTGGTTGAGGATGAATTGCCAGTCATCAGCCTAACCTCTCCCTCCTGATCCCTCCATGGATTCTTCGAAGATTCAAGCTCCAAAAAGGATTATGTAAGTGTTAATATCTCTGAAACCCTACATTTCTGTAATGGAGGCTTGTTGTAAGAGTGTTGTAAAAATGTATTCCTTCGTTCCATTCCTCATTGTTATATTTTTTGTTTGTTATGATCCAGAGACCGACACTGGCTGTCCTACTCAGAGACTGGAGACTGTCTGATGCAGTAGAGGAGAATGTTGGTGTCTCCGGCCAAATGTCACGAACAGCCCAACAACCTGAAGACAATCTGTTAGTGAGTGGACATCTCTTTGGTGGAGTCAGAGAGGAACTGTCTCTTATCAACAGAAACAGAAACTGGGTCAGAAACAATGGGTCTGAATGTCAGGTTGGTCTGTTATGTACTGTAATATCCAGTAATTTACCTGTTAAAAGAAAATGCACTCTATCATATTACATGAACTGCTTGCTTTACTTTCTCCACCTTGTACTTTGAACAATTTCATGCATATGGTATTGAAGAAAAATGTATTAAGCATAGCTGATATATCAGACCTTTTAAAAAGCAATACGTGAATGAAAGCAACATGTGAAACATGCACATTATTCCACGTAGTAATATGTTTTGTAATTATGGTGCACGTTTTGAAATAAATGGATTTGAGAAAATCATTGCCTCTTTATTAAATGTTTATTTTACAAAGAATTTTTAAAAGTTCAAAACAATAAAGTACCTATTTAATATTAATTACAAATAACTCTTAAGAAGTTAAAATACTCTATGAGAGTTAATATTAAGATCTAACACTGAATGAAGTGTTAGTGTTAAATTATTAACTCCAGCAGATTTGATATCTGGCACTTTATAAGAGTTAAGGTACTAACTCTCCAAAAAGAGTTAAATTAACACTTTCTGGTGTGGACCCATATAGACACTTTAAAAGTGTTGAAATCAAATCTGACAGTGTTAATCTGGACCTCCTGGATTTGCTGTGAAGAAACCCAAACCCAGAAACATCCAGGATCATGACGCTCGTAAAGAAAATACTTTAAAGCTCCAGTAAGTCATTTTTACAAAAGTATGTTTTTTACATGCTTCTTAAGTGTCACCATGTCATGACAGTATATGAGGCAGATAATATGTGAAATAGTAGCAATGCTACTGGTCAAAAACAACCAATCAGAGCCAGGAGGAGGGTCTTAGTGCTACCAATCTACCTCTTGTACTCATGGCTAAATGTGCTGATGGCAAAGAAACAACTTGTCTTTTCAGAAAACAGTTTATCTGCCATCATTGTTTTTAGAACCCTTTTAGAACTCCAGGTTATCATTTCATATTAACAAAAAGTTTTGGTTTGTTTTTGACTTGGTTTGCAAATTTAAAATTTTTCTTTGTAGTTTATTAGACAACAAAAGCATGTTGGCTGCGTATTTTTTTTCTTTTTGTTTTAGGTCAAATTCTTGGAAAAACATCAAAACAAACATTTACTCATGCTTGAAATCTGAGGACCCCTGTAGAAAAACCTATTCTGATTATAAATCTTTGTACATACATCAATTCACTTTCAATTCAGTTTATTTATAAAACTCCAGTTAACAACAAATATAATCTCAGGCGACTTTACAAAATGATTGAATCTATTTGTTATTGAAAAAGCAACAGAGTAGCATCTGCTCCAGATTTCCTCAGCTCTTCATACACAGCCTGCTACTATCAGTTTAATATTTGTGCTTTGTGGTCACAACGTCATTCATCATATATTTTCCATTACATCACATTCTCACATAATTTTGACAGATGTTCTCATGTCCTTTAACCGTCCCTCTGGATGTTTTTCTTCAAGTTGACGAGGTGATAAATTAAACCTTTCAGTATTTCGTAAATCACAGGTCTCTCCATAAATCGCCTGGTTGGACTAAGACATTTAAATATTTGGGTTTTATGTTGTTAATAAACAATGACATTACACTCTGAACCTTTTCATGGTAATTATCACAGCAGAGCAGAGGAGACAGATTTGGTGTGTTTTTATTCATGGATTAGCAAGAGCTCAGGGTCTCAACGGTGAATAATGGCTTTCTAATGACAATATTAACCTTCTGAGCAGACAAAAGTGCTTAATACCTCCTTGAGAGCTGTAATGTCAGAGGTCAGGTGCTCTCATAATGGGAAGAACTATCATGGAAATGTGTGTGTGGTGATTTCTGGAGAGAACACTGATGTAAATAGAAGTATATGTTAATGGAAAGCCCTGTATATTCCTCTGATTTTAGTTTATCAGCTTCAGAAGGCTACACAGATTTCTGCTACTTGGTTTAGGAAGCAACTTTCTGGAACAGGCTAATTGTTATACATTCATATAAATATTAAACATTATTCATATAAATGAATTCTATTCTATTCGACATGTAAATTTTACTATTTAAATATTCATTTCACACATTAAAGCACCCAAACGTTTTAAACCCATTAACTGTCATGAGAATAACAGTATCCTCTTGTTCCCATTGACTTGCATGTATGTGTTTCAGGGTAAGAGTTAAGGGGTTAAATATAATAAATATAGATTTTTCTGTTTTATTTTTTCTTTTATGGGTACAAGCTAAGGCTTTCATTGGTAGAAAAAATATAAACATTTACTGCTTTTATAAACTGTTAAAATTCACAGCAAGTCCTTCTTGCAAATACAGCAGATAAAGAAAAACATCCCAGAAATAGAATTATGCAGAAGATACACATTCACCCTTTTTAATGGATTATGAAAAGACAGGAAGTTGTTTTTTTATCATTTTTATTGCTATAACAGTTTGTCAGATCTGTACGTCTGTAATATACCTGAATTATTTTCATGGACACAAACAACTAGCTCTTTGCAAACAGGATGAATTTTAACCTTGATGAGCTTTTTGCTACAGTTAGCAGTTTGCATAACACAGGTTCTTCTCAAAGAATTAGCATATTGTGATAAAGTTCATTATTTTCCATAATGTAATGATAAAAATTAAACTGTCATATATTTTAGATTCATTGCACACCAACTGAAATATTTCAGGTCTTTTATTGTTTTAATACTGATGATTTTGGCATACAGCTCATGAAAACCCAAAATCCCTGTCTCAAAAAATTAGCATATCATGAAAAGGTTCTCTGAACGAGCAGTTAACCTGATCATCTGAATCAACAAAGTAACTCTAAACACCTGCAAAAGATTCCTGAGGCTTTTAAAAACTCCCAGCCTGGTTCATTACTCAAAACCGCAATCATGGGTCAGACTGCTGACCTGACTGCTGTCCAGAAGGCCATCACTGACACCCTCAAGCAAGAGGGTAAGACACAGAAAGACATTTCTGAACCAATAGGCTGTTAGCAGAGTGTTGTATCAAGGCACCTCAGTGGGAAGGAAAAAGTGTGGCAGAAAACGCTGCACAACAAGAAGAGGTGACCGGACCCTGAGGAAGATGGTGGAGAAGGACCGATTCCAGACCTTGGGGGAAGCAGTGGACTGAGTCTGGAGTAGAAACATCCAGAGCCACCGTGCACAGGCGTGTGCAGGAAATGGGCTACAGGTGCTGCATTTCCCCAGGTCAAAGGTCAAGACACTTTTGAATCAGAAACGGCGGCAGAAGCGTCTGACCTGAGCTACAGAGAAGCAGCACTGGACTGTTGCTCTGTGGTCCAAAGTACTTTTTTTGGATGAAAGCAAATTTTGCATGTCATTCGGAAATCAAGGTGCCAGAGTCTGGAGGAAGACTGGGGAGAAGGAAATGCCAAAAGGCCAGAAGTCCAGTGTCAAGTACCCACAGTCAGTGATGGTCTGAGGAGCCATGTCAGCTGCTGGTGTTGGTCCACTGTGTTTTATCAAGGGCAGGTCAATGCAGCAGCTATCAGGAGATTTTGGAGCACTTCATGCTTCCATCTGCTGAAAAGCTTTATGGAGATGAAGATTTCATTTTTCAGCACAACCTGGGACCTGCTCACAGTGCCAAAACCACTGGTATTTCTTTAATATATGAAAACAAATTATAAAAAACTCAGTAATAGGCACTAATCTATCTGTCTATACATGTGTATGTATACATACACATGTATAGACACACACACACATACGCACACACACAGTTGTGTTTTCATATCTTGTGGGGACTTTACAAGGATAGGGTTAACTCTGACCCTAACCCTATCCATCACATACCTAACCCCTAACTCAAAAACAGCACTTGCTCTCATGGGGACAAAGAAAAGGTCCCCATAAGGAGCAGTGGTCCCCACAACCCCACATTGTTGACAGAAATAGGTTCCCACAAGGATATAAAAACCTGATACATACACACACAAAACAAAAACTAGCTAACATATATATATATATATATATATATATATATATATATATATATATATATATATATATATATATATATATATATATATATATATATGTGTGTGTGTGTGTGTGTGTGTGTGTGTGTGTGTGTATGCTTCTGTTTTTACTTTCAGAAGCAGACGGCAGATGTTTTGTACACAGAGCAGTATTCCAGTATTCATGTAGTTCTGTAGCACTGATGCACAATCAGTTTGAATACTGAACACCTGGTTTCGACTGAGACATTTCGATGCGGTAAGGATACAATTTGTCTTGTGCTGAGACATTTGAAATGTACTTGTCAGGTCAAGAATGTGGTGGATTTGAAGAAAATCCAATTGTAAGGTGATGAAAGTGTGCCTAATTTAGATTCACGACAGAAGGGTACAATCAGTTTCCCTCTGTTGTGAAAATGTGAGAAGACGCACGGAGCGAAAGGCGACATTTTACATAAACAAATAAATTGAATTTCTTGGGAGCTGCATCTTCCCATTTTTTTACCCCCCAAACAGATAAAGCCACTGTTCCCATTATGTACAAATGCCAATGGAAAGCGATATTCAGCATAAAGGACAGAAAAAAAATACAATGTTTCTTTTCTAGCTTAAACACACACAAAGAAACTGGTTGGATCCCAGAATCAGTGGGGCACCGGGGCATGAGGTGACTTTGTGGCACTAAGTCACAGTTTCTTTAAAGTAGGCAAATTACTTATTCGCCCTGAATCTCATTAATTCAGTCTGGTCCACCTTAGAATAGATATGCACAAGCGTTGAAAGATTCTATTAGCAGTTTGGAATTCATGGAATTTATATTTGTTGACTTTCTTACTTTTCTCGAGTAAGAATATTGGGCTCAATCTAATTTTTTATTTCTTATTGCGCAGAACTGCATAAGTAGAAGTAGAACTGTTGCTTCGTGTCTGGATTCATATTCCCATTATTTACCTAAATTAATCTAGCATTCTGCTGGCTCCAACCTCACATTTCCTATCATCATAACATCTAACTCTGCAGGACAGCGAATAAATCTAGGAAATTCATTTCCTGTTGGATTGTTCCACCCACAATGGTTACCTTATTTTTGGCTGTTTAACTGCGATCCGTCCAGACAACTGGAACTGTTCAGTGAAGCTAAACAAAAATAAATGTCCATAACAAAGCACATCGGCTTTAGGTTTACAATTAAAAATAGATATTACCATATGATCAGGGGTTGGAGAAAAGACATGCAATTATAACAGATCAAATTGAGTATGTGCTCCGCCTCGTGTTTTTAGGATCAGTAGTTTCAGAATTCAGTTAGCAGATTTTCTGAAATCATGAGGTGATGGTAAAAATGAGTTTGAAGAGTGGGATGCAGTTCATATCTCATGCTCCTAACAGGATTTTGGCAAAAATAATAATAACTTAGTTGACCATGTGTAAACCCAATGTAGCCATTTAATAAAATGATTCCAAGTGCTTTGTTGGGCTGCTTGATTTCCTCAGTGCCAAACTATTAAGGCATAAAGCTCTGGAAAAATGAACTGCAGTGAATCCCATTGAAATGCTCCTAGTTATTCCACCAAATATTCTGAGTTCAAACTGTTTCTAAATGAATATGAACTTGTTTTCTTTGCGTTATTTGAGGTCTGAAAGCACTTCAAACTCAATGTTCGTTATTTTGATCATTTCTCATTTTCTGCAAATAACTACAAAATTTTTGTTTGTAATTTCAAAGACATGTTGTCAGTAGTTCATAGAATAAAAGGCCAAAGTTCACTTTACTCAAACATTTACCTATGAAACTTAAAATCAGAAAAACGGATAAAATTAAGTGGTGTCTTAATTTTTTCCAGAGCTGTTTAAATGATGATAAATATAAATTTCCTTTAAAAATAATTGGAATCATAATTTGCAACAAATAATTTCCTCACCTTAACAGTGCTGTGTTGTGTTTTGTTTTGGATGTTGACATAAATGATCCATAGCACAGCAATAAATGGAAACTAAGGGGGTGGCGTGTCAATGAATTATTAATGTCCGTGCTTTGCCCACTATATGGTTAATGTTTCACATTGAATGTCCTGCATAAATTTGTGCAGTTTTACACAGAAACTTGCTCACCAAACATTAGTATGCACAATGTTCTGTCTTTCTGCATGGAGGTAGATGTGCTCTATTTTTTTCCAGGAATCATACAATATGTAAATTTACTGATAAGGTCAGTCAAGTTTTTTTCTCTAAAAGCTACAAGAGCCACCAAGCTGCCATAGCAATGACCCTCCATTTCCTATGCTTAATGACTTGAATAAATTTTTTTCCAGATTGTCATTACAAGCAAAAAAAAAAAAAAACAAACAAAAAAAAGCGACTCGTCCACAAATTTTAAAATGCTTTGCTTCATTTGCCGTAGATGTAAATGGAGAAACATCAGGAGATAACACATTTTGATCCTTTAATGAATTTGTGCAGGACCTCACTGTCATGCCTTTGTAATTTGATCTAGAATCAAGATATGATGCCACCTGTCACAGAACTACATCCCCTTTCTCCCCCAAACGCCTCCAGTCCAGTTTTTGTGTGCAGCATGTGTTAAAGATTAAAAAAAAACCAAAAGCATCTCTGTCTGAAATTGTGCCGACAGCTGCTTAATGTGATATTTGGTGTGGGTAATAGGTAATAAGTCAAGCGAGGTAGCCTCCAAGACCTGTGGTTGAAGCCTGTGAGCTTCTATAAATGAATGGAAATGAGTGTTTAGTGGTGTGTAATCAGAGGGTTTTAGGGAGGACATGATGAATAATTCACATGATTCCTCCCTCCACTGCCATGGACACAAACACACAACTATTCATGGGGTTTAACTAGAACTGTGCAACTCAGGCTCTGTCGAAAACTATTCCTGCCTCAGTTTGTTAGGAACAATTTGGATTTATTTGGTTATTTTTAATTATTTATGTCCGTGTTACTCTGCTATGTTTTTGCAAGTGCCAATCAAAGTAAATAGGAGCAACTATAAAAAGAACCAAGTCTTTGCTGAATCCAAATAGAAAAGGATAAAACAGTTTTGACAGAGGGAGGAGGACAAATGGAGACCAAAAACCAGTCAAAATGTTGTGAGCTCCATAGCGCCCCCTAGGTGAATTTCCTCACATTTCTAAGCTCTGTGTAGTGATTTTTTTTTTCATGTAGGCTGGTTGTGGTCTACACAGTATGGACTTTGAGTAGGCCAGAAGAACTATCCAATAGGGCAAAAACTCTCTTACATGTTTATAACCCATGCATTTTGTTTATACAGAAAAAAACAAACAAAAAAAAAACAAAACAAAAACAACAACAATGATTTACTGAATACATTAGGGAGGGGATTTGGCAGGGGTGTTTTGTAAAATTCCAAATTTTGGAGTTTTATAATGTTATAATGTCATTCCCTCATCAAAAACATACATGTAGTGTAGTCTTGATTTTTTCATGCATGTTTGAAAGAATCAAATCTCCCCTTGTTACAAAGCACCGCCCATTTCCACAAAGCCCCTCCTCCTTGGAGCTGCAGCTGAGCAGCTCCCCCAGCTGAGCTCCCTCAGACTAGCAGCAGCAATTAGCAAACACCTGGTGGAACTGTGGGTCTACATGGAATTCTTTCTCAGGTCAATGGCAAGGCTTTGTTGTGATGATGTGTTGAAGGCAGCGTGTCAGAAAGAGCAGGAGCTTCTTAAAGAGACAGAGGCACAATTTCAATGCATCAGTTTGTGAAGTCAAATTTCTTTTAAGTTTTATTTCATATGTACATCATTTTTGTAACAATTGAAGGTAACATAATTACTTGATTGAAGTACAAAATGGCACAATGTGCCATGATGGGCTTTAACCTTCTGACCCACATGCAAATCAACAAGTCCGAAATAAAGGTAAGGAGTTTTATTTCCTTGCAATAACAGAAAAGTAGTTCTCCTTGATCCTTCCAGGAGCGATTGAGTGGTGCGGAGGGAGCAGCGGGCAGGCAGACTTGCAGGTGATCCACACGAGAGGAGACAGCAATGGAACAGATCCCGTAGGTGAATCCAGAAACTGATCTAGAAACGGAAACACAAGGACTTTAAACCACTGGAAAAATATCAAAGAGACAGATCAAAACAAGTACTATGGACTACAGGAGAGGGCTGAGAGACTACCGGTGCACGTTAATCATCCAGCACTGAGTGAAGGTTCTGCTGCTCCTTTATCCCCACCACTGATGGGGCTGATGAGGTCCACCTGTGTAGGCTGCCCAGGTTCCTCACCAAGATCTTCGCTGGAAAGATGCATCACTCACACACACACACACACGGGAACCCTGACACTACCCCCCTTTTAAAGACCGCCTCCAGGCGGTCCGGATGAAGATGACCGATGCGAATCTTCAAAATCCCTAATAAGATCAGGGTCCAGAATGAAGGAACGTGGGACCCATGACCGTTCCTCAGGTCCATAACCCTGCCAATCCACAAGATACTGGAACCCCCTTCCCCGGCGACGAATAGCCAGAATCCTCGTGACGTCATATGCAGGGTGACCATCAACCTCCCGGGCGGGTGGTGGGGGTCTGGAAGGAGGGCAGAAAGGGCTGGAACGGGTCGGTTTAATAAGAGAAACGTGAAACACAGGGTGGATCTTTAACCCATCAGGAAGCCTGAGGCGTACGGCTGAAGGACTGAGAACAGAGGTTATTTCAAAGGGACCAATAAAGCGAGGGGAAAGCTTACGATTGGATGATTTGAGATTGATGTCACGAGTGGAGAGCCAAACCTCTTGTCCAGGAGAATATGACGGTGCCGGGGTTCTCTTACGGTCTGCCCATCTGCGGTTGTCCTCGGCTGTCCGGTTGAGAGCCGCATTGGTCTGTGTCCAGATGTGTCTACAACGGCGGATGTGATGGCGAACAGAAGTGACGGATGCTTGTAGCTCATCTGAAGGAAACAGAGGGGGCTGATAACCAAGAGAGGACTCAAAAGGTGATAGGCCCGTGGCTGTTGAGGTGTGACTGTTGTGGGCATACTCCACCCAAGGCAAGTGCACACTCCAGGATGAAGGGTGCGACGAACAGAGACAACGAAGGGTAGCTTCAAGCTCCTGATTCAGACGCTCAGTCTGACCATTAGTCTGGGGATGAAACCCAGAAGTGAGGGCAACCTTAGCTCCTAGAGCGGTGCCAAACTCCTTCCAAACTCTTGAAACAAACTGTGGACCCCTGTCTGACAGAATCTCAGAGGGATACCATGCAGACGAAACACATGTTTAGTTAGAAGATGGGCAGTTTGCATGGCAGTAGGAAGTTTACGTAAGGGAACCAGATGGCAAGCCTTAGAGAAGCGGTCAATGATTGTTAGAATGGTGGTGAAACCCTTTGAAGGTGGTAGCCCAGTAACAAAGTCCAAAGCTATGTGCGACCAGGGACGTTTGGGAACTGGAAGAGGTTGAAGCAACCCACTGGGGGGTTGATTGCGGGTCTTATTGCGAGCGCAGATGGGACAGGCAAGCACATAGTCCTTGACATCTCTATACAACGACGGCCACCAAAAGTTTCGTCTGATCAGAGAGATTGTTCTGTTAATGCCAGGATGGCAAGAAAATTTTGCAGTATGGGCCCAATGAATGAGACGAGCTCTGACAGATGAAGGAACGTACAAACGGTTGGGTGGTCTATTTATGGGACCGGGTTCAGTCTGTTGAGCAGCCAGTACCTGGTCTCTAATCTGCCAAGAAAGAGTTCCAACAACACATGATGGTGAAATAACAGTGGTTTCAGGCATGTCATGATCAGGGGAGAACTGTCTCGAAAGTGCATCTGGCTTGGTGTTTTTGGATCCAGGTCTATAAGAGATAGTAAAGTTGAACCTGGAGAAAAAGAGGGACCAGCGAGACTGTCTGGGATTTAATCTCTTGGCCTGTTGAAGGTAGGCTAGATTCTTGTGATCTGTCCAGACAACAATGGGATGCTCCGCCCCCTCTAACCAGTGACGCCATTCATCAAAAGCCATCTTTATTGCCAGGAGTTCTCTATCACCCACATCATAGTTTTTCTCCGCTGGCGAGAGACGACGGGAGAAAAATGCACAGGGGTGCAGTTTGTCATCAATAGAAGAAATCTGTGACAGGACCGCCCCTACCCCAGAATCAGAGGCATCCACCTCTACAACAAACTGTTTCAATGGGTCTGGTTGAATGAGGATGGGTACATTGGCAAACCTCCTCTTCAAATCTAAGAAACTTCGCTCAGCTTCTGGTGACCAATTGAAATTAACCTTGGTGGAAGTGAGACGGGTAAGGGGAAGAACAGTTTGGCTATAGTTTTTAATGAACCGACGGTAGAAATTAGCAAACCCCAGAAAACGTTGAAGCTGCTTGCGGGATGTGGGAGTCGGCCAGTGCAAGACCGCTTGAACCTTTGCTGGGTCCGTCTTCACCTGCCCGCTCCCCAAAACATAACCCAGAAATGTCACTGATGAGGCATGAAACTCGCATTTCTCCGCCTTGACGAACAGCCGATTCTCCAAAAGACGCTGAAGAACCAGGCGGACATGTCTCTTGTGTTCCTCTAAAGATCTTGAAAAAATGAGAATGTCGTCAAGATAAACAAAGACAAACTGATTAAGGTAGTCCCTGAGGACATCATTGACTAATGATTGGAACACTGCTGGTGCGTTCATGAGGCCAAAGGGCATAATTAAATACTCAAAATGGCCAAGTGGTGTCCTGAACGCTGTTTTCCACTCGTCTCCCTCCCTCATTCTGATCAAGTGGTAAGCATTACGGAGGTCGAGTTTGGTAAAAATGGTGGCTCCCTGAACGAGTTCAAAAGCAGAGGCAAGTAATGGCAGTGGATATTTATTCTTTGCGGTGATTTGGTTTAACGCCCTGTAGTCAATACATGGTCTGACTGTTCCGTCCTTCTTACCAACGAAGAAAAACCCGGCTCCCACAGGTGAGGTTGATGAACGAATGATGCCAGCAGCAAGGGACTCACTGATGTATCTCTCCATGCTCTCCCTCTCTGGTTTGGATATGCTGTACAAACGGCTGGTGGGTAGTGGTGCTCCTGGAAGTAGGTCAATGGTACAATCGTATGGACGGTGAGGAGGGAGAGAGAGAGCTTTAGACTTACTGAAAACCATGCGAAGGTCATGGTATTCAGACGGAACACTGGTCAGGTCAGCAGGAGAGGGTTCATCTGCAGGATGAGAAACAACTAAAGGGAGAGCAGAGTGAAGACACGATGATAAACAGTATGTGCTCCAAGACTCTACCTGGCCACTCCTCCAATTAAGGTGTGGATTATGACTGAGAAGCCATGGATAACCTAAAACCACTGGGGACTGAGGTGAAGGGAATACAAAAAAGGTTATTGTCTCACGATGATTTCCTGAAACTAAAAGCTCAATGGGTACTGTGCGATGGGTAATGACAGGTAGGGCTTTACCATTCAGTGCAGAAACCAAGACTGGGACTTGAAGAGGAACGGTGGGTACCTGGAGTTGATTAGCCAGGTTACCGTCAATAAGGTTTTGTTCACAACCAGAATCTATTAAAACAGATGTCTGAAAGGACCGATTACTAGTTATCAGGGAACATGGTAGAGTTAAACGGGAAGCCTTCCTTGAGTTGCCCACCACTTCTCCCGTGGCTAATGATGGGCTCTGTCTTTTGGCAGGTTCTTACAGTCAGCAATGTAATGCCCTGTTTGACCACAGTAGAGGCAGGCGCCTGTCCTCATGCGTCGCTGCCGTTCTTCGGGAGTTAGTCTGGTTCTTCCTATTTGCATAGGTTCCTCAGGGGTTTGATCTTGATTAGTGGGGGTAACGTTAAATTCCACTCTGTTTGGGCAAATATTCAGTTCTCTCTTGGATCGGGTTCTGTCTCTGACCCTATTGTCAATCTTAATAGCCATTGAGATTAGATCCTCTAATGAGGCTGGTTCATCTCGGTAAGCTACTTCATCCTTTATGTTCTCGTTCAGAGCTTGTAGAAAGGCTCCCTTCAATGCCTCCGTGTTCCAACCAGACGAGGCTGCCAGGGTTCTAAAGTCAATAGCAAAATCCGCTACTGCTTGACGACCCTGCTTTAAATTCCACAGCTTGCGGGTAATGTCAGAACGTGATTCTGTATACCCAAATGTTTGTTTAAATGCGGACACAAACGAATCATAAGTCCCCTGAAAAAAGACTTGCTGTCCAAACTTAGCCTCCGCCCATCTTAGCGCTCTTCCCCTTAACAAGCCAATTACATACGAGATCTTTGCAGCATCTGTCTGAAAACTTTGGGGCGAAAAAGAAAAAACTAAAGAACATTGTAATAAAAATCCCCCACATTTACCTATCTCACCTGAATAGGGCTCAGGCGTGGGTGGGGAGACCTCTCTGAGACGCACGGACACTGGAGGTGTCTGTGCAGGGCTGGCGGAGGCGCTGGCTTGAGAAGGGAGTGGATCGGCAGCAGGAGGTGGCCCCAAAGCAGGGGATGGGCCAGCAGAAACTAGTTTTTGGTGAAGATCTTTCAACATTCCAGCAAATTGATCTAAACGCTGGTTGGTAATAGTTTGTTGATCGTATAACGAGTGCAGCATAGTGTCATGACGGACCAGTACAGCATGATCTTGTTGTGGGTCGGGAGTTGATTCTGCTGGGTCAAGTTGGCTGGATGATTCTGCCATGATGGGCTTTAACCTTCTGACCCACATGCAAATCAACAAGTCCGAAATAAAGGTAAGGAGTTTTATTTCCTTGCAATAACAGAAAAGTAGTTCTCCTTGATCCTTCCAGGAGCGATTGAGTGGTGCGGAGGGAGCAGCGGGCAGGCAGACTTGCAGGTGATCCACACGAGAGGAGACAGCAATGGAACAGATCCCGTAGGTGAATCCAGAAACTGATCTAGAAACGGAAACACAAGGACTTTAAACCACTGGAAAAATATCAAAGAGACAGATCAAAACAAGTACTATGGACTACAGGAGAGGGCTGAGAGACTACCGGTGCACGTTAATCATCCAGCACTGAGTGAAGGTTCTGCTGCTCCTTTATCCCCACCACTGATGGGGCTGATGAGGTCCACCTGTGTAGGCTGCCCAGGTTCCTCACCAAGATCTTCGCTGGAAAGATGCATCACTCACACACACACACACACGGGAACCCTGACACAATGTGCCTGGAAAACACATAATATCACCCATACAAACAAGACATTTTCACACAGTTTTAAATTCTGCGATGTACGTCTAGTACATTGGAGAGTTGGTATTTTGAGCCGAAAAAAAGATGGGCTGTCAACAGAAAGGTCAGTGGGAAGGTCATTTTATTCACCATCAGGGACCCAGGAGGGAGGCGAGTTGGGACTGCATGAACTGACAATCAGGTAGGATGGTAGTTAAGTGGCCTCTGCAGGCTGAGTACAGAACTCCGTAAGGCTGCGGGGGCTTTGATATGAGCAGCGAGAACAGAGTGTAGGAGGAGAGTGGCGAAGGACAATTAATTAAGGTAGAGTCGAGGCGCATTCTGGATGAGCTGCTTTTACTGGTGGGGAGTCTTCTGGGAGGATGTCAGAGGATGTCAGAGCACCATGGCAAAGGGATGATGAACTAAACAATGAGCCAAACAGTGGAGGTGGACGCTGTGCACAATTTGCATTAATTCTCTCTGTGTTGAGTATTTTTCCATTATTTGTTTTGAAAGTGTGAAGAATATGTAACAGGATACATTCTTCTAATAAGCTTTAAGGATCAAACTAAACATTTAGGTGGATCATTATGAAGAACCAAAACTGACATAATAAGAAATAAAATAATAAATATATAAATAAAGGAATAAATAAAAGCATAAATATTTTTTGATAAGAAATAAAAGCACAAATATATATTTAGTTTTTCCTTTTCTTTACACATGAGTTTCCATCAAATAATATATATATTTTCTTTTTCATTTCCCCTAATTGCGTTTTGTCAAGAAAAATAGATATTTTGCTTCTCCCTTTTCTGCTCGCTGTATTTCCACTGCTGTATTTCTGCTTGGTCTTTTTCCTTTTGCTGTATTTCTGCTGCATCAATATATTAATGAGGAGAGCTGTCCAGCTCCTCTACTATTGGCCAATAGAGCTTTGGAACCAACGTCACTGCGTGAGACGTTGTTGGGCGTTCAGCTCTCTCAATGCATTCTTTACTCCGGATACTTTCTCCCGGTGGTTTTAATGTGTTACCAACTGCAGTGACGTTAGTTGTGAGTTGGATATTCCAATGTCCGCCGAGAAAGCGGCGTTTAGCTTTAGGCTGATCCGATTTATGACGCTAACTTCAGCCAGCCGTTCTCCAGCCCCCTCCTCAGCGCCAACCCTTACCCTAACAGACCCTCTTTTAAAATGTCAAGTCATATTTAATATTCTAAATATTTTTAATGTTAAATAATCTAATGTTTTTTTCAATGGCTTACATATTGTGTGCCACATTGACTAGAAATCAGTGTGTAACATATCGCGATCGCCCGGTGGATCGTGGAAGGTTTTGAGTCGATCTCGGCAGTAAGTGATAAAACTGAACGCCGCCCAGAGGCTAAAACCAGCGTGTCCTCTTCTGACCCGCTTATCAAAATATTCATTTAGCCTACTTTTGTCGTAGTACTGAACGCCCAACAACGTCTCACGCAGTGACGTTGGTTCCAAAGCTCTATTGGCCAATAGTAGAGGAGCTGGACAGCTCTCCTCATTAATATATTGATGCAGCAGAAATACAGCAAACGGAAAAAGACCAAGCAGAAATACAGCAGTGGAAATACAGCGAGCAGAAAAGGGAGAAGCAAAAAAAGACAAAGCAAAATATCTATTTTTCTTAACAAAACGCATGTTTAGGGGAAATGAAAAAGAAAATATATACATTACTTGAAGGAAACTCATGTGTAAGGAAAAGGAAAAACTAAATATATATTTATGCTTTATTTCTTATCAAAATACATATTTATGCTTGTATTTATCCATTTATTTATTCTTTTATTTATATATTTATTATTTTATTTCTTATTATGTCGGTTTTGGTCCTCCATAGATCATATCTGGTTAGAACAATAAAGGAATTTTTTATGCCTATATGCTGGAGTCCAATCTATGTAAAACCTCAAGTGAAAATAAAGCATTCTTAAGATGGAATATTATTAACGCTCCCACACACTCGGGCGTACTGTGTGTATTCTGTGGATACTATAGTAAGTTTGATGAGCTAGTGGGGGGTCTAGCCCCGTTTAGCCCCCCGCCCCTACAGCTTTCAGTTCTGCATTTAAACAAAGTCAGGGTTTATTTTTCTATGAATGTGGATTTTAATGATAGGACATGGACAAGACAAAAAACAAATACTTACAAAAATCCCTCTGGTCAGAGCACTCAAGCTGCTTACCTGACAGTTTAGGTTCACCTTTAATCATATCAGAAAAATATGGTATTTGATGATAAAAGAGCAGATTCTAAGTTTTTTTCTTACCTTCCAAGAAAAACCAGCCTCCTTCCCTTGTAGATTTTACAAGGTAAATTGTAAAATCTACAGTATAATAAAGAATAAGATAATTATTTGTCTTTATTTTGATAACTGAATTTAGACAATCATGTAAAATTCTCTCTTTGCACATTTTTGTACTTCCAATTGGGTCTCCACTGCTTCTAGAAACAGTATCTGGCTATAAGTTTGGTGTGTTTTCCACACACCAAAAACACACCAATGTTTTTTGGTGTGTGGAAAATGAGTAATTTCAAATACTCCTGATTATTACATTACAATCGGCGGGCAGTGCCCTGTTACCCTCATGAAAGTAGAGCTTAAACATCAACACGTTTGGACAGCTGGTCTTACTGCTGTATGCTCTGTTTAATGGCTACCGGAAAAGCACGTATTTGCTACGTCATTGTTGGTTGTGAAAGACTTTCCACTTTTTCTGCTTTTCCGTCTGAATCAGACTCAAAGATGTATGGTTATACAATTGTGCGTCTATTGGCAGCCATTTTCACTTCTATAAAGTGCGAGTGTAAACACTGAGTTGGGGGGTGTGGCCAGCAGCAGCTTATTTGTATTTAAAGTGACAGAGGCCATAAAATAGCTCATTCTGAAAGAAGCTGAAAATGAAGCCTAGGCATAAATTCAGCCTGTGAGACTCTCTTCAACATTCCGGCATCATCAATTACCACGCCTCCACCTCTGCCAACCAGCACTTTATCACCGCTCTGCTCCAGAGCGGCGATCTGGGGCACCATGCAAGAGCTCCTTCAAAAGACCAAACAACCACGGAACCATCAGCTTCAGTCGTGCTTCGACCCACCTCCTCCCCGTTTCCACCCTCATCCTCCTGGACATCTTCCAGGCTCCCTCCAGGCTCCTTCCTCTCCAGGCTCTGCTCCACCACCAGTGTCCGGGCCCGGGGGAAGATTACCCTGAGCTTCGCCCGGAGCCGATCGTCCACGTTCACGGAGATTCTCAGCACGCACGTCTTCTGCCGGTGTCCGAGCGCCAAAGCTTTCGGGCCAATAAAACTGTCTAATTGCTGTATTTCTCTGTGTGAGTCTCTACAGATTGAAATAACTTTATCTGATAATATTTTGCAAAGATTGTAATTAACATGTAAAATACATAGACTTTTCCTAACTTGCTCAAATAGCATTTTAATCTAAAAAATTCACACGTTCAGTGCCTAGTGCTCTTATCTCCATACTAGCTCACACTAGATTAAAGGTGAAGGGTCACGGCAGACCTCCTGGCGAGCCTCTGAGGCCGGCTGTGTGCTGATCCTGGTTGTCTGGGTAACGATCTGTTGGCCAAATCATCCTGCAAACATCAACTGTAAATCTGCAGAAGACTGTAAACAGCTCCTAAGTGCGAACAGCATGAGGAAACAGTGTTGTTGTTGTTGTGCTGCTGGCTTGGGCCACTTCACTATCTGACTCTTAACAAGATCACAATCATTATCATCATGTTCAATAGTTCAGCAACAAGGCAATTCAAAGAGCTTTACAAGATAAAAACAAAACACAACGAACAAACAAGAAAATCTTATATTGAATAAGGCAAAATAAAAAGTAAACAAAAAGAAACAATCCAGACATTTTCCAGTTTTAGTCAAAGAAAACGCAAAACAAATGTATTTTTGTACTCTAGTCTTCAAATACTCTCGCTCAATACATACTTTTGGAGCAAGTTTACTCATTTAGTTAATTTGAAATGACTAAATGATCAATGATTCTGCAAATAATCTAGATTGTATTTAAATAGATGGTGACAGATGCCTGACTTTGGAACAGTTCTAAGATATAAAAAAAATAATTTCACAGGACTTTAACTGAATAACTTCCTTTATGCATTTGTTTTTGTAAGAATATATTTTTTACTTAACTCCAGCCACAGGTGAGAATAAGGGTTTGATAAATTACAAAGTTTTTTTATTAAAGTTCTCCCTACTACATCATGACATTTACGTAATGGTGCGTGTTTCTTTTTCTTTTTCATTTTTTGCCGTTACCGTTTACAAAGAAAAGTTTTTCTTTCCTAACAATACAAAAAAATGAGTAAATCAAACATTATTCAAGGCTGTTGATTGTGCTCCACACACTGTTGAAGGGAGGTATAATTAGGGTAAGTAAATGATAACACTTGCGTGGGAGGAATATGTGAGTAATGCTCAAACAGAACTTGAGAAAAAACGTCTTGTACATCTCGCTGATAGGCATCCATGTTTAGTGGTAAATAAAGCAGCTGTTAAGGATTCTTCTTAGACTCAGTTTTCATAGAAAAAAAGAAAACAAGTAGTTTATCATGATATAATTACTGCATTATGCATACTATGCCTTTACAAAAGAGAAACTAGGAAACAAGGATTATGTGTGAGCATCAACAAGTTGGTGAAATCACCCTGTTAGCTCGCTATTATTTAATCTTCTTTCTGTTTTGGTGTGATTTCTGTCTGGCTTTCTTAATTTTTGAGGAGTTTACATATCCAAAGTTTCCCAAAGCGAACTGAACTGAAACTGAGCCTTATTTTTATAGAAGCAGAATGGCAGGCTCCTCTCCTATGGAACCAGCTCCCAGTTTTAGTCCATGAGGCTGACACCCTGTCTACTTTAATATGTATTCATGTATACTTTAAAATTGATGGATTTTTGGATTATTTTATTATCTTTTGAGAGATAACTGTCTCATTTCCTTTCAAGACAAACCTATTGATACAAATGATTTTAAATTTAAACATGAGTAAATATGGGCTTACCTCTAACTTGATTCTAAGTAAATCATCAGCTGACACATTGTGAACAGGACCTTCCACCAAGCCTCTCAGTAGCTGTGTTTCCATTACAGATGAGAGCAAATCTTTGTCTGTATTCTGCTAATGTTGAAAAAGACACAACTTCACATTTGTGGTGTTTCCAGAAACACAAATAAAATGACAATCATGTAAACCAGTCATTAAAAAACATGCCTCACCATCATTCTCCAACTGCTTCCTGTCATCTTCTTCTTCATGGTTTGCACCAGTGGCAACTTCCTGTTGTTGGTCACGTGACTCGTGTGATGCAGAAAAAAATTGTTTTGTGCATTGCAGTTTTGCAAAATAACAAAATTCTGATACAGTTATAAAAACCCACCTTATCTTAGCACCAACATTTTTTAGCAAAAATTATTATTATTTTTTCTATTAAGCAAATTTGTTGCTGAGGTATAATTTTTCTTAATATGTAGGAGAGTGACACTCATGCTGATATCTTTACAACTACTACATGTTTAAAAGAAGTGTGTCAAGGAATGTGTGTGTTATTGCTTTATTTGTGAACAGTTACATGTTGATCAGGATGAGTGTTAGGATCTATGCCTGTGGCTGTTTCATACATCTGGTTGTGTTTGCTGCTGTACTGTTTTCTCATTTCAAGCATATTTTTTTATTTTTATTTTTATTTTGTTTTCTTTATTTAGCCAGGTAAGCCCTGTTGAGATCTAGATTTCATTTTCGACAGAGACACAGCAACCTGGCAACCATATGCCATGCTTTACTAGAAATCTAAGCAAGTAAATCATTAAACCACAACTTAATGTTTTCTGTCCCTTCCAGTGTTCATCCATCCAGACAAGCACAAAGAAACTAGCAGCAAAAACTTGAGTAACTCATGCGACTCAGTGATTTATCAGGTGACACGTTTGCATGGGATCATAGTTTTAGTAAAAAAAGAAAAGTAAAAAAATAAAACCGGCCCAATGTTCTTGTAATGCTTTAAAAGAGATTAAAACTGTTCTGGAAAAAGTTTAGCCTTATCTAATTATATGATTGATAAGGCATAGACGTGCATATGTGAATTAGAGCAACAATGTCGAGAATTTGATGACATGAAAAAAAGATGACGTGAGCAGGAATGGTTGGAGAAATAAACAGATTAACAAGACATTTAAAGAGGTAGTTCTTGTTTGAACAGAACATTTGACCTTTTAGTCAAATCAAAAAGTATTATACACAATAATTTCACATTTCTGGAGCAAAACATAATCCAGGATTTCAGTAAGCTCTGCTGTGCAGCTGGGGGTTGGTTTGGTTTATGAAATAAACAAATAAAAATATCATAGCCCACCTAAAGGATTTGGCTTTACAAATACTCACAGCCCTGTGAACAGGTGGCTGAAACTTCTGCAGTGACATGCAAGTCAGGATAAAAAGTTGGTTATTTTAGGATAATCTCTTTTTAAATGATCCTGCAAGAACAGTCTTTATCATGCATCATTATTCAACAAAAAATTCATATTAATTTTTCATGCATCTCTCCCAGAAGTATGGAAGGAGGATAGGAATTGCTAAGATTTTTTTTTTTTTTACTGTACTTCAGATGCACTGATCCACTTTTTTCACTTCCGATACTGATACAGATATCGGAGATTTAAAAATGGCTGCTACAGATCCAATACAGAAAAGCAGCTATGAGATGACTGGTCAAACATGTAAGAACAACTTTAATCTGTTCAGTCAGCTCTATTAGGAGTAGAACAGCCAATGGAAAATAAATAATAAAGAAATTGAAACTGACAAAAACAACAGGCTCACTATGTTGGTTAAACATGTAAAAATAAACTGCAACAAACCATCTAAAAGTTCAGAAAGTGCAATTAGGAATTCTATATGATGTAAACTCAATGATAAAAATTATGTTCTTCAGAGTGCAAAGTATAGAGTTAGACTGAATAGATCTCACCTTATGGATCAGGCACATTTTCATCGGTACCAGATCTAGACTTTTTTTTTTAAATATCAGCACCAATACAGATATTAATAGATCCGTGTGTCTCTACTTCAGTATCCACTAAGTGTTCATCCACAGAAATGAACAAACTTCTTATGTAATAAAAAGTATTTTTCTCTTAAATTTTTCTGAAAGTTACTTAATATATTTATATTGTAAACCACATATAAAAATCAACCAGCCCTTCAACTTCTAGTAAATTAATGCAACAGGTTTTGTTGCATAGAAAACACATTGTGGCCTCCTCTGGTCTTTACAGGGTATGAGTCTAAAAGTTATTCTGCTAAATTCTGCAATAATGAGAGATAAATAATATTTTAAGCATATTTTTTTTAAATTCCTTAATGTTAAATGTTTTGCACCATAAACAAGAAAGCTTATATTAAAACCAAAAAAGCAAAAGATTCCATTGACCATCTTGTCCTGCTTTGTTGTGTATTTTTCTTTGATTTGTAGACATGTTATGGGTGTTATTTATGGACACTACTTGTTCGGCTTTTGCAGCCTTTCAAGTTTGGGTTGTTGTCCTTTATGTAACGTAAAATATCAGGAATATTCTGACGGACTCTGTTGTATGCTCTATGACTTATGCACAATAGGAAGTGAGATTTGGTCTTCCATTGATTTCATTGTCCTAATTAGCTCCACTGCCCAGAGCTGCAGGGGGCTGAAGGTAATGGATGTCTTATCTGGTTGCTGGGCTGTTGCCACTTTGCCATGGTGTGATGCACCGCACTTCATGTCGCTTTGTTCATTATTGTTTTTCCATTCTGAAATATTGAAACAGTCGTTTCAGTAGCAATCATGTTCAGTCTCTATTATCCTGCTTCTCAACAATCAGGCCATAACAAATTCCACACATCCATCTTAAATGATAAACAGTTAAAATGCTCAGTGATTCCTCTTCATAAGAAGTTTGCTTCTTCTCTGTAAGCACACAGTAGTGACAGAATTATATGCTTGGCATCCTGATCTAAACTGGTTTGTAGTGGCAGAAACCACATTTAAAAAGTTTTAAACTTAGTTCAGCCTTTCATTTAGGAGAAATTCAAACTTAACACATGTTCTAAAAACATGGTCTATTTTAGGAAAGGTTTGTTTCGATTTACTGTGAGGCAGAAAAAAACTGTCTATTTATACAGTTTATTTAAATATCTGCTTCCCACTGCATGTTGTGTGGAGAGATTTGACTTGACTTTTAAATCATTTCAATGATAGGCCTTTATTTGTAGCAAGTTCATGTCTCCCCCCTCATTCTAATAATAGTGACAGCCACCGTGTGACATACTTACAGTGCATTGTTTTCGCTGACAGAAACTGTCAACTTAGTTCCTGCTGAAATACTAATTACGTCTGCAGGTCAACAATCCTGCAGCCTATCTGGATATTTCTGGTCATTTTTTTTGTCTCCGTCTCCCATTAGAGCTCCAGCAGCCAGTGTGTCTGACTGGTGACAGCTCGGTGTGTTGTTGGGATTAAATGAGGACACCCATGTTGGATGCTCAACATTACTGTACAGGGTTTGAAACCTTACCGCAGTCACTCTGCTGTGCTTTTCTCTCTCTCTCTCTCTCTCTCTCTCTCTCTCTCTCTCTCTCTCTCTGTCTATTGTACAATGTGACTGTGATGTCATTTGTTCTGTCAAACTGATGACTCATTTAAAATTTACAGCAGCTTTATACTCAGATTAAAGTTTATTATGTTTTTCTTTAGGAAAAAGTCTGTGTGCACAGAACTCTTTTAAGTCTGACCAAAGTTTGTTTTTCTTGACTTCAAAAGTCAAGAGAAAAAAGAATCTAGAAATAAAATATTTAAAAATGTATTTATTTTTCTGAGTGGAAAATTCAATTGCAGCAAACAACAGTCTTGTTTTTTTTTGTTTTTTGTTTTGACCTTAAGCTCTGAAGGGCAAGTGAAAAAAAGTATTTTCTTTTCTCATCCAACATATAGAAAAATGAGACGACAGAAAATACATTTTCCTTTTACTTGTTACTTTTGTATTTTTGTAATACCTTTGCTGTCCACAGAAATGATGGTGGCACCAGCTCCAATGAGAGTGAGTGCAGAATGCATATGTTTGGTTCTATTGTGTGCTTTGAAGTGTGTTCAGATGAAAAAATAGACCTTAAAATCATAAAGAGAGTAATTCCTTTAGCAACTAGACTAATTCTAAATTCATTTGTTCATAGACTGTGAAAATCTTCACAGACTGAAGATTTCTAGTTGTATTTATGTGTTTATCTACGCTCTATAGATGCTTCAGTGTACATCAGAATAACTATTATTGATAAAATGTTACATAAGATACGAAGTAACATTTTACATCCAATGTTAAATGTTACATGTAACATTTATGATGTGAAAGACAAAGACTCATGCAATCTAATTAATATTGCAAACATGTATACGGGACATTTTAATGGAACCATCTGTGTATTTAGAGGTCATTGTTTTCCTGTGTAAAACCTGGTATCTTAGTAACCTGCTGAATTTATCCAAACTGCTGCCAATCAGATTCACCCACAAGCAAATAAGGACAAAATGACTGCAGCTCACATGCTTTTGCTTTCTGTCCTGTAATTAACTTTAATTTAATTTTACCTAATTGATAAAAAAAAATAAGTTATTTAGAATTCTAAGATTGGTTGTACATGCAAAGTATGTCCCCAGAAAAGTGGACAGACTAAACTGTTTTGTAATGAGTTTTTCCAGTATGATAGAATTAAGTCTTATGAAAAAATGTTTCTCCAAAAAAAATGCAGCAATACTTTTTGTAGCAATTGTGATTAAATATCAGCAACAATTACTAACATGTTTGTGTTCATTGGTACAATTATATGAGAAAATAAGAGCAAGCAATTGAACTATTTTTATTTCTATAAGAATATGTGAGTAATGTTACAATCCAGAGAAATAAAGGAAGGTTTACCTGCTTCCTCCATGGTACAGGATCCATTATTGCTTTTCAATTTTGTGTGAAGGTCTAGGTTTTGTTCGTTTTGCTTTTTGTGCAGACTAAAAGCATCCAAAGAGTGGACTGCCAAACAACCTCAAATAGACTGAACCTTGATTACTGAAAACATTTTCATTTTACCCGTATATTCTTTCAGAAAGTTTATTTATAAACTGCATTTCACAGGCGCAAAACCACAAACTACTGTAAATATAAATAAAAATTTACAATTACAGGCATAAAAACATACACAGAACAAGCTTGAACACAAGGAAAAGTACTTTGCAGCATTGTATTTCCTACAGTTGTGAAAACATCGTTTGAGTCCTTTTAATGCTGTGATTGCTCAAATAATGTGACTATTCAGAACTGATATGAAGCCTAATATAAATCAGAATTTCATCTGAATGACCTTCAGGACCGAAGAAACAGTCTTTGCTAATGGTTGCTCAGTTGTTGCTACCAACAACTGAGCAATTTTTTATGTTCATAGTACAGCGGTATGATGAACAGAATAATTCAAAAGGCAGTTTTCAGCTTTGTTTTCCAAATGTAAGGAGCATAACTGACTGCACTCATTGCTGTAAGGACTCCATCCTGTCCTGGATGGCTTTGAACCTTTTACACTTGAGTAACCAAAGAACAGAAGTTATGATCATTGGTGGCACATCTGAGACCCCAAACATAGATTTTAATTCTAGCCATTTTTCGTGACAGACTGATGTGTGAAGTTTGTGCTGCCAGAGATTACAGAGATTCAGGAGTTCAGCAGTAAGTTGATGGATACGGGTTCAGCATGTTCCAGTTAAAGGGGCAGTAATATGTGAATGCAACGTTTTAACTTTACATCATGTTGTAATGTTATTCCCTCATTAAAAGCATATCTGGAATGTTGCCTTGATTCTATCATGTATTTTTGAGAAATCCTTTAATCTCCTGTGGCAACCATTCAGCTGTGCGAAACACATGGGTGGACTTAGAACCACCTTCAATGCACAGCTCCTCCTTGGAGCTGCAGAAGCTTCCCAGTTTCTGCCTCACAGAGCAGCCCTCCCTGCGACTACCACACTCAGCTCCTTCAGACTAGCCAGCAGCAATTAGCAAACACCTGATGGAACTGCACATCTACTTAGCTCATCATAGGAGCTACTTCTCATAGCAACGCTGGTAAAAAAAGTTGTTAAAAGGTTAATAGAGGGGCCAGGCTGTGATGACTTCCTGAAGGTGGAGTTTCAGGAAGAGCAGGAGTTTTAAGGAAACAGAGTTCCAATTTCAAGGTGTTAAAATGAAAAGTCAAGTTTCTTTTAAGTCATATTTAATATATTCAGCATTTTTATAACAACTGCAGGTAATATAGTTACTCAACTGGGCTATAAAATGCTACTATATGCTTGTAAAATCCATAATACTGACCCTTTAAATGTTAGAAGTGGTCAGAAAATACAACTGAAATTTCATTTCCAGCTTTTGTAGAGTTAAAAATAATTGGATAAGTAAGTTCTGATGGAAAAATTACTATCTGATATTGAAAAAAGAAAGACAAATGGAGAATTACGTCACCACTGACAACAAGTTAAAACAACAAGAAGCTTATCTAAAAATAATGTGCTTGTGTCACATAGTATGTATGTGCTGCACATTAATACATGAGTAGAAAGTCCTGTTAATGAACTAATTCCAACAACGGAACTTTACAAATGACAATTGGTTCTCATCATTCTACATTTCCAACTCTGACAGTCCTGATTGTCAGAATTCAAATCTGAAGAGTTTTGAGTTGCTTCTGGACATGCAGCTGTCAGTTCAGGTTCATACTGGTGTGACTGTCTGTCATTTAGTCCCATTAAGTCTTCTGGCATTTCTTCATATTCAAATAAATGCTTCTTTCATTTCTACTAGTAAATAACTGGAGAGTATTGTCATTTTAGTGGGTGAGGCACAGCCCACATCGCGAACCAAGACAGTGGATAGTAACACCACCCTGCCTCTGCATTTCTTAACAAAAAGGCTGACAAGTTTTAGCCCAGAGAAACGGGTCCGTGGAATGTTTCTCAAATGTTTCACTAAATGATTTTCCTGCATTGTCAATATTTTTAGATTTGAATTCAGTTCTTCTCCAAGCAATCCTAACGGTAATGTGTTTAAAAATAAGTGCTAACATACTTTACTTTTGATGTTTCTTGCCTTTTGATTCCACTCAAAGTATGAACTGACGTTTAATTTAAAGCGTCTATGAGAGTCAGGCGTGTTTATTTCTGCTGGGGATTTACTTTGAATTCAAGTCTAACATTTATGCCTTATCAAGGTTTGATGATACTCTCCACAGAAGCCATGACCAAGACCAGAACACTGCGTGATGTAAAGTCGTGTAATAATGATGTAAAATGAAACTGCCTTTGATTTTAACAGGAACTAATTGCCATGGTCTGAACTGAGGACAGGGCCAGATAGCCATGACTGCCTTTGCTAAATTGCCATTGGCTGTGCTGCAGAGCATTGTCTTCATTAATTACAACTTCTCACATAAGCTGTTTCTCATGATGGGGTTCTTTTTAAATTACTTGTACAAAGGTTATGCATGGCAATTACAGCGTTGGAGAGGATAAACTTTATCATCCAAACTAATATTTCATTCGCAGTCTGCACTCCTACCAGACAGCGGTTGTGAGTATTAACATGTAATAGACATCCACTGCATTACTTCAGCTCCATGTACCATCATGTGTCCACATTTTGCTTTACCTAATAAGTGTTTCTGTCTCCTCTCAGGAGAAATATACAAATATAGCACTAGCACATGTTTATTTAAGAAAAAGCCTGGAGAAAGAAGCACATTAGCAGCATTACAGATTCCACCATGATGGGATAGGTTAATGGGACAGGGCCTTTGGGAACAGTTCACACAGTTGATGCCCATGTACTTGGCAGCACACACATAAGTCAGCTAAAAAGATGCCTGCGAATATGCCGGGTACTTTGGTGACACTCTACATGTCAGAGACGTTGTTAAGGCTGCATTATGCAGGATAACTTAGAATTCTCCAGAGGTTCTTTCTGCAGCCGCAGTGATACGCTTCAGACAGAAGTTAAATCACCTTGTTATCTCTGTAATTAAGGACAAAATTGTATTCTTTCTCTGTGAAAGTAGTCTAACAATTTACACAAGAGTTTCTCAACACCTTAGCTGTAATAACAGGAAATCATAAGAGGCCAGTGAAAACTCTCTGATGAAGTAGTGACAGGTTGGTTAGTCTGGATAATTAAACATTATGGCAAAAAATGAAGGCTCTCAGTATTTATGCGTGTGTGTGTGTGTGTGTGCGTTTTTGTGTGTGTGTGGGGGTGTGCGTGTGTGCGTGTGTGTGCGTGTGCGTGTGTGTGTGGGGGTGTGCGTGTGTGCGTGTGTGTGTGCGTGTGCGTGTGCGTGCGCGAGGGCGTGAGTGTATCAGTATAACACAAACAAATCCCACATTACAAGAAAAATGCTTTTAACTTCTACAGTTGTATTTATTGAGTTTTTAATGTTATTCCTAAAGTGTGAAATAATAAAATAAAAATAGTCACTTAGAAAATTAAGAGTTTTTTTCTGTTTTTGGTTCTCACAACATAGAGCAAAGGTTCATAAAATCATATACAGTTTCAAAGAGTACATGATCAATTTCAGTTATGAATCATATACACATATTAGTAGCAACCCCAAATGTCCAAATTTATAACGAAACATAAACAAATGTCTTTAAATAAAGATATGTATGAAATAATGAAAGAGTAGATAATTCAAGTATGGAACTTTTACAAAAGCAGGTTTTTTGTTAGAACTGTTACCATGTCATGACAGTACGGTATGAGACAGATACTCTGTGAAAACACTGAGCTCCTCTGTCTTCTCCCTATAGACCTGCTCTCGTCTACAGAAATGCACAGCTCCATGAGCAACAACCAATCAGAATAAGGAGGAGGGTCTTAGCGTTGTCAATCACTATTGTGTAAGCGCCGCTCACAGTCTCCCGCTTTCTCTCCGCTCCACTAAAGCTGGTTCACAACCACAACTATGAATGCTCAGTCTAGTTTTCATGGCCACTGATGACAGCAGATAAACAGTTTTCATATTTTTTGCCATTAGCAGTGTGTACATAAGGATGATTAACAGCGCTAAGCCCCTCCTCCTGAGCAAGCAACTAAATCCTGTTTGAGATCCATTTATTTTTGCACCTCATCTCTGATCTTACCTCTGTTGGTGTTCAGTTTCATTTTTTTCTCCATGGCTTCTTGTTCATCAGGCACCACACATATCACAACAATATATCATAATTAAACACAACAAAGCTGCGTTAAATGGTCTAATCTTCCCATGCATTAAACAAAGTGACTTTAACTTCAGACAGAGCATGTCAAAAAGCATGCAATAGAAATATGGAACAGTACATTTATGAAATCTCTATGTGAAAAAACGTAACATATTTCCAAAAAAAGGTGTGAGTTCAACGTTTACATTCATCAGAGTGAACACATGCTGTTTTCAAGAAAATCTGAGAAATGTCCAATTAAGGATTATTTTCCCCACAGGGATTTCTGTAAAACAGAATTCAATACAACAACAACTCAGACTGTGAACTACCAAACAAGCTCCATTTCCAGATCTATAAGGAGATAATGACAAAATGTATATATAGATTTGCCCTTCATCAAGAAACACAGCAAGTGGCTCCTGGAAGCTCAAGTGCAGCTCAGCCCAGATTTTCTTACCTCGTTCTTGCAGTCTATTAAATGGCCCAGGTTCAGCAGAAGTGTTAAACGAGAAAGTAAAAAAATAAACATTTAGGATCATGAAAATGTAAGTACTGCAAAGTGGTTTGAAGAGCTGTTGTTTCAGGAGGGAAGTGCAGTAAGGGGGGGTTAGGGGGGTTGGGGGTTGGGCTCCTGTGACCTAGGGTGGCAGGTATGTTGTGTGGGTCGGCCCTGGGTGAGCAAGTTTCTGGCTCTTTCCAGTCTGGGACTAACTAACATGACTCTGTGCATAGCATACACTTTAATATACATTTACCATTTACTCTATAAAAATCTTAACCAACACCTCTGTATCCTAATGAAAACATCAAAAACCCACGTGTAGAAGTTTTCCTCACTCATTCCATAACCTCTACTGGAACCTTTAAAGGGGCAATATTATGTATTTCCAGGGATACAATATTATTTAATAGCACAACCAATAATTGTGATATTGATATCTTGTTTAAAAATGTTGTATCAAACACGACGTAAAAAGAAATTTGATTTTGCAATTCAACAGCTCGAAACTGGACCTCTGTCTCTTTAAGAAGCTCTTTCTTTTTCTGACACTTTGCTTTCAGGAAGTCATCACAATGGCGTTTCTTCATTCAGCCGTTCTTCCTAGAATTAGACTAAAAAATAGTTCCTCTGATTTATTCATTTACTTTTTAAAAATGTATTTCAAACATAATAGCAGTATGTAATAGTAGATGTGAACAAGGAATGCAAAAGACACATATTTCTGTACCACAATAATCATAAAATATTTGTAAAGGAGTAGGAAGAAGTAAAAAACTTCTGTACTTCTACCCCATAAATCATGCCTTGTTTTCTGATGAGCTCAGCAGATGTTTGCTTATTGCTGCAACTGCTAGTCTGAAGGAGCTGAGTGGAGAGGAGTGCTATATTAGGTGGAAGTTCAGCTTTTTAGACTCCAGCTCCACAGCGAAGCTGCGTGGAAAAGGCGGCACTTTGTGAGAATAAACTCCAGGTATGTTTTTGATGAAGGACTAACATTGTAAAATGATGTCAAGCTAAAAAAAGAACAAACATCAGTTTTGCATTATATTTCGCTTGTAAGTGGGGACCAACCCTGGGAAGCATTTACCCTGGAGATGACATATAAAAGACAGGTCACGTATTCCACCTTAGCAACGTCCTTACACCAACACTTTTACCTTTAGACTTTATATAATCATTTTCCAAAGTTTTACTGAACAGTCGACCATATTTGCTCCAAATTCCAATTCTTTTCTCCTCACAGGCAACAGTGAGGAGCAGCTGTGCAGGGCCTGGAACAAAAGGCTGTGTGCGATCGATTAAAACACTCAAATATTCCATGAATACTTAAAACTTCTTGTGTGCAAATGGTTATTGATGCGCAAATCTGTGCTTAAAGTGCAGTGCTCAGGAAAGCCTTAGTTAAATTGCTTTTAATAAAACGCAAAGATACTCTTAAAGTGCTGTATAAGAAACCACAGTAAAAAATGATACCAGTAATTAAGACCTCTTCATTAGAATAGCAAACAAATTTAAATATTACCTTTATAATTTAAAGCATCTATACACATTACTAGAAAAGAGACTGTGTAAAAGTGGTCCCCAAAGTGGGTCCTCGAGGCATGTTTCATCCTGCATGTTTTATTCTCTCCCTGCTGGTAGTAACAACCTTTTCACCATGTCAATGTTCCTCTTAGGCCTCTAATGAGCCATCATTTGATCCAGGTGCTCTAAACCAGGGAGAGAACTAAAACATGCAGGATGCCGGGCCTCGAGGACCCACTTTGGGGACCCCTGGTCTATGTGGTGGTCAAAACTTTCTTCGCTGAGTCGGACACTAAACTGTCTGAAGTTACTGTGAGAAATGTCTTATTTTGTCCAGTTACTGCTCGTTTAAATGTGACTCCAGTCATGCAGCGTCTGCTGCCGCTTGTTGAAGTGCCTCAACAGCTGCTGGCGAAGTCAGGTGGGACGGGTCCAGTTTCAGAGTTGTGTTTTCAGGCAGTCATGGGAAATTAAAACTCTACATGCTTTTCAGCCAGAGAAAAACTGAAAAAAGTATGAATCGTTGAAAATATGCAAAGCTAAGTGGACCATAATGACAAAGCCTAAAGTATATCCTGAAGCCGGCACTGAGGAGCCTGGGTATCATTTAGTTTTCCTTTCAAACTCTGCAGACTGGATCGGAGTCGGTGGTTTTGTTTCTTTGGCGCACATCGCACTCAACACAGACAACACCAATTAAAAACAAAAACAAATGTGTCCTCTAATTATCATATTTTACATGGTTATCAACTTGTGAGCTGATTGTTTCCTTTGTTGGAGATCAAGGAAGAGCAAAGTGATGAAGCACAGAATTAGGAAGCAGCAATTCTCCTCCTGGTACCTTTGTTAATGTCATTTGACTTTCCAGTCGGGTCACACAGTAAAAGCAGTGTGTTCCAAGTGTGACCTTAAAATGACTCAGATGTGTCAGTTAACCTATCAGAAGTCTCAAAAGGCTATGACATCATCACAGTAGTGCTTCTGTATGTGAGCTTCTGATTTTGAGGCATTAATATATAAATCTCTGACATTATTTCCTCTCATTATTGTAGCATTTAGCAAATGGAAACAATTTTATTTCTGACTGGCCTGAAACAAGAAATTTTACTTGAGACAGGGAGAAAAAAGTATGTGTTTTTATGCAGTGTATGTAAATGTCTGGTTTCAGCTGTGTGGGGGATCAATTCTTTTTCTGCACCTTCTCTGTGAGGAAGCAGGAACGACTGGAGGCAAGCCAGAACATCTCTCTCCTTTGTACATTGTTGGAAATTATTTTAAGAAACAGTAATCAACCTCTGCGTGTTAAGAGATGACTGGGGGGATAAATAGCTTGCAGGGGTTAAACTGTGAGAAACACATTAAGAAAAGGTTATCAGATGATTTATTTGCTTACTCTGTCATTGTAATCCTGGATCTGGATGGAAGACAAGGAAGTTTGCAACACTTATGGCATCTGACAGTGTTTAGTTATTTACAAATACCAAATTTGTCGGGTTGTTCATTTCAGGCATAATTTCAAATAAATTTGTAATATAATATTCAGTAGGAAAAGCAAACGATTGCACACTTCATGCCTGTATTCCAGCTCAGGGAAATGTAAAGATATATTAGCAAGACGAACACTAAGAACTGTTGATGTTCAGGTTTCATTAAAGCTGCAGTATGCAACTTATATATATTATTTATTTATTTATTTTTTGCATGTTGAAACTGTCACTGTCCTGACAGTATAATATAAAATAGATAATCAGTGAAAAAATGTATCTCCCCTGCCTTCTCCCAGTGCTAACTGGAAACAACCAATCAGAGCTAGGAGGCAGGTCTTAGAGCTTCCAGTCATCCTGTGTATGGTGCCGCTTAACCACTGTGCTGCTGACCAGTGAGCTTTGGACTTTGGATAAAGTAACTTCTCACTCCCCCCTGGTGTTAGTTTCCATGTTCTGTCATGTCTTTGTTTCTGGTTTCCAGTAAGTATTCTCCTCTATATGGTCCTGTGGGTGAAACAAGCCCTGGTAAAAGGACATATTCCAATCCTCAGCAGTTACATCTCGGAGGTCCGACTTCCAAAAAAGGACTTTCTGGAAACCTGATTGTGTTGGGTAAGCCTCTATTTCCTGTTTTCCTAATACTACCTGCTTGTTATGCTTATATTCTTGTCTTTTTTAACAGAGTCTGACCAGAAGGAGGAACCTAAGAAGAAGTTGAACTATATGTTTATTTCATGTTTTGACGTAAAATATTGACACAAATTAAGTTTGTGATGATATTCTAAAATGTTAAAGGTGGATCTATGTGAGGTATTTTTAACAGGTACACATTGAGCACTCACCTGTTTATTTGATACTTTTATAAGCACTATATGCTTAATCACTTAACTGTTTTTTTACATGTCAAAGCCTCAGATTGCTATAAATGTTTAACTTAACTCAGGGGCAAATAGAGATCAGAACATTGATAATAATATTTTGTTTAAGAACCAAAACTGTTTTGGTAACTTTGTTGCTGTCTTGCTTAATTGCGTTGACTTACATGAAATTGTACATAATTTAGTTGTTTGTATGTACCATATGAAGAAATATAATTTTTTTAGAGGAATTTCAGCTTCACTGGATGTAAGAAAGTTCAGAAAGCATGTTGAAACAGACTGAAATATTTGAGACAAACATGGATACATATCTGACCCTGGATTTAAAGCCCACTGTGTGGGTGGTTTTGTGAAAATGCCCAGAAATGTTGCTCTGCACTCATATTCACACTAAAGCCATTAAAGCCGTCTGACCACAGAATTTGGCAATGTTGTTATACTTTTCATAATCTCCCCCCACAAAAGTAAATCAAAATGGTATTTTGTAGTTTCAGAGATTAGAAATGTAACTGAGATCCTGTCTTAGTGAACAGAAACAATAAGTCCTGCTAGTCACAAGCTATTTGAAATGCACAAATAGCCTGAGCCCCTGTCCTGCAGTTCTCTGGAAATGTCACAACATTTTGAGATCTTTATAATTATTATTAGAATTATTTTGGAACCAATATGTCACATGTTTCTCTGTGTGCGTGCAACTTCTGGCAGTAGATTTAATGTATGCACTGAAATCCCTGCCAAAAGCCGTAGCCGTAACCTACCTGGACGTACAAGATGTTCAAAGCTCAGAGACACGGCCGAGGTAAGGAGGCCTGAAAGCTGACGACCACGGAACCAACCACATGAACTAGAGCATCTAGACTGGGTCAAGTAACATCTGAAGACAGATTTTTTTTTAAAGGTTTTATGAACTGATGTAATTAGAGAGAGTCGTGACGGGCCAGATGGCTCAGTAATGGGCACACAGCTCCACTTCAAGTCAGATGCCAACTTGGGTTGAAGATGGGTTCAAAATCAAAATCATAAATCTGCTGCCAGTTTTCAGAACAGTCCTTATTCATGCAGGAAGAGTTCTGAACATTGATTTTCCAATGATTTTCCTGTGTGGTCCATCACATGCATCTAAGTACTCCTCTGCATGCCTAACCAGTAAAGGTGTTAAAGATTAAAAACTAATAACATGGCCCCCTTCCTCATCTAAGCTGAACCCTACTGAGAAATAGTGGGCAGTTCTTAAACAGAAGGTTTACAGAGAAAGAAACCAGTAACAGTCGATTTGGTATGTTAGCCCACAGCCCAGTGGAAAACCAATAAATAGATACTCTCTTTTTACGTTCAATCTCTGGTGCTTAAAGATCTGCTGCTGTTGTATCAACCTTCCAGACCTCTCAGGTCTTCTGGCTCTGGTTCTGCTTTGCATCAGAACCAAACATGGAGAACCAGCATGTTTGAAGAGTTTTTGTGCTCTTCCAAATTTTCAAACAATGGCAAATCAGCAGAGGCAGAAGCTGACATGTTTCTAAATAAAATATTCGACATAGTCATGTTAGCGTGAGCCGCACAGCAGACAGAAAAGCTGCACGAGGTTCTTGAGTTAGCTTCATAGCACTTCATGTGTCCAATTCACAGCCTGTACTCTAAATGACATGCTGAGTAAGAGCAGTCACCACACCACAGTATACCATTTAATATCCAATGTATACTTTGGGTTTCTCATGAAACCTAATCAGTTCTTCTAAATTTTTATTTCTATTTTTTGACCAGACAGAGTAAGGTAATGAATTATTCAAAAAGTCATTTGCAGTGGCATTTTGATCTTCAGAAATGTGTTTTAAAGACATATGTAATGATATCTACATCAGCATTTTACTTAAAGTTATTTCACCTTCAAATTACAGAAAGCTAAGATCCACAGAGCAACATGTTGCTTTGGCTGTTTTCATATCTGTTGCTAGGTAACCTACAGCAAAAAATCAAACTCATCTTTAACCTAACCACACAACAATGATTTCTTTATAATTAATTTGAAAAAAATCCTTTTATTGTCTCGTTTGTTCAGTGAATACATGTTGTCAAGTTCTCTGTAATCAACAAATAAGCTGCAGGCCTTGGACAACACGTACATGAAGGCAGCAGCTTCTCATAACAGTTAACTGAGCAGTAATGAGAATTATGCTTATAGATAACTGGTGTATTGTTGAACAGGAACGAGGATGGATGATTCACGGTTTCTTGTAGTTGTCATGTAGTTCAAATCTGACTGATAGCTTAAGCAAAAAAACATATGAAAAGATTTGACAACATTTTTGCATGAAAAATGATAAAGTTTTACTTCCACTTCTGCTTCACTGCTTCCATCAGGTTTTTAGTCGCCTGCTGCTGGTGCCATCTGTCTTTCTTATCATTATGATTAAGTCCTTAGTTTTCAATCATTTTGTGTAAATCTGTATTTTTACCATCATGTTTTGCTTAGAGATTAAATATATTTGCAAAAGTAGGGTGTTGTTCTTTTCTGTTTTTTCTTTCTTTCTTTTTTTTATGTACCATAAAATTCCACATGCCTTTTTCAAATCCAACAAATTGACTATCATCAAACCTCGGGCTGGCTATTTTATGCCATTCTTTGTCCAAATGTCAGTGAAAGCCTATTCAAGGATAACATGACAATATGCAGTCACTCCAAAAGTCCAGTAGCAATTCAAATATCTCAATGGAGGCAGCGGTGGGGCATTATGATATTTTTTTGACAATGGTGACTGGCGCCGGTAAAAAGGCTGCTCTGTATACCCACTGAAACAGCTGCAATCACACCAGACCATTTATGGATTACTTACTGATCTTAATCCCTTCCAGACCTGTGCTTTTTTTGAGAAATTTCATTTTCCCAATTATGTTTAGGCATAATATAATCGGTGGCTGGATTTTGATCTAAAACAGAGTAACAATGTTTATGACCTTCATTTGCAATTGAAGGAAACCGTAGAAACACGCATTGAGGCACAAAGTGCTCACCTCTCAGAGTTTGCAACATCCTTTTTGAGCGTTTGTTTGACTAAAGGAATGTGCAGATTTATGCTTTTTCACAGATCAAACCTAAACAGATGGTGCTTCGAACAAGAAAAAGAAATCATTTATCCTGGAGAGAATAACTTTGAGCATTTAACATGGCTACATACTCCAAACCCCAAGACAATTTGTACCACTTCCATCTCTGGTTCCAAAGAAGGAAAACACTCTCTGCTTGTAGGGTAATAAAAACTGGGAAACAGTGATAAGAAACATCTGCAGAATTAAAGAAAAGTCTGTATTTGACTGCTAAATGAGCTCCATCACCCCTATTAGGGGGGGTCACCCAAACTTTGTAGAGTCGGCTGGGCATGCACCGTCTGCCTGGATGTCACGCTGTTCAACAAAGACACACAAACCCCAACATTTTGGCTCCAGTTGCTAAAGATTTAGACAGACAATTTCCAAAGATTTGGCTAGTCAAAACATGTCTGACTTTGTATAACAGCACATTTTGAAGGTTTTTAGAAAGTGCTGACATCTTACACTGCATTTTATTAAAAAACCTCAAATCTTTGCAAATGTATTCATGTCTCTCTGTCTGCTACGTTACATTAACTTATTTATATCTTGTGGAATTTTACATGAAAGACCAATACAAAGTAGTGTATTATTGAAAATAATTCAAACGTGTGCATTTATACTGATGAATTTTACAGGAATACTTTATAGAGCTACCTTTCACTGAAAATCTAGCTGCTAATCTGTGGGGGATGTCTCTAGTAGCTTTGCCCATCTCAAGACTGAAATTATTGCCCATTCTTTGCAAAATAACTAAACGTCAGGTTGGGTGGAGCAGGTGGATGTAATGGATTGAGGTATCATTATAATGCATTGTATAAATAAAATGTATTAGTCTGATAAGTCTGTATGATTATCAGCTTTGTTCAGAATTTCCATTACCAAAAATGTTTATGCCTCATTGCAGACTAAGCCAGAGCCGAAGGAGTACAGTGACTACACTGACATTCTGTGTGCATGTCCAATGGCTGAACAAGGAAATGTTAACAAATTATCATATGTAACATTCAAATTCCAGACATTTTTTCAATCTGTCCAGTCAGTTTGTCAGTCTAGGTTGTTACCTTTCTAAACCCTTAAAAAAGAAATAATAATAAAAAAAATCACCTAATATATGCCATCAAACCAAATGTGTCCAGCTTATCTAACTTCGAAGTGAATAATTTATTCCACCAAAACTAATTCCTGCTTTTGATAAATTGGTCTGAAAAAGAAAGTATTCACTAAAGGGAGCCACCCTCTGCAGTACTGGAGCTGCGCTTGCCTAATTTCCATTTGAATAGCTTTGAAAAAAAATCTCCTGGAATGGAAATTTGCACACTTAAACCTACAAGTGTGAAGACTTTTGGAAAAGGAAGATGAAATGTTATTCAAAGAGCAGCAAATCTGGTTCATGGAAAAGAAATGTATTAAAGTGGAGATGGTGTTTTAGCCCTACACAGGTGAAATCATAACAGGGTCTCCTCTTATTTGCTGCTGATGTAGGAGAAACTGTTCAAGACCTTTGTTTATGGGTTTTTGTTATGGGTCAGACAACAGGGTTTTACTTTTTGTGTGTTCTGTTTTAATAAAAAGGGACTTTGGGTATGTCTTAGCAGCAGCTTGCAGGCTCTGAGCTTCATAGGCCTGTTCTTCTCCATGAATATCTCTGCCAGTCTGTAAAAACTGTTCATGTTTTCCTTCATTCTTGGAGGCGTGGCTGCTTCCTCTGAGGTAGTTGGCAAGGAGAGTCGTCCTGGATCAGTAATATTCCCAGTGTTTCACTAGCCTCCTCAATGCATAGAACAGCAGTGGTATATAGACAATGCAAACCTGTTACTTCTTGTTCCTATAAGGCTCAACACTGTCCTCTATCTGTGCAGAATTTATTATTATTATTTTTTTTATCTCACTGTGAATTTCTACTTTGCATTTATGCCTGAGCACAAAGACCAAATACCTCACACACATTCATTAACCCTTGTTTGATCTTAACATTCTGTTCACTCCCCTTGTCCTACAGGTCAAAAAATGACCCGCCCTACCAAAGCCCTAAAATAAAGCAGATTAATTGAATTTTAAATCCAAAATCTATTTTTGCATGATGAAACAATCTATTATCAGTTGAACTCAATTTAAGTTTAAATTTAAGTGGAGGTGTGTGGTGGTGTGTGTGTGTATTAGAGAGAGTTTGTGTGTGGCCTTTGAACCCTTTTCCTGGTCTTTAAATGGTTTTATATTTCACAGGTCAAGAATGACCCATAAGACAATCTTTGTACCCTAGTGGTATACAGCCCACATGGAAATATAAACAAAAACAAAGTGTCACTTTTTCTAATGATGGGATCCATTTAGGAAAATTCATAACATTTCAAGTTGGAAAAATATAGTTTAGGGTATTTTTTCTACAGCTAAACATAGTGGTTGGTGACTTTTGACCCGTAAGACAACACAAGGGTTAAAGTGGCATTATTACGCATTTTCCAGGTACAAGGTATCATTTTATAGCACAATCGAGCAACTATGTTAACTTCAGTTATAAAAATGCTGTATATGACTTAAAATAAATTTTGCTTCCTACTTTAATGCCTTCTAATTGGGCCTCTGTCTCTTTAAAAAATACCTGCTCCTTCTGAAAGAAAGCTTGAAAACTGCAGCTCTGAGGAGGAGCTGCACACTGAGTTAATTTTACGATGGCAGTGGAGGAAACGAACAAAAGCCTTCATCTTTGTCTCAGTTAACAGAGAGATCTCTCATCTTCTTCACCATCAAACTCCAAGAAATGAATAATCACTCACATTTCCTCATAGTGTGGACCTAAGTCGATCCTCCCACACTGGTGGCTTATCTTCCTGTAATAGTCATGCACTTTTCAAAATAAACTGCTAACATTTCTTCTCCCAAGAGTCCGTAATTGTTGCGATAATTAGTTTACAGCTGTCAAAACTCCTGAAAATATCCAAACTAAAGAAACTCAATGCTCCTAATGGTTTCAGAGTCTTTTGTCTTTTGTCCCCTGGGTGGCATTTCTGCATGAACTGCCACCGTGGTGGGTCAGGATACAGACTAAACACAAAAAACAGTTAGCATATTTATTGGTAAGAAAGTCTGTAAACATTGCTCCGGCTGACTTGTGAATTTTGTTTGATTTGCCCCACAGTAAGATTTGGTCTTTTGCAGTGCTTGTGTACAGATTTAATTTCTTGCATCTGGGAGTTTTGTGTGTTTGAGTTGTTTTAAATAGATGCATATTGTACCAAAACCCCACAATAAGTTGTTTCAGAAACTGTAATCCCACTCACTGAACACGATCACCCAAAGTTACAAGAAAAGTTTCCTGCAACATGGAGGTGCTGACCGAAGGAGACAAACTAACCTAATAAATGACTTTGACCTGATCCAACAGCTTGTTTTTCCCCAATATATTAAACTATGACATCACTGGTAAAGTGTAAACTTCTCATGAACAACTGAACACTTTAGAAATATTTTACTAAATTAATGCATTAATGTAATATATTAAAACTTGCTGACGGGATCTACTGTCCTGCCATCAGGATAGTAAAAAAATATGCAAACCTGTTAAATTACATCATCATTTGCAGTTTTACTTTTTGAACAGATACGAGGTGCATTTTTATTTCTAACACAATAGAAAATTCATAAGAAGAATTACATTTACCCGAGATGCATCAGATCAATTTACTCTATGCTTTAAATTACGAATCTATTCTCAGACCAATTAAAAAAAACAAAAAAACTTTTAACATTGTATGAAACTTACTACTCTGGCTGCCTGGAATGCAGTTATAATAAGACACTTAGTTCTCTATTTTCCCCTATACAAACCCCGTCTCGATAAAAATTTAATAACCATTTCCACTTCATTCTGAAGAGGTCCTAAACTCATTTACAATCTTTTCCCTGGAACATTTTTCTCTAATTTGAGGTTAAATAAGTTATAATGACTGTGGTGATCTTGCGGTGATTAGCCCTCTTCATGACTAAACAAACTGCTCAAGTTTGCTGAGACTTAGTGTGGCTTTGATTTAACGGTCAAGCTCCACTTTGTTACGCAATAAAAGATTAAACAGTCAGAAAATTCTGCTTCAGGTATTATTAGCAAATTGCCAAACTTTGAAAACTGCTCTCCACACTTTCCACTGCAAAAAAAACATCAACATGCTCAGATTGAAAGGAAATAGTGACTGCAACGCACTGAGCGCACACCTCCAAATTGTGCATGTAGGCTGGTTGGTGGGAGAACGTTTCTTTTTTCTTTTTTTTTAAGAGTAAATTATCTTTTACTCTGGTAAATAGAAGTTATAATATCCTATTTAGAGATACTCGTGTATTTAGAAGGCGGACACGTCCAAGCAACGAGGATATATGTCCTAAGTGAGTTCACACCTGACACTAACTGCATCCTCACATGTCAACATTTAATGGTTTCCCCATGGAGTTACTGTGTTCTTGATTTTTTTATCTTTATCTTTCCTTTTGTGACTTGATCAACAACAGGCCATGTTTACACCTTGTGTGAATTGGACCCTAATCTTCAATGGGACCTCAGAGTGTAAACGCTTGCAGTATGCATATAAATCAACCGTTTATACAGTAGATGGATCATGGTGTATTTCTCAAACTCTATCTCAGGTTTGTGTTTGTGTTCAAATTTTTCTTACTTCCTTAAAAAAAAGAACAATGTATACAAAACCATAAATCCTGATCAACTCTGACATAAAAAAGATACTAAAAAATACAATCTGGCAACTTGGGCACATAAAAAACAGTCACTATATGTTTTTCTGTATCAAAGCTGACAGGACAGAAAGTTAGCACTTGGAGCAGAATGAAAGGAGGACAAGGAAAAACTCACTAATGTGCACTTGCAGCTACTCTTTTAATGAAGTATTTCACACCTTTCTGTGCCTTCCTGCTGATTTTTTGATCCGGCTAGTCTTAATTAAAAGCTCTACATCTGCCGCCATGCTGTGCCACCCACTTCAGTGCCACAGTTACAGATCTTTTTCACCACAGAGCCAGCAAGCCGGGCTGTCTGGTTCCTGGAAGAAATGTGGTTTGGCTTGACTTCTGTTTATAGACTTTCTGTTGGAAATTCATGCTCTTCTAACTTTTTTTTTTTTCTCCAATTTCACTCACATTTAAAATTACTCCTTCCGATTATGACAATTGTTTTGTTTCTCTCTTTTTCTGCTACTTGTTTCAATCTGATATTTTTGTTCATTTCAAATTAAACATTAAAATTAATAATCTCAAAGTTTGTTTGTTTTTTATAAAAAGTTGGGACGGATTCAGGGCTGTCACATCGAGCCGTGACGAGTTATTTAGGCTCGTCTTCTCCCCCCCAAAAATGGACTTTTGCTAATAGAAAAACTCACACTGGGATTGAAGATAAAGAATTGAGTCATACATATCTCAATTGCCTTCATGCAGAAATTACATTTTGGTGAACACAGATCTATAATTTTTGGAGAACATACTAATTGAATAGAAAGAGTGTAAGCAATTTTAAAGCCTGTTTGATCTTTGAGCAAATTCTCATTAGCTTCTAGCTCTCGTGACTGAATGTCTTCAAAGCTCAGAGGACGGTTTCAATTTTCCACACACTGCTGAAAGAAAAAGGGAGGGAAACGGGCTCCAATTGGAGTTCCAGGAGTCCCTCTAGTCAGTATATGGATGCATGTTTGAGACTGATCCAAGGATACGGTTCCTTGGAGACACGGATCAGGAAACAGCGAGAGACACTGATGTTTGTATTAATTCGTTCTCTGCTTTTTGAGACGTCCACTTTCTCTCTACTGCTACTGCTCATGAATAATATATACCTGGGGAGTTTAATGTGACCCTGTCTCCTATTACATCAGATGATGGATTTGTTTAAAAACCACTTGACCTCAACATCACCACTGTTCCTTGCCATTGACCTCTGAGGGTTCTCAAGTCACATTCAGGCACTGATGCTGCAGAGAAATGACTGATCAGGATCAGGCTTTGATTAGGATCTTAGATGTTTATGCAAATGTGTTTCAACACTTTTGTATTATACTTGTTCATGCCTTGATGTCTTTGTTTTGATTCACTTGACTGAACTCTGTCATGAATTATTTCACATCTTTTCTGTTCATTTGCTTTCCTACCTGTTCTGGAGTTTGATTAAGGTCCCAACATCCTTCATCTGTCACGTAATTTCAGACGCGGTTTTGTTCATTTTTGCACACACCTTTCAGAAAACAGCACAGCCCACCTGGGGAACACCTGTCACACACCCAGCAGATAGCCTCCTCCGTGAACAACGACCTTACAATTTAGTGAAGAATCGTGCAAATGTACAGAAATTCTCACCTTGTCAGATAAATGTACATCAAAGTCCCCATGTCAGCTGCAGATTCAAAACCCCAATAGTGGACTAGTTGAAGAGAAATATCAACATTGCTGTCTGAGCGTAGTTCTGTATAAAACACAATAACAAACTTCTGACCAATCATACAGCATTTTGCACAGAGCTTTGTTTAAATAGTTCGACCAGAACCTGGTGTCGAGTTCTCTGTGAACAGAATGATACAATTTTCATCAAGCGTCTATGTCATTGAGAGCGGCCATTTTGGATGAAGTATGAACATACATGTCTACCCAGGTGAAAAAAAAAGTATACTTTAGTATACTTCAAACATACTTAAATTTGTGAAAGTACACTTTAAGTATACTAATTATTAAGTGTATTACCTATAAGTATATCTGAAGTATACTAAAAATACACTTGTACCAATTTCGAAATTAGAACTTTAAACACACTTAAACATAATTGTACCAAAATACACTTTTAATATATTAAATAAAAGTATACTTTAAGTGAACAAAATATGAATGAATATGTATGAATTTTTAAGTGCCCTAATAATCTTTTACTATTTATTAAAATTGCATAGAATTAAAAAAAGGATAATTATGATGTAATTTTTAAGAAAGTACATAATCAATTTTCAGATGTGTGATGTAAAACCTTATAATTAACGGCATTAGCTCCAGTTCATACTCCAGACCAGATGGTGGCTCCAGTTCATACTCCAGACCAGATGGTGGCGGTATTGCACACTTTCATTTATTTAAAAAACGCCACAAAGAGAAGAAAAAACTTGAACGCAGGGAAGATAACAGACGCTGGTCAAATTCGCCATTTTTACTCGCATAATATTGTCTTAAAAGCAGAGAGGGCCTTGACAATAGTTACTAATTTTGGTAAATTCAAGCTGGTGACGTCCTAATCCGAGTTAGACGACAACACAACGGAACAACAACCGATGGAAATGAAATCTGTGTCACAAAAGGAGCCCGGAGGGACGAAGGCTGCTAAGTGTTGCTAGCTGGTGGTAAGTTTGCCTATTAATTATCTTCATTTAATTATAAACAGTGCAGTAAAGAGATATAACTTACGTTGGTTTCTTAAATAATTATTTTATCAATTTTATTTTGACTTGTATGATTATTACTATAGCAATCATTCAGCTTCATGTTATTACTGCATGGAGGTTGTTTGTTGCGACTTCATAAACTAACCTGGTTTTAATTAAGCTCCATAAGACAAAGAGACTTTGATATTGTGAGGTTGTTGTTCTAACTCGTTCATCAATGATTTTATCTTCAACATATGTTTGCAGTCTAAGCAAATGAGGATGAAAGATGAAGCCAGAGAAATCAGGTGTTAGGAAACTAAAGACTTTCTGTCTCAGAAGAAGCTCTGACTCCACCAGATCACCAACCAGCTCTAAGGATGAACCTTCACATCGTCTTCATGATGTAAGTTTGTTTTTTCAGTGAGGAGCTAGCTATATTTTCAACAACAAAAACTGCTTTTACCAACACTAAGTGCTTAATAAACATGATTTGATTTAAAGGTAACTGGAAATAATTTTTCTCTTCTTGTTAATCTAACATTTATCTTTCATTTTTTTTATTTGTTGTTGGCTCTCAGGGCCCTGTGATGGACTGGTGACCTGTCCAGGGTGAACCTTGCCTCTCATCTGATGACTGCTGGAGATGGGCACCACCAGCTCCCCTCACCACCCTGCAAGGTTCAGTGTGTTCAGATCATGGATGGAAAGATTTTAAGGTAGTTTGTCTCCTTAAGTCCACATTTAAAACAGCTTCATAGTTAATGCCAACATCAACTGGTTCTATGACATTGCTGACTATTTTTTCTACTTCTAACATAAACAGTCAAAGTAGTCACCCAGAAATGTTTTTCCACCCCAGGAATCTAGTCCCAATCATCATCAGTTCTTATGATGTCACATACAAGCCACAACGTCTTAAAATTGTAAGTATTATTTTTTTATTTGGCATTTTTCTGTCTTCTTTAAAATACAAATGTGTTGTCTGTTTAATTGCTCTATTGTTCTTTTTTGTAGGTTCCTGTAAGGTGCAGTGAACGGGAATGTTCTGTCATTGATCCTCACTTTCATGTTTTATTGTCACACTTAAATTTTCATGTTCATGTGTTCACTTTTGATGTGTAAACTGATAATTTATGTAAAGTTCATAAAGTTGTGAGTAAAATTGGACAATTTTAAAATGTCGGTAATAAAACAAAATATTTGAATTACCTTGGGCATCTTGTGTAATCAATCTCCATCCATCCATTTTCTTTACACCCTTGTCCCTTAGTGGGGTCGGGAGGGTTGCCGGTGCCTATCTCCAGCTAACGTTCCGGGCGAGAGGCGGGGCTCACCCTGGACAGGTCGCCAGTCTGTCGCAGGGCAACACAGAGACACACAGGACAAACAACCATGCACACACACACACACACACTCACACCTAGGGGCAATTTGGAGAGGCCAATTAACCTGACAGTCACATTTTTGGACTGTGGGAGGAAACCAGAGTACCCGGAGAAAACCCACGCATGCACAGGGAGAACATGCAAACTCCATGCAGAAAGACCGGGGCCGGGAATTGAACCCAGAACCTTCTTGCTGCAAGGCAACAGCTCTACCAACTGCATCACTGTGCAGGTGTAATTAATCTTTCCATGTAATTTTAGCCTAAAACAATGTAAGTACTGTAATGTAGTTATTCATGTCATTTACAAAATAGGTACGTAGGAATAAAGACTTTCACGAGTAATTAAAATTGTAGTTTATTATCAATAGCAGGAAATCAAAAATAAAAACTTAAGTGTAATTTAAATACATTACTAATATATTAATAGTATATTTAAAATATATTTGAAGTATATTGAATATATATTTTTAATATAATTCTGAGACAGAATGATTACACTCAAACTATAATAATAAAGCTCTGAAATATATTTAAAAAATATACTTTAATGATACTTGAAGTTGTTACAAAAAAGTACGTATAGTATACTAAAATGTACTATTAGTTGTAATTTAATACTATTTGAATACTACTAAAGTATACTAAGCACAAAATTAGTTGTTCCAAAATAATACAGTTTAAGTACATCAATAGAAGTATACTAAAGTATGTTAAAATTTAGTAAACTAAAGTATACTTTTTTTCACCTGGATAGGCCTCAATACCTTCATTCACACAGCAGGTGTTGAGTTTCGGTTCCATTTTTCTTTTTGCTGAAATGTGATTTCAAGGTCATTTTCTGAACCCAGCTTTGTGGATTCAGTCAAAAATATTAACAAAAGAAAAGATTAAAAGTAATTTTGTAGATGGATTTTCGCTCAAGTATGGGATCAAGCATTGACAAAGATTGTTAGATTATTATGTATTAGAATCAAAGTCAACATTTTTTTTCTTTCTTTTTGAGTGCTAATGAACACACAAATGAGCTTCATTGGGACACACAGATTATAATCTATTGAACATGACTGCATATTTAAAAAAGATAGAATATGACGAGTGAAAGAGAAGGATTTCATATTGGAGTGGTGGAAGTAGTTCAGAATATTAGTTATGAACAGAAACATTATAATCTGGCTTAACTGAATTTAGAACAAATTCTTGTTAAGGTAGAACTGGCACAACATCAGCTGTTTCCATTACAGCTGGATAAAAAACTTTGTCAATATTCTGCTAATGTAAAAAAACAAAAACATTTAAGTAAGAAACAAAATTAAAATCACACGAGAATACATTTGTTCATTCAATAAGCCATACATAAATGATTGTCCAACTACTTCCTGTCGTCTTCTTGGTGGTTTGCGCCAGCGGCAACATTCGCTCTCTGATCACAACTCGTGATGTGAAACAGTGTTTCTGTTACAGTTTCTTGATGCAGCTAAGATAACCATCTCATCCTACTTCCTTTAGGTTTTATCCCCAAAAAATTTAAACATTTTTATATTCACGTGTTTCAATTAAGCAAATTTATTTACAAAATGTTAAATTGTGCAATTATAAAGTAAATGGAAATGGAGCTGCTGGTGACAGCAGCTGTAGAGGTGAGAAGGCTCAACATCAAACACTAACCCAACTTCAGAAACCTGCTCTGTTTAATTAAAACCCACAGTTTGTTTCTCTTGATCACAGTTTATTAATAATCTTTGCGATCAGGCGTATGTTATTCCACAATGTAACTGAATGCAAGCCTACTTTAAGATGCGTGCTGCTCAGAACAACTGAATAAATGACACACAGCAGCGGCATACATAAAAGATGGCACTGATTTATCACTGCCATTAAGGCACATTAGCCTGACAAGAACAGTGAATGGGTTGAAAGCGAAGGAGCAAGAAAGACGCCTAAAAGAATGTTATTGGAACAGAGATGTAATGTATCATTAATCTCTTCCGGCTCTCTGTCTCTCACATCTCAGCTTCCTTTTAGACACTCTTTAATCTTGGAAGGCTAAATTAAAAGCACTGAATACCCCACCAAGGTATGTGCCACCCAGAATCCTTACCACACGCTCTTCCTGTGGAGAAAGCGTTTGGAAGCTGGCATTTTGGTGCCATGTGCTCTGCAGACTCTATGTAGTGGAAAACCAACTCAAACAGTAGCAAGCATCTGTTCTTGTAGAAATGTTCAACCTTTTATAATTGTATAAAAAAACTTCAAGGAATTAATTTTTTTAACTTTTTTGTGCAAGCTAATGTAGTTAATCTACTAATTATATGAACACAATACCATTTTTGTGAAGGGGAGGGAAAATGCTGAGTTTTATTGAAGGACGAATATTCAAAATTAACTTTTTATATACTTTTCTGATTACAGATTTTTTTGGTGCCTAAATTAATCTGTTAATTGGTTTGTTTCAGGCTCAGAACACAATTGTGATTATGAGCGTAATTAATTTTAGGATCAAAATGCGTATAATCCATGACACAATTGAAGAGTAACAGAGCCCATTTTAGAGCCCTAATTTATAATCCTATACATTAATTACCTAAATGGATTTAATGGAGGCTAATTCTGAAGAAGGAAGTGTATGAAATACGCAAACGGGTAAAACCAACAGAAGCTCTCCTCTTATCTAAATGTTTTATCTCCGTCTGCCAGCTTCTAGATAAGGTTCGTCATTCTCACCGCCTTTCAGGTCTTGACACGACCAGGAGCGACAGGAGCTGCTTGCACACCCAGCATTTCTTCATCTAGTTCAGACTGTGTGCAGTCGGTTTACCTTCTTGCTAGTCCTGCGCCTCACAGGCTATCAGAGATCTATGGTAAGATGCATTTTAGGATGTTTTAGTCGTTCAATTATTTCTGTAAATACAGAAAATGATGGACGGACAAACAGATCGACGAGCAGGACGCGCTCGACAAATCCTTGTGACTCTTTTGTAACCATCAGATGTGTGTCCAGTCTCCATGGTGACCAAAAGGTCCACTGGCCCATGAATTAGCATCACAAGATGTGAAACAATTGAAGGGAATAAAATACAAGGCACTGGTGATAAACTGAAGTGTTTTTTATTATTATCTGCATCCATGCATCACGATTGTTATCCTGCAAGTTTACTTTGTCTCAAAATGAATTTGCCATTATGAAATTGTGAAAGAGTAATACAAAAGTGAATTAGTTCTAAAAAATTTGCTTGAACTATGTGGAAGGGCTGGAAAAACCTGAGGATTTGTGGTTTTGTGCAAAATCGTTATGCTTGTCACTCAACGCGAGAACTTTTTAAACCTCTTTAAAAAACTTAATATTTCCAACCGTGACTTGGACCAGTGCTCCCATGATTATCAGCTTCGGATATTTTCAGGCTCTGCAATTAATTCCAGTTAACAACGGCATAATTTGTGGAAGTAACTAAAGAATAGACTGGAAGGAAAACTTTCAAACTAAACTAAACTCACAAACGGAAAATAAAACCAAACCCCAACACTGTGATTTGTGGCACAGTTTAACTCAGAGGGTTAGTTATTCCATGTGCTCTATTACTACAATAGAGCCCTGGAATAACTACAATTGTATGGATTTTATTATTTTTATTTTTTTTACATACATTGACATATCAAGTGGTGTGTTTTTCTTTAAAGATTCAGTGACTCAGTTCTAAAGCCCTACAGATGGTTTACTGTCTTTCAGTGCAAGCTGGAGGTAGATGTTGAATCAAGAAGGAGAGAAGCAGAACTACTAAGATTAAAACAAGCTCAAATGGGTCACATTATAAGCCTCTCAAGAGATGAGTCAGTGGAATGGATTATAAAGTAAAATGAGAAAAGCTAATCAGAACTGCAGACGGGAAAACTTTATTGCAGTGATTTTAAATGAAAATGGTGACGAGTTGTTTCTACATGAAACAGATTTATAGGTTAAATTAAAATTATATAAACAACAAATCTATTTTACATAGGTAATACTTCCTGTTTTATTAAACTATTTGCATCTTCAGAAATGTGCGTTGAGGCACCAGCTCCAGTTTGCAGTGGGCGAGGATCGAGAAATATACTATTTCACATAACAGAAAAGCAATTTCCGTGACATGTAGGAGGCAGCGGTGTTTTCAAACTATGCAAGTATGAGTGAGATGATTGTGGAAACTGTGGCTATAACACAATGAAAGCTATTTCTGAAGCTTTTCAGCTGATCTCCATGCGTGTTTTTATGGTCTCTGATGCCAGGCTGGGCTCAGTTTGCCGCAGGAGGAAGCAGGAAAAGAATGAAAATGAAAATGTGCTAGTTCCCTGGGAGGAGAATGGATTAGATTTGTTCTCCTGAATCCTTCAGGACAGTAAAATCTACCGGATCATTACACCTTTTGGCTTTAAAGCTTACATACATTTTGGGGGAAAAACACAAAACAACTGTGTTCTCTTTATCAGGGAAGGTAACAAATTTTGGAACTTCTGGAAATTACAATATATTTAAATTTTCTGTAGATAAACTCAACAAAAAGCTAGAATGTTACTAAACAATACATTTTAAAACAGACCAGCTTGCAGTCATGTATTCTTAAAGTTAGTTGATCTTCACATTTTTCACTGTGGATCAGGGGAATGATGCACATATTCAATAACACTGGTCAAAAGCCAAAACAATGTCTGGGGTTTTCAACTGTTTTAGGGTCATGTTGATGAGCGGAATCCAAAAATCACACTGGTTTTGCTCAATCAGGTCAACTTTCTGAACTATGGAGCAACATCAGCATCAAAATGCAGGACTTGTTCTCACATCTGGATCGGTTTCCTGAGAATCTGATCAATGAGTGAAGAGCAGGAGGAGAGATTCCATCAGGACAGAAAAGAGACGGAGAATTTTACACAATGAAGATGAAATGTTCAGTTTACATGTACTTCCCCTGATCAGTGTTTATTATTCAGTGTACAGAAATCCAAGTTTGTAACATTTAATTAATACACTCTGCTAGAATTTTTTTTTTCTCCTAAAACCTTTTTTGGATGAGAAATATTAACAGAAATGAACTGATAATGTCACAAAACTATCATCAATTCAGTCAGAAGACTGAATTTCTCTAAATGACATTGGAATAAAAATCTGACCTGATTGAGAAAAATGGATGTCATTTTTGGATTCGGTGGTGAAAAAATAATCCTAATTCAGTTGAAAAAATATAGAAAACCTCCAAAGAATATATTTTGTAACCTAGGATAATTGTTGTAGAGAAAGATGAAGCGAAAATAAATTTTCTGCTCTTGCGCCTACAGAAACCACAACCTGCACACTTATTGGCTCCCTGCTAACAATGTGCAAAGCATCTCATATAATACATAATCTCACACTGACACATTTAGAAACATCTAACCTTCCAGTATGTTAACTTACTGTTAGAAATAAATCTGTTAAGACATATGGAAGCCTTTTTTAACTGACGGGTACCACTGTTGGCAACGCTGCTGTTAATTCCTTGTTGCATTTCGCCAACAGGAAGGTACACAGCCTTTATGATATTTCACAGGTTGCAGCATAAAAAATGGAGGATGCTGGTCCATTTCTATTCTCATAATTCTCTCAGTGTGATCCAGAATCCCTGGTGCTCTCTGATGCTCTTCTCCTCAGATCAACCCCACAGCTTTTCAGCAGAGTTTATGTCTGGGGTCTGAGAGGAGATCTAGTCTGCTGACCCATTTTGCCTCCTATGTTTAGTGACTCTGTTTTGGTTTTCTGAAAGAGGCCGTCAGATTTTTATTTTATATATATCCAGTTTTTTTTTTAAGGTTTTAGATATCATTAGAAACAATTCCACAGCATCGCAGCTTCGCTGTCATGCTGAGCAGTGATTATGAGATGCTTTTGCACATATTCATTCTTTGTTTTATATCATGCAAACCAAAATGTTTGTTGCAGAAAACATTAAAGAGGCATTTTTGTGTAAAATTGAGCTTTTTTTTAGATTTATATTATGTTATATTGTTATTCCTGCCCCAAAAACATACCAGGAGTCTTTCTTCGATTCTTTCTTGCATGTTTGAGAAATGTTCGAATCTCCCGTAGCAACCATGCAAAACACCTGGGCGGACCTTGCTCCGCTTTCAAGGATGAAGCTCCTCCTCAGAGCTGCAGTTCTGCCTCACAAAGCAACCACACTCCCACATTTTCTGCCCCACTCAGCTCCTTCAGACTAGCCAGCAGCAATTAGCAAACACCTGGTAGAAATGAGCATCTGCTGAGCTCTTTATAGGAGCTACTTCTCAGTGAAACTCTGGTAGAAACGTTAAAGGTTTAACAGAGGAGCCATGTTTGTGTTGACTTCCTGAAGTCAGAAAGAGTAACCGTTTCTTAAAGAAGCAGAGACCTAATTTCAAGGCGTTAAATTACGCAGTCAAATTTATTTTCAGTCATATTTGATATAAAAAAGCATTTTTATATTAACTGCAGTTAGCATAATTACTTGACTGTGCTATAAAATGGCACTGTGTGCCTGGAAAACACATAATACTGTCTCTTTAATGTTCTGTGTGGTATGAAATCTTCCTCAAAAAGTGACCCAGAGGGAGTCGCTGCAAGGCTATGGAAAGATAAAGCCAATTATTCACACTTGAAATAGAGATTGTAAATATGCTTTGATATATTACTATACTGAAACATATGGTGAGAAGACCACTGCTACTGTGTCCAAATGTTATCACAAAAATGTTTCAGCATCTGCAGACATGAAAAGTATTACAAATGTTCTGCTAAGACGACACTCACAGGCCTCCATTAAATAAGAACATGCAGCCAGATGGCAGTCTATTTAAATAATGCTGTCCACCCCCAGGATGAACCCATTCAATATGACTGGATCGGTGTGTGTTTTTAATCATACTGTACAAACACACACACTCACACTGTACAGAAGCAGAAACCATCTGTGAGAGTTTCTAACACCTGTGCTGGTGCCGACCTGCACTGGAAGCATTGAAGTTTCCTAACCAGCCTAATTTTGACGGCACCTTCAGAAAAACCAGAAGCAAGTTGGAACCCTCCCTTCACATCTGGCTGGCAGTTAATGAGTTTCAGCTCAATTATTCTTTTGAGTAATTTATTATGTTATGTAACCCCTGTCACACAGGATTATGATTTGGGAACACAGAAACACAGCCCTATAGTTATTTTTTATTATTAGATGTTTATTTTGTGGGCTTGACCTGATCTGAATGAGCAGATTATTGTAATCTTCAGATTTTAATTCCTTGCTTGTGCACTTAACGTGTCATGCTGCTACGAGCTGATGAAATTCCAGTATATTTAATACAGAATATGGATACCTGTGAATTAGGGTGGAAGTTGCAGCTGGTCATGCAGGAATCGCTGTCCTGTTGATGCCTGGAGCTGCCAGCCTGAGGATTAGCGAACAAACAGAATTATGAAGGATACATGCTTTTTCCCAGCCTAGGATTGACCTGCTTTGACACATCACAATGATTTCTTCTCATCCGAATAAAGCCCCAGCTGACCCATATTGTTGTTTTACCTGTGTTGCATTCTAAATATCTGGAGGAAAACCATGAGAAATAATTAGATCTTTATGAATTCCAACATTATTTTTCATTCCTGTTAAATCTGTCTGAAGACCTTATTCTTCTTTCGGACTGCAGGCATTGATCCGACCACAGGTCTCACAGCTCTTCAAAGCTTCTTAGGCACACAAATTAAATTCTCACATGATGAATGGTGATTTTTAGCCTGTAGTAATCTATGTATGTCTCACAGACTGCAGTGGAAAATCTCTGCAGTTTTACCTCTTATAATGCCTGGCCATTAAGCGTAACAGAATGCATGATAAAAGAATTCTGGACACTTAGTTTATAATAGTGGTGCATTTGCGTCCTTTATTCCTCTGCAATGCTCTAACTAAGAAGAAAATTAACCTAGATTAGAGGAATTTGTATTTTCAAATGTAGCTTTTGATGATGTATCAGGAGGGACCAAAAGGTGCAAAATCATGCAGAAAAGCCAAATACCAAAGACATTTGTTCTTTATTCCCAGGCTGCAAGAACAACAGCCAGGTTATCTTATTGAAAATAAGGTAAGGAAAGTAATTCCAGAACAACAGCTTTCCTTACACATAAGATGTGATTCATCATGAAGTGAAGTCGCTTGTGACCAACTGTACAAAATACACAGTGGTTTTAATGTGCTCTGTTCCAAGCTTTCCACTGAAGGGTCTTGATTTTACTGCTGTCCAGTGCATTAGGATAGGATGCTAATCTTTATATTTACATATTCACTGTCTGGAAAAAATGTAACAGCTCAGGGGTGTCAAACTCCAGTCCTCCTGGGACAGTGTTCTGCACTTTTTTAGATGTGCCACTGGTCAACACACATGAATCAAATGACTTAATTACCTCCTCACAGACACGTTCTCCAGAATCCTGCTAATGACCTGATTATCTGTCTCAGGTGTTCTGAAGTGGAGGCGCATCTACAAGTTGCAGGTCATTGGACCTGGAGGCCTGGAGATGAAGACTCTTGCTCTTCAGTGCTCTGCCTGCCTGCCTGCCTGCCTGCCTGCCTGCCTGCCTGCCTGTCTGCCTGCCTGCCTGCCTGCCTGCCTGCCTGCCTGCCTGCCTGCCTGCCTGCCTGCCTGCCTGCCTGCCTGCCTGCCTGTCTGTCTGTCTGCCTGCCTGCCTGCCTGCCTGCCTGCCTGCCTGCCTGCCTGCCTGCCTGCCTGCCTGGTCTCTCCTATCAGCTGCACCTTCTTCTCAATCAGCCGCCTGTCACTCATCAGTAATCAGGCTCCCCAGTCTTTAATCGACTCATTTCCTTTCCCACTTTGCTGGATTCTCCCAGATTATCAGTCTAGTTGGTGGTGGTAAATACTAACTACCACCTACCATTCTCCCATTGCTTCCTGGGTCTCTGCCTCCTGTTTCTCTATAAGGTTCCAGTCTTGTATTTCTTTGTGCCTCTTCATATTATTCGCCTTGTCACATTTTATGACCTACGTCCAACTCTGCCTGTGTTCTGGGTCCAACAAAAACTCTCAGCATGATACCCAATGCATGGGGCTGAAAGCAGTCTCACTAACTTTCCAATTAATTCAGCTAACATTTTTGACCATTGAGGACTCTCAGCCTGCGTATAGAGGAATGTTTCTCCACCCTGGTCCACAGAGACCATTGCTCTGCCTATGTTAGATGTGTCTCTGCTCCAGCACACCTGATTTGGATGATGGCATTAGCTCCTGCATGCCTTCAACTGCTGCAGAAGCCTGTTATAAACATTTATTTAGGCCAGGTGTGTGGAAGAAGAGAAACTCCTAAACATGTAGGGCAGTGGTTCCTGAGGTTGGGGTTGACAAATTCTGGCATAGAGGAAGGTGTCAAACTCCACGCCTCGTCCTGCGACTTTTAGATCTTCCTCTGCTGCAGCACACTTGAACCAGATGTTCAGGTCATTAGCATCAAACTGAGACTAACTAAAAGGAATGTGTCCCTACTGCCTACACTGGCCACCCTGACCTTGAGAACAAGAACCTGTACATGTAGGGCAGACATATCAAGGTCGACGCCGGCAGGCCACATCCGACCCGCAAGATCATTATATCTATTATTGATAGCCCACCACTAAGCTATGTAGCGCTTATGCACCAGTTGCATGACACATTCCATAACTCACTGCTACAGTTACTTGCAGCTAGCGCTGGGAGAGCTGAGCTCCACTGTGATCCCAGCTGCACATTTTGCTGATAAACTGAACGCTGTGCAATGAGTGTTCACTGGACTTTGAAGAGCAGAGAAAATAACCAGGAACTGTTTTGTAATTCTTTCACATGGAGAAAACTCCCACATCCAGATGGACTTTACAGGACTGCAGATGACCAGCCCTCTCTGTAGAAGTATTCCTCCTTCATCACTGACACTTTGCTGCAACTCATCTGCTCAAATGCACTTTAGTGTGTAAACAACTATTCAGGGATGAAGATGAACAAGGCAGCTCACACAAGCTCAACTGATAATGCAACAATTTTCACAGCTCAGACCTTTACACCCAGTGAGCTTGCTGCTAAGAAGTTCTGCTAATCATGCGCTTCCCCACAACATTTTTAAAACACCATTGTACTTTCATTTAGAAATAAAAATGTACCATGCTTAACCTGTGACATGGGTCAACTAGTAGGTTTCTTATATTATGTCACATGTAGGCGCAGTGGTTTTCAAGATACAAATAAAAAGGCATCCATATGGCGCCAGAGTGAAGGAGCTTGGAAAGTTTTCTCCACAGGTAGGGTTAGTGAAGTCTTATCTTTGTATATGTTTTGTATATAACCATCAAATACAACTATCAATATTTGCAATCACTATGAAAGGAGACTTAACAGCAAGATTTCTATCAGTTCCAGTAAAATCTTCTGACTCTTCTTCATTGCCTTGTCTGACACAGACTGCTTTAAAAATGACAAAATCACCACATTATTTATATCTTTGTAAAAATAAATGATTTCCATTGTTCTCTTGAAATGTTCTTACATGTGGGTCTTGTAACGTTTCAAAAATAAATGTGTTTAATCAAAACATGCCTCTTTCGATAAAACATTTTGGTGCTAGCATGAGGTGTTTTTTGGTCATATTTAAATTGGTTTATTTTGCAAAACTGCAACAGAAACATTTTTTTCGCCTCACTAGTCACATGATCATCAACCAGATGTTACGCTTTCACAAACCACGACGAAGACAGGAAGCAGTTGGATGTTTTTTTTAATAACTTACCGCATGAACAAATTGTGTTTCTTATGTAATGGGAACACCACAAGTGTGAAATTGTATTTTTAAGACAATAACGGAACATAGACAATGGTTTACACACTTTTGTAATGGAAACCCATCTAATGACACAAGCCACAGCCTCCATTGAGTTAATTTCAGGTACAATTATAGACATATATTGGTAACCAGATATTCATATTCAAGATAGTTAAATCTTTTTTGAGATATTCATACTTATTATCATGTATTTTTCACTTCTGCTGCAGCAATAAAATGCACCAACATAATCCAGTAAGTATTATTTTTATTAATAGAAGTAAAATAATTGTTAGTGTTGGTGTTAGTAGAAGCATTAATAATTTCACAACACCTATGAAATTGGACATTATTTGAAACTATGTAAAAATAAAGCCTGATTATTATAGGATATATATTCTGAACAAAGATTGAGCAAGAGTTTTTATATTATGTTTATTTTGTGGCTCAGTCTCTAATTCTTCAGGAGAAAATCGACATGCATTCAAATCACATAAAACTAACATGTGCGTCTTTTAGAGGCAATGTCTGATAATTTGTAAGCAATCCATTGCCATTTTTATTCCCTACAGAGTTTTTCTAGGCAATGAGTGTGATCACAGAGTGTAGGGAGGTTATTTGATTTTTGTTTGTTTGCTGGTAGGGAAAACAATGGAGCAATTTGAGTGAGCATGGAAAGGCAACAGTCATCCATTTGAACGTAGCCTCTGGTCCAAGCATGGGTTCATTAGGAATTAAGGGTGATGAATTTAATGCCTTGCAAAGTTTTGCTGCAGTCACTATTGAGAAAGTGAGTACATTTATTAACGATGCTAATAAATCAAAATGACTTGGAAAACTGTAGGTATGAAGTCTAACAAGAAGATTAAAGACAAACCAGATGAGAAAACCTAGCAAATAAAAGACATCCATCCATCCATCCATCCATCCATCCATCCATCCATCCATCCATCCATCCATCCATCCATCCATCCATCCATCCATCCATCCATCCATCCATCCATCCATCCATCCATCCATCCATCCATCCATCCATCCATCCATCCATCCATCCATCCATCCATCCATCCATCCATCCATCCATCCATTTTCTTTTACACCCTTGTCCCTCAGTGGGGTTGGGAGGGTTGCTGGTGCCTGTCTCCAGCTAACGTTCTGGGCGAGACAAATAAAAGACAAATGAGCCAAAATATAAAACAGAATGGCCAAAACTGCAGGTTAGTTGCCATTTCCTACTGTTCACTTAACGGGGCAGTATTATGTAAAAATGACTTTTGAGCTTTACATCATGTTATAAAGTTATTCTCTTATCCAAAACAGAACGGGAGTATTGATTCTTTCATGCATGTTTAAGAAAACGTTTAATCTCAGCGGCAACCATTCAATTGTGCAAAAAGTTTGGGTGAACCTAGTGGCATCTCTGAAGAGCAGTTTCCAAGTTTCCACCTCACACAGTAGCCCTCCCCTGTGACTTCCCCTCTCAGCTCCTCCAGACTAGCCAGCAGCAATTAGCAAACACCTGGAGGAACGAGCATCTGCTGAGCTGGTCATAGAAGCTACTTCTCAATGTTAGGCTGGTAAAAACATTGTTAAAGGGTTAATAGAGGAACCAAGTTGTGATGACTTCCTGAAGGTGGAGTTTCAAAAAGAGCAAGAGTTTATAAAGAGACAGACCCGATTTCAAGGTAGTAAATTACAAAGTCAAATTTCTTTAAAGTCACATTTGATATATGTAGCATATTTATAACAACTGAAGGTAACATAGTTACTTGAATGTGCTGTAAAATGTTACAACCTGGAAAAACATAATACTGGCCTTTTAAGAAAATGTAGCTTTCTGTGGTCTATGTATTTTCAGTGTCTAATTTAAATGTTCTGTGATATCTGCATGTCAACTTAACATATAGTCAGAAAATCAATGATTGATTCGATCTAAGCTTCCAGACATGGTGTAGACGATTCACTGAAGACCAACCAGAGTGTCAGAATATGGGTTGGAAATCTTCAGCCATTTCATTATTCGATTTGAGCAGGATTTTATAATGCACATCCCAAACAATCATAAACATCTCACCCTAATTACAAGTAAATAATGAGTCCAAGCTCTCTCACCTCATCACTAACTAAAACCAGCAGTCTGCCATTCCTCTACATTCTTATTTGCATCCTTCATTTTCTTCTCTCATTTGTAACCCACATCAGACTAGCTGCCACGACTCAGAAAACGTCATTGGGACAAGATTTTGTGGCAATGACTGTCCATGCATCACATGGTAGAGCTGGAAGTCTGAGGGGGAGCAAATCAGAAAAAGCTTAAAATTTGACCAAATGATTTTCTAATGTTCTTTTAAAAAAAGGTTATTGGCACCGTCAACAAAATGTTTAGGGAAGATATCACAAGTAAATACTTTTATCTTCAAAGGATGAATCTGCAAATTTATGTCAAATACAAAGGGGAGTAATTCTTGGTAAAAGTCCAGCTACACAGAAGCCCACATACCAGGAATCCTTTAATCCCATGACACGGATGAGAGGATTTTCGCAACAAATGTTCCCAAAATATCAACCCTGTGTCAATAAATGGTTCTGGGACTAAGACTGTTTGCTGCACAGTCATCAAATTCGAAAAGTCTTGTTGGAGTAACTTCAGCCTGTGTTCTTTCAGCACACGTCTTCCTGTTTAAAGCATTGGTGTCGCACCTGCTGCAGACACATTCAGCTATCTGCCGGTGTATATTCTGACCCTGCATAGTGAGGAGCAGTGAAAGGATAATTATCCTTTAAAGCATATGGAGGCTTTAGAGAACAGGTTGGGCTGTTTTTCCAGACAGGTAATTGCAACCCCACTTTCACTTTCAAGGTTCACTCTGGGTCGTCTGCTCAGGCGAACAGCTGATAAGAGACTCAAATACCATCTCGGTGGATGTGCGGTAATTGAGCCGCTAACAGACATCCAGCCCAGTGATTGTTACTTTCATGACAGACCAACTCCGTATCGGCACTCCATCTAGATGGGAGGTCACATCATGACACTCAAATGGAGACAACTTAAATCTTTGAGGCTCGTTTCGAACATCGTCAGACTGCTATCACCCTCCATCAGTTTCTTCTTCTCTGTGCTGCCTGACAAGAGGAATAGACGTAATAAAGCTGAGCTCTGCAGACGGCTGACGTGAAGGGAAAATGTCAGGACTCTTGCTTACAATTTGCCAACATGTAGCTGAACGCCATGAGGGAATGCTGAACTAATGGTTGTTTTTGTTAGCTTTCTGTTCCAGTCTCATCATCGCCAATTGGCTATTATGGCTAAACATTTGCAGGCAATTGCCAATAAAGAAGGACCTCCTCCAACACACACTGAAGGCTCAAGGAGACAATAAATAAAAGATATTAGGATGGAAATTATGAAAAATACAATTTTCCATAAATTGTCTAGTCCATACTGCGATGGACAAGAGGCTAAATACTAGAGGTACAGCAGAAAATGATTTTGTAAAGATTTGCAACTCCTAGTCCTGGCAATTCTGAATCCATTCAAAATGCTCAGAAATCAACTTTAGAGTACATTTAAGTTGCCATTCCTATTTGAGAGTATACTGCATCGCATTATTCCTAGGATTTATCGTCACTTATGTGGTCTCTTAGGTTTTGAAAATCAGCCAATGATTTTAAAATCCTGTCATGTGAACCAGACATAAGCTATCTTAATATTGTTCAATTAGGTTACAATTTTTTGCTTGAATACAAGCTGATGGGGTTTCATACAGCATGGAACCTGGAATAGTTTGAGATAAATATTTTATTTGTTCACAGACTTTTCCTTTGGTCAGTTGCTTAATTATAACAGAATCTCTAGAAAAGGGTTTCTGAATTAAAAATGTTTTTTTGAGTCAAGTGATCCTAGCCTGTCTGAGCTCCTGCAGAAACCAGATGGTTGTGGTGACGTTAACTTTCAACTGGATTTTGCTGTGAGTGTTTTGAAAACTCTGTGTGCTGCTGCCCGTCTTGGCCTGAATTCTCTTGTAAGAGATTTTTTGATCTCCTTGGGATTTTCCTGATAAAATAAAGGTTTGCAGTCATAAAATAATCTGAAAGAACTATAGATTCCCAAGAGGAGACAGTGTGATTAAGTTGATGAAGTGGTTTCCCCTCCACTGCACTGAGAGAAGAGAACATTTTGAAACCACTGCCAATCTGAGCAGAATTCCATCCGTCCATCAACTACTGGTAGCTGATCTATGCTGGAGACATCGTGAAGCTGTCATTACATACAAAAGCCTTTTAACCAAAGATTTAGTTCATTTCAGTAAAGTTTGTTCAATATTAATTCATTGCCTCAATCCCATTTGATGCACATAACTTAATTTATGAACTAATGTCTTTAGATCTCCTGAAGAGATCTTTGTATGATGTATATAAAATTACACATCTATCTATCTATCTATCTATCTATCTATCTATCTATCTATCTATCTATCTATCTATCTATCTATCTATCTATCTATCTATCTATCTATCTATCTATCTATCTATCTATCTATCTATCTATCTATCTATCTATCTATCTATCTATCTATCTATCTATCTATCTATCTATCTATCTATCTATCTATCTATCTATCTATCTATCTATCTATCTATCTATCTATCTATCTATCTATCTATCTATCTATCTATCTATAGATAGAGATATAGGTCTGATATATATAGATATATATGAAGACATCATTAATTTAAATCAAACTGGCACTCCAAAACGCTCATAATTGGACTGTTTGTGTAATGTTTAAAAGGCAGCATGCCTATAGATTAGTGCAGACTGCAGCTGCTGCTGTTCTGTTCCGTTGCACAGTCAGTGTACAGAAGGTCATCGTAGCAGCAGTAACGCTGATCCGTGGGGAGAGATGTGGAGACGTGTGTACGGATGTGAGAAATTGCTGACTCGCGGCCTCTTTAAAACAGATGGTGGAAGCTATGAGGCACTGCTTCGGTTGAACCCGTATCCACAGTGGTCATACAGCACTGTAGCTCTGACAGCAGGGTGAGCCAAGCAGACACAGCACAACAACACCACACTCTTTAACCTGGGCATAAAAAGTTGGTTTTTATTTCTAAAACAATGGTTTTGGATAATATGCACAAAATAAAATGCAGACATCTGTGAAAACTAAATGCCTGCACAAGTTTGAAAATGCAAAAAGGAATTAGTAACAGACGTTTCTCTGCATACTCTATCGTATTGCATAAAAATTGCTGCTTCAGAGCTTGTTATGCAGAGCAGGACGCAACAAGCATACTGAAAAGTTCAAGAAGGATGGGGTTCAAAGACATAAATTCCTTGGGTAAACACAACTAAATCATAAAGCTGTGGTGGGAAATTTCTGCAAAGTAAATGAAGATTTGATTAACTCACAAAACCTGGTTGCTGCTGTTGCGTGATTACCAGCGGGCTATGAATCACTTGCCGTACCTTTCTGCACCTCCGTCTCATCCAGCTGAACTGAGAGGGACATTTTCTAATTAACTGCAGGTTAATTGCACCAGCAGTTTATGCCAATGGAGGCTGAGCATCATATGGAGGAGCATTTTTCTTTTTTTTACTATGAAACCCTTTATTGGTTCATTTTGAGCTCTGTTGGGCTTTAGATTCATTTTCACTGACTTTCTTTGTCCACTCTGCTTTTAAAATGATATGGTGCTCATGTCATAGGGAGCAGAGTTAGCTGTTTCCTTTAAGATAACTTTTTCATTACTGATAATGAAAAAGTTATCTTAAAGGAAACAGCTCTACCAGATCATCACTGCAGTCACTGGGGTGTAGAAGCTAACTCTGCTCCCTATGACATGTTCTACGAAAGATACAGAGTCTGCAAAGAATGTAAGTATGTAACTTTTATGAATGTACAGTTTTACATATTTGTTGAAACTGCGTGTTCTGAGTTAGATGGTATGTGAAAAAGAATCAAATTTCCCTTCTGATACAAGTTAATTTTTTCCTCTTTCTGGTTTCTTTGTTGTCTCATTGCTATCAATCTCTGCCACTGCTGTTGCACTTCATCACTGAAGTAAAACATTTATTTGGGATTTTGTTGTGTGATATAAACAAGTCCAACACAATGGTTTTAAAGCCCAACATGTCACTCTGTAATATATCAAGTTATACTGCCAATGTGAAAAACTGCTGGGTGGAAGTCCCAAACACTGTGGCAAAGGTGCTGTTCATTTAATTATATGGTAGAAAGCCAATAAAATTGTTTGTTATTGTTGATTACTGCTGGGAGACAAAGGGCCTTGTGTTTACACTTTGAATGTTGAATTTATTATAATGAAAACGTATATAATCTTCCCTTTGAGCATGTCTGAACTGACTTGTTAGCTCTTAATGCACACATTTTTTTCTACACACTGACTAACGATGTGCTACTTAAGTTTACATTTTAACCACTTCATCATCTGTGAATGTAAAATGAGGAAAATTGTTGTTTGTTGCATCGAATAAAAATTAGACATATGTTTCCTTCTAATAGGTTGTAAATGCACACAGGACCAGCTGGATAAATGGAGTATCACTTAAAGGCTAACATTTTTTACTTGCTGAACTAACGCCACATGAATGCAACTTGCAAATTGAATCCCAGCCTAACTGTGACACGATCAATCAGGATGGGCTACAGTGCAACCCCTTTGCACCTGAATCCACCAAAACACATGTACAATTGTTTAGTTTGAGAAAAGTTTGCACCATTTAAAACATCAGTGCGATAAATGAACTTGCAAACCTTCCAAACAAAACCCTCCTTTACAAATAGTCTTCCTTTTGAACTAAAAAAAAGAGAAAAATTGTTTCCAGTATCTCTCTTTCTTTTTTGTTTATGTTTGAAAAAACACAAGTCTGAAAACTGGGTGCACTGTGAATTCATCGTGCAGAATATCATTTTTCTATGACCTCATAATGGCAAAATTTACTACTGCTATTACTACCAATATTACTACTGATCACAATATTGATTTTGATAATTACATTATTGTTGGCCGCACTGGAAGTGAATTAATGTAAACCTGTAATAGAAGTGTCAACAAAACGGTCATAACCACAACCAGTTTGCTCACAATAATCTTGAAATTATCTTTTCACTTCATTGCATACTGAGTGTCCAATTGCAGCCTTAATAAATCAACCCTGTAAGACGAATGGAGTGCTTGCGATTCAGCCAAATTTTCAGTACCATAATTCTGCCACACTTTGCGCTGTTGGAAAAATTCCAACAGTTTCTGAAAGGAGAGGCGTTGTGCTTTCTTGCCAATATCGGATTATTACAGTAATTTCTCCTCCATCATAGCAGGAAGTGAAATTAATCTGAGGGGCACTCTTTGAGTAGATGATAAATTGCGAAAATAACTTGATAGATATTGAAAGTTCCAGTTGTTATGGATAAATGAGCAGATATATTTATTCAGAGGACATTTAAAGAATTGAGTACAGTTAAAAGAAACAAAAATGTGCAGGCGGAGATTTTAAACTTAGGACATAAAGGTTAAAGCTAAGATGCGGCCTTGATAAAGATCCCAAATAACCAAATCTTAAAAAGAAAAATCTATGGGTCAAACCATCAGAGAGTAGGTTCTAAACGCCACATTCAAAAACAAACAAGTACATTTTGGGGCTTCATTAAATTGAAAAATGAACCATTATGAAATTGACTGAGTGCACAACTCTGAGTAATTCCAGTTAGAGCACTTTTTTTAAATTAATTTCTGCCACAAATAAGGACAAACAAGACGGAGATTTATCAAAGAAAACAATTATTTTGTGTAAAACACATTACAAACTATTGTGAGAGGAATGTTGATGAAGAACTGGCAGGAATTTCTAAAATTGGTGTTCTTTGACATGAAGTTAGTGAAAAAAATAGAAAGGTCCAGGTGACATCACGAGGGGAGAATAGAAAAGGTGCAACAAAAGCCAAGCAATTACATTCAGGGAATTATTGGCAAATGCGAATGAAGTGATGAAATTCTGTTGAAATTCCACAAGGATTCTGAAACATCCCACAAAGCAGGAAGCACAACTAGACAGAGGAGAGTGAAACACTGAGAAAGTCACATAGTTCCCAAACCAATTACAGATGCTGACATTGATAGTGAGGCTGATGGAGGTAAACGGAGGCTGCATTGTGACAGATCTGTGGTTGGATGGAGCCTGAGTTTAAAAGAAAGTTTGATTTTTTTAAAAAGAGTCCACACAAGAAGTACAATTTTTAAAACTTGCATCTACAGAAGTCACCGAATCTGTTTTTGATCGACATGAAAGTCAACAAGATTTCATTGAAACCTGATTACTGTAGCTAAAGCAGGCTGATCAATTTAAAGGTGAGTAAGTGCAATATAAACCACAAACGCAAAAGGTTTGTAGATCCTCTTAAGGCACACACACACACCAGCCACACCAGTCTGGTGTTAGGTTTCCTTTTACCCTCAGACATGTTGAGGTTAGGAACATTGTCAAAATATTTATCAGATTTTACTCCATGTTGACTCGAACCCTTCATTCCCTCACCATCCTGTACTATTGTTACGCTATCGTTCGAATGCTGCAACTCATTGTGAGACTCATCAAAACAGAAGATTTTTTCTCAATCTGTTACTTTCCAATTTAGGTGATCCTGTGAGATTTGTAACAGGGTTTCTGGATCTCAGCTGACAGGAAGGAGTAGCACCAGGCAAGGCGTTCTGCTGCTGTAGCTGCTTCAGAGATGGGATTTTGCATTTCCTGGTTGCAACACATGATCATTTGAGCTGGAGTTACCATTCTCACATCTGCCTATTGTCCTTTCACATTTTCGAGTCATTTTCAACCACACAAAATTGACGCCTATTTGATATGTTCACTTTTATGTAGCATTCTCTGTAAACCCAACAGATGGTTGTTTCAAGAAAGTCCCAGCAGATTGGCAGTTTCTGAAAATTTTAGACCAACTTTTTTACCTTTTTTTTTTTACATAAAATCATGGAAATTTGCAGGTGTCCAAGTTGATACCAGTTCTCTTATGTTTGGAACTAAATGTTTAGCAGGAGACAATTCCAATTTGTTTTTAGAGAAGAAACCATTTTATTATATAGATTATAGTATTAATCACTGCACCGTGACAAGCCCCACTTATCTCGAGACTTGAATCCACTGTAAATGCATTCAAAACAAAGTCAAATTTTACACATTTAAAACCAATTTTTCTGTTTTTCTTATCCCTCTGTTCTTTATAAGGTAAGCTATGGTCAGATTTACAGACCAGTTGCACAAACCATATCCTATAAAAGCCTTTTAAATAGTCTATTTAGGGTTAAGTCAACCTCACTTTCACATTGCCAGCTAGCTGCTGCTGCTAACTGGCTTTATCTTTGCCACTTACAGGTTCTTAAAAAGGTACAGGAAATAACATTTAGCCCTGAGCTCTGTTGTGCTGCAGTACAATGACTCTATTATTCTACCTTGATGCTTGCTTCTCTTCCAAATTCTTGTTTGCTTTTGGGACTTTGAGTTAATCTATCCGCGGGCCATTATCCTGTCTAACACACAGGCCATGTTTTCAGCTCTGCCACCAACAATCCAGCCTGTTCCCTCCTGGGGCTTCATACCTTCATGAGAAGAACTTCCCTGTATTAAACTGTTCCAAGTAAAAAACAAAGATAATAATAATAAAAATCATATTTGAATTAGCTTCACTGTTTTTAAACTTTGTATACCTACTGTATTATTGCATGTCACTGGTCTGAACTTAAAGAAACTAAATTGATTAAGTTCTTTGTGTTTCAGTTGATGATATCAAAAGTCTTAGGTTTTTAAGCCACATTTGCACTTACATAATTTGCATAAAGTGTTACATGTATAATTGTGTGCATTTTTGATATAAAAACTACTGTATTCTTAAAGCATATTTACCTGAAAAATTATTTTATTATTAAATTATGTTCCTATCAATTAATTTTACTGTTAAACCTGTTCATGAAACAGAGAGAGCAGGCAGGGCTTGAATCATTAGAGTGAGACTTAAGGCTTAGACCCTCCTTAAAAATTGTAAACAACTCCCCAAAGGGAATAAAACAATGATGTATTTAAAACTATATGGAATTTATGCAAATTACAGTCATTTCCACTGACAAACCAGATTTTAACTTTGCCAACTTTCCACAAATGACAGTCAAATTTATCATTCGTTTAATGTCTGTGCAGATATCAATTCTATTGGTCAAAATATTCCTGTACTTTATTATGTCTTTCCAGGCACATATCACCATTTCATAGCACAATCAAGTAATGTTACCTTCAGTTGTACTGAAAATTCTGTCATATAATAGGCTCAGAAAACATGTAGTTCCATGGGCGGAGCTAAAGATCCAAGGCGGAGCTTTGTGTAAGTAGGTGGAGCTTTAAGCTTTTAGCTTAAGCGCTTAGCCACCACTGAATGGTTGCCACAGGAGATTCTAGGATTTCTCAAACACACATGAAAGAATCATGTGTGTTGTCCCTCATCATGAAAGATGATGAGGGACAATATTGTTTGTCCCTCATCATACTTGGATGATGAGGGACAAACAATATTGCATATGTAGCTGATTTTTTATTTTTTTTTACATAGTGCCACCCCCTATTGCTGAGGAGGAGAGCTGGCTGTCACATGGAGCTAAACACTCAGCATAATAATAGAAAAGATTCACTTTACTCAATGTTCTTTTCTGTTAAATTGGTTATAATAAACCTATTTTCTGCTGCTTTCATTTTGATTATCAATTCCTTCAACAAAATTCTTATGGCAATAGCTGCAGCAGAACAAAGTTTCTGGACGAAAGACTTTTTCTTTCATGATCTCTTTTTAGACTCAAATTTACCTTGTCAGAAGGGCTGGTGTTCCCTGATGGGCATCATGACATCAAAGATGAATGAATATTTTGAGAAATAAACTGTTAAATTATTCATCTTACTTGAGAGTTTTTGGACAGAGCTGGTGGTAGCAGTTGTTCCAGATGAGTTTGGAGAATAACCCTGACCAGAACCTTGAATGTTGATGTAAGATCTGAAAAGTAGTAGGAGTGTTTTATATGTTCCAGAGGCCTAGACAGTGCGCAGTAGGTATGGGCTATACCACCAACAGAGTGAGTCAAGCAAACCCTGTAAAATGACTTTTTTCTTACCGTGGTTGTCAACCACCTCACCTGTTTATACATGGCCTCTACCCACAGAGACAGAGCATATTTTCTACAATCAACATTTCAGTTTCCTGTGGGGTGAGTTTCAAAACTTTTATTGCTTTTACTATATTAAAATACATAGTATGAATGAATAAACTCAGGATTATCACTACCTAAACTCCTGTTAAAAAATTTATGGCAGCAAAGAATTCCTCCATTTCTAGTCAAAATTTCTGGAGAAATATTTTTTGGAGTAGAACATTTTAACACCAGAACACGAAGCTCTAATTTCAGCTCCGTCTGCACAACAGCCGTGTTTTTGAAGTCGGTTTTAATGCCTGTGTTTGTTTTTATCAATCTTTTTCTTAACACTTGTTAACACTCTTGTCCTTTCCATGTGTTACGGGTCACAGACTCTCAGCTCGTTTTCCCACCTCCTGCTGACACAACAACAGTTTTTGTTGCTGGAATGTGCCATTGCACCCGAAGTGACAGTAAGCCATAAACTGAGACAGTAACAGTAGTGTGTGGGATTTTTGCATCTCATTGACCGTTACTTTTTCATGCATCTGATGTGGGACAGTCACTAAAGCAACTGCCAGTTTCAAGTTGGTGAGAAACCTAATTCAGATAGATGTAATATTAATATGGAACCAGAATAAAGTTTTTCATTTGAAAAAATATCAGTCTCCATTAGATAGCCACAGTCTGGCGGCTCCTCTTGCCACTACAGAATGATTTTCATTTGTAACTTAATTAATATCCAATTTTAGATATTCAGAGATGCACTTCTTTTTGTTCTGCTTTAACAAACTAATTACTGGCAGAGCAGTAGCAAAACAATTATGTTCAGTCCCATGCCTCCTCATTTAACTTAATTGTAACACAGCAACATTAACTGGCAGAGACGGAAAAAAACATCAGGAGATCCAGAGAAGGAGAGACTGGGGTATCTAATGACAGCTGATGTTTGTTTGAGGAAGATATGAAAATCAGAAGTAAAAGATTTAAATAAGGGAAAACTGGCAGCAGAAAAACCAGCGCATGTTCAATGCTACGTTCAGACATTCACTCATTCACGCACAAATTCATACACTGATGCTAGTGAGCTACACTGTAGCCACAGCTACCCTGGGGCAGACTAGAGAAGTGAGGCCTCTGACCACCACCAGGAGGCAGTGTGGGTGAAGTGTGTTGCCCAAGGACACAGTGGTGGACAGAGCAGAGGTTTGAACCAGAAACCCACCAGTTTCAGGATAAACGTCTACCGCCATTGTCCCGCACAGACTAAATTGTACTTATGTTCATTATTTAGTGCAAAATCAATCATATAATCACCTTCCTAAAATAACGGTCTAAGTTATTTTTTGCCAAGAGTGATTTTATTGTGATAGTCGCAGATAGTGATTTTTTATTTTTATTATTTTTTTGCCAAAATCACTTTTGTCAAAAAATGACTTAGGCCATTATTTTAGAAATGTTATATTTAATACCACTATGACATAATTAAAATACACAAATAATCATTTTAAACTTCTACACTTAAATCTCATTTTACGCTAATCAGCTGCTCCATCTGCCTTATTGTTGCTTTTCTCTAATATGCAACAGGGGAATCCTGAAGACGTTTGCATTAATAAAATAAAAAATACACTCACGCTTCAATAATTCAGTTTGTTTGTGGAATAGAGAAGTAACTGCTGCATTTGTTGTTTTTAGTTGGCCGTCCTCCTGCCTCATCGTTGCTAGAGACTCTTCCTCTCCTTCGCTCATCAATATGCAAATATCCTGAGTCAGTAACTTTGATTTCACTGAGTTAATAACCACCCTTGTGGTATAACTTAAGTAACATTTTCAAAGTTAGAGTTAATAAATCCTTTTCAGAGGATTAGGGTCACTGAAAAGAAAAAAATAAGAACTCTCAGAATTCTGACTTTAATCTCAGAATTCATTTTGTTTTTCTCAGTGGTCCTAATCCTCTGCCTTATAAACCCTAACATATTGAACCGGTATTATAATACAGGGACCAGAAATGCTGCCTTTGCTTTAAAACACAAGCTCTACCTTCCTCCCAAAGGTGACATTTTTGCATCTTACACCTCTGAAAACGACTCATGCAATTATTGGCACTTTGAGCACTTAATGGCCCAATGAACATGCATCAGTGGCAGAATAAGAAATGGCTGAAATTATTTGTCAGCACACACGCTTGTAAGTGCTTTTGCTGGATCGAATGTGACCATATTCCCATTTCGCCTTTATTTTGTTTAATCCGTCCATCACTCACTTCTGACAGCCACATTACTAACTGTTCCATTTTGCTCCGCCGCTAAACATCCTACATTTTGATTTATTCTCTGACCTTGTTTTTAACTTTCTGTCTGGGAGTTTGTCCTTTAACATGACGATAAAAAAAACAAAGCGTTGGAAGCGAGGCTGTTCTCCTGTGACATGAGCTAAGCTGAGAGGCAGAACATGAGATAAAAGTCCATGTCTTACTTTGAATAATCAGGTTTTTTTTTAAATAAAGAAAGTACCATAACATTGTATAACAATTATTTTATTAAAGAAAATTTGTGATGACATATATGCTTTATTTACTTTCATCAAATCATTAAGAGTCTAACCAACACAGCTCACGTTTGTAGGACAAAAGAAACCAAAAGGTTTGTACATCAATCTAGGTTGATGTGAATTAAGGTAAAAAGGTTAATTAGGTCTAATTCAAGGCATTCTTCTCTCGCCAAGATGTGCTTACTCAGCTAAATAAAGAAGAGGTGACTTCTAAACAGTCTTTGAAGAAAAGAGCTACAAATGTGGAGGACAAAAAATATCTCTCTTTAAAAGAAAGGAGACAAAAATGGAGGAATAATTCTCGGATAGATTTACCGGTGTAAAACCCAATTAGCCCTTTAGTCCATGAAAAAAAGGCTAATAGTGGCTATTAGTCAGATACCTGAGGAAATGTCAGGCCAGTAAAAGTAGCTGTGAATTCGGACACTAAAACGCCATGTGTGCAGGTGCGGCACGCGTTCTGTCCTGTACGTTGGTATTTGAACAGGATTATGATTATTCATATCTTGCATGAGTGCTGCGAGCACAGCCTCTGTGAAACACCGCAACACTTCATGATCCCTTAAAAGTTTCTGCAGATGCCCAGCAGCTGCTGCGACCCAGAGGTCACGCAGAGAGATCGGCCTCCTGTGGCTCTGGGAGTTGATAATGAACACATTTCCACCTGGTGTACCGTTCATCCTTCACAGAACGGGAGGCTGTGAAATGTCCACACAGCCTTATTAGATCAAAGCTGTGAAAACAGGCTGCTTTAGAGGAAAGCACATCAAGCCAATTACCTTTAGAAATTCACTCTACATGTGTTTCCAATTAGAACAGACTGCCTTATTTTGCATGCCACATGCAATAACAAACAAACAGCTTTAAAAAAAAAAGTGGCTGCGTTTGGAGAAATCAATACAGAGCCAGCATCTTATTAAATGCATGTTAGCTTTATATGATCAACTGTGTTAATTAGTTTAGAAAAAGCGTGGACTTGGGGGAATTTAATGCATATCTTCAAAAGCTGCGCCTTGCTGTCTTTAATCTTAATGCGACTGTAAGCTTAGATAATCAGCTGCTGGCTGTCACTTCATGTTTACTGGACAGATATGAGCTTATAGGAGCCATCTCCAAATCCCTTAGAAAAGCAAATGTTGATTTTTTTTAAAACTGCTACTTCAAAAATACAGATTGAAGCTGGAGAATGTAACTTGTACAAAAATATGTTTTTTTTGTTGATTTTTTACATATTTGTTAAAACTGTCATCATGTGGTGACAGTATAATATGAGACAGATAATCTGTGAAAACATCAATCTCCTCCACCTCCTTCCACAGGAAGAAATGCACCACTCCTGACTATAATCAACCAATCAGAGTCAGGGGGAGAGTCTTAGTGCTGCCAGTCACATTGTGTACGTGCTGCTACATGCTACATTACCGTTACAGGAAAACTGTTTATCTGGCATCATCTGTGGCAATGATAACTAGCCTTAGAATTCACTACAGGCTCTGACAGGAAGAAGCTGTGGTGCAGGAGGTGGAGGAAGGGAGGGTGGATGAGCGGCACGCACATGGCCGTGATTGACAGCATTAAGACCCGCCTCCTGGCTCTGATAGGTTGTTTCTAGTTAGCACTGTGAAAAGGCAGAGGAGCTCAATTTTTGTTCAGATTATCCGTCTCATATTTCACTGTCTCGACACGGTGACAGTTTCATCAAATATGTAAAAAAGTGTTTATTATATAAATTACACACTGCAGCTTAAAGACAAAAGAAAAATTGGAAAAAAAAATATTTAATTTTCCAAAAGCTGAATAAGCTATAGATTATTAAAGAGTGCATTAATGTAAACGTCTGAATATTACTCATAAAGTCCATGCAAAGATAGCAGTAAACGAGGCAACATCATGTCATCATGTTCCTGCCTTTCATTCTCCGTTTGTGATCATGGATGATTAGCAGTACACTGTCCCTGAGGAAATAAGCCCACAGAAACCCACTCTCACTGCTCCCTCCTGCAATCAGCGTCTCTGGGGAAGCAGAACACACTCTGTGCTAAAAATACGCCGGCACCCAACATGTTTGGACTGAACCTGAAATGCTTACCTGAGATGAGGCTCTGGGACGGAGTAATGACTGATAATGTCATGAAGGCAGTCAGTCATGATAATTTTGTATTCAGCCATGGCACAAAAATGGAGATACAAAATGCTTAAAGTGAGAGTTTTGGTTGACAAAAATCATCTTTTCAAATTAAACTTTCACTTGTCTTGTTTCTTGTGTTGTCTGGGGCAAAATACTTTGTGTGGTTTTAAATTATCACCAGACATCAGGTTGATTACACAGTCCTGATGGTGAAATGTTGTGTTGTGACGAAGCATTACTTCAGGAGGGAGACAGGAAGTGGTCCAAGAAAAGCAATTTAGAGTGCAGATGCAGATATTTTCTTTCTAGAACAACAATGACCCTGCAGCCAGAGCTACAATATCAACAAAACATGTCACCAGGTAAGATAAAAGTTACACAAAAAAAAAAAGATTTGCAGTTGCACAACATTGCAGCTAAGGTTGTCTGAATACAAATGAAGGGAACATTTTCAGGATTTGTTTTGTTAAGAATGTTGAAAACCCAAGTGTCTTTTATTTTTCAACCTAAAAGCTATGCGCTGCTTTGTGTTGAGCTGTCTCAAACTTTACAGACTAAATGAATTCATGGGGGTATATGCCACGAGAGGTGGTGACATATTTCCGTTTGAATGGGGTATATGCCACGGACTTCCGTTTTAGAACTTCCATATTTTTATGCCACATAGAATGGTTCCGGTGAACAGACAACAGTATGTTAACAATGGCTGCTCAGTCGCTGCAGGACTATTAATGATGCTTATATAATTATTTAGACGTCCTGAAACGCTCCAACAACAACAAAGGATTTAAGCTGGATGTGTCAAAACTTCACAATAACTTCGAAGGTAAGTTAATAAATCGTTTGTATTCATCATAATGCCTCATATGTCTGATGTAGCTAACAGGGACAAGCTTACAAAAGTGCCATGTAAATGTTAAGTGTTTTGATTATCTGTGCAGTGTGCAATCTACATATCTAGGCTGTATAGATAGATAAAGATATAAACATATATATATATATATCTGTCTATATTGTGCCCAAGCTATCAGTCGAAGCTGAAGTTAGCTTCTGAATGTAGCATCTAATTTGGAAAATAGCTAAAGGGCGATTACACTTAATTTTTCACTATCTTGAGCTTTTTTAATGTGTTGTATTTTAAAAACTACAACACCTAGACATTTCAAACCTAACTAGATTATTCTGTACTAACAGCAGAATAAATAAAACATTTGTGAAACCTTCTAATTGATTTGTGAAATTTGTAAAACGTCAATAGATTCCAGAACGCATTAGATCTGAATTATTAAATTGGCATTATTATTTTAACTTTCCGTTTACTTTCTTTTTTTAATCTTTTTTATAGTTGGAGTTGGACAGTTCTGTTTGATGGCTTCCTGGAGGGAGAGATCGGCTGAGCTAATGTTGCAAACAACTTTTCTCCTGCTATTAACGTTTTTGCTTTTCTTTATATAAAGTATTTCTATCAGTTGCTCTTTTTCCGTTTTGTATACAGTATTTGTTTATACAGTATTTTTTTTTATTTTTAAATTAAAATCACAGAAAATACTTTCAAAAAGTGCCTTTATTTCAATCATCTGTTCTGTGAGTTGTATAAAGGAGCATTACGGTCAGGATACAAGAAATTTTAATTGCAAGAATGCAGTTATCGTTACAGCAGAATAAAGATGCAATTTTATAACAATGTCTAAAAATTACAAGAAGTCGTTTTAATGAGAAATAAAGATTCAGATTGATCTGATGTAACCAGCTCAGTACATGTGGTTCTGACATTTGTCAGTAATCAAGAGGATGTAAATTTCCACCTCAACTGACCAGGTAAGCATTAAGGTAAACATAAAAAAATACTGTATAAACAAATACTGTATACAAAACGGAAAAAGAGCAACTGATAGAAATACTTTAGCAAAAACGTTAATAGCAGGAGAAAAGTTGTTGGCAACATTAGCTCAGCCGATCTCTCCCTCCAGGAAGCCATCAAACAGAACTGTCCAACTGCAACCATAATGAAGATAAAAGAAAGAAAGAAAACGGAAAGTTAAAATAACTAATAATGCTAAATTAATAATTGAGATTAACGCGTTCTGGAATCTATTGACATTTTACAAATTTCACAAATCAATTAGAAGGTTTCACAAATGTTTTTATTCTGCTGCTAGTACAGAATAATCTAGTTAAGTAATAATCTAAGAAGGGTTCGGTGAATGCGCATATGAAACTGGGGGGTTCGGTACCCCAAAAAAGGTTAAGAACCACTGACATAGCACCTTTCTAAGCTTTTCCCTGTTAGCTACGTCAGACATATGAGGCATTATGAGGAATACAAACGATTTATTAACTTACCTTCTAAGTTATTGTGAAGTTTTGACACATCCAGCTTAAATCCTTTGTTGTTGTTGGAGCGTTTCAGGACGTCTGAATAATTATATAAGCATCATTAATAGTCCTGCAGCGACTGAGGAGCCATTGTTAACATACTGTTGCCTGTGCACCGGAACCATTCTATGTGGCAAAAAAATGCAGAAGTGCTAAAACGGAAGTCCGTGGCATATACCCCATTCATGCTATAAAAAGTTTGGAACTATTAGTAAAAATACTTTTGTTTTTCGATGCTTCACAACAGCTTTTTCCCCCATAAATATTTAATTTAACCCATTGCACTGCAAATCCTGAGCTAACACGCTGCACATTATTTATGGATGCGTTTGATGCAGCTTTACAGCCAGCATGACAAAACGTAGCATACAAGTGAAAGCTAAGCGGAATGGTCAACATAGTCTGGAGTGCACTTGCTAATAACATCAAGTTAGCTGAAGTCTGCTATCTAACAGCAAAAGAAAAGTACAGCCTACCGTTCTTTGCACAACTTGAAATGTCGAACAGAGTTGGAAGTTGTTGCATCTCCATCTGAGCTTCTCTCCCTGCAGGTTTTGCATGTTACTCTCCGTTTATTGCTGGATCCATTATAATGAAATGACTCGAGGGAGCGTATCTGCTTTGAGCCTTTTCTTTTTTCATTTTTCCTCCTGTTTTTTAATTGCATTATTATTTTTTAAATCTTGTTTATTTGATTGGTTGTGCTTCAGTTTATGTACATACATACACACAAACAGACTGTGGAAAAGCAGAGGGACGGTCTGCATCTGTTAATACAGTGAAATGAATTAATGGGGTCCACTTTATAAATAAAATGCATTTTAACCTTTAGATTTTGGGTGAAATATCTAATCTTTTCAAGTGCCAAATTATTGGTGTCAAAGTCAAGTCCAAGCCTCTGCACATTTTCTCAAGTCTAGTCTAAAGAATTCAAGTCACGTGACTCGAGTCTCCACCTATAAACGCGTCTTAACACCCTGAAAAATGTCTTTAGCTGAGCAAACGGCTACGGTTTGGTAATTGATATTTATGAACAGGAACACTTTAAAAATAAAGACAAATCAGAAAGTAATCTAAGTGACTCACTGGAAAGTTAGGAACAATCACTCTTTAACACCGTTACCAAACACGGAGCGGCTGTAATTTGCACAACATGCGGGTTAATCTGTCTGAATTTTCTTGATTAGATCCCCCACACGCCTCTTTATGCAGCGGCTTGGGGCTTTTTGGCATGAAGCGTGTTCTTCAAAGCTTCACGCTGGAACCGCGACCAGCAAATTGCGTTTGACTCAGGTAGCAAGATTAACATATTGGAAAATAAAGAAAAAAATAAAGATGAATACAGATTCCATGAAAGCTCATCAATGACCTGTTAACAATCAGAATCTTTGAATGGTGGTTAAAATCAGGTGTTTTCCAGAGATACTGTATACTTTTGTTTACAGGGACATAAAATCATTTTTATTTCTCTCAGGCACTGAATCAATCTCACAAAGAAAATGGGCATTGATTGGCTGGCTGTGCATCCATTTGCATTCGGACCGGTCTGTGGTTTAGAGCTCCGTCTCATTCATCTTGTCAGTCACTGCATCCGAGAGATACTTTTCTTCCCCCCCTCTCTGTAGCCGAGTGGGAATGTCACATCAGTTGGTGTGATCAGATTAACAAGACTTACTAATTTTCCACTTTAATCATACACATTCCATACATATTGATTTTCTTTGATTTCACGTCAGCTGAGTGAGAAACGATCACCCTCTTTCTCTGTAATCCCTTTATTTCCGATTTATGCTGCTCTGCTGGCGAACCACCACAACAGGGAGGTTGTATTTAACATTTTAAGCTCTAAAGCAGGTCAGACTTTAAAGCCCTCATGGTGCCTTTTTACCTTATTCTACTCAGGAAAAAAAATAGATTGATTAAATCTCCAAAACATATTGCTAGAAATCTATTATTAGAATCAGAGAGATTCTAAGTGACTATCTTACAAGTATGTGGCTCATAGCAAGTGAGAATGCAAAGAAGCAAAGCAGCAAATTGTAACCAGGAGGGAGAAAAAGTGAGCAGAAATGTCAAAATGAGTGTGAAGTCTGCAGCGCACAAGAAGAACAGAAAAATATAGAAATATAAAGCTTAGATTTCTTCAAAAAATCTTTGGCCAATTCAACAGTTTCACCTGCCTCCCACATTATTAGGCTTCATTATATTCCGAACATGTTCTGTTTGTTAATATACTGTTGCCAAGGGCAACTATTAATACAGATAGTGATTTCTTCAATAGATTTAAGAAGTTGGGGAACCACCTGATAATCAGGATGTAATAACAAAAGAATCTCTCAGTCTCCAGCTGCTTGTCCATTGCAAATGTGCAAAACTGTGTTTCTATGAAATAAGAAATGCAATTAAAAATCACAAGTTTGTTCCTGTGTCAGTAAAAACATGCTCCATCGTCCTCCAGCTACTTCCTGTCATCTTCTCTGTGGTTTGCACCAGTGGAAAAATCCTGTTGTTGATCATGTGACTCGTGATGCAAAAAAAGTATTGCCATTGCAGAGTTGTGAAATAAACAAAAAAAAAAAAACACCTCATCCTATCGCCAAAACTTTTTAATTGAAAAACAAGTTTTTTTCAAAAGATTAAGCGATTTCATTTTCAACATGTCAACTTGCACAATTATATGATATTAACATAAGCTAATGTCAGCTATTGTTCATGAAGCTGCCATGTCTGTATGTTGAAATGTTGGAAATTGCGGGAAGGAGGCTTTAGTATGTGAACACTGAGAAGTATTTAGCAGCCATAAAGCTACACCTTCAGGTTGCTGCTGCCTATTATGAATCATATTTTAGAAGGTCAAAAAATAAACATCCATTTCCGTTAACTTTTTCTCTATCCTTTCACTTTTTTACTTATTTTAATATTAAACTGGCTGCATTGCGAAGTCACAAAGTGAACAGTTTGCTCATCAGGAGCTTACATAAAACACATTTAACTTATTATCCTGAACTCCAAATATATTCAATGTGGTAAACAGATGAAACAATATTAATTGTCAATGTAGGCAAACATGGAAACATGAGTTGTTTTCAGTTTGGTGCCAGTTTTTTTCACGGTGGACTGATGAAGTTAAGTCACACGAGCCTTTTCCCATGAATCCCCATTGTTCCCTTTATGGTATTCAGTATGAGGTAAAAGTGGCAGTTTTCAGAAGCCTACGTGTGAAATATTAAGCTGAATTCTGCGACGTATCATTATGCCGTCAAACCCATTGAAATGTGGGTTGATTCTGTAAAAGGCTCTGGGGGCAGAACTGGGTCTGCGTTGCCATGGCCCTGACAGAAGAGACTCCACAGTAAACTTGCAAAGCAGCAAAGCATGGCCTCTGAATGCAGATGGAACAGAGAGATGCACAGGTAAACACACAGGTTTATATGCCAGATGCTGATGTTGTACATCATGCTAAAGAATCTAGAGGCAGGTTTATCCTAACACCATGGTTCCACCTTTTAAAACTTCCGGTAGCTTGCAGGTCTAATTGCCGCAGCAGGGGGTTCTGCAGAGCCTCCCCACTTAGGGGACTCAATACAAATGCACAAAACAGGTTTCTTTTATATTTCGAAAACAATGCATCATTTTCCTTCCATTTAACAATTATGCAGTGGTTTGTGTTGCTCCAACCTCAGTAAAATGTTAAAGTTTGATCAAATTTGGCAGGTCAAAGGGGTGTGAATACTTTTGAGAGGAACTGTGTTCTTTTGTGCTGTTTAACTTCCAGTTTTATTGTGAACAGTATTTGCTCACCCATTAAAAAATAATGCCACTGGTCACACAAATGATGTCAAGCTACTAAATTTAGAACAGTGTGCCACCACCACTTTAGCTTCGGACAAACAGCAGCGTTAAGCTGTTTTGGAGGAAAAGTCTGTGCATCTGAACAGCTGATTTTGTTTGTGATCGGCAGCTTTAGGTTATTAAAATGTAGAATTTAATGGCCACTAATAATTGCTTGCCAACTGCAAATAAGCTCACGATGAAACTCACCATGGCAGCAAAAGCATCGACCAAAACCGACTGTGTAGCAGGAAGTTGGAAAAGTTCGGCCCAGATAACTTAGTGAGTGCTAGCTACCACACTGTCTGTAGACAGAACATAAAACCTGCCTTCCTACCCAGGCTGCCTTCTTTCCACTCACTCTGAGTCCAATTGAACTGCGATGGTTCTGTGTGGAGATTCTGGAAGTCCTCATCATCAAACATCACACACTCTTCAGATGTCACCATTCTGTCTATGCTTCGTTTCTCCAAACATCCGGGCAACTGTGACGTCATTTAGATGATCGAAATCACTTCCATGGCAACAGACGTACAAAACGCAGACATGCAGTCTGCTTCTGTAACTCAGGAACATATTGAATCCCAGTGCGGTCTGACCTCTACAGTACCTGTTTCAAGTGTAAAGTTAGGTGCACAGGGGATAATGGTGAGACTGGTTTTCAGGAGATGGGTTGTCTCCATAGTTCCAGTCGAAAAAACCCGTAATGTGCAGCACACCAAGTCATTTTGGATAATTTCCTCCCACCACATGTGCAGGAACAGGCTACCGACGGCCTCTTGCTATACCTGCATGACTGCAGCATCGGACAAAAAAAGATTCATAAAGACATGGATGAGAGAGTCTGGTGTGAAAGATATTGGCAGGCCTGCACAGAGTCTTCCTAAAATAATGGCCTAAATCACTTTTTTCCCCAAAATAATCTTTTACCTAAATAATCTTTTGGCAGCAAAAGAGGTGGTGATTTTTTTGTTTCTTTTGCTAAAATCACTATTGGCAAAAAATGACACAGGCCACTATTTGAGGATGAGATAAAGCCCTTTGGATTTAGAATGGCTTTTTATTAAGACTCATGGGAAAGGCAAACAAGTGATAATATAGCATATGTAGATTCATGTTTTACAAAACTAGTTTTTTTAAGATATGAAGTATATTTATCATGTCTATTTTTCTTTTACTTCAAAACACAAGCCACCAAAATTTGTCACATTTTTACCTGCAGTGTAAATTAAACCACAAATACAAATAAAAATACCTTTAGTTCTGCTATCATGACCTATATAATTCAATGCACATATTTGTACAGTGTGACATGGATAGAAGTAAAATGCATGTGTGCGCCGACAGGGAAGAGTTTTGACCTGCTCTGTTCCACAGCGTCTGAAACTCAGCCAGCTTCCTGCTGAAGGTGCATCAAGTCAAGGTCACTCACTTGAACCCCGGCACGTCCACTCATTTATCCGGTTAAGGTCTGCTGTTGCTCAGTTATTGGGGCACAGAATCCCATCACCTACACTGGCAGCTCCACCCTGTGTAATTTTGTTCAATTTGAACTGGTATTTGCTGGAATGTCCTGTAAAATGTGTTAAATCGAAGGATGTTACAGTTTTATTAGAGGCGGTGGGAACCTGGAGAACCGACAGATTGGACGGATGTTGCCCGGCAATGGTGTTCTGTGGAAAACGTTCATTTACCATCTTCTGCTGAAGGAAATAAATTTCTGTCATTTCTGTCTCTCACACTGTCTCTAGTTTATTTCTACATCATTAAATACTGACAAAACTTGATAAATTATGTATTGTATGTTATACTATGCTTTCGTCATAGTATAACATATGACGAACATATGACGAAAGCATATATATATATATATATATATATATATATATATATATATATATATATATATATATATATATATATATATATATATATATATAGACCACATAATGCTTTACACCAGGGGTGTCAAACTCTGTTTCATTTTGATCCACATCAACATCATAAACGTTGTCAAACAGCCAGTTGTTCCTGAATATATTGATAAAACCCATTGACAAACTGATCAAACATTAGTAACTATCTGTCTCTGTATTCATTAAGTTCTTGTTAAAATTAAATAATATTGAACATCTTTTAACACTGATCAGTCCGTGCAGCATTTTGCGATTGTTTTTGGGATTTTATTTCAATCAAAATCACAGATTTTGTGTCTCTAATTTTTGAAATATTAGCAATTTTGAGATATCTGCGCTTATATATAACTGCAAATGAGACTTTTTGTAACTTGCCACATAAATCGCAGATGCGAAGTGAGACACACTGCCACCTGCAGTTGGGAGTTAGCGTCTTAGACCCAATATTTTTGACCATTTTTGCAGAGAATTTACAATAAACTCGTGAAAAAATGTGAGGGTCTGTTGACTTTGAGTGAATTTCCACAAAAAGCTGAAAGAACTGATTGATGTAATTTCATGGTATCAGGTACAAAATTGCTTTGATTTCATAAAATAAAATTTGAGCACAGAACTGTGATCTTGAAGGTTATAGTTACGCCCCCCTGTGGAGTCTAGAGGGGCCACATAAAAAGCTGTGACGGGCCTGATTTGGCCCCCGGGCCATGAGTTTGACGCAAATGCTAAGCCTAATGTAATCTGTTGCAGGAAGGAATGACCACAACTCTTTCATAAGACTGAAATTCTAGTAATATTCAGGAAGACACAGTTATTATTGCCTCAAGTTGAGTCAAGAGCCAAGGAGAAAAATAAGATTTAAAAACAGAAAGTGAATTCCAAAGTTTAAGGGCAGCAACTGAAAACGCTCGATCACCTCAGCCTCCAGTTTGATTTAGTTACATTCTAAATCAAACTGCTTTTCCATATCACAACTTTGTGTTAAAAACAGGAAGTCCTTCTGTTACTTTTTTTTCCAATTCCAGGATTCCTCATTAGATCGTAGAGAAATGTGCGTCAGACTTGTTTTGGTAAGAGCAGAATATCAAATCCTGTGGGCAGAGGTGAGGAAGAAGTTAGAAAAGTTTGGCAGAGTATTTTAACTTTTATATTTTTTCTCCTGCCTACTTTTAAGTCTTCAGCAGCTTTGAGCTGGAGTGATAGGCCGTTCACAGAATACCAGTTTGAATTTGTTTATGCACGCCATGTGCATGTTTCACTGCGTTTGTGTAACGAGTCAATTAAAACAGAGTGATAACGAGCTTTGCTGGCTGGTAGAGATAAGCTCACACACGACTTCCCTCATACACTCATTTATTAGTTTTCTCTGATTTCTTTGAGCTTCTACCAGCCTGCCTTCTCCCATCCGACCTCTGAAAGATCTGAAAGTGATAGCAGGGCCATCAGAGCGATCGCCGCTTCTCGCTGCATCGGGCTGCATTATTAAAAAAATCTACCAGTATTTATAGTGGACTGCCTTCATACTTACGAGCACTCAGTCCTGCTAATGATGGGTGTGATTTTGCTAACAGAATCACTGCGGGGAGTAAATCAGAACATTAGCATCCAGAAAAAAACACGGACAGTTTTCTGCATATTTACAGCACATAGCTTTTAAGTTCCTTAATATTTATCTTTCTGTTTTCAAAAGTGATGGGACTTAAGGATCTTTAAAGGGAACCAAAACGTCAAGATACTTTAACTTCAAAGAGCTGCCCAAATGATTCCATTTTGACAAATATACATTTTTTAAGAACAAGCAATGTTATCTTTAACATGGTTTTATTTTAAATATTTTTGTGGGTGAAGTTCACAAAAAAGTTGAATTATCTGTATTAAATAACTGCAGTACATTCTCACAGAAAAAAAACAACTAATATGTTCATAAAATTTCTAAATTCAAACATTAAAACCCTTGTAGGTATAGATCCACAGCTCATTTGGAAGAATCTGTTGGCATTCAGTGTATTCCATACAAACTCCCCTTCCAGGATTACAACACTAACCACAGGCAGAGCTGGACTGCATGTTGGCCACTTGCACTCTTAATCTAATCTGACTGAGTTTGGGTAATTTTGCAAAAGAAGAAAAGCCAAAAATGTTGATATTTACACATGGAAACCTGGTGGTGACATATTCCAAATAACAAAACCCAAAGCAGGGGATGAATACAAATACAGCCACACTTTTCAGGTCATTTGCAACAATAAATTTGAAAAATGTACAATCATTGTTACATTTCACAATTATTTCACAATTACAACTGCAATAGAAGTACTTGTTTTAGGGTAGTATTGACACATCTAGCCCCTAAAAACTCTAACAATCCTTAAATATTTTCCTCTCTGTTACAAATCTTCATATAACAGACAATTCTATTCATGTTAAAAAGATTTTAATTTTAATTTGCAACCCTTTTTGTCCACTTTTAGATAGTCAAGAGAAGTCAACACGTTAACATTCTCACCTTTAATGAAACATGTACAACTCCATAGCAAATAAATAACTGTATTGTTATATAAGATGTTTTATAAAGTTGACAGTGGGAGCAGCAGAATGACAATCAAATACTCAATTACCGTAAGCTTCCTAATGGCTGAATGCCACACTTAATATCAATATGTTAATGAGGTGTTTCAGGGCCAGTCATGTGTGCAGGCTCACTGGATCACTGGATCGCAGGCTGACAGCTGAGTGATGTTATGGTGATTTGGGCTCTGACCTTTAAATCGGGCAACAAATGAGTCGGAACTGAAAGTTCTGAGCTCAGCTGCCCCTGTAACTGGATGTCACTGGAAACAGAAAGAAAACAAAGTCATTAACCGCTACATACACCACACAAAAAACACATGTATGTTTTACAATGTAGTGTTTTGAAAACATGACTGCTCCACATGCAATTCAGATTATCTTTATGGAGCTACCGGAGCATACACTGCAGTGAAGAAGAATTCAACCCTTAAAGAGAATCCTAATTGTTTTACTGTTTAGGAACAACTACATGTTCACATCATCAAACACATTTCAATGTTAAAAACATAACATGAGTAAACTTAAGGTTAGTGACTGCAGAACAACCTCGGACCATCATGCATCAGGTTAACAGTCTGCATGGCAGCATTTATGTTAACGGGGCAGTATTGTGTTAAATCAACTTTTTTGAGCTTTACATCATCTTATAATGTTATTCTTTCATCATAATAACTATTTGAGTGTTTTTCATTCAGCCATTCAGCTGTTCAAAACACCTGGATGGACGTAGCCCCACCTTCAAGACGCAGCTCCTCCTCAGAGCTGCAATTTCCAAGCTCCCGAGTTTCTGCTTCACAGAGCAGCCCTCCAACCCCTCAGCTCCTCCAGACTAGCCAGAAGCCATTAGCAAACACCTACTGGAACTGTACATCTTCTGAGCTCATCATAGCAGCTGTTTCTGAGTGAAACCCTGAACAATCTTGTTACAGGGTAAATAAAGGAGCCATGCTTTGGTGACTTCCTGAAGGCAGAGCTTCAGAAAGAGCAGGAGTTTTTAAAGAGATAGAGGCCCAATTTCGTGGTGTTGAAAATCAAAGTCAAATTTCTTTTAAGTCATATTTGATACATAGAATACTCTTTTATAACTGAAGATAACAGTTGTTATAAAATGCCCCTTTGTGCCTCAAAGATACATAATACTTGCTCTTTAAATGACAATTTTCTCCAATACTGACCAAATGTATGTAAACTATCTATGTATTTGATGGAAGTTGTAAGCTTCTGGTATTTTAGCAAATAGAAATAATGCTGCAATTCTACCTAACCTACAACAAGAGAAGTTTGGTCTGATTTAACTTCACATAGTGACCAAAATATGTTTATATGTCTTTTTATTTGGCGTACGTAAATATCTGGTTTTGGCTTCGTATGGACGCTGACGTAGATCTCCAGCGAAGGTGTCTGAAGTTCTGGAGGGGTTTGAAATGAAGTCCCATGTGGTTTTATTCCTTCCACTGGTCTGTAAACACGAACACCACCGCAAGACGTCTGACAAACACAAATGAACAGCAGGATGCTCAAGCCTTCGTGGATGTAGTGCAGGCAGCAATCTGTTCAGTTGTTGCTCAGGAGCAATTGTGGCAATCAGAGATGGGAGGACACATGGGAGGAAGGTATTAGAAAATAAAGCTACCAGAAAGATCCAGCAGCGTCCACAGAGCTATGAGAGCTGTGAGACTTTGGTCGTCCAAATGTTTTGTTTTGTTCCAAGAATTTCAACGATGAAGACGAATATTCAGCAACACATTCTGAGCTACATTTGAGGTCTTCTGCTAAATCTGCATGTCTGTCAGGATAAACTGATATTAACTCGTATATCTGCAAGCAGTGGAGTTCATTTGAATATCTGTGGTTTTTTTAGTATATCTAACAGAGAAAAAATTACACGTAGCATTAGACTTTGTTGTATTTATTTTATTAAACACTCCACTTGGGGTATTAAACTTTTAATTATAAAATGAAAAATAATTGCTGTTAGTTACAAACCACACAGGACTAAACATAATAATAAATGGAATCATGGGCCCTTGAGCTGAGCTTGAAGGAAACAATGCAGTCAGAGTCTGTACGTTTAGAAGTGACCTGATTGTTTAGGTTTAATCACATCCCTGATCCATCCCAGCTTTATCCATGCTTGTGTTAAGTCTTGCCTACTTTCATTTAGAAAAAAGAGATTGTCAGCACCCAGTCCTGAACACCTTCTTTAACCACATTGCTTTACGCAAATACAATTTCTTCTATTTCTGAAGGCTGCAGTCTGCAGCTAACATCGTTGAAAATAGTTGTGTTTCTATTACATGAACTTATCTCTTCCCAAAAATCTGTATGAAATATTTTCTCCAAGTTAAAAAAAGCAACAACAAAAGAGAACATTTCATTGGTATTCAACAATTCCCTTAAGGTCTTGATGTATTCATGAGGTCCGCCGTAGATAAGAATTCACTTCTTTGTAAGACTATTTAATAGGTGAAAGAGGAAAGAAATAACATTTTAAAGAACAAAGAAAGAGACTTTATTTTTCACCCTGCTGCATTTTGACAACCTTTCCCAAGTGTTTGGCTGATAATACACCATGTTGTCTTAGTAGGTCAAATACTTAAAAAGAAGGTTAACTCACAGGATATCCTTGAGGGCAAAATATTTTAAAAAAACATTCATGTTAAAACAGCAAAGAGCAAGGAGGAGAAACCTGGTTGATCATAATTTCATTTATGAAGTCCATATTTTTCATGGAGCCTTTCAGTTCCCATATTCTTAAAATACCCATCTATCCATTTTCTTTCACCCTTGTCCCTCAGTGGGGTCAGGAGGGTTGCTGGTGCCCATCTCCAGCTAACGTTCCGGGCGAGGGGCGGGGTTCACCCTGGACAGGTTGCCAGTCTGTTGCAGGGCAACACAGAGACAGACAGGACACACAACCATGCACACACACAAACACTCACACCTAGGGGCAATTTGGAGAGGCCAATTAACCTGACATGTTTTTGGACTGTGGGAGGAAACTGGGGTACCCGGAGAAAACCCACGCATGCAGAACATGCAAACTCCATGCAGAAAGACCCCAGGCTGGGAATCGAACCCAGAACCTTCGTGCTGCAAGGCAACAGCTCTACCAACTGCGCCACTGTGCAGCCCATTCTTAAAATACTATTTTACCTAACACTATGTAAAATAGCGTTTTGCTATAAATGCATTATGTAAATTCCTTCATCAAAAACATACCTGGAATGTTGCTGTGATTCTTCCATGCATGTTTGAGAAATCCTTTAATCTCCTGTGGCAACCGTCCATCTTTGAGACGCAAGAGCTGAACTTTCATAGACAGGCCCAATTTCAAGGCGTTAAATTCCGAAGTCAATTTTTGATTTATTTTTTATTAATTTCTTTGATTTATATAACATTTTCATAACATCTGAAGAGAATCAAATAGATGGAATGTAATATATTTTACCAAGTTACTTCATCCAAGTTATAATACAAATATAACCATAAGCGATAACATTTATCTACAAACTGTATATAAAATGCACATGCAAATATGTTAATCTATAAATAATCTATAAATGAGTGCAGAGAAAAATAGATTTAAGTTACTCAGAGTTGCCCATTGTAAAGTCTTATGGCTACAGGCAGGTATAATACCGTGTTTCCCCAAAAGTAAGACAGTGTCTTACTTTCTTTTTATCCCCAAAAGCCCCACTATGTCTTACTTTCGGGGTATGTCTTATATTGGGAAAAAATTGTAGAATTTTTTGTTTTAACCATAAAATTAACAAAACACGGTAGTAGCTTCATTGTGTTACAAAATGGCACTGGGTGCCTAGAAAATACATAGTGCTGCCCTTTAGTTAAAAAATGTTACATGTTTAAGGAGACAAGGCAGGTTTAAAGGGCAAATGAGAAAATATGAAAGCAATTTTTTGTTGTTTAAGTGGTGTAAGATGACCTCATGCCATAGGAAAGTAATGCAACACCATCACCGTATGTCATATTCAACTGTGTAACTTCATACTATTTGAAAATCAAAGTAAGCTGTGCTGTCACCACAGATTTTTGGGACGTCCAAAACTCCAGCTGCAGCTCCGACAAACAAAATGATCAAACGAGATAATGACATCACAGCAAAAAGCAGCATAACCCGTCATGACGCAGCAAACAGCATCTCACTTCCTTCATCCACATACACATGCACACTATTCAGAACAGAAGCACTTCAAAGGCAACACTTACATTTCAAACATGTGACAGGACTTAATGTTTCACAAACCTGCCTTTAGTTCTGGGGCAAAGAACCAAGTGATTTTTCATAATAAAACCTCAAGGGAACAGTAAGGCATGACACAGTGGGTTAGGGTTAGGCTCAGGGGGTAGGAGTTAGTCCTCTAAGTTGTTGGTTCAAACCCACTATGGGTTTGATGAGAGAATAACATTATAACATCATGTTAAACTCAAAAAGTCTATTTTGCATAATACTGTCCCTTCAAGGAGTTCAAACTTTCTTTTTTTTGTTCTTTTTACTTTGAAGAAGTATTGGACTGAAACTCTGTCTTGCTTAGTCTCAAATGTCTCAACAACAAAAATGTGCAAAAGAATAGTTGATAAAATAAAATAATAAAAAATTCTAGAAAGATCTGCAACTGTCCAGAAAAAGTCCAAACCCAAACCAGACTAGAATGCTGTGGTGGAAATGTGAGAGAGCTGTGGAAAAACGGATTCCCACAAACCACCATGAAATAAAGAAATGTTTCACAGAAGTGAGCCAAAAGTCACTCAGAAACCGACGAGGTATGACAGGCTGATCACTTGGAATTACTTTTGTCAATAGTGGTTAATAAAGATATCAACTGATTGAAACAATGTTACTGCATAATAGATGGATGTTTTGTGCATATTTTTTTTCCAGGTGTGCCCAATTTGGATCTAAAACCTGAGAAATCTCTGAAAAACACACAAGGTGCCTTTTGTCCAGATTTTGCCTGTTTGATTTTATGTTTATTTTGGACACAATGGTGGTAAAAATGATAGATTACATTATGTTGCACCACCTTAAATTGTCAACCACAGAGTTACAACCTAATCTAGTTTTTCACAAACACTCCCACAAATCAGTAACTCAAAATTATTGTGTTTAATTTATTCAGGTGTTATATTCAAAGATGAATGACTCGAACAGACTTTTGAACTTTTTGAAGTCTGTACAAACTTTGCAGAGCATCCTGCACAGGAGGTTATGTGTCCTACTCAAAACCCGTTGTGCACTCTTGGAGAGAGCAGCAAGTTTTCATTGAGGTCAACTCTATTTTGAGAGTAGACAGCCAGACTCCTGGATCCGCGAAGAAAACGGCAGACTGACACCGAGGAGACGACTGAGGGAAGCCTGGTAAACTGAAACCAACCAGCAGTGGAAGTCACAACACACACAGACATGCATGCGTGTGTTTTGGTGTGGAAGGCTGCGTGTGCACAACCCACGTTCTAAATTCAAATTTTCCATCTTTGAAAGGAATGTAGCAGATGTGTTTTTTTTTTATTTTATTATTTTGTTCCCGGACCAAAGGGGTGGCACAATGCCTTTATTTCAGTATGGAATAAATATATTTTCCTTTTAGAAAATAAACTATTAACAATCATGAAAATGTGTCTGAATACTGAGGGCCTGAAAAGAACAATGTACAAATTACTTCTAATGTTTTTATTTATTGCAACAATGGAAACAATTGAAATTACCTTAGAATTTATTGAACAATTGCGAGACTTGAAAGACTTTGTTGTTACAACTACATGATTACATTTGGTTTGTCAACAGTATCAGATAATACTTGAGAACAAAATACACTCTAAACAAAGGAAGACATTAAAAGTATGTTGGTGGATCTCAGTCACAACGTAAGTAAAGCAGGAGTGAATGAAACAGTCTTTAGATCATTAAGATGTAAGCAGAGTGCGTCAGCTGGTAAAAGATTTAAAGGAAAATCCTTTTGTCTGCTTGTTTCGTCTGGTTTGCTTTCACATTGTGCTTTCTGCAAGTGGACATGTATGTAGGTTTTTTTTGTTTTATGGGCTACTGGATATACAAAATTTCCCTAATAGTAGTGGTAGTAGCATTAGCGACACTGAACGTTTTTACCATAATGCCTAGCAACAGTGTGGCTTGTGAAGTCCAAACAGAAATATTCCTTGGTTCAGACTGATGCCGTTCTGTATTCACACCAGAAGCGAACCACACCAGGGTGTGTTTGGGAGCGGACCGACATGCACTTTTTAAGGTAGTTTTTCTGTCCGCTTTGGGGTTTAGTTGACTGTATTCACACCTGCACAGGACATCCGGACAAACCCCAGACACAAAGTTTGTTTAATGTTAATGTGTCAGGTGTGGATACACCTCAAGACAATTAAATGTCCCTATAAAGTCCAAATTTTGACAATTTTTTTTTTTTGTCAGCCATTGACACAATCATGATGATGAAGACAACTTTGTAATCTGAGGGAATGAACCAAAAGGCTAGTAAACTATTGTGAGAAGCTTGTGGACGGATATCCAGAACCAGCTTAAACCTTAAAAGGACCAATTACCAGGGAAAGGAGTGTAAAGAAAATAAATGTAAAAACATATCCCATTATTCTGCCATTTTTCAAATAAAAAATAAAAAGACGTAATCCCTCATTTATGTGAAGTATATCTGGCATTCTATATGCAGAAGATGAAAAATATTGACGGCTGTTCACAACATGCGGTTTGGACTCATGTACGTCAGTATGGCAACAGTATTTGAAACTTTTGACAGTAGCTTATAAAAATCCTTTCAAATTTGTATATTTGATTTGCTTGAGTAGATGCTTAATTTGTTTTGACAGAATCAGTGCTGCTGACGTGCGGTGTAAGGTGCTGAAGGATCAGAGGCTCACAGCAGAGATGCAGGAGGTGAAATCTGGGTTTCCTGCTTCATGTGCTGTGAATTTCAATTGGTCTCTGATAAATGCAGGGCCACAAATGCTCTCAGTGGGGTGCAACATGCCATTTCAGATCTATGGGCGATGATTGATATAATTAGAAGTAATGGACCGTCCAGCAATTAGCATGCTGAGTGCAGTATTATCAGGCCTAATGCACAAGTTAAAACCATATTCCTCATATTATGGGATAAAAAAATAAAAAAATTCAAAGAAGCTGTGTGGCGTCACGCAGTAAGAAGAAGAATAGAATAGAAATATAATATATTGTCTCACAATGGGGAAATCTCTGTGCAACAGCAGCAAAGTGACCTGCAATCCCAGCAAATAGACTCACACAGGGATAGTATATAAGATGTATTAAAAAACAGAACAAAGAATAAAATATACAGTAAAGCCATTTCAACATAAAATCATGTAGTTATCTAAAAAAAGAAAAAATATACTCCAGTCTAAAGGCATGTGCAACCTATTAAAAATGCACAGTAGCAGTAGCAACAATTAGTGAAAATAACTGTGAAACAGTAAAGTTGTTCAGTTTCCAGAATGTCATGGAACACTTATTGGTTCTACAGCCTGACGACAGCTGGGATGGAGGATCTGAGGTAACGCTGCTTTGTGCACCAAGGATGCAGAAGACTGTCACTGAAGGAGCTCTGCAGCTGCAGTTCAGCAACAGCTTCACGCAAAGGTGGTTTATGGCGACACTGTCCAACATTTTAACTAAAGTCCTGCATAACTCTGAAATAGAAACCACAAATCAATTAGATTAGCAAGTTTTTAAGAATTTTTTTTGCCTTGTAATCTCTTTCATTTAATCACCAGACTGTGTAACCTCATGTAGATACTTACTAAAGAAAATATTTAGGAATAGTAGCAACGCCTCAGCTCTGGAATATATTGGTGACTAATCAGAAGTAGCGTTCTCTTCCATGTAGACTGAGAGAGAAACAGACGCTGTTATTTACTCAGTTTTGCAAAGAATGAATGGCAAAGGGCCAACAACCCGCTGAAGGAGGTTCTGTGTGAATCTTCCAGTCAGTAATGATCTGAGGGGCCTGCATCTAGTCCAAAATCATCCACCAGAAATCCTTTTGCACTTCATGCTTCCTTCTGTAAAGACACTTTTCCACTGGCAAGTTACCTGTTAATGTGTCGAATTCAGGCAGTGAGCTTTTCCACTATAACCTCTGTCCCTCACTGTTGTGGTCAACTGTCCACTGATGTTTGCAGTGATACTCAGCAATGAAAAACCTCAAGGTTCTGGTTCTGATGGACCAAAACAAACCCAAATATTTCACTTCTAGAAATGTCTTTGCTGGCCCAAATAAGATAAAGGCTCAGATCAGATGATTATTTTGCTGTACATATAACTATAATTATTTATATGATGTTTATTGTTAATTTTTAAAAATTTGATTTGATAATGAAGGTCCATCTGAAAATATTGTATGAGTTTATGGGGTAGAACTTCAAAAGTTTTTTACTTCTTCCTACTCCTTTTCAAGCATACTACGATTATTGTGGTACAAAAATATGTGTATTTTGCGTTATTTGTTCATGTGTGTGATTTTATGCTACTCTCATGTTCAAAATAAATAAATAAATGACATTCTGGCACTTTATTGTTTTAAATGTGCAACCTTTTGGTTTTAGGTAATCCAGTCAAAAGATGTGAACAAATAGCTAAGCATGAACTTTGTATTTTTTTTTTCTCTTTTTTTTAAAGTCATAATTGCTCCTCCATATTGAGGCATGTCAACAGTCCACAGCTAAACTATAACATTGTTTGGAGTTTGTTGTGAAGTAATCACGAACCAACCAATGAATTCGTTCAGCTGTCAACCAAATCACTTCTGAGCCGTACCTGGTCCGGTGCGGTTAGTTCTACCCCTGAAGTAGGTATGAAAACCTGAGGACAGCCGAGCCGAGCTGCAGCGGGTCTGCTGGTGGAAAATGAATCTGGCCGGGCCAGACCAGGACGAAGCACTTAGAGGTTCAGTGGAACATATCTGTAACTGTTAAATCATACTGATACAACAATTAATATGTGACAACTCAGATAAAACAAAACTTGAATATTTAGGTCAGCTTTCTGAATTAAACACCAAAAGAACATTAGAACCACAGAGAAACATGGTGGAGGCTCAGAGGCTCAGAGGCTCAGCGTCGTGCCTTGGGGTTACTGTTCTTTCCACTGAAATAGATTTTTTGTCGAGTTGGATGAAATTATCTACAGTCTAAAATATCAGATAAAAAAAACACAGCTGATAAAAAAAAAACTTGGAGAGTCTGCTAGAAAGATGAAAATGGAGAAGAATTTTATTCTTCAGCAACACAGTGGCTCAAAAATATACATCAAAAGCAAGAAAATAAAGACTTTATGAAGAGAAAAAAAATGTTTTCATAATTGCCTTGCAGAGCCCAGAACTAATCAGTTCAGTTCAGATGTCAGACTGCATTTTAACCAGGTGTGAAGGGTTCAGAACCAGTGTCACTGATTCTAAACCCAGTTTGGTTTGACAGACATGTTCATATTTGTTAGGTCATCCAGAGGTCATCAGGTTCCACATCAGATGCTTCAATCATTAGATGTAAAGGAAGGCAGGTTTAGAATACCTGTTTATTTTATATAAACAATATTAACTCATTATGTAAATTTGGGATCGACTATTGGGATCAGTTCATTTTTGGGTTGGAATTTGCTGGAAGCCTAATGACCCGTTTAGCATTTTGAATCTTCATTTCTATGCACAAGATTTATCCAAACAGACTTTGCACTGGGTACTTATCCTTGAAGCTTTAAATCTTTGTGAAAAGTAATTTAATATTTATGCTAAACTTATTTTTATTCAGTTAGTATAATTATTTGTGAAGCAGGTATTGAACTTATATTTATCTTAGTTGCACCAACATTAATGAATGAATTTATTTTATTAGCCAAAAACATTCCATGTTAAACTCAAGTCATAATGAACATGATTGCTTCGAGTTGTCACAATAACGTGAAAAGTTGCTAAGATTACACATTATCTCTGGGACATATGAGACATCTTTGACATTTGAATATTAATTCTATTCATCACGGCTTACAGTTGCTTCCAAATACAAAGGCTGGTGTGACAGTCTTCGTCTATTTCCAGCCATGATACATTACCGTTCCTTTTGTTACATAATGAAGACATAAAATGCTGTCAGGTATAACTGATGTGACATTTGACTAATGCTGTTCTCTCTATCTTCTGTAATCACAGAATTTCCCTCTCTGCACATTGATTTGCAGTTAGCTATTGAAGGCTTTGTCAGGGTCAATATGGCTTTTACTTGCCAATAGAACTCTCTAATGGTGCAAATGAAGAGGGAGCAATCAACCTTTCCACTGACCTGTGGAACGATTTAGTTTGCTGCATTGTCTTACTTCTCTATACTCGACATAAAAACTTCCAAGACGTACTTCAGTTTCTATTATTTTGCCGACCAATCGCTTTGTTTTCTATTAAATTTAGAACCATTGTTGTGTTGTTGACTGTACTGGATAATGTGTAGTTCACAAGAACAAACTACAGAGTGGTGGCTTGCCTCTGAATAGTCCTTCCTGTAATTGTTTTTCACCACAAAACAAACAGAAATGAAAGTAGGAATAAAAGTGAAGATATACCTCACACCAACCGAACAGTAGCTGTAGATGGAGGATGATAAGGAAACTAAAAAAGAAAAACTGAAGCTACAACACCAAACAATAGTAGATATATAATTAAATTTCCTCATTAATTTTAAATAAATGTCCTAAAAACTACTCTTAACTAAAAAAAAAGACATAATAATCATACCTTTAAAGGAGGTATGGTTACCTCCTTTAAAGGTATCTGTGATTGAACAAATGTAAACTCTATAGCCTATTAATTTTTAACAAGTTGGATAGCCCATATATTTTGTCAATTAATGGCCATAGTGGTGTATATCTTTGGAAAAAAACATATTTGAGAAGGTTAAAGTTACTGTTTTCCAACAGGACATTTACACTTGATTGACTTTGCATATTTTTGCAAAAGAGATTAAATTCAAAAGTTTAGACAAGCTCTGTCCTCCCCTATAAGAGCCACACTTTGTGTTTCACTCTAGCTGTGTTTCCATTACCTGTAAAAATGAACAAATGGAAATTACAAAAATAAATTTGCTTAATGAAAAAAATACCCATTTAAAAAAAATCATGTTTTTCAATCAAATGTTTTTGAGCTAGGATGAGGTGGTTTTTTTATTGGCAGTATTAAAACACATGTATTTCTCAAAATGCAGTGGAAACACTGCATATTGCGAAATGCAAAATGCAGTGTTCCCACTGCATTTTGTGACTCGTGTTTTTTGCATCACATGAGTCACAAGATCAACAGCCATGAAAAGTTGTCATTCGTTCCATCATGTTGAATCCATAGCTCTTCTATAAAATCGGCAACTACAATTTCCCCATAATAAGTAGCCGCTGCCAACTAGGCGGGGCTTGTCACTCCAACAAATGAGTAAGACGCTGATATCTCCTCTAATTGGCTGATCGATGATGAATGCTAGCACAATGGCATATGTTTCATGCAGCTGTTAAATCCATTGCTCCCATGATTTTTTATGACTCATCACATGATCATGTGAGGATGTGAAATTGTGTGTTTGTTTTCTACATTATTTAGTTCCTTTGTCATCTTATCTACGCCCTGATTGATCCAACCTTTGTCTTCGTGTCCCTGTCGGGTCCTAGTCGTATGTCAGATGTCGCACTTCCTGTCATTAGTTCCTGTTTCTGCCTGTTCCATTCGTGTATTTGCTATCAGTTGCTTGGACATTGTACTCAGTTGGATTTCATTAAAACCATCATTTACATCACAACCTGGGTTCACCGCGCCTCCATCTTCACCAACATATACCATTTCATGACAGATTAAGCTTATTCATGTATGATTTTAATTTAATTTCTTATTTAATGGAAACTATTGCCAAGGTGTTTTTTTTTTTTTACATTAGCAGAATACAGACAAAGAATGGCACATATTTGTAATGGACATCAAGAGGAGTTATTTTAACATGGTAACAAAATAAATGGCACCATGTTACTTTGAAATTGAAACATGGGACAGGTGGGTATTGTAAAAGCAAAAGATTCATACAGGTCATTATGAGAGATGAATGCAGCAGAATAAAATACATGCTCTGCTGACAAAATAATAAAGCATGGCCTGTGACAAAACACAGATAAATTAGAAGGTTGTTTGTAATAAAACCAAGACCGAGGAGGCTGTTGGAGGTCAAACGGCCTCTCCTCCTGTGGAGGAACTAGAGAGGACAAGTGAAGACAGTTGATTAAATGGACATATAAGACATTTAAAAAGTTCAACATCTACATAATGGATTCACTAAGCATGCAGTATCAACGGCAGCTGTTCAATTCAAGAAGATAAGGCAATGACTCATAGATGTTACAGAGGAAAAGAAAACATGTATTTAGTGTACGGCTGCTGTGTGTTGCTCAAATAAACAAAGAGTTGTGCCCAAAACTGCCTGAACTGCTTCACATCCGATCTATCATGGCTCAACTGGTTTCAAATGGAGAGATTTGATGGTTGACTGACCTTTTGCCCTGTCTTTCAACACATCTCCTCCTGTTCTGAATCATCTGAGCAGCATTTTGCACTCTTCTGTAGCTGAACCAAAGAAAAAGCTAGCAAAATAGCCAAATTCCTGCAGCCTAAACTATTAACTGAAGCTGCTTTTAATGTTAAGAATAGTACTAAATAAGTTTAGCTAGTCTACTGAACCCTTAAAACACCAAGTTCTCTTAGGTAGTACTCAAAAAGGACCTGAAAATCATTGTGTCTGCTCAGAAATACTCCTATTGCGACCATGGCAATGAGATGTCCAAGTTTGGCATGAAGGCGAGCAAGTTTGGAGGCACATTAGAAGTTCGTATGATGGTGCAGCTCCCCCCTGTGTGTCCAACATGAGTAAACTGCTAAAGCCCCAGCAAATGACCCACAGCAGGGAGTAAACACACCCACAAAATGCAGAAAACATGAGGTGTGTGTGTGTGGTGGAGAGCCCTCTGGCAGCTCTTCACACTGACATATCCATAAAGGAATGATGGATGATGCACTGTGGAGTCTCTCTGCAGGCAGAGAAGCACACATGCTCAACTCAGTCCAGTCCAAATACTATACACACACATACACACACACTTCTAAAAAATATATCAGCTTTCACATTTTCTTACCAAAAGCTGCCCATGTTGCAAGAAACGTATTTTCAGCAAAAGACACAAGTTCATAATTATGACCATGACCCGTGACGAATGTGCCAAAAACACTCAAAGCACACGCAGAGTCAAAAATATCCTAATAGAAAATATTAGAGGAAAGAGATTTTGATTTATTTGCTTGAATGGGTAAAATACTTTGGCAAATGAAACCTCATTCCCCTCAAACAAAACATATCTAATCTTGTTTTTTGCAAGTAAATTGAAAAACAAAGCTAATGAATGAAATAAACATTTCTCAACTGAAGAGTACAGTTCCAAAGAAATGCCTGATTTGGCTGAAAATATACAAAAGCTTCTTCTGTGCATTATTGCAAAACCATAAACACAGTAACAAATAAAACAGGAAGATAATGAGGAAAAAACTATAACCGTATACATTAGGTATTAGTGCGTACCTCCATTTTTCGGTTAAAGGAAGCTTTGGTATTACTGAGAATAGAAACAAATGAAAAATCATGTATTTTTATATTATTTTAAACCAGAGATAGAGATGGGAACAAGCCCTCCACATGCATTCAAGTGGAAGGTATGTATGTATGTATGTATGTATGTATGTATGTATGTATGTATGTATGTATGTATGTATGTATGTATGTATGTATGTATGTATGTATGTATGTATGTATGTATGTATGGATGGATGGATGGATGGATGGATGGATGGATGGATGGATGGATGGATGGATGGATGGATGGATGGATGGATCAATTTTTCGACATCAGCAGAATATTGACAAAGTTTTGTGTACATTTGTAATGGATATGCAGCTAATGACATGCTGGAATCCAATAGAATATTTGTTAAAATTGGAGATCCACTAATCGGGATTTTAAGATCATCAAGGACAAAATCCTGACAGCGCTGACATTTTAAATTGGTTTTAACCTCTTAGATTAGTGGTTAGCATGGTGAGTTTAGCTACCGTCACTAAAACAGATTCAATGTGTATATATAATTCAACCTGGAAAGATTCACACACAGAGAAAGAAGCTATTGGAAAGTTTATTTGACAAATAATCCTTGGCACTCCAACAGAAGATGTGGCGCTGGTAACCGTCATCAGAGAGGATGAGCCACTGTGGATAAGGATTAGAGATGTCTTCCCCCCCGAGGGCAGAGGATGCCGGAGGACCAAAGTGGTGCTGAAGAAGTCAAGAGTTCAAGGTGGAGAAGGGGTGGAGAGGGACCAAAGCTCGACCGAGGAGCAAGTGTAGAGAGGAAGCGAAGCCTGGTGTTTGGAGGAGATGAGGAGAAGACCAGGGTCAATAGGAAGAGCCGGATGAGGTGATTAGATGGGCAACTGAGATGAAGAGTCTTCCGGTTTGAATTCTCACCTAGACTTCATTTGGGAATGTAGACCCAAACCGTAACTCTGAGATTTCCAAAAGGTTGCCAGCGTGTTGCATGACAGACTGAATTCACAACAAAATGAAAACTGTTTGGATTCCTGTTACCTGCTGAAATTCTTGCTCTCTTAAAGCTTACATAATTCCTAGACATGCATTGCAAAATACCTACTTACCATCTCCATTTTCTAAAAAGCAATTGTTAGTCTTCAGTCATTAATAATGTCCATGCTGAAGATTGTTGCTGCATTAATTGTTATAAGATTTTGAGTTTTTGAGTTTCAGTGATCAAGGTGATTTCTCAGTTCACCTACAGGAGGACTGAGAACTACTAGCTCTCCACTGTTACAGCTGCTACTTGTTAATATATAAGTTAAGACTGTGGCTATCTTAAAGTTTTATCACTAAAGAATTCTTGAAAGATTTTTCTTGCCATGAAGTTCCAGTTAATTTGCATAAAACATAACAGAATACTCACAGGATCCATTTCTTTGCATGTACAAATTAGGTGGCAAAAGTCCAAAACAACCTGAGGGTAGTGACCGCTCAACACTTACAGACATAATAATTAAACATATTCTTTTGAGCCTGGTTCACTGGTATTTTTCATCCAACTTTGAGAGAAGAGTCAACAGCTGCTTCAAAAAGCACAACTGACTTTGTTGGGACAGAGAATGTAGCGTTACAGAGAGAATGAACACATATGAGAAAATAATGGCTTATCCTCAACATTAACGCTCACTAATTACCTCTAGCAGAGCTCCGAAATGAACGAACATTTAAATGGTGTTAAAATAGGCTCTTTAAAAGTCACCTTTCATATTATGGAGGTGTAAATGTGTCTGATGGTTACCGCTCACTTTTAATCAGCAACTCAAGTAATACGCATCAGCACTTTCCATAGTTCACGTCTCTCCTTAATGAGTGACTTTTCTCCAACATTCAGGTTTTGTGGACAATTATTGCAGGAGCATATCTGATGACGACAAAAACTGTCATCACAGCTGAGTTTTGTTTACAGATTATCTGTTTTTAAGCAGTTTGAATCCTCATCCTGTCAGGATTCTCTAATCCTGACAGGATGAAAAATACTCCTAGCAGAGGGAGCGAGGAGAGCCATCAACCATTTTCTAAAACCTTCTTAGAAAATAAACATACAATAATCCTTGAAAATGCACAACATATGGACATGGCACAGAATACTTTAAAGTAAGAAGCACAATACTTCTTAACAGTGTACCTGAATGAACATAACTTTTAAGAATGACATATGGCTGAAGTTAATACAACGGTGTATTAGGACCATTGTAGATAAAAACATTTAGAGGGAGCACATAAAATACAATAAAAAAACATTTCTGAGTTTCAAAAGTCAAAAATCTCTGACTTTTGAAGCGTCCATGTTTTTCTAGAGAATTTCAGAGATTAATATCCAAGTTTCAAAGTTTTTTTGTAGCAAATCTTCAACTTTCAAACTCCATTTCTCAATTTCCATGTTTTTTTCCCCCAAAACGTTTTCTGAGATTAATCTTATATATATATATATATATATATATATATATATATATATATATATATATATATATATATATATATATATATATATATATATATATATATATATATATATATATATATGAGGTTTTTTTTTTGGCAGAAATGTATTCTTCCCTTTTTATTCTGTCTACAGTAGCCCTAATACACCATCATACATCATCAGTCATCTTTCTCCAGGAGCCACAATGAAAGATGTAAAAGGTAAAAAAAAATCTTATTGCATATGAAAGCCCTGTGACAGAGTGGCTAACAGTCCATGGACACAACTTCTAACCAGTTGACCCCAGGAGATGTTGGGCATCTTAATTTTAGTTAATGTTGTGATTTCATTCTTTTTTTCACTCAATTTGCTTTACATGAAAATGCAAAATAAAAACATTTGTTGAAATTTTCTATAAATATGCCCTGCCACATTTAAGCACAATAGAAACAGTAAGTTAGAAAATGTACCTGAACAAAGTGTGTACTTCAGTAAGTTAGAGTAAAACAAAAATATCTTATAGTTTCAACATTTAAATTTACAAGGCCTGATGATGATTTTTTTTATCTGTTTTTCCACATCAGTCTGTCTGCAAAATACATTTTAGCTAAAACCAGAACAACAAAACGCCTCCACAGTTTTCACATTTCTTTATGACATTTTGACACCTGCTCACTTAGAGCAAGCAGTTGTAGTGTAGATTAACATGATTTAATTCTAATCTTTAGGTTTGCAGCCTCATCCGCATGTGATTATGTTGCTAAGCGTGACCCCTGTGAGCAGGCTAAGTGGGTTATTGGTGTTACCGACTATTTCGGACTTAGTCCGCAGTTGTTCTGATCCAGTGACATATGGTTCACATATAAGCCAACCCTCCATGGAGCATACGTTTGCGGACGGGTGAAATCTGTTTTCACCTTGGGAAGTGCACAGTGATGTGGAAGCAAACAGAAGCCTGCTTGAATTTTCTGAGACTAAAAACTAACAAAATGTCTTACTTTTGTCCACACTAATCTAATTGATAAACATTTTTGCTTTATATTTAAAAAAACAAAAAAGACATTGAAAGCTGAAAGCCTTGTGTTTCAACACAGATTCAGTTTTAAGGAAAACCTGTCCAAGCGACTCAAGTGTTATTTCAGTCAACAGAATGAATCTTCAATCAAACTCCGCCCCCCGAAATCCCAAAATCAATATAGAACAAAATTACAGAATGTGGAAACAATGACATTTAGTAAGGCAATGATTATTCTCTGAGCAAATTAGCCAACTGTAATGATAAGTCGATTTTCACCCTTTGTCTTTTTCAGCAAAGTTCTTTGCTAATTAGACCCAAACGAGGCAAGTGAAGGTCAAGAACAAACAAAACAGGCTGGTAAAAATCCATCAACGATAACCTCAGCCAACCTCAATCTTTGTGTGGTTTAACAAATTGTTGTGTAGAGTTTATAATTAACACCTATGTCAAGATTTGTGTCAATAAACCAAATTAAACCACCGTAATCACCTTTTCTCTCTCCATTTAATCTGTATTCTGATAGCTTTCTGCGTGTCGCCATCAAATGTTAATGAATCACTGTTGTCAGGGTTTTTGCAGAATTGCTGATGACTACAGTACTATTGAATGCAATCAATTACTCCCAAAGCCTGTCAATACATTAATCAGCCTTTGGAAGACCTATTAGTACTGATCAGAGACCAGAGCCACGTCTGCAGCCCATTCAATCAGAGAGACGCCCCAAAACCGGCGGGGCCCTGCAGAGCTCATAATTTGTCTTTTTACGCCAAGCAGGATTTCATCAAGCCCCTATTGTTGTCAAGAGAGCTCAAAGAAATTCCACAATGTATTCCATTATTCAAAAGACATCTGCCAAGTTTATTCATTTTGAATAGTAAGTTGGATACTTGTATCAAATCTACTGTTAATCAACGTCTAAGAATAGGTTTTCATCGTCTTCGCTGAAGCTTTCACTTCATGAGCAAAGTCATTTAGTTCCAACGCCAAAGTTAACAGTAGTAATACACTTGAACTGTTGATGTCACCTGAACTAAAGTATTTTTAGTTAGACATAAAAGCCTCTCACTGACTGCGGTTTCATTACAAATGTGAGCAAATGTTTGTCTACATTCTGCTAATAGCAAAAATACACAGTTTTGTAATTGCAGTATTTCCATTAAATAAGAAATGAAATTAGCTTGTTCATGCAGTAAATAATTCAAAATCAAGGCAGTAACGGATGAAAACAGTTGCATGAGATGTATTCATATTTCATCCATGGTGCCAGCGCTCATCATCCATCAGCCGTCAGAGGAGACGTCAACGTTGGACTGTGGAGTGGCTGCGTATGCTGCGTTTTAGGGAAACTGTGATTTTACTGAAGAGCTGTGGATTCAGCATGTTGGCATCTTTTGTTAACTATGTGATGCTGTTCATGAGAAAAACGTGATGCCATAGAAAATGATGTACTGGCATCACCTGCTATGCATCTGCTGTGTAACATTCACAGTCTAATAGCCAGAAGTCAGGCTGACACAATGTTAATATTAGGTTTTTAAAAATTTGGCCACAAATATTGCAAAACTTACAAGCCATGTATTCAACAAATGTGTACACAATCAATGCAACTGCACTGGAATGGCCAGATGAAAACACTTCATTTCAGGTAACACTGTTTTTATCGGTATGATCAGTTCTACACAGGGGCCCACAGGGACCCACAGGGACCCACAGGGGCCCACAGGGGCCCACAGGGGCCAGAGTCCATGGAGAACTGGTTATGCTCCCTGTAAAGATAAGATAATTCAAAATCAATATTTAATAATATATTTTTAGATATGTACTGGCACAGAAACCACAACCAACTTTCACCTTGGACCAATTTTTTTGTTTACCTCCACAATTTTAACTATGAATTAAAAATTTGCATATTGTACTTTTTGCTTCAGTCACATTGGATCAGAGCGTTCATCTGTCAGATCAGATGTCTGCAGCTTCACAACTCTGAGGCTCATTTCATACATTAAACAGTGAAATATAGTCCTTACTTCTTTTGCTCTCTTATAATTCTCTCTTTGTGTTGTTCTGGTCCCCCATGAAGAACAACCCCTAAATGTCAGTTCGATGGTTCAACCAAACTGACTGCATGACTTCCTGATTCATTCAGCAAACAATTATCAGACATATGGGCTCTCAGAGGATTCACATTTCACTAGCAGTCGGCCACTTGATCCCTGAATAATAGTAAAAAAAATAAACTGCTTTTATGGCAAATGTGACAGGGCTCACTAATGACATACACACACTTCACACCAATACACACGTATGCAGAACGGGAGAAGATCAAAACACACTCAAGAACTTCAAAGACTTGATGTGCCACAAAATCCCTTCAGTTCCCCACATTTAGACTGGAGCTCAATAACACAATTATTCAAAATTATCATTGCAATATCCATGTATGAAATATTATCATCACAATGGACTGATTGGACACAATATTTGGTGTCACTCTGCAAATTGATAATATATTAGGGTGTTTGGATGGACTGACTGATCTAAACACAAACACCTGATGAACATCTTTAGTAGTTAAGATGCTAAAGCTCATTAAGAGTGTTGTGGTGATGATGAAGTGGTGAAGAAAAGATTCAGGAAAAATGTGCAAATCTCCAGCAAAAGCTTCTGTTGCTGTGCTGCTTTCAACCTGTGTGACAAAAACAGATTGAAACTTTTTGACATTAGTATCAAAATTGCAACTTTTAAACAAATTTTCTGGTGTCTTATTTAAAATTTGGTAAGTTGAGAAGAAGTACTTAGTTCACTGTTAGAATGGTGTTTAGTGGAGAACTTACCCAACTCAAACATTTTCCCTTCTGAAAAGCTAAAACTTTAGATGCATAGCTTAGTAGGACACTGTCCAGTAGAATAAACTAAAAAAAAAAAAAACAATAGTTTCATTAAACTGGTGTTTAGACCACAGACTGGTGTACTGGATTCCTAAAGTAATTGTTCCAGTTTTGTATTTAGATCACTGTTTGGAGCCACTTGGAACTGAGACCCAGAGTGCAACAGGTGCAGATCTGAAAAAACAAATGGATTGAGGGCTCAGAACTGGGCTCAGGCCCGATTACCTCCTGTAAGACCCATCAGCTGATGCCTCGCCGGCCTGCATCCACTGGTCTTATTGAACAAATCCGCAAAGTGGAGTGATCCAAAGAGGATTTATCAGACTCTGTTTTGGGATAATCTTTTCACAGGTAGAGTGAAGTTATTAGGTGATCATTAAGAAAGTCACTGCAGGCAGCGGACAGGTCTCCTCCTCAGACATGTACAGGAGCCCCTGGTCAAACATCAAGCTTATTAATGGTTCACTCAGCAGAAACCACCTGCTAAACTGTCGCACAAAATAAGATTAATTCATCCAGCTTACGCCGCTCCTGTCTTGGTTTATTGGTTACAGGTTAAGTAATGTGCTGCCCATTATGAAACAACTGCACCACTTTATAATGCTGCCACTTCAGTTCAGGCTCAGAGAGAGTAATTCATTATACAAAGTTTCCCAACATAAGGTAAGAAAATAAAACTTTGTTTTTATGAGATGTTCAGCACTTTTCACATTTACTGGCACCTCTGAGAAAAGATGAGGACAGAAAATGTTTCATTTATTGCAGTCATGTGACATAATTCCAAAAAATACATCACATCCAACATTTGGTTTGATAAATGTTCACATTAAACATTTTTCATCAGTGGGATCAAAAACAAAGTAAGACATAATTGTTCTTTTGCACTATGAAGGAGTGTTTTTATATCGCTGACACATGTCCTCCTATGTCCCAGATATGATGTAACACAGTTGCCAGTTCAACGTAGGCGCTCTTTAAAATGGGAAAACAAGCAAACATGACAATAAGTGAAGTTTTAGGTGTGTTAGAAATAGCAACAAAAGTATCAATTCGTCAAAATGTCACCATCTCTGCGCTCAGAGCAATAACTACAAAGTTTAACTCAGTTATAATTGTGATAAGTCTGGATGAAGATGTTAGTTTATGTTGGTGATTTTCACAACTGTTGACTGTATGTGTTTATGATGGCTTTAATGTTTTTATGAAGTAAAGAACTTTTACTGCCTCCTTGCCGAAATGTGCTATGTCAATAAACTTGATTAATTAAAATTTATAATACATATTATTTCAAGGCACTTTCTAAGATAAAGTGTCACATTTTATATAATAATACACTTTTTTTATAGGGTTTAGATTTGAACATAATTTCTAATAGTAAAATCAAATTTATTTAATTCTGAAAATAATTACAAAATAATTTCAACTAATCAGCTAAAAAATGGGCAGATGACAGTACAGAAATCGACTTGTTCTAGAAATTTCTGATGATCTGATCAGACCTTTAGCTGCTCTGTCTGACTTACAAAAACAACAGAACTGTAACAACTTTACTTTCAGGGATCTTGATTCCTTTTTTCTAGCCACTCCTGCTTTAATAACCTTTAAAACTGTTGCTTGTTCACACTGAACAAAACAAAAGTCTTTACTTTTTCTCTGTTGTCATCCTACAGGCTATTAAAGGAACAAAAGCTTCTCAACAGTCGCAGGCATGAAGAGGAAAACCTCCACCGAAAGGTGTTTCATCTCCAGCAGCGACCCTTTTTCAGGATTCATTTGTCATCATCCGTCCGATGCTTTTGGCCTTCTAATTAGGAGGAGAATACAGAGCCGCAGTGTTTTGTGAGAGAAGTGACGCAAACAACAGAGCCGGTCCGTCCCCTCTGCATCTGCTCCCCCACAGAATAGACTGTGAGGGCCGTTTGTGTCGCTGGGGCCCCGATATTCACAGTTGCTGTGTGAGGAGTCATCAGGACTGATAAATGACTCTCACCATGAAAATATTCTCCAAATAAATGGCCGCTGAAACGTGTGGCCATGGGGACGGAAGAGCAACTGTCCATTAGCTAAAGCAGCCCAGGAGATATAAAAAGCTCCATTGTAATATGTGCTGCTTACTTCATGCACTGAAGCTGAAGTCATAAATCTGTATGCAGGACGAGCACAGAGGATTTGTGTAGACACCTGATACCATGACTGTTAGCCTGAATGCACAGATTGTTCCGCAGGTAAAGTGAAATTGATGTTTTGAATTATGGAGCTTCTGCTAAGGTGCTGGCACTTCTTTCTGTATTAGCAATGTATGGACCGTAAGGAATCATATTAAAAGCACTTTAATAGTAGGGATGTAATGATGCATGCAGCTCAGACAGGACTTTACACATCAGGTTCACAGGAAAGAGATGAAATGTTAGCAATATCTGAATATTTATCCCAAAAAAGATTAAACAAATCACTGAGTTTTTATTTTTTGATACAATGTGTAAGGAGTTTGACTCCTTATATTGTTGCCTAATGCTAAGGTCGTTCTAATACCAACTAACATTGAGAAATGTTTTGTCATTCAACAAATAGAATAAAGGCCTAAAAATGTACTGCAAAGATATTCATTCTAGATATGCAGCATCCAACACTTCCTGTTCAAATATCACTTCCTGTTAGATTTCAAAATAAGATTCCCAGACAGATTCAGGACAATAGGTTTGAAGTACTCTGAGTCTTATAATATCTACATTTCACAAGACGAAGTCACATGCTGACAGTAACTTGACTGCAGAGCGAGGCAGACTTTACTTTAACAAGAAATCTTGTGGTGTTTCAGTACCACAATGAATCACATTACATGAAAGCTACCAGACTTCTTTTGAAAATGAACCACAGTCATGTTAAATATTGTTTATTGTCTATAGAACAACATGACAGCTAGTTTTTCACTTGTTTTTTTCCATTCCAGTCTGAATAATGTAGTTGAGATCAAAAGCATTTTCTTTAAATCGAGCTTCCACATGAATGGTGGTGATTGATAAAAAAAATAAAATAAAAAATGTCCTCATTCAAATTTGGCACATTGTCTATTGGTGCAGAAAAATGTTTGAGTTTTACAACACTGCACAATGCAGAATATACAGTTTGTATTTTGTGATGAATTTTACTGCAAGTGTTCTTTAGAGGGTTAAATAAAAATACATCATAATGTGTCAACAAGTTGAGAAATTAGGAGGAAGGTTATCTAGCATGTGTTTGATGCATTTCTTTGTTTGCTTCTGAAAGCAATCAAAAAACTTTGGGGTTTTTTATCTTTGGACCCAAAGAAGGACGATCTAGAGTCAGCACACAGCTGCAGTGACTACAGTTGGAAACCAGAGATCAAGCCTTAAATCTGGGTGTAGTGATGGACTCTGACCTGAACCTTCAAAGTCACATAAAGACAGTTAGAAAGTCGTCCTTCTATTACCTGAAGAACATTTCCAGGGTTAGAGTTCTAATGTCTCAGAAAGATCTAGAGCAGGGTGTCAAACTCCAGTCCTCAAGGGCAGCTGTCCTGCAGTTTTTAGATGTGCCACAGGTACAAAACACTGGAATAAATGGCTTAATTACCTTCTTGTATAGATCAGTTCTCTAGAGTCTTGCTAATGATCTAATTATTCTATTCAGGTGTGGTGCAGCAGAGACACATATAAAAGTTGCAGGGCAGTGGCCCTCCAGGACTGGAGTTTGACACCTGTGATCTAGAGAAAAACATCCATGCGTTTATCTTTAGTGACACTGATCACTGCAGCAGGTCTGACTATAAAAATCCTCCAGCAGCAGCTGATCCAGATCACTGCTGCTGGTCTTCTGACTAAAACCAGGATGATAGAGCTCATCACCCAGTTCTACAGTCCTTCCACTGAGAGAATAGACTGTAAAATACTTAGTTTATAAATCACTGAACGGCTTAGAATCACAATACATTAAAGATCTGCTGTTGTTGTATCAACTCTCCAGAACTTCTCAGGTCTTCTGGTTCTTGTTCTGGTCTGCATCAGAACCAGAACCAAACATGGAGAACCAGCATTCAGCTTCTGTGCACCACAAATCTAGAACAAAGATCCAGAAAACTTCAAAAAAGTCAAAACATTGAGTTTCTTTAAATCAAAGCTAAAACCCACCTGTTAGAGTTAACTTTGATCAGGAGTAAATGGAACATTGACATACAAGATTGTTTTTGATGATGGCATTTCAAGATGATGTAATGTTGTAACGTTCATCACAGTTGGTGACTGTATGATTTTTTTTATGGTGTAAAGCACTTTGAACTTCATTGTTGCTGAAATGTGCTACACAAATAAACTTGACTTGACTTTCCATTGCCATGACTCTGTTCTAAGGTCTTGTCTTTATGGATTTGTCGATGTGTCCCAACTTTCTGAGACTCGTTTTAACCATCTGATAATTTGAACTTTATGGGGATTACTTCTAGAATTCGTGAATAACTTCAATGACATGCAAAAAAAATAAATAAATAAATAAAATAAAAAATAGATGTGATAGGTATTACCCAGAGAACTAAAACATATTGTCCCACAATCTGCACCGACGCCGTGATGTCTTGTGACTTCCTCTGTTTTTCCTGCTGGTTGTTGCAGCTGTCCCCCCTCTGTGTTAAACATACTTGCAGGTTTCCTGCTGTTGGAACTGCCCTCTCTGTCAGTCAGACTCTTCACACCTGACTGCCAGCTGAAATCCCCAGATTATGGCCAGCAGATCCCTGCTGTGTCTGAAATGCTCCATTGAGCAGCGTGTTTAGAGATGTGTGGGCTCATCCACACCAATCTCTGCTTCTTACCACAACCCCACATGGAGGCATTAATGGACTGATTGATCCAGTAAATAAATAATACCACAGGCAGGATGGGAGGTGGTGAGACATGGGTTCACTGCAAGTATAAAATCTTGCTGTGTTTAGTCTACATCTTGGCCCTCACACACTATAGAAAAGGTGCGTTCTATTTCTCATGTTTAGTGCAGTGAGACTAAACATCTTGTACAGAGTTATTCCTTTTTTTCATTCAGTCTTATTCCTGCCAGGCTGTTTTTGTGACAAACTTTTTCCTTTACAGTAAATGTTCTTAGTGTCCCTCACAGTGCAAACATATTTGCTCACCAACTCAATTATTCAATCCCTCTGAGTCGCATCATAATATTTGGAACCTTTAACATTGTTTCTGACTTTATTCAATAATTTTTGCAACTTCCATTCTGGTCAACCCCCGATTTCCTTATTTGCAAACACCTAAGCATGACAGACATTACTACTGGTGGAAACACTGAAGAAGATGACAGGAAGTGGTGGGAGGAGGATGTTTTGATTTTTGTTTTGTTTTTTTCAGAAAATGTGCAGCTGGCTCCACCAGAGCTCTCACAGCATCACACACTTCATAAAACGTTGTGTCATTTTAACATGTTGAATTCCTAGCTCTTCTGTAAAATGGCCGACTACAATTTCCCCAAAACACTGCAAATGTAGTCACTCCCAAGTAGGCGGGGCTTGCTGCTCCAAAGCATGAATAAGATGCTGACATCTCCTCTGATTGGCTGATAGATTATGAGCACTAGCACCATGGATGAAATGTGAATTTATTTATGTAACTGTTTACATCCGTCACTGCTATGATTTTTAATGACTTATCGTGTGAACAAGTTTATTCCTGTGTGAATTTAATTACATTTATTTAAAGGAAACACAACAATTGCATTTTTGTTTTTTGTTTTTTTCAACATTAGCAAAATATAGACAAATATTTGCGCACATTTGTAGACGGAGAAACGGCTACAGTCTGTTGTTGCAAGCCAAAAGTTGGCTTTGCAGTTAACATGCTTTGCACATTCAAGGTGTTTTGAGACACGCCGAGTCCTGAAGTGGTCCCTTCAGTAGGGGGAGAACAGCAATAACAAGCCTCAGATGAAGGCTGAGATTAGGTGCAGACGGGCCGCAGTGGAGCTCCCTCTTCAGATAATTCAGCTCTAATCTGTGCTCTGCAGGTGTGCATTTGGTGCTGAGAAGGTGAACCTGGCACCTCGACAAAGATTTACTCCCGCCTCTCTCTGCGTCTTATCATGCAACGGGAAGCCATGCGCGCACGCAACACAATTTAGCACAGACGACTTTAAGAGTTTCTATCGCAGCACTATGGGTGTATGGCTGAAAAAGCCTGATACCCAAACCTCAGAAAATTTAGGCAAAAGGTGCATCTCTCTGCTACAGGTAAAGCCTCTTAACAAGTATTATAAAGAGTATTTCATATATATATACTTATTCATATTCATACATATTACATCTCTATTTTCTGCATTTACAGGCAGGGTTTGTATACATGATTTTACGTCTGCTTCTTCTAAAAACGGAGCATGTTGGTTGCACTTTACATGGTAGAAAAGAATATTAATTCATAACCAATCAACACCTTCTACAGCTTTGAAAATGTGTATTTTTAAATTGGCAACTAAAAACAAATTAAATAGTTATCTGCCATTATTCATTCATTTAAATTTTTGTTGACAGTTTTTTTCATAATGTCATACATTAAAAAAATTCTCTATTTAAAAAGATGAATACTTATGTCATTTGAAAAAAAAAACAGAAAACATCTTTAATGTGTTTGTAGGCAGTGCTAAATTGGAGAAAAAGACTATTAAAGCCTGAGTAACACTTGACTTTCATCGTACATTAGTTGCAAATTAGAATTTGGTCAAACTACAAAATATTTTGTAGGTAGCTTCTTTTAATGTTGAAGTTTTTCATTCTCTGAAAACAATGAAAGGCTTTATGACTAATTGCACACTAAAAGGCGGATGGTAATTTGCCATCTAATGAAACATTTTTTTTTTTCAAATTTCAAAGTTAGGCTGATGAAAGACAGTGGGTGGTGCATGATGAAGCGGGGAAGCTTGGCAATCAGAGCAGATTGGGCTCATCAGGGAGGGAAAAGCAAAAACTCCCCCTTTTAAAAAAAAAGAAATATGAAACAAGCAGCTATGGAAAAGAAAAGTATTAAAGTATTCTTATTTTAACCAGTGGAACTTCAACAGGATGTGTTGTGCCACAGTAGAGTTTTTGTTTTGGCTATTAATAACTGTAAGTAATTGCTTTGGGAAATTATTAGTAAAACTATTAATTTTAATAAAAATTATCGAGAACAAAAAAAGCAAAATAGTTTAGTCTCAGTTACTGTTTAACAATAGATGAAGGCATAAACCCAGTAGTGGAGTTTCTTCAAACAGCAAGATACCACACCAGAATAAACAGACAACTTATCATTAAAGAATTCAAAACTTGCAGTTAAACACTTTAATAAACTCACTACAAGTGATGTTCATATAAAACACACGTCAAGTAAGAATCTCCTCATGAACATTGTGGAGTCTCGTCTGAACAGACTGAACATAATCCAGAGGGGACAACATGTTGAATTTAAAACCCCAAAATATCCACCAGACCCGGCACATTGGCTGAATAACAGACCAATGAAGACCACACTGCAGGACTACAGAACGTTGAACGGGTTTTAAAAAACAATTATTACAGTTGCATGTCATATAATCACCTGGAAAAAGATTGGGAAGTAAACCAAAAAATATCCAAATTATTCAAATTTGTAACTAAGAGAGTATAAACACTTTGATTGCAACGGTAAGTGCAAAGGGCCATTTAAGTCATGACTACTAGCATGCATGGGCTTGAATAAAAGGCCTTCAGCCATGTGAAGCTGTGGAAAGACTTCACACAAACTGAATTAAAACAAAGACTGGAGCACAGAAGCAGCTCAGCAAAATGTGAAATTGAGACGCTCGTCCAAGAAGCGGAGAGAAGAAAAACACGTTCTGTTTGGAGATTTCAGACCTGTAATCATAAAGAAGCCACAGGCTCTAAATGGAGAAAGTATTGGAGGCAGTCACCTCTGGCAAAACAAAACTAAACTAAACTAAAACTTTGGTAAGTCTTTCGACAGAACCTCTGAACTACTTACACTGGTTCTGTCTTTTACACACCTGGGAAATTGAAAATGTAAGAAAGATGTCCAAGAACACTTGATGATGTTTTTTTTTTTGTTTGTTTTGAATTAATATTTTTTTAAAAATAGGAAATAGTTTGTGTATGACTACACGCATGTATGTGTGTTTATAGAAAAATAAATAAGAAACGCAGTGCCTGTGAAATTGGCTGTTGTGTTTTATGTTAAATTCTGCCTCGCCTCGTGTTTTCCATTTCCACTTTGGCGTTTCAGAGCCGATCAGGCGCCAAAGCAACAAACATGTGGTCTTAGGTTTCCAGGGGTTGTGCATTCGCACTCAAATCAATTTGAGTTTATATGTGGAAAAGGTTTTGAGAATATTCCTGTGAATCAGCATTTTTTATTTATCTTTTGCTTGCAAGTTCTAGTATTTTAGAAGCTCTCTATTCAGTTTGAACATTTTCAGTGATATCATTTCATGTTTTTTTGCTGCGTGCAAAAATAACATAGAAAAGGATTTCCCTCACCTGCAGTTTTTTTTTGAACATTTAGTGATACTGTGGGCCAGCGCAGCTTCATTTCAAAGCAGTTCATCTTTGATTTAACGTATCCTGAGGATCTGAGGCGGCATTTGTGCTCAAAGGGAATTAAAAATAAGGCTCTCGGCTGTGTAATCATGTTTTAAAAGTGAGAGACATCATCTTAAAACATTAAAAGAAAGAGTAATATCAGTGCCGAACAGGTACCTGTTGAAACGATGCCAGTGTTTCGTCATTGTTGCATATAAGAACCTGGACTGATCTGCATTTGGAAGCAGATTAAGACATCTCACCGATGCCAGAGATGCTGCGTGTAAACACAGAGCAACGTGCCGGGAACATCTTAGCAAAAATCATTTTAGAACATCTCCTTTAGTTCAGCCGTGTAACTTAATGTACAGGAAAAATTTGATGTGGGCACCGATTGCTCCTTTTTTCCTCAAATCAAATTAATTTTAACTCCACAAAGTTCAAGTGCTACCTTTTTTTTTTTTTTTAATATAAAGTTTCCAACAAGTCAGCATTTCTTTCACTATTTTTCCTAACTGTTGGTTCTTTGAAAAAAACCTTCAGCACTTTTTAAGGTTCCAACTCAGCAGGATAAGCTATAAAACTGCAGTTCATTTGTCTCCTCTCAGATGGAGTATGTAGATGGCTACTGCCTCTCCGGTGCTTTAATGCTGCGGGCTGTGGTGTGGTAAATGGTCGAGCGATTCAGCCTCTTTCTCTGCACAGTTAGCCAGCTCTCAGCTGGCAAGCTCCTTTCAAATTTATTTCCCCCCCGAAAAGGAAAGAAGAATATGCCAAATGGACCGTGTGTGTGGGGGTGTGTGCGCGCGTGCGTGCATGGGTGTGTTTGTCTGTGTATAGAAAGGCAACGATTCAAGATTCCTGAAAAATATTTTCTATAAAACCTTGATTTTAATTCAGCTTGAAACATTCCTATGCGTGTTGATGGTTGAGGTATAAAATATGTGTTATTTTTTCTTTTTTTGCAGACAGTAGTTTCAGGAGGAATATTATGTATGAAAACTGATAAATGGCTGTAGTGTGGAAGTGAAGCAGAAGTTACAGCTGGTGGCACACAAGCCAAATGATGATGCATTCATGACACAAATAGTCTAGCATAGAAATACAGGAAGGACAGAACCAAAAGTACCAGGAGCCTTAAATATAAAGAATGAACTGAGACTGGAGAAACAAGAGTGACAAATGTTAAAGTAAAGCAGAACACATCACCGACGTCACAAAGACCATGACAAGAACAAAATGCATGACGGAGGAAACAAAGGAGAATTTATTCTGATTTAGACGATAATGACTGACACGTTTCAGGTGTTACATCAAGCAAATTAGGAGCAGCTGTAAGGAGGGCAGAGAAAACAAGACTAACAGACGCAAACCCGGGAACAGATGAATATATTACAACACGTCCTTTTTACACAACTTCCAGGTTAGATTTCCACACTTTTCTACGGTGAAATGTATGATTTTTTTGTCATTACTAGACTTTTTACACGTCTATATTGCTCTTTGATGGCTGTTTTAAGAAAGCTTATGTATAAATGTATTTGCTGTTTAAACAAGTTTAATAATAGAATTATCCTATTGTTGACTAATGTTAAATATAGTGCAGCATCTATACATTGGGACATTGATATGACTGACTCAAGAATGGTCAGGGGCCTTTTTATGTGCTTTTTATTGTCTTTTTTATAGTTTTTTTCAAATGGCAAACAGTGACTCTTGTTAAAGCTGAAAGCTGCAGTATGTCACTTTTATAAAGGCTGTTGTTTAAAAATTTTGTCATTATGTTGTGACAGTTTGTTGAAAAGATCGATCTGCTCCATGTCCTCCCTGAGCTACTGTTCCCATCTAAAGAAATGCACCAATGAATGAGCAGCGCCACACGTGACTGTGACTGGCAGCACTAAGACCCGCCTCCTAGCTCTGGTTGTTTCTTGTTAGCACAGGGAGAAGGCAGGAAAACCTTGATTTTTTATTTTCATAGATTATCTGTCCCTACCAAACTGTCATGACATAATGACAGTTTCAACACATATGTAAAAAAAAATATTGTTTTATAAAAGTTACATACTGCAGCGTTAAAATGCAAGCACTGTTGGAGTTTGCCTGTAGCTTTGGCAATGGCAGCAGAGGAAGTGAAGGAAGCCGTTCAGTCTGTCTTGGTCATGCTTTTAAATATTGCGTCAGACATCTTGTTCGGGTTGACACTTCTGTCTTTGAGTGGAGGATGGTTGCTTACAACACAGGCAATTTCCAATAAGCTTCTTAGCATGGAACTGGCGCACCACTTACGTCACGGTCAAACGTTGGCCACTGGCTAAAATTTAAAAGGCCTCCAGGAAGCCATTGTTTCTTAACAGACGAGGGTCCAGATCCCTCTGGACGAAGCAAAGCGTAGAACAAAGAGCTGGTTTTTACCAGGCTGGGGTTTCATCTAGATGGGAGGTTCACTTTCTGAGAAGAAAGTGAGATTTGTCATGTTATTCAATTTGTTTTAACCTGGAAAACAAAACCCAGTTCAAAGCTCTATTCCCAGACATGGAATATACTAACAATAAACTTTATATTCTTTAATATTGTGTAGATTGTCCAGGAAGTCTGGCAATCAAACAAAAAATGAAAAGTAAAAAAAAAAAAAGTAGTAAGCATAGAAAGACGTTTATGACAAAAAAGAAGGAAAAGAAATCCACAGAACAGATTCCTGCAGATGAAACATATTTTCCAAACCACAACCTCAGGCACAAAAGGAAACAAAGCATGCCACTGCAGTTATAGTTACAACGCGTAACGCTGTTTGCAACTTCACATAGCAGAAGGGAAGTCTGCTGTATCTTGTGTGCTTTTTTTTCGTTTTTTTTCCTGACTAAAAAAAACTTTACTAACTACAACCAAAGCCGCAAATTCACTTTGGTAGAAGTTCAAAGTTCATGCAACTTAAATGAATAGAATGTTTCACAAGTATGAGGAAATGAGCAATGAGAAGTAGTCGAAGGAAGACAAAATGACAGGATTTCAGATGCCTCTCTCAGTGTTTATGTAAATGTGCTATTTGTGAAGTGAATCTGTCCACTCCGCTGTCCTCAGGATGTTCTTAAACCATAATAGTATGAGTGAAAATCTGGGTTTTAACAACCCCTTAAAGTTCTCAGTGCCACAGACCTCCCCTGTGAGTGATATTTACATTTTTATACCCCGTGTGCCACACGGAGAGATTGATGCTCTGTGAAACATATTTATCTTCACTGAACGAGTCCTTCGCATGTCAGCGTGCTGAAGGACAGGGATACCCTGAAGTCATGAGCCAAAGGCAGTTTTACAACCCTCCACGGAAAAGTTGCTCGGAGTTCTCCCTTTTGTCCAATAAACCTTTAATTTTGTCATAAAATGCAGTGTGTACATTATGAGGAGAGGAATACGTTTTATTTTTGGAGACGGTTCGCTTCACTAAATGCTTCCCTGGAGGCTCTTAGGGTGTGTGATTTTAGGAGACAAATAGCTTTGTCCAGGTTTAACTCGGGTAATTCAATGCACATGAGCCGCTGACAAATGCTGTTAGCATTGTGTTAGTTCTTCATACCACATCAGGGTAATATTGTTCTTGATGCGCGGCTTAGTTTTCTCTAGTGGTCGGACACTTTAGAAATAATAAAAATAATTAGAGCCGTTAATGTCTCAACCTTGTTTTTCTGCATTCATCTCCCTTCTTTTTACCTTGTGACACTGACAGTTTGATTTGCACATTAAATGAGTTCAATGCTTAATGTGTCTCAGAAGAATAATAGGGATTTAATTGGAAAACTTAAAACAGCTCCATATTTAAGCAGCGTGATATCAAAGGCTCTGAAATCACATTGGTTCTGTGATGGAAATTAATACTCTGTTGTGTGAAGATGTCAGAAAAAACAACAATTATTCTTTCTGCTGTCAAAATAACATTTATCATTACAGTTCCAACTATTATTCCATATAAACCAGAATCAACATTGCAAAATTTAGTAGTAATTTTTTTGTCCTTCTACTTGTTAGTAATCCTGGGGTTCAACAGTCTGATATTAGCTAGTTAGCCAAACTATATACTATCTCCTAAGAAGAGCTAGTCTGCTCTTCTTAGGAGTTTTGTTGCTTGCAAATTTGTTTTTGAAAATGTTGAATATTAAAAAAAAGTGATGGAAGGCTTGTTTAATTTTCACAACAGCTGCATTACTGCATGATCCACACAGCCAAACACAACTTTGATCCAAGTTATATGTAGAAACGTAAATTATTTTTTATTTACTTTTACCTTTGAAGAACCTCGGTGTACATTTACACTAAATTAGAATCCAGTCTCACCCCTGAAAACAGTTTTAGGATAAAATAACTTATAAGTAACATCAATACCATCACAAGAATCACTGTAGTGGCAATATATAAGGTAAGGTGAGGTAACTATTCATATAACACATTTTCAGCAAAGTGCTTTACATGAATTAGAAGGAAATACAAATAAAACCTCAAAGACAAAAAGGTAAAAGTGTAAAACTACATATTGGTTCCCCATGTTTAATAAAAATAAGAAAAAGCATAAAGCTAAATGTTGATGTAAAGTAATGAGTACTCCACAATTTCTTAAAGTAATAAACTAAACAGACAGACGGTGCAAAGAAAAGACGCATCAGAAAAATGGGCACATGTAGGAATATTCAGACATGAGCAGGGGTGAAAGTAGTTTTAAATTCCTGGGGGTACTATGACAAAAAATAAATAAATAAATAAAATATAAATAAATCAATAAAATATATATATTACAAAAATTCCCTTCTCACCCTCTGTGGGCGGTCTCTCTCTCTCTCTCTTCATCCTCTGAGCTCAGGTCCTCTACCAGAGGCCTGGGAGCTTGAAGGTTCTCCTCCCGTATCTTGCATGTGCCTAGAACTGCACATTTCTGGACTGAGATGTCTGATGTTGTTCCTGGGATCTGTTTTAGCCACTGCTCCAGTTTGGCGTTGACTGCATGATATATATATATATATATATATATATATATATATATATATATATATATATATATATATATATATATATATATATATATATATATTGCTTCTTTGTGTGCTTTGGAGTTTCTGTACTGATTAATTTTTTTGTGAAGTGATAAAAGCTGGTAGCTCTTGAATTGCTACAAAATAAAGCTGTATTTCTCTCAGCCCACTGGCTGCAATGTTGACACCTTGAGATGCCATGAGACCTAAACTCTGAACATCATGGCATGGAGTGCATCCCAGTTTTCCATGTCTGGCATATAACCATTCATTTTAGCTTTTAAACTGGTTCTATTGATCCTGTGTCCAGATAGAGAGATAATCAGTAGCCCAGCATCATGACCTGTTTGTTCCGAAGATCCTGCAGCTTCCACTTCTCTTCCTAACATGGCGCCTCCTCACCCTGACTCTCATATTGACAGGAGGAACCACAGAGCTCTGTTAGGTTAAAAGCTCATCTTCTGAAGTTGGGATATTTTTCCTCCAACAGGTTCCAGAGGAATCACCTCAAACCAGATGTTTTACTGGATTTTATTTCAATGTCATTTGTGAATGTTAGCTTCTCATTTTCAACAGTGGAGCTATAAAGGTTGAAAAAGGTCATCATTTTGGAGAAAATCTCATCAACATCAATATTTCCACTAGATAAGAGGAGGCAAAAAAAATATTTGTTTGATATTTGTTCTTGAAAAACTAATCAGTCACGGCTCATTAGTAGGTGCACTCATGGCTGCACAGTAAACCCACTGATTTTTTTTACAGCTGACAGCCACTCCCCTCTCTTGCAGGTACTGCATACCCCCATTAAATCTTTTAGGGGCACATAGTACCCTACCGTACCCCCTTACTTTCACCCCTGGACGTGAGCCAGCGAACGGCAGTGAGGTCAGGCAGTGTGTGTCTGAGATGTGTTTGCATCAGGTCTGTGCAGGCGTGTGATATACGAGACATTTTAAAGCCAGTAATAACAAAAATGGGTCATATCATGTTGAATATTTATTATATTATCACCGTACCTCATACGAGTTCATATCCTTGCAGGTTATATCTACAGAAAAAAAAACAATAGTCATGCTCTATTCAAAGCATATAGTCCTTTCACTTTCATGTTGTCTACAACATGTTGATGCATTCAACATTTTCCTTTAATCAATATTAATCATATTGAACTTACCAACAGGTATTCATGGGAATAATTTCCCCTGCGCTTCACTGACACTTACTCAATGGAAAAATTGAATTCTGTCTCACACATTTTGTTTTATTCAGAGCTACATCACACCTGGCTGGACAAAGTCTCCCCTACAGAAAGCCAAACTCACCCTCAAGTGGCTCTATGTTTGACTCATTATGTGGATCATGGGTGGCTGGCTCGGGAAAAAGCCAAACGGCAGTGCAGCCAAACTGTGTGCTGCTTTTATAGAGAGGAAGGTCTGACTGCTGCTCCCTCTGAACCCGCTCAATATGATGCTGTGGTCAAAGATTGAAAAGCAGATTTTTGCCAAAGAACCAAAAACAAATCAGGTTTGTGTCTGAATTTAAATCACTGCTATTTAAACAAATAAACTAATTTGAAAAGCTGTCTGTTTGTTTGTAAGACAAGCAAAACTGTTAATATAACCATAAATAAGAAAGTTTCTTAAAGCTCCTTCTGAAAACCTGAATTACTGCTTCAGCCAAAGCAGTGAATCTGATTTGTATTTTTGCAATAAATAATTTCAAACCAAAAAAACTGAATTAAAATGAAATCACACATTGACCAAAATAAAGATGAAATACATTTTCAAGTAAAATGAGATCGACCATAAACAAACAAGTTCACCCGAATTAAGGTTGAATGCAGAATCACTCCAGGACTCATCTGGACCAAACAGCCATCTGTTGAGAAGATGCTGCAAAAAAGTTAAATAGCTAAACTTATAACTTATAACTAATGAGAACAAATATCAGTATGTTCATTTACCTTCAGGATAAAACGGTAGGTTTGAAGAGTTGCAGTAGGACCTGAACAAACGCACTTCGGTTATACTTCATACTGTTGTTCTCAGTTTTATCTGCATGCAAAGACCTTCCACCCTTGAAACAATATGATATTGTTTATTTTTCTGTTACATTGTAAATTATTATCCAGTCAGAAAAAAGTATACCTTTCCCTTCCAAAAACATTTCTGAATCCTCTAGCCAAGTTGCCCTGGCAACGTTACCAGGCCCTTGGATCAGAGTAAACTTCTGAGTATTTTTCTCAGTGTTTTCCAGCAATTTTTTTCTTTAGGTTTTTTTAATTCCTCTGTACTGCTGATGCCAAACCCCGGAGCCCAAGGATCTAGGTTATATGGTGCCGTTTTTTTCCCCCTCCTTATCTCCACCTTTCCTCCCTCCCTGCTATGTTTTTTCTCTACGTTCCTGTCCTCCTCCCAGCAGGTGAGATGGGTGCAGCTTCCTCCTCGGTGCTGTGCAGCCCACCTGCAGCTGATTTTCCTCTGATTACTGATGCAAGCGATGGAAACTAGAGCCAAATTCCTTGTTTGTACCCAAAATATGGGTAATTTAATGATGAATAAAGTTGATTTTCATTCTAATTCCAACAACCTGCAAGCTTTTAAAACCTCAGACCAACATTCAGAGTCAGCATGTTGACCTACATTGGTCACTGGGAAGATTCTATAAAAACTTCTCTGAGTTTATTCCATCATCACGTACCGCTCCTGGAAATAGCTGCCCGCTCTTCATCAACATATACGGTACAGACTCATCTGGACTCGCTGTCTTCTTTCTGCTTCTTTTCCGTTCTTTGGCTCCTCTGCACCTTGGATCTCTGTGACCTTTGCCCTCAAGTTTCTGTTGCAGCAGATTACTGAGTTCTAATAACCTAATAATTCTAATAATTATTAGAATTATTATTAGCTATTAATTATTATTAGCTCGGTCATCCGGGAGGGACTCAGAGTAGAGCCGCTGCTCCTCCACGTCGAGAGGAGCCAGTTGAGGTGGCTCGGGCATCTGGTAAGGATGCCTCCTGGACGCCTCCCTGGTGAGGTGTTCCGGGCACGTCCCACCGGGAGGAGGCCTCGGGGAAGACCCAGGACACGCTGGAGGGATTACGTCTCTCGGCTGGCCTGGGAACGCCTTGGGGTTCCCCGGAGGAGCTGGAATAAGTGGCTGGGGAGAGGGAAGTCTGGACCTCCCTTCTGAAGCTGCTGCCCCCGCGACCCGACCCCGGATAAGCGGAAGAAAATGGATGGATGGATGGATGGATGGATGTTTTAAATTATACAACAGCAACGTCTGATTTTTAAAGACACCAGCTGCATTTCCGTTATAAATCTTTGTCGATATTTTGCTAACATTGACCAAATACAATTTCACAATTGATGTTTCCATTAAATAAGAAAGGAAATTAAAATTGCATGTGAATAAGCTTGTTCATACAGCAAGTAATTAAAAATCATGGCAGTGATGGATGTAAACAGTTACATGATAAATATTCATGTCTCTTTCATGGTGCTAGCGCTCATCACTAGCGCTAGCACCATGGAGCCATCAGCGTTTTATTCAGGAGTTGGAGCCACAAGCCCCGCCTACTTGTCATGTGTTTAAAGTCAAACCAACTTACATACATGTGTTAATCAGTAAAGAGAAGGGAAACACTGCAGGTGTGCTTATGTCAAATTTGTTTTGGAGGATGTGGTATTCGGTTTACAAAGTCAAATCTGCGTGTGAGTGAATGTTAGAACCTGAGAAAAGCTTTACACTGGATTCTAATGTTTAAATATGCACAAAAGTGTTAAATACCAAAATCCAAAAACATTTGAACTTTTATGGTAACTCAAAGACACAAACGCTGTTCTGTCCTGCAGAGCTTCACCACTTTCAGTACAATCTGTGGCTCAGCAGGAACCTGATGAAATAATCAAATTTGGAAAAAGCTGATTTAAACATGAACCAGGTACAACTAAATGTATCCATTTTTCAAAGATAACCAAAGGAAATTTAAAACATTTCTCAGCTTTTTAAGGAGGAATCTGTGGTTAGTCCATTAGTCTGTGGCTTGGCTGAGACCCAGACAGATGGCCTGATTTTCATTTTTTAATTTCAAGGAGAGGAAATTTGATCATTAATGTGTCTTCTTGTTCTGCTTTTAATGTATGTTTTTCCTTTGCTCTTATTACCTGTTTGCCAACATCTCAGTTGTTTGAAACTGACATTTTGGCTTCAAGAATCCCGCTGACCTTTAGATTTGTGTTGGGCAAAAATTCTTTGGCTTCTTCAGAAGGGAAATACAATAAGTGATAAAGGAAAAACCCTCAGACATCAGAGTTGGCATTTGTATCAAGTGAAAGTGGGAATAAAAATCAATGACAACAACGAAACCTTTACCTTACTGATAGAGTTTAAAACTCTATTAGTTATATAGAGTTTTACAGAGCTATATATGTAAAGAATTCATGACTGATCAACTTGAAAGAAGACTATTTACTAGTCTGCCTCTCTGCAGTGTCTACAAAAAGTGTATAACATGTACAGCTCTGGAAAAAATGAAGAGCCCCCTGCACTGAACCCCATTGTCATGGTTATTCCACCAAATATTGATTTATGAGTTCAAACATTAGTATTGTTCTTCCTAAATTAATATAAACTTGTTTTTTTTTCTTTTGCATTATTTGAGGTCTGAAAGTATACATAGCGCACTGCATATTTTCTGTTATTTTGATCATTTGTCATTTTCTGCAAATACTAAAGTTTTGCTTGGAATTTCAGAAACATGTTGTATTTTATAGAATAAAAAAACAAGGTTCATTTTACTCAAACATATACCAACGAAGAGTAAAATCAGAGAAACTGATCATTTTAAGTGGTCTCTTAATTTTTTTCCAGAGCTTTATATATATAAAATTTATATCATATATACAGGAACACTTGATTCGCTACAACTGCTTTTGCATTCTTATCATCTTTTGGCAGTGATTACTTTCTGTTGCTTGAAAATGTTGACTTTCTTTCTCTTCAACACAAACATTTGTTTTTTTTTATTACTTTGCAGATTTGCCTGTTGTTAGTATTTGAAGTGCTGTACAGTTTCTCAGCCTCTCAAGCTGGAGTTTCTTTCGAGCTGTAATGAGATATTCACCCTTTAGAGGTAACTATGACAGTCAAGCATGTAAAATCGCACTTTAATTAAAAAAACTATGTCACTAATATCCACAGTGTTTGTGTATTGTAATATGAACTGAAAAAAAATCATACTGAGATAACACAAACCACCACCAAAGATTTTGAATCAGAATAGCAGAAAAAACTCAAATAACACAATTCAACATTAATGTGACATAAAGGAGAAAAAAACAACAACAATGCTGCCTTGACAAAAAAAAGTACATTGCTACCGTATTAAGCCAAGCAGTCCTTTAGTTGCGAAGATATATTTTGTCTGTATGAAGAGCTCTCTCCGTAACAAGCGTGAAAACAAGCTGGAGTGGCAGCGAGTTATTTGTGTCAAGTGTAATACAGATTTTTCAGGAAATCACCCACCTGGGTATAAACAGTGGCACTGTTTTCTGCTAGCCTGCTCCTGACTCCCATAAAGAGCTCCCACTCAGCACTACTGCGCTGCAGGGGTGGCTGCAGACAGGTGCTGGTGTGAGATTAACAGATGCACAACACTGCAGGGTTCCAAACACAACGCCGCTTATGCCGAGACGCTGAACACCTTGTCAGCACATGGTTCAAGCTCGCTCCCTCTGGACACACTCCTGATAAGGATCAGTGATTTTGAAAGATCTACCTGTGCAACCGGAAAAAAACCCCAGAAACCTGAAAATGATTTTGAAATAAATTTGGGCATCTGAGGCGTATTCATGACTAGATACTAGATCTATCTCAGATACTACTGAGATACTAGAAATATAAAGTCACAGTCACTTTTTTTTAAATTGGTTTATTCCACAAAACTGCAATGGAAACACTTTTTTTGTATCACACAAGTCAAATGTTAAACACAAACCATGAAGAAGACGACGGCAGGAAGAGGTTGGAGGATCATGGCGCCACATATTTTATTGCGGTGACAAACTTATTCATGTGATTTTTATTCAGCTTCTTATTGAATAGAAATAAGAATGCAAACTTGCGGACATTTCTAATGGAAATGCAGCAGCTGTGTTTTCAAATTCACATAGAAATGTTTGTGTCTTGATAAAAATGTTGTTTTTTCCATGCAGTTCAGCACAACCTTTTCAGACTCACATTTACTCTTGATCGTGGCTTCACCAATATAACACCTGCTTTCAGGTTTGTTCAACTGTGTCCTTTCACAGAATACCTAATGAGTTCTTGTGATCTTAAATTATTACACAAATTTTGCTGCTGGGCTGAGATGGGGAGGATTGAGTTAAAAATCCTCAGCTGAAAATCTCTTCATAGAGTCGCCTCTGGGTTAATTAACACCGCTCACCTGAGCACCACTCTCTGCACAGACTCCTGCCAAAAGGCAGGTGTTGGTGAGCCAGCCGGTGAGGACAAATAAGCCGCCGCTCTCCAGGACGCAGTGAGTGCATCTCACGTGAACAGAACACCGTAAAAAGCCAGGTGTGGCAATCAGATGCATCCTACCACAGCACGGCCGTCGTTTGAATCGTTTTTCATGAAGAGGATTTTCTATGGCTGAAAGGCAGGGAGGATGAAGCAGCAGAAGCAGCTCCAGACCATCTCAGCCCCCCCCTCCATCTTCTGCCCCCACCTTATTCTGTTAAGTGGAAACATTTTGTTCTTCCTTATCTCTTGCAGCCTTCTGAGTCCGGACTGTCTCCTGTGTGTTAAGCCCCAAGGTCGCGGCTCAATTTGTATTATGACTGATTCTCCCACGTGTCCCCCAATTCACACGGAGAACACTGCTAGGATGAGCACCGATGCAATAAATTTCCTTTTTCCGGGGGAGTCCCTCTAACCGGGGGCTGGACGGTCTGCAGGCGGCGAGGGGAGGCGTTCGTGAAAAGGACTCACCAAAGAGGAGATTCTGTCACTACAGACTGCTCTTATCATTTCTCTCCATGATTAGAGTGGGTGATTTCATGCCTGAAGGTCAACTTTTGGGCTCCAAGCAGGGGGCTGATAAGGACCGGGAGAAAACACCTTAAAGGAAACCTTCCACTCCTCACTGATAACCATCGGTTTGACAACACCTCTCAAGAAATTATTACAAACACAAAGAGAAGGGTCTTTTTGCCCTTTACCTTTCATATGTGTGTAGTTTTGGTCACTGTGCCCAACTTTCATAAGTATGAAAGCAGTCTCATGTAAGAAGGTTTGTTCTGACGTTTTAAAGGGGCGGTAATCAGAAATCTTTTAACCCTTGTGTTTACAAATGGGGTCCAACTATCCCCAGACCCCTATCCCTTGTATCATTTGCCTCTGTCCTCGCACGCACAAGGGTTAATCTCCCGTGGCAACCTAGCTTGGTAAAAACCACTCTGCTTCATCCGGAGGGTCTGGACTCTCTGTTATGACAAATGATAGCTCCCTTGGGGTGTCAACTATGTTATTAGTGAGGTTTTAAATTTTACCCAAATGCTAACATTTACCTGTGACGTATGCTATGCGCTAAAAAGCTTACCAAAAATTTCCTGCTTTGTCATAAACAACCATCTTCCGCCTCAAAGACAGACACGCCGATACAAACTCAAGAAAATCTGAATACATGAGAACGTTTTATGAAATCTGAGTTATTTATATGCTGACAAGTTGAAACCGTTTTCTAAGACCTAATAGCTTTTCTGGACAAAATATACCACATTATTAAAGTTTGTGTCTCAATTGTTCCAAAAGGAAGGGAAGAAAAAACATCATATTGACAGGTAATAATTTGGGTAAATTTACTTCTGAGCCTCAGAACAGGTGGCCCAAACACCTGGAGTGTGAATGTGGACAGTCACCAGCGCCAAAGCAGGAGGAACAACAAACAGGAATCAGCGATGCTTACCGAGGAGCAGAGAAAAAACAAAACTAAAAGAAACATTTGGGAAGCTTCTCAGTGCCAGATTTTGTCAAATAATAAGAGATTAAGTATCTCCTGTTCTTTTCTTCTTTTTTTTTTTTACAAAAAGACATTACAAACAAAGCAGTCAGTTATTATACAGTAAACCTCTAATTCAGTGCGTATTGTATCCATATTCAAAGAAGTGGGCTGTGCTGTGCTGATAAGGAAGTAATGGACATTTTTATCCGTGTGTCTTTGTATAGCAGTTTAAATACATTCCAATAACAATGTAATGTATGAAATGTCTCCTCTAAAAGAAGCATATTATTTGAAAACATTCATATTCATGTATCGTCTAATTCAGGCGCACACCTTGGTGAACAACTGAGTCATTGCCAGATAGTTTGTCACTTACTTTTTTATTCACAGCAAATCGTTTCTGAAAATTGGGTGTTTCTTTTTTTTTCTTAGCACTTCAAATGCCTTCAACCCGGGCCGTTATGAATTTAATTAAGCTGCCGTTATCTGAGCTTTTAATGTTTTTGTTGTGGCGTTGCCTTATTTCTCGTTTCTGGAATAGTCTCTCTCCTTTGTGAAGGCCAACGTTCAATCAATAGGAGAGAGAGGAAAAAAAGAGAAACGTATCCAGCTAAGGTAAGGCCTTTGCTCCAGTGAGGCAACTTTCACTACCTAATTTCCATTGGGTCCCAGAATGGTACATAATGCATATGTTCAAAGCTTTAATTAGATACATTATGCAGGGTAGCTGAGCTGTGCTGAGAGTATTTGGCACAGTGGTTAGCAATGCCAACCACTGGTTCTCAGAACAGCATCCACGGCTCCCTGTGTGTAGAAATATCTCAGCTGCTGCTTTTTGCTATTATACACATTACAGTAGAAATGGAAAAGGCAGCATTATGGCACATTGTATCAATTCAAAGCAAAATCAAGTAACTATTTTTGTTATGAAAATGCTGTACATATCAAATTTGACTTTGTCAACATTCATGATCTTGATTTGACCCAAAAGAAAAAAGAGTTTGACGTTCCTGATGATTCATCTAACTCTGGTCAACAGAACCTGCACCCTGAGTTCTGACACAGCAAATAATCCCACTCTGTAAATCTTAGCGCTTTTGACTTCAACCATCCTGATGTGGTCTCTTTTATTTATTTTGCATAAAGTCACCCTGCAGTTCTTTCTGTGAACAGCTTAAAGAAATCATTAATGTTTCTGTGACTCTCCCTCTGTCTCTGTTTGAGCTTCAGACTGCAACTCATTTTGCTGGTAAAAATCAAAATATAGATTTGTTGAGTTACGGCTAAATAGTGATTGAAAATATAAACATGTTCTTTGAAGTCACATTCCAGAGCAAAATTTCCTTCTAATCTTTTCCATCTTTTAACAAAATAAAAGACAAATACTATGCAGACTTTTCACCTTAGCATTTTTTAAAAATGGCACATATGTTATTTCACTAATGAAACCACAGATGAAACCAGACAGATCACATAGTAAAGCCATATAAGGCTTCATTCAGTATGAAATGTTTAATCCTAAACCATCCATCATGAACACATGAGTTCAGCTTGTTTGCAGAGTAAATATTTCAGGTTGATTAACATTCCGGTCTTTATGGGGTATTCACACGCTTTGTTATTTGTTTAGGGCAATAATTTGCCAGTTTGAATTAAACACGTGGCTTATTAATATCTCCTTCACATGCATTTAGTTGTGCAGTGTGCTGCGGTGGTTACAGTCTAATTAACTTCTGCACCTTCCTTTCTTTCCACGACAAAGTAAACTGTCTGCTCCTCTAAGCTTTAAATAGATTATCACAACTTAGCATTATCGGTTATCTTTCTTTGTTCTGTGTCTGCTGTAGGCGTCTTTAGGCGCCTCAGAAGCCAAACATAAAACAAATAATTTTGACCTGAAAAGGCCTTAATTTCAGTTGGGCTCAGGTTGTAGATTTAACTGCCTCTCTGCTCTCTGCTGCCACACTGGAGATTGGAATTAAAAGTTCCACTTCAGCCAAAGTTTTCAATGCACTTCTCAACCAGAGTGCGCTAAAGTGTCTTATCCATAACTAAGAATTTACAGTAAAACTCCTGAAATTACCTTTTTTTTATTGCATCCATAATCAAAACCACAGGTTTACTTACGTTCATCGATCCAATGAACGTAAAGAGCCGTTCATCAACGGCTCTTTACTCTGAACAGCAGGACTCCAGTCTCAGAGAGCTGTTCTTTGCTTTTTGTGACTGTTGTGACTTAACTTACTTGTAATACTCTTCACACATGTCAGCAGCAGTGTTTGTATTTGACTAAACATTGTATTGTACAAATAAATACAGTACAGGAAAGGGGTGAATAATTGTCATATTCAGTGGTGGGGAAGAGAATATGTGTTTCTTCAAAAGCAACTCAAGTTCTTGTTTTTCCTCTATTTATTACATTTTCTTTGTGTTATGTAACTATATCACAAATAGCCCTAAATTGCTATTAGTGCACACAGCTCTTATAGTAAAGAACAACATGGTATTTGACATTTGTATATTTAAAAAAAAATACATTATCATTTTTCCTGTTAGAACATACTGTGTTTGTATTTTGCATTGTATTTTGGAAATACTCATTTAAAAAATGGAATGATCTTGTATTTAATTTTATATATATATAGATTCATAACTACATTATAGATAAAATGTCTTGTTCTTTCCTAAATTGTAGATATTCAAAAATGGATCTTTCGATTGAATCTTTACAGTGAAATGATCCTGAAGGTTTGGTTCCTTCCAGACAGACATCAGTCCCAACTGGTCCCAACCTAACACCCAGACATATGAGGCTGATTCTTTTTCTCACTAATCTTATTTACAGAGTGCCAACATTCAGATGGACGAATCGTTTTCATTTCATTTTTGATTTGCGTGTTTGACATTGTCACAAAGCTCAAAATGCCCCAGACGTTTCTGGGGGGGGGTTTGTAGTCAGTCACAAACACAGAATGGTTTTACTGCAGTGTTTACCAGTATTTGAATGAAATCAAATGAACTTAATAACCTTGATTTATTTTTATGTATTATACCCCTTGGCACAGTGAGCACTTCAGATTATGGGGCAAAATTCTGAAGCTGAAAAATGAAGTGAGTCCAGCAAAAAAATAAAAATAAAAACCCAAATAAACTAAGCATGTGTGATTTATTGTTTGTTGTCCAGATGATCTATTCATCTTTAATGAGTCTCACATGGCTCTGCACTAACCATCCTCCCACTTCACCAAGTCATTATTTATGTCCTACTTGTTCCTTTAGCTCAAATGAATTTCATGCCCCTTGTCCCAGATGCTCTTCTACATTATTGAGAGAAACTAAGGGAAAAAGTCCATGAGTGAAGAAGTTTCAGTCCTTAATTAGAGTTTCCTCTGTTCTGAGAGCAGAGAGCCGGATGTCACTGATGTTCGCACAGAAAGACCAAAGCCCTTTGCTCTGTGTGTTGAAGATATAACATACAGGAATCATGCGAGACGTTTTTTTTTTTTTTGAGGTGAGATTTTTTTTTAAGGCGAATTCAGACAGACTTTAACACACGTTTGTTCCTGTCTCCAGGAATGCTTCACATCAAATCAATTCAGTCTGTCTGTTCGTCTGCCTGTCTGCTCCGCCTCAATCCATTTGCATATGCTCACTCCCACACACTTTTTTTTTCCTCCATCAGCAATGAGATACAGAGATCACACGTGAGAGTCTCTCTGCGCCCCCTCATCCCTAATATTATGCCGCTCCGTCTCCACTTGATTCCAGCAGTTGGTGGCTGGGAGTGAAAGGAAACTCGCTCTGAGACTGAGATGATGCCAGAGACTCTCTGAGGTGGTTCACTTTTTCTTTTTCTTTTTTTTTCCTTTTTTTAACCACAGCAGCCCATTAGGTCATATGTTTTTTACTCATGACAGACTGAAAGAAAGAAGGAAGAGACAGTAATAGATGTGGAATTCAAAAGTTACAATTTTACATCAGAAAAAAATTAAAATGCAGCGAAAAGGAAAGCTTTCCTTCTTGGATGCTGTTCTGCCAGGCTTTCCCACTGGAGTCACTGGACTGAACAGTAGTACGTGTACATCAAATGTAATCCTTGAGAAACATAAATATGGAATAACTACTACTAATTGAAATTCAGTGAGTGTTTTTTTTTGTTGTTGTTTTTTGCTCTGGTAGGAAAAACACAAATATAAATCAAAACTATTCTACATTTTGGCTTTGTAAAACACAAGGAAAGTTTTCCTTGTGCAATTGTTTTTATTCAATTACAAGCAAACAATTTGACAATTAACTTTTTTAAATCAAATACCTGCAACCAGATTAAGGTGGACTGCTGCTTTCAGGTAGAGGGGCCGGCGTCCGGCTCAAAGCTTCAGTACGCAGCTTTAATGAAGATTATATTTTTATATATTTGTTGAAACTATGTCGTGACTGGATGATATGAGACACATAATCTGTGAAAAACAAAAAACATTAAAAATCAGGCTCCTCTACCTTCACCCAGTGCTAACTAGAAACAACCAATCAGAACCAGCAGGAGGGTCTTTTCGCTGTCAATCATCCTCACGTGCGCCTGCTCATCTACCGATGATGGAGGATAAACTGCTTTCAAGTAGCTGAGTTATATCTCCACCACTAGCACAATAAACAGCAAGTACATAAGTACATGATTAACAGCACGAAGCCCCTCCTCCTGCCTCTGATTGGCTGGTTTTGGTCGGGAGCTGTGCTTTTCTTCAGTCGGCTAAAGCAGCTCAGGGAGGAGGTGGAGGAGATCTATCTTTTCACAGATTATCTGTCTCATAACAAACTGGGGACAGTTTTAACAAATATGTAAAACTAATATTTTTTGTATTTTTTTAATAAAAGTTACATACTGTAACTATAAGTGGTGTTCAGTTGTCTTTCTCATGACTGATGATAGGATGTATTGATGCTTCATCAAGGTATTAATATAGAGGCCCCACTTTTCATTGTATTATTGAAAGGGAAGTTTTGGTTTCCCTCCCTGATATCCCCAGAACCCGATCTCTGTGCCCTGTGGCAGAGACAAATGATTTTACAGGACATTCCAAAACATGCCGCTCCAACAATGAACATGCTGAAATGCATAAAGCTTTATCATTTTCTCCCAAATGATAAAGCTGTTAAAAGCCCCAGTCGGTCGCAGCAGATGGGAACTCAGACATGCTGGAGAGTTCGTCCTGTTTAAAGGAAACTGTGAGTTTCCACTGCCTCCACATGCTCAGGAGCAGGGATCTATATTTTTACTTCAATCAATCAATCAATCAATCAATCAATCAATCAATCAATCAATCAATCAATCAATCAAATTTCATTTGTACAGCACATTTCAGCAGCAAGGCATTTCAAAGTGCTTTACATCTTTAAACATGATGTCACCGCCTTCACTCATGTCTTTGTTTTGCCCTTTGTTTTGTCTGAATGTTACCATTTGCCCTAATGTGTCCTTTCCTCTTTTACCTTTGGTTTGTATTTTTGCTTGTATTTCCTTTTAATTCATGTAAAGCACTTTGAATTGCCTTGTTGCTGAAAATGTGCTATATAAATACAATTATCTTACCTTACCTTACCAAAAACACAGAGCCATGCAACCTTGAATCAACAATCAAAAGCATAAAAGTTCATGTCGAGTCAAAGTTCTGCCCTTATGGATACCTCATCAAAAAAAAGGGAGGGGGCGGGGACTCCGACCTGCACCCCTTGATGTAGTTAACTGTTCACTGCCACCATCTTCTGATCTGGCTCATACTAACGAGGTTTTTTGTACAAAGCTGTATGTAAATAGGCTAAGCTAACATTAGCACAGCTGTTTCTCTGATTTGTTTGGATTCAGTGATTATCTGCCCTGCCACTCAGTTAATTGTGCTCTGATTGAAACTTACAGAAGTTATTCCACTGCTTCATCAACTCAGTTCTTATTCTGAAATTTCACGGAGAAGATCACAGTATGCAGACGGATCAAACTTTGCTGCTACATTTTGTGAGTATTCAGATCCCACTACTGACTGTTTTTAATAAAAACATGTGTTAGTGGAGATTTTGGGAGACTGACTGATAAGCATGCCTTTTCTTACACTTCTCAATGAGCATCATCATGTTACTGGAACCAAACATGGAGAAGCAGCATTCAGCTTCTATGCACCACAAATCTGGAACAAACTTCCAGAAAACTGCAAAACGACCGAAACACATAGCTCCTTTAAATCTAGACTAAAAACTCATGTTTGGAGTTGATTTTGAAACCTAATGGATTATGAATTTAACGATGTCACCTGACAAAATGTAGTGTTTCAATTGTTGATTCTATGTTGCATGACTTTGTATTTGTATGATGCAAAGCACTTAGAAATGTCCTTTTGCTGAAATGTGCTATACAAGTACAATTTGATTGATAAGAAAAAGAAACATGTTAACGTTAAAAATGTCCATGCTTGAAAAGTTGCTTAAAATAAAAAGAGACAAGAAAAATTAAGCCAAAAATAGGGATAAATAAACAAATCGTGTCTTTTGAGTTACTTTTGCTGAAGGAGGAAGGTTGGAATTTGATATTGAGAAAACAGGAATTGACACGTAATTTGTGGCTCTGCACATATTTAAGGTTGTATCTCTCTATTATTACTATTACTACAGTGTACATTATTGTTATTCTCTTGACTTTTACAACATCAATTACAATTAATTGTGAATGATCCCCTGTGTAATTTAGGTGTTGGCATCATTTAACATTTAACTACTGTTAAGTCACAAACACCAAGAAAGACAAGAAGGTGCACCAGTCTTTCCTTCATGCTTAACATCATTATAAGGAGTGGGGAAAAAAAACCTAGATTGTTGGAGAATTCCCACATTTATTTTATAATGTGAGTTTTAAAGATTAGACTCAGCAACTGACAAAACCACAGACAGCAGCTTTAGTCTTTAGTCTGACACTAATCACAAAAATAAAGCCTTGATGGTCTCAGTTACACAAATGAGTTTGTAGTTAGATTTGTCGCAGTCCTTAATGAGCCTGTTGTACCTGAAAACATTGAGAGAGCTGTCATCTGAAACGATGGAGAGGATTATAAAACCCTTCCAAGAAGATTAATCAACAAAGTCTGCCATGTGCTGAAATGATAGAAACTCTTAATTCTGAAAGACGTGAATTTATGTGGAAAATCTATTTTTTATACTCAACAATAACACTTTAAAACCTTAGCTCTTTATGTTTACCTCATGAAATCATTTCAGTCTGTCAGTCAGTCTAACATCGTCTGTGTTTGGAGTTCAGGTTCTGCTTCCTCACTGCCATGGTGTGATGTAGCGGACATTAATAATTCACACTCAGAAACAGTGGGCTTGGGTTTGCCTGTCAGTTTCAGTAGAATGTCTCATCCTCACCATTAGTGGCGGCGATCTCCCCCCGTGAGTTGAGTCCTCCAGTGTGAAACGAGCCACACTCCACCGCTCCTTTTGTTGATGAGCCATCTGCATTCAGGCTGCTGTAGGGTTGAGAGGCAGGAAGGTGAAACAAACGGCGAAAACAAACTAAAATGTATGCGGCCGGCAGAAAGCTCTTCGGTCCAAATGTCTGTGTGTGTTGGTGTGAAAAGGTAAACCTCTTCAGTGGAAGAGATTCACAGTATTTCATCGTAAACACTCCAACCGAATAAAGATTCATTGTGTCAGAAGCTGAACTTTGGTACATGAACATACATGGGTCTTTTGGCAAACTGGTTTGAGATTATGAAGACAGATTTGAAAATGAAATATTAGCCCCAAATGTAAAAATGTAAAGAAATTGAAATTAAAATCCATTAAATACCAGATTCCCCTATATTTCCTGTTTGTGAAAATTATGGGTCCATATAAATAAGGTGTCTCAGTTTTCCAGACTGACTTTTTTGGTCTGTGTGCACATTAAGAGCAAAGTCAAACCTGGCCAATAACAGTGATTCTGGACACCAGTGGCAGCTTCTTCAGAAAACTGTCCTGCTTGTTTTTTATATTTCAATATGTTGGTGTCTTAGTTCACCTCTTCCTCCTGTCATCAGATCCACTACACCAAATACAGATTAGAGTCCAGATTTTGGTACTCTCTGCTGGACATCATTGTTTCAAAATTGCAAAATAAACTCCAGTTCATTTGCTGACAGAATTCAGTTGGTTTGGGGAGGTGTGAACGCTAATCGAACTGACTCTGACCAAACAAGCTAACTCTGGTCTGACTACCAACCTCAGTGTCAGTTGGAGTAAACTCTGGTGCAGCTTTAATGCATATGTGAATTCCAAGCGAACCGGAGAACGCTCTAAAAGCTGAAAGCGGACTATATCGCAGGGAATTTGGGGAAAATCCAACCAAAATAACCATGCATCTCTAGTGTTAGAGGAAGGAACAGCTCATGTTGGAGAGTGTTTGTTCTTTTTTGTGATCTGCCAAAAACAAAAGAAAAATCGTACAACCACTAAAATCTGATGCCACTCCATTTTTGTTTACATTTTCTGAAGATGGAAGTTGTGTTTTGTGCTTTGATCAGAGGTTTTTTTTTACTGCCGTTTCCTTCAGTAGTTATTGGTGCAGCGCCACCACAGGTGAGGAGGTAAACATGTTGCTCAGAAGATTTGATGCAGTCCACTGAATGTGAACTGCAGCAGCTGAAAATGGAGCAAATGTTGCAATTTTGGTCCCCAATTGAACCGAGTCTACTGAACTATCAGGTATGAAAACATCCTTATGAGCAAAAATCTTAAGAGTTTTTCAACATTTAGTTTTCTTCTTCTCAGGTCAGGCAAATACAAAGCTCCTCTTATTTCCCCCTTCGTTCCCTCCACCAACTTCAGTTCATGCTGAAGATCTTGAAGCACATTGAAGCTCACATGGACTGATTTCCATTACTTGTTTCCCCTTTTCCCATTGACAGAGGTTTACAAGTCAACTGTGAGAAATGAGCCGCTAAATGATTATACATTTAGTGGCATTTTATATTGATCTTAATATAACTGGCCTTTATTCATCGACTGGCTTTCGTCACACAAACCTTCAGAGACCCGGTTCTAAAAGTGGGTCATCTGGGCCCATTGATGAAGCTGCAGCAGGAACACACCACCAGTGGTCAAATGTGTTTGACATAGGTCAAGGATTTAGTCACAGGCTTTCACTGTAGAGCACGCTCAATCTCATTATGTCTGTTAGCAGAATGTAGGAGGCCAAACTGATCACTACGCAGACTACGACAGAGTATTGGGGACACAATGGTTGGGAAACAAGAGGAGGAGTAAAAAATGAAAATAGGAAGAAATTATGAGATAAATCAGAAATTTTCTAGGAAAAACTTGAACATTTCTAAGTTTCAAAGGTCTGAAATGTTTGACTTTTGGAAATTTTCTGACTTTCAACAGTTGAAGATTTTCAATTTCTGCAACTCAGATATGTCCAAGTTTTTCTAGAAAATTTCTGGCTGTCTCACAAATGTTTACCTTTTAAAACTCAGAAATGTTTATGTTTTTTTCTCTAAAAATTCTGACAATCTCAAAATTTCACAGGGAGCGGGGGTATTCACAAATTTTCAACTTCTCAAATTCAATTTTTTAAATTTTTTCTTGAAAACTTCTGAGATGAATCTAAAAAAATTTGGCAGACATTTACTCCTTTTTTTATCTACAATGACCATAATAGCACACATTATTAGGTTACTTTTCCACGTTTCAATCCTAGCAACCGTATTCTAAACTTGTTTAATTTGCCAAATAAATATAAGCTTTTCCATCCTATTTAATGGGACTCTGATGACTACGCGGCTCTTTTGAAGTTGTCCACTGTAAGAAAACGTGGAGTGTAAGCATAATGGCTTTTAGTTCAACCATTTGCCCATTCAATACGCCTTTCAGGAGCTTCAACATCCCTGGATGTTATTGGAGGCAGAGGAGAAATCTGAAGCACTCATAAGGCTTTAAATCGAGGGCATGGAGCAAGAAAGATGAGAGAAGGAGTGGGAGCGAGTGGAGGAGGAGAGGGAGGGGTAGACTTTGTAGTTTGCCTGTGACAGGAGAGAAATGATTCAAGAGGGAGCCAGAACAGAGAAGCAGGCAGGGAGCCTTCAGAGGGAGGAAAGAGGCTGAGATGATTATGTTAAATGATAGACAGCTGCAGGAGTTGGATGAGCTGTAATGATAAACGATACATAATCGGAGGCACATGAAAATCACGAGGCCGGATGATTGACAGACGGGCCAATTGGTGGAGGACGAGCGGCGAAAGGCGAGCTACAAGTCATGAGCGAGTCAGAGTCCATCATCACAGTTGCCGACATGTTTGTTGGAGATAAATCTGTGTGCCAGGTGTGACAGACAGGACTGTGTGCAGTGAGCCGAGAGCCAAGGAGCCGCCGTTGTAACGTCTCCACAGAATCACTCTTTATTATTCCCCTCCTGTGAATTACAATGCAAAATAATTCCTTAGTAGCTTGTGCTTCTTTTAGAGAATGTCCATTTCACATGTATTACTGATTTAGTTATAAGTATGTAATGGAGCTTTTCAAATCATTGCATAAAGTGAAAAGTACTACAGCCACTGGAAAAAAAACACTAAACAAATCCCTCTTAAGAGCATAATGGAAGCTTTGCGAAACTCAAAGAAAGCTTTCATTAACAACTAAGTGTTTTTTCATTTTTACCTTTTAGACACAAAGAAGGCACTCCACTCAACTATGCCTTCGAAAAGAACAAATAAAGCCTTGATTTTTTGCTAAAGACCAGGTTGTTTGTCTCTAAGAGGCATTCATGTTTGAAGAAACGTCAGACGCGCTGAAGAGCAGCAGAAGAAATACCAATTAGATTGAAACTCAGGTCTTTATATTGGGAAGCTTTTAATCTTTGTGGTATTGTAATAACATCCATCAGTTTAAACTGTGCCACAGATAGCTTAGATTTGATAATCATGCAATATGATACGATCTTATTAAATGCAGCACCGTCGGTAGTAATTACTCTAAGGATAACATTTATTTTTTATTGTAGATATATATTCTACTTATAATTCTTATTAAAAATAGGAATATATAATGTGTCAAGTTGCACATTTATTTTTACTTGCAAGACATTTTCAGACTGAGTGCTCTCTCTTTAGCTTTTCAATAAAGGAACCAAATGTGACACAGAAACAGATAAAGGTGTTTTTACACTCCCATCACCAGAGGGACACTTACTGCATGCAGGCAAATCTCAGTTTGGGAAACTACTGGCACCACTTGGCTGGACCTCTGTTGAATTAGGTCAGTCATTTTAAAGGGTGCAGGTTTCATCACTCATTTAATGCTAGATATATTTTTTCAGTTATCAGTATTTTGTAGAAAAGTTTTTACTTCAACAATTTTTTTTAATTTTTCATTTTCGTCGACAAAAGCTAAATTATTTTGATCATGATTGAGATGCAAAAAGCAATAAATGGGTAAATCTGCCTTCCATCCATCCATCCATCCATTTTCTTCCGCTTATCCGGGGTCGGGTCGCGGGGGCAGCAGCTTCAGAAGGGAGGTCCAGACTTCCCTCTCCCCAGCCACTTCTTCCAGCTCCTCCGGGGGAATCCCAAGGCGTTCCCAGGCCAGCCGAGAGACATAGTCCCTCCAGCGTGTCCTGGGTCTTCCCCGAGGCCTCCTCCCGGTGGGACGTGCCCGGAACACCTCACCAGGGAGGAGTCCAGGAGGCATCCTTACCAGATGCCCGAGCCTCAACTGGCTCCTCTCGACGTGGAGGAGCAGCGGCTCTACTCTGAGTCCCTCCCGGATGACCGAGCTTCTCACCCTATCTCTAAGGAAGAGCCCAGCCACCCTGCGGAGGAAACTCATTTCGGCCGCTTGTACCCGTGATCTCGTTCTTTCGGTCATGATCCAAAGCTCATGACCATAGATGAGGGTGGGAACGTAGATCGACCGGTAAATCGAGAGCTTCGCTTTTTAGCTCAGCTCTCTTCACCACGACGGACCGGTACAACGCCCGCTTCACAGTAGACGCTGCCCCAATCCGCCTGTCGATCTCCCGCTCCCTTCTTCCCTCATTCGTGAACAATCTGCCTTGCCGGGTATTAAAGTGGACCCAATTGCAGCAGGCAGGAGACGTTGTTAGAGTTGAAGATTTTATGAAAAAATAAACATGCCACTTACAAAAATACAAAAGTCCAAGGAAATAAATACATCCAAACTGGAGACATGAGGAGAACACGAGGGAACCAGGGAGCAGAGATGAGAGAAGAGAAGAGGAGAGCTGACATGACGAACCGGCAAATTCTGACTGGGAATGAGGAGCTAAAATACTGGGAGGTTGATAATGGGAACAATAGACCTGAGCTGATGAGCTAACTGACTGCAGGTGTGAGTTGTTGCTGATGAGGGGGGAAAGAGAAAGTGACACAGGAGAGAGAGGGAGGGAAAACAAGGGAACAGAAAATAATTCTAACATTAAGGAATAACTTAGAGTAAAGAAACATGATAAACTAGAACAACAGAAAACAACTAGAAGAAGAACAAGAAAAAAAATAACAAGAATCACTAAGGAAGAACAGAAGTGGAGGAAAAAGTAGAACTGAATAGAAAAAAAAACAAAGTAATGGCAAAAATTACAAATATCCAAAACCAAACTCAAACAACCCCAAAACCCGACAACATCCTGGGTGAATCATTTTCATAGGGGCTGTAGAAACCTCACCTCGTCCTGTTTGACAGCTGAAGCCTCATTCAGGGAGGATGAAAAGGCCGAAGCTTTTCACACGACTTTCTGTTTGAGAAGTGCAGGAGTAAATGATCTGTGAAGGTGAGGCGCAAAGATACGGGGACTGACACGTATCTTTCTGACCATGTTTACATCAAACCCATGTTATATAACTGAGCCGCTGGGCAATACACACACACTGCCTCAATAGATGTTGAGTGTTTGTTTAAACCCAGCGCATGTCCAAGTTTGAAAAATGTTAAAATATAGAAAATGATCTCCAGAAAGATCATTTAAAGTCTTTCTTCTGTTGTTTTTGTAGATGTGATTAGGAGGATAATTAGCTAGAAAATTTCAATTATCCTCTTTTTTTTTTCCTCTGAATGAAAATAATAATTTAAAAAACTTAAAAATGGAAGCATTTTACATAATTTTATGCACATATTTTATGGTTTATTTAAAGAAAATATCTATACTGCTTGAAGTATATGTTTCCCCCCCCGGTCTGAACAGAAATATTGCAGTGACAGGTGGACCAGCGAGTTCTTACTGGATTCTGTGTTTGCTGTAAATCTGCTCCTCAGTGCAACAACAGAACCAGGGGAGCCTGTTGCAGCAGAGAACACCTTTTAATAAAGTCACAGAGATTTAATAAGCTCTCAAATATTCAGCATTCCTCATGCACTCCAGTTTGTAAAGCTAGACTTAGACTTACTGTATTGTAATTGCACAAAGATATCACTGTGAATTTGGCAACAAAATGCTGTTGCTTGGTTACCGGAGTACGCAGGAAAAATACTGAGAAACTATAAGTGTGACTACATATACATACACAACTCTGGAAAAATTAAGATACCACTCAAAATGATCAGTTCCTCTCATTTTATTCTTTGTAGGTAAATGTTTGAGTAAAATGAACTTTGTTCTTTTATTCTATGAACTACTGACATGTCTCTGAAATTCCAAGCAAAAATTTAGTATTTATTTGCAGAAAATGAGAAATGTTCAAAATAACCAAAAAGGCACAGTGCTTTCAGACCTCAAATAATGCAAAGAAAACAAGTTCATATTCATTTAGAAACAACAATATTAATGTTTAACTATGTTTAACTCAGGAAGAGTTCTGGAATCTATATTTGGTGGAATAAACAAGAGATTTTCAATGGGGTTCAGTGCAGTGGTCTGTTCATTTTTTCCAGAGCTGTAGATATAAGAGAGTTGCTGGTACAGGTAAGAAAATCAAATCTAGAATAAATATACAAATAGAAATGCATTGCTAAATATAAATAAACCAGCATTTTCAGACAGTCTTAGTGGGAGGAATATTGGTGTTGAGCAATCTAAATAACAACAGAAGTAGTTTAGAAATCTCAGTCGAGTCGAGAAATGATCTGTTCATTATTGCAGGAATCAGGTAATCATTATGACCACAGTTTATTGCTTGCAATAAATTAACCATATTTTATATCTCCATACTCTACAACACGGTGTGATTTGATGAAGTTTACATGAGATAAACAAGAATAATTTTGCTGCAACTTAAACACACAAGTATTTTTAGGGGCTCTTGAGCAATGCTTCTGGTTTTTAAAGGTCTTCTAAAGTTTATCATTGATCATTGGCTGCTAGGAATTGGACTAAAACAATTTTTCTAAACTTTTTAAAAAGCCCAGTAAGTTACAGAGAGAGCTTTGTATAGGAATTTATGTCAGTGTTTAATGCTAGGAAGAGCATAAACTAAGCATCAAGATATTATCGTGAACATGAGAGCCTTAAAGCAAATGAAATGGCAGAGAATGAAGCACCATGAAGGACATCAGGGGAATATCAGTAGAGGAGTTTTAGGAGCATTACTGAGACTTGACTTTATCGGCGTAGCAGCCTTCATCACTTCAACCAAAGACGGAGACTGCTGCACTCTGCTTCTGTAAAGATCTGCATACAAGCTGTCATGCTTGTAATATTTGTACTTATTTTTCATTTGGATTACATTTTTTGTAGGTATTATTCTTAGAAGTTTACAAAAAAATAAATAAATAAAATGTTGCATACCTATATATGGTATACAACCACAATGATTACTGCCTTTTGCACAATGCACCTCTGTCTGAGCAAAACATTCCTCCTTTGTAAGCTTGTTTTGAGCTTGCACTCAAAACAAGCTGTTACTCTGGTGTACCAAAAACTGTCTGGTAGCCAGAGAATGAGATGAAAACACTGTGCTGAAAAAAATTCTCCTGTTCTTGCTTTACAGTTGATTGAAGAATCACGTTCGGATTTGCTCCATTTTTCTCCGGTGCACTGGGAGAGATCCTTGATGTGCAAACGTGTTGAAGAGCAGAGAATGGATATGTGATGAAAAGAAACAGGAGCCCGGTGAATACTGACAGGGTTGACCTAGAGAAAGAGGAGAACTGAGAATGGATAGATCCATAGCTGGAAGTTTAGATAGAGGAAGACGTATGTAGAGGAGCAAATGGGCCATGAATGAGAAATCAGACCCACTCAGGATGGATGGATGGATGGATGGATGGATGGATGGATGGATGGATGGATGGATGGATGGATGGATGGATGGATGGATTAGTTCAGTTGAATAAAGATCAGAACGTAATCTGCAGTAATGCAGTCACTTCTCTTGTGGGTCATGGTCGTGAGCAGAAGCAGAAGGAAAGGCTTCTTGATTCTAAGGACCACTGACTCGCAGATCAGTGGATGAACAGTTGAATGAGTGGATCTTATCTTTTAAACAATATTTAATCCTGAATTCATATATAAATTAAGAGACTGGCTATGAAACTATTCCTCTTCTCTTTTGACTTTTCCCTTCAGGGGTCACCCCCGTGAATCCAGTCAGTCCACTTCTCCCTATCCTCTACCCTCACACCAACTAACTTCATCGTCTCCTTTACTAGGTTCATAAATCTATCTTTGGTCTCCTTGCCCCTGTCCTACCAATATAATCATTGTCTCTCTGAATATGTCCAAGCCATCTTAGTCTAGTCCTCCTGAGTTTAACTCCTAAACATCTAATATGAGCTGTCCGTCTGTTCCTCCCAAAGAGAATCTCAACATCTTCAACCTTCAGTTCTGCTTCCTGTCTTTTCCTCACTGTCAGTGTCTCTAAACCTTTCTGTTCATCTGTAAACAACCTCATCTGTCAGTCTGTCCATCACCAAAGCGAACAAGAAGAAGCTTAGAGATGCATCTGCCTTCACCATGAACTATCTCTCTGACCTTAGTCCTGTCAGTGTCCCACTCCGTTGTTTACGTGATAATGACACGGGACGTTTTGACACTCTCAGATGTGTAAACTTTGTATACTTCACGTGTTGTTTGTGCATTGTATGAGCGCCAAAGTCACGTTAAAGTCATTTGTATACATGATCCTGGGGGCGGTCCAGACTGTGACATAGTCTCAACTTCTTCTTGAAAACCCCTCATCATTCTTCTTTTTTTACCTTCCACCACCAAATCACCATCCTATGCGGTCTATCTACACTCATCTCCTTCAGATTTCCATGTCTACATAAACTGTTGTCCACCTTTGTTCCCCTACTGCCACTCTTATAAGTCACCCAATGTTCCTGCCTCTTCTGGAAGAAAGTATTTACAACAGCCATTTCATTTCCATCCTATTCCCAGAGTCTACCAACATGTCTGGTAAAGTCTGCACTTATCACTGCCCTCTCAGTTCTGAGGTTACTCTGCGTCACGTCATCTAGAGAGAAGAGCATCAGTCACTGTGAGTCACTGAAGCTGACTCATGCTGAAGACAGCAGGGATGCAATGCCTCGGGTATATGTGCCTTTAGTCCCACGTGAAACACTGTAACTTAACAAACTTTCTGTTTTCTTTCTTCACAGGGAAACAACTGATGATTCAGTTCTTGCAGGCAGGATGAAGAAGAGTCTCTGAGGATCCATGTTTCCCCACCTAGAGCAAAGCTGTGCAGTTTTAATACAAGTGAATTTCAGTCTATACATCAGTATATTTTTTAATCTACCAGATTTTTATATATACATATTCACATTGCAGCATGAAGCCAAGATGTTTTCACTCAAGCATTTAAAAAAACTGGATTATTTCCAGTTGTTCAATGCAAAACCTTGAAAGTCATGAAAAATCCACCTTTTAGCATTTATTTATATTATTTTGTGTACTTTGAGTGTATAATATTGCCAAAATAATTTTAATGTATTCTCTCCTGGTGCTGCGTAGACAGCTTTATATTCATATTTAGGTTAGATTTTTCAGTCTGGTCATTTTTCTCTATGGCATTTTTGGCTATGACATCACTGCATTTCCTGTGAAACTGCTAAAAAGGGCTAATCAGTTTTGTGAATCCGTCATTTTTTTCCTTCCTCATAGCAATTTTAGTTATGCTGAAGTTGTAAGAAATTAAGTCAAAATTAACATTAACGCACACGATTCCTTACATCACCAGTCGGCATCAGAACCTCTTCAAAGTGTCTGGTGAAATTGTATTTTTCTCAGAAATGTATAAACATCAATGGGGAAATTCCTCAGCAACCTCTGCCAGTAACAAGAAGGATCTTCCACAAGACTTTGTCTAATTGAGGTATCAGTTCCTTCTCTCTATGGAAACGAGGTATACAGCAAAGCGGTAAGCTCCAAATAACACTCTAATGACAGCAAAGCTTGTTTTAGACATGAACATTGTGTGTTGATAATAACGTCCTTGCCATTGCTTTGGCAAGGACGAACCATTGGTTTGTCCTTGCCTGCCAGCGCCTTCTGTTAGCAGAAGGTGCTAACAGAAGGACTGCGCTTCTGTTAGCGCTGTGTGCTAGCTTTTAGCTGACTCCTTGAGGATATCACTGTACTGCATGTTTTGAGTGCAGTTGTTTGATTTTTTTTAAAAATTTTTTGCAAGATTTGTCTTGACACTCCCATTCGCTAACTCCTCAATTATGTAGAGGCTTTGTTTACTTCATTCATATTGTGATAGCATTAATATTTTATGATGTCTTCTTCATATGGAAGTGTTTTCAAATGTCAGCCATATGTAAGCATTTAGATGTTTTTCCATATCACACATTATCTCATTCCTTATCCACCTCAGTATGTACATTTGTCAGGCTTTTGTTCCCTTGAAGTCAGCATGTTGAGTTTTTTCCTTCCCCCTTTGTTGTTATTGGATTGCTATCTGTATTTTTATTTCTTTATTTTATTAGAATAAGAATAAGGAGTTTAGTTTTACGGAGAGGCTTGTCTGCTCTGCTCTGGTCTGCATCTGCTTTCGGATACGTTCAACCTCTGCACTTCTCCATTTATTTATCTTAAAGATTTGAAGTAAACTCGTTTTAGAGGATCATTTAGCAGAGGTTAATTTGCAAGTGAATAACATGTTGAAACACTATTACTCTTGATCATAATTATGGCAGCCATCCAGCTAAAGCTTGAATTAAAGATCTAAAGCTAAATGTTTGCATAAGTAAACTGCCACGCTTTGATGTCGTGCCTTATGAATGGGTCTCTGTTATCTTTAGTAGAGTTACTATTGCACTTGCAGTCATGGGCACAAACATCCTTATTTGAAGTTGTGCTTTTCTTTCTGTTGTTAGAAAGGAGGCTCTGATAAATTGTCAAATCTCAAACATTAATACTTCTATTCCACTGGATCAAACTTCAGATTTCCAATAATAAATAGCTAATTTAAGACATTGACCATATTTGTTCATGCTAAGTATAACTATCTGATTTTTTTCATCCACCTATTAAAGTAGTCTTACATTGCAATCATTAAAAAATGTTTATGATTTAGCAGAGCTCAGAACTGCTTTGACTGTGTACAAAGCCTATCAAACTCCTTCCAAGGTTTATAAAAAAGTGGTTTGAAGTTGCAAAAACTATTAATCAAGAGAGAAGGATATATTAAAACATAATCTGGATGAATATTAAAGACAATTGTACTTCAGTTAGAGGGATTCAAGTGAGGAATAATTGTTGTGAGGAATTAAAACTGCGTTTTTCTCTCTTCAAATTAAAATAAATGTATAAAAAAAATTTTCTTGAACATAATCAATAAGATTTGATTATGTTTTCTTTTACCAGCTTGTCTATAGTAGCTGGATTCCTTGGAGATTTGTTTCCAAAACATATAAAAGAAAGATTCTCCTGCTTGGATTATGATGATCACATAGTGACAGCTTCAACAAATAAGTAAAAAGAAAAGAAAATTTTATAAAAGTTACATATTTCAGCTTAAAAATAAAACCGCGAAGGGAACATTTTTAAATTGGTCCAAGTGGCCATTTAGTTTGAATGTTCTAATTCCAGGGACCATAGTAGGGGCCTGGGCCCTGTTGGCCCCCCGTGTAGAACCACCCATGCCACAAAACAAAGTGAACTGTTTTCTCCAACTGTCCACTTAAAGCAGCTGAATTAAGAGTTCACATGGAATTTTATTGTTAATTAAAGTGGCTTGAGTGAGACACAATATTCCATTGAATCCCTTCATGTTGCTTCTGCTGGCATCAGATTCCCAGGAAGTAAAATGGCTGAGGCGGGCTGGGAAAAAACCCCCCCAAAAAACAGTAAGACCCTACGACTGAAGTGCAGACATACTCAGCCTGCTGACCTTTAAGCCAGTTGCTGATACTGCGGGTGGCAGTAGGAGGGTAAATAATGGTGATGCGCCTGTCACCTTCGGGCACAAGTGTTGGGAAGTTGGTCTGGGGGGCTAAGCTGTCAAAAATTCACTAGGGGATAGATTGGGTGGTCTGTTGTCAAAAGAAAAGAGCATTTCTATTTAACTGGACCGGAAGTCTGATGATGTAAATGCAATGGCAGCAGAGAGCGGCCGTCTTTGATCATTAAACGCAGCGGCCGCATCAGCAAACAGAGTGGCAGCTTTGAGAGCGCTGACCTTCCGGGAGCTGAAATGAACCAATTACACATACTGTTTTCTGTCATTATCTGCAGCTCAGCGAATCAATAGATTTTAGATCAACACGGGAGCGGATTTTTAAAAGAGGTCAAAGATGAAACAACAAATTTCACTCAACTGGGCAGCACATTGAGTGATTTTGGCTTTTAAGGAAATATTGTTTTGCTTTTACTGTCAGGATGGGTTACAGTGTTCTCATTAAATCCATTTCCAGGGGTAACAGAGAGCCTTTTCCCAGCAAACAAGCTCTAATAAATTGACTCCTGTCAAACAAAAACATAAGGCTGACAAGACAGGCTGGCAGCTAATTGCAGGAAGCTGAAGGCACTGATAACACTTTTAGCCTAAAGTGCATCTTCATGTTGGCTGATTACAGGAATCGGCCAACATAAGATGGTTTTTTAAAGACCGCTTTGGAAGAAACTGCATATTGCAGATGATGTGCTACAACCTCCAACAATAAATACCTATTTGTAATTCAAAAAGAATCAATTCAGTTCATTTGTTGCTGTCTCCTGCTAGAACGGTCCTAGCAACTAAAATGCTACTTAACAACTTTGGGAATCAATAGAGGATTAAAGCCTGAGGAAGATTTATGGCTGAGGAACTGGCTTAAGAATAAATGAGATGGAGAAAAAAAAAAAAAAGTCAGTGGCTTTCTCTATGAATGTGGATTGTGGGGAGTGCTGAGCATTTTTAGTAACAATATAATTAAAATACGGAATTTCCCCCACCCCCATTTTTAAGTAACTAATGTTCTTTTTCTTGTCTACGAGAAAATATTAAGATACAATTTTAGATATTGCCCATTGCTATCACTGATGTAGCTGAATTTGAGATTAAAAGTGTCTGACTTACATTGAGCGGCAGACAAAGATACAAAGAATCTGCTGTCTGATTGTGGATGCTATCTTGGTAAACACTGACAGAAAAAACTGTTGTGAGATAAAGAATGAATGAGGAAAATACACATTATTGCCACCAAACATTAGAAAGTCCCATCTGGTTGGTGGTTGCGGCTGCAGTTATGACCACCAGAACAGCCCAAAGAATATTTCTCATAAAAAGATAAACCTGCTGATAAATGACCAGAGGTGAGTCTAAGTAAAGCTTTTGGGACTGAGTATCCCACTGCACATATGCTGTTCTTCTAAAGTTTTGCTTTATCACTTGATTTTGTAATACATTCTTTATTTCTTCTTCAGTTTTCCTGAATATCTTTCATAGAAGCAACCAGTCGTAAAGTGAAAAAATAAATAAACAAATAAATACATTTATGCTTTTGGAAATGTTTTCCATATGCAAATCTACAAACAAATATCAATTATGTGTAAAACCATGTTTTGCTGCTAATATGACTTCAAGTGTTAAGCGCCTCTCCAGGCTTCGAACATTTGGAAACTGAAAGTTTAGCACTTTTCTCTTTGTAAATTAGCTCAAGCTTTACAAGATTGGATAGAGTGTCTGTGAACAGCAGTTTTAAAGTCATACCACAGGTTTAGGTCTGGGCCCTTTAAGTACATCAGTGACTCCATAGCTGCATATTTGGGGTCACTGCCCTTCTGGATGGCGAACCTCTAAACCAGAGTTAACCCGGTTTTGATCTCTTAACAGGGTTTTCATCCAGAACTTGAAGTTCCTTGAATCTTCCCATCAGATTTCCCATTCCTATGCGGCAAAATAGCATAAAGCTACCACCAAAGCATTTCAATAACGGTTGCTCTGGCAACAGATTCACCCACCTGAGGTCTGGATCTGTGCAGCTCCTCTACAGCTACTCATGTCCATTCATGTTTTGTCCATTTTTTAGACACAAGATCAATATCAATAGAAAATATGTTCAACGAATAAAGCTTTAATAAAGCTTTCCCTGTTTGCCTGGTATTAAAATATGGTGTTCCACAGGGCTGTGGTCCATGTAACTTGATATTTGAAGAGTATTGAAATGAGGAAAACAGAAAAAAAAACATATCAACTTTTCTTAACTAAACATTCAAATGACAAGTTTGTGGTTGCTTGCTTGAATGACTTTAACAAAATATTTCTCATTTCAGTATGTTAACAATCTGTGTATCACTTGGTTTGTATTCAGTCCCAATAAGTTTACATTACATAGCAGCACAGATGTGTTTTTGGGAGGATTTTCTCTGACAAACCGACCCAAAGTAAGGGAGAATTGAGAAGTGGAAGAACTCTGCAGAAGTGTGGCACTGATGTGTGTTCATCTCCCTTTTCTTTCTAACGCTAACTTCATGCCTAGTGTTATTGACCAGCCAACTCAATGCTATAAAGTACACTGTCTGTGGATGTAATGTGACAAAATCTGAAAACAATTAAAGGATTCAAATACTTTTTCAAGACATGTTTGATAGGAAAACAAATGAATATTTTGCGATGGCATTATCTCATCAAAAATATGTTACCAGAGTGAAAAGCATACTTTGTTTTTATTCTTAAAAAGGCAAAATGAAAAACATAAAGCACAAAATATACACAAATATTGCAGAGTCATTGTCCTTCCAGCGACCCTGTGGGTCATAGCATTAGCATCTGTGAAATGACTAAACACAGTTTGTTTTGTCCTACCATGACCCCATAAGTTGTGGCCAAATGCTCATGATTCTTTAATGATGGGCAGAATCCCAGACACCCATACAAGGAAAGAAAGAAAAAAAACAGGCCAGGGGCATAAACCATATATTTCAAAAGGGTTGAAGATTGGACTCTATGTCTCACTGGCCAAGGGTGATTTTCCGGGTGGAACCAAATGAATGAGGATAAAAATAACATCCCGGCTCAGCCCTGCAGCCGTGTAAAATATTTCCTATCTAATGTCATTTTGATTTGCTGATATTTGCCCCGTCCGCTGGCTCGCCAGTAAGCGGCTCTCTCACTGTGATGAAATGTGACAAAATCTTTGCTTTAATTTCGCTAAGTTTGAAAGGCCATTATAATTTTCATCATTTATTTACTGCTCATGATAAAATAGTTATATTATAGTTTATGAATATTTCAGCATCTCCCTAATGGTTTTTGCTTTCTGCTAGGAGATCTTAATGTTGCCTCAGCCACACACTGGTAGAACCAGTCAACACTCTAACCTCATTAGTGTCTATTGTTTTGTATTACAACAGTTATGTTGTAAAGCATGCAGGTGATAGCACTATGAGGTTTTGAAAATGCAGCCGAGGGAGGGGACCCTGGCGGTCTGATCCTCGGCTGCAGAAGCTGGCTCTTGGGACGTGGAATGTCACCTCTTTGGTGGGGAAGGAACCGGAGCTAGTGTGTGAGGCTGAGAGGTTCCGGCTAGAAATAGTCGGCCTCACCTCAACGCATGGCTCTGGTGCTGGAACCAGTCTCCTTGAGAGGGGCTGGACGTACTTCCACTCTGGAGTTGCCCACGGTGAGAGGCACCGGGCAGGAGTTGGCATACTTACTGCCCCCCATCTTGGCACCTGAACGTTGGGGTTTACCCCTGTGAACGAGACGGTAGCCTCCCTCCGCCTACAGGTGGGGGGACGGGTTCTGACTGTTGTCTGTGCTTACGGCCCAAACAACAGTTCAGATTACCCACCCTTCTTGGAGTCCTTAGAGGGGGTACTGGAGAGTGCCCTTCCTGGGGACTCCCTTGTTTTACTGGGGGATTTCAACGCTCACGTGGGCAATGACAGTGAGATCTGCGGGCAATGTTGGGAGGAATGCCCCCCCCCGATCTGAAATCGAGCGGTGTTCTGTTGTTGGACTTCTGTGCTCGTCACGGATTGTCCATAACGAACACCATGTTCAGGCATAAGGGTGTAAATATGTGCTCTTGGCACCAGGACACCCTAGGCCGCAGTTTGATGATCGATTTTGTCATCGTTTTATTGGATCTGCGGCCATATGTCTTGGACACTCGGGTGAAGAGAGGTGTGGAGCCGTCCACTGACCACTACCTGGTGGTGAGTTGGCTCTGGTGGTGGGGGACGAAGGTGGTCAGACCTGGCAGGCCCAAACGTGTAGTGAGGGTCTGCTGGGAACGTCTGGTGGAGTCCCCTGTGAGACGGAGCTTTAACTCCCATCTCTGGCAGAACTTCCGGTGTTTCAGGAGGGGGAAGCAGTGCAGCACCAACACTGTTTATAGTGGGGATGGTGTGCTGCTGACCTCAACTCGGGACGTTGTGGACCGGTGGGCAGAATACTTCGAAGACCTCCTCAATCCCACCAACATGCCTTCTGTTGAGGAAGCTGAGCCTGGGGACTCTGGGTTGGGCTCTCCAATCTCTGGGGACGAGGTCGCAGAGGTGGTCAAAAAGCTCCTCGGTGGCAGGGCCCCGGGGGTGGATGAGATCCGCCCGGAGTTCCTTAAGGCTCTGGATGTTGTAGGGTTGTGTTGGCTCGTGTGACTCTGCAATATTGCAAGGACATCGGGGACAGTTCCCCTGGATTGGCAGACTGGGGTGGTGGTCCCCCTGTTCAAAAAGGGGGACCGGAGGGAGTGCTCCAATTACAGGGGGGTCACACTCTTAAGCCTCCCTGGTAAGGTCTATTCAGGGGTCCTGGAGAGGAGGGTCCATCAGATAGTCGAACCTCGGATTCAGGAAGAGCAGTGTGGTTTTCGTCCTGGTCGTGGAACACTGGACTAGCTCTACACCCTCAGCAGGGTCCTGGAGGGTGCATGGGAGTTCACCCAACCGGTCTACATGTGTTTTGTGGACTTGGAGAAGGCGTTCGACCGTGTCCCTAGGGGGGATTCTCCGTGAATATGGAGTACCGGGCACTTTGATACAGGCTGTCAGGTCCCTGTATGACTGGTGTCAGAGTCTGGTCCGCATTGCTGGCAGTAAGTCGGGCTCGTTTCCGGTGAGAGTTGGACTCCGCCCAGGCTGCCCTTTGTCACCGATTTCTATTCATTACTTTCATGGAAAGAATTTTTGGGCGCAGCCGAGGTGTTGAGGGGATCCGTTTTGGTGGCCTTAGGATTGCATCTCTGCTTTTTGCGGATGATGTGGTCCTGTTGGCTTCATCAGATCGTGATCTGCAGCTCTCGCTGGAGCAGTTCGTGGTCGAGTGTGAAGCGGCCGGGATGAGGCTCAGTGCCTCCAAATCCGAGGCCATTTTCTTGAGCCGGAAAAGGGTAGAGTGCCTTCTCCTGGTCAGGGGGATCGGCCTGCCTCAAGTGGAGGAGTTTAAGTATCTGGGGATCTTGTTCACGAATGAGGGAAGAAGGGAGCGGGAGATCGACAGGCGGATTGGTGTGGGGACTGTATCAGTCCGTCTTGGTGAAGAGAGAGCTGAGTCAAAAAGCGAAGCTCTCAATTTACCGGTCAATCTACGTTCCCACCCTCATCTATGGTCATGAGCTTTGGATCGTGACCGAAAGAACAAGATCACGGATACAAGTGGCCGAAATGGGTCTCCTCCACAGGGTGGCTGGGCTCTCCCTTAGAGATAGGGTGAGAAGCTCGGTCATCCGGGAGGGACTCAGAGTAGAGCCGCTGCTCCTCCACGTCGAGAGGAGCCAGTTGAGGTGGCTCGGGCATCTGGTCAGGATGCCTCCTGGACGCCTCCCTGGTGAGGTGTTCCGGGCACGTCCCACCGGGAGGAGGCCCCGGGGAAGATCCAGGACACGCTGGAGGGACTATGTCTCTCGGCTGGCCTGGGAACGCCTTGGGATTCCCCCGGAGGAGCTGGAAGAAGTGACTGGGGAGAGGGAAGTCTGGGCCTCCCTTCTGAAGCTGCTGCCCCCACGACATGGATGGATGGATTACCAATGTCATGTTAGAGCTTGGGTACTATTTCAAATCTCCATAGACTCCACACCTCCAGCAAGCAATTGTTTCTCAACATCTGAAGGTTCAGGACCCCTGAAGGAAGCAAATTGTGAAGTACAATGGGTTGTTTCTTTTACCAAGCTAATTATTGCTATAAAAAGGGAGTGTTTTAGTTTTATTATTAGGTTACATTGATGTTTAGTTCTGTTTCCCCCAATGGGGTGTAAATGGTCATTGTATAGGTCGCTGTGTCTTTGCAGTGGATCAGTTTTATGAGTTAGGTTGTGTGTGTTTTGTTTGCGCCTTTCATTTTCTGTAGGTCACTTTTTGAGTTGTTATTTTTTTGTAACCTCTTTGGCCCAGTGATTACATGTTGTACTTTTTTTTCCAACTTTTTAGGGAGGTAAATAAAAAAAAAAACACAGACTAAAGATATTTCTGCTGTGTCCTCTAAGCCTTCCCTGCTCGCTCCCTCACACCAGTACGCGATCATTCTTCCCTCAGGCAGTAGATGTTTCTGTTTTGTGTATTAATCTGTGTGCAGCCTACGTAAAATCCATTTGTTAATTCTGTAACGCTTCAGTACCGCATGACATCTCCAGCATATAATCCAAGTATAATGACCTCTCGTCTTCCTCCTTCAGGTTCTGGATCTCCTCAGTTTGCCTCTGACTCCAGAGGTGTCGGGAGAAAATGCAGACTAATCAAAGAATTCAAATGAATCATTTCGGTGGGCTCCGGGCGTTAGCTCTATGGAGAATCAGAGGCAGATTGGATTTTCCACTTTCGGGAGCAATCCTCTGTAATGTCACTGACACCTCACTAAAGCAACACTGTCATACTGTGTTATCTGGTTCAATATTCTTTTATTGGCATTTTCCTGCCTGGGAAGAGCATGGGGCAGGCCAAGAAAATGAGACAAGTGATGGAATATTCCCCTTGTTATTTCCGGCTGACAAGAGCAGGAGGAAGAGGAAGAGAAAAAAAAGTGATTTTTTTCCCCCTCCCCTACTTTGACAGATATTTGAAGCAGCTTCTCTGTAGGGGGGCTGACTGTAGCAGCATTTTGTTCCAAGAGCATCACAGAGCACGGCATCAAAACAGTTACGAGTAAAACAGCATTTCATCAATTATATTAAGAGACTAAACATGCTGACTTATTACGTCTCCTGGGAGAACTCTTCACCGGCATGGGTGTTTTTTTATATCTATATTTAAGTATGTGTTCCGTCATTAGAAATGTATCAGAACCTTTTAAAGTCCTGCCTAAAGGAAGCTTTGCATGGTGGGAAATGGTCTGTCGTTTTCCGACTCTGAGAAAGATGGTGTGAAATAGTTAGTTTTTTTTTTGTTTTTTTTCCCTCTCTTGCATTAATTCACCTGAAATATGCTGCGGGCTCAAAAATGGTAGATGAAAGCTTTTCCTGAGATTAGTCACAGCAGTCTGTCAATTGTACTATCTTACTTTATCATTTCCTCGCTCCGTTGGAATTCTGCCTGACATTAATTTATGTATATCTGATCCCTTAAAAAAATATTGGATTTAAATATCTTGAAAATTCCTCCCGCTACACGCTTCATCTTTCCCTTCTGGTTTTTACGTACTCCGCCTTTCTTGTGTAATTTCATCAAGAGGTGGTTTGCACAGTAAGTTCAAACCAGGACCAACACCTGCCTGATTCCAGACCCACTTCATGAACAGCTGCATTTTCACCACACCAGACACTTTTCCATTTTTTTCACATAACCAGCGACTGTTAACATCAGTTATGTTCAGTAAGTTAGAATATATAGAATATATGTTCCTATAAGACTAATTTAACATAAAGCATTGACACCTTAACAGAGGTTTAATGCAGTAAGTTCATTTTATTAACAGTAAACTTTAACTACATACCCCTAACATTCTTGCAATCATTTCCTATGTTGAGAATTTTCAACATTTGGCTGCAACTTCCCCACAAAGTATTCAGTGGGTATCTAGTCATTTCTTTTAAACATTTTGAAATGGTATTAGTAGTTTTTTTCAACATCCATCAATTAAATCAACCAGTGTGCCACCCAGGTCAATAAAAAATATTTTTAATGACTTTTTTTGTTAAATTATTGCGGCCTTTATCTGTTATAAAACTGAGGCTGTTTTACATGAAAATCTGATAATAACAGGTATTAAAACCATTGCCTGATTTGACAAGTTTTGTTTCAGCCACAAGAATCTGATGTAGGTTGATGTAAACAGCATAAAAACATGGATCCATGCCACCCCGTGACAATGTCTCAGGAGACTGAAGGTGGTCAAAGGATGTTTCTTGAAACCAAATCCACCTTTATTGCCCAAATGCGACCAATATTCAACTTTTCCCTTGCTGTCTGAAATGCTCATTTTCCATCGTCCAATCACCATATCCAATCTGTGGCACTTCCATGAGTGGCACTAATTCAAATACATGATTGTTTCCAAAGCATCTGCAGTCTGAATGTTCATGTCGCACTTCTATGTCATAGCAACGAAACCTAAAGTAGGCTGTGAAATTTAAAAATTGCTTTATTAGTGCCCAGTGGAAGGCAGTGGTGGAACATTATTGATGGAAAGCTGTGCATCTTCCTATAACGCTGAAATGCAGATCAAAACAATGTGATGGAAGTCTTACCTTTAAGTATTCCCTTTACTGTTACTCTTCAGAGTACGTTGTTCATTGTTTTAATTTTCCTCTTAAAAAACTTTGTGATTAATCTGGGACTTTTTTTTTTTAAGTCATTATTTCTGAATTTATTCAGATTTCTAAGCTCACCAAATGTATGTGTGTTCTTAATCATCATCAATCACATTAAAACCAAAGAGAAATACTGGATAAAACAGCATGTGTGAATGTTCTGAATGAGTGAAGCTGAATCAACTGTATCTGACAGAGTTATACTGGGAAGACTCATCAGCTTATGTTCATTTATGGAACAATGGATTGCTTGGTAAAGAAAATCTTTACGCTTTCATAAACACAACATAGTATGAGAAGAAACCAGTTTTGGTTTTTTTCCATTTAACATTCACAAAACTGATAAAACCATTTATTCCCTGATTCTTCAGTTACCTTTGCTCTCTCGCTTACACTCATGTAATTTTTGACATTACAGCCAAGCTCGAAGTCAGTGTATTCTTTCTGACATTTGCTCAGTGTGTTGCCATAACAAAGAAACCGAATGGGCCAAGGCAATTTTCTGAAATAAGCACAGTTTAAATGCTTATTTAAACTGTGCTTATGCTGTGCAAAAGCATGAATCACTTCTGCCAGTGCAACTGGCGTGTTTAGTGAAAGGGCAGCTAGCTAAAGGCATTAGTTTCATCATGCTGCAGAGTCGTGTCAAGCTGCACAGGTCAGAATGACTGAAGGTTTTTATACCAAACAGTTAGAGAAAGACAAACCAACTTCATGTAAAGTTAGAAGTACAGGTGTACCAGTCATGGCTGTTTTGCATCAGTGGTCATAAAACTTTTGGAATTACAAAAATAAATTCTCTTAATGAAAAAATAGTTTTTTAATTAAGTTTTAGCAATGCAATGAGATGTTTTTTTTGGCTGTATCAAAGCAGATGTATTTCATAAAACTGCAATGACAAATCTTTTTTGAGATGGCAAGGGTCACGTCATCATCAAGCGGATGTTACTACTGATGAAAACGACAGAGGAGACAGGAAGTAGTAGGAGGATGATGGTTTGTTTTTGGACAATCTTTAGATAGTTCCACTAAAATTCTCACAGCATCACACAGTTCATAAAAAGTTGTGTAATTTTAACATGTTAAATTTATAACTCTTCTGTGAAATCGCCGACTGCAAATTCCCCAAAACACTGCACAAGTAAACACTCCCAAGTAGGCGGGGCTTATTGCTCCAACGCCTGAATAAAACGCTGACGTCTCCTCTGTTGGATGAGAGATGATGAGCGCCAGCACTGTGACTGAGTTATGAATATATCTTATGTAATTGTCTACAACCATTGCTGCAATGATTTTTAATGACTTATCTCATGAACAAACTTATTCACATGTGATTCTAATATAATTTCTTAATCTTAACACTGCAGTTGCGAAATTGAGTTTTTTGACATTAGCGGAATATAGAGAACAACAAGATGCAGGTGAGAGTGACTGGCTGCCATGCACAAGACCTGCATGCATTTGTAATAGAAATGCAGCCAGAGATTGTCATGAGTTCATTAATGGACAGGTTGTTAGTTGATGATACTTCTGCTGGACTCTGGGCAGCCATCGCCACACAGCCTGTTCCCAGGTGCAGCCATATCAAGGCCTACACAGGACAGCTATGTTTGAACATGCTAATCCCCAGCCTTCATTCTTCCCAAACTTCAATCGCTGCCGCTGTTGGCACTTCTCCCCCTACACCCCCCCACAACCACAGCCTCTGCAATATTTTGCACACAAAACAAACCAGGGCCGGTCTGAGAGAAGCATTTGTTAGACCTTCAAAGCGACGCTGAACCTGCCTGGTGATAAAACACTGTTTTGACTCAAAGCTTTGAAGAGTGCTACAACACATTAACTGTACCAAAGGAAGGAGCACTCTTATAAACTACTTTATATATATATATATGCTCACCAGCACTGTCACACATTCAAAGCAGCACAGAGAGAAGATGTACAGTCGTTGCGGGCCGACTCTATTTTGGAGTAAGCTTCAGATCAATCCGAAAAGGAAAGGGCAGGGTTCTCTGCCTATCAGAATAACCGAGTCTGCTGACCTTTTTAAATGGGTGAAAGATACGCCAAGGTAAACAGTGGGTAGCTTGCAGCTTTATGGCACGCTGTATTGATCTCTGTTCTCAGAAAGGTCATACACTTGAGAGGTGATTGTTATTAGATAAGCAAAAAGGGAAAAAAAAATAAAAATAAAAACGCCAGTGAACTTTTGAGTTTTGCAAGTCAGAGGACGATGACATTTGACTGTACTGACTTGATCTTCTTGCAATGAAGGTTTATTCTAATCTTATGCACTGTGCGGTGTGATGTATGAGTGTAGTTTCACATTGGCTCGGTGTGTGTGCTGAGTCAGCAGTGGAGTTCTGTGTGTATGCGTGAGTGTGTGGTCATTAGCAAATTAGAGCCAGTCTAATTTCTGCTAAATAGCTAATCACAGCTCTGAGGAAGAGGTAAGTTAGAAAGAGATGAATGTGACTTGAGCATTACAGAAGGGAAATACTGTAGCAATGTTCATTTTACTGAGGATTTAGAGAGTAATTATTGTGGGGAGGTTAGTTACTTAAAAATGAAGTACAGTTTAACCAAACAAAAATATGTAAAGAAACACAGTTTTCATCCTGGTTCACTGAACAAGGACTACACAAATATTTCCGCAAACTTTGCCCTTCAGCTCCGCAGAAATATTTATTCATACAGTTTACCAACTGTTTTAGGGTCATGTTGATGAGCTGAATCCAAAAATCACACTGGTTTTGCTCAAACAGGTCAACCTTCAGAACTATGGAGCCACATGAGCATCAAAATGCAGGACTTGTTCTGACATCTGGATCGGTTTCCTGAGAATCTGATCAATGATTCTCAGGAATCATTGATCAGGAGGAGAGATTCCATCAGGACAGAAAAGAGACGGAGAATTTTACACAATGAAGACGAAATGTTCAGTTTACATGTACTTGCGCTTATTAGTGTTTATTATTCAATTTACAGAAATCCAAGTTGTTAACATTTAATTAATTCACTCTGTTAGAAAACTTTTTTTTCTCCTAAAACATTTTTAGATAACATAAGTTTTATCTAAACCGGATGATAATGTCACAAAAATGTCATCAATTCAGTCAGGAGATCATATTTCTCTAAATCAAATTAGAATTAAAACCTGACTTGATTGAGAAAAATGGATGTCATTTTTTAATTCAGCTGTGAAAAATAATCCTAATTCAGTTGTAAAAACATAGACAACTTCCAAGAAAAAATTTGTGGAACCTAGTGTTATTTTAGATTTAATCAACAGTTTATTTTGTGTGGACTTTACCTTCCTTTTTTGCAGAAGATGCAGTTCTGGTAGCACAACAGCACTTCCAAGTCAAGTCTCAAATCTTTCATCACATTACGTGACACATAAACACTGGATGCATGTTGTCAAGTCTGCCTAAAAGAGAGAACTGCTGTACATTGTGAAATCAAATCAGCATCTTGAAATATAATAAAAAGATTTTTGGAACATCCAATTGAACGTGGAAGAAACAGTTCATAATTGCCATTTATTTCATTGAAAATTAATTAAATGTAATGTTAGTCATGTTCCAAATACACATATGCATTTGTGTTCAAAGAAAGTAAGGGAAAGAGACATTGGTTACACCTGCTATTGTCAAACTCCTTAATAAATCAGACCAGATGTTATTAAGACCCAGATGTCTCTTTGTAATGATGACAGCATGGCAGTGAGAAACTGACATCTCAGAGGTAAGTTCAGTTTAATTTCTTCTAAAATTACCCAAAGCTTTTTTTTTAACACAGAGCTCAGTCAGAGAGAAAACCATGTGATGGATTTAAAACATTTGAATGATGAAAAAGTGATATTTGTTCAAAAACATATATTTGACTCAGTTTCAAAGTTTTGTTTACGCAATAGCAGAATCAATAAAATAATCAACAACATGGGATTGAAAGCTCTGTTTCATTCCTCAAGTGCCTGGTGTATCTAATTAGCATCATACTTAAATTTACTCTAGTTGTAGGTGCAATGTTCAACTTAATAATCTCATCATTAATTTAACATCTGATTGACGCAGAAACACAAGTACTATTTTGCAAAACAATCAGCTTTGTGGTACAATTGGATATAAATTCAGGCAATAAAAATAAAAACAAACTTAGTAGCTACCTATAGCTATTGTCGTTGGAAGATACCATATACCATTGTTAGAAAAATATATGCATGATAAATAGACATGAAAAAACATGTAGAGGGAGGCACCAATAATGACTCAAACAGTCAACTCATATCAGCTGACTTTCACATTGAATAAAGATTGTTTATAGCGCTGGTCCTAATCTACAAGTTCAACTTAAGTCTCAAGTAATTTGGTTATGAGTCTGAAGTCTTTATTTCTTACAACTTAAGAGTGACTCAAGTCTAAGTCGCAAACTGTAAGCTTGGATTTCCAACTCGGGTTTGCAGCTCGGTGTGAAAGTAGAAGGGGATTTTAATCTTCAGGTGTACAGCTGAAAAATACATAAAAAAACTTTCCTAAAGTTTCTTGCTTGCTAGTGGGAGTAGAATGAAGGAGGTAGGCTGATAGGATGTGTGTGTGTGTGTGTGTAGAGATGTAGGTGATGTAACTAATTGTAAGGTAAAGCTGTCAGTTTACCTCTTAAGCTACATACAGACTCTACTTTGGTTATAAACTGTAATTTGACAAAAATAATGAAAAAACAAATACATATGCCTGGTGTTACTTTTCTATGAAGTGTAGCAAACTAGTAAAGAGGGATTCTACTGTAAACCAAATTGAGTTGGACACTGAAGGTCAGGTTTCTGACGAGAATCCGTTCAGGAAACAGAAAAACTTTTACATTTCATCAAGACTCATAACAATAAAGGTTCTGCTACATTTTTCCCGACACGTCAAAGTTAAAGTTAGTTCTCATTTGTTGTGTGTCGAAAAATTGAGTCATATTGTTCACAGGAAGGCGTCCTCCTCTGGCTTGAGTGGAACTGTTTCGCCCAGAGCTTTGTGCCAAGTGTTGTGTGATTGGTCAGAAGTCTGTGGTTGTGTTTTATGTGGAAATGCGCTCAGACAGCAATGTTGATATTTTGCTTCAATGTATCACCTTCATCCGGTTTTTGTGTCCACAGGTGACATGAATACTTTGCATTATGTTTAATGTCAAATTTATTCAGGACATTTGCTCTCTGTAAGATAGCGACAACACTCAAACAGTGCAAATTTGTAAATCTTCATAAAACTAAACTTAACCTGTTCACAAGTAACAAGTGAAAGGCACATGAATCATGCATTAATACTTAACAGTTTCTTAGGATTGTCACTGGTTTGTCGCATAAAAACAATGTCTTTATTTTTCGGTGAATAATTTTTGATGGAATGGCTGATGTCTGATATTAAATTTTACAGCTGCCATATCATGCCCATAAAATTGTGCTTTCCTACTCCTCATACTATTTCCTGTTGACAAAATGTAATGTCTGTGACTGATTTCCCAATTGTTGACTGTATGATGTTTATGTTTTCATGATGTACAGCACTTTGAACTGCTTTCTTGCTGAAATTTTCTATACAAAACTTGATTGATTGATTGATTGATTGATTGATTGATTGATTGATTGATTGATTGATTGATTCATTCATTCATTCATTGTCTGTGTATCTTCTGGATGAGCTGAAATTAGAAGTGACAGCAGATAGACATATAGGAATACAGGACCTGTTCTTAAATGGCTGCACAGGTAACATGACCCCTTATGAGCAGTGTTAATTGAGAGAAACCTAAAGTCAATTACATACTATTGTTATTAGAAAGGTGAGTAATCTGCATTATTGCAGGCACCTCTCTCTTCCTTCATGGTGAAGAAGTGGGTGAGGGGGAAAAAGCAAAGCTTATGGATCAAGACCAGAGGAGCAAAATATTGGATACAAGCTGCTTAAATGTGTTTCCTCTCATGTGTGTCTGGTCAGCTACAGAAACAAGGTGAGGAGCTCTGTCTTTGGGGAGGAGGTCAAAGCAGAGCCTCTGCTCTCCCAAACTGAAATTAGATTACAGATGCAATTTTGGGTACCTGATCAGAATGCCACCAAGGTATCAGCGTTTTGAACAGAACCCTGAAGTTGCTTGAAGGACTGCATATCCTTTCTGTTCTGAAATCACCTTCTAATGCCTCAGAATGAGCAGGGAAGTTTACTTGATGAGGGAAATGTCTTGTTTCTCTATCTGGCTCTCTTACTATAGCAGCTTGGAGGTTTTTCTGGCACCTACCATGTCTAATATTAAATTTTACAGCTGCCATATCATGCCCATAAAATTGGGCTTTCCTACTCCTCATACTACCTCCAGTTTACAAAATGTAATGTCTGTGGCTGCTTTCCAACATCACTGGACATCATACATTGTTGACTGTATGATGTCAACAGTGTATGTTGTTGACATATTGCATTTTTATTACTTCACACTTTTGTCTTTGTGTTCTGAGAAGATCTCAAAATTCTTCAGAAGTAGCTGGAGACTTTCACTTGGCAGGGGGACATCAGGGTTTTTGTTGTGGTCTGATCTCAGATAATGGAAGCCAGTGGATGAATGGATGAATATCTGTACTTTATGGGTGTCATTTGGAGGTTACCCAAATAGTTTGATCTGACCAAAATCTGTACATACACAAAGGCAACAAAGTACAGTTGCTGAATTCTTAAGATATGGACAGCCTCTGTAAGGAAGTTTTCACACAGTGTAAAGGTTCAAACTACTCTATAACAGACTATTTAAACTCTTATTATAAAGTGTCCTAATACCTAACAATGAAAATAAAAGAAACATTAAATATAATCATTGCTTACAATTAGATGATTTAGATTCACTCATGAGATGAAGGTCTTCATTAGTATTTTATTGATAGTTTGTGGGGCTTTTCAATCTTCTTCATCTCAGCTGGTACTGGTGATGTCCTGCTAACAAGACAAACAGATAACATAAGCATTACCTGACTAATCTTTGAAATAGACTGAAAGATGTTTGAATGCATTGTGATTGTGTACATGTGTCTTACCTCTGCCGCTTCCTCTGCAGGGTGTTCAGGCTAAAACATTCCCCCGGTGCCTCAGCACCTTTGAAAGGTTCCAGAAGGGACCATTATGGATGGAAGGGAGAGACTACTGTCAGATTTATATCTAGAGAAATGTGCTTTTAGAGGTGCTTAGTGATAAATTATATTTGTTAGCATCTGTTACTTTTGATGGTTCAGCTACTTTTGAGGAAGTTTGTTTGTGTGTGTGTGTATGTATTTTGTTTGCGGTGTTTCATGGTGGGTCTGCTAATGGGAGGGCTGGTGGACTGTAACCGTAGACGGTCAGCCTGAAGCACTGAGAGACTGCTGCTGAGACGCCAGGTCACTTGTGAAGCGGGGTTGTCTGTTGTATGTTCAATGTTGGTGAATAAACACTCAGTGGCTCTGCACTTTTTCTCTGCCTCAGGTCTCTTGCTTGATCCAGACACTGAGGATCATTCTAACAGCTTGAAAAACTAGTTTAAACACAGAAGGAATCGTATCTATTTCCTGTTTGAATAACTGAATTAAGACCTGTGTGCTGTCGACGCCCCAGCAGACGGTGGAGACAATGTCAGACTTTGAGGGTGAAAACTAATAAAAGTGCAACCCTTGAGCCCAGGACACAAACAGACTTCACCTCATGGTGTCTAATGGAGCAAGGAGAGTTGAGCATTCAGGCTTCTGCATGGACAAAAACCTCCTGAATGATTTATTTAATCAGACTGTTTTTATCCTTCTAAATGTAAAAAAATAAAATAAAATACTGATTCAGGCAATTATTACGACCCTCGGCGCTCCGGCCTGGCTTTATGCATGCATGTGGTTCTTGCTAATATTTCTCCACTCTGAATTTGCCAGTTTGCCTCTGAAATAGATGGAGGTCATGAAACATTGATGAATGTCACTCTCCGCCTGCTGCTCCTCTGATTTGCATCTCTCTCATGGCACTGCTTCCCCGTTCAGAGCTTAGCGGAGGAAATGTAAGCGTGCAAAGTGCATACCAATTAAACTCTTTGTCTAATAACAAGTTAACTTGCCACATACAAAAATGTTTCCATTGTGAAGCAGACCAGCATTCCACCAAAAAGGAACATGCTGAGATATAATAATGCTGCTCGGGCCTGCCTGTCTCTACATGTCCTGAGGGCAGATTATTTGCCAACAAAGCAAAATGTTCCACCTGCAAGTCAGTGAGGAGAAACAGAACTGATGTCCTGTCAGTTTTATGCACATAATACACCATAATATAACATCTTTCATGGCAACCATGAAACTGTACTTTTAGAAGAATGCTAATGTAGTAAAAAAAAAGAAAGTATTACTTCAGCTCTGATCAAAAGTGCCCAGGCAAAGGAGGGCGCCTATAAACCAGCATTATTAAAGCAGGGATAGAAAAGTCATGACTTTACCTCTTCAACAAGCTTATCATTATAATGTCCCTACAGTCAGGTGGTTACAGACTGCCTCTCTTCCACAATGTGCTCCGGTTATCAGTCACAGTTCCTCGGCACGCAGGAGGGAGATTGCTTCCAAAAGGGGAAAGCTTTAACCGTGATTATATGCTGTATTTTTACAGTCGAGTGGATTTGAAGGAAATCTTTTGACATCCTGGAAAAAAAAAAACGGAAAGTGAATTACACATGCTACTAAGTTTGAAGAAAATTACCGAGGCTGAATGAACAATCATGGACCGCGAAGAATGTAGACATTTTTTCCTGTTCTCAAGTCATAAAATAATTGTCATATAAACAAAGATAATATAAGTAAATCCCAAAAGCAGCTTTCAAGTGATGATTTCATTTATGAAAATAAATTCTTGTTGTCAAAAACTGAATACTCCCAAAAACCTAATAAGGCCGTACACCATCCTGGTAACTCACATTCTGTCTTACAATGTTGTTTTAATTCAACTACTGGAGTGTTTTCCACTGTCTAAGGAGTTCACTTGGATTTCTCTAAAGTTATTGGTAATAGTTGTGTTAAATGGACAGGCACGTATGACAAATATTTGAAAATCATTTCATTGCAATTTTCTGGTGTATCTAGGCTGAAATTACATGTTTTCATCCTTCAAATTCTCTAAGCCACCAAACATTCCCTGGAGTTCAGCTAAATCCGTCATCAAGAAATGAAAGAAATATGGTGCCTAGATCAGGCCGTCCTCACACACTGGGTGACCAACTACTGCTGCCCAGGTTCTTTGCTGTCAAAGCATTTTGGGAGAGAGGCAGTTAGTTGAAGAAAACACATGTCAAAGCTTGATTAGAATTTGCCAAAAGGCAAATGGGAGAATGTGTGGTCAAGCAGAAGAAAGTTCTTCTGTCTGATGAGACCAGAATTTTGTTTTTTAGCCAACAGCATCACAAACACACTGTTACCATGGTGAATTCTGGTGGTGGCAGCATCAGACTTTTTGGAAACTTCTCAGCAGCCCTGAGAGCTGAAATGAATGCAGAACAATTTCGGAAAACCCATTTGCAAGAGAACTATGGCTTCTTATTTTACAGCAACACGACGACCTGAAATACCCAGGTAAATGTAAACTGTCATTTCTCTGTAAAAAATAACATGTTTTTACTTTGACATTAAAGGAGGTTAATGTATTTCTTTTTTTGCTTAAGCCAAATTTTGTTGATCACGATTGATTAGTAAAAGCAATAAAAAAAAGTTAAACGTCCAAGAGGATGAATACTTTTTAGACACACTGAAAGATTGCATTTCCCTTGACAGACCAGATTTCAACCTGCCATGCTTAACTTGGGACGTTTGAGGAAAATAAAAGTTACTTTGTTGAGATTCTTGGAATTCTGGGTCTTTCTCCCCATGTGCTTAAGGTAAAATTACTCATATGTGTTACATATAAAAGTTACACAATAATCTCAGGAATGCTACCTCTGCTCCTTCTAGATAAGCACGTGTAAAATAAACACAAAGTAACATAAAGCCAACTCCACACAAACAATTAAGTATTTTAGATCTAGTTTCTAGTGCAAATATCTTAGTAAGACAAAACTAACAGTAACTTGTTGGCAAACAAGTTACTGGCAAGTAACTTGTTTGCCAACAAGTTACTTACCAGTAACTTTTTGGCAAATAGGAGCTTGTTCTAAGTCAATAATTCCTTAATGTGGATGAAAAAGTACTATAGTGCCATTGGTAAGGAAATGTTATTTTATTTAAATAACACTTTTTCAGCAACAAGGCAGTTCAAAGTGTTTTACAGGAGGAAATACAAACAAAATAACAAAACCAAAAGAAAGACAAAAATGTAAAAGTACAAAACTAAATATTGGTTCCCCATGTTTAATAAGAATAAGTACATCATTTATAAACTAGTAGGGGTTTCTCTGGACTCGTGTTCTGATAAAACTCGATGTTGGTTCTCCATGTTTGGTAAGATTAGTGAGTACTTTAAAAAAGTACATGTTGGTTCTCTCACTGGGAAAAAAGTCTTGTAATAAGTTAAACAATCTGCCAATGGAGCAAATACTTTTTCATCAATATTAGGGAATTATTAACTTTAAACAAGCTCTTATATCGCCACCTTCCTAAAATAATTAGCAATAATTTTTTTTGCCAAAAGTTATTTTTTATTTTTTTTGCCTAAAACATCTTTTGGAAAGACATTACTAACCATTATTATTTGCTGAAAAGTTACTTGTAAGTTAGCTTTGTTTTATTTCAAGTGTACAAATACATTTGCTCACTTGGTCAAGTAACTGGACCGATATTACTTGGCAAGAAGACTTTGTGTTTCTGCAGTGCATTTGAAAACAGTCGACGCTTAATGGTTTTGTTTGTAGCTGCGGTTTATTTTTGTGGAAACCAGTCAGTTTGAGTGAAGTCTGGGCAGTGAGACGATAAAACCAAGCAGCATCCTCAGGGTTTGAAGCCGGCCCAGGCCTCCGTATCACCGTCTGAAAGCGCCACGCTGCCAGCGGACACACAGCGAACACACAGCATTTTGCTCCGTGTTGTTTGGAGAAGCTTGTTGACACGTGAAACTGTCCTGTGTGAAGCAGCGTGTCCCTGACGTAGACATCTGTTTCTTGCCGATACGTACAATTTCCCGGCATCAACAGTAATGAGAAATCATCCGCTGTCCTGGCGAGGGAGATAATGTGTGTTAACATGAAGTGGAGCTCAGCATTACTGCATCCAGTGCGGCAAAAAAAAAAAAAAAAGACGGAGGTTTCCCTGCAAAACGCCAGCCTCTTATTACAAGACTTTACTAATCCGGCCATGAAAATCCATGTCCAAAATGTGCCTTTTGTGTATAATCCCGACACAGTTTCTGTGGGATTAGGATTTAGCAAGGAAGAAAATGACTAGTGGGATGTAGCACATCTAAAATATCAGGAAATGTGTTCAATTGTTGATTTATCCTTCAATGTGCCTTTTCTTTCTTTCTTTTCTTTTTTTTTTTTGCTGCGTCACATCAAAGTGCTGTCCTCTTGGAGGGGTTGGGGGGAACCGCTTCGGAGATTATTTAATCAGAAAACTGTATGTTGACGTGCTCCCCTGCATGCGCGCAAAAATAATATTTGCCCGGCAGACAACAGAACAACCCTGACAATTTATTCTACGTCAGTCTAGTTCTGTGCTCCACGCTGCTCAGACAGGCTGCTCTGCATATGTAAGCAGTCATGGTAGGTTTAGTACTCCTCAAAGACGGGCCATTATCTTCCCAGGCCATCTGCTCCAGTCAGTGAATGAGCACAGCGCAGTTCAGACTGAGGAACAGAGGGAAGGTTTCCTGGGGGGCTGGAAAAGCTGCTGCACCTTATCCCAGCTCAATGAACAAACCAAATAACACTTTTTTTGTTTTTTTTTTTACCGAATGCCTGGGTGCATGTATTATTGACAACTATACTTGCCTGCTTTCATGCTGATGGTCCCACAGAAAGTAATATACCTCGAATCAAATACAGAAACCAAAGCAAAACGAGTGTCAACCTAAAGCAGAATCTTAAAAAAAAATAAAAAAAAAAACAGTTTTAATAGGTTTTAATCAAGGCAGTTTAAAAAGAAAAACATAAAACAAAAGAGAATTTTAATGAAAGCATTTTAATTCTTTATTTTATGTGATTATGTTTCCAGAAAACTGTCTCCAAACAGTTGGCTGACTACAGAATCTGTGTTGGATCGGCGACCTGCCCCCTTGTTCTACGTGTTGCTTCGTCCAGACCATCTGGACCCTCAGCGTTGAGGAAACGGTGATTTGCTGGAGGCATGAACTCTGTTTAAGTTTTAAACTGGATCTGATTTTAAGTTTGGGGCCACAACATCTTTGCCAGCAATGAAATGGCTTAAACAGTCCTTCAGCTCTGGCTTTAATACCTTCGTATTTGAAAGCGTGGCTGACACAACTGAATGGCTTCGTTCTTTTCGTCCGTTACCAAACCACAACCCTATTAAAGGCAGATTACAATTCTAAAACGTCACCGAAAATCAGCATCAGCGTTCACAACTCCTCCTTGTGTTCGCTGATTGGCTCAATTAAAATTTATCTGGAGAAATCCCACTCAATGGGAGAAATTCCAGATGGAGCACATAAGGGAGATGAGAATTGAGAGAAACTGTCAGAAAGGAATATTTAGTGGTGCGTTTGATTGCAGTCTTTCAAAAATAATTGCTAAGTCATTGTTTCAGTGAAGTTTTGTCTTCCTTTATCCACTTTTTACATTTACATTTTTATTTCTTTTCCATGAAGGCCACATTTAGCTGTGCGTTTCTGCAGCTTCTCCATTGGCTCTCGATGCATTATGCCATCTCTTTCCATGCACCAAAGAAAGAAAACAGGTGGTCCAACTAAAAATTTGTTACAAGTAATCAAATTAACTTTAAGTAAATGTATCAAGTTTATTAATTTGTCATGTTGAACAAACATAAATAAAGTAAGTTTGACAAACTTGATTACATGCAACAAATTTAAAATATTTTGAAGTTGGAGCTCCATTCTTTTTTTTTTCTTTTTTTCAGTATATCTTTGTGGTTTTGCAGTTATGCCATATTCTATTTTTTGATTTTCTCTACCTGTGTCCCTTGGTTCTTCTTGTTTGATCACTAATATTAAGGCCTTTTAAGAACAGCTGCGTTCAAACTGACTATTCATTCATCTTAAATTGACTCTGTTTACGTCAACTAACTAATATATATATATATATATATATATATATATATATATATATATATATATATATATATATATATAAACCCCTGTATCATTTTCCTTCCACTTCACAACAAAGACAGATTTTGTTTCCCAGAGATATGACATAGACTCTGTGGTTAATATATAAGTGAATATATGAGTCCACCTTATTATTTTGCTGGATACAGAGCTGTATTTTTAGAGATGTCTGAAGCCAACATGCTGTCTCAAAGGGAATACTGCTTTACTACTGGAACCCCCTGCACAAGTTTAAGATAACGCCACCATCCATCTCTGCCTCATTCTCTGTCATACTGATGTGAGAGGGATAAGAAAGAGGGGAAGAAAAAAGCTGACACTCCTTTTTAAAAACATAAATGATCACCAGTGCCCTCCCTTTACCTGAGAGCAACATGGACTTTGATTTCCTTTTTTTTTTTTAGAACCATAAAGCAAACAAAGCGGTGAATTACAACCGTGATCCATCTGAGTCCCTCTCATGAGAGAGCAACCTTATTTGGACTACAAGCTATTGTAGCTAACTGCAAAGCAATCCAAGTCAAATGTAGAGTTTAAAGAAGGAAAAGGAGCTTATTAATTTCCCTCAGGACTCCGTGATTCTACCTTGCACTCGTGCTCTCTCAAGACAGCAGCTCCAGTAAATAATGCAGGAGTGTTAACTCTCCAAACAGGTTGCTCCAGATATAGCTCAGTGTATTTTTGTGTCATCTTTTAGGTAATTACAGAAAGGGGCTCCAGTAAGCTAATCTCTTGCCTTGCTTGAGGCATCTCAGGGGATGGAAAACTGTTTTCAGAGCACAGCAGTTTGTCTTTCGCTTCAGGGCCAGGAAGAGAATGTCAATAGTTTTTTATGATTTCATTTAAATTTCTTCAATTCAACTAGCAGCAGTTCTATTATGTAAAAGGCTAAAGCTGAATATGAAGAGCTCTGGCTCTTGTGAAATGTTTTGCAAAGGTCTAGTTCCCCAGAGAGCCGCAGCAGCAGCCGCCTCCTGTTGCAGGGTCAGTTTATGTACATGAGGACACGTCACAAAGGGACGGAGGCTCAGTTATTCCCATCTCGCTTACAGTTAAGCTCTGCCTCAGGATTCAGATTCTATCTGCACTGATATGATGGTGGGGAAACAGATACCTAGGTGCTCTGGTGCTGAAGGCACACATACTAATCACTTATATCTCTCCCTAATCTCCCTCCACTTTCAAGTTGCAGGAAACACAGAGCTTAAGACATTAGTCACAGGCTAAGGAGAGGACATTGTTTGTCTGATCTGGACGTTTCAATGCAGTTGAATTTTGCTGTGTTGCTACAATGCCCTCTGAGCAGGATGCTAACAGAAGTTAAAAAAAAAATAAAAAAATCGCCAACTCTTTGTTGGAGAACTACAGCAAAGAATGGCATCATGGGGTCAGAGAAACATTAGCGGCATTTCCATAAACCATAAAATTCCACAAATGGAAATATTGCAAATAAATCTGTTCAATGGATACATGACACATATATCACAAAACTTCAATGGACACTTTTTTCGCATCAGATGAGTCATGTGATCAAAAACAAGAAGTAGAAGGAGGACGACGGTTTGTTCTGGTGTTTTCCAGACAATGTGCAGCTGGCTCCACCAGAGCTCTCACAGCATCACAGTTCATAAAATGATGTGTGTCATTCCAACGTGTTGAATCCGCAGCTCTAATGTAAAATCACAAACTGCAGTTTCCCCAAAACGTAGTTTGGGGAAAATATTGAAAGCCTGAATAAAATGCTGATGTCTCTGGTGAATGATAGATGATGAGCGTAAGCACCATGGATTCATTCTGATTATATTTCATATGACTGTCTATATATGTCTCTACCATGATTTTTAATGACTTATCACATTCTTATTCACATGTGATGTTAATTTAATTTCTTATTTAATGTAAACACCTTGGGTAACACTTTATTTGAAGGGGGTGAATAAGACTGACATGACACTTTCATCAACATGACATAACACCTGTCATGAACATGAATAAGCCTTTATGAATATTTATGACTGTTGTCATAAAACATCATTCGGCAAATTATGACACTTTTAATACAAAGTTGACATTATTCAAAATGTCTTTGTTATGACAACTTGACATTAACCAAGAAATCATTACTGTTTAAACTTTACCTTTAATAATATAAAGTTATCTTATTTTTAAAGTGCAATCAGTAATACTTTTATAACAAATTTATATCAGTAATGATTTATTGGTTAATGTCAAGTTGTCATAACAAAGACATTTTCAATAATGTCAACTTTGTATTTAAAGTGTCATAATTTACCGAATGACGTTTTATGACAACAGTCATAAATATTCATGAAGGCTTATTCATGTTCGTGACAGGTGTTATGTCATGTTTATGACAGTGTCATGACAGTCTTATTCACCCCCTTCAAATAAAGTGTTACCTGAAATTGTGTTTCTTCAACATTAGCAGAATATAAAAAAAAATTTAAGCACATTTGTAATGGAAACGCAGCTACTGGTTTACTTTTAACCCTGTACGCTGTGCACATATTTACCAGATGACCCTATATATTTGATGCATTTCTGTTCAGATTTATAATAACGATTGTTTAGACTCAGGTAGATATAGTTACAAAACGGATGGATTACACCAAATTATCCACTGCTGAGTTCAAATCTTCGTCCTGTGAAACAACCGAGACAAAGAGGACAGAGGTAGGTGTTTCCCCGATAATTAATCTGCTTTATAAAGGGCATTTTAAGTTCAGTGCTCAGGGAGAGAGCTGTAATACAAATGAACTGCAGTAGAATAATCGGGGCTCCCAGTAAAATGGGCAGCTGTAAAATGTGAGAGGAGCTCACTTAAAGTCATTGTGAAGAAAATTGGAATTAGGAAGGTGATTTCCCACAAATGCAACAAAAAAAAAACAACACAAAGGAAGGAAGGAGTTACTTTAGGACTAATCCCTGACATGACGCTACAAAAGAGTTTGACACTAGCTATACTTCCCCATGAGGATTCTACAAAACTACAAAACTTCAGTAATGCTGAGATCATTCTGCAGTCCTCACTCCTGTAAATCATGACATTTCATAAAATCTCCTCAAGCACAGAATGTCGCCTTTTTAATCTCAACCCATTTCTGCATGTGTCTTGTTTAAAACTCCTCTGTTAATAATCATTTAACGTTTAAGGGACCTCTGTGTCTTTAGAACAGCTTTTGTCTTTTTTACTTTTTCCATACAGTGAAGCCTGAAATGACACAAATGTTGTGCAGAATTTGATGTGTACATTAGACCCTATAACATGTCTCATTTGCATAGCGCCGTGGAGCAGAACATTTAAAGGAACCTGCAGCAAAGGCAGTTAAAGTGAGTTACCAAATAGTTCATATCAGCAGAATGAGGATGAAAACAATTCTGTCCTCTTTTGTCTCCCGAATTCTATGAGAAGGATTTCAGATCAGCTTTGTACCTTATTTCTTCACATCAGGCCTCATTGCCAAACTCCTGGGTCAATAAGTCACCCTGGTATCAAGTCAGGTGAACAAATGAAAACAGTTTACGATCAGTTTGTTCCATCTACACTCCATATCCAAACATCATAAACTCAAGCTCATTCTCTCTGCACCAAGTCTTCAGACTGATTCATTATTCCCACTTAGACTGTTCATCTCAATTCACAACTGAGATGAACAGTTGTGAATTGACCACACCTCTCTGTCCAAACTAACTTGCCCAGGATACTATACTGATTAGTATTATCTGACTATTAAATGTTCTCCTTTCATCCAGACTTTTATGCCTAGAAGAAAAAAAAAATTATTCATTGGTATTCAAGTCCACTTGACCTGACATTGCATGTTCTCTGTCTTTGGCTATCACAATCAAGTTGTTTCTAAAGGAGATTTGAAAATAATTTGGGGTTTAATAGAATTTCAGAAATTGGCTTCGCTCCCAACACATCAATCTTAGGGACGAATTTCCTGTCAAAGTAACTTTGAATCAAAAGCAGAAGGGAATGTTGTACATTCAGAGCTTCTGATTTTAACAGTTAAGTACAATGAACAAAATCCAGTGTAATGTGGAGAACAAAATGTGATTTACATAGTGAAGCATTAAACAAAAAAAAATGTCTCATGTGTAACCAAAAGGCTGGTGTTGAGATTTCAAATTCCTAGTTAATAAAGTTACAGATGACAGCTTTCATTTAATAGCCATTTGAAAGATCCAAGGAAGAATTGTCTGGATAAATCTCTCTTCTAAATTGTTAAATCAAACTTTAATGAATAGATTCAGGCTTGGTGCCACTATTTTACTTATTCTGGTTCCAAGTTGTAGGATGCAAAGTTTTTTGTGTTTTCATTAGAGATAAGAACAATTCTTAGATATGTTAAGAGGATCGGAGTGACTTCTTAAGAAGGTGAAGGTGCAGAGGATTCAGCCAGCGAACAGTAAATGTACCCAGAATGCAACCTGCCTGGCACTGATGTTCATCCCTTATTGATCATTTATAGCCAGATATAGAAGATAATATAAATGTCCTTTATTATGCCACATGGGATGCAACTGAATAGTATGACATTTTTGATGTAGATGATGTGCATGTGTATTGAACATTAAAAAGACAACTGAGTATTTATAATACAATTGATCAGGTTTATTTAGAACATGTCTTCAACAAGGCTGTTCAAAGTGTTTTACTTCATAAAACCATTTTAAAAAAGAACCCATCATACTTTGATGATGCAAAGAAGTATACTTTATAAAACCAAGAAAATGATGGACGACACTGACTGACCATCCTCGTCATGAGACTGTCTTGGGAAAACAGAATGTCTTCAGTCAGAGGCTTCTTCAGATTCACTGTAATACAGACCGCTACAAGAGAGGCATCACTATCTACAGTCACTACTTAAAGAATCTGAATTGATATGCGTTACAACAACACTTAATTTCCTTTTGGGATCAGTAAAGTATTTTTGAGTTTGAATACAGTCACCATTTGTGAAACCAATAAATTACAGTACAGTAACATATCAATGCACTGCAGAAAAAGCAGATGTACAATAACAGCAGACACGTAAGTGTCAACAGGAATGTAAACACTCATTGAGTTTTTTGGGAGCAGTGATGGCTCTAGAGTCTGACAGCTACTGCTGGGAGGAAGGATCTGAGGTGACACTGCTTTGTTCACTCAGGATGCAGCAGTCTGTCACTGAAGGGGCTCTGCAGTTCAGCAACAGCTTCATGCATGAAGAGACGACATCCTACAGTGATGTTATTTCAGCCAGAGTCCTCCTGTCTCCCACCACCTGCAGTGGGTCACGGGGGCATCCTGGGAGAACACAACACATATACTTCTGCTTGTTTTGGTTCTTTGTAGGGAACTAACATTTTTCTGTCAAGATGACGAAGTGTCATCTCAACTGCAAACCCAGTATTCTGAAACTGTGGCAAACATTTGAGCTAAAACCACAAACAGCAGAGCGCAAGGACTGCCAAGCCCTTCAAGCACCTGGTTACCATAGTGACTGGTCCCAAGCCAGTGAAGAGGCATTGTTATCTTGGAGTCTGAAGATTTATTATCTTCCTGCTCCTTGGGCATCAAAAATTGTGTCAGGTGCTGCGTTTCTGACATCCTAACTGCGGTCATTAATAAACTCCAAACAAGAGAAATATGATCACTTTGTTTTTACAATAAATTTGTGAATTAACAGATTCTCAGTTTGAAACTTCTTACTTAAAAATTGTCTTCTTCTAGTTAAAAAAAACTGATATACTGAATTTGTTTTTGCCTTTTTTTGTAAACTTGAGTCATGTGAACAGCTTGCTTGAAGCTAGAATATGGAAGGTGTTTGCGTACTCTGCACTGCGAGTCATCTGCAGCCGTTTGGCTTTAATACCTTCTCTGCTTAGGTCTGCAAACAGGTTAGACTGCATCCTTGGAAAGGTACAATTCCCTCTCCTATGCTTAGCAATTTCAGATTATATTAAATTCCCACTGCGTGGTGGATTTAATCTGTTGTTCAGGGGCTAGAGGTCCCTCACTATACCACTATATAAGGTCTATAAGGCAGAAGGACCTGACCACGCTAGGCAGGACTGCAAACACTTTGCGAGATCAAAGCAGTGGAAGCCGCCCAGGGCATCACCTGACCTGAATTCAATTAAAGCTTTACAGGCAGATCAGAGAGCAAGTCTATGAAAGAAAATTGCAGCCACAGATAGCGCACAGGACAAAACTCTGAGAGAGAACAAACAGAGCATCATTTAAAGAAGACAACTGAAATATTGCACACTCACTCTCGAACACAAAAGGCTTGTTTTCTTCTTCCCTCCTTCCCTCTGTTCCACAAATATGCCCAGCAAGCCCATAGGTCTCCTTCGTTTACTCAGCCTGTGGGCATATGTGACTTTAATGAGCCAATGCTGAACGGACGTTAGGTAAGAATTCTCACATTCTTGCTCTGGCTCAACTGCCCCTCTCTTTGCTCTGGCATTTTTTTGGAAGCTCCTTCCCAGCATGGTGTCTGGTTTAGCTGTTGGCCACATGTTCGGGACGACGTTCGCTTCAGCAAAGTTTACCACTAAAACTCTAGATGGGGGTCACAAGTGCACATCTGTTAAAAGGTGAACTTGCAATGATAAAACAATTATGGTTCATCCATTTCCTTTATCGCCGGATCCCAGTGCAGTGTTTGAGGCAGCTAATTTCAACACACAGATTGATAGACAAAAACAGGATGTGATTGTTTTTGGTGATGTGCCAGATTCATTCAGTTTTTACTTCCATTTTTATTGTTATGCTTATTTTTAGTGCCTGTGCTTCCATTTGTCATGTTGCTGCTATCACATTAAACACACTGACGATAAAATTATTGTATTCTTTTTGATGTTTCTTTGTAGACTGGGACCAGATCTAGATCAGGCTTTTCCAAAGTGTGCTCATGGGCCGTTTGGCGCCCCTGGACTCGTTTTCTGGGCCCCTGATTGAAATTTGAGAATTAAACTATTTTGACCCACAATCAAAGGTGATGGTGTTTAATTTACTACAGAGATGGTATTTAATTTATCAGGACAAAATTGTAAGAGAAAAAAAAAACAAGTCAGGCACAACACAAAATATTAATCCAGCCTTTTAGCATTTTCTTTAATTGCATAGTGAATCTGACCACATGCATCCAGGGACTTTTACTCTAAACAAACTTTAATGCACCCAAATCTGCATTTGATTAATTTATTAAGCTTGACCAAACACAGCAGGTGTTTTCAGACAAAGTGACCTAAATCCTGTTCTAGAGCTGAAAATAGACACATTTTGTGTGTGCTGTTTCCCAAATGAGTCTCAAGTAATTTGCAAATTGAATATATTTTCCTTTTAATGATGCAAACCTGCAAAACTGGAATTTTGGCTCATCAATGCTATACACATTATTTTTCTACTTTAATTTATTAAAATATTGCATTCTGGGTTTATCCTTGAGCAGATAAAAGAAATTGACAGATTTTTTTTTTATATAGCGTTAGCTTTTAGAATGCTTATAGTTTTTGGACCATTTGTACTTTTGACTTAATGATTTTGGTCCATGTGAGAAAAAGTTTGGACATCTCTTTTCTAGATGAACCATTCCCATGTGTGGGGTTCCACAAGGCTCTATCCTCATGACACTTTTATTCATTTGTTCAAATTCATTTGTTAATGAGAGGAAAGGTTAGATCAGAATCTCCTCTATTTTAGTGCAGGATGAGCAGAATTTTTGTTGTTTTTGGTGGATTAAATGCATGCTTAGAAATTAGTACTAAACCAAAATTTATGAACATAAAGTCCACAGAACATAAATGAAACTTTTATCAACCATGTGAAGTCTTTTACTAAATCGGACTATGTAATGGAGCTGAATCAACTGAGTGTTCTTTTGAATCAATTTCAGCTAAAACAGACAAGAAATGTAAGAGAAAAAAAGAGAGATGGGGAGAGAGAATGAGAGAGGACAAAAACCCATTTAAGGAAATTTGTTTAATTTAAGTGAAATTGTGAAGTTTTAGGCATTTAGTAATTTTCAGTGGAGTTAAATTTGTAAGCAGTCTGCATTAAGGTTTAAAAGAAAATACGTTTTTGTACTGACTTAGTGCTGAATATTTAAAATAAATAAGCTTTTTTCACTCGCTGATCTTATGATTACTTTGCTAAAAAAAATTTCTGGTGACAAATTTGCACGAGACCAACTAATTAGATTTTATAGTGTATGGCCATCTTTAAGTCATTGCCAAAATAACACACACACACACACACACACACACACACACACACACACACACACACACACACACGCACACACACGCGCGCGCGCGCGCGAACGCACGCACACACCCCTACACACACACACACACACGCACACAGCACGCACACTCACACACACATTTTTTTCCATAAAATTTAGATTTTCGTTGCGGTGTCTAGAATTCTGAAAAGTGTGGCATGTGCTCTACTTTGTGTTGGTCTTTCACATGAAATTCCATATAAACAAAACAAAAAACATGCTGTCGTTATCTGGCATAAATATTTTTTTACAAGAAACTGCACATGCATGAAGACTTTTACAAGCTTCAGCAGAATCTGCGCAGCCACGAATTTTAATGACTCCATTACGTTTTAAACTATCAGCATGAAATGATCAGATAAGCAGAAAGCAGATACCATCCTGATATCACCGATGCTGTTATCTTCTCTCGATCCTGCTGAAGGGATAGCAGCTACACCGCAATCTTTACTATTCTCGTCTGCTTCCGAGCGCCTGGACGGATCGCGATATTTCCTAAATCACCTGAAGGTAGCAACAGCATGCCACCCCACCTGTGCCATTCTGCTGGAGAGACGCGGAGTGAACCACATCTCCTGCTGTACAGCAGCACTATGCAGGATGTGTGTGAGCGGATCGAATCTGAAGGACTGAGGAGAAACGGAGCTTCCTGCTGAACAGGAGGAGTCCGTCATGTGAGACAACCAGGATTTATGGGAGGTAAACTTTAGAGGTGGGTAAAAATGTATTCTGGTGTGATCTTTCTCAATGATTTTTTTTTTACTTATTTTTTTAACTATACTTTTTAAAAAGTTTCGACTCAGCAGCATCTTTAACAGCGCGTTTCTGGGCTTTAATCCGCTCGCCCAGAAACGCGCACGCGGACACGTACACTTGTAAACGCATGGAACGCGCGCGCACAGAACACTTCATCATCAGCGGATGATGACAGGTTGTCAAGCAAGCCGCGAGCAGCACAGGCTTTTCCTTCAAGGGAGGCATCAGCTGGATCTCCGCGGTCCGGACCAGAGCAGAGACACAGCGCCATCCGCCGCACAGCAGCTCCGGCCGGAAGAGGGAGATCCAGAACAGTCCGGGTGACTGACCCGAGAGGAGGCTGAGCGCGTCTCCGAGCAGCGATAATTGCACGGCATCACTGCAGGACGCGGTTTTTTTTTTTTCTGGATATGAGGAAAAAAACAAACAAAAAAAGAAAACAAACACAAAAAGTACAGCACATCATACAGCTGGGCTTCCGTAGACAGGCAACTTTTTTAGCAATTGCAATAATGGGGCAGCAGAATTTGACTGTATTGTTTTATTAATAGGATTAAATTGCCTTGTATGTAGATAGATAGATAGATAGATAGATAGATAGATAGATAGATAGATAGATAGATAGATAGATAGATAGATAGATAGATAGATAGATAGATAGATAGATAGATAGATAGATAGATAGATAGATAGATAGATAGATAGATAGATAGATAGATAGATAGATAGATAGATAGATAGATAGATATTTTTCCTAAAGCAGCAACAGGCAAATAGATAAACATTTTTTTTAAAAACCCATAATATCTAAAATATGATTACCTTTGCCACACTTCATAAGCATCACTTGAAATCGATAACTTATGTTGATCACCTTCTACTCCTGTATGGATTATTGTAGAGAGTCATTGAGAATGGGAGAAATTATTTTCTGAGGGGAATGAATTGAAAATACTTTGGAGTAAAGTAGATTCTACAAAATACTTGTTTTAATTTGGCAATATACAAAAAAGCTGAGTGGAATTAATATGGAAACCTTTAATCTAAAAAATGTAAAACATATGAGCCACCTGGTAATTCTCATTTGGGAAGACTGGCTGTGCTTTCTTTATAAACTTTGGCTGTTCATCAAATTAAGCTAAAAAGAAATGTAATTAAAATAGATTATGTTCTTATTGCCTGGAAGACATGCACAAAGTAGGCTGAATTGAGGTTACGGAGGAATTATCTTTTGTTTTAGCAGCATAGCAAGGTCACACAAACAATATAGAGTAAAATTGGGTTCTTTTATTAGGGATGTTAATTTCCATTGGAAATTCAAGGATTTTCAAGATTATCCCTATTTATACATTGAACATTGATCTGACTTTCATTAACTTCAAAAACTTAAAATATTGGCTATTAACAGATTAACAGATGGTGAGAGATTAAACGTTTAAGGCATTTAGTGAATATGAAAGAAAAAAATCTACTTTTTGGAGCCAAACAAGGAACAATTGGCCAATTCCAATCTTTGACTGTTGGTTGGTGCATTTATAGCTGAATAGTATGAAGTCAATGATGACATAGAAAGGGTTGGTTGTCAGTTGGTTAGCCTAATTCAATTATCACAAATTTACTTTTTTTTTTTTAAAGTTGGAAAACTTTAAAATATTTTTCAAAACAGCTCATAATAAATACACATTTAAATGTACTAAAAATATGCAGTAATTGATATTTTGTATCAGTTGTTACACTTTTGTATTACTAGACAGCATCCAATCAGGCAGGTTTAGCAATTGACAAAATATTCCCGGTAAAACTGAGCAAGGACAGTCCGGCGCCCGGGTCCGGCGCCCGGGTCCGGAGCGCCTTGCTGCTGCCGCCGCTGCCGGCCTGGTAAGTAGATCCGGACGTGCGCAGCGCGGAGAGATATTGGTTCAAGTGGAAGAGAGAAAGGAGCGAGTTAGTGAGCGTGGAAAAAACAGAGCCTGCCGACTGGTGGCAGAAGGAGTAACGGAGAGGAGAGAAGTCCACGTATTACCATGCGGAGATTTGGACTACAGAAACTTCATGCCAAACCTCCGAATCTTCGAGATTATTAATAATAAGAGAGGTACGTTGTTTCATATCCTAACGGGTTTCCCCTAATTGGCCGCTTTCGCATCTTTTTAAGGTGGAGAAAAGTTGACGCTATTGTGAGCTTCGGGCTGTGAAAACCAACCGCTGCTGCGTGCCTTCTCCACAGAAGTTTGCTTTGAACAAAACAAACTATTTATTTCCAACTTCGAGATTACAAACGCACATATTAGTCACTCTGAGGAAGGTTTATGCGCTGTTTGCTCCGGTGCTGTGGCTTTTTTTTCTTTTTTTAAAGCAAATCTCTGCCCAGCGCTCGACTGCCATCGTTCCAAAGAGTGAATGGGGAGAGTTGGGGGATGGGGTTAGAAATGAAAGACTTTCCAGGCACCCAACTTATTATCTTTAACTGTTAACTTTTATTTCTTAAAACAAAAGCATCTTAAGTTCGTTGCCAGATGCATTCAAGCAACTGCTTCAAATTACATACTTTTTTTGGGGGACTGGAAATAGAAACGAAGTTCTGTGCTTGATTTGAAAATGTCACAATGCGCTTCCTCAAGATGGTTCTTTTCATACCTGCAGGGAATATTTTCCGATTTAAGGTGCGTTTGCTCTCATACCGCGTCACTTATTAACCCCGCTGAAAGCTTTAATAACTAAACCCTAAGAGGGTGATTTGTGACACGCCAAACGTCAATAATGTAGGGTTTTTATGAGAAGCATTCTTGCGCAGACATGGCAACGTCTTGCTTTTTATTTGTCTTTGTATGGACTCCCACACAGCCAGGAGGGAGGCTGAAAAGCGGCTCCCAACAGTTTCCCAGCCGCCTCGGCGCTGATTTTTCTTTAACCCGTTCATGTACACAGCGTCTCTGTTTATTTTTTCTTCAATAATTTTCAATAATTGTAGTTTTACAGCTACCTAGGTAGCTTTCTGTAAAATCAAATTCACTTTAGATTTAGATTATCACCTGCAGAACATGAACATTTTCTGTATTTGCTTTGCTCTTTTGTTGTAAATGAAATGTACATTGTAAAATATTTCTTCTTGAAAGTCAAGCTTTTATGCATAATTCCAGTGACATCACAGAAGGCGTTAGGGACCTTATTGCAGTGGTTTTATTTATTTTTTCTTAACTTGCATGTTTTCAATCAAATGCATCTTTATGTTGCTTTTGATTGTTTATATTCCTTATGTACACCTTTGAGCTATGTGGCAACTTTGCATGGATTTTCATCAAATTATGCAACAGTCAAACACATGAAAGTGGTTTTTAAAGTGGAGCAGGGCATAATGGATATGCCAGATTACATTATCTGTAATCATACAAATGGCAAATGTATACAAAAACTGATTAGTAGAATTCTGTTCATAATCCTTAATGAATTTTCCATCTAATGTTGTGCTTTCCTTCACCGCTGCATCCATCATGGAGAAACCGCTTGTAACTTAAATGCAGCTGTAGTGCTCCACAATCTACATTAAAATGTCTAAAGAAACTGCTCATCCTCCATAATGCTTATGAAAACCAGCTGATCAAGCTTAAATCTGATACCTCTTGTGATGTCATCAACCCATGTATGCACAACACTATACAAGTATTTTCATGGTGCTTTTTAAAAATGGAACATTTTTAAAATCCTGCAGTGGACATCTACACTTCACTACCCAGCTTACATTTTATTTTTTCAGTTTACATTTTATCAGAGTAAAAGAAAATGCATACAACTTGTATCTTTCAAAGTCAGGAGTGACTATAAATGGTGTACTCTGCCTTATTTTAATTCCAAAATGTAAAATCTGTGAAAAACATTTCACCCCTTTTTGTTTATTTTGGCTATGATTTACACATTTGAGTTCAATTTAACATTGAGAAGGGTGCATGGTTGCTATCTTGGCAATGTGCTCATAATAGGCGCACTGCCAGCTCAGATCTGTCATCCGATTGGCTGCTCTGCTTCATCCTATTTCCACATGGAACCCATCAAGCCACTCACCAGCCTGGCCCACATTTGTTAAGTCATTTAAGGCAGTCTGCAATTGTTGTCGTTAATTGTAATCCCAGCTGATGTCTACTGTCTGTTGACATTAACATTTTTTTTTCTTTTTTCTGATGTTGCTCTGTTCCAGGTGGCTCTGTGAAGATCCCGGTACGATGATGGGGAAATTCTCAGTAGCACTGCTCATTCTGCTCTTGCAGCTCTTCTCTGGCTGCGCAGGAAGCCAAAGGTTTGCGAGGGCTGCCTCCATACAGTTCACCCACTCTGTTTACAACGCCACCATATATGAGAACTCTGCTGCTAAGACCTACCTGGAAAGTCACACCAAGATGGGGATCTATGTCACGGACCCAACGTGGGAGATACGGTACAAAATAATCTCTGGGGACAATGAGAACTTGTTTAAAGCAGAGGACTACTTGTTGGGAGATTTCAGTTTTTTACGAATAAGGACCAAAGGAGGCAGCACTGCCATTCTCAATCGGGAGGTTAAAGACCACTATATGCTCACTGTCAAAGCTTCAGAGAGGAGCACCAATTTGGAGTGTCGCACGAAAGTGAAGGTGCAGGTACTGGACACCAACGACCTGAGGCCTCTCTTCTCACCGACCTCCTACAGCATCTCTCTACCAGAGAACACGGCCATACGCTCAAGCGTGGCCAAAGTCATGGCGACAGATGCAGACATTGGTACGAATGGAGAGTACTACTACAGCTTCAGAGAGTGGACGGACATGTTTGCCGTTCATCCGACGAGCGGGGTGGTGACGCTCACTGGCAAACTGGACTACTCCGAGACAAAGCTGTACGAGCTGGAGATCCTGGCCGTGGACAGGGGCATGAAGCTGTACGGCAGCAGCGGCTTCAGCAGCATGGCCAAGCTTACCGTGCGGGTGGAGCAGGCTAATGAGCATGCGCCTGTAATCACCGCGGTAACCTTGTCACCATCCGATGCAGATCATGACCCGACGTATGCTGTTGTGACAGTGGAGGACAAAGACCTGGGACCAAACGGAGAGATCTCGTCGCTGAGTGTCGTGGCTGGCGACCCGCTGCAGCAGTTTAAGGCTGTAAGAAGCAGCCCTGGGAGCAAAGAGTATAAAATAAAAGCTGTGAAGGATGTGGACTGGGACAGCCAGCCTTTTGGATACAACCTCACCTTACAGGCAAAGGACAAAGGCACCCCCCCTCAGTTTTCGTCTGCTAAACTGGTACACATCACCTCTGCGGAGTTCCAAAAGGGTCCTCCGGTATTTGAAAAGGCTGTCTACAGAGTCAATCTCAGCGAATTTGCCCCTCTTCACACACCTGTGATGATGGTGACAGCTGTGCCACGGTATCCCCATCAGAATTATGCCTTTAAACACAGTTCTGATAAGAACAGATTCAGCATCAATGCAGATACTGGCTTAATCAGCACAGCAGGACCAATCAATGCTGATATTTTGGCACAATATGAGATAGAGGTGATCACAAGTGACAAGAAAGCAGCCACAAAAGTGATTGTTGATGTGATTGATGTGAATAACAATGCACCGGAGTTCCAGCAAACATCCTACAAGGCCAGTGTCGATGAGAACGTTCCTAGTGGGACCAGTGTGGTAGCAGTGAAAGCCACCGATCTAGACAAAGGGGAGAATGGCTATGTGACCTACAGCATTACCAACCTTAGTCCACAGCCGTTTGTCATTGACTACTTTTCCGGTGTCATCAGCACTTCAGAGGTCCTGGATTATGAGCTCATGCCCAGGATTTACAATCTGAAAGTCAGGGCATCTGACTGGGGATCCCCTTTCAGAAGAGAGGTGGAGGCATCGGTTACCATAACTTTAAATAACCTGAATGACAATAAGCCTTTGTTTGAAAACATTGACTGCGAGGTCACTGTGCCAAGGGATCATGGGGTGGGAGAGCAGATTACAACAGCTTCTGCCATCGATGCAGATGAACTGCAGCTTGTGCGGTACTTCATTAAATCCGGGAATGATCTTGATTTATTTGAAATGAACCCAAACTCAGGCCTGCTGTCGCTGAAGCGCACACTTAGTGAGGGGGAGGCGGCTAAAGTGTCGTTTCATAGTTTACAGATTGTTGCGACTGATGGCGAGCATGAGACTCGTCCAATGACTATGAACATAACTGTCATCACAGCACGCAAGCCCGTCCAGGTGAGATGTGTGGAAACGGGTGTCGCCACCATGCTGGCCGAGAAGCTGCTCCAGGGAAGCAAAATCCACAGCCAGACTGAGCCAGAGGATAACTACATGGACATTTATTCAGTCAACCGGTACTCCCCTCTGTTTGATGAGTCTTTCCCAAGTTTTGTTGAAGTTAGAGAGGACCTTCCTGTTGGAGCTCGGGTCATTCATTTAACTGCAACAGACCCAGACAGTGGCTTCAATGGAAAATTAGTGTACGTCATTTCAGGGGGAGACACAGAAAGTCGTTTTATTGTTGACATGGAAACCGGTTGGCTGTTGGTTTACTCTCCACTTGATCGCGAAACGACAGACCACTACACCCTCAACATTACTGTTTACGATCTCGGGATACCGCAAAAATCTTCTTCACGCCTGTTGGACGTGAAGATCCTGGACGCCAACGACAACAGCCCTCAATTTTTGAAAGATTTCTACTCAATTGAAATAAGCGAGAGCACACCAGTTGGGACCGAAATTATCCAGGTGGACTCAACAGATAGGGATCAGGCAGACAATGGAATCATCAAGTACTCCATTTTAGGGGGCACAGATCATTTTGCCATCAATGAGATAACTGGAGAGGTGACTGTGACGAAGCCACTGGATCGGGAACGCTATCCGTTTTATGTTTTGAAGATTGCAGCACGAGACCAGGCAGTGAGTGAGCCTCAGTTGGTGTCCACAGTTCCACTTAAAATTACCCTGGAAGATGTGAACGATAATCCTCCCAAATTTGTTCCTCCTAATTACTTTGTTAAAGTGAGGGAAGACCTTCCTATCGGTACTGTAATTATGTGGCTGGAAGCGCACGACCCTGATGTTGGTGCTTCCAGTCAAGTACGGTATAGTCTGATTGATAATGGAGATGGCCACTTTGAAGTGGACAAACTCAGCGGAGCTCTTCGCATTGTCCAAAATTTGGACTATGAGACCAAACAGGTGTATAACCTGACAGCCAAGGCTAAAGACAAAGGAAAGCCAATATCTCTGTCCTCAACCTGTTTCATTGAGGTGGAGGTGGTGGACGTGAATGAGAACCTCTACAGGCCTTTCTTCCGGTCATTTGTGGAAAAGGGATTTATAAAAGAGGATGCCCTCATTGGGACTTCTGTGATGACGGTTTCAGCTGAAGACGAAGACTCAGGACGAGACGGAGAGATTCGGTACTCCATAAGAGATGGATCTGGCTTAGGAATTTTTTCCATTGATGAAGAAACTGGTGAGTGTTTTTGTTATATAAATCTACATCTATTTATTAAACTCAGAAAAGTCAATCAGTTAAATGGTGTTGGTTGATTCATTTACAGGCAGAAAATAGTGGTACTTTTGTTTTTGTTGTATTTTATGGATGGCACATCAGATTTGTCTGCATTTCACCTATCAACTGCCAATTAATAAATTAGGGGAAACCTGCCTTCGGTTGCCAATTGATTGGTGCATCATTCAAGAAAATTTGGATAGTTGAGTTTGACATGTTTTCCTGTGTGAAACTTTGGTCTAAGAGTTTCCTTTTACAGGCTAGTTTCTTATTCCAGTCATTTTTTCCTTTTTGTGAAAGAACTGATGGCAGGAACACATGGAGCAGCTGTTTCTCAGACCTTTGTGTGCATTCCTGTGTAGTTACCTTGGTTGTAAAAAGATTCAGTTATTTCACTTGCTTTTTTTTCCCCAACCAACTTTTTATGATACAGATGGTTCTCAAAACAATTTTGATCTAAAAGTTTTCCAATTTGTTTGACTAAGGAAATCAACTCAAACTACACTCTATTCTTTCTTACAGTGCTGATTGCAAGAATTATTTTATGGATCTTGCTAAATTAATGTTAATACATGCTCTGCTGATTTCAGCAGCTGACTCAAATTAGGTCCAAATATAACAGCCTGGAATGCTAATAAGACCCCTGATCACCTGAGCTAGAGATGGAGGACCTCTTTAGCTGCCCTTGTTTTTCTTTTATTATTATTTCACTCTTAGCTATCTTAAAGTGACTTTTTCTTCTATTTTTAATTAAAGCTCTCTTTCTGCTATGCATATTTAATATCTGAATGAGGCAGTAAAACTTTATGTATAATATATTGGCTTGGCACTTGCACGTGCATGCTGGTTCATCTCAACAAGGAAGCCAGGAAAAAGCAATTTATCAGTTGGCTGCTTTACCTGTTTAAGAGACGGTTTATACCTACGGGTCAATTGAGATGCATGTGAATAATTCAACAAGTTGACAGGAAGTCTCTTCAGGGAAACGCTGTGTTAAAGACCTAGCTGATAAATTCAGCATGGGTTGAGTACTCCAGGTTGTTTGTGATTGTTTCTGTGATTGTTCTGAGATATCTAAAATGCAACACGATCTTGTTTTAAGAAGATGGATGCTGTGGTATGTAAACCTTGGACTAGCTATTGGATACTTGTGTGCATAATCTCAAAATCTTTCTGTTCAAAATCAGAAACTGTGGCATATGAGGTACTGAGTTACAGAGACAAGATTTCTAACATGAGACTGTATGGCCTCACTTTTTTTATTGCCGAGTGCTATTTCCAAAATCTGAACAGCTTGGAGTGTGAGAACATTTGGAAAGACAATTATCAGAAAAAGGATTTTTTGTGTTGTACCGTTTTATTTCTGGACATAGTTTTTTCAATATTGCCACAATGTACTTCTAACTTGTGTATGTCATATAAATATAAATTCTATTGACTTGTTTCATGTCTGATAAATGTAAAGTCCTAGAGAAAGCAGAGAGACACTATCTAAAGATTCATTATCAAAGTCTGATTTTTGACTTGCCAATACTGATCTTGGTAGAGTCCATTTTTTCTGTAAGAAGACAAAACGACAGAATTGAGGTTAATTTCTTTGGAAATTACCATGACGTGGTAGAGGTTAGCTATGGTCGGTTCTCAAGCTGGAAACAAAATATATTGATTTTTTTAGTTCTGGTCATCAGCCCATATCATAGTGCTCTCTACAAAATGCAGGTAAATAAACCAATACCTTATGTAACTTTTTTTTTTTGTGCCCCAATATTGTTCATTACAATCCACTTTGTGGTTATTCAGTTGACATATCAAAATCAGAGATTTAGACTTTTTTCAACCCAGTACTAATTTCTGGTTGTCTTTAGGTTGGACAATATTTTAGCTGATTCTGAATTTTTTAGAAATAAATTCAGTTATAAACAATTTCTGTTTATCATTGTAAGCAGTGATTCTGTACGTCTGTACGGCATCTGTGTAAACTTTGCTTATTTTAGTTGGTAAATTGGAAAAAGTACCAAATAAAAGAATGAAAATGATTCACCATATTTAATAGAGGTAGCAGTCTTACAGGTAACAAAGTCCCTGAGACTGGCAACCCACCAGCTACAGGATAAAGCCCTACCTCCTGAGCCAATGCTGCGATAGATGTGTTCACTCTATTGTTTTAGATGGAACCATGCCTAACTCACATTTTCTCCCCATTTGCAACATTTTAAAAGTTTGCTCAAAATTCTCCTAAAAATTTAATGAAAAAAATGCTAGTGAATATGAATATTCAGTGCGTAAGTTGTCACTGAACAAATAAAAAAATGATATATTGTATCAGTTGTTTTACGTGGATTTGAAAATATTTTTCTTCACAGAATTTGACTTTTAATTTTAGTTTTCTTTGAAGTTGGCTAACTTCCTTCTACTTTCAATTTAACCAGAAAGTACAAAATAAGCACAAAATCTCTCACTGGTTAAGTGTACAATTGTCTTTTTATTAGATGTAGGGTAAGTAATTGTAATAGTCAAACTAATTTAGCTTGTTGGCCAATATTATTCAGTTTGCCTGTTAACTACAGAACACGACAAAATTTATATGAACCACTTAATACCAAACACAGAAATTGGCTACCTGTAATTTCCCCTCTTAGTAAATTTTTCTTCATTTGCATACTACATTGTAAACAATTTCCATTTATCATTTTAATTACAGCCACATTAAAAATGCAAGGATATTTGTCCTTTAAATGTTCAAAACATGCTACACAAAAATGGCAAATTTCACCATTATTTTCCTTTGGAAACGACATAAAATTTTAACTACTGTTGGGTTTGATGAAACCATCACCATCCAATCAGCATTTGAAACCTTTTGCACATATGGTGTCGTCACAGATTGCAAACATACAGCATGTCTGGTTAGCCTCGGTTTTATGTCTCTTTAGAAATGTTATTTGACAAGCGAGACAGCAGGAAGTGAAGACATCAAAGGAGATGAAGGACAATAGCAATTTTCTACAGCTGCATTCTGTTGTCTGTTGCACATGAAAATCGGACTGCTGACAAAGAAAGAGAAGCAACGCTGGGAGAAGTTTGGAAGATGTCCTTGAACTGTGGCCAAAATCAGCATATTTGTCTGGGGTTTTTTTTGTGACACACAATGAACTTCTCAGAATAAAGTCAGGAGTTTTGGAACAATGAAATTATAAATGTTACATAATTTATTTTATCCTTGATCCTTGAAGTCAGATCAGGCACTTTCACAAGACTGAAAGGCCACATCTAGCATCAAATCTGCAGCGAGACACAAATTCTAAGCCCCTAGCTGTTATCATCTACTTAATTTCAGAGACCTTTATTAAGTGATTATCAAGAGGTGCAATAGTAGGCTTGTCTTGGGCTGGGTCCTGTTATTATGGTGTATTTCTGAGGTCAGCAGACAACTAAGTGCAGCCGAGGTGGCGATGCCACTCCCAAGACTTAACTAGATGAAGGGTGAGGTTTGTTAAAGGAGCCATATGTGTTTGTAATATACTGGCTGCTGCACCTGCATGTTGTGAATTTTAACCAGAATGGTTTAAAAGCAAAAAAAAAAAAAACACACTAATAAAATTTTTTTGAGAGAGTGCCCAAAACCAAACACCATCCAGCTATGAAATGTGTTTCCCAGCATGCAGCGGTGGAAGACGCATATCACCATCTTTTTTTTATTTGGATGTGTGTAATCATAAACACATGCACAGGGTTCCCTAGACAAGGTAGCAGGGGTGCTGGGGCAGTCATCCAACAGCCCATCATGTTTTTGAGTTAAAAATGTTTAACTTTGACAGGACATTTGAAAATATGACCATATAGTTATGTATGTAAGACATTAGCAATACCTAAAAAAAACAATTATGAAGTCCTGAAGAAGGCAAACAATTGCAATAAAAAAATGTTTTTTTGACTTGTCACTTTATTTGCTGAAGTTATTAGCATGTAGACCGGTAAAGACAGGAAGTGGTTACGGAGCTCTGGTGAATTAAAAAAAAAAAAAAAAAGACACCTGACACCATCACCATCACAAAAGACACCATCATCTTGCTGTGTTCACACAGGCTATACTATCTTGCCATTGTGCTTTCAATGTTTCAGTAAAGAGAGTCTTTAACCTGTCACTGTTATGGTGTATATAAAAAACTTAGAATAAATAAACAATGCTTAGCCTGGTGGGAGAGCAAGTAAAGCCTGGTGACCCACCAGGCTTACAACACACTGCGACAAAAACTGCATGCATATGTGTTTGTAAAGACCATTACAAGACAAGTTTAGTTGAAATGCAATTTAATTTCATATCACCATTTCCTAAGAAACCAAACCAGTAATCCATCCATCCATCCATTATCTAACACACTTGCGATGCGAGGGGTGTTGGTGCCCATCTCCAGAGGTCAACGGGTGAGAGGCGGGGGTCACCATGGACGGGACACCAGTCCATCATAGGACTTGAATAATGCTGCCTCATAAATAAAAAAATCTCTGTCTTTTGCCGTTTCTAGCTGTTCTGAGTGAAAATGCTTTCAACCTTAATTGAATCAATCTAACTATTCAACTATTCATCTTTAGGACATTTCATTTTAATTCACATTGACACGCCTTAAGGAAACTCTCCATGCGGTCGTCATCTTCTGCCGGTTTCTTGCCATCAGTCCGCCAGGGGAGCCAATAGCAACTGTTTTCCCAGACATTCCCTCCATTATTAAAAGCTCTGTGGTCACTGGATTATTGCCATTTTAATTTAAACACAGTCTCATCATCGCTTCTTCTCCTGCTGTACACCACATTTACCTTCCAAGGCTTCTCTAGATATGTTTGCTTCAAGCCATTTTCAATCTGTGAGCTACTAATCTTGTGGTTGACAGATGAGTGCAGTCGCAGCAGAGCTAAATTTAAGGATCTTGCCGCAGTCAACCTTAGTGTTTCAAAGTGTTTAAACAATGCACATGCAAACGTTTCATCAGAAAACAGCATCAGTTGGCTTAATTCTTAAATTGAACTGGACAGTAGAGTTCGGACCTGCATTGAGAGCGTGCTCTGCTTGGTTGATACTGAAAATTAGTTTTCTTTTAGGTTTAACCGGATAATTCTAATTGCGAACATTTGGAAACTTATTTGAAGTACAATTTGTTGCACATTATTTGACAGATGGAAGAGTTTGAATTCAACCAAAAATGAAAGAATTCCAAGATTATGTTTATATGCCAACATACCAACCTCAATTTGATATTTATAAAAGCTCATACTGTTTCCTGATACCCTTATAGATCAAAAAGAAGTGTTATTTTACAAATAAAAAATATTTGACCTGTTAGTTGTTCAAAGCGAATCAAGAGAAAATGTTTCACTTACCTTCTTTGATTGATATACTTACCTTATTTTGTAATGTGGGAGACCTTGTCCCCTCTAAAAATACTAAATGGCAATGTGTAGGAATGGAAGAATTTGTAGATCAGTATTTTTGCGTCTGACCATTTGTCTACATTTTTTATTTATCTTTAATGTTCACCACTTTCTATTGGTGGATACATTTAAAGACAGAAAATTGTTGGTATTCTGAGTTTTGATGCTCTAAAAGATTAAATATTAAAAACAGAAGATTTTTATCCTGATGGAACTTTATTGAAAATTGACTTGTAATAAACAGTTAGTGCAGCCTAATAGTGCAGGAAGTAGTTTTTGTGCAATAACTGCTATTCTTATTTAGAAGTACAATATTTAAATATAATTTTAGTTTCAAACTTTTTATGTCTCTTTTTGTAGATTTGCAGCTGTAACACAAGCACTTTCCCCCCCGAGGAATAAGTAAAGTTCTTTTAGATTTATAAATCACAATTCCGAATTTTAAGTTTCTATGTCGATCTACTACAGTGGAGTCCTGAAGAGTTTGCTTCCAAATGAGCTCTTATTTTTCTCCCTCCTTTTATGTCTCTTAAAGCCATTTTGTCAGACTTCACGTGAAAACAACCAATTTGCTGTCTGAAGGGCCGACGGCGGCAAATGAGCTACTAATCTTGTGGTTGACAGATGAGTGCGGTCGCAGCAGAGCTAAATTTAAGGATCTTGCCGCAGTCAACCTTAGTGTTTGCAGAGATCACAAAGGCAGGATGCATCAAACTGAGCTGAATAAGGAGAGACCCCGAAACCTTTACTCCCTCTTACAGTGTTTTACTTTGGGTTTTTGCAGGTTGACTTTAATTGATCAAAAAGAGAGAAACAACGTTCCTTTATTTGGAACAAAAAGTGATAATTTTGCATATTAAACCGAGTCCTCCTAATGCTGATTTTTTTATAGCTTTGCCCTCACCATGCAATGCTAAGCTAAGTATCTGGCTGTAGAGTAAGCCACTACAGCACTACATGCTATATGTAGGTCAGGTGTAATCTTGGAAAAGCTGTCTTTGCATGTAATGGCCTTGAAAACATGTCTGTTGAAAATAAGTTGCAAACATTTGAAGTGTTAATAAAATTCCCAAAAGCGGGAAGCAAAGAGAATAATATTAGATTGACCTCATAACTGACCCAGTTGAGTTGAACTTTTAACAGTTGTTAAAAGTAACTACTTTTAACAGTTATATTGTACTTTAAGTTTTTATTATCCATTATTCAGTTGTAATCCTTTTTAATTTTACAGCCCATGTTTCTGAGAAATTTTATGTCTAATTGTGCCTGGATTTTTATATCCACATTACATTTAATTTAATATCTAATGCTTTGTTTTTACCTCATTTGAAGTTATTTGTGTTGCCCTGGTTGGATATAAAAAATGCTTTAACATTACAGATTGACTAACAGAGTGTCAGCTGCTGCATTGGTTGAGGGAGATAACTGAGGCGAGGAAGAACTAGAGTCTCGTTTGTCATCCTGTCATTGCTCTGTGACTCAACAAATCATTTCCTGTATGTAAAGATGCAGAATGTAACTTATGTAAAAAATGTTTTTATGTATTTGCTAAAACTGTCACTGTGTCCTGGCAGTACGACACGAAACAGATAATCTGTGGAAAAAAGGAACTCCTCTGCCTTCTCCCTGTTGTGCTGCTGCTATCTGTAGACCAGAAAAAACGGTCAGAAAAAACAATCAGAGGCAGGAGGAGGGTCTTGGTGATGTCAGTCACATTTGTGAATGTGCTGCTCATTGTGCTAATAGCAGAGAAACAACCAAACATTACAAGAAAAATCTTTATCTGCTGCCATCAGTGGACATGCTAAGTAGCCTGAGCATTCACAGCAGACTCAAATGTAGTGAAATAGCTGTAGCAAAACAGAGAGTAAGGGGAGAGTGTGTGAGCAGCACAGACATAAAGGTGATAACCTTTATGTATGTAACTTATTGCAGCTGTAAGGTGTACGCTAGACTTTAGGACATTAACAGCAGTTGATGGTTTTTTCCATAGCTTTCTTTCAGATATCTGGGAGGCAGTGCACAGCAACAGGTGGGGGGTGGGTCACTGTTGTGTATCTTTGTACTACATGAAGTTGGATTGAATTCCGTTCTGATGTGGTGTCTCATTGAAAGCAGAACAGCTCCATACAGCCAGCAATAAAAGAATGCTTATCTTGTTGAACCCGGACAAGCCCCCACTCCTCAAAGCATGCCTGATTCATCTTGACACACCTTAAATCAGTCAACAATCCACTGATAAAGACTTTTAATTCCAGTGAGTAATCGTCTGCTCATTTGTCCGTTTACCTCTAGTCATTTAGTAAATCGTTTTTGTCTTACAGCAGCTTTCAAATTTAGACCATTTAGCTCCGAGTGCAGTAAGACGAGCTGATGTAAGCATCAAGAATGAAACCTACATAAAGGACAGAGTGCAGGGAAGAGACTAAAGAGGTGCCACGTCAGGAGAAGACCTCTTCTTTTTTCCATCTGTGGAACATGAAAGAGAGTTTTTGCTTTGTGAGGAGTTGAGCTCCAATTAATTAAAAGGTCACATAGCTACGAGTAAGTCCCAAATAAATAAATAACGGGCCAAGTTGCATATCGAGTAATTGTGAGGCAGATGCAGCTGCAAAGTCTGCAAACAACATAAACACATTTCAAGAAAATCAGGATTAACTTGTCAACTCTTAATCCTTCACCTTAAGCTCTGCTCACAGATTTCACTAGTGATGTTTTGGTTTGAGATACTGTTTAAAATGTTCTGTGACGCCCTGGGTTCTGCTTTGTAGCTGTTGCTTTTCCTTTGCTGGACCATTCTCACGTAGGAAAAGGGCAAACAAATGCTGCAGTGATGAGAATTTACTCTGAAAATGTAATCAAAGCTGTTGTGTCCTGGCTCGAAGTGAAATCATTGAGTGAACAGAGTGACCAGCGCAGAGAGCGCTCATTGTACATGAGAAGCAGATGCTGGCTGTATAATGCATGCACTGCCCTTTCTTCCTGGATAAAATATGCATTGGCCTTTCACTTGAAGCTGTTCGCAGCCTGCGCCGCGAAAGCTTTCTTTGTGAGAGCAAACCAAAACAGTTTGACAGGTAATGAGGAATTTCTCTTCCGTTTCAACATAAAATGACCTCTTTCTGCTTTATTTTCAAGCACTCTGTGTTGTACGGACTTCTTTCCTCAGAAAATACAAGTCGCTTCTCCTGCATCAGCTCGGTGTTTAAAACTCTGAACCGTCGCCCTCTGTCCCTCATCTTCCATTTATCCGAAATAAATGTTGGGCTGCAAAGTGGCACATGACTCCAAAGAGTCATCGCTCGACTGCTGTTACCGTGGAGATGGGACCAGGAATGTGCGTTGGGACAAAGTTGATTCTAGGTTGCTAAATGAATAACACACTTTCTCCTGTTAGAAGTATGTTGGACTTTCAGTCCATTAAATCTTTTTAAAGAGACATGGTTGCTGCCTGCAGCATGATGTGCCTCATTAGGTGTTAATTTACTGCCATGCTGACATTCACCACTGAACCTCATGAATACGCTAAATAATTATAGATTTAAAAGAACATCTTCTTAAATGTATAGATTATCACATATGTGCTCAGCCTTCTTCTTCATGGCTGTTGGTTCTTTTTAATAGTCTCAAGACGGGCAAGTTTAGACAAGCAGCTAAAAATAGATAAACCCATATCCGTGTGAGCTGAATGACATGTTCTTAGCAACCTTGTTATATTTATTGACCTGTCAGACAAAAAAATGTAGGCATCTCTCAAAATCGGAGTTGGCATTTCAGGCTTTTTAAAGATCAGTAATCAGCCAGAAAATGTCAATCAATAATCAATGAGAACAAATGCATTCACATTTTACGTTTTCATTTTAATTTTTTATTCTGCAACAAAAGATATTCAATTATTCCACAGCTTTTTAGTCATCTTTTCAAGCAGCAATAATGATACTGGGTGGTTGATCTCAGCTTTTAAATGTGGACTCAACTTTTCCTCTTTCCACCCTGCTGCTTCATTTTAAGAGTAATATGAGAGTTAGATATAAATTAATAAATAAATATTACAGTGTAAGAATAATTAGTAAAAAATGGTTGGATTATCCAATCTTTAGTCAATAGGTTCATCTGTAAATTTGACATGTTTGATTAACATATTTAGCTTTCTTCCATGAGACAGAAGCAATCAAAACACCATCTCTAAAATGAACTAAATAACAGGCTCTACATTTGTTGAATACACATGGACAACAAAGTACAAATTTAAAAACTTGTGTCTCTACAATTACACTTTTGGGGCTGTGTTGAAGTGATTGAGTCCTGTTATTGCTATGGCGTTGGCGGCAACCTGCAGACATCAAACATGTCTGTTATAAAAAGTTTCATAATACTGGTGTTTTTGTGTTTTGGGGATTTTCTGTGTTTTGTGTGCAGATTGGTCGATGGAGTGGACATAATGAATTATTCTTCCGAGAAACTATGTAATTGTATGGTGTTGGTGGAAAGGTTACATTTCATGTAATGCAATGATAGTAGAGATGGGTATTTATAGAGAAACAAATCAATAGAGACTGCTCTGTGCAGCTAGAGACGTCAGTGTTGTGTTGGGAGTGAAAAACAATCCTCAGAAAAGAACATAACTGAGATGTTCTTGTTACCAGAGGAACGCATTAAAAGGAGACAAAATCTTCTAACGTATTTTTGGTTTAGTTTCTAAATATCTTAGTGCACTTGAAATAAGACAAAACTAACAAGTAACTTTTCAGCAAAGTATAAGAGCTTGTTTTAAGTAAATCATTCTTAACATTCATTAAAAATAAAAAGCTCCACTGGCAGATTATTTCACTTTAACAAGACAGTTTTTCTATAAGTGAAATAATCTGCCAGTGGTTCTAGTACTTTTTTAAAATCAGTATTAAGCAATTATTCACTAAAACAAGCTCCTAACAGTTACTTGTAAGTTAGTTTTGTCTTATTTCAAGTATGCTGCGATATTTGCATCAGAAGGTAGACAAAAAAACTTCAGACTTTGTGATTTTTGTGTGCAGGCCGGCAGTTTGCAGGGCTAAGAGGCGTACAGTTAAAGCCGCTATGAAATACGGCAGTGATTTTCTGTTACCCAGGCTTTTTTCTTTCCAAAGCACACTTACCAGGGTTCCTTTAACAATGGAAGCTTTGTGTTTTCAACTAAATCTCCAACGCTATCTCAAGTGGAATTAAATACATTCTTTAATATGGAAAATCCATTCAGTCATTTTATTGCAGATGTCTATCAATTCTTTTCTTTTTTTTAATCTTGGCTTACTTAAGTCTACAAACTAATGATTATCATGCTCTCGTGGGATTATATATTTCAGAATTTCCATGGCTGTTCATATAAGGAACCTGTACTGGCCCCAACTAGTTTATGAACCCCCTAAGACTCGCCACACTGAATACTTTTCTAAAAAAATAAACCCAACATTGCTATAAGCGAGCTGCTGACAGCCGGTTTTTGTCACATTGAACAGTACCTGGTCATGCATGAAGTAGAAATGGCTGACTGATTCTAAAGGCCGTACTTTGTCTGGTATGTAGAGAGAGATTTGAGAGACACGGTTTTATACGTCTCTTCATCATCTGTCAGATTATCTCTTTGACCAATCCCAATATTCTGACCTTTCTGTGCCCTGCAGCCGGACCAGAAACGCATGCCAGTCATGTTACTCACATAAACGCTGCTTATGGTGGAGTAATGTCCAGCAGTTCAGGTTTGCTAGCGGAGCATTTGATCTGCTTAGTGTAGCTTCAGTATAAAATCAAAAATTTAATTCATGATTGTTAACCTGCTGACTGAATCTGCCACTGAACAGAAGTGGGAGGGAATCAGCAGACTTAATGTAGAGAGAATCCCATGGCTCACCGGCCACTTGGAATGAAAGTTTCATCAGCTCAGCACCTTCAGGAAGAGAGGAGGGATGACTTGGAGGGTTTGTTCTGGACAGAGGATGAAATGGGAGGGAAATCTGGATGCAAAAAGTCTTATAAGCAAGTCTAAAAAAACCCCTTAGAGTAGAATTTCATCTTCACTAAAAATGTTCTGCAGTCATATCTGCAGGAAATTGTTGGAGGATGACGGCTCGCACGTCTTTTAACGACTTATCATGCGAATAAACTCACATGACTTTAATTTGCATTGTTTAATGAAAACACAATTGCGAAAGAGTTTTTAAAATTAATTTATTTTTTTACATTAACATGATATTGACAACATTTTGCGTTAATTTGTAATGGAAACACAGCTGATCTGATTTGCTGGAGTTTCCGTAACTATTTTCAGTTTGCTGGATGTCAATGACTTTGTTTCTCCTTTGTCGTTGGATCACTTTAAACCAGGATATGATTGTTTTTTAAGATCTCGTAGCCTCCTTGATATTATCAGACAGAATCTGGTTACATGATTATTTGATTCTGTAGTCGTAGAATTGGACCTGATTAAGTGAAAGTAAACCACTTAATCACAGGTCATTTGTGATTTAACAAAGAGGCACATTTACTTTAACATGGTGCCAGATGAGATTTGTCATCTATCATTCCCCTTTATAGTTTTTTCAGATTTTGGTTGTGTCGTGTTCAAATATGTGTGATGAACCGAAACATTGTGACAAAAAAAGCAAAAAAAGAGGAAATGTGTAGGAGGATATAGAGGGGACTTGATGGCATATCCGCTCTAACTTGGGCCTGGAGAAACTTCGAATCCACATTATGAAACAGGATTTAGAGAAAATCCCAGTCAGGGGGGATTTTTGGCCTCAGTACAACTAAGGAGATGTATTCATGGAAACCACCGTGTCAATATGCAAATATTCTTTTGCTTCAACATTTAGTTGATACAGTAAGGATGATCATGTTTCAAAAATAATTCTAGATCGGACAATTCACTATGTTATCATTTTGGTGATGATTTATTCTGAACAAACCTTTGATGTCATCCTTCCCACCTTTTACCTGACCTTTGACCCCAAGCCCATCACAGTTTTACTGTTTTTGTAGACAGAGAATTTTGTAAAAAAATTAAAAAAATGGTGGAATGAAAGCACAATTAGGAATAGGAAAGCACAATTTATTAAACTTACTATTGAATGTTGCATGGTGACAATATTCTCCCTGGAGCAATGAGATGCTAACGTTTAAATCAGACGTGGTTAAAAAATGAATCCATCCATCTGGCCAAATATTTTATTGGACAGGATTTGAAATATAATAACTGACCTAATACCTCTTTCAAGCAACTCTTTGTGATTATGCACACGTTGATATTGCACTGACAGTTGTGATTAAATATATTGTGCAGCTTTAATTGAAATTATGTTGTGATTTGGAGTAAGTCTGTCACAGTGAGCAATAAATCGATACATTGTATGATGAATTAAAATGAACATGATCATTTCCATTTGGATAAAAGTCATTAAAGAGATGTTCCGCTTTAATTGAATGTTAACAAAAAGCAGGCACTTGAGAAATGCTGCAAAAATTTGACACCCATTACGAAGTAGTTAGTTTGCACTACCTGGCACTTTTGCCCGTTTTCTTTGTCTAAGCTGAATGATTATTATTATTTAATATGCAATTTTGGTATCTGAGACTTCAAAATTCATTTTAGTTATTGTTGTTTCAGTTGTTTTTTATTTGTTTTAATTTGGATATTTAAAATGTTTTCCTATTCCAGTGTTAAATGCCATTTAGAAATCATTGACAGGGTGTACTTGCTTTAATATGCCATTATTGTTGTTATTATTATTAGTAGTTGAAAATGGTCTCAAAATGACAATATCATTTTTATAATTTTATAATTTCTTAAATTTAAGCAAAATGTATTGTGAAGAACTTCAGAGAAGCTCAGTTCTATGTGAACAAGCCCTAAAATAATCACATTAAAAAAGCTTTCCCATAAGCGTAAAGTCTTTGCTTTAGATGACATTTTTCATATTTAACATCACAGAAGAATCTGTGATGTTAAATATGATCCTTGAATCCTTGAATTTTTCACCCATGTTAGGTATTTGCTGGTTTCAAATCCTTAAAACTCAGATATGGCCCGCAGATATCTGGAAACTTGGGGGTGATGTGAAAACCAAGCTGCAGGGTAATAAGAAGCTAAGTTTAGGAGTCCTTCTATTACACTAGGCTCAACAACGAGGTAGAGGAATTTGAAACATTTTGCCAAGGCTTTGGGAAGGGGGTTGGGGGGGTGGCGCGATACTGAGAAAGTTTATGCAAGCATGTGAGCTGGAGGCCTGAGAGGGCACAGGAATGTGGGGTAGAGGTGAGCAGAATGAACCGACGTGGCTCAAAGAAAGCTCATTTACCATCTTAAGCCCCTCAGTGAGTGGCGAGCTACATGTCCACTTATGTCTTGCAGCTCAGGAACTCACTCATATTGCACTGAGCATGAACTCAATTTTGAATTATTCTTTACTGTGCAGCTCCTGACATTCAACAAGCATTGAAAGGAAAGCGCCTTATTCAAAACAAATACCACTGCATTAAAATAATAGACTGTTGAGTTTTTATTGAATAAACGGCAGACTGTGTACACACAGTCGTAAAATACCTGCTGGTCCTGATAGCTGAAAAATCTGCTGGCTGTCTGAGGTCTCAACGGCACCGCCGCTGCGCTCAAGTAGCTTTGAAGAACAAAGCCAGAGGGAAAAGAAAAGAGAAGGGAAAAAAAGCGGAAGGCAGTCTTGGCAGAGGCTTTTGCGTGGCCTGTTTCTTTTTCCTTGTGGCCTTAGGGCAGGTTTTGTTCATGCCTTACTGGGTAGGTTAGTATATGGGAAGGATGTGACAACTAAATTCTTCAGATTCATCTTTCATCCCCTTTGTTAAAGACTGTTCCCTCCAGAAGGAGTTGCGGATAGATTTCAATATGTGCTTTTGCCTTCCTCATTTTTAACTCCATTAAATGTGTGTGAACAAGAAAAAAAAAAAAAATTGGGATTCCTAAAAACAATTGCAATCAAATGACAAAAATCGTCTTCTAATTGTTGGAAGTTCAGGATTAAGTGATCATTTGTATTTTGACATTTTGTAAGCAAAAACTGGTCTGTTGTAAAAGTAAAAATATTTCACAACAGCAATGTCTGCCACTGAAATCACTGAGCTCACAAGCTAATTGTACTTACTAATGCAAATTCACATCTTCACCTGGAAGATTTTTTTTCATGCTTTTTCTATTGATGTCTTTCTTATTAACATGTAAACTGACTTTTTCACTTTTATGTTGGAATCCATTTAATGTTCTGTCTTACTTCAAATACTGCATAACCACGATCACACTATTATCAGCTTTGAGTGGCTAAGCCAGGATTCCATAGATGTTTTAGACGTGTCAAAAAAACATTCTGTGACAGTATTTATTTAGTTCTACCCTACATTCCTTAATGTTAACATACCCTATGCAGTTGCTCTATCTGTGCTGATGAACAGCACAGGAGAATTTGCTGCCAACTGATCTTCATCTTGAACTTGACGGTTTACCAGCTGACAATAATACTTTCCAGTGTGGACGTTGCTGTGGTGGAAACGAGACTCACTGTCAGCTATTTTCATTGTCACTAACATGAGGATGGAGAAAACAAAAATGTCAGAAGCTACAAAGGAATCTCTGTTTTCTGTGAAGCTTAGGTCAACTTTTTCTAGGGAAAACATGACAACTGTGTTAGCCACAATTCAGTCACTCATTAATGTTTAGACCATCAAACTTTTAGCAAAATGTCAGTAAGTATGGGTAAAAACAAAAATATATTTGTGAAGAGAAAATTATAGTTTAAGAGTCAAAGTGACAGCAGCTTATCTCTTACAAGTCTTTGCTTTTCTTATAAAGGGTGCAGATCCATATATGAGGTTGCAGTGTTAAGATATGAGTCACATGGCATACAATTACAAAGCTATACTACTCTGTAATCTTCTAGACTATAGTAATCTTCCTGCATTTTAGATCTTTTTTTGTTTTAAAGTGGATTGATGTTTATAAAAGTGATGTTTTTTTATTAGAATTAGATTGATTTTAAAAGCTCATGAAAAGTGTTGAAAGAATGCATGACCGACACCAGAGCTTTAAGAAAACTTTGTATACATAGTTCTCTCATTTGCATGATGGTTATGCTGGCGCTTCCTATCGTTGCCATGGTGCTCTTAACATTATGGCAGTTTTTTTTGTTTTTGGCCTGGCTACATTTTGTCTTGCATCCCTTTGTTGAGAGAACCATAATGATGACTGATGATGAGATAGGATCCCAGGACTAAACGCGAGAAAGATAAAGTGAAGCAGCGGCGTAGAATAAATGAGCCTTATTCCCCTCATGAGATAAATTTCAGGGTTTTGTGACATGTCATGTGGAGTATATCTCTTTAAAAATATCAACGGCCCAAAGTTTGTGTGCATCACATTTCATTTCCGTAAGTTGGAGTGGGCAAACAAAGGCCGGAGCACAATTGAGATGCTCTTTGTAAGCTATCGGAAATGTGTTTTTATGGTCTTCTGGAGGCTCCTTATCTAAGCCACCAGTGACTGGAAAGGTCCTAATGGACAAAACCCAGCAACTGAAATTGAAAAACACATATCTGCTAATAATACTCTCCCATTCATTTTATTAGCCTCAGATAACAGCTCACTCAAACACAACCATAAATTTCTTTTGCAATTTATGGAGGTTATTCAAGTGCTTTGACTAACAAAGGCCTTTAAAGGAACATTGACAGGGCTTCCATTGTCTTGCAGATATAATAGAAATTTTATTATGCCTTCATGACTGTACTTTGTGTTTGTTGAAAAAAAAAAAAAACGGAGACCTTCAAGTGCAATGTTATCTGGGTAATAAACTGTTGTAATAATAGTGATAGTTTTTCAGTAATTTAAGAGCTTTGCATGTGGTGCTACGTTTCCCAAGGATGGAAAATAACAGTTTATCAGTTTAACCTTTGCAGAGGTTTATGCTCACTCAGACCTGACTCACTTTATTTTACTTGTATATATATATATATATATATATATATATATATTTTATTTTTTTTTCTGCCGATCGGAATCGGCAGAAAAAAACCTGATCGGCACCTTTCTAATATATATATATATATATATATATATATATATATATATATATATATATATATATATATATATATATGTCCAAGAATGTTACATGATAGTAATTAGTTGACCTGATTAAAAAATGTGACGGTGGAAAATTGTTGTAGCTCAAAATTTAAATGAAAAACGTTCTCTACTACAGTGATTAAAATTCAGATGATCTTTCTACATTTTCAAATCAGATGATATTATCTATTCAACTCCTTTAAAAGTAAACTAATAAACTATAAATTGTTACGATATATAGATTATATAGCTATATAGACCCTGAGAATCTTATATCTCAACCCATTTCCATTTATTGGGCTTTGGCTTCCTTTTAGGGCCAGTTATTTTTTATTAAATATATCAAACCTAATATCAAAAACATTTGAGTGGTCTCCTGCTGGTAGCTATCATTTACTGAGGTAAAAAAAAACAACTTCCCGTACACTAGACTGATGTCAAATGTTGCAAAAGGCTTGTATGAACTTACATATTGGTTGACGCAAAACATACAAAAATGAAGATTTTAACTGCAGAAGTACCAAAAATCATAAGCCGCTAGCAGCATTGTTGTTGCCATAGTGACTTTTTTACATTATGCCAGGCTGCTTTGTCTTTCATTTATTATAAGAAAAACAAACTTTTCTTGTTCCTTTTAGGACAAAGTTATGGAATTATGTTGTGAAGTAATATTTGTGCTTGTCTTATCAGTGATCACCCTGAAAATATTCCTGTCAATTGAACAAATTTTTATTGGAGGGTTGCTATGTTTTATATTCAGGTTATTTAGCAACTTTAATGTAGATAAAACCACAACATGTTCTGTAGGTCTTTCACAGGTAATGAAATAAATGATGTTAGGAAATAAAAGGATAAAGTGCAGTCACTGAAATAATCTTTTTATTTACCAAAAACCATTGTGAATGTTGTTAAAAATGTATGGAACATCAAAGAATATTGCACTTTTTTATGGGAACTCAGAATGTCTCCTGTTTGTTTGCTGCTGCTCTGGTTTTATAACACGTGATTTTTTTTCCCCCTGCAATTTACATATTTGTGAATTTGCCTATTTGGTCATAATCACTCCAGTTTCATATTGTCAACGGTAGGAGCAAATTCTGAGAAATGTCCTCTGTCTTTTCTACACCTACTCACACTTATCCGTCCCCATGCTAGCATGTGCCTGCAGAGCACCCGATGAGTGCTTCCCCAAGTGGAGTTGGACAGAGATAAAAAGCACAAAAGTAAAAGCAAATTCACTGACGTGAACTTTGCTTTTAGCTTTTCCAAAAGAAAGATCAACAGTCCACTTTAACAGTGCTGGTCACATTCAAACATCTCTCTTCGTTGATTGAGAGTCAGTGGCAGCTATAAGATCAGTAATGTGTGGCATCCGTCAAGCACGTAGCTGTCCAGTTCTGTGTCACATATGTTTCTTTCATGTCGGAGGAGCTGCTCATTCAGCAGTGCATTCAGCCATTGTCATCCCGTACCACTCATATGTGTGTTTGAAAGCTCTTTTGTTTGCTCAGCTGAAGGTTGGAGCCCCTTCATGGCAGGGAAATGTAAACAGGAGAGCAATGACTGGTAGTTGTCAATGTGCTACCTTGACATGTTGCAATTCCTTTTCATGTCCAGAACCACCTTTTTTGTCAGTTTTGTGTATTACTGAAAATAAGCAGTAGAGATATGATGCAAACTCCAAAGATGATTCATTCTTTGTTTGTCTTTATGCCCTAGGTGTCATTCAATTACAAGAACTGCTAGATCATGAGACGACCCCTCACTACTGGCTAACGGTCTACGCGATGGATCGTGGTGTGGTTCCCCTCTCAGCTTTTGTTGAGGTCTACATCGAAGTGCAGGACGTCAACGACAACGCACCGCAGACGTCTGAACCTGTCTACTACCCCTCTGTCATGGAGAACTCCCCAAAAGACGTGTCGATCATCCAGATTAACGCAGCTGATCCTGACTCGAAGGCCAGCGACAGGCTCAGCTACAGGATCACCAGTGGGAATCCACAGGGCTTCTTTGCCATCAACACCAAAACCGGTAAGATTGCAGTTTCAGCGCCAAAATTAAGACTATTGTTCACCCAGTGGTCGTCGTCCCGTGTCACAGGACGCTATCTCCATTCTTCAGCCAGTTACTGATATGTTTAAAAGTTAGCGACTGGCGCAGGAAAATGAGACTATTCACTTGCGTTAGTTTTGTAGAGTCTAGTGACTAGCATACTGAGGCTAGTCACCCACAGGATTGCCTTCTTCCTTTGCTATCCTGGATAAGATAGTGCTAACATTGGTTAAGCTGGTGTTAGCACCTACTACCTCCTTGTCACAGCAGACTATATCCGTGCCAAAGCCAGCTACTGATCTGATTAACAGGCCGGCACCGCTTACTACGTGTTCTGGGCTGGCAAATGAGAAGGAGAGTGCTAAGCTACGTTAGCTTTGGAGAGGCTGGTGACTAGCATCAATCATTAGCTATCTCCTGAAACTGAAGCTGCAATTGGGAGCCAACTTCAACTCCGCGTTATACAACATGTTTACAGATATTGTATGACAACCATTTTTCATGATAAACCTAGAGTCGTGGGTGACTGGTGGACGTGTGCTGGTTACCAGCCTATTGAACGCTAGGTGCACAATAAGTCTGCATTTTGGCGGTGAGACAGCACCATGGTCTCAGTGTCAGCTTGCAGACTCATAGCCATGGTTTTATGGAATCTGGGGTAAAGACGTGAAAAGCAGATTTCCAAGAATCCATGTACATGTGGTTTAATTTATTAATAACTACACCATCTTAAACTCCAGATGTCAACTCTCCTAATTTCTGTGTCAGCGGTCGTATCATCACTTGAGATGTCTGCAGATAAAGTGAACCTGAAATAGCTCTTCAGCTTCTTTAAAGGCCTTGAATGCAGCGGACATAATGAGCTCTTTACTGTGTGACATGGATCACAACTCCAGGCGACAGGCGTCAGTCAAGCTGCTGGTTGTTTGCTTTTAAAACTTTGCGCCGTCTGAGCAGCGTATTTTTACCCACAACAAGAGCAGGATGAACCTTTTGGAGGTTTTTTTCACTCTGACACTCTAAAATGTGTTCTCACATGGTTTTCTGAAAGTGATGTCACGATTAATATTTCAGTGAGTTCTTTTAAAGCAGATCAGGCTGCTTGTGTTTTGTGGTAGAGCAAGAAAAAGTGCTCTTGATAGATGGAAAGACAGACTTCTCTGATAACTCCACATGTATTTTTAAAGCTACGGAGAAGATATGTAATTTATTAAGACTTCTGGCTTGTTTAGAAAATGTTAACCTTTCCTGTCTGACCTAAAGTAGCATTTATATGATACATAGAGTGTCATAATGTCTCAAAAACCCAGCTAAAGTATGTATTACCTTTGTATCGACTTAACAGTTGGGCTTAAAAGAAGACGACTTCTATGTTTTCTCAGATTATTTATGAAAAGAAAACAGATTAATCAGAATTTTTAACAATTAAATAAAAAAGTTATAGAACCAACAGACAAAAATCAGTTTACTACACTACTACTACTAAAAAGTTTACTACACCGTAAAAAACCAAACAAAACGGTATTTTTCCATAAATTAGAGATGTTTTTTTTTTTTACACTGTATAAACCAGCTGATGCTACTGATTCAATAAAACAAAAGTAAATAAGTAAAATAAATCTACTGACTACTTATGGACTATAAAACAATAAAGCTTTATCAATCAAAACTGACCTTAGGGACATAGAGTTTGTAGTCTCTCAAAACCCCAAAAAGTTACAAGTAAGGCCAGAATTATTCACACCCTTGGCAGGATTATTGATCTTTTAATTTCACCAGCATATTTGTGTTGACTGGAAGTCAGATTATGGTTTTCGGCATGGCCAGCCAGAGTCCTGACCTGAATCTGACAGTTAATGCTGAGTACTAAAGATTAAGGTGATGACTGGAGGTCTTCCAAACTCAAAGATCTGGAGCTTAAAAACCAAAGATAAATCATTTACATACCAGTGAAAAAAGCTGCTCACATTTTTATACTGATTATCCATCCATCTATTATTATATACGCTTATCCTATTGGATTCACCAGGGTTGCTGGTGCCCGTCTCCAAGTATGGGATCTTATAGATTCAGAAAGTTGTTAAAAACAAACAGAACTTTACTCAAAATTTGAAAACTTAGCAGACACTTAACAAATTTGGAAGACAAAAACACATATTTCCCCAGTCACAAGAGCTTCTGAGGAAGGAGACGTCATGAGGAACTCTTCAGCCAATCAGAAGTGGTGATGTGTTTAAAAGAAAAAACGTTTGACCACAAAATCTGTATTTTTTCCACATCCACCGAGAGACACAACTGTATGTGGCTGCAAAGTATGAACAGTGACCTTCATAACTGTAGTCGTGTTTGTTTGTTATATAAGCAAAAATGGCTTGGAAGTTTGGAAGGTCAGAAAAACACGGATTCTTTTCAGATTCTCTTTCAAGAGAGACGCTCTAAAGTAGCGGTTCTCAACGAGGGCGGTGCCGCCCCCCAGGGGGCGTTCAGAGGACGGCAGGGGGCGCTGGCGGACATTTTTACAAAAGGGGGGCGCTGAGATTCCTCTGGAGGGCATTTGGTCAAAGGTAAACTTAATACCAGTTTAGACTTTGAGCAACTTGATAAAACTGTATTGTGTAACATTAAATCATGTTTAGCTGCAACTGTATCGATGGCAGCTCTTCTTCTATTCAGTGTTTGTTAGCTTTTGGGGCAGCTCCGCTCCTGCTACTTGCTTCTCCCCATCAGTTAAGCTTCACACCAGCTGATGACGTTGCTGTGATTCACTTTGTCTGGTATTTTTGTACATGTGTTTTGGCAGTTTTGTGATCATGTCAAAGCAGCAACTTATATTAAAAGGTGTTTTATTTCCGTCTGGATGCTGCCCGCTTCCATGGAAGGACAACAGAAAATTGCTCTTATAAACATGTAATTACTAAAATCACAATACCCTCACTTTGAATCCCTCTGAAAAAATGAACCCATTTAAATAAAGAAATCCCTCCATGGTGACACCACGATAGAGAGCATTCATTTTATAGCGTTAACACCGGTGCTGTAAGAGGTCCGGTATGAAACGGTTGTGATAGAACAACACAGCCCTTTTACATTTCAATAATCAGAATACCGGAATTGTTTCCGTTGTTTTAAATTGTTTATATCAGTCTGCCTTTTCCCCATTGATACATTTCTCGACCGCCCTGCACCTTAGGGGGTAAAAAAAAAAAAAAAAGACGTACGCAAAACTCTGAAACAGGAGAAGCTGGACATAAACGGAGCGACACACTAGATGTGCATTATGACATAAAAACAGAAAATCTGACGCTGAACGACGGCACAGCAGGTGATGAGTGAAGATCACTGATAGTGAGCGTCAATAGACGATAAAAGAAATGTAGCAACAGGAAAGAAACTAAAGTGGACATAGCAATAAACCAAGAGAGGATAATATTAATCAAATGAAACTAAATTGAAATGAATGAAGAACAAAATGCAAGAATTAACTAAGAAACTAAAATAAATACAGAGGAATAAACTTGTATGGCAAGACCTTTTGATAAAAACTTAATACAATATAAACAGACACTATTTCAAGATAAAATATAAAATAATATTGTTGAAGTGCCATGTGTTTAAGACCATATCTAGTACTGAGAATAAATATATCTTACAGACCATAACAGTAAATAACTGATCACTTATTTATGTTTTTAATTAGATTTGATATATTTATTTCTTCAATATTATTTTTCATATCAGTGTTAATGTCATGAGGCTGATGACTCCATGACACTTTCAATTTGACTCATTAGGATTTGATTAAGAACCAGATTTGTTCTTTGTAATTTCTGTCCAGTAAAACTATTAATCTATAAATCAATAGATAGGTCTATATAAAGATATAATCCATGTTTCTGTCTCATATTTGTATGGCATTAAAAGGACCTGGAACTTTGTTTTTTCACTGAAAGCTCTGGTTTGCACAATAAATGCCATGTGGGTGAAATTTTATGGATGATACTCTGATGTCCCATTCTCCTGAAGGCAGCACAGAGCTGCACCACCAGAAACTGACAAACACTGAAGAGAAGAAGAGCTATGATTAATGTAGTTACAGTTCTGTCCATGTTTTAATGTTGCAGAGCTCAGTCGTTTTGCAAATAGTTCAAAGTTTAAACTGGCATGTTGTACATCTTTTATCTGGTCATTTTGTGGAATATTTAACAACTAGAAAATGACAAAAAATAAGAATATTTTTCCCACTCTGATTGGCTGCTGCTAGGCCAGTGGTTCTTAACCTTTTTTGCGGTACCGAACCCCCCAGTTGCATATGCGCATTCACCGAACCCTTCATTGCATTTTTTGTAGACACCTGTGAAAATTATTTCTATTCCCATGGCTTTTTTGTTCTCTAGGAAATTATTTTTGATGATAAATACAGAAACAAGCATGAAAATCAAGACATCTACAATAGTGACAGTAACATTAATAATAAAATAATAGTTAGTGCAAAGTAGCCTACAAATTCTTTGGTGGGGGTCGGTGAGGGACCTGGATAAAGGCTAGGGGGGCGCTGGCACAAAAAAGGTTGAGAAACACTGCTCTAAAGGCTAATCCAAAGCTTCCAGTGGGGTTAAATCTGAAGTGGGCAGGAGGACAAAGAGGCTGTGCAGAGAAAGGTTAAAATTACGAGCTGTGTGCTGCAGCCCACTTGGTTGAATGCAGCTGATCAGGAAGCTGAAAGCAGGAGGGGTGTGTGTGTGTGTGCATGTGCATGTGCATGTGCGTGTGTGTGTGCATGTGTGTGCGTGTGCGGAGAGGAGTGGAGGGTTGCAGAGCAGCAGTTGCTCCAGTTTGTCCTCGCTGATGTGTGTGGTCTTGTTTCTCAAGGTAGTCACATCAACAAACTGGAGTTATTTTTGTTGGAAGTGGCGATGGGAATTTTCAGACCAAATAAGGATTTATTATTTAAGTTACCTCCCCAAACAGACTTGCAGAGATTCTGCATTCTCCACGACAGACAGGAAAAGAAAAAAAAAGATAAAGAATAAAGAGACGTGAGGACTTTCCAGTTTGCACATATGGTTCGTGTTCTGTCTGCATGCATGAAAAAGCTCAGCTTAGGCATCCTGATAAAAGTAATAATAAATGTATATATCTGCTAAAAAAACAGTTTCAAAGCTTTTGAGAAATGTACTTAGGTTTTTCTGTTTATATTGAGAATCAACCCAGGATAAAATGAGATTATGGCATGAACAATTATTGACTCATATCTATCCACAGATATCACATTGTGTTTGGATTTCTCCTGAAACAGGCTTTCTTTGTTAGTGCTAACAGATTTTCATAAACCATCACTTATTCCTAGCCCACATATAGATTTCAGATTATGTAATGAAGTCCCTGCTCACTTCCACCGTAGGCAAAATCTCTTTACAGTGAAAATTTTAAATCTACTAAATCTTTTATGACTGTCAGAGGAGCTCAAAGGAAAAAATAAAACATAGGAGCAGAAGGATAACGCCTATTCATGCATGTCAAAGCATGTTTAAACTTTTATCTGCGGGATACCAGCGAGTTTGACTAACACTGGTTCACAGAGAGGAAGCCTCACCGAATCACTGCTCTCTCTCTGAGATTTAGTTCTTTTTTTTTTTTTTGCGAGTCTGCTGCATGGAGCAAAGTGTTGGAAAACTAAAGAAGAGGGTAACAAGTGCAAGATTTACTTTACAATGGTACTTTAGAGTCAGAGCCTTTTCACATTTAGTCATATTGCAAGAATTAATTCCACTATAACATTCATTTTTGGGGGGAAAAATTAATGTTTGAATAATTGTTTTTCCCCTAAAATATACTTATATTCACACCGTCTTTTTTAGCGCTAAATGAAATTTAGTTGCCTCATTAGTAAAGGTTGTTGGCCTGTGTGCAATTTAATCTCAGTAGAAATAAAGCTGTTCTGTGAAGCCATTAGTTAACATCAGAGAACAAACTTCACCATGACGACCCTGGAGCCCAGCGGACAGGGCAGAGAGAACGTTAGCGTTAGCTTCTAAAACTACTTCTCAAGGTTTTAACGTCTTCTAGCATCATCTAAAAATGGACAGAGCAACCCGACCATCATCTGAACATCATACAACATGGTGGAGGCAGCATCATGCTGTGGGTAAGCTGTAATGTCTGCTGGGTTGGGAAAGGTTATCTGAGCTGTAGTACAATGGTTTTAACAAAATGAGTTAGAAGCTCCAGTAAAAATACAGGCGTTGACTTTTATCTGTCATGTTGCTGCTGACTCACTGAATTTCTCCACTGAGTGACAAATGAAGGAGTCTGTGGTTCTGTTCTGTTCCATTTCGTTCCGTTCCGACTCCTGTGGCAGGACACTCGTCATCCACTGTGACTGATCTTAAATCTGGTAAAAATGGCTGCGTTCAAAGCTGGTAGCGACAGCTGCAGTTTTGTTGACAGGTGACTCTCCAAAGTAATGACTCAAACAAGCTGAATTCAGATGCAAATGATAATTTTCAGCTACTTGTAAAAAGCATGTTGCAAACCACACATCCTGTCCCTCCATTTCACAATTATTTGCCTTTACAGACAATTCCCCCCCAAAAAATTGGGGGTATGAATACTTTTGCGAGGCCCGGTGTGGGTTTACTTCTCCCACAAAACAGGGAACGATTACAATCATTTTTAAAAATGTATTTAAATCTGTGGTATTAAGCAACGTAAAAATAGTCCCAACACGTCCCCACATCATAAAGTCCATGCAGCAATCTCACCGCATATTACGCGTTTTTTTTTTTTGTTTTTTTTTCTTTTGGAAAAGATTTAAATTTACTACATGCATCTCTGTAATTACACCTTCTAAATTTGCATTGAAGGCACAGGCAGTGTCCTGGCACATCTACAAAGGGGAGGGAAAGAGGAAAAGACGTGCAGGGCTGTGTTTTTGTGCAGCTTCTGAAACTTCATAGACCTGTGTTCCAAGCTAAATAGATCTATCAAGGGCTATGGTCTGCTGCTGCCGGCTCTGCCCTCACATATATACAGCACAAGCACTTCACGCCTTGGGTGGTGCTGGTCAACCTTTTTTTTTATTTTATTTTCCCTTTACAGATTCAGTACAGCCTTAGATAAAAGTCTTTCTTTTTACCAAGCTCACTGAATCTATTCTGTCATCAAAGTGCAAGCCCAGCTCTTCGGTCATTTTTTATGTATTTCGTTTCACATTTTTGCCGGTGCCATCATTGGAAAATGCAGAACAAAACATCTTGATGTAACCTCGCTCCTAAAAGAATCCCGAAGGGGAAGAAAACCTGAGCTGCACGGACAGAAAATGATTCCATCAGCTGCGTGAATTAGCTTTTCTGTATCAGTTCCAGATAGTTGAGTCTGAATATTGTGCCAACCTCACTTTTCAAAAGATGAACCAGTGCTGAGTTGCCCTGCTCACATCTGATCCCCTCCAACAGTTGTTTCAAGCTCTTCAACCTTGATTTGACGCCTCAGGACCAATGTTATTACAGTTCACTAAAACTAACACATTTAAGAAAACATTTCTGTGAGGTCCACTAAATAAAAACAGTGATCAACAGGGAAAAGCTATGGCTACCTGGAGCTATATTGTGTGTTTATAAAACCACCTAAAACATACTGGGATTATGGATGCAATATCTTTCATTTTCATGTTTATGAATCTATTTCTTTTTGAACTGATGTGAAATTGACACAAGCGGTTTAAGTCGGCCACTGGCAAATTACTTCACCTCGTGTCAGTCTGCAAAACGGCAGCAGCTAAAGTTGGAAAAAAAACCCCAAAAAACTCAGTTCTCAGTTTGTTGTTCAACAATAATTGTAATTTTTTTTTCTGAAAATGGTATCTTCTGTTCAGAAGTAAACATAATTACAATGTGTTACTTTCTGAGTTCTGCACCTAAAATTAAACAAAGTGTGGAAACTGCTACTGTCATTACAAAATAAAACTATGATGAAAAACCCAAACCTGTTCTAACCCTGCTAAGGAGAAATGAAACTGGTATGTTGTCAGTTTATTGGTCTCAGTGGGATGTGAGACAAGTAAACTGATTTGTTTCTCAGTGCTAGTGGTTGTATGGACAGAGATTCAAAGGAAGATTTTAACACTTCGGGGGTGAAAGTAGAACAAAACACAAAAAGAACTTTCAGATCTCCGGCCCGCCTTCCGTCGACTTTTATTTTCTCTTCACGCCGACATGTCAGCATTCCGAGCTTTCAGGGGTTGTTCAGGCAGGTTTTCCACCTTCCTTCTGTGGGAGAGTGAGCAGCGTTCATTACCCGCTGAATCATTTCCTGCCTCCTCTGAAATGCCTCTGCTCTGCAACAAACTTTGACCCAAGGTTTTATGCCAGTGCACACGTCTGTGTTAAGATGGAGCGCCCGTGCAGAACAAGCAGTCAGAATCAACATCCACACACACAAGCACCCGCACACACAGCAGGAAGCTTACTATACCTGAGCGGAGGAGTTAAAGCTGTAGCAAAGATTTTTACAATATGTCTCCTATCCCACTAAATGCTCATTATGCTACTTCCTGTTATTGCTATACAACTCATACAAAAAGCATTTGGACTTCCTGTATCTACTCTAATAGCCCCAGTATTGACTAATTGACTTTTTCTAATAGATTATTATTAATTTATGATATGCAGACACGTGAGATTTCAGGTTGGTGCCGATGGAAACCTCACCTTAGATTAAAGGCTTATCGCTGTCGTCAGACTGTGAGGCTCAGCTGATAAGAACTCGTATCTGATCAGATATCTGGTCATCTATACAAGGCCCTTCTTAACTTTAATTGGCTCCTTTAACTCCAATCAAAACAAGTTTACATACACAATATGAAAGGCCAAATGTGATTGCCACCATTTATTTAGTTTCTATTTGCTAAATGCCAGAATAATGGGAAAGATTTTTTTAAAGGCAATTTTTATTACACATAGATTTCCTTAGTATTTTGTACCATTGACCTTAAACTGCTTGACTTGGGGTTTCTTCTGGGTTTCCTTCTACAAGCTTGTGCAGGAGAAAACACACACATTGTGGTCTTATCTGTGGTTTAACAAAGCAGTGGCCGCTGTCAGGGGAAGGGAGATAGGAAAGGCATACTTCCAACAACTTCCTGGTGTTTCCGGTAATTTGACAGCAAACGCTTTTCACTGTCCTCTAGAGACATTTGTTTGCTGCTAGTGGCCTTTATTCATCTGTTACTCAGCAGGAGAAAGGGAAAGGCCGTGACTTTAGCCTCTGTGTGCTGGACCGTTTTACCACTGAGCTACATGGTACCCAGGTTGTTAGTAATTTCCCCAATATTATAGGTTTTCCACATAGTGCCATTTTATAACACAATCAAGTAAGTTACTTTCACTTTTTATAAAAATGCTGAATATATCATATATGACTTAGTAAGTGGGCCGCACATAGGCATTATTGGCAACACTAAGACCATCATGCTTGTTCTGATTGGTTGTTTTTGGTTAGTACTGAGAAGGCAGAGGAGCTCCACTTTTTTCACAGATTATCTGTCTTACGCTACGCTGTCATAACATGGCGACATCCATCCATTATCTAACACACTTAACCCTAGTGGGGTTATGAGGGGTGCTGGTGCCTATCTCCAGTGGTCAGCAGACGAGAGGCGGGGTCACCCTGGAGAGGTCACCAGTCCATCACAGGGCAACACAGAGACAGACAGGACAAACACCCATGCACACACACACACTCACACCTCATCAATCAACCTGACAGTCACAAGCCGGAGTACCCGGAGAGAACACATGCATGCAAAGGGAGAGCATATAGAGTCCATGAAGAAAGACTCCGCCCCGGGAATCAAACACAGGAGGCAACAGTGGCAGTTTTAACAAATACGTAAGAAACATATTTTTCATAGAAGTTACATATGGCAGCTTTAACTGCTGTCTTTCAAGAAAAAAAATGAATGCAGGTAAAGTTCAGTTCCACTGCAAACAGTTAGTCTCTTTTGACACTGTTCATTTTATTATTACCTGAATGTATTTATAAAGGTGTCCAATGTAGCCTATGCAGACCTGCTTGTTGGTAGTAATCAATGTCTCTGAAGGGGGGATTAGTCTAGCAGCCAAGTATTGCACAATAAAAGTGAACTTTCAGCATTTCCTGGTTGACTGCATTTAATAAAAAAGAAAAAAAGAAAGAAAGAAAGAAAAGCAACTCCTACCACAACGGTTTGGGTTGGTTTTGGGTTTGCATTAGTCTACCACTGACTGATTTTTGCACCACATGGAAATGTGTGCAACTCTTAACGTTGCTAATCACAGTGACAGTGTGCCAAGACAAAGTACACCAACGACCTCCAGGATGCCCAGATCCCCCTCAGGTCTCCAGCTGAACACTCGCGGTAGCGCTGGAGGACATGGTGGAGAGTGCCACTGTTCCTTCACTGTTGTTTTACTCCCCGTCTCAAACCAGCATGGCTGTAATTACTGTCAGCCCAAGTCTCTCTGTGTGTGTGTACGTGTGTGTTCTTCTTTGGTCAGCTCTGGCTCTAAAACCAGTTATTTCATGGTACTTTAACGTTTAGGTAGTGACAGAAAGGTATGCACCTTTATTGACTGGGGCAACAGTTGCCAACAGAGTCCTGAGTCCTTCTCTGGTGACTGTCTAGCTAGCTTGGCTGGATTAATAACATCTTGGGGAGTTTAGCTGTGAATAATTTCCCGAAAGCAATATCAGTAGTTGAATATTACAGATCCTCCAGTAGTACATAAAGGAGCCAGCTGGTAGCATATCAAGCAAAAACGCACCAATGGCCAACACGAGTATATCAAGCCAAAACACGGGCTTGGTTTACAGCAGCCACAAAATCAGGATTTCATTTCTGACTCGACTGTAACTGATTTTCCATTGTGGGGAACATGAAAGGCTGGAAAATAACCCACTGCTGCACAAAAACATTTCTGTTTGAATTTTTGTTTTTGTTTTGATTTGTTTGTGAGTCGACACACAGCTCCTTGTTTTCTTACTAAATATTCCCATATGTCCTGAGCAAAAAGAAACGCTCTCTTCCGTGGTCTCTTACGGAGTTCAACAACTTATTGTGTCATTTTATATATTTTTTAAATTTTCAGTAAAATGCAATATTTCAGTCCAATTTATTTGCCTTCACTTTGTTCGAAAAAGGTTTCTGATTCATGCTCCTTTGTTGTGGCTTTTAGGATTAGCTTGACAGAAACCTCAGTACACCTTCAACAGAATTCAAGCTTCACAATAATAATAAAAAAAAATTTTTTTTTTGTCCTCAAAAATATTCAAACTCAGCAAATTCAGTGACGGCCATGCTAGGCTGGTTTCAGTTAAAAGTTGCTTGCATTGGCCTCACAATCAATCTCAAAAGACAGAAATAAAAGCGTAGCATTCATCGAGTGGGCTAGTTCTCCAGCTCAACATTTCACCTGTTTTTTTTTCTGTAAAGTTGTTGATTATACTGCAAGTGTCCCTCGCCAAACTGGGAGAACAGCACGGTACAGTGTAACTACCAGCAGATGAATTTACCCAAGGAAGGAATTTGGCTCCAAAATGTTACAAAAACTGCCTAAGTGCTTTTGTTTAGCAGCTTAATGATACAGCTAGAGCACCATGCCAAGGTCAAACATATTTAAATAAGAATTTGGGAAAAACTAATAGCATTTTCTTTTCTTCAAAAATCAAGTAAAGATTTCATAAATAATTCATACACAAACTGTGAAATAGCTTCTCATTTTAGGTTCACAATAATAGCTTAAACTTGACCAAAGTCTCAGTCTGACAGAAACTGGGTAGCGTCTTGAGTCGTTTCAATCTCATGGTTCAAGCTCTGCCTTCATGTGAGGTCAAACTTTTTCACCTGGCTGAATAAACTCAACAGTTAACTGGAGCACATCACATTAGTTCTGATTGGTGTGGGGTACCTCATTAAACCTCAACGATTCTGTCTATAAGGAATAAAATGCCTGATGGTTTGGTTAAGTTCCTGAAAAGCTTCCACTCTGTGAAGAACTCATCCCAGTCATTTTAAGATGTTTTAGGTAATATAAAAATAATTTATACTTTTCTATCAGATATAATGATGCTTAATACTTTGGATATGCTAGGAGGTCCACGTTCTATTTTAAACATCAATAAGCAATGAACAACTAGCTGTGTTTCCATAACAAATGTGCGTAAATCTTTGTCTATGTTCTGCTAAGGTCGATAAAACACAATTTCGCAATGGCAGTGTTTGCCTTCATTAAGAAATTAACTTTTAAGTCACACATTAATAAAATCAAAAATCATGGCAATGACGGATGTAAACGATTACATAATACACATTCGTAATTTAGCCATGGCGCCAGCGCTCATCAATCAGTCTGCGTTTTATTCAGACGTTGGCGCAACAAGCTACTTGTGAGCCAATATGTATGCAGCGTTTTGGGGAAATGGTAGTGGGAGATTTTACAGAAGAGTTTTGGATTCAACACGTTGGAATGACGCACGTTTTATGAACTGTGTGATCCTGTGAGAGCTGGTGGAGCCAGCTGCACATTGTCCAAAAAAACACAAACAAAAATAAACCATCATTTTCCGACTACTTCCTGTCGTCTTCTTTGTGGTTTTCACCAGGAGTAACATCCACTTGTTGATCATACAACCTGTGTGACGCGACACTGTTGCGAAATACATCTAGTTTGATAAAAAACACCTTATTTCTAGTGCAAAAACGTTTTATTGAAAAACGTGAAATTTTTCGATATTGGCGTGTTTCCATTGAGCAAATGTTTTCTTTGTAATTTCAGTTTGCTTAATTTAATGGAAACATAGCTGCAATTTGAGAAGGCATGAATGCTTCTTCATATGCAGCTCTTTGTTCTCTGCTCTCTAACAAGATCTTATTTCAAACTCCTTCTCATCCATACCAGCGGCTATAAACAAAAGGAATATGCAACCTGTCATCAACACATTTCAAGTGTAAGCTACTCCAATCACAAGTTTGAGTATATGCAAAAAAAAAAAAAAAGCACTCTGCATTTTTGTATTTCGCCAGCTTCGTTCAAATTTTGTTTCAAGTAAAGGATCGACATGCAGAGTATTATTTATGTTTGTTACCATAAGATTTGTAGTTTTAATGGCGCCCACGTTAACGCTGATTAAGCAGCGGCTCTGCAGATAAATAATATATCAGATTTGGTGTGAAAAATGTCATCTGTATTCCGCTGCAGAGTCCATGTTAAGTGAAGAGTTGCCTAACGCAGCGCACAGGGGAGGCGGGAAACACGATCATCCATCATCTCCGGTCTTGCTGGAGCACATGAATAATTGGTCAGTGTGGGCTGTTTTGATGCGGCACACCAGAACTATTTGTTTTGATGATAATTCTCGAGACACTGTGCAACATGGCAAAGAATAATCTCAACGTGAACTACACATTTATTCTACATAATTTGTGATGTCACCGCTGGAACATCTTGTTTCCCCCACTGTGCTGGTAGAGTTTGTGAGGCTGGAAAGAGAGAGAGGAGAGAAGTGTTTTCTATTTCTCTTTATGTACTTTTTTTTTATTTAAATTTGTATTTGTATTTTACATCGGAGCTTTTGCAAAATATATATATATATATATATATATATATATATATATATATATATATATATATATATATATATATATATATATATATATATATAGAGGTTGCACCTTCAAGAATTCAATTTTTCTGAGTAAATATGAGAGGACTTACATCTTCGCAGCTCACTCTGAAGATTAAATAAAGCCTAAGACCGAGAGGATTATATAAATAAAAAAAAAGTGCGAGCAGTGCTGCCTCTCTCATATCCCTCAATCTCAGTGCAAGGCATGGTTATTTCTGTGGACCTATAAGTTGTGGCCGGCTATTCTTGTTGCAGGCATATGTGCCACTGATGGGCTTGGGTTTCCGAAATCCTTTGCTTTATGCTAATCAAATGCACTGTGGCAGGCATAAAACTCCGGTGCGGTCGGAGTTGGCATGTCTACTCTACACTCAGTCTCTACAAAGTTGCAATTACAGTGGGAGTGAGTGCTGAACGCTGCCTATAATGGAGAATGGAGCAATACCCTTCCCCCCTGCTCTTTCTGCTCATGCCTTGTTTGTGACTTTGGTGCAAAATTACATTAACAAGAAACTCAAGACTCCAGTTTGTACTTTCACTATTAAGCTTCTCTCTGGGACTGATGTCACATGACATCAGTCAGCTTTTTTTTTTTGTTTAAAACAAATGAAAGAAGTTCATTACAGCATCCAAACTAACAGCAGAACCTTTTCTAAACTTTCTGTGGTGTCTGATGTCTGACTGAGCCATCTATTTATTCAGCTTGTGGAGAAACTAAAAGTAGGGTGTCATGCCTGCACTGTTGTATGGATACTATTTGCAGATCTTTGTGATATTTCACACATGTCACAGGAAAGTCTGGCAACGGAGACGACCACAGGCAAAGTGCTCCCCCAGACTCAGACATGTCGCTCAAACTGATGAGGTAACCAGCGGGGTTCGGATTAGTTCACCCTACGGTGAGCTGTAGCATTGTTAAAGTTGTTTTCACCTTTTTTTTTTCAGTCAGATGCTGTTGCCATCACTTTCTACCATCCCAGTGTTTGCCAGCTGTTGTTCCTCCCAGACTTGGAAGAAACAATTAATGAAAATGACAGTGATTTCTTACTTAGTGGCATTGTTTTATAAAGCATGCTGCAAAAAACGACTGTGCCAGGAATGGCTGTCTGCACTTCAAGCACGAAAATTTTACAAGAGAAGCCTTATCAAAACTACTTCCATGTTTGCATGCTTTGTGGTGACGCAGTTGTATTTCACAGGATTGCAACAAACAGTTACAACATGTTTTCTTCAGTGTACTTTGAACGATAGAGGCCAAAAAATGCAGATATTTAAGCAACATTGTCAGAAATGTCATTATAAAAAACTTATGAACATTCTCACTTCAATCAAGTCAATCTGGGCTGAACTCTGGCAAGTTCTGGTTGTCTGCCACTGGGCTTTTTTTATGCTCACCTCTAAGCCTGTCACAATAAACAGTAAGTCAATTAATTCCTTGATAAAGTAAAAGAAACTCAATAATTTTCATTTGCTTGATTTATTGTTTTTCTCTTTTTTCCTCTCTTTTTACCAAAAACTGAATGATAACAGTCTTCAGTCTGGTGTTTTGGTCTCAACTATTCCTTTTTTAAAAGATCATTTTGTTTTCAAAGGCTTCATAATTTATTTTATTTGTTGTTTCCTTGATTTATTTTGGATATTCCAAATGTCTTCTAGTTCCAGTGTTTAAATGTTCATTTGAATTTAAAGTTTATTGATCTTTGATAATGAGTTCTTTGCATTTTTAGGCCATTATTACTATTGTATTACTTGAAAATGATCTCAAAACAACAATGTTGTCATTTATGGCTTTAAGTTCTGGGAGAATTTATTGTCCAGCAAAACTTTTTATCACGACAGGCCTACTCACCTCACTTAATAATAGAACGTTAGTCATTTCTTTTTATTATTTGCATCACTTATTTGTTTTGTATTTATATCTGTTAATGTATTTCCTTTGTTGTTAATTGTCTCCAACAGGTTTGGTTTCCACCACTTCGAGGAAACTTGACAGGGAGCAACAAGACGAGCACATACTGGAGGTAACATTTTATGACTGATATTTCCCTCTCAATCTTATTACTATGAGAATAACTTAGTTTGAAATTAGTTAATGTACAATCATCATAATAAGGGAAAATGGAAAGGTTAACATATTCAGCTACTTAGAACAAGGAAGAGAACCCTCACCCCCCCTCACACACACACACAAAATTGAACTGGGGAGCTGGGGATTTTCCGTCTGTGAGGTTTGGCCTTTCCAGGCCAACTTTGACCGAATGCCACATGTTGCCAAGCGAGAAGTCTTCATAGATATGCAAGAACAGTCTTTCAGGAGTCATTTCTCCTACCGATTTCCAGACGGGACAGAGAGAGAGATAGAGACAGAGGTGTGTGGGAGAGGCTGGTGACTGTTCCTTTGTTCTTTCCCAATGTTCCGTCTCATGGAGGATGGAGCAGGCTGAGACAGGAAACTACTGTAAACCCACCAGGCCAATGTCTAAACTTGTGGGATTTAATTGAGCACATTTCTACCCCCCCTCGATGCCTCCCTTCCTCTTTCACACCACAGAGCCAATGTTTGTAATTGCTCTTTTAATTGTGTTTCTATGGATGACAGAGACCAGATTGATCACCTTTTAATTATTGTTGAAAGCAATGCAAAGCCGGGATTTCTTTGTTACATTTAGGTTCTGCTGCCTCTGTCAGAGTTGTAGCTCATATTTTGCTCTGCTCCTTTTTCACTATACCAGCTAAACTACAGGACTGAGAATAAATATAGGGAAGTATACAGTGAAGAGTAGAGAAAAATAGTTTATTTGTAATGTTGTAGATAACATCACAATATCATATCTACTCTGTCCAGTAGTGTAGATTGCTACATCTTCCATGTGGGTAAAGTTCTAAGTATGAAAGGTAGTGGTGTTATTCAAGACCAACTTCCAACTTCAGCCATTTTTGAATCTTTTTGAATGCCATTAGAGACATTTGATACCAATGTTAAGAGGTATCCATAATTTGATTGTGATCAGATTTCTACTCGGGTTTTGAAATTTCTCCATTTGTCTATTTACTATTATTCCTCAGTCCCTTCACAAGCTGCCTTTTCATTACTAATATGCACAAATGTTTGTCTATATTCTGCTGATGGTAAAAATACACTATTTTGCAGTTGCAGTGTTTCCATTAAATAAGAAATAAAATCAAATTAACATCATTTATCATTAAAAATAAGTCATTAAAAATCAAGGCAGCGATGGATGTAAACAGAATTATGAGATATATTCATAATTCAGCCAAAAACAAGAACAAACAAACCATCGTCGTCCTACTACTTCCTGTTGTCTTCTTTGTCATTTCTGTCAGTAGTAACATCCAGTGGTTGGTCACGTGAGTTTTTGACTTCTTTTTTTTTAATTGATGTGTTAACATTAAGTTGATTTGTTTTCATAATTTCAATTTTGATTAATGGAAATGCAGCTACAGATGAGGGGTTCTCCAGAGCTCTGTCTCACTGTCTGGATGGAGATCAATTTCCCATAAAAAGGGGGAGTTTTCCAGCGTTGGTGGCTGTCACTGGGTTATTTTGCCAGTCAAAACAGCAGTAATATGCTTTTTGTTCTTTAGACAGAATTATTTCTGTTAAAGTTGCTTTCTGAGGTGACGGCCTACTCGCCACAACAGGACTTTGAGGATGTGTTTCACAACTTTCTCGTCCATGTTTGTTAGCTTACTGGTAACTGTAATGTTGTCCTAGAACTGTCTTTACTTTGGTGCTAGAAAAGCCTGCAAATTCCAGCCTCACATCATCTTATTGAAGCTAAATAATCTAAGTTTCAGTTTTCTTACAGTAGGTGTAAACTCAGGGTTTGACACCAGAAACATGCCCTACTTCAGCATTTACTCTGAACTTTTAAATGGAGGCTTGTATAAGGAGGATGTTAAGCTGTGAAAGAATGTTAAAGTTCAAAATGGCCTGGAGTTCATACGTTCTGATATGTTTAGCTGTAAAAGATATCACCATCTGTTTTGGTGAAAGAGCAAATAAATCCTTTATTTAGAGTGATAACTAGAGATTTAATGTTGGGTTTTAAAGCCGTTTATTCTCTGCGGCAGAAATAAAAGAACCACAATGACTGTGGGTCCTCAGCAGATTTATAGGAAACAAGACGCTGCTGCTGCTGCTGCTCCTGATGTTGAATCTGTGTTCTTTGGTACACACCCCAAATTTTGTTTATGAAATATGTATGCAGATTGCATCCTGTCCTGACTTTGATGTGATTATGATACACTTTCACATTTTGTTTCTGAGAGAGTCCTGCACAGGGAGGAGCTTCTGCACAGCGCAGATGGCTCAGAAAAACAAGTTCTGGAAAAAAAATATCCTGGGTTCCTAGTCAAAGCAGCCCTAATAACTTCTGTGTTATTTTAGGATCCAATATAAACTTTGGATACTTTTACATGTTTCAGTGTTCATGCTAAAAACCAAAGCAGACATGGCCTTTAGATCTGTCTGGGACTATGAACTATTCCCCGCAGAAGGTTTTTTCCTTGTGTTCGTTGCTTCTGGTTTGCTTTTAATTAGTATTTGAACTGTGCTTTACTTACTTATTGGTTTTCTTTTATTGGCTACTTATAATTATGCTTTTCTTGTGAGGCATTTTGTTTTAACTGAGGTTATTCTTAAATGTACTCTACAAATGATTATAAATTACTGCATCACAGAATTTTAATGAGAGATTTAGTTTTCGTGCATAAAAGCATTTTTAAAAGTTTTATACCACATTCCATTTAAGTGGCTTTGTTGCTCACTGTGAATGGGATAGCTTCAAGAAAACGAGTGATGTCAGCTTTGATGTTTCATTGAAACCATAGCAACTAAGGCAATTTGTTCCCGTTCATCTTGCATTATTTAAAATTCAACAAGAAGCTCTTTATGTTGCTATTTAAGAAACCGCTGTAGTTTTTAAATTATTATTTTTTTTATGCCGGTCTCTGGCAGAAAAAAGTCAATGCAAAGTGTTGCTGAGGAGTTCTGCTTCTACAGCGACTTGTTGCAGGAGAAGAAACTAAACATGTGGAGCCGTGTGGAACATGCGCAGCAATTAGAGTGGGGGCAGTGTCGGCATTGTTTGCACTAAATGCCAAGACGAGGTGGAGGGAACACAGCAGGCCTTCAGCTTTTATGATGAGGAATATGGGGGTTGGTAGCTGTCGTGTGTTTCTGTGTGTGTGAGAGAGAGAGAGCTAAAAGCAGTGGGGGAATTTCAGAAAGAGGCAAAGCTGCTCTTGTTGTTCCGGGTCTGGGCTCAAGCGGCAGGATCAGAGACCTTCATGCACAAGAGACGGGTGGATGGGGGGGTGAGTGAGAGGGGGTCGGGGGGGCTTGGTAAACAGCAAAAGTGGGACATGCCAGGACATGCCGATTACTCAGGCCTGGGACTGCAGGGAGCTATTGTGATGTTAAAGCAGAGGTAAATGGGCCGTTCACATCTGCTGCCTGGAGCCTTTGCCAACATGCACTCTGGCTGATTTAGCTGATATTCGGTATATATATATATATATATATATATATATATATATATATATATATATATATATATATATATATATAAATAAAAATATAAATGTTGGGAGACAGATAATCTGTGAAAAAAAAAAACTTCTTTGGTTTCCCCAGTGGTAACTAGAAACAGCCAATCAGAGCCAGGAGGCGGGTCTTAGCGCTGTTCATCCCCCACTGTGTGGCGCTGCTCATCCCCCCTTTCCCCCCTCTCTGCAGCTAGCAGAGCCTGTTGTGAATGATCAGGCTAGTTAGCATGACAGCGGAGTTGTTTCTCCACCATTAGCACATTGAGCAGCGCTGTCATGCTAACTAGCCTGAATATTCTATCTTTAAATGTTTTCAATATTTTTATTAGACATAAATTGAAAAATTCTCATTATAAACAAAAATAAAGGCTTGAAAATATCTGTGTGGAATTAAACATATAATAATTTTGACTTTGTGAGTTGAAATATATTAACTTTACATTTATATTAAAATCTTTTAAATAGAGGCGGAGTTTCTTACATCATTTTAGATCTTCTGTATTTAGACGCTTTACATACAATAGTTTTTCCAAAATATTTTTTTTTCTTAGATGTTATTTCTTAACAAACAGTTGTTTCCAGAAAAGTCTTCTTCCACATTAAAACGTCCAAAATGATCCGAAGCGCCTCAGAAACGACACCGGGGTCTGGGATGTGTGCTGCATGGACAGGTGTGGTGCTGCGGGCTCATGAAGCTTAAAGCATGAAGCTCAATGTGCTGCGATGACATCATTGCATTTAAAACCCTGTTTGTTGGTTAACAACCCAAAAACACAGAGAAAGAATTTCCAGACAGGCACTCTGGCTTATTTGGTGTATATTAGCTTGTTTAATACACTTAAGGTTAAAAATAACTAGCAGATCACGGCAAAAGCACAACACAGTGACAGCATTCCTAATGGTTCCTTTTTTTTTTTTTTCTTCTTCTTTTTTTAACCCCGTGCAGGATATCAAGCATCCGGAGAGCTGGAAAACAAATGTGTTTATAGTTTGTTTATCGTGAAATTTTCCGTGACACTGCGCAGGAAAAGCACAAACACCCTGCATCATCCCTCGGAGAGACATTCTCGTTCAACTTTCTTGTCAGCCGGTTTAATTGACTCCGCTCATGTGAGCAGCATGGACAGCTGCAGACACTGCGAGAAAAGCAGAAACACATTACTTTAGTAGTTGAAAGTATGGCAGCAAATGGTGTGTGTGTGTGGCTCCGGAGTGCTGACTGTTTTAGTAAAGTACTTAGCAGATGGTTTTAAATGACTGTGACATTTGTTCCTTCACTTAAATTGTTTTTGTTTTTTTTCTCAGCTCAGAGCTGGAAATGGTGGCACTTCTTCCAGCGCCCAGTAATCCCTGATCCCATTTTTCTGTTGGACTTAGTTTTGTTTGTTTAGGTCAGCCTGTGACTCCTTTTCTGTTCAGTAAGCTTCAGGGATTGTAAGCTCATCTGACAAAAGTCACGATGACGTGGTGAATCATTGTTCCTAAAAAACAAAACAAAAAAAAAGCCTTACAGAGCAACTATCAACATATGACTTCAGTCAAGGCTCTATAAAGGATTTTTTTTTTTTTTATTATTTTCACATTGTCTTTTATCCGGAGCACTTCAGAGGTTGAGCAACCTCCGGTCTTTAACTGAGAGCAATAAGTCACTTTGTTTACTTTCAGCTCAGCATCGGCTCAGCAGAGTGAGTGCAGCTGGAGCTGCAATTATGAATATGAACCAGTTTCATACCTCTGATAGATTTAGGCTTAAAATCATTTTAAGTAAACCAAAAAGTTGATACCTTAGATGATAGCAAAAAGAAATATCAGTTTTAGCTTCTTTTTGCCTTTATTAAAAACTAGCAGGGTGAACATTATTCAATAATCAATGGAAACATCTCGGTTTTCATCCCCTCATCCTGCATGTTTTCACTGCTATTATAAAGATTTATCCTTTGTGATGAGCTCCAGGTCACTGAGGTTGGAGTGCCTCCTAGTCATCACCCTAATCTTTAGTTTCCTTGTCAGATTCTCAGATTCTCTGTCAAATCAAGTCTCTGGTTGGGCGACTCCAAAACATTAAAAATAAACATTAATATCAATTGTTAGTCAGACTAAATTTAACAGACTACTTCTACATCTTCCAGAGGCATGAATAATTCTAATCTTTTGTTTTATTAATGTTACAACAACACAGCCTACTTTCAATCGTCCAAAATGTATAAAAATAAAATCATGGTAAATTTTCTTTTTCCAGATTAACTGTATGGATAACAGATTTATTACAAATCAATGAACTGTTTATTCGGACAACAAAGGAATAAGATACTCTTTGTTTGATCTTTGTTTGTTTGATAGAATACACATCTATTTCATATTAATTTTTATTTTGATGGATACTTATTTATTTAATTTAACTTATTTTATATTGCATACTTAATTCTAAAAAGTTTTTTTTTTGCTCCTGGGACTTGATTATTTTTTTTTTTTTATATATATATTTTTTTGATTTTTTTGGAGCACATACAGTTTTACAAAATATTCAGAGGTTTTTGATTGGTTACATACTGTGAGCATAAAAGAAATCTGATTACTTTTAAAATCCACTCCCAGGTTATGACTCTAAAAGACAGAAAAGAGAGGTTGAGAAGGCCAGAGATGATATAAAGTGGCTACATAAGATAATATTTCAGCTTCCTAAGTTTTAAACATCTTGTGTCTCCTCAGGTAACCATCACCGACCACGGCGTTCCTCCCAAATCCACCACCGTCCGCGTCATCGTCCAGGTCCTGGACGACAACGACAACAGGCCGCTGTTCCTGGAGAAGATCTACAAGATCCAACTGCCGGAGCGCGAGAGACCCGAGAGAGAGCGAGCCACAAAGAGAGACCCTGTGTATCGGGTGATCGCATCGGACCGGGACGTTGGGCCCAATGCCGAAATTTCCTACAGCATTGAGGAAGGAGACGAACATGGCAAGTTTTTTATTGAGCCCAAGACCGGCCTGGTGTCGTCCAAGAAGTTCTCCTCTGCCGGAGAATACGACATCCTGACGGTGAGCGTTTACCCAGAAAGGTTTACGATTCCGCACAGAGTCGCTCATTAAGCTGTAAAACATTACAGCAGTTGCTTGTTTATTATTTTACTGTTTTATTATCCTGTTTTTCTCTCCAGCTGCATAGCTTTTCTTTCTCTTTTTTTTTCTCTTTACCCCACCTTATTCTGGTGGAAATGCAGTGTTAATTAGTCCACATGCAGAATACAAGGGTAGAGGAGACAGAAAGCAGAAGTTAATCCTTGTTTGTCTCACAATGAGATTCTTTTCTCAGGTGTTGATGTGGCTTTACACTTTAACCGTCAAATGTCTCATCACCGTGTCACCACAATACAAAGATCTTTGTTCCCAAAGATCACTTGGAAATAAATGTGTTATGTGTGTGAAAATTAACTCTGCTTTATATTTTATTCTAAGTGCCTCCATCACATGTTGCTGGTAATAACTGTCTTTTTGTGAAGTTGTCGGTGCCCTTTCTTAAAAACACATTCTGCTGCTAGAAAATGCTACTTACTAAACTTCAGTTCACTTTCAAAAGGAAACTGCACAGAAGAAGATTTAATACGCAAAATGTCAGGTATTGTGTTAGAGTTCTGAAATATCTGTTTGTAGGCCCATCACCATAACAAATTTTGCTGTATGATAAGTTGTCCCAGAATTTGTTTGATTTAACTTTAAGGTAAGGTAAGGTGTGTTCAGAAGCTCATTTCCAAGTTAAATCCTAACACAACTTTTTTAAAAAAATTTTTTATTTTTTTTACCCTTTTTCTCAGATTAAAGCGGTCGACAACGGGCGGCCTCAGAAATCGTCTACCTGTCGGCTGCACATCGAGTGGATTCCCAAACCGGAGGTGCCAGCTGATGCAGCTCCCCTGCGGTTCGAGGAGTTTCCCTTCACCTTTTCGGTCATGGAAAGTGACCCTGTGGCTCACATGGTGGGCGTCGTTGCCACAGAGTCCTCTGATGTTCCAGTGTGGTTCGAGATCACAGGTAGCGCCTTCTGTTTGTGCGCTATTGCTAAGTTTATGCATGCTGAATAAATGCTGGCTTGTAGTTAGACAACACTGTAGGACTAATATAGTGAATGTGTTTCTTCTGCTGCTTGAGTGTTTTTTGTTAATTAATTTAGCTTTTAGCTTCAAAACAGTGCAAACTGAAAGAGACTCACCTTGGTACTTAGTGATAAGACCATGTAGATTTAGGTAAGGTAGATAGAGTAGAATGGAACTGACAGCTAAATTAGCAAAAGTTAACATTGCTACTTAATATTTTTTCAATGTTATTTTACCCAATAATACATTTTAATTACTTTGATGAGGACAGTTCCATAAAAACATTTCATAGATTTTTGTGAGGTGCAGAGCAAAATAAAACTGACTCCCTGAGATGACCTTGCTTGTAATTGCTGAATTGCTAACTGCTGTAGGTTCATAGCAGCTAAATACTAAGGTAAGCATCTCAAACATTAATAGAGTAAAAAGTTCAACTTTGACCTTTATGCATATAGCAGCCATATTTGATTTTGGACAGGGGGCCTCCAAGTCAGAATTCTGACTTGAGTTGGGATTTTTCAGTATTGGAACCCAAACATCTGCATTGAAAGTAGCAATTTAAGGTGATTCAGGATGTGTCCTGGATAACTCACTGGGAGGTGTAGCAAGGACATTCAACTGGAAGAGGACCTAAGAGCCAAACCAGAATTTGTAATGCCTCCTTTTACCACCACCATCCAATCCCAGAGAAGCAACTAGAAAGTTCTGACTTCAGAGGACAAACTGAGTTCTCGATCAGCAGCCTTTAAGAACGTCAGGCAGGGCCTCCTGTACAACCTTAAACCTCGCTTTACAAGGATAGATGAACAAAGTAAGAAATCAGGTTAAAATTCAAATTTATGACACAATAAGGGAATATGTGTCAGTTATTGTCTTGATTAACACCACCTTCATTTTGCTGTCTGAGCTATTAGTTCACAAGTAAACAAATGAAAAGGTGAAACATTTTCCCTTCAAAATTTATATTTTCATGCCACTTTTGTCAACAATAAGAACACATATTGCCACATAACCACTCTGAAGCCGCACAATTTCCCTCAGTCACTGTTTTTGTCCTTGATAGTGTGACTCAATTGAATTTGCCATTCCCTTTACGATCTCAATTCATTTACTTTCCTCTTCTTTTTCCTGTTTAAGTACACTTTACCACAAAGCGGTGTTTTTGAGCGTCCAAACATAATTCTTCTCCTCCTAAGTGTCCCTTTTTAACTCTCAACATCCACTGTACACATGAAAAGATTTAAAAATGCCTTCCTTCAAACAGAAATGCCGGCTCCTCTCCCTCTCCGTCCGCCCGTTTTCCTTCTAATCAATGTCTGACTGACACGTCTCTTTTTTCTCTTCTCCTCCTCTTTGTGCTTTTTCATTGCTTTCCCTCTTTCTCTGGAATGTTCTGTTTGGTTGGATTGTTGCAAGACGGCAGTGAGGATTCTGAGATGTTTTACATCCTTCAGATGGCTTGTGACCACAACTGTACAGCAGAAGGTATCTGCTGGGATCTCCTAGTAGGCTGTGCTGTATTAAGAGATCGTGTGACGTTGTCTGTCTCTAGTGCTACCTGTTGGTTGTGGTTGGCATGTGGTCGATGTTTTCAGTTTTAGGTTTCATCTGCTAACGTGTAATGTGTATGGTGTTGCTACAAACATATTAGTTTGACCACCCTATTGATATTTAGTTTAAATAAATGAATAAAAGCAAATCAATATCGCTAATTAGTAACATCAGCATTGATTTGTGTGTGTTAAACAATGATATTTATGTTCTGCTCTCTAAGTTTCTCTAATCTTGTGAAAATAGATGCAGCTACATCAGGAATTGCTTCTAATCTTTTCTTTTTCTTTTTTTTCCCCGTTGTTTGCATGAAAAAACAAAATCGCAGGTGGTAATTACGACAGCCGCTTTGACGTGGGCAAGGCCAGTGGAACCTTGATTGTTGCACGGCCCCTGGACGCAGAGCAGAAATCAAATTACAACCTGACAGTGGAAGCCACAGATGGGACGCGAACTGTCAGCACTCAGGTAATTGAAACATTAATGAAACAGTTGGAGGCTGATGAGGCAGTTGTCATGGTTCTGTTTTCCTCATGTGAGGAATGGTGGGAGTTGAGAGACGGGTTATTAGTAGATCCAATGACCTGTTGGGTGATAATGATGTTATGATGCTATTGCTGCTTTGAACTGGTGAACAGGTAAAGAAAAAAGAAACGTTTTTAGGTTTAAATCTGTTCTTTCATTCTTAAAGAATGAGAGAACATTCTTTAAAAATACTTCATTTGGGAGCTTTGCTCCAGCATCAGTCTCTCTTAGTCATTTCTGGTGCAGAGTTGTAACCAAAACTTTTTCTTAGGGATGCACGATTTTACCAGCATGTTATCTGCTTTGGCCGATATTAGCTGTAAAATTTTATATTGACCAACAGCCATTCCATCAAAATAACTCACTCAAAGGTGTTCTTTTTGTATGTAAACATAATGCAAGTTGAAAGTGTTGCATCATTGCTAAATCGACAAAGATAATGCAGTATTTTAATTCCACAGTAGAGAAAGCCATATGGTTTCAATAAGTAAGTATAGAAAACAAATATCGGTATTGGTATCGGTTATCGGTCAAATGAGTTTTAGTATATTGGCATATCGGATATCGACCAAAAATCCAATGTGGTGCATCCCTATTTTTGTGTTTCCAGTGTAGATTTTTGAGCTCCTCATCACTTGCTGTGCTTCTCCTTGAATCAGTGAGATTCCCCTCATCTTCTCTGAAGCTGCCTTTTCTGAATAAACAAATCCAACTAAAGGTGGAATAGCTTGCCTTGCTCCCCGGCTGACACCACAAGTGCCACAATAAAAGCTTTTTAAGTGTGCAAGCCACCTCCGGTTTTTGTTCCGATGGTCATGCCTTGTCCATGAGATTTTCCGTGTTTTTTCCGTGGTAGTTTGGGCCGTGCAGGATGGTTACAATCAAAATCTTTCATCCTTTGTCCTTCAAAGTGGGGCTTCAGACGACTATTGCTGGAAAATAATGTATTTGTTGTCAGTTCGTATGAATACAGCCTTTCATCATCTGGTTGTGGTGCTCCAGTGAGCCTTGGACGAGGCGCATCTTTGCTGGCATTTTGGAGCTCGTCCGCCAAAGCAGCATGTCCTTTAGAGCAAACCCTTAAAAACAGTAACACGGTTTGCTCAGCTGAGATGTTTTCTCTCTGTTGCGTACTTTGTCAGAAGCTCTGTCAACAGAAATTTGTTTAAAAGCCTCTTAGCAACACTTTTCGCTGTGACATTTTAAGTGAGATTATTCACGTTTAAAGGTCAGGGCAGATGGCAATGCCTCCTCAGTCTGTTTGGTGGTCTCATCATGTTCAACTCAACTCACTTCTCCTCCACAGTGTCCTGCTGCAGTCTGCATGATGCCTTTAAAAAGAAAGATACTGAAGTATTGTAGAGATTCAAATCTATCAGTCTGGCTCGTTTGTTGACCAACTTTAAAATTAGCATTTTATCATTAATCATTCTCTAAATTGAATTATATTTCATTTAATACATTATAGCATGCCTAAACTTGAGCGGATTGAGTCATATTCCCTTTGAATGCATGTACATAAAATGGACCTTTTTACTTTTTATAAAAATACTGAAATAACTTGATTTTACACTGAACTGAAATAAATTAAATGGAAGAGGAAAATGGAAATTTAAATGAACTGTACTTGGTAGAATCAACTAAATGAACTGAACTTATTTAAACCAGATAGAGTTTAACTGAGATGAAAGAAATGCACCTAAATGCATAAAAAAATAAAATCAGTTAGATTGACTGAGCTGAATTGGGCTGAATTTAATTTAACTGAACTGAGTCAAACTGAATTTATCTGAAACTTACTGGAATTAACTGAACTGTGCTGAACTTAAATGAATTGAATTAGAACATATATTATGTCACCCAGAGGTGAATTAATTTGGATTTGAAATGAATGAAAATAAATTGAACCAATTGAGTTCAGTTAAATTGAGTTGAGCTGAAATGACAAACTGAGTTTGAACTGGTCTCAGCTAATTTCAACTGAACAGTATTGAATTGCTTTGAATTGACTAGAATATAAATAGGTCTATGGAAAAAAAAAAACATTTTATTTTTATTCCCCTTTAAATGAAAATAAGTAAAATATTTGTACGTATTTTTTATTTGAAATGGTTTTATGGAGAATAGAGGAGGACCAAAGTCAAATTCCTCGTTTATGACACAAAACTGGCAAATAAAATGAATTGCTTTGGTCTAAATTGTGCCTTCGAACCAGATGTTGCAGAACAAATGAAGTAGCTGAGAGTAGCAGGCAGCTTTACCCTAACAGCTCAGGTTTAAACATGTGTATTGTCAGAGCGGCAACTGATCCGCTCCTCTGCTGATGTGTGTGACAATATAAACCCCGATTACTGAAGGTCAGTTGTTTGGGAGAGGACATACTCCATTTCTGCTCTACACACACTATTTATTGCAAAATAAGTTGCTACAATTGGCCACTGTACTCCTTGACACAACAAATATAAACCAGACCATGTAAGAATTGTACCAGTTCACAAACCAGATATTCATTATTTTCTGCAAGAATCTTTGAAAATTAACACTTATTCCCACGTTAAAACTTGAGAGGAGAAAGTTAGTTGCTCAGGTCTTAAATAGTTTAGCAGTGTTTCCATTGCAAATGTGCACAAAACCTTGTGAATATTCCTTTAATGTCGAAAAAAACAATTTCATTATTGTGGTGTTTCCATTTAATAAGAAAAGCAATTGAATTCACACGTGAATTTTAACCGGTAAGCAGGCTATTTCTTGCTGTTGGATGTTTTAAACACAGACCAGACCTAAAGATCTGGATAAAATGATTCTTGAAGTAATTGCTGAAAAGCAAATGGTGAAGAAACTTGTATGTATTTAGTTTCACGTTGCTTTTTTGCAAGTTACACACTGAAAGGTTGACATATAACACATTAGAGATTCTTTCACTCTGTCAATCCACAGCTGTACGTTATTTACCTGCTAAAACAAGATGTATCGGCAGATTAATGGACAGGTCACATTACAGTGAAGATTGTGTCAGGTTGTTTATGTCTTTTTTTGGACAATATGGTGCAACTGAAAATGACAGTAAAAAATGAAACAATGGTTGGTTTGTTAACTCTGGACTTGCTCTGTTTGGGTGCAGCATGGGATTTGCTTTGACAGAAACACATTTTTTTCCATACTGCAAATTAGATCTAGACTGTCATACACTTTGTACCTCGTGAAACTGAAAGTTAGACTTATCTATTCCTCAAATCAAAGTCATAAGGAGGCTGTGCTGCCAGACAGGCTGGCCTATTTTCTCTCTCTTAGGAATGTTTCCTCTCTTTTTGTTCTCTTTCGCTCTCTAGTCCTCTTTGTGTTTCTTTCTGCTGCGCTCCCTCTGAGCCTCTTCGAGCTGCTCTGCATTTATAGGCCAGATGTGAAAGACCGATGATCATCTTCAAGAGCTAACAGAAGTGCCGGACCTCTGTGGGTTGTGGGCGGTGGTAATCCTGTTTTGGGAACATTGTTGATCGCTCTGTGCCAGTGGCCTGGCTTTGCCCGGAACCTGCCACCTGGCAGGGGGCTTGGCTTCCTGCACAACGAGGACAAAGAACGTTCCCTCATGCCCTGTTCTGGATATCGCACAAAGGAAGTTTTATGCTTTATAAGGCTCAGTTTTAAATTTCTTCCCATGTAGTATTTGGGAATAATTTCAAATTACAGTAAACTGATCTGAAAAAATATAGAAGATATCAGATCTAAGGCTCCAGGGATCCATTTTTAATAACAGTAGAATGAATCCTGGTCTGTGGGAAGTCTACAGGAAGCAGTTGGCTAGGATTCTGTGTACTTCTCATTCGGCCATCGTATTTCTATGAAGGCGTCTCTAAAGAATCAGCTGATGAAGACGAGGGGAGCCACATTCCAGCTTGGGCACCTCATAGCCAGGAGCCGCGCCAACAAGGCAGCCTCGGCATGCGGCCCAGCCTCCCCTCCCCTCCCTCTTCTCAAGCTATACAACATCCTCCCTTGACCGTTGAGAAGTACCTCAAGCTGTTCTGCTCACAATCTGTTCCTGGTCTCCTGTTTCTCTTGTCATCTTAGCCCACATTACAAAGCCTTTCTATATATCTCACTTGAAGGTTTGCTATAATTACATACTTTTGCTGCCGTGAGCATTAGAGATGATTATTGTTCCTCAGTGCTCATTTGCAGCTCATTCCTAGCAACAGCTATTGCCTGGGTGTTGATTTTAGAAAGCATATTTTTCATATATTCTGTTATTTTTCAGTAATGCTTGGGTTTGCTACAGAGAATGCAAGGCAGCCAAGAATGTAAGTGAAATCTGCAGCAAACTGATGATGTTACTGTTGAATGATGGCATCAACGCATAACACAAAGACAACTACTGACCAAAATGGGGGTAGCTTAAATTTGACTTCATAAAATGAAGATTTATATATTGATGTATCAGGAGAAAGAGGTCAGGAGAATTGTTCTTTGTCAGCAGTAGTTTGTAGGGATCAATCGATTTACACAGATTCACTTTTTTCACTTCCAATACCAATATCTGAGGTTTCATATCAGTTGATTCTGATCTGATACAGAAAAACATGCTGAATTGACTTGAGATGTTTCTATTTTTAAACACAAACCCAAATGTACTGAATTACAAATGTGTTTACTAACTCTGCATCAGAACAACACACTTAAATACACCAACAGCTTCACAAGCTTGGTCAAACATATATAACAGCATTCATTTGTTCAGTCAGTGCAATTAGGAGTAAAACAGCTAATGGAAAATAAATAATGAAAAAACTGAATTTGACAAAAATTCTTGTAAAGATAAACTGCAACAAACATTGTTTTCAAATAGTTCAGAAAGTGCAAGTCAGAGTTTTATTATTTATTATCTTTATAATTTATTTACTAAAATAAATAATAAAGCATAATGTCACTCAGAGCACAAAGCATAGAATTAGACTGAATAGATCTGACACATGTAAGGGCGCATTATCACCAACAACAGATTTAGAATTTTTCCAATATCAGGACCAATAAGGATCAGCGCTCCCACCTTTCCAACCATGCTATCGTAATAACCTACATTATATTGTCTGAACCAGGTTTCAGTTTTGTAAGTCTCACTTTTCTTCACGAGTTCATGTTTTACTTCACTAAAAACATGAAGCAGTAGCTGTCAAAATGTTACTCCACAGACACCGTCTGTCAAGCCACATCTGTAGTTCTCACCACCATTTAGCTCAGACACGGAGAAAAAAAACAAAGCTGCTACAGTTAGATACTGTGGATGAACACGAAGTAGAAACTTTGGTGGAGACAAGTGAGATCTGTGGATCTCTAGGAAGAAATCGTTTTCTTACTTGATGAATTTTTTACACAGCTGCAGATTCTTTCATTGATAGTCTGACTTCCTGTTCAACCTGAGGCCGTACGCTTATTCGTCGGCTTTAGTCTATTTCTCACTTTTAGAAGAATTTTTTCCAAGAATCCATTGCAAAAATTCTGTTGCAAAATGCATTTACAACAGAAAGAATAACTATATGTTCTTATATGTGTTAGAAATCTGGAGGCTCACATTTACTTTTGAAGAATAGATGATCTTTGAAGCACGAGTCCTCAAAGTGGCTTCATATTCATTTGACATATTCCAGTAGAAACTTCCATTGTGATTACTGATGCTACATTCATAAATGATCGTGCCTTCCTGTTTTAGTGGGTGTTTTTTTTGTTTGTTTTGTTTTTGTTTCAGAAAGGTGTTTTCAAAAAATATGTTTTAAGTAAACAACAAATTGGACCATTGTGATTCAGGTAGCTTTGGATTTTTTTAATTTTATTTTTTGCTTTAATTTTTTTTTATATATATATATTTACTTTGAAGACTTGTATAAAAAGAAGTCACCTGCTGACAGGAAGCAGGTGTAGCTATGGAAGACAGACTTTTGTTTGAGGAGATTTTATATCCCTTGTTATACCTATGCTTTCTTTATATTTCAATTGAAGTCCAGTTAGAAATACATATTTTGCTGCTTTGACTATCAAATATGATAATGCTTCTATTTTGTTTTTCATTCACGCCCACAGGCCCCTTTCGAAGTTATCAAGTTGATTTTCATTTAATCCCAAACTTGACCGTCACCCTGAGCGTTTCTTAGTTTTTCTTACTGTCGCTTATCTCCCTGACTCTCATCTTTTTTCTTTAATCTTCAGTATCTCCATCTGTCATGTCTGTTTCTCAGACCCAGTCGCGTTTCTCTTCAGCGTTCCCTCTGGAAGTCGTGCACAAAGACTACAGAGCTTTTCTTTACACCAGTGCAGTCAGGCTGCATCATACTGCTGTGTGATGCATTGGGACAAAGTGCCTTTGAAATGTCTTTCTTGCAAAAGGAGAAGTGTGAGTTTGTGTGTGTATATGTTTGATGTGGAGGTAAATAGGCTTTTTGTGAGACTTTATAATGCACTGTAGATAGATGTATTGTAGATGGAGGTGACCAGGTCTCACTCCTTTCAGCTTCTTCGCAGCACTATCAGTTCTTTCCACCCTTCTTTGCTTTAAAAAAAGGCGTTATCTTTTGCTGGCCACATTGAGAACTGTTGTATAGCCTCTTTTGTGTGGAGGCACATGTAAAAGTGCAGAATTGATGTGCTTGTTTTGGTGTGGGTGGGAGGTTGGGTGCATGCTCCACGTGTAGAAAAGGTGGATTTGGAGACACCAGGGATCTGGCGCTATACATCGCTTGGCCCAACATCAGAAGTCGAGCTTGGAGTGAGACCAGATTGTCACACTGTTTGCTTCCTCAGAGTTAACATTGATTCAGAATAAACGCACTTGTTTTAACATTTCACGTCCCGATTAGCAGCTTGATATGGGGTTGCTTACAACAGAGGAGCCGTGGCGTGCAGCCAGAACGCGGCTCTGACAGACAGCATGCATCCCGGCGCTCCCCCTGCAAGATGACATCTGTGGGCCTCAGTAGCAATGCCAACATCACAGCACACAGCAGATTGTAAATGTTATCAGTCCTGTCAGGTTGAGGCTATATTTGTCTCTTGTATCAGCTCACAATGACTAACAAACACTCTTAGCGCCACAAACCAAACGGCCAATTGTTTAGACCAGAGATCTGACAAACCCTGGTTACCTAGTGAGCGGCCACCTGTTCAAGGCTTTTGTGTCCTGGACAGCCCCGCTTCCACCGAGCCGGCACCTTGCAGCTCGGCTTCAACGGTTTTCCTACATGGCATCACCCCCTGGTGTCTGGTATGCAGGTGTCTAATCTCGGCTGATCCCTTTGTTCCCCATGTTTGGCATGGGTGGAAGCCCCTCACTGCTCTGGGAAGCAAAGATGGCATTCCGGCAGCTCTCCGTAATCCTCTGTCGGAAGTCCAGTAGACGAGTGGCTGGTGTTGATAAAACATGCTCTCAGAGGAATTTTACAGTTTGCAGGCGTTCGATTTTTAGTTTAGAATGAGCAAAAGATTAATTGCTCAAACAGTAACACATTTTTCAGCACAAAAAAAGCTAGTTAGAACAGTTGTGAAAAATCTTTTTTTATGAAGAAAAGTTTACCTAATCGCAATTTCTATCTGAATAGAATGCGGTTTTATTTCACTTACATAAAAAAATTCTCTCTTGTGGTACTCACTATCAATCAAGTTATTGATCATAATTTGTTTCCGAACTGGGTTAAAAAGTTAGGACCAACTACTCTGAAATAATAAGACTGACCCTTTGGTTGAACTTCATAGATGCATCGCTGAGATTAAAATCTGTTGGTTGAGGTTATCTACCAGTCTTTGACATCCATGTGTGAAATATCTGGCCCACCCCTCACATTAAGTTTTGAGACATTTGAGGGGTTTTGGTGGGGTTTTTTTTTTGTTTATAATTTATATTAAAATTGGATATACCCAAATGTGTTAGAAAACTTGCAGGTTGCTGTGTGGTGTCCTATGTTTTCACAAGATTCTGTATATGCTGTTTCATCAATTTATCCTTAACAAAGACATATAAGCATGTTTTGACTCCTTTAGTCATCAAAACATAATGAAATAAATCTTTTTGTGCAACTATTAGTTTCCTTTTCACTTTTCCTCAGTTCTTTAGTCTGACTCATAAATTCCTTTCTCTAATAAACACTTCTGCACAAAGCTTGCAACTCATCAAGACGTTTTATTGATGCATTGATTTTGTTGTTTAGAATCAAGTGGTGTTCACTAAAAGCTTTTCTGTCTGAGGTATCGATGCAGATATCTGGGCCATTATAATGACAAAAGTTAGAATGTATTTATGTGAGGAGAGAAAGAACACTGGAGTTCTCCCAACCAGTCTACATGTGCTTTTAAGACTTGGAGAAAGTATTTGGCTTAGTCCCTCGGGGAGTCCTGTGTGAGATATGGTACCAGGCCCTTTAACATGGGCTGTTATGTCCCTGTACAACCGGAGCTTGGTCCTCATTGCGGTGTGTAAGTTGAACTGAGGGTTGGACTCTGTCAAAGTTGCAATGGTCACTGTTCATAACCTTTATGGACAGAAGTTGTGGATGCAGTCAAGGTGTTGAAGGGATCTGCTTTGGTGATCTCAGAATCAAGTCTCTGCTTGTTGCAGATAATGTGGTCCTACTGGATTCATCAGGTCATGATCTACAGCTTTCACTGGAGCGGTTCGCTCCACTGTGAAGCAGCTGAGAACAGGATCAGTGCCTCCAGATCCGACGCCATGGTCGTCACAAAGGGTAGAGTTCCCTCTCCAGTTCAGAGAAGAGATACTGCCCCAAGTGGAGGAGTTTAAGTATCTCAGGGTCTTTTTCATGAATGAGGGATAAATGGAGCTGGAGATCGACAGGCAGATCACCAATCTGCCTGTCGATTGGTGACTTATTTTTAGTCAAATCTATTTTGAATTCCAAAAATATTCAAACCTTTTGGACTCTTCACTTTTTACTTTGTTACCAACAAAGCTGCATTGGGGGAACTTTATGACTTGCCAACAGTAACTAGTGCATAATGATGAACCTCACACAAGTGTCACATTTTTTCGAGCTTCTAACAAGTTTTCTTTCAGCATTGCCTTCTATTTTGATCCATCCGTCTTCCTGTCAGCTCTATCCATCTTCCCCTTTCTTGCTATAATAATAATAGTATCCCACAGCTTGATTCTATCACCATGATGTTTCATGTTGGTCTTGATGTGACCGCCATATTGTACTGTTTGTTTTCCACCACAGATATGTTTTCAAGAATTGAGAGGGGTGAATACAAATGCATGCCACTCCCTAAATTTTGATTTGTGACAATTTCTGAAAACTATGTAACTGTGAAAAACATCAAGGTCTATGAAAACGCTTTCAAGCCTCGTGCAAATGCTTGCTTCATTTCAGTTACCATTTCTTTAATAAATGTAGCAGAAACTTTAACTTTAACTCTTATGTTTAAGTGTGAACATAAGCTTATGATCACTCAGCGTGCGTGCGTGCATGTGTGTGTGTGTGTGTGTGTGTGAAAGGGTGAATGACTTACTGTAGTGCGAAGTCCTTTGGGGTACTCCGAACTTGATAAAACTCTATACAAGTATGAGTCCAAACTATTTTTCAGTCAACTCAGATTTTTTTTACCGACCATCTTATTTGTTACAATACAATTGCTTTACTCCTTCAGGTGCTCATCCGGGTCATTGACACCAACAACCACCGGCCACAGTTCACCCAGCAGGTGTACGTTGTGAACGTCCCTGAAGACGAGCCAGCGGGCACCGAGGTCCTGCAGATCAGCGCTGTGGACAGAGACGAGAAAAACAAACTGACCTACACACTCCTGAGCAGCACCGATCCCTTCAGCCTGCGCAAGTTCCGGCTGGACCCAGGAACGGGCATCCTGTTCACCACAGAGCGGCTGGACCACGAGACCATGCATCGCCACATCCTCACTGTGATGGTAGGAGTCAGCTGGAACATTAACAAGAGCACATCTTTGCTGAAAGGAAAATAGTCCTGTTACATTTGGTTGATCTGAGTTATTTTGAGGCTGTATTACTATGCCAAAAATGAAAAAAAAAAAAAAAAAAAAAAATATATATATATATATATATATATATATATATAATATATATATATATATATATATATATATATATATATATATATATATATATATATATATATATATATAAAGTGCCTGTTATCTAGGTGGCTTTTTCCACCCAGATTATCTCATACTTTCCTATTTTCCTCCCCTTCTTTTTCCTTTTTATTATGATTTATTTTTAAATATACATTTATTTTCAGGTTCGGGATCAGGACATTCCAGTCAAAAGGAATCTTGTCCGTGTCATTGTTGACGTGGACGACACCAATGACAATGCACCCTGGTTTATAGGGACGCCTTACACTGGCCGGGTGTTTGAATCAGCTGCCATCGGCTCAGCTGTGCTGCAGGTCACTGCTCTCGACAAAGACAAGGGCTATAATGCAGAAGTCATCTACAGCATTGAGTCCGGTATGTCGCCACAGCATCCTAATGAGCCACACTTCCTCCAAGTTTTTCTTTTATTTAATGTTGGATAGCAGAAAGCTTCCTTTGTAAAACAAAGCAAATGAAATCAGCTCATTAAACATGCATGAGTCATCAGTCATGGAGCCTACTGGATCCTGATCATGAATGAAACAGTGTGCACAGAGCAGGAAATTCTAAGTTTTTGTACAAAGACTCTCCAGAGTGTGTGTTTCTCCTACATTAAGCTTCAAGAAGCAGCTGTTTGTCTTTTGTTTGCAGACATGCAAGTTTGAAATAGCTGAGATGGTTTACTTGTTGTGACAGACAGGGCTGTGAGCAACTATTCGCCCCCTTGGAGATTCAATGCTGCTGCATTTTTGTCTCTTGAATCCTGATTTAAACAGTACAAAAACTGTTTAAATCAGGTTTTTAGAATGAAAGAAAAACTACTATTCAAGCAAAGCTAGCCCTGTGTAAAAAGTAATTGTCTCTCTTGTTGCTGAATTAATGCTGATCAACCAAATAACTTGACAGTTATGTAAATTTCTGGTACAACATGCTGAGTGTCTCATTTCTTCTTTCTCTTGCAGGAAATGTTGGGAACTCTTTTGCTATTGATCCTGTTCTTGGGACAATCACAGTGGCCAAAGAGCTTGATTGCAACAGCAAATCAGCATTTGAACTGGTCGTAAAAGCCTCTGATAATGGAGTGCCGCCATTATCCTCTACTGTCACCGTAAACATCGTTGTTACAGTCTCTGACAACGCAGCCCCCAGATTCACTAAAAAGGAGTTTTCTGCCGAGGTCAGCGAGTTAGCCCCTCCAGGAAGCTTTGTGAGCATGGTCGCAGCCATCAGCCAGTCTTCCGTTTTCTACCAGATTAAAGGAGGCAACGTCCACAACGTGTTTGACATCAACCCAAACTCAGGAGTGGTCGTAACGCAGCAGCCTTTAGATTACGAGACCATGTCTGAATACAAGCTCATCATCCAGGGTACCAACATGGCCGGACTTGGCACTAACACCACCATTCTGGTCCATCTGAAGGATGAAAACGACAATGCTCCGGTCTTCAGTCAGAGGGAATTCAAGGGAGTAATCAGTGAGCTGGCCTCCATCAACAGCATTGTGCTGACTCATGAAAACACCCCTTTTGTCATCCATGCCTCTGATGCAGACTGTGACCAAAATGCCAGACTAATTTATCAAATCGTTGAGCCTTTTGCTCATAACTATTTTGCCATTGACTCAAGCACTGGAGCCATCAGAAGCACAGCGGCTTTGGACTATGAACAGAGAAGCGTTTTCCGCTTCACAGTTCAGGTTCATGATCTGGGAATGCCTCGCCTGTTTGCAGAAACGGCGGCCAATGTGACCATCGAAGTAATTGACGTTAATGACTGTCCTCCCCTTTTCAGCCAAGAACTGTACGAGGCGGCCATCATCATGCCGACCTACAAAGGAGTAGAGGTAGTTCAAGTGAATGCCACAGACCTAGACTCTGGGCCTAACTCCAAACTGCTTTTCTCCATCTCTGAGGGAAACATAGGGGACAAGTTTAAAATTGATCCAGTCACGGGCATCATCTCCATCCAGAACATCACACAGCTCAGGAGCAGATACGAGTTAAAGGTCAGAGTTTCTGATGGTAGATTTGCCAGTGCAGCTACAGTGAAGGTCACTGTAAAGGAAAACAAGGAGAACAAGAGGAAGTTCACTCAGGAGTCATACCAAGCCTACATTCAAGAGAACTCCTCTGAGAAGAAAACGCTTGCAGTTATCACTGCTGTTGGGAACCAAGTGAATGAGCCTTTGTTTTATAGAATATTAAACCCGGACAACAGGTTTAAAGTCAGCAGCACCTCAGGAGTCGTCTCAACCACTGGGATTCCTTTTGATCGAGAAGCTCAGGACTCCTATGACATCATCGTTGAGGTCACCGAAGAGAAGAAATCAGAGGAAACTGCTCACATTTTAGTTACTGTTACCGTAGAAGATGTAAATGACAACAAACCGATGTTTGTCAACCTGCCCTATCATGCCCTGGTGCAATTTGATGCTGAGAAAGGTCATGTCATTAGACAGGTCACAGCAGTGGACAAAGATATAGGCCCAAATGCAGACATCCATTACTCCCTAAAAGAGCCTGAGGATCACTTTGACATCCACCCATCTGGTGAAATTCTGCTCAAAAAGAAGTTTGAGAAAGATTCACTCGACACAAAGTTTGTTCTCGTTGTTGTGGCGAGGGATAATGGGAAACCTCCTCTGTCAGCTGAAGTTGAAGTGCCTATAACAGTGGTGAACAAAGCGATGCCTGTGTTTGAGAGGACTTTTTACAGCATTGAAATCCCTGAAAACATTCAGCTGCACTCCCCTGTGCTCCATGTGCAAGCCAATGACTCAGAGGGGCCTCGCATCGTGTACACCATTTCTGAAGGAGACCCTTTCAAACAGTTCTCGATTGATTTTAACACTGGGGTCATTCACGTAATTCAGCCTTTAGACTTTGAGACACATCCTGCTTATAAACTAAACATCAGGGCCACAGACTCTCTGACCGGAGCTCACTCTGAGGTGTTTGTTGATATCATTCTGGAAGATGTAAATGATAACGCCCCGGTGTTCCTGTCAAATTCCTACTATGCCAATATTTCCGAGGCTGCTGTTATTGGCACATCGGTGTTGCAGGTGGTTGCCAGAGATTCTGACACTGGCAACAACAAGGAAGTGTTTTATCAGCTGGTAGAGGAGAGAGGGAAGAGCTCAGACTATTTTACTATTGACCGTGAGTCTGGAATAATCTCCACAAGTCAAGTTCTCGATCACGAAGAAGTCCAGCAACACAAGTTGAGAGTCCGGGCCGTAGACGGCGGCGTCCCAGCTCTGATAAGTGACATCACTGTGACGGTAGACGTTACAGACCTGAATGACAACGCTCCCGTTTTTACTCAGCACGCTTACCAAACCACCATCAGTGAATTAGCCCCACGCGGGCATTTCGTCAGCCAGGTCCAAGCCTCTGACGCTGATAGCTCAGATGTAAAAAAGCTTGTTTTCTCGATTATAGCTGGAAATGAAGAGCAGAATTTTGCTATCAACAAGCAGACCGGTGCCATCGTCATTTCAAACCATCGTCGGCCACACATGCAGCCTTTTTACAATCTTACCGTAGCAGTGTCAGATGGTGTATTTAGAAACTCAGCTGTTGTTATGGTGACAGTGATTGGGGCCAACTTCCACAGCCCCACCTTTTTCCAGACTGAGTATATGGTAGAGGTAATTGAGAACTCACCTGTTGGCACCCTAGTAGCAGAGGCAGAGGCAACTGATGACGATGAAGGGATTTACGGCCAGATCACATACCACATTGTCAACGAGTTAGCTAAAGACAAGTTTTCTATCAATGGAAAAGGAGAGATTTTCACCCTTCAAAGTCTTGATCGTGAAAACACAGTTGAGAAGGTAATTCCCATATCTCTGATAGCGAAAGACGGCGGTGGAAAAGTAGGCTTTTGTGTCGTCAATGTAATTGTCACAGATGCAAATGACAACTCGCCACAGTTCAGAGCAGCTGAGTACAAAGCCACCATTGCGTCAGATGCCCCAAGAGGAACAACTGTGCTCAAAATTGCTGCTTCAGACACAGATGAGGGAAGTAACGCTGACATAGAGTACTCCATTGAAGCAGATGTTGGAAATGTTGGGGAGAACTTTGAAATTCACAAAACCTCTGGGGTCATTGTTACCAAAGAAAGCCTGATTGGACTTGAAAACGAGCTCTACGCATTCTTTGTAAAGGCAAAGGACACTGGGAATCCACCCAGACATTCAGTTGTCCAGGTTTACATCAGGATTGTCTCACCAGAGATGCCACTTCCCAAGTTTGCAGAACCATATTATCGGCATACTGTTGCTGAGGATCTTCCTATTGGAACAGAAATAGATATAATTCAGGCAGAAAGCGAACAGCCAGTCGTTTACAGCCTCGTGAGAGGCAGCACTCCAGAGAGCAATGAGGATGAAGTGTTTGTTGTTGACAGAGATACTGGAGCCTTGAAGCTTGAGAAAAGACTGGACCATGAGACGGCCAAGTGGTACCAACTAACTCTGCTCGCTCAAACTAAGCATGAAACTTATGAAATAGTTGCTTCAGTAAATGTAAATATCCAAGTGAAAGATGTCAACGACAACAAACCAGTCTTTGAGGCTGACCCTTATGAGGCTATCACTGTTGAAAACCTTCCAAGTGGGACCCAAGTTATTCAAGTCAAAGCCACCGACCTCGACTCCGGAACCAACGGCCACGTCGTCTACAGCCTGGACCCCATGCAGACCTCACCGGAGATCTTTGAGCTGTTCGCTGTTAGCAGTGAGACAGGATGGGTGACCACCTTAAAGGAGCTCGACCGTGAAAAAACAGAAAAATATGTCATCTCTGTTCTCGCCACCGACCAAGGTGACGCAATTCAGCACGTTACCAGCACCAGTGTGGAGGTGACTGTGGCCGACGTGAACGACAATCCGCCTCGATTCACCGCAGAAATCTATAAAGGCACGGTCAGCGAGGACGACCCCCCGCCCAGTGGGGTGATCGCCATCCTCAGCACCACTGATGAGGATTCAGAAGACATGAACAAACAAGTGAACTATTTCATCACAGGTGGGTTTTTTTCCCCCCTTAGTGTAACAGTGTTTCTCGAATGGAACATAGAGTGGAATTATGTAAAATAATGATGGTGTAAAAGTCATGGTGCGACACACGACAATTGTCACCCGTGGTAAAGAAATGTGAAAAGAAATGAGATTTTTTTATAGTAATATTGTCACACTGAAAACAGTCGATTCATATTTCAATTTGAATTAATTTATTTGCCAAGGGAAACAAGTCAAAAGCTAACTAATGCTTGTTTTTAATCTGATATAAAGTGATAGTGAAACTGATTTCTCTTATACATTCTTTAAAATGGGAAGGCAAGAGAACATGCCAATCCTGTAGATTGATTTTCATAAGTCAGAAGATGGTCAGCACACTAATTGGAAAAATCAGAAGCTAAGATAAACAATACTGGATCAGGACCTAAACTCATCTTTCCATCATGCACATTGAGCAGGATGGTAAGGAAGGTTAAGCAAAGCTCTCGGTTTTTGGAACTGCAGCAAAGAGAAGCATGTTGGATGTGACTAAGTCAACATCTATTTCCAGTGGTCTGACCCCACTCCTAATGAGGTTCCATTATGGGTGGAAAGTGCTTTATCTCCAGATTCTACAAGCCTCTTTGCAAATATAAAAAATACTTTATAGTACAGATGTGGACAATAATGTTTTAAACAGAGCAGGTAGAAGATACCGACCTGTTAATTACATAAGACCTGCTCTAAAAACTCTTACAATTGCCTATCATTCAGGCAACAAAAATTTGCTTGATATCTCATCCATACAATGAAAACTGTCTTAGCACTACTGCAGAAGCTAAAAGTACAGTTTTTCGTACATCTACTACTGAGGCTATACCTAGTAAAAGCCAAAGAAACAAATTGTTCTGGGTTTCTTGTTGTTAGTTTAGAAACATTTCCTTCAGAAGTGAGTCTACTTCCTTCTACGTTGTTGGTCACGCATCACTGAGGTATGTGTGATATCATATAACAGGAGGGGACCCACTTGGCCAATTTTCCATTGAGCACCTGCAAAATGAGTGGAAGGTCTCTGTCAGGAAGCCGTTGGACAGAGAAGTGACAGACAATTATCTCCTAAACATCACTGCCAGCGATGGCATCTTCACCGCCAAGGCTGTCGTGGAAGTCAAGGTGTTGGACGCCAATGATAACAACCCAGTGTGTGAGAAGGTAAAAAGTGATTTCCCTTTGTTGTTGCTTGTTACTTCCTGCTGTCGACGTGAGCTTCTTTCTCACTTTAATATTCCATGTCTCTTCCTCTTTGTGTCCTCCAGTCCGTCTACAGTGAGAGCGTCCCAGAGGACTCCCCGGCTGGCAGGCTCATCCTGCAGGTCTCTGCCACGGACGCTGACATCCGCTCAAACGCCCAAATCTCTTACGAGCTCCAGGGAGCGGGATCAGAATATTTCATCATTGACTCAGACACAGGTGTGTATCTGTGCAAGTGACAAATACCAAAGAAGAAGAAGAAAAAAGAATGAATGCATCTCTTCTTCAGTTTGTCACATTACAACTAAGAAATGTTACAGATTTTACGAGGCAGTGGTACCAACACAGCAGCACAGCATCATTGTAATGTAAAGTGAAGGTGTACATGGTTTTCAAATGCTACACTTGTACTGCCACCTTTTGCTGCCTTTGCTACCTCTGCCCTTCTATTTATGCGGTAAAGAACAAAACTTTGCTCATTGTTCTTTGCAGAATAACTGAGACTCAGTCAGATCAGATGGAGCATCTTGCTACATATTGTCTTTTGGATTTAAGTCTGGACTTTGACAGGGTCATTCTAAGTCACCATTATGCATTTAATTAAACTTTTCATTCCATTGTATCTCTGGATGTGTGTTTGCGATCATCATCCTGCTGGAGTATGAACCTCTGCCCTTGTATCAGATTGTTGAGACCATCAGAGAACAGTTTCCTCTGAGATTAAATTACTTTCAGGTGGATTCCACTGAGGGATTTGTTGATTTATAAAGACAACTGGTTGCACAGCATTCAGTTTAGTGGTGTTAGACTAAAGAGGGCTGAACACAAACACACATTTTATTTGCAATAAAGAAAAACATTCTTCTAGTTTACAGTTATGCTTATGTACATTTAATTTTGGGTTTTTCTTGGGATTTTCTCCCTCTTGTGGAGGTTTTGGGTTGTCGGGGATCAGTTTTTCAGACACCCGTGTTAAAGTCTGTCATTATTCAGCCTTAAGCAGCTCAGCAGGTTGACGCTCCACGTGAGAATTGTTATTCTTTTGGAAAGTCTTTTGTTTTTGTGAGTGTGCGTCTCTGATAGTGTCAGCCCCAAAAGAGGTTGGGAAGTTTTACCCAGTATTTATTTACTTTTTATTTATACATTTTTAAAAAGGGCCCAGAACATTTCCCTGCTGTGCTTCTTTGGGGCTTTCAGCGGCACAAAAACACAGGCGAAGTACACTTAGATTGAATTAATGTCTGCCTTACTTCTTGCAAATTATTTCCTCTGGGAACCACAATAAATTAGACGTTCCATCTGGCTGGTTAGGCTGGAAAAGCAAACTGCAGAAATAAGAAAACCCCAAAAAGAATAGCAGTTAATCAAAAACAACCTGTGATTTTAGATTCTGTGCGGAGTAAAGGGAAGGGGAAGAATAACGAACTAAGCCTGTAGATTTGAGCAGCTTTTCCTCACATCTGCTGTCGCGCAGACAGAATGAGAGGAAAACGCCATCCAGCTGTCTTCTGGCAGGACTCAATGTTGCTGCTGTGGAGAAGGATTTCTTTTTCTTTTTTCACAACTCAGACAAGTAGGAGAATTGCTGATTATGATCGCTAAGAGGCTCTGGAGTTTTCCACCCTGCTTGTGGTAATGCTGGCTGCTCTGCTTCCCAAGACACTTCCAGGCTGCTCTCTGCTGCCAACTCTGATGTTTACCCCCCCTCCTCTCCCTGCCCTGCCTTTCTCTACCACCTCCTGCACTTCAGTGACTTATTTATTTTGCTCTCTTATCTCCTGAAAGCCATTAGTTTTTTAAAGCTTTGTCTTGACCTGCTGAGGAGTGGATAAAAAGTTTTACATTATTTGCAAGAAAGCTCAATATTCCACTTGTATATTAGTTTCAAATAGGGGTGTGCGATAATAACTTGGAGTTTTATTACGATATTTTGTGACGCTATTGTTACAATAAGAACTAGTTATTATGTCTCTCTTTTCAGGTAATTGTATGCCCGTGACTGCATGGCACAGCAATCACAGCCCCACAAACAAAATTACTGCTCTAGAAAAACATTCTCTTTTGTACTACGCTTCTTTAGAACACCAGTCACATAAAAAGTATGATTTGCATCACTAATCTGCACACTGTACATGCATTTAATAATGTTTTCAAATGTACTGAAAGTAGAATAAACCGTGGAGAAAATAGTAACAAAAAATATTTCTGAAGAAAACTGTCAAAGTGTGCTTCAGTCAGAGCCTAATCAGGTGATCTGATCCTGAAAATTAGAAACAATGCCATAGTTATGTTAAATGTAGCCAGTAGCATGTGGGGAATTACTAGCATGTTGACTACATGTGACTTACTCTACTCAGTATGCGTTAGTGTATAAGTTAAAATGAGCTAAAATGCTAAGATTAGCTGTGGCATGTAGGGTATCATTAGCATGATGACTTCTTGTGACATACTCTACTCAGTATACAAACATTAGTAATAAACTTAAATTAACTAAAATTCTAAGGTTAGCTTAAATGCTGTCAGTAGCATATGTGGACTTAAATTAACCTACTCCATTTAATATGCTAAATGGAAATTAGCTAATATATCTGAAATTAGGTGAAATGGTTATTTTAAGGTTAACATTAGCATGAGGGTTGTCCCTAGTATATAGAGTGACTAGCATGTAAAGACTACTAATAGGATGAGGATTATCCCTGGCATGTTGACTAAAATTAACTTTATTTTCATCATGACAAGAAATTTATCACGATAAATCATAAATGATACGATAAATGCCCACCCCTGGTTTCAAACTCAAATCTGACCTGCATGTGTGCATTTCTAACCTCTAGGAGAGTTGAAGACCTTGCAGCCACTTGACAGAGAGGAGCAAGATGAGCACAGGTTCAGAATGCGAGCAGTGGACGGAGGAGGGCGATACTGTGAAGCCGAAATCCGCATCGCCGTGGAGGACGTCAACGACAACCCGCCACAGTTCTCATCCGAGTCATACTCCATCACGGTGTTCGAAAACACAGAGACCGGCACACTGGTTGGAAGACTGCTGGCGAATGACGTCGATACAGGTCAGCTTTATTCCTCTTTGTGCTTCAAATAGAAACTGAATCCATCATGTTCCACTGGGAGGGAGTTTAAGCTCCTCTGCTTTGCTTTTGCTTCCCTTTTTAAAATGTGATTGCAAATTGCACAGTTTGGCTAGTTAGGCCTGACTTTAGAATCTACTTTCCTGCTATAGCATAGAGGTTTACATTCTCACGCAACAGGTCAAATTTATGATGCAACACATGGTGATTATGGCCATGGTTGATGCCACTGGTCAACAGACGCAGAAATGAGAGGACATACTTTAGTTTTATGAATCAGTTGAAAATTGTCAGTTGTCTGTTTTTTTTTTTTTTCCCATTTTTTTTCCCCCATTTTCATGGCTGACTTGTTTTAAACAGAAAACAATGTGAAAAGGTTCTTAAGTAAGAATGAGAACTTGTCACGGTTAGGAAGACCCTATTTTCTTCCTCCATCTCCATTGATCCGTGAAGGAGACCGGATCAGCACATGTAGCTCACATTTTTAAAAGATTTAAGAGGACTCCAGCCTTAACCAAGCCTGAAAGAAAAAGGAAAAAAAACTGGCTAACTGGCATGAGTTGAGAAATGATTCACAATCAATACCTAAAGCTAATAATTAGATGACTTAAGTGTTCCTTTACAGTCTGGAAATTTATAGAATTTAGCTGGAGTATTTCCCAGGTGTGGGTGAGTCTGGAAAATTTTTTGATTCAAACCATTCCAGAGTTTTCGATCCATCCATCCAAATTAGTGGGAATGGCAACAAAGTTGCAACAGTTTTCACTGAAGGCAACATACAGCTTACCAAAAGAACACCTCATCCTAGAGCCAAAACGTCAGTACATTTAAGTCTGTGCCTAAAAAAGAGGAAGTCACGACAGCACTGTTTTCTGTATCGAATCGGGATCAGCCGACACTAAACCTCAAATATCTGTATCGTATCAAAAGGGAAAGAAGTGGATCAGTGCGTCCCTAATTTTGGATTCAGTAATAACCTGTCATATTTCATAAGAGTGAATTAATTGGAACAAAAAATAGCACTAATATATATTAGATCTGGGTATTTTATGTTCTATAACATTCTGCAGGGTAAATACACTGATACGTAATGGTCTAAACCAAGTATAAAAATAATTAAGTGGAATTTTAAAGGAACGAAATGGAAATGGTTCAAAACAAACAAGTCCTGCTGCTTCACAATGACTGGCCTTAAAGTTGTATTTAGAAAATCTGGTGCATCTGTCATAACGTCCACAGTTCAATATGGCTCCAAGCTAATTGTTGGAGCCTGAAATTGCCAGATAAACCTGTGTACACCGACTTTGTTTCCTGCTGTGGCCATAAAAATTAACTGGCAGGAAATAAAGTCACAAATGCAGCAAATTAGCAGGCGGTGTATTAATACAGTTCACAAAGAAACACTAACCTGAGGTGAATGTACTCTGAAAATCATTCTGTACCATTAAGGCGTTTACGCCTTCATTTGGGCTCACTGCTGACTCACTGGGCTCCTATTATCTTTTTTTTTCTTTTTCCTTTTTTTTTTTTTTGCTGTAGAGCTGCATTAGGCTAAATGGCACGGGGGGAAGGATTACAAATGTGAAATTTTATGAATGATCAACCCCTGAAATTAAAAGCTCCATTACACTCTAATGAAATTTCTCTCTCTTCAGGCTAAATTCTCAAAAGGGAGGATTGCAATTTTCCATTTACCTAGCACATCACCATGGGGGCCACATATTTATCTCGACCGTCTCCTCCTTTCAGCAAACATTGCCAATCACTAAGAGGCTCACACATGGATGGCTCCGAGAGCTTAAAACCTTCCAATTTAACAGCCGTTGGAATTACTTTGAGATTTTCTTTCTCGGAGACTGGTGGACCTGCCATTCCAGATTGCTTTCGGAGTTTACTGAAGCAGGACACCCGAGCACCAAGGACCGTTTCAGATTGTTGACTGACAGAGAATCAACTCTGTCTGCCTCGTTCTATTTTCTTTCCCCCGCGTTTTTTTGGGGGGAGCAGCACTGCTGACAGAGTGAATAACATGCCTCAAATGGGGCCCCTTAGAGACAAATGATAAATGGTGTACACAAAGCTGGCATTAAGACTTCTCGTTGCGCAGGCTTGGCTTGCAGAAATGTGTTTTGTATTTTACTTATCAAGGGCGAGAGCAGTTTTCGAAAGGGCGGCGAGAGTGACATGTACCCCGACGGTTAGCCAGGAGCAGTAATTATTAGTTACTCTGTGCAGGCGTAGATGGATTTCAGCAGCTCGTAGATGCGTGTATATTTAAAGTAATAGTTTTTTTTTTTTTGTGTGTCTGTAGTGTTTCTTATTTAGCTGCGAGCATGAAGCATTGCATATTTGGCTCAGATCCACTTTCAGAGAGCCAAACAAAATCAGTAGGTTTGACCCAGTTACCACAGGCTTCAATCAGTTGTCTTTCCAGCCAAGCATCAAAATTTTAAATCTAATGTAACCCTCCTCCTCAGAGGAAAATATTGCATTATCCTCCATACTTTCTGCATATTTTAGAGTGGATTCATTCTTGGCGCTGCTCGCTGTGTGCCACAGCCTCTGTGATCTCTCTATGATGTCGGTTCCTCGCCCACATAGTTTGCTCCCCCAGTTCAGCCTCCCGTTACAATCTCTGAGAGGCAGCACTTATCAGTGCAGAATGATTATGAACCAGACAGAGACACAGAGGCAGACTGGTGCCCTTGATCCGTGATAAACTTCTAAATTCCCCCTCTGATTCTGCTTTGTCCTTTATCTCACCACCTGGGTTTGAGTGTATCTCTTGGCCCCCGGCGCTGCTCTGCAATCTTATTTCGCTCATTCCGCTTTTAAAGTTTCACCGTTTTGGAGGAATTTGAACGTTTTGTGCTTTATCCTTCTTTGTTACTTTGTCAGAGATCTTCAGAAGCTCACTGCAGTCAAACTTTAAGATGTCTTCAAAGAGCTGGCCCTGCCTAAAACGAATGAATCGTTGTGGTTGGGGCTGGACAATATGGCTGAAAAACATATCATGATATAAGCGTTTCACATCAATATCAATTTGTCTTTTTCGTTTAAATATCTGTCCTGTTTTATCCACTGTTTTTTTAAGAAGTTATGAGGCATGACGGCAAAACTTGAAACTGCCCTTTGGCAAGTTACTCAACAAGTTGTGGCTCGGTAACCGAAGAGTGAGTTAGTTAATCCCACTCACCTTGTTTAGCTCAGCTTGAACAGTTATAGCTTTTCATCTGCCTACATCTCCCAGAATGTTATGCTATACAGAGACCAGAAACCACTCCAATAGCAGAGAGAGAACCATAGAGCTGGGCATTCTGGGTAAATACAACCAAAATAAACATGTGTGTCTGGTGCTGCAGGAGAAATAGCTTGTGGTCTTTTACCAAAGACAGAAAAAAAAATCCTAAAACCGCTAAAATCTGACTTTATGTCATCTTCAGAGGTTTTTGTGTCGTTTCCTTCAGCAGTTCTTGGTGCAGCGCCCCCACAGGTGAAAGGGGGAACAACCGAGTCCACTGAGCTGTCCGGTGTTAAAACACCTTTAGAGAACAAACCCAGCTCTACATCAATAAGATTTCATATAATAAACTATTTTATTCTTAATTCATTAAAACTGAAGGGACAGCAGCCTTTTCATTTTCTGCGTATAAAGTAACGGCTTAATTAACCAAATGTTTCCAGCTCAGTTTAATTTTCAGCGTTTCTGCCAAGGGACCAAGACGAGCGTCATTACAAGTAACCATATAAGACAATATAGACAGATATAACTCTAAACAATTCTCCTAAGCATCATCAAGCAATCGTCTTCTAAACGTTCCGACCAGATGAAAGTGATAAGGATCTATATAAGCGGGGTTCCCTACGGTCATCTCTCCAGCGTGTTAATGAGATTTAGACAGGATGGAGGGCACTCACCTGATAAATGGGACTATAATAGCGGATTCCAAATGGGGACCACCTGCAGGAAAGCATTATGATTATTATCGTGATCAGTCTCTGTCTTGTTTCCGGGTACATCACACTTGTGGGAGGACATGAGTTATGAGGACGTGACAGATCAGGCGGTTAGCACCAGCGCTCACAGTGAACCATGGATCATTTACAGTATTATAGCAAAGTATTCATACTGTTTCAACGTTGCGCATTTTGGCAATTTACAACCACATGGTGGAATGTATTTTATATGGGATTTGATGTGACAGACCAACAATCTGTGAAGGTAAAGAAACAATCCCCCCAAAAAATGTATGGCAGAAAATACATGCCAGAACAACAAAAAAAAAAAAGACCCACAGATAATCTTTATCTAACCTGACTGAGGATAAACCTTGTCGTTATAGATTTAGCACACATTTCTGTGTATGGATGTGTGAAGCTGGCCTGTCCATTTCCTTCCTCTGCAATTCTAATCTCTCTTCAGTGCTCCATCTGGGATTTCTCCCACTGCTCTTGATTTCTTACGATGATTTTCAACTGGGCCAATCAGCAAACAGAAGGAGTTGTGAACGATTATGCAACTTCTGTAGTTGTAGTTTGATAAAGGCAGCGGAGGAAGTGAATGAAGACATTCGGTTCGTGTCGGCCACACTTCTAAACATTGGGCAGTTAAAGTCGGAGCAAGAGGAATTCTTATGACATTCATTTGCTTGCCAAGATGTTGTTTGACTGGGCTCTACTCTCTTTTTGGTGAGGAATGGTTGTTAACAACGCACACAATTTCCAGTAAGCCTCATAGCGTAGCTTCCTTCACCGCCGAGCTGGTGCATCACATATGTTATGTCCGAGTGACAGCAATTGGGTGAAATCAGATCCAATCGTATAAAACTTTCAACAGAGTCTGCATTTGTTGAATCTCTTCTCAGCAGCTGAAGATTCAGACCCTCTGCACGAAGCGAAGCGTAGAACAAGAGGCTGGTTTTTACCAAGCATGTAGAGGCAAAAGACTTGAAATTTCAGCTGCAAATGTAGAAAATTGTGTTTCTACTTGCCATACTTTACGGTTTTCATTTGAAAAATATATGAAAATCGCAATAATATACAGTCATTTCTGTATTTATAATGTGACAAATCATGAAATCGTCTCCAAGTCTAAGAATTTAATGCTCCCTAAGAAAAACTGATGTGCCAGTTACCTGGGTTAAATGGCACCGGGGGGAGTTATAATTATGTACAACCAGACTCTCAAACTAGTTGTAAACTGAACTTTGTCATTTGATGAATTAAAAGAGTGATTGTTGAAGTGTCATGGACAATTCTGGGTTTTTTTTGGTCATTCTAGGTCTTAACGGTGACATCGTCTACTCCCTGGCCGACTCCGCTGACGGATTCTTCTCCATTGACGAGCAAAGCGGCGTGATTACCCTGGAGCGCCCCCTGGACCGCGAGGTGCAGTCGGTGTATGAGCTGAAGGCCCGTGCCAGCGACCGGGGCTCTCCACGTCACTCCTCATTGTGCGAGGTGGTGGTCTCGGTGCTGGACATCAACGACAACCCGCCGGTGTTCGAGCACCGGGAGTACACGGCCAACCTGTCCGAGGATGTGGCGGTGGGCACCCAGGTGGTCCGAGTGCAGGCGGCTAGCCGCGACGCCGACGCTAACGGGGAGATTTCCTACAGCATCATCAGCGGGAACGAACACGGCAGGTTCAGTGTGGATCCCCACAGTGGTACGTAACCAACCTGGTTTTACTTTTATGTAGTTTTCCGCTTGATTTTTGATTTTTGTCATTTGAAATTTTATTAAATTTACTGGGTTTTTTTAGATCCATATGACTTTCCAAATGTTATTTTGATTGTAGTGCTTTATAGCTATGGGTTTTAAAAATTCTTCATTTGTAGACTTTTCTTCTGTTATTTAAACTCCACTTCCTCTTGACTTGCAGGCGATGTATTTGTGATCGACGCGTTGGACTATGAGGCGTCTCATGAATACTATATCACCGTGGAAGCCACAGATGGGGGTTCCCCTCCGCTCAGTGACATCGCTACTGTGAACATCAACCTTACCGATGTCAACGACAACAAGCCCATCTTCAGCCAGCATGTCTACACTACAGTCATCAGTGAGGACGCCGAGCTCGGGAAGGCCGTATTAACAGTAAGGACTAGCTGTGTCAGCGTTAACGAATGCAATTACTCTGAAGATTTTAACACGCTGATATTACATAACGTAGATTAGTGAAACTACCTATTTAGACCTAAAAGCTTCTCTCCAAAAGAGGGTCGACTAATTCACAGCAGTGCGTTATGGACTCGACACATGGGGATCGAAAGGCGAAGGTTTTCTGCGACAACTGACGGCAACATAAGTTACAATTTTTTTGACTTTCTTGTGTTTGGTCTCTAGCCCTCGTGTTCACGTCTACATGTACGAGCTTCAAGTTTCACATGCTTGAATTATGCCGTTCACTCTGCTGGATGAGGACAAGCAACTGTGGCCTCATTGCACAAATTCCACAGAAAATGAACAGAAAAGCGACTTTAATAAATTAATGTTTAAAACAACATGACATCATTTTCACCTTCCTGCATATAAAAACCTGAAAAGCTGAGAATCTCCAGACATGCTTGGTTTGAGACAGTGAAACCAAGCATGCAAACATTTCTTTTTTGAAAATACGCATAAAGTTTTTAATATGGGCATTTGCCCAGGCCTGCATCAGAAAGGGGTGGTGCACTGGAAAATAAAATATAACCTTATCTGTCAATAGTCCCCCGAACAAGTTTGCTATACCTCTATGCATGTGTAGTAGAATAAGTTCCCCATATTTACATTTCATTCTAATAAAGTTAGGCATAGTGATTCACTGATTCATTATGATTAATCACAGCAGCAGAGTGTGATTAATTGATTACATTCCTTAATTGGCTGACAGCCCTAGAAAGGATACACGTTCTCTCTGGGATATGCTTAGCTTGTACAGAGCAGATGACTTTTTTTTGTGAATACCCATAATCACTCCAAAACCATGTGAAGGGTTTGACATATTTCATCACTCCTGATTTCCCTCCAGCCAGATGTGTCAGTTTATCCACCTTCTCCCTCTGTGGTTCATTTCCTCGCTCATGGCCTGTCTCCTCTCCGTCCATTATTCGCTGAATGCACTATCACATATCTGCACCTGTGGCAAACCACCATCTGGTGGAGCAGCTAAATTAGGACCGCTGCTCTTCATGCTCACTGCAACGCCACGTTCTGGTTCAATTTCTGACACACATACTAAAGCCGGAGAAACTGAACACATGTGACTCATTAGGCCTCCTATTCAACTCGAGGTATTTGTAACCTTTAGCCCGTCTCATTTTAACTCCCTATTGATTTCTGTCTTCCCTCTGTTTGAAAATGATCCCCACTCCCAGCCCTTTATCTGTACATCTAAGGTACCTGAATATAAATGAACCATCAGAAAATTAGATTTTAATGCATGCCATTGTCTCATACCTGTAAATCCTCTGTGTGCTAATTTCCCCAGGGATCCTTTTTTTGTATTTGACATTTATTGAGGTTTTTAGTGCTGTGTAATTTGTTGTGTGTGTGTGTATGTGTATAAAGCTGCATAGCTAAATTCATTTTGCACTGGCTCTCAAAAATATATCCCTGTTAAAATGCCATGATTTTTGATGTAAGAAAAAATCATGGCAGCTTGATAGAGAGACAGCTGGATAAAATATTTATTTTCACATATGTCAAAACTCTCTGTCTGTGGTGACAGTGTGATATGAGAGATAAACTGTGAAGAAACTCAAGTTCCTCTGCATTCTCCCAGTGCTAAATAGAAACAACCAATCAGAGCCAGGAGGAGGGTCTTAGCACTGTCAGTCACCCTGTAGGTGGCGCTGCTCATCCCCTTTACTCTGCTATGCTCCAGCTTCTTCCTGATAGCAGAGCCGATCATGAATGCTAAGGCTAGTTAGAATACCCGATAACAGCGGATAAATGGTATTCCTGTAGCTGTAGAGTTTTTTCTCTGCCATTAGCACATTTAGCAGCGAGCACATGAGGATTATTAACAGCGCTAAGGCCCTCCTCCTGGCTATGACTGATTGTTTTTGACTGGAAGCGGTGCATTTCTTCAGAAGGCAACAGCAGCTCAGGGACGAGGAGGAGATTGATCGTTTCACAGATTATCTGTCTTATATTGTACTGTCGGGACATAGTGACAAAAAATAAATAAATAAATATATATATATATATATATATATATATATATATATATATACACACACATACACATATAAACAGCATATATAGGTGGATATATGTTGTTAACCAATTCTTTGTGGCATTCTCTTTGACTGAAAGGTGGTGGCCGAGGATTCCGATGGACCGTCCCACAATCACATCCGCTACTCCATTGTGGACGGCAACCAAGGCAGCCCGTTCACCATGGAGCCGCTGCGCGGGGAGCTTAAAGTTGCTCGCCAGCTGGACAGAGAGAGAGTAAGTGGAGCAGCCGATACTTCCTGGCTGTTCTCATGCAATGTAATCCATTGAGGAACTAATTGCAGTGAATGCAAAATCCAATCAGACTCATGCTGACTTAATAGGGAGGCTTGTTTAGTGATTTGCATTATTGCTTAGAAGAGCACTTTTGTTCATGTACAGTAACTCCTGCTCTGTGTTTCCCCCAGATGTCTGGGTACACTCTGAAGGTGGTCGCCGTGGACAACGGGGTGCCCCCTCTGTCCAGCAGCGCCATAATCAACATTGACATCTCAGACGTCAATGATAACCCACCCCTTTTCTCCCAGGCCAACTACAGCCTCATCATCCAGGTGAGAGGGGGTAGAGGGGGGTCAGTGCAGATTGCTGATTAGAGTGAAAAAGATAGATGGAGAGGGAGGAAGAGACGAGGGGCTGCAGGAGGGATCGCAGCGGACACGGAGAGAGATTAGGAGAAAGAAATAACGGAAGGCTTTGCGAGCAGAATATCAAGAAGGAGGAGGATGGAGGAAGAACAAAGGTAGGAAGAAGGGAGAAGCAGGGGGATTGAAAGACAGAGGTTGAATCTTAAAGCGCAGGAACACAGATCAGGGATGGAGGGAGTGAAGGAGAGGGAAATCTACAAGGTGGAAAGATGAGAGGGGATGGCTTATTAGAGGAAGGGGGGGGAGGATAAGAAACATTAAAGGGAGCTGCATCAATAGAGTGGCGGAAGCTCAGTAGAAGAGAGAATGCTTTCTTCCCTCAGCATTTAGGAAAGATAGTAAAGCGACTGATGCACTAAAGTTAACTGATTAATGAACTCAGCAAGTTTAGACTTTTGTGAGAAGGATGAATACGCTAAACTAGTGGAGCATGCTATTAACTGATAATTATATCTATAATTATGAAAGTGAACATCCAGAGCTCCTACATGTCAATCCTACATCCATAAATCCATGCAGCCTTTGGCCAAACACGCATCATGAAAACTTATATTTGAATATTTTACACGGGACTAGAACACACCAAAAGTCTATCCTGGAAGTTCCTCCAAAAATGTGTTTGATTCCCTGGTGGTGGGATGAGGAACATCAGGTATGACACTAAGACTATTTGGACATTCTTACTATGGATGCACATTGGGTATTTATATGGCTTTTACAACTTGGCTCAAAATTCATTGAACAGATAATTCAATGAAATAATTATGTTTACCTATCTCAAATGTCCTCTTACAACACTTCATAAAACAAAGCTAAACAGTTAGAACAAAGGAAAACGGCTGCCACATATCAGCCAATTTCATATAACTGAGACGATTTATGACTGTCAGGGTTTCCAAAGAATTGTATGATATTTACTTTATACTGGATTCAATTTGCAACTCATTTATTTATGTAATCAGTGGACAGAACACATGCCAGCTTGCTGCAGAGCATCAGATCTGAACATTGCTTCACCTCTTCACTGCCTGTGCTTTATGGCCTATTAGGGTTTGATCAAAGTATTGCAGTAAATTCTCTTAAATCAACTATGAGGGGGAAAATCCAGAGCTACACATACTGAAAACACCCACAGGAAGATCGATAGCTTTTTTTTTTAGCTCTACAGAATGAATGTAATGGGTTACAAAAGATTCAATAGATGTCAGATGTGAACATTATTCAGGCGCAGAAAGGAGAACACTTTCTTTTCAAACTTATGCTGTTCTTTTAACTTCTACTGTCTGATCAGTCAGAGCCAACAGAGACTTTAGAAACATAAATAATCATGGAGGTAGCTCTTCTTTTGTCCAGTTGGAAAAACTATGAAAAGTCAGAAATGGTCAGCATTAAAGCAGAACCTTCCAGAAGCCGGATGCTTCAAGCTAAGCTCTGTCATTAACATGTCATCTGTATTACTCACAAACTATTTTTAAAAGAACACAGAGGTGTCATTGATCTGGTCTTACTTTATTTGTTGCCTTGATGAAATTAGAAATAGATGCAAACACACACACACACACACGCGCACACACACACCCACACACACACGCACACAATGTACTCATTTTAATGGATATGTTTACAGGAGTATGTTTGAAAGTCAGAAGAATGTCCTTTTAGTCCTAAGGGTTTTTAAATAATTGATAGCTGAATGTTTCTGGTAGATAAGAAGCAAAAGGTAATAAATTCCAGCTGACCAGCTGAAATAAACTGAAATAAAAGCTTGCAATGTGTCATTCTCTATGTAGTGACTGTCGTGAGTTTCAAAACTATTCTGATTGACTGAGATGCACCTATAGTCCATAGAGGTGGGATCAGTTTCAGATGGCCTTTTGTCCAGCTCAGAGATTCTCTTTCAGTCCACAAAGCAGCATTGATGCATTTCAGAAGTCAATGACTTCAAGCAAAGCACGTCTCTTCATCACACCTCTTGTGACTCTCAGGAGAATCGACCAAAAGGCACCAGCATTCTTCAGCTGACCGTGAGCGATCGAGACGCTTCACACAACGGCCCACCTTTCACCTTCACCATCGTGGAGGGGAACGAGGGCGGCGTTTTCCACATCAACCAGCAGGGAGCGCTGGTGACCACGGGGGTGCTGAGCAGGAAATCTAAAGAGCACTACTTACTTCAAGCGCAGGTGAGTCACAGAGCCGAGGTGAGACGAGGGTCGGCGGTTTGCATCAATTTAAACTTTGGAGCTTCGGCAGATTTCTGTTTATCCACATTCTTTTCCCTCCTGCCTTTCATCGCTTCTCCAAGCAGTCTGAACCCCCCTGCAGTATTTTGCTGAGAGCTTGCTGCACCAAGAGCAACTTTACCAGAGAAGCTGAATAGAAGTAAAATCTAATTTGATTTGATTTGAATATAAATAGACATCACTCAATCAATCAGTCAAGTTTATTTTTATAGAACATTTCAGCAGCAAGGCAGTTCAAAGTGCTTTACATCTCTTACATTAAAACATAAAAACATCAAAAACACATCAACAGTTGTGAAAGCCAATAACCAATATTGCATTTTGTCACGAGTTATTGTTAAAATCATCATTACATTTCTAATATGTTTTTCAATGTTTTATTAATTATGGCTAAATAGGTGGATTTTTAGTGTTGATTTAAAGGAACTCAGCATTTCAGCTATTCTACAGTTTTCTTGAAGTTTGTTCCAGATTTGTGGTGCATAGAAGCTGAATGCTGCGTCACCAGAACTAGAACCAGAGACCCGAGAGGTCTGGAAGGTTGATACAACAACAGCAGATCTTTAATGTATTATGGTGCTAAACCGTTTGGTGATTTATAAACTAACAGAATTATTTTAAAAGTCTATAAAAGTCCACAGCTGCTTCAAAGCACCTTATAGGCGACTAAATAGGACAGAGAGCAGCTTTGATTTGGCTCTGTCACGTGTTACCTCGGTGGAAGGGAACAGAGGAGAAATGTGTGGGCAGATGGGACATGAAAAGTGTGATGTCGTTGTGCACACAAGACTCAAGCTCTGATTTGAGTCATTGCTGTTGGTTGTTTTCCTGCTGAACCAACAGCTAAATCTCGTGAAAGTGTGGTTGTTAAGATGTTTCATCTCGTTAATGTTTTGTTGGCTCTCTGTATCTGGTGCATTTGCAATGTGTGGATGCTGTAAGCCGAGGGACTGAGGCAGCAGTGGAAGAGTTTGACTGCCCTCTGGTGTTGGAAGGCAGGTAAAGCCTCACCGTCCTGCTCTCCTGTGCAGGTGTCCGACAGTGGCAAGCCCCAGCTGTCCTCCACCGCCTTCGTCAGCGTGCGAATCATCGAAGAGAGCGTTTATCCCCCCGCTGTACTCCCGCTGGACATTTTTGTCTCTGTTGCTGGCGATGAGTACCCCGGGGGCGTGTTGGGAAAGATCCACGCCACTGACCAGGACATCTACGACACCCTCACCTACAGCCTCGCTGCTCCCGCTTCCTCTCCAGCAGACGAGAGCGGAGCCTTGTTTTCGGTGTCGGCCTCGGACGGCAAAATCATCGCCCTGCGACCGCTCGACGTGGGCCAGTACCCTCTGAACGTGACGGTGACCGATGGACGCTTCACAACGCCAGCGGACGTCAATGTGCACATTCGCCAAGCGGCTCGTCAGGCCTTGGACAACTCCATTGCGGTGCGCTTCGGAAGCATTGCCCCAGAGGAGTTCATTGGGGACTACTGGAGGAACTTCCAGCGGGCACTCAGGAACATCGCCGGGGTCCGCAGGAGCGAGGTCCAGTTGGTGAGCCTTCAGCCAGAGCAAGGAGATCTGGACGTCCTGCTGACTCTGGAGAGATCTGGGAGCCCCTACCAGTCCCAGGAGGTAAGACCAGCCAGAACAGGAAGTTTCAAAAAGGTGTATTTATTTTTCACTCATGAGATTTTATTAATTTTGTATAATTTTAAAATCAGCGGTCTAAATTATTATTTTTAGGCAACCTATTTCTTTATTATTATGTAAAATCAACTTTTTTGAGTGTATAATGTTATTTCCTCATCAAAAACATACATGGATTCTTTCAAAGATGTTTGAGAAATCCTTTAGTCTCTCATGGAAACCATTCAGCTGAGCAAAACTATTGGTGGGACCAAGCTCCGCCTTTAAGGCACAGCTCCTCCTCAGAGTTGCAATTTCTAATCTTCTGAGCTTCAACTTCACAGAGCAGCCCTCTCAGCTCCTTCAGACTAGCCAGCAGCAATTAACAAACACCCAGTGGAACTGAGCATCTGCTGAGATTATAATACAAGTTACTTCTCAGTGAAACTCTGGTAAAAACATTAAAGGCTTAATAGAGGAGCCGTGTTGTGATGACTTCCTGAATTCGGAGTTTCCGAAAGAGACATAGTTTGTAAAGAGTCAGAGGCCCAATTTCAAGGCATTAAATTATGAAGTCAAATTTATTTGTTGTCATATTTCATATTCATATAATTTTTATAACTGAAGGTAAGATAGGTAGCGAGCAGGAAGAACCAAATCTGCTCCTGGAGGGCTGACAGTTTTCAATGCGTCTCTCCTCCAACACGGCTGATTCAAATGCTCCAACTACAGCCTCAGTATGTAAAGCCTTTTGCAGAGGTCTGCCAATGAACCATCATTTGATTCATGTGTGGTTAGCCAGGGAGAGAACTATAGCATGCAGAACACCGGCCACTGAGGACTGACTTTGGACACTCCGGTCACACTAATCCCTTTGACTGAGTCATTTTCTGCTGAATTTTCATCAGGTTGTCTTCCGCAAGCTGAACTCCTCTGCGGCTATGATCGAGGACATGATCGGGGTTCGCATCGTGCGCGTGGTTCAGAAGCTGTGTGCGGGTCTGGATTGCCCGCTGCACTTCTGCGACGAGGTCGTCTCTCTGGATAAAACCGCCATGTCCACGTACAGCACCGCCCGCCTCAGCTTTGTCACGCCGCGGCACGTGAGGACGGCCACGTGCCAGTGTGACGGTACTTCAATCACACACACACACACACACACGCACGCACACACACACACACACACACGCGCGCGCACGCCCGCACACACACACACACACACACATTGGGTGTTTTGTTCCATTAAGTCTCCTGTTGATAACTGTGGTGTGTCGTGACATTTAGGCGGTAAGTGTCCTGTCCTGAACAACCTGTGTGAGAACAGCCCCTGTCCAGAGGGGATGGACTGCGTGGCTGACCCCAGAGACACCATCTACAGCTGTGTGTGTCCGGAGGCCAAAACGGGCAAATGTTCCGGTAGGAACTTTTCTTTTTTATATATTAAAACCTTTTCTACATGAACCGCCGTCTCTGGAGTTGTAAAGTTGCAGTGCATTAGCTGACCTGATAAATGTACAAATAGAGTCTACAAAAATAAATTAGCTTATTGTAAACATGCAATGGAAATGTTTGTTTTTTTTTACATCACACAATTCACATGATCTACAACAGATGTTACTAATGTCAGTAAAGATGAGGAAGACAACAGGAAGTGGTAGGAGGAAGATGGCAGGGCATGTTTAATGACTTATTGTGTGAAATAACTTTTTCACATGTAATTTTAATTGCATTTTTTATGAAAACACCAAAATTTTGCACACATTTGTAATGGAATTAGATTTAGTAGACAGTAGCTGGTGGTGCCACTCACCTAAAACGCTGAAAATTGTCTCATTTCATTGGCTGGTTGATTTCTCTCTGCATCTAGAACCCCCCTCCCCCCACAAAAAAAAAAAAACAATGTGTACTTGTTTGTCATTGTTTGTGTGAGAACATTTTAGGTAGATGCTGAGAGACAAAATACAAACAACTCGTCAACACTGTAAATGTAAATGTTAGATGCTAACAGTGCTAAAGTAAACTATCAGCTCCATGGTTACTATTGATGCTAATATACGAGGCTATTTGACTTTCTGACATTTTTCTTTCTGTGCAAAACTCAAAAAGCTTTTCTTTTTGATCGATGTTGGTCAGGTCTTCACTCCTGAACCCCGTGTTGTGTCATCTAGTCTCCTGAGCTCCAGTGTTGGTTTTGTAGTGCTTTGCTTCTCTTGCTGTTCTCAGTAAATGTTGTTTTTTTTGTCTCAGATGGTCACTCACTGACCTTCGGTGGAAACGGTTATGTGAAGTACCGTCTGATGGAGAACGACAACAAGGAGCTGATGAAGTTGTCTCTGAGGCTCCGGACCTTCTCCAGCCACGCCACTGTCATGTACGCGAAAGGGACAGACTACAGCATCCTTGAGGTGTGTTCAAACTCATTATGTAGTCGCGTCTTCAAATTTGAACCTTTGTCCTCCACATTTAAAGAGCCGCATAAGGAAACAGACCTCGCCCTTTCTCTGAGCCCATTCTGTCTGAGACTTGAAGGGTTCAAAGGGCATTTAAAAGCTCCATTCACACGCCTCACTATGGGAATGTGGCTAGCTGGGAGGGGAAAAAAACTAACGCAAACTATTTTAGTAGTGAAGGGAAGCAGACAGGAGTTTTACACACATTCCATTTTCAGTCTGTCTGGAGGAGCGCTCTGCATGCCAGACAAAGAGGCATTTAAGTTCCAGGCTGCCATCTAAGGATTTTAACACCAATTGTTTTCATATTTTAGATGTTTGAAGAGAATAAAGCTTCCTTTAGTGTCTAAATGAAGCTTTATTCATTTAGACACTAGGATGAGACGATTTTTCAGCTGTATGAAAATGAGTGTTTTTCTCAAAACTGCGAAAAACAGTTTTGCGAGCTGAGACCAGGTTACATGATTGGCCTGCTGACATTTCCTGCACATTTAGAGTTTGTTCCAACTCTGGAACTCAGCAGCGTTTCGTCTCTTGAAACAGATTGTAAACGGACGCCTGCAGTACAAATTTGACTGCGGCAGCGGCCCCGGCCTGGTGTCGGTCCACAGCGCCCAGGTTAACGACGGGGAGTGGCACTCTGTCTCCCTGGAGGTGGACGGTAATTATGCCAAGCTGGTGCTGGACCAGGTGCACGCCGCCTCGGGCACGGCTCCAGGCACCCTGCGCACGCTCAACCTCGACAACAACATTTACTTCGGCGGACACGTCCGCCAGCACTCCTCGCAGCGCCTGGGCCGCAGCCTGCCCGTCGCCAACGGGCTGCGCGGCTGTATGGAGGCCATGGCACTGAACGGCCTGGAGCTGCCGCTGAACAGCCGGGCGCGGCGGGCGCAGGCCGTGCTGGAGGACATGGTGGACGTGGCCCCGGGCTGCGCCCTCGCGCCTGAGGAGAGTTGCTCCAGCAACCCCTGCACCAACGGAGGGAGCTGCGTCTCTTTGGCCAATGGAGGTGAGTCTTTCCCTGCTCCTTTGATCATCTGCACCAGTTCACATCGACCCTAAGCCAGAAGAATCATAAATTATAGACAGAAGAGATACATCAAGGCAGTCTCATCTGCAGGTTTTTTTTTAAAGAAATATGCAAAATTTGTTCAGATTTACACGAAACACCTGCATAATTAAAGAAAAAAATCCCATTCCTCATCAGAATTCTGATTGCAAGAATATTACGCTCAGCGCCTCATCCTCATTAGCCTTCTTTTTCCTGAACTCCACAGGATACTTCTGCAAGTGTCCTTCCTCCTTCATGGGCTCCCAGTGTGAGCTTGCAATAAGCCCCTGCACCTCCAACCCCTGCCTGTACGGCGGCACCTGTGTTCCCCGCGCCGACGACTTCTACTGCCAGTGCCGAGGCCAGTACTCTGGACAGAGGTAACGGTGATAGGAATGTGTTAAATAAATCAGCCCAGCTTCCATGTGTGATTTCTAATGTATGAAAACCTTCCCTCTCATCTCATGTGTAGATAAAATTTTTTGGTGGAAGGAATTTTGTGTTAATTTGAGGATTTTAGTGATTTATTTGATTGTACTACTCCAGTAACTTTTGAAAAACAGACATTGGATGCAAAAGTGAATTTGTTTCTTTTTCTTATCCAGAAACAGTCATATCTATACATTCAAAACATGAAGGTCCTCTACTAATGGTTAATGGTTGCTTAGGAACCGTCCACTACACCCATCCATAAGCTTGTTGGTTAACTTTACTACATTGGTTACATTACACGTACTGGGATTTGATGTGTCGGTTTAGTAGAAATAGTTTTTCTTTATAAAACAGGAGGATAAACACATATAGGTCAAGTTGCTTTGCAAATAATTTTCCGAAAAATTTAGTTTTTTTATTATGTTCAACTCATTTATCGTTGCAAGACCCGGACATAGAAAGACCTGAAAAAATGTTCCAATTTGTGTGAGTCCTCTGGAGATGAACATGTTCTGCTTTGAGTTTTTTTTTTTTGTTTGAGTAAGGCTTGCCAAAAATGTAACATTAAAATTATAATATAAAATATTTAGCATTTTGTGAAAGTGTTGCACATAAATTATATACACATACATATTTTAGACGTTATAATGATCACCCCAAAATTTCTACTTGTTGGTTTTTCTGGCTCAGTAACCCCAGAGATCCTGCTCAACCACAGTTTCTCCAGTTGTGTTATTTTTTTTACCTTATTAGTATTTCCTATCCAATAGCATTCCAAAACTCAACTATAGTGTTCAATCTCTTAACTTTGAGTAAAAAAACAAGAAGAAGTCAACCTGTGTCCATCTTTTTTAAAAAGAGATTAATATTACAACTCTGGGTCTTATGGGGCAAAGATCATCTAGAGATCTTTAATCCGTTCTTCTTTGCCAAAAAGTTCAAGCTCAGTCAGACTGAATGTGAATATTTTTAAGGTAGCCGATTGCACTAGGTTTTATTTAGGAGAGTCAGAGTAAAAGAGTTTGACTACAAATACACATTTTTCATATTTGAAAATAAAAAGTACATGTTATTTTTTTCTCCATTTCACAATAATCTACTTCCTTATGTTGGTCACATCAAATGCAAAATAAAAGACAACACAAAATGCTTTCTTTAGAGATGTAGATTACAAAATGATTTCTGTCAACACATCTCAGAAGTGAAGCTCCTGTCCATCCTCACTTTCCTCAGGTGCCAGTTGGGGCCGTACTGCAGAGACAACCCCTGTAAAAACAGCGGGACGTGTATCGACAGCCTGGACGGTCCGGTGTGCGAGTGTGTAGCTGGTTTCCAGGGAGACAGGTAAGTCTGTTTGGACTCAAATTCTCCATCTGGATCAGTTCGACGCTTTGCATCAGAACCTCACCGAATCCCTCTCCGTTCTGTCCAAGGTGCCTGAGCGACGTCGACGAGTGCATCAAGAACCCGTGTGCCAACGGAGGCCAGTGTCAAAACACCTACGGCTCCTTTAAGTGCAACTGCTCTCTGGGTTTCCGCGGGCAGAAGTGTGATCTCCCAGAGGAGGTGCAGAATCAGTTCGTCTCCACCCCCTGGAACATCGGCCTGGAGGAGGTGATCGGCATCGCGGTCTTCTTGTTCAGCATCTTCATCCTGGTCCTCTTCTTCATCTTCATCCGCAAGAGAGCGTGCCGCAGCAAGTCGAAGACGGGCGGCGCCGACAAACACCCTGGCGGCTCCGGCGTGCCTCACTCCTTCCTCCAGAGGCCGTACTTTGACTCCAAGCTCAACAAGAACATCTACTCTGACATCCCCCCTCAGGTCCCCGTGCGCCCCATCTCCTACACTCCCAGCATTCCCAGCGACTCGCGGAACAACCTGGACAGGAACTCGTTCGAAGGCTCCACCATCCCGGAGCACCCGGAGTTCACCACTTTCAACCCGGATTCTGTTCACGGACACCGGAAAACCGTGGCGGTGTGCAGCGTGGCGCCCAACCTGCCCCCGCCCCCTCCATCCAACTCTGTGTCAGACAGCGACTCCATACAGAAACCCAACTGGGACTATGACTACGACAGTAAGTCCGCTTCCCTCTGGCTGCTGTTAAACTAAATCTAACTTATTACATTGTGTGGAAAGTAGAGCTGTCAAAATTAACACGTTGTAACTTTAATAAAAAATATGTTTTTTACATATTTGTTAAAGCTCAGTTTGTTCTGATGGTATGTTATGAAAAGCTTGATCTCCTCCACCTCCTCCCTCAGCTGCCCTGCGGTGCTCAGAACACAGGAAAAAACCCAAAATTATTTTACTGTTGTAGACAAAACAATGTAGCAAATTATCTTTTTACATGCAGCTATTCACAACTTAAGCAACTCTAATCTGCTTTGAAGAAATACAAAATATGAATAAACATAAAAACAAAGCATCAAAGTCATGAGAAATTAACAGATAGCCTTAATAAAAATATTTGTAAATAAATAGACTTAATAACGAAGTTTATTTATTTTAAAAATTATTTAATCAGGATTAATTCACAGCAACCCTGTTGTTAATCAGCTTAAAAGTATTCATCGTTTGACAGCCTTAGAGGAAAGCGGTGATGCCCAATCTGAATTGAGTATTTATTATATTTGTCTATTTGAGTAAAAACATGCCTTGTGTATCCCAATGCTTGGTTGATTTGCTTCTCTGCAGCTAAAGTGGTGGACTTGGATCCCTGCCTGACCAAGAAGCCGGTGGAGGAGAGCGCCTGTCAGCTGTACAACACCAGAGGCAGCATGTCAGAGGTCCACTCGCTCAGCTCCTTCCAGTCAGAGTCATGTGACGACAACGGTACGCCGCCGTCAGTTCAGGACCCGCTAACCTGACAGCTCTCTACATTTTTAACATTCAGGCATTTTGTAACGAGTTTATTCTTGTTTTATGTGGTGCCTGGTAAATTTACAGCTAACACTTAGAATTTTTTATTTTTTTATTCTTTTTGCATGTGCTGAATAAATGCCCCGGTAGTGGCTGTGGGGTCACATGACTTTGTTTTTCTGTTTCTTTTCGCTGCGGGGCTTCAGCTCCCATATGGATCAAATCGGTCCACAGATCCAGAACCAGGTTTTAAGCAGGGGGTCCGGCCTGTAAGTCCTCAGTCACTGTCCATGCAGACGGAAGAATCACAAGTCCCCCGTCTGATCAGTTCTGCTGAGATTACTGATTGGAAAACATAGAAACCATTTAGGACCCGGCTCTTTGTTCTCACTCTGTGACGTTATTTCAGAAAGAAGACGGATGTTTCAAAGTTGCTCATCGCTTCCTTTGATTTGACATTTTTTCCTGAATATCCTTTATTTTCTCTTTTTCTGTTTGTTTCTGTTCTTTTTTGGTGAATTTAGAGACAAAAGGATGTTTAACATCGAAGAGTATTTTACCAGGGTACTCTTATTTCTCTTCCGTTCTCCCATCTTTTCATTTAAATTTTCTCGTTTTCACCTACTGGTTCATCTCAGTCAATAAGAATATCATCTAATAGTATTTACTTTTAAATAATACAATTCAAATTGTCAAACTTATCTATATTTATCACACAGTGGTATATTTTAAGCATGTGCTTTTGATTTTCTTTGCTGACAACGAGCAAAACCCACAAATTCAGTTTCTTGTACAATTTCAATATTACGGAAAACATCTAAAAAATACATATTGTTAAACAGAATTGATATTTTGAGTCCATATTGTTGTCTACATAATCATTGGGGGAATGGCTGACTTGACAGTGATTCAGCAATGACAAAGCCCCCAAAAGCATTTTGCAACAGAAGTTGGCAATCATATGAATGAAAGGTTTAGTGGAAGGATAAAATGCTGATAGGGATAGCTGTAGTGTTCGAAGGATTTTGGGACTCTGATTTTTTGACAGTTTTGCACAGGTTTGTAATAGAAATGCAGCCATCATCACAACTAGCAGAACTAAGTAAAAGGCTTTGACTATATTTCTTTGATATTCTTAACAAGAGTTTCAGTTTTTCCAATGAAATGACTCAATAAATTAACTTTTTGATGGTATTTTATTTGCTGAGATGCACCTGTAGATGATGAAGGTCAGTCCATCATCACTTAGTTCATCTACACCTTCCAAAATCAGAACATATCCAAATCTGACAGAAAAAAACAGTTTATGTTTGGATCTCTGGGGAATTCCCCTGATTCTTCCATCTGTACTGTGAGTGGCTCCCTCTGGTTCTCAGTACATAGTCGCTGTGTGTTATGTTGTACAGTCAGAACCTGACCCCTCCCCCCGTTCCCCCTCATCACCCTCTGACACGGTCTCATCCCAGCCATAACCCCCTCAGACTCAGTGCTGACGCTCCAAAGACTAAAAGTGTGTTAAGAGCAACCAGGACCCCGGTGTGTGCTGCCATCACTCCGACCACATTCCATCTGTGTTTGCTTGGTTTTTTGCTTTTTTGATAAATGAACAAGGCTTTCATTTTTACTAATGTCAGGTCTCTTTGATCCACTCTCCCCCCAACCCCCCTCTGCCTCTCACAAGCCTCCATTGTGACAGTAATCCACCTTGTCAATTCTGTTGTTGACACTGTGGAAGGAGAAGGTACTCTTCTGGCTTGTGTCCACCACTGCTGTTGTCCCTCTGTGTTTTGGTGTCCAGTGCAGGTTGAGACTCTGTCATTGTCTTACACAATCGGCCCTCGTCAAACTCTGGCCTCCTCATGTTTGGATGTAGATCGTTTTGGGCAGGAATGGGATGGTAATTTGGTGATTCATTTAAATGGTTCAGTAGCTTTTCAAAAACAGCCATTGGAATCAAATCTATACGTACAGGCTCAAATTCAAAACATGATATGTTTAATGGTATTATTATTATTATTATTATTATTATTATTATTATTATTATTATTATTATTATTATCCTGTTGAAACTCCATGTTGTCTCCAAGTTTCCACCGAGCTTAGATAAAAACTGAAAAAAGCACGGCGGTTCAAATACTGAGCAGAATCAAAATGGTTTCTAAAATTGTGTAGTTTCTCTGATACATCCTGATATTAGTAGGCTGTATGTATATATTTTAGCCCATAACTCATTTTTTATTTTTTTTTATTTTTCCTGTGTTATTAGAAATGAACTAGTAGAAGAATCATTCAGGTGAATCATTCTGAGCCCAAAATGAATCAGATATTTATGGCTGTATATAAAATCTCCTGACCAAAACTGTGTGTAGAAATTACAAAAGGAATATCACACACACCCCTGATGTGTAAGAAAATGACAAAGCTGCTATGCATTTTTTTTATTTGCGTCTCATTCCGCCCCCTCCTCTGTTTTGTTGTTAATCTCAGCGTATTGTTTGAGGTTTTAATGTGACTTGTTGTTTCTCTCTCTCCCCCTCCTGCCTCGCATAAAGAGTCTTTTTTGGCTCATGATCTCAAGAACCCGAGAGGTGACTTTTTACACGTTTGTTTGTCTGGTGGTCTGTGTTGCTCCTGATCCCATCCTGAAACGCTTTACCACTAACTCAAATCTGAAGCGAGAAGGTGTTGGCTGTGAGGTGAAGGTGACATCTTGTAAAGCGCTACCTCGCATGGTTTGAGGCTGCGACATAATGATTACTCAGTGCCTAACCGGATGTATTCCCATTGTGTTTGTTTGTGTCTGTTTTCTTTTTTTTTAATATTTCCATAATCTTAAATTTTCTTTTTCTACTATTAGCATATAAGGGTTTATTATATTAAAAGAAGACAAACAGATCTGCATTAGATGGATAATCTATCAGAAGCAGTAGCGTTAGATTATCATATTATCCCAAAGTGTGACTTTAATCTACTTTGGGTTTATTGCCGCGTGTATTGTAATATTTTTGTTACAAGATTCCAATTTTGGAATAGCTAGTAAGAGCTTGAAATGCTGTAGTCATGGTGACAGACATGGCGAGCAAAAAAAAGAAAAGAAAAAATCTACTCATTGTCTTTGGCTGCACAGCATATCGACTCCCAGTCAGGATTGTAATATTGACGTTTGCAGTTCATAAAACAGATTCTTTTATGAATTCTGTATTCTGGTTTGGACATTTACTTTATAAAAACAAAACTGGCTAATTTCTTCAACACAGATATTCATCAATCAATAAATGCATAACATGATGATCACTTTTTCCTGATATAATGCAGTCATAGTAGAAATGTTTTTAAATGTTCTAATTGAACCTTTAAGAGAAACATTAGCACTGACAGTGGATATAAGCAGCTAAATACGTTGTTTCTATGTTTAAGTTCACTGTAGTCACTGTTTCATAAAACCCACTGTTTGTATGTCTAACATAACTGTCACAATATGTCATCAATTTGCACTAAAAAAAAAATCAAGACAGACTCTAATCTCATGAATGAGCAGATAAATAGCTGTAAATAAATATAATTTTAACTCATTTGTTTGTAAAATGTAAAAAAAAATATTGCTATTTATGAGGGATGCACCGATCAACTTTTTTACATCCAATACCGATATCTGAGGTTCAATATTGACTGATACCAATCTGATACAGAAAATCAACACTGAACTGCTTAAAACCTGTCAGTTCATAAATGTACTGAATTAAAAATATATTTTCTAACTCCGCACCATTACATCACATTTAAACACACCAACAGCTTCACAAGCTTGGTCAAACATGTAAAAATAACTTTCATTTGTTCAGTCAGTTCAATAAGAAGCAGAACAGTCAAACTGAAACTGACAAAAACAACATGTTGACTATGTTGGTTAAACGTAAAAATAAACTGCAGCAAACTTATTTTAAATGGTTCAGAAAGTGCAATTAGGATTCTAAATATAACGTCAAATTATAAAGCCTGATGTCATTCAGAGCACAAAGCATAGAATTAGACTCAATAGATCTGCCAGTGATATACAATCTAGAATTTTTTTCAGATGGGATATTGGCATTGGATTGGTGCATCTATGCTATTTATTTGTCTAAACAACAACCTCTGTAACACATTAATAACTGGTGTGACCCAGAAGCTCCATGTTCTACTAAAACCAGCTTTTTATAACCTGAACATGGCAGAGTGTGACGAATGTCTGCAGGATGTAGAACATCTTTGTCTTCACACAGCAGTAGCTCCAGCATGACTTTGATTTTGAACATGAACATGTCTGACGTCTCCACTGCAGAGGCCTAATCTCTGTGTTTGTGCTGCGGCCTCTCTTTATCCGACAGGATATCACTGGGACACATCTGATTGGATGCCAAGTGTTCAGCTTCCTGGAATCCAGGAGTTTCCGCATTACGAGGTGGTGGAGTCTCCCGCGCCTCAGTACAACGACCCGAGCGCCATGGACACCGACTACTACCCTGGCGGCTTTGACATCGAGAGCGACTTCCCTCCACCGCCGGAGGACTTCCCCGTAAACGACGACCTCCCGCCGCCGCCTCTGCCGGAGTACGGCGACCGCTGCGACACGCTGCGCTCCCTGAACAGAGAGCTGGAGAAGCCCGGCTCAGGAAGCTCTGGCCGCCGGCGCCCGGCCCGGCCCCAGCTCTACAGCCTTAACCAGTACCTGCCGCACCACTCCTACCCAAGCGACTGCGGCGGTGGCGGCGACGCCGAGGGCCAGGGCGCATCCTCCGCTTCCGCTACCATCACCCCGGCCTCCACCGTGGGCAATGGTGGCTACAGAGGGGAGTACGCCTTAGGCTGCGGCCGGGACTTTGACTCTTCCGCTCTGGACGAAATGTCCATGTCTCTGTACGCCTCCACAGCCTCCTGCTCAGACATGTCGGCTTGCTGCGAGGAGTCGGAGGCCATGATAAGCGACTACGAGAGCGGCGAGGAAGGCCACTTTGAACAGCTGACCATCCCGATGCTGAACTCCCAACAGCACACTGAAGTCTGACACTGGATCCAAACAAAAGTGCCTGAACCCACAGCTACACATACCACCAACACTAATAACGCACAGTATGTGGACACCAGAGAGCACCACACACAGCAGAGAGCTGACCGTAGTTGGAAGGGGCGGCTGGGAGGTTCTGCTCATTCACTGCTTCGTCGTTTTGTAGCTTTCTGGATTTGGTCGTTTCTTAGAACGCTTTGAGCCCACTTTGACAACAAATGATTCAAAGTTCATCTCCATAAGCTACTGATAGTTTGCGACAATAAAATTATTATTTGATTTCAGTAGATAACAGGAGATTGCTTAAAATGATTTCCTTGTGATCAGTGATTCTAGGATGTCATCTTTCTTACAAAGCTGGTAGTTTGAGCTTCGGTACGAAGCCGTGTGCTTTTGATTGGTACGAAACTGAAGATGGGCCAAAGACATATAGCCTATATTATTTAATTTCTCTTTGGGATGAATAAAGTATTTTTTAATTGAATTGAACTGAACTGAATTGAAGTTGCTATCTGACTCTCTGAGTCATTACCAAAAATTCATTGAAACGTTTCGGTTCATCAAGGTCCCACATTTATCTGTCCTGCATCAAACCTACACAGTTAACAGCAGGTCGCTATGTTTTCCACAATTTCTGACATTTCTCACACATTCTGTTGGCCGGACAGAAAGGGCCGAAATGACAACAGTTTGGTACGAAACAGAGGCACGAATGAGCAGAAGGAGGAATGAGAGGCCAGAGAAAATACCAAGAGGTAAAAGGAGCCATTTTGTTGCTTCTACCTCTGCCCCTTTAAGATGACATCACCAATACTTTAAAGGAGACCTATTATGCTTTTCTTTCCTGTTCTAGAAATAGAATCCCCAGCTTGGATTTTCATGTGAGTCAAAGTTTCAATAATTAAAAAAAAGAAAAGAGTGAAAACAGTTAATTTGAGCAAAATCAGTTCAGTCTGAATCTGTTCGCAGCTTCAGCGCATCCATAAACATCAAACTAGATTGGAGAAACATTTGAGCAGAGTGATGTTCTGACCTTCTATGCACTAAAACTACTGAGAGGCAAACCGCAGAGCTTTACTGCCGGGTGAACCTTTGGTGTTCCAGACAGCAGGTGGCGCTACAGTTTCCTCACAAACACCTGCGAACTTGGGCATTTCTGAAGAGGAGCTGCAGGAGTTAGATGGGAAGTTTCATCTTGCTGTCACTGTTACAGTCCATGTTGTTGCAGTTTATTCTTTTACATTTCCGGGGATGTCATCTTTTTAGCTGGAGCTCATTTACAAAACAGATTTAACTCATTAAATCACTAAAACAAAACCTAAATAAATGAAATTAAGATTAAATCTCAAAGTTAATGGATGGAAAAAGACTGGATTTTTTTGTAAATTGTGCAGAAAATATAGAGTGGAGCAAAGTGGAGCTATAGGGGGAGAAAATAAAGAAAAAGCTGAAATGGAGTGTAATATGTCTCCTTTAAGTGTAACGTTTATCTTGCTAACAAGGTGAGTTTTCTGAAGGATCAACATTTCAGTGTAGAACAGAAAATCATCCTACAAAATAAAAATCGCGACAATATTTTTGTTTCGATAAGACAAAACAAAAAAAGACAAGCGAGATGTTTTTATACGAATCCTCATTTTCAGTGTAAATCTATGTGTACAGTTTTGATTTCAAAATTTACTAGGTTTTGTAGATATTCTATGCTTTTATTTTCAATGAAAAAAAATGATTAAATGGTGTGAAATCAGCCATTCTGTGCTTTCATCCACTAAAAAAAAAGGAGAAGCGAGGCTTTTCTTATCACAGTGTACTCGTAAAAAAGTTTATCGTCTCTAAATGCTCTTTGCAGAAATGGGTCTTCAGTGAACGACTGCATAATCTTGTTTTTTTTTTTTCTTCTGTTTGTACATTTTGATTCTGAAACTTGTTTATTTTTCCACTGAGATAATGGGACCCGATATATTTATAGTGCAGAGTTATTCATGGGCACCGGGGGGCGTTTTTCATGTGTCTGTGTGTCTGAGCAACTATGGTCTTGTAAAGGTTTTTATTGAGTACTGCCACAAGCTCACGCTTTCCTACTGGCAATAAATTATTCCTAAAAAATGCAAATTACTCTCTGGTGTGCTTTTTATTGTTGGAATGTTTTCATAACTGGCTTTCCGATGTGTTTGTGAAGTAATCCCTCTGTAATAGGTCTGCTGCAGGGTTTTTGTTCAAAAGTAGATTTATTGTAGACACTTTAATGACTTTATCTTAAAGTGATAGTTCAGATTTGTGTTTTTATTTGAGGCTTTGTCAGAAGGTTAAATTAAGTTCAAATCCTATCTGCATAGAGCAGATTTAATTTTTACTTTAAATGATAATGTAGATAAATAATCAGTCTCTTGATCTGTGAAATATCTCCACCAAAACTCCAAGAAACTATTTTTATTCTAAATTTAAAGAAGTGAAGGCATTCTTCCTATTAACAGAAATATATATTTATTTCATTCTAATTAAATCCACATCATAAAAAAATACATTTATTATTATTTACCCACCAATTTTCCAAATGATTTATCAAAGTGATACTAACACTAAAACTGAGGAGAAAATTCTCATTTTGAAATGAATATTTGAAATGAATATTAAATAAGTTGATATAAAGTTAAACTTTTATTTATATTTTTCTCTTTGGGTTTTAAAGAAACAAAATGTAGTCCAGTTTATCAGTTCTGATATCTGAAGTTAAAAGTTTCAGATAAAATTTGTAAAAAAAAAAAAAACATTTTGAATCATAAATAATTTTCTTTCCATTTCACAAATGGAAACCGTTTTGTGTTGGTCTTTCACATTAGTGTGTGATTCTAATTGGGCTTCTGGCTTAATGGAAACGCCACAGTTGGTGAAATTGTGTTTTTTTTTTCCTACATTAACGGGAAATCCCTCCAGAACCAAAGTGGATAAGAGAAAAATGCTCTTCAGTCACTGAGCGAACATGTTGGGTAGATTTGCAGCACAACATCTCTGTTCTCTTTCATTTTGTCCGCCTGCAGCCGCTAGTATCCAAAAGCCTGGGCTGCCTGACATGGGCCTGATTAAAATGACAGGACCCCGGTGCCTCCAGGCTCGGTCCAGAGTTATAGCCGACAACGCGATGTGTGTTTTCTGTTTTGCGCCGTGGAGTCCTGATCGACAGAGCTGTGTTTCCCCCTCTGAAGAGCCTCCAGAGGTAAGAAGCGGACTCTGCCTCCCTTTAATGAATCACACTGTGAGACGAGGAAGACTGGAGCACAACGCGGCACTGACGTGCTGAAGTCAAGCAAACAGTACAGATTCCTCACAGGAATGATCTGATCTGCATGACAGGACAGCAGCTTTTACACAACACGGTGGATCACAGCGACTCTTGGGACAGAAACTATTTCTAGCAGAGATCTGGCAGGCAGCCTGTCATGAAGACCGTCTGCTTTACATTGGAAAATATCACCAAGACCTTATTTAAAGCTCATTGGTTGCTTTTACATAAAATAAAATCTAAATAAATCATTGATTTAAAAAATGTAGTCGCAATAAAGCAAGAATCAAAACCAAAGTATCAGCTGATGTTATGATAAAGTAAGTCATGTTTCATTTTGATGTGTGGGACTATTGTAGAGCATAATAAACATTTATTCTATTTATTTCTCTTTTAAATGTAAAATTTAATGTTTGTCAGTTTTCAACAAATCAGACCCAGTTTCTGTGATCTTTCTGTTCCACTCATGGGGAAATGTTTCATCTTCATGCTTCACCAGGAAGGAGGCCCACAGTAAGCAGGGAGATGAAGACCTGAGAGATGGAAGGTGACATTAAAGTGGCAAAATCAAGAATTAAGAGCCAAGAAAGATTTTTATTTAAAAATATATATATTTTTATTTGTCCCCACTGTGTCTGAAAGAACTCACATTGGTGAAGATTGCACCTTGACGTTTCTCTGTGTGTATCTGCTCACAAACCAAAATTCCAATGTCACACAAAATCATTCTGAGGGCCATAAATGGCCCCCAGGCCACACGTTGGACACCTGATGTAAGCATAACTAAAACAAACTGAACATTTCAAAAACTTCCTCCCAGCTTCATAAAGCTCGAGTTGTTTGGCAGAAAGCTTTCAATCAGGATCAAGTATCTTAACTTTTTTTCTTCCTCAAATGAAACTCTTCCTCAGTTTGGGAGACACACTGAGGAGACGGATCCATCCCAAACATCGGCCGTGCCGGCCAGCTGCTCACCATTCATGAGCAGCTTTAATCTCATGCATGATTGATTCAATTAACTCTGCTAACAGCAGCAGGTGTTTTTCTGTCACTGAAATAATCAAGTATATTAATGCATTATTCATAACATGGTGGAAGCAGGAGACGTTGAGCTTCAGCTGCTCTCACTAATGCTCACTCAAAAACATGGGACTTTGCAGTGCTCTCTACCAACCACAAGATGGCAGTATATGGCCGTTTTTCGATGCTGTAGGAAGGGAGCAAAAGGGTGAAGCGTCCCAGATGAGGTTAATAAAAGTATTTCACCTCTAGTTGGGTTAATCACGATAAATTAGAAACAAAACTGTTTTATCAGTTATGTTGAAACTTTGTATAACAATTAGTTTTCTCCTCTCATATCTGAGGAAGAGGAAGATGACACTCTCAGCTTCCTCTTCCACATGTTCAAACAAAACTAGACATAAATAATAGATGAAATGACTTTTTGTCATATGTGCACTTTCTGGTCATGCGGCTTTTAAAGAAGCTGCGTCTGGAGCTGTGGGTCAGCTGTGGAGCAGCGTCCATCGAGCAGATGAGGTTAAGCCAGCTTTCCTGTGCTGAGGCTTGAACTTTGGCCTTTTAATCAACATCAGAATTCACAACTCACTGCAGAAAAGAAGAGGACACCACTGAAAAGAAGGTAAACACACTCACTGGCTACCCTACTAGCCTGTTAGCTACACCTTTCTGGTACTGGACTAAACCCCATTTTGCCTTCAGAACTCCCTCAACTCTTTGTGAGGTTGAGGCTCAACAAGGTTTTGTTAATATTTGTCAGAGATCCCAAGTGAAAAAAAGTATACTAAATTTTAACATACTTTAGTATACTTTTATCGATGTTCTTAAACTGTACTATTTTGGAACAACTAATTTTGTGCTTAGTATACTTCAGTAGTATTTAAAAAGTATTAAATTACAACTAGTAGTATATTTTAGTATACTATAAGTACTTTTTTGGAACAACTTCAAGTGTACTTAAAGTATACTTTTTAAATATATTTCAGAGCTTTATTATATTTTGAGTGTAATAATTCTGTCACAGAATTATATTAAAAATATATATTTAATATACTTCAAATATTAATATATTAGTAATGTATTTAAATTACTTAATTTTTATTTTTGATTTCCTGCTATTGATAATAAACTACAATTTTAATTACTCGTGAAAGTCTTTATTCCTACGTACCTATTTTGTAAATGACATGCATAACTACATTACAGTACTTACATTGTTTTAGGCTAAAATTACATGGAAAGATTAATTACACAAGATGTTCAAGGTAATTCAAATATTTTGGTTTTTTTTAATTGTCCAATTTTACTCACAACTTTATGAACTTTACATAAATTATCAGTTTACACATCAAAAGTGAACACATGAACATGAAAATTTAAGTGTGACAATAAAACATGAAAGTGAGGATCAACGACAGAACATTCCCGTTCACTGCATCTTACAGGAACCTACAAAAAAGAACAATAGAGTAATTAAACAGAGAAAGCATTTGTATTTAAAGAGAACAGAAAAATGGCAAATAAAACAATAATATTTACAATTTTAAGACGTTGTGGACTCGCCTTGTATGTGACATCATAAGAACTGATGATGATTGGGACTAGATTCCTGGGGTGGAAAAACATTTCTGGGTGACTGCTTTGCCTGTTTATGTTAGAAGTAGAAAAAAAAAATAGTCAGCAATGTCATAGAACCAGTTGATGTTGGCAATAACTATGAAGCTGTTTGAAGTGTGGACTTAAGGAGACAAACTACCTTAAAATCTTTCCATCCATGATCTGAACACACTGAACCTTGCAGAGTGGTGAGGGGAGCTGGTGGTGCCCATCTCCAGCAGTCATCAGGTGAGAGGCAGGGTTCACCCTGGACAGGTCACCAGTCCATCACAGGGCCCTGAGAGCCAACAACAAATTTAAAAAAATTAAAGATAAATGTTATATTAACAAGGGGAAAAATTATTTCCAGTTATCTTTAAATTAAATCATGTTTATTAAGCACTTAGTGTAGGTAAAAACAGTTTTTGTTATTGAAAATATAGCTAGCTCCTCATTGAAAAAACAAAACTTACATCATGAAGACGATGTGAAGGTTCATCCTTAGAGCTGGTTGGTGATCTGGTGGAGTCAGAGCTTCTTCTGAGACAGAAAGTCTTTAGTTTCCTAACACCTGATTTCTCTGGCTTCCTCTTTCATCCTCATTTGCTTAGTTAGACTGCAAACATATGTTGAAGATAAAATCATTGATGAACGAGTTAGAACAACAATCTCACAATATCAAAGTCTCTTTGTCTTATGGAGCTTAATTAAAACCAGGTTAAGTTTATGAATTAAAGTACAAGTCACAACAAACAGCCTCCATGCAGTAATAACATGAAGCTGAATGATTGCTATAGTAATAATCATACAAGTCAAAATAAAATTGATAAAATAATTATTTAAGAAACCAACATAAGTTATATCTCTTTACTGCACTGTTTATAATTAAATGAAGATAATTAATAGGCAAACTTACCACCAGCTAGCAACACGTTAGCAGCCTTCGTCCCTCCGGGCTCCTTTTGTGACTCACATTTCATTTCCATTGGTTGTTGTTCCGTTGTGTTGTCGTCTAACTCGGATTAGGACGTCACCAGCTTGAATTTACCAAAATTAGTAACTATTGTCAAGGCCCTCTCTACTTTTAAGGCAATATTATGAGAGTAAAAATGGCGAATTTGAACAGCGTCTGTTATCTTCTGCGTTCGTTTTTTCTTCTTTGTGGCATTTTTTAAATAAATGAAAGTGTGCTATACCGCCACCATCTGGTCTGGAGTATGAACTGGAGCTAATGCCGTTAATTATAAGGTTTTACATACACATCTGAAAATTGATTTGGTACTTTCTTAAAAATTACAATCATGATTATCCTTTTTTTATTGTATGCAATTTTAATAAATAGTAAAAGATTATTAAGGCATTTAAGAATTCATACATATTCATTCATATTTTGTTCACTTAAAATATACTTTTATTTAATATATTAAAAGTGTATTTTAGTACTATTATGTTTAAGTGTGTTTAAAGTACTAATTTCGAAATTGGTACAAGTGTATTTTTAGTATACTTCACATATACTTATAGGTAATACACTTAATAATTAGTATACTTAAAGTGTACTTTCACAAATTTAAGTATGTTTGAAGTATACTAAAGTATACTTTTTTTTCACCTGGGATATTTCTCTATATTATCATGATAAAATCATACAAAGCCTGCTGTTTATTTAGCCACACATCCATGATGCAAAACGTCCCATTCTAGAACATTCATCTATGAGATGAATGTTCTAGATGAATGTTCTAGAACAGGGGTGTCAAACTCCAGTCCTGAAGGGCCGCTGTCCTGCAGTTTTTAGATGTGCCACAGGTACAAAACACCTGAATCAAATGGCTTAATTACCTCCTCAGTTCTCCAGAGCCTTGCTAATTACTTAATTATTCTATTCAGGTGTGGTGCAGCAGAGGCACTTCTAAAACTTGCAGGACACGAGGGCCGGTGTCCTGCAAACTAGGGTGTCAAACTAGAACAGTTTGACACCCCTGTTCTAGAATGACAATCTGGTGACTGGAGAGTCACAGTGAACATCAAACTGTTTATGTTCAAGTAAACAGTTTGAGGTGATGCAAGCTCAGTGATGCAGTGCCTGTTGCTGTTGGAAGGAGCCAGTCATGAAGGATGGACACAGTCAGCAACAACACTCAGGTAGACCGACCTTTTAATTCAAGGTGTGTTTGGTACCAAGGAGCTTACAGAGTGGTAATAAAATATTCCGTAAACCATAACACCAACCCGGACTGATAAAATAAGACAAGATGGATCAATACTTTCATGTTAAATACACCAAATATTCACTGTACCATTTGCAGATAATAAACTCATAGTGCCAGGCAATGTTTTTTTTTTCTTTTCTTTTTTTCTGAAGTCTACAGAGCCTGTGAGAATTGTATCCTCAGTTTCCTGTTAGCTGACTGAAGTGGCAGCCAGTGATTTCTAATGACTATCAGCCCATCAGCTTCGAAGCTTGACATGCTGTGTACAGAGATGGTTATCTACGTTAGTTGTGATTACTGGAGCTAATATGGCATTTCTCTATATCTACTTTGACCTCTAACATGATTTTTCTTTTTCTTCCGACCCACTCACCAGATATGTTCTCTATTTTTGATTATTCTCTGTAAACTGGTTCTGTGTGAAATTCTGAGTAGGAGAGCAGTTTCTGAAAACTAAAATCAGTTGCAAGTATCTTACTCTAAAATCGCCAGTGCTCAGTTTGATCCCCAGCAGTTTGCACCACCAGATAAGTTGACTTGCTGCGGTGTGATTAGTTGATTTTCTGCTTTTGATTAGCAATTGAACTTTCTAATGTGTCCAATCACTATAGACCAGGATTTTACATAAAGCTGTTACTAATGTCTGGCTGATATGTCCTGAAATGAGAAAGTTTTGAATTTCCTGCAAAACAGTTGTAAGAGGAAATTAATTATAAATAATCAAATGACAGTTTCCTCACAAGCAAATTCATTTCCATATTGGTCGCACTTTGCAAGTTGGCACTTACATAAACAGTGACTCACTAGAGGCTGTTCAGTTATTTAAATTCTACACATTACTGAGAATGTGCAGTTTGTGGGATCGGGGGGTAAAATAACTCCTCAATTCACCTCTTGAAAAATCTCCCCAGTCAGTCATGAGAGATTCTGTGGAAACCCCGTCAGACGTGTCTGATCTATCCAGAGGTCGTTCCTGATGCTGACCCCACAGAGCTTTGGAAATCTGTAGCTGGCAGCAAACTCCACAGGAAGGTGAAACAGCCGCCAGCTAATCCCTGCTGCTGGCCTGGGAAGTCTGCTCCACTGGAAGAATCCAACTTTTTTCATTGAAGCAGAAGAACAATTGATTTATATTCAGTGTTCAACTGCAGCTTCCACACAAAATGACCAAATACTTAGAGAATTATGAGCTTTTAAGTGATGAAATATTGTTTTGGAGAAAACACTTCCCCAATGTGTTCATGTTGAAGTGAACACTGTAGAGTTTATCTGCCAAAAAGGAAAAAAAAATCTCTCTCAACTTTGAGTCTTTGTGTGTTTCTGGTACATTTACTCCCCTTTTATTTAACTATCTATTATATACCTATCCTTTATGAATACATCTGCTCTGCTAGTGAAATGCTAAGAGCAAAAGAGACGCTTGCAGTCAGACTTAAAAAAAATAATATATTTTTTTTGTAAACAAGCAACGCTTAGCCTGGCGGCGGGGCTAGTAAAGCATGGCGGGCCGCCAGGCTTATAATACACTGGGGGAAACCCTGACCTATAATAAGCTGTATCCTGTTCCCTGTCTCTACCAAAGAAAAGCATTCCCATTGCATGATGCTGCCACCACCAGCAGAGACTTAAAATGTGTTCACAGAGCTGTGCAGTTTTGCTTTTCATTTGAAATCAGAGCGTTTGAAGCATGAAGTAGTTTCTGATAGAAACTGGAGGAACAATTTCATCAGGAAGAATTGTGCTTTTGAGAAGATTTTTTTTTTACTGTCTAGGAATGTTGGAGTTTATCACAACCAAAACAATGCCAGACATGGAATCCATTGGTGTAGAAAAATTGTTTCTGCAGAGTTTAAATGAACTGGATCAGTTCCAGGAACCACAAATGACTGTCTCCATTCAGGTCCAGAACTAAGTTTAAAGTCCGTCGGTATGCGCGCCTGACGCTGTGGGAAAAAGCTCAGTGTGTGAATGTGCGTGAGAGGGACAGAGGCACATGCAAAGACCACTGACCCCAATAATCCTCTTTCTCCCAGCGTACACATCTTTTTTTTTTTTCTGGGTGGAGCTCTGCTGTTGTCATGGCGACCGGCTGAGGGGAGGAGGGGGAGGATGAAGTAGGTGGGGTGGTAGATAAAAGCAAACACTCTTGTTTCTCTGTGGGACGCAGCGATGACCAGTGGAGCGGCAGAGACATGCCGAGCCCGTGTTGAGACCGCACTCATTACATTACTTCTGTCTCCTCTCCTTCATTTTGCTGACAGCTCGCTCAAATGAGGATTTGCGTGTGTGTGTGCGTGTGAGTGTGTGTGCACCCTCCACTTCTCAGCTGACCTCCCTCCCCTTCCCATCATTCACAAACAAAACTCACAGCAGCTGTTAAAGCCGTTTCTTTATTGGTTTTAGATGATAAAAGCACGCTGCGCTGCGCTGTGCTGTGCCGCACCGTCAGCCCACCTTCCTCTGACATTTCATTTTATTTCCTTAATTTGGCCGAGGAAATGAAAAGAAGGCTTAACTTTTATGAAGATTAAAATCAACCCCTTTCTCTTTTTTTCACTTTTCTCAGTAAAGTCCCTTAAAATTTCAGAAGAGATCTGTAGTACCGAACCCAGAAATGTATCAGTTTTCATCTTCCTACTTGTGATGTTCCTCTGAAGACAGATGAAGGGCTCAGACGGCTGAGGCAGTCTGTGTCGCAGCGTTCTCATCTCTGCCCTTTTTAACAAACGTAAGCTCAACTGGACCAGCAGTGAGGGAGACAAAACAAAACACAATCCAACACGCTCCAGCATCCTGAGGTCACAACTTCACAGAGGATTTTCACCAACTATGATACTTCCAGTTGTTATGCCAACGCTGTATATATCAAACAGAGCTTAAAGGAAATTTGATTTGCATTATAGTCGGAGCTGTCTCTTTAAGAAGCTCCTACTCTTTGAAACAGAAATAGCCTTTATGCTCCAAAGGGAAAAAAGTCAAACTTTCTGTTCAAGACTCGAGTTTTAGAAACAAATGATTTCATGTGAAATAACTTCATAGTTCCATTTCTGTCTTGGGTTCACAAATCACAGTCAGCAGCTACTTTTAGTTTTTCTTTAGACATTTGTTGACACCTATTCTTCTTCTGTCCAATATTGTATTTTTCCAAGAGCTACTAAAGCAGATCAGACGCCTTCCTGCTCCTCTGCTGATCTTTAATCTAAAAATATTCCATCCTCAGGGTTGGAAGAGTAAAAGTATGTCCTCCTGCTCCTCTCTGTCCTCTTTTTCCTCTAAGCTCTCCTTCTCCTGGGAAAGGCTCAATTAGTTTTGACATTAGAAGTATGAATAAGGTCAAAAGTCACTGGATTTTGTTGCAGGCGGTGGGGATGTTGAGTTAAGAGCCTGGAGTGCAGCCTATGTGGTGCCTGTATGTTCAGCCTCACCTGTGTGGCAAATCCAATAGAAAGATCAATATGATTGATTACTGAGGTTATGGTGCTGGATGCATAAATATGTGCAGCTCATCCCATTGATGCTCATATTGATGCTGCTGCATCATGAAGCTGCAGGTTTTCCATAAACGTAAAGACCGCTGGGTCTGAGAAGAAACGTCCGGTCCTGCTCTGCATCGAGGCCAGCGCTCAGCGGCTGCAGAAAATTCAATTTAATTCAATTTTTTTTAGTTATTTATTGATCCCAAAGGGAAATTAAGTTTTGCTGTAACTCATATTAATTCAGAATTCTTCAAAGGCTTATCTATATGTTACAGATAAGTAACATATACCTCTGCCGCATTGCTTTCCTCCCTTCTCTCTGCCACCTTCCTGTCAGATTACTGTGAAATAAAATAATTTTTTTTGTATATAAAAAGACATCCCTGGTTTATGTGGTTGGAGCCATACAGGCTTCCAGATGGAAAAACGGCGAGGAAAAAAACAGTTGGTAGATATAAATAGAGAAATGATTATGATGAGTCATCTTGCAAAAACAAAATATATCGAGAAAATCTGCATAAGATATTATTTCTCATTTTTATCCTTAACTGCGGAGATGCCTCTGGTAGGAAATGGCTACAGCGGAACAGGAAAAATGAATGTCGAGTTTTAAACGGGCTCAATTTCTATAGAGCTGTTCTAGTCATGCTGAACACCCAAAGCCACGTGAACGCAGTCACATTTACAAAGGGTCATTCATTCACTGATGTGCAGACCATGACCATGCTAAGAAAATAAAATATATTTTTTTATTTGACTATATTTTAGCCAAATATGACTATATGTTATGAGAATATAGTCATAAAATCATAAAAAATAATCAAGATATTACAAAAAAAGTCATATTATGAGAATAAACTCATATCAGAATGAAGTTGAAATGACACAAGAATAAAGAAGCTGGAATCAAACCAGCACCTTTAACCCTGACCACTGAACACGGCCACTCCAGGGCTTTTTAACAATTCAGATTCATTTTCATTTTAACTCCCTTTGTCCGATTGGCTTTAAGTCCACTAAGCCTTTGCCTCAAAATACACAATTTAATTCTATAAAGTAATCATGTGCACCAATTGACTGTTATTACTGAGTTTTCTTTGTGTCATGTTTGGTGTTGGGGACAGAAGGCGAATGATGAACAACTGATTTAATGATGAGCAGAACTCAGATGAGAGGCGGCTGAGATGTTAGGATGCTGAGGGAAAGATGGATGAAACATTGTTAAACCACAACCACTGAAACATAACATGCTAGAGCTTTGACTAGATTGGAAAGATTGTCACATTGGCTTTTAAGAGATATTTGTGTTCAATGCTCTTTAATTCAAACAGGATAAAGATTATACATACAGGTGCAAGACACTCAAGGTATTTGTTTATGACTTCATTACTAATTACAAAAACATTGTACTTTTCTTATTGTTTTGTATTAGTATTCTTATTTTCTTTAATTTTAGTTTTGATATACCTGCACAGTACTTTGCTTTTTTTTTTAAAGTCCTTTATAAATAATCCAAAATAATGATGATGACTCATCAAACATAACTTTTGTTGCCCTAAAATTCCAAAATTATTGACAGAACTAGAAGTAATTTAAACTGTTTTTATTTTATTTACTTATTTATGGAAGAGACCTAAATAAGTATGTCTCTTCCATACTTATGGAAGAGTATGGAAGATACATATTCTTCCATACTCATTTGTTAAAATGAGTATGGAAGCAACATTGTGCCCATTTAACAAATGAGCACAATGTTGTGCTCATTTGTTAAATGAGCACAACATTTAACAAATGTTAAATGTTGTGCTCAGGCTTCAGGCCATACCATTCCAGAAGCTTCAAATTCCATGACACTTTTCATGTCAGAATCTTTTATGATTTGTGTTAGAGATCATTATTCTTCTGGAACACTGCAAAAACACAAAACCTTACCAAGCATTTTTGGTCTAGTTCCTAGTGGATATATCTTAGTGCACCTGAAATAAAACAAAAATAACTTGTAAGTAACTTATATCCAAGATATAGAAGCTTGTTTTCAGGAAAAAATTCATTAATATTGATGACAAAGTTCTAGTTCTACTGGCAGATTATTTTCCTTACAACAAACTTACAACATGTTATAAGTAAAATAATTTGCCAATGGAAGTAGTAGTTTAACATCAATATTAAGGAATTATTTACTTAATCTCCTACATCTTGCTGAAAAGTTACTTTTAAGTTAATTTTGTCTTAATTCAAGTGTAATAAGATATTTTCATTAGAAACTAGACCAAAAATTAGACCAAATACTTTGTGTTTTTACAGTGAAGGATCAAAGGGTCAGATATGTCCAACTTTCTGCAGAGTTCAACTAAAAGAAAAAAAGAAAAAGAAAACTGGTGATGGTGTTCAGTATCAGCTGGAAACTGTTGGACCACATATACATGCTAGAAGTGAGATCAGTTTCAAAATGGCTTTAACTCAAAGGATTAGTAAAAAACAGCAATTCATTTTAACTTATGCACCAAAATATTTTCTTTAAATATTTTTTGTTGTTGTATGATCAAAGCAATCTGGAGAAATAGTTGAAGAAAATCATGAAAAGTCCTACAGTATATTCACATTTATATTCAGCGTCCATGGCAACCAGAGAATCGCCCTGAGAAATAACTAGAAATCTAATTTCATCTAGTAACATTTCATTGCTCATTTAAATGCTTGTACTTTATTACCTTCCAACAAAATGGAGTATTAAATTAATAAACTGTATCTCTGAACTGCTCCAATAAAGAAGCTCAGAATGTCCTGCTTTTCCTGATGATAACTTTGACTTTTTTTGTTTTTTTTTTGTAAAATCAGCAAACTGACATACCAATATTAGATTTTCACCATATCCAATCTCGGGCATTGCTGCACAACGTAATCATTATATTGCGTAACTTAAAATAATTCCTGCAGTGTAATTTTTCAAAGCAGTGCCTCTGTCGCTTTCTGCTTATTTTCACACGAAGCAGGGAAGCAGGAAACCTGCTGATTGAAAGAATATGTTCATTTAAAAATGTTACACTGCAATATGACTTGGAAACAAAATGGTTAATTTTCCAATTTACATATATGTTAGAATAATGACCTGTTTCTAAATAATTGACGAAACAAAACAAAATGAAGTGGAAGAGCTCAGAAAGCAGAAGAAATCATTCTTTCTGCCTTTCCGTCCTAAGGATGTTCCTGGGATTTGGTCCCAATTACTGGGCTGTTCCCAAAAATACAATTCTTTCATTTATTTATTTATTTTAAGAAGATGTCTGAAAGAAGAATGTTGGTTAGTAAGGAGATCAGGACCCTCTTGCCACAAAGTCTCCATTCAGTCCCTATATTGACGTAGTGCTCTTCTGGTTGATGGGTGGCATTTGCAACTCATTGTAACATGGAGTATGAAACTATAGAGAACAAGAAGCTTTTTTTTTTTCAATTTTAAAACAAGATGTTTAATCAGGGGAGGATAACTGCTGAAAACCCTGAAAAGCCAGATCTGCTTCCAGACCAGTAACTGTTCAGACATGACCCACAGCTTGGGATCAGGTTTAAAAATAAAGGTATAAACTCCGTTAATAAAAATGTGCCAGTGAATTAAAATTTGTGTCACTTATTAATATGGACGACTGGCTGACAGTAACACTGCCCAGAATTGTATTTATTTTTTGGCGGCTAAATCATCACTGAAACAATAAGTGTGAATTTAGTCTTGAAATCCTCAAATAATGAAAAAAAAATTGTCATATTGTTTATTTGATTAATAAAGCATAAATTAAATAGCGTGCTTTAAGCATTTTAATCTTGAAAATGAGACTGCTGTCCATTAGAGACGTACCTGCATGAGTGGAAATAAAATAAACATTAAAATATGGAGTTTTGCTTTTAAATGTGTTCAGTTGTGTTATTATTCTGTAAGGAGGAATAATAACGCTTTGTAGTTTTCACAAATTGCTATTTTTTGTCTTGCCCTTTCATCTGCAATAATGAATGAAGCATTGGATTAGGATTTGCTCAGATTAAGAGATTTAAAAACAGTGTAGAAGTTGCTTGTTAGACTGGAATATCATCACATTATTTCACTTCAATCGAAAATAAAATTCATAACATAAATTCATTGTGCTCAAAGTGATAAATCTGAAGTATTTCTGTTATTTGTGATGTGAACGGCTTACAGCTATTTTTCTTTTATTTAAATATTAAATAAGACAAAATAAAAACTTATTTTAATGCAAAAAAAATAAATAAAATGTCTTCCAGAACAGTGTGACGCGGTTGCAGTCCTGGCGTCTCCTCCATGCTGTCTCTGTGGGGTTCAGGTCAGGCCTGTTTGAGTTGAATCAAGCACAGTGTTGCTTCGGTCACTAAAGCAGCCAGTGGAACTGTTGGCAGTGTGAGCAGGTGACATGCCCTGCTTGGAAAATGAAATTGGCTTCTCCATAAAGCCCATCAGCAGCAGGAAGGAAGTGATCTTGATAAAGGAGACTGGACCGACACCAGCAGACAACCCGACTCCCTAAATCATCTCAGTCACACTGGACTCCTGTGCCTCTCCACTCAACATCTACACTCTGGGACCTTGGGTTTATGAGTGAAATGCAAAGAGCGTTTTCATTTGAAAGGGGAATGTTGAACCACTGAACAACATTCCAGTCCTTTGTCTCTTTGCTTCAGGTTGCTACTGCTGTTGACTGATTCAGGCATGGATTAACAGAAAGAATGTAACAGTTGCAGCAAATGTCTGAGAAACATCTTTTAAAATGCCCCTTTTCTACTTAGTTGTCTACCTTTTTTCCTCTTTTATTTAATTTTCCAACAGCCAATAAAAATCCAGCTTTCACAGAAATAATTTTTTGGGGATTTGCTGCCTATGGAGGATATCATTGACTGTATTCTGGATGATTGTGCAGACAGCAGTCATGGGCATAACTGTGTAGGCCACAATGTAACATTTCTTTGTTAAACATCCCTGGGTTTAATTAGGTGTCCGCCATAATCAAAATTCACAGAAATAAACCGTCTATCTAATGTCCGAGTTTCTAAAAGTGGCAGAACACATGTAACTGCGAGGCTGCATGCAATTACTAATTTTACGTTGGTGAAACAAAGTGTGGGTCAAAAATCTGATTATTTTCGGAGATACATTTAAACGACGTAGCGTAAGAATAATAAGCAAAATAAAAATCGAAAGCCAGTTTTTTTATTTAATTGATTTCATTTTTTTTATTGTTTTATTGTGCAGGAAGAGATTGGACATGAATGATTCTTTAAAAGTAATAATGAATGAATGGGACTGTGGCGAGAGAGAGAGAGAGAGAGAGAGAGAGAGAAAAAAATGCGAGCGTGAAACCAGAGCCATGAACGAACCCGCACGCGGAGAAACGAAAGGAAGTAGGACACGGGCTGCTTTTCCACATCGCAGCCACCAGGCGGCGGTGTTTCTTCCCTCTCCGTGTGGAATCGCTCCCCTTTGGATTGTTTGATCACATGTTGGGAAGGTTTGAAGTGGCGGCTCCATGTCACACATGCGTACCGACTGAGTGAATGGCGCGCGGGCGCAGGAGTGACTCCGAGGGAGCAGAGAGAACGGAGAGCCATACCAGAGCTGATCCTCGGCAGCTGGGTAAAGCCTTCACAGGGGGTGGGGGGAGGAGGAGAGAGAGCGGAAAAAGAGGCGCTCGTGGAGAAGATGAACATGACACCCGTGGGAGGTTATTGTATTAAACCACCGGTGTCCACTGTGTAGGACTCGCGGAGTAGTCACGGGAGATGTGAATTTGGTTCAGTCGGGGGGAAAAAGTTTTGCAGCTGTTTATTACAATGGTCATAAATGGGTCTCACCTGAACAGCTCCGCTCAGGACCCCAGTGACGCCGCGTTGAGCCGCCCGCCGTGGGTCACCACAACTTTGGGCTGCTTCCTCATCTTCACCATCGTGGTCGACATCCTGGGGAACCTGCTGGTCATCTTCTCCGTGTATCGAAACAAGAAGCTCAGGAACGCAGGTGAGCTCAGCAACTGTGGGAATCATTAAGTGGAGAGGGGAAAAAGTGAAGGTATGCTGAGCGCGCGTGGCGCCCATGAGCGGCTCGCGCGTGGTTACTCAGCTGCGACACAAACAAAACAAGCGTGTCAGCATTTCAAAGCGATGGTCGTGGCGCGAGCCCACTCCAGCAGACCACGTTTATTAATTAGAAACTAAGTTTATTACGCAGGCGCTGGAAGTGATAGGATAGCGTCAGGTTGGTGAAAACAAACTTCAGATCGTGACATGCAGACATTGTTTACTTCGTAATCTCCACGTATTTATTTAATTTAATTTAATTTTATATTTATTTAGCAGCTTGTTATTGAATGGTTTTCCAGTTATTTTTATATAGGCCATTTATTTATTTATTTTTTACAAAAATAACAATGAACACCGATCCAGAATCGCACAGCATTCTGTTTAAATCTGTTTAAATTGTGGATTAAATATCTATCCTGTTTAATCCACATTTTACTCCGCGGTTTACAGCTAGTAGAAATTAAATTCTCATCAGCTCGCTTCGAAGTCCGTTTGAGGCTGGTAACATTTCAGCGACCTCCACAAAGTTCCAGACAGGTAACAGCCTCGAAAGGACGCATTTTTAACGATTCTTGACCGTCTGAAACCGCAGGGAAAGCCTCGTGCTGCACCAAACGTCCCCGGGTTTATTTCTTTAATCTGATAAAATGAGAAAAACATTTTTTTATGTCCCCCCCCCCTCATATTTATTGTGCATTTAAATACACCATCTCACTGTGGTGACACAGGATGTGAATTAGATGGTGCGCACTTTGTGAGCCAGCCTGGTTGGACTGTAGTGGAGGCGGTGAGGCATTTAACAGTCAGCAGACAGAGCGCAGTTGAGAAAACCCGAGAGGCTCCTGTCGTACTCAGGTCTGCTCACTCTGACTGGCAGCAGCGCTCATCACCGCTGGCAATCAGAAACATGCAACCTGTAATTTGAGTATATTTATTCGTTCTTAAAAGCCCCGCGTTAAGAAATAAATATCTTTGTTAAAGAAATTAACCTGCTGATTTTTTTCTTTATTTACAGTTGACCAAGTTTTTAATAAGTTCTTGTCAGTAATTCAAGACTTAAACATGCTGCAACTTTCAGACTCATTTCCTTTTTTCTATATTAAAAATGACTAAGGCAAGAAACACATAAGGTATATGTGTACTGATTTTTGTAAGAGAGACATGAGAATACTTGCTGGTAGGACTGGATGAAATGGCTGAAAAACTTAAAATGATATTTCATATCATTTCATAATTATTGATAAAAATTTTTATTTTATATATTTGAAATACTGCCAAACTGGTGACATGATGTTTCCTGTTTAATCTGCAGTTTTTACTTCAAGCTGTTTTTTAAAGACGTTATGAGGCACAGTGGCAACCTTAAACACGCACATTACTCAGCAAGTTGTTGCTAGATAACCAATGAATGAGTTAGTTAGTTAGTTAGTTAGTTAGTTAGTTAGTTAGTTAGTTAGTTAGTTAGTTAGTTAGTTAGTTAGTTAGTTAGTTAGTTAGTTGATGCCAGTCACCTTGGTTAGCTGGCCATGAGAGGTTGAGGGGCTAAAGCCTTTCCTTTGCCTACATCTCCCAAAATGCTGTGTGATTCTGGATCGGAGAACATTCTATATATTGAATATCATCACCTTCCTAAAATAGTGTCCGTTTAATGGTTGGTAGCATTCTAGCCTTGCAACAAAAAGTTCCTGGGTTCGATTCCCGGCATGGGGTCTTTCTGCATGAAGTTTACATGTTCTCCCTGTGCATGCTGGGTTCTCTGGGTACTCCGGCTTCCTCCCACAGTCCAAAACATGTTAGGTTAATTGGTTTCTCTAAATTTTCCTTAGGTGTGAGTGTGTGTACATGGTTGTTTGTCCTGTCTGCTCTGTGTTGGACGACCTGTCCAGGGTGTAATGTGTAATGTCTCGCTGGAGATAGGCACCCCTCCCGGCCCCAATGGGACAAGGGTGTAAAGAAGATGGATGGATGTTTTGGAAAGAAAGAGGTGATGATTTCTTTGCTTTTGACAAAAAAATTTACTTGGGACATTATTTTAGGAAGGTGACAATATTGAATATTCCATCAGATGTATTACCTATTGATGCTGATCACATGTATATTGCTATATGTAATGTTAATGATTTATTGTCCAGTTGTCAATTTCTACCTAAATTAATTGGTTAGGAATGATCTCACATACAGCTGTATGGACTAGACAAGGAAATGGAGAAGAACTTCTCTGGATAAATTAATTCCCTGCTAAGTGCGGTAGAGCATCAGTAATACTCTGGGCCTATTTCTCTTCAAGTCCATTAGCAAAAGGTGGTTGTTCATAGTATTGACAGTAGGAAAATGAACAAAACCTGGCAATGTCTGATTATTGAGTGTTATAGGTTGAACATTTATATGCACTGTTGCTTTACTTTGTTATGATCAGCCACTGGTGAAGTCCTTAAAGAGATGCTGATTTGTTCTCTGTTTCTTTTGCTTGCATCTAGAAATAGTTGTGTTATGGAAAGTGAGTGAAAAAACGTGTCTGTGATACATGGTAATTTTTTGGAACAAAAGCGTAACACTAGAGAATGGGTAACTTTAAGAAACTGCATCTTAAAGAAATGTTCCCTTCATTATGGCTAATTACATGTAAGGAGGTCATAATCCAGCACCAGGAATTTAATCAAGCATGTAAGTTAGCCTGTGTTATTCCAAGACTTCAGTGTCTACTCTGAAGAAACTTTCCAGTTCATTAAACAAACTAGTTTTACTTGCTGTCCTGAGTGTGGGTTCAATATTTAAGGATATTAAAAAAGAAATGACATTTTATTGCATTCTGCAAATAGCATCCTTGAATATTGACAAGGGTTGGTTAAAGTCCAGACATTTGCTCAAGATCATGCTTTTGGTTCACTGTTGCTCCTTTTCCTTCAGAGCTCTAAAGATGTGCATGCCTAACTTGAATCTGTTCTGATTTTGAGCTCAAATAGCTGCTGGGAAATTGTATGTGGATTGGCAGACATATTGATTGACATAAACTCATCGCCGCTTGTAGGAATCTGATGCTTGTTTGACCAAATGTTTGACTCCACAGCAAAAAAAAAAAAAAGATCTCTGGACTGTATTTTAGCCGTTTCATTTTACAGCCAAGAGAAATTTAATTTCCCTTTGGCGAGTCTCTGTTATGGCTAAACAAGTAGGCATATATTTTCTTGGCATGTGCTAAATGTTTTTAGAAACTGCAGGGCAGTCTGAGTAGAGGGGGATAAATTAAACAGCAAGTAATGAAACGTACTTGGTAGAAAAACCTGGCAGGCATCATAAGACGCATGCAGCAGCAGCAGCGCTGCCGTCTATGCATGGCCAAATCCTCTGTCGGCGCATAAAACGGTCCATGATAGAGTGAGCAGGGAGCCAACAACACATGGTGATTACTCTCAGCTGCACGAGTGAGCACGATCATCATTGTGGCCTCAACTCACTGCCAATAAATAATCTTAAATGTACCGTTTCTGCTTGTGACGTGGGAGGTTTTGTTTTTGTGCTGGAGCTGACGTGAATCAGGCCAACACAGCATCGTCTTTGCTGATATCGGAGCAGCAGAGTTTGGATGATCTGAGAAAACCAAATCTGACAGCTGGGTGTGAGCGCTGACATGCCACCTTGCTGGGCTTTTTCCTTCCATCCCACAAGACTCAACGCTTTTTGAATGATAGGTGTCATCATCTGGTATTTCAGTGGACAGTGAAACAGAGCAGACTTTTTTATTTAGCATAGTGCAAGCTGCCTCTCTGAGCTTGGCTGTCAGTCGTTTATTTATAATGGAATCATATTTTTTTAAAACACATTTGCTCACATGTCCTCCGCTGGACTTAAGGAATGAAACAGGAGTTAGTGACAGCTGTGATGTCAAGTGTCTAGCCAAGGTACCAAGAGATTCAGAACATCAGAAGCAATGCTGGCTACCTGAATGTCAGAATTTGCATGGCACAAAAAGTAAATTTTACTGTATGGTGGAGGAGTTGGTAGCATTGTGGCCTTGCAGCTAGAAAGTCCTGGGTTAAAGTTCCAGTCTGGAGTTTGAATGTTCTCCTTGTGACTGCATGGATTCTTCCCGGGTGCTCCAGCTTCCTCCCACAGTTCAAACACATGACCTTTAAGTTAACAGATCTGTCTAGATTGTCTTTACTATGTGTGGTTGTTTTCTCCTCAGTAGAAAACTACACAATGGAGGATATCAATAAGAGACACCAGTGGTTAAGTTATATCTCCACTCTTAAAGCTCCTCCATGTAACTTTTATAAAAACAAAAAATAATAATGGTTTACATGTTTATTAAAATAGCCACCATGTTGTAACAGTATGTTATGTGACAGATACTCTGTCTAAAAAAAATAAAGTTCCTTCACCTCCTTGGAGTGCTACGGTAGCTGAATGAAGAAATGCAACGCTCCGGTCAGAGAAATCCAATCAGAGCCATTAGGAGGGTCTTAGTGCTGTCAATCATCCTCAGATATGGGCATCTCTGCCATTTGCTAACGGTGGAGTGTAGTAGTGTGGCAGAGAAAAGGGAAGGACATGACTGGTGCATACACAAGAATGACCCTCCTTCTGGATATGTTTGTTTCTGACTGAGTGCTATATTTCTGGTATTAACTGAGAAAATCAGAGGACTTTGATTTTTTAACAGATGATCTGTGTCATATTATCAAGTCACAACATGGTGACAGTTTTAATAAATTTAAATTTTTTTTATTTTTTTTATGAAAGTTACATATTGCAGCTTTAACTGCTGACCATCTTTAAATAGTTAGGTTTTCTTTCAGAAGCATGATTATTCACCAGTCTTCCTGAGAAGGATGCCAGCTCTGAGAATGCATCTCTCTGCCTATTTGGTTTCTTAGCCTCTGAGATAGAGAACAATGAAGGTTTTTTTTTTTTTCTAAAAATGAAAAGTAATCACCTCCAGCAATCAGCTTACCAAGTATTCTACGGATTCTCTCTTATCAGTGTTCTCTCCAACACCTTAAACCAGTCTAGCCAGTCTTCTGCACCAACACAGAAGCTGTTTCACCTGGACATCAATCACCATTCTCTAGATGTCTCTTTCTTCATCGTTTATGAACATTTTTTAAATATTCCAGTGGCTCAAATGCTTTTGAGGTTGCCAATTGCTTCTCTTTTATTCTCTCTTCTGATGTCTGGTTCAGATTTGATTGGATCAACTCGACCTGCTCTTTATGCCTGGATATGTGCTTCATAAGGCAGCAAAACTGCTGCGGTTCATAAAAAATGTTTCTTGATTGTGACGCTGTTACTCAAATGGAGCAGTACGGAACAGTTCAAACAGTGACTCATCTAATGTAGCATCTACAATCTGTAGTGACAGGTGGAGAAAAGCCTCACAGACCTGATACCTCTGTGCCCAAAGCTCTGCCTGCGCAAAAATAAACCAGAAGTCCCATACTGCACTGTCTGTTTTGAAATAAAATACGGTGTTTATTTTGCTTTGGTGCTGCGTGATTTGGCTATGCGCCACTACAATAATACTTCACCTTTTAGTCTCGGTTTTGTAATTATTGGCAATTAATATTTTGCGGTGTTACTGTAGCATTAAGATGTATCTGCGTATGTCACTAATTAAAATGAATGTTTTAGCTTTGTGAATGCGCTTCAGCTGTGTTGTGAGCAGAAATCGGCTCAGCCTCATGGAGCTTAATAAAGAGAAAAGAAAACAAATCCACGTATGTTATAGAGCAGATGTTGATTTCACAGCTTCCTGTTTAATTTAGGATCCTTATGCTGTGAGAAACTGTGAGCCTTTGGGCTGAGCCTCACCAGGGTTGGAATTGTCTCTCACTGTAAGACATGAAACGGATCTTGGATTTTATTCGGTTTTTCGAACTTGTTTACTTATACTTTTTCATATTTGTCCCTATTATAACCACACGTTTGTTCATTTAATTAGGATTTTATGTGAGAGCACAGAGAAGTGCACAATTGTGACTTGGACGGAAAATGATACTTGATTTGTAGACACGGTTTTACAAAGACAGATCTAAAAAGTGAAGTGAGGATTTGTAATCGGCCATCTGTACTCTGATACCCCTCAATAAAATCCAGGACAACCAATTTTCATCAGTTGCCACCTAGTTGTAGAACAATCATGTGCTTAAATGTGCAGAAAAAAAAGATACTGTAGAGAATCCCAGTTCTTAGTCCTGGGAATTCTGAATTGATCCAAAATGCTCAAAAATTTATGATAAAAAATGTTCAACTACATCTTTCCTGCTCCTCTCTGCAAGTATACTGTACATCACATTATGTGTCCACTTGGCCACCATAGAAGTCCCTCCCACTCACCATATGTATTTTGAATAATTCTTTGATATTTTATTTAAAGGGGCAGTATTATGTGCTTTCCAGGCATGTTCTGCCATTTTATAACACAATCCATTAACTTCAGTTATTATAAAAAATGTGACTTCCATACTCTTGTCTGTGATTTGATCCAATGCTCACGTCACAAAACATGGCAAAAATGAAAAACTGTTTACCTCACTTTGAAATTGGGTTTCTGTCTCTTTAAAAACTTGTGCTCTTTCTGAAACTCCCCCTTCAGGGAGTCATCATAATATAGCTCCTCTGTTAACCCTTTTTCAAACATTTTACCAGCGTTGCACTGAGAAGTAGCTCATATAATGAGTCAGTAGATGCAGTTTCATCTTGCTAATTGTTGCTGGCAATTTAGCTTCATGGCAAACACCTTAAGCTTCACAAAAGTGGGGGATTTTCTTTACCTCTACTGTTTTTAAGCTTTCATATTCCATCGTCATATTGTTACTGAGGCTATAGCTTCAGCACTTCCTGTTTGAATGGAAATCTGTTGTTCATTGAAAACCAAAACATTCTTTTCCCCCCCACATAAACAAAAAGTACAAAACCCAGAAGGTCAAAGTGCTATTTTAAAGTTCTTAAAAGGTGATTGCTTGGGAAAGCTGGACTGCATGATGTGTTCTCTGCTAGCCGTATCGGTTGTCAGGTGGCTGGATAATGTGCTGCTGCTTTTGATGACAGTGACGGCTCTTTGCAAGCCCTGCAGAACAGCCCAAAGCTTCAGTTTCACTAAAACTGAGGGACAGTCCCTATGAATGCCCAATGCTGGCCTAGAACCAGACCTTTGTATGATGTAACAAATAAAAAAGGTATTTTTCCCCTACTGGTTCATCAACCAGAATACCTGCATAGTACATTGTATTTTGCAAACTGAAACTTCAAGAAGACAAAACAAAAGATGGTCAACATACGTTCAATTAATCCATTTCCTCACCTTTGCTTCCATAGAAGGTTTGTGATTATTAGCATTTTCATGGATGTCTGATATGAAGGAGTTCAGTTGTGAAAGATTTCAAATATTGATTTTGTGCCTGCCTTGTGCTCGACAGTTGATGTGATGTTTGCATTGGCAGTATGATAGCATGATTAACACATGATTAACAGTATTAATATAATACTGTTAATGATGTTAATCATGTTAGTCAACATTGATTCTTAACGATTACTTTTAAGTTGTTGGCTAAGCAATGCCCAGGATGTGTGCACTTCTGTGAGTTTGTTGTTTTAACGTCAATATCTAGACAATCGTGACTATTTTGGTGGTTATGCATAGAGCATGTGCAGAATATAAATGTTATTTTATCTTATTGAAACGTGAAAATGTGTTGAAAATCGTACAGCTTCCAGTTTAAATATATATGCATGGAGGAGATCTGCAAAGTTTCTGCATTATACATGAAGCACTTTCAGCATAGGCAGAGTTCAAGTGGTCTGTGGAAAAGAACCTGGAAGAGTGAAACAGAGAATGTATGTACATTATCTAATGTATTTTCTTGACATTTTTTGTGACAGCGAAACCCTGTGTAGTACTTTGTGAAGTAAAAGAAATATGATGTTTGCTTTTCATATTATTTTACAAATAAAAATGTGGAAAGCATGCCGTGTATTTCTATTTATGCTTCCCGACTTTAAGCATTGTATCTGTAAAGAGTGTTATTCTTCTTTACATGGTCAGGATGAGAGATTGCTATAAAGTTAAGGACTCAATTCAGGTGATTGTTTGCTGTGTTCATCCAGTAGGAGTGTTTGCTGCAAGACAATGATTTGATGCAATTTGTTGGGTCTCCTTAGAGAGAAACTTTTTAAACCAATTTGAAAAATGACCTGAACTTGACTGAAATGGTGGTTTTGAGAATTGCCTCTGAGGCATGGACTAATAATAATATTAAAATGCCTAATCATTTACTAATATGTATGTCTAGGATATGTATTTTTTAGGAGAAGCAAGCTTTTTAATATCTAATACTCTGATAAATTGTTTTAATTCAGATAACTGTATAAAGTTTTTTTTTTTGCATGATCTCTCAGTTTTTTAAATTTACCATACAACTATTGTGCAATGTAAGCTTAGAGAATGTGTATCGATATGTGGATGCATTTACTAACTTAAACATAAGCTTATTATATTATATGTAATACCAGGAAGTAGTTTTGGTTGAGTACTGTTTTACTGGAAGAACAGTAAAAACTGTTCTTCCAGTAATTTTTGCATTTTGTGGTACAAAAAGTAATGTCCTACAATATTTGTCGAATTTCTAAATATTCAGCCTTGGCCTCAACCTTGGTCTTGGTCTTGGCAGAGCCGGTCTCGACTCCATCCCTATTTATAATTCCATGATTGCCTTGTATTTAAGTGATTCCATGTTCCTTAAAACTCTTTCTCACCTAAGTTTAAAATGTCCAATTTGATATTTTTGCTTATTTTCATTGTACGCAGTTCTTTCAATGTTCTGTGAGTAAATATATTTTCTCATTTATCCATAACAACTGGAACTTTCAATGTCCAGAGTGCCCCTCAGATTAATTTCACTCCCTGCTACAGCAGATGTGAAATTATCTTAATAACCCAATATTGGCTGGAAAGTGCAACGTCTCCCCTTTCAGAAACCACTGGAATTTTTCAGACAGCGCCAAGTGTGGCGGAATTACAGTACTGCAAATTTGGCTGTGTCATTGGCGTTATGTTCGTACGTGGGAGGGTTAAAGCTGATGCTGTATGATGCTGTTAACTCACTGATGTCACTCCCAACCCTCTGAGGCTTTTAAAGGTGGACATATACTATAATTAAATTAAGTGGTACATATTTTTAACAACGCAACATTTGAAGGCAATTGCTTGCATAAAATTTTACTAAGGGCATCAATTTTCTTCTTCTCTATTACACCCTGTTGTGTCGGCCTTTCTGATAAAATTGCAATAAAACACATTGAAATTTCTAGTTGTGAAGCTAAAAAAAGATGGAAAAGTTCAAGAGCAATGATTGATATTGGAATCATATAGCTAAACGGACGTTAAGTGTTTTCTCTTTTGCCAATATGTTATGATTATATATGAAGTATATTGCTGGGACAGTCTCATATTTCATGCAGCTGATGGGGAAATTTTGATTCTGATAACTCAGGAAGCCTGTATAAAGGTTATGCAAACCTTATTCTTGGTGCATATTTGTCTCAGTGTCTTGTGTTTACAGTTCTGTATGAGAGATATGTGAAGGTGCAGGAGTCATAGCTGCTCAGCGGGTCACAGCCGTGACGACCATGATAAACATCAGACTGGCACAGTTTGGATGAGCAGCTTAACGCTACGTGAAAAGCAATGAAAAGATTCATTGGGTGAAAAACAGTCAATAATTAGGGAACCATAGTGGCTGGGGGTCATGACTTTGGATTTAATTAATAGCTTGTCCGAGCTGAATAACAGGACAATGAGTGTTACACGATAAGGATCTCTCTTCTTTTCTTAGGGCACTTAACTCCTCAGCTAACGTCTGGGCTGCAGCCTGTACGTGGTAAAACAGAGCGCTAGTGGCCTACCCAAAGGCTCCTCCTCAACTGGTAATTTATGGACAGCATAAGCGCTTTCTTGCTGTGCCCTAAAACATGCCTTAGCCTTTATAGGTTTTCGATAATCACACCTTATAGATCTTCTTGATTTGCTGTTAGGAGCCTTTCTCGTTCTTACAAAGGATTAACTCTTAAACATCTGACCACATCAACTTAAGATATGATTACCTTGTGCATATTTTATTTGGTGTAGGATCATATTTATATTGCTCTGCTTGCTGTTGGTGTACTCAGACACAACATATGACGTGAAGGCAGATGGTTGTGTTTTTGATCTAAAAGATAAACATACAGGAGAAGTAACTGACGTGTGTGGGTGTGCGCGTGTGCGCGTGTGACAAGTCTAGTACTCTGGAAGAAAATATCGTGGGATACCATGGTTCATGTTTTAGGATTCTTGATATCAGAGCAAGCAATTTGCTAGTCCTGGTTCACCATAATTAGTGAACCAACAATCAGTAATTATATATCACCTACTGTAAGTTTTCCTTTTTGTTGGAGCCAGTAGGAATCCAGACTTGGCTATGAGTAACTATGAATAATTGCTTTGGGCAATTACTGATAAAACTAGTATTTTAGATCAACATTACCAAGTCGGGGCACCGCCTGATTATCAGGAAAATAATAACCAAATAGATCTGTCTCCTTTATTGTCTAAATATTTGCCTTATAAGGCGTAGGTTTTAAAATAATAGATAAAGGCATAAGTTCCACATCGGTGCTCTTTGAACAGCAAAAGATTATACATACGATAATTACACAGAAGTACTCTCACTCAGATGTGATTTTATTAACAAAGTAATTCAACATTATAATTAAACACTCTAATCATCAAACTCGTTATGCTGGTAAGAAAAAGATAAAAGTTTGATTAAACTAAGAAAACTAATGGCTAAACTTAAAAGTGTAGAAATAGAGCCAATAAAAATGATGTAATGAAATCAGTCCAGTATGGATTATGAATATTGAGAAACCAGATTTATTTAAAGACCAATGACTGTATTGAAGAGTTTCACTGATGAGCAAATTAGCTTTTAGTTAAATAAGATCAGTTGGAGTAATTGACAAACTTGGTATGTATTCCAAATACCATTTAACAATGCAAAATACAGAACTTTATTTTGAGAAATGCATGTATTATTAATTTTTGAGTGGATTAGAAATCAATAATCTTATTAAGAGTCAATTTCTGCAAATATGTATAAAGAATATATTGGTTTGCTGTTTAAACTTTTGAAGGCAATTGCTTGCTTTGAACCTTTTTTCAGTTCAAAGCACCGTAAATGACAAGATTAATTGTTGACGAGCGTCAGCTGTTCACCTACAGTTAATAGCACGAACACGAAGAAGCTACTCCTATTTCTAAGAAAACAGGATATTTTAAAATGATTTTAGGGCTCTGTTCATCTACTTTGTGGCCACAAATGGGAAGGAAATTACCTATAAAAGAGACAAGCTCAACTTGCTGTTCTGTCAGTGATTAAAGCACTCATTGGGATACAGTTTGAACAGCCTGAATATTTGGTGGCTTTAGCAGCATCACTCTTCTATTTGGAACGGACTCTAAGTGTCAAGTAATGCAATAAAAATACAAATATATAATCCTCAGCTGTTATTTCTGTCCAGAACACAACCTGTTGTGAACAAAGTTCCAATGGACGAGCTGAGTTTAGCTCGTCCATTGGAGAGTGACACAGCTGGCTCTGTGTCACTCTGGAACCAGGAGACAATTAGCTGTCCAGCCAATGACTTGCAGTATTGTCAGTTAGCACACATTAGTTTAAAACATGGTTGTGTCAGCTCTGGCCAGCATGCCATCAGAGCTTGGTCAAGTCAAGTTTATCTGAATAGCACATTGCAGCAACAAAACAGTTCAATGCTTTACAGCTTAAAATCATCACACAGACACCCATTATGAAACAAGCAAGCTTAAAATTTAGTCAAATTCCATCATCAAAATCATCAAGCAAATACACAAAGATTGTTAATCAATGTTGCCCTTACTGCTAATCAAAGACAACTCCAAAATAGGTGTGTTTTGAGCCTAAATTTAAAGGAACTCAGCAGTCAGTGTCATGTTGTGGACAGCAATCTTGGGGAACCTGTAAATCCAAGGTTCCTTCTGCAGGATTCTGAATAAAACCAGGATCAAGGTCTAATCCTTCAGCTGTGAAGCATAGGTAGCTACTGGATGCACAAAACAGTAAAAAATTCAAGCTCCTGGACATGGCAACAAATGTCTTCTCTCTGCCAGTAGGAGAAAGTGGAAGGTTGTGTGTTTTGTCCTTGCAAAAGAGAAGTTTATTGCCATGTTTTATGCAGAAATGCGCTCAGACAGCAATGTCGTTATTTCTCTTCAGCTAGCCCGCTTCCTCTGTTTGGTTTTTGTCTTTGCAGGAGACATGGATATTTTTGTGGAATGTTTAGCTGACACAGCAAGGAATTATGTCAATTTGTACAGTTCTTCACTAAATAACTACAATAATAATAAGACTGTAAAATGGCTAAAACCTCCTGCCTAGAAATTGTAACGTCATTTTCCACTAAGGAACTTTAGTCCAGGATTAAACTCAGTGGTCCTGAGTTTATATCGTAAAACTTGTCCTCTTGAACCAGAGTGAGTTAAATAAGTGCATTGTTGAATCAAATAGTTATTCCAGATATTTACGAGCCAGTCATTTCATCATGGCTTGAGCCACACAGCACTTTCAACAGTTGTACGTTGTATAAATCTAAATATATAAGTATATAATATAAATATATTTGGAAACGTGCGTGTCTTCTAATTGAATTTCTTTTAATGGTGTTATGTATTGTCATCCATTTTTGATTTTGTTATTAAAAGCATAAGATTTGTTCATTGGTTTGTCATCACTATTTTTAATATAACACAGCATTTGCGCCATCTGTGTGTAAGCAGATTCACATTTTTCCACTAATGAGCAGCTATATGGACCCCTTTCCGAAGAGTTAGTATTTGTCATCACACATAATCTAGATAGAAAATCCATTTTTCAATTTACCCATGAGTTACAGAAAAGCTGATAGGCACATTAATTGCTGGCAGACTTTTCATACTCTGTACTGGAAGTTTGATTGATGTCCTTCTGAAAAGTTTTTTTTTCTTTTTCATGATATGCCTATGTCATTCACTCACTAGAAAGTATCATTGCCTTTCTTCATAATAATATAATGTGCTGTATTACATCACAGAGTTGGAATTGAATCAAAGCATTAATATTTATCTTTTTATTTTGCTAAATTAAAACAAATGAAACCAATCCTTGCCTCTTATTTACTGGATTGTTATTGGTGCATCAATATGAACCATACTGGCTATTAGTAGAAAATTTAGGGGCACAATGTTGCTCCGTCTGGCCAATACTGAGCGACTATGACAGCTACACGTAATATCCAGAGGAATCACACAGAGTAAAATAATTGTGATTGTGTTTGCTCAGATTGTTATAAGACTCTTACAAAACAACAAAGAATGGCCCCAATATGCCCTTTTCATGTTTTACAGCTCCTAATCTCTGTTGTGTCATCCTTTTCATCGCTGGTCTTCTTTGCACATGATGGTAGGTTACGTGATCATTACAAAACAACAGATATAACCAACGCTTGTATCGGGTCAGGGTGGAAGCTTGTGTCTAAGTCAGCCAGTTTCTGTAGTTTTTCTACTTGCTATGCCTGAAGTTTCTTGGAAAAATTGCTCCTCTAACCAAAGGGTCTAACCATGTGATTTGAGTGTAGAATAAGTTATTAAAAAATTGATGGCTATTGTTTAATGTCAATTATGATTACTCTAGTTTTCTGATTTTTTTCTTCATTACAGTGACCTTATCTGTGTTTTGTGCATTTTTCATGTTCAATAAATTAGGATTTACATGCCGATGAGTCTTGTTTTGGAAGGTTGTATTCAAAAGAGCCTTTTGAACAGAACCTTTAAACAAGTATTAAACATATTTTTCAGTAAGCCCACATTTCCGTTTTTTCTTATTGGTCTGACGCAATATTGTAAGTTTAAAGGCCATGTTTTCATTAACTGTAAATGGAAAATCATCATAATAAATTGAAATCAAGGCTTTCAAACTTCCATGGAATTAATTAATTAGTGATAAAGTTTCTGAAATAAATGGACTTTTCACTAATATTCTAGTTTATTAGAATATTAGTGAATTTATTGTTTTGCTCTTCCCATCAGGGGTGGTCACTTAGGGCACTGAAAGTCCATTCTAAATTTGTAAGTATATATATAATGTCTGACTACCATTCAAATGAAAATGACAAAAGAACATGGCATTCATGCGTGTTGACCTCCCTAAGCCCAGAAATTGCTAGTATTTATAGTCAGAGCAATATTTAAAGTGTTTAAATCATCAGGGATCGATAATATGTCTTGCCGCACAATATCACTTTATTGTTTTTAATTACTATTCCGATAAAATTGAGAGGCAAAATAAATCCTCCATAGTCTCCACTGAGTCTGGGTCACCAAGTCGCCATAGCAACCATTTATTTTAAGGCAAACTGCACACACAGATGTATATTTTCTGTTCAACAACTGCACTATTACAGTAACAACGCAGCAGGATCTTAAAGAAGAGTTGCATTTAAAAATACATTTTATACAAACAAAATCTCACAATTCTAAAAGATGTCAGTACCTGATTAGACCTTTAAATGTTGATTTCAAAAGATCAACGTTACTCCCTACTTCCCCTAAGAAGTTTAGACTTTCAGCTTGTCATTTCCTGGATTATGTCATCATTGCCTATCATTTTCATTGGCTATGTTTTTTATTTTGTTAATTAAAAAATGCAACGTGTAGCACAAATTTTTTTACACATATACAGTATTAACCAAGTCTTACTTATTAGTTCCCCATCCTTTTAATTACACTTCCTCCCAAGCTTTACCCATCCTGGTACAATCAATGCCTGATGTTTTTTTTCCTTTCTCTTCTCACTTAAATCTGACCTTCCAGGCTTCATATTCCACGACACCCTGTCTGTTTGTATCACTTTGATTCAACACCCCCACTGTTCTCTGAGGATTTTAGGTTGTCAGGCTACATACCTGCGGAGGAATTCTGCCAATAGCGTTTTGCATCAAGCAAGTCAGGCAAGAAGACGTTTTTTGCAACAAACCCTGTGGATTCCAGATTAAAGAATGGCCCGGTGGGCAGAGAGAATCAAGGTTCTTTATTAGTGTGTAACAGTGACCCCCACTTGATGTGGTCAAATCTAACAAGAGCAGGTGTTTAGCATTGTCGAGACCCCCTGTTTCTCGTTTCACATGCTTACAGATCAAAGAGTGATTTGTCTTGAGGCCAGAATAAAAAAAAGAGTGTTAGTGCTACCGGTGCATTTCAATAAATGTATTATTTTTATAATTTTTTGTCAATGTATTTCTGAAAGACAATTAAAATAATGAAACTCATCTTACAGGGCTTCATTTCAAATAGTTAATTTCAATGTTTATTACAATCTGCTAGATTTCCTCAGACAGAAACTTTTCACACTACTTTGAATAATTGATTGTCCGTACTGCACTCTTTGATAACTAGAATCAGTTGGAATGTATGGGATTGAATTGAAATTATTTTTTTGTAAAGCCCCTAGAGACAACAGTCGTAGTGCGTTGGCCCAAAGAAAAAAACTGAATTGAATTGAACTGAATTATGACCTGCAGTTAATGAAACCCCAAAGTTCAGTCTCTCAAAAAAGCACATGAATGTTGTTTCTACAATATTCGAGTAGAAACCATAATCATGGGGAAGACAGCTAACTTGCCTGTTGATCAACAGGTAATCCACCCACCATAAGTAGTGTGAATGATAAAGGTTTCTGCTAACTAAGCTGGATGTTTAGAGTGCTGTATTGAACATTTTAATTTTAATGTCTGGTGGAAGGAAGAAATGTGGTAGAAGAGGGAATAACAGCAACAAATGGGTTAGATTAACCCTCCTATTATGTTGCGGGTCAAATTGACCCGTTTCAAAGTTTAAAAATATTTTTTTAAATAGTTGCAAGTATTTTTATTGCATGAAACTTTTTCTATTTGTCTTAATAGGTGAACTCTACATATAAATTGAAAATTTATTCATTTTACACATTTGCAGCCCCCCCTGCGTCTACTTGTTACATCGATACTGTTCGGGTCAATTTGACCCGGCAGTCAAGTTAAAGTGCAAAAAAAGATTAAAAATGTCCAATTCTGTTTGTTTCCTTACAGCTATGAACCTTATTTCACCACACACACACAAACACAACACAACACCACACACACACACACACACACACACACACACACACACACACACACACACACACACACACACACACACACACACACACACACACACACACACACACACGCAGACACACACAAACCCACTTTCTCCCTACTCTCTTTACTTCACAATGAACTGCGAGAAAGCAGGTGTTCATACAACTTTTGACGGGAACCTATTCTGTTCCCGTGGGTAAACTCCACCCACACTGAGTGGACACTCAGTAGAAGTGGAGGGGAACATAAATACTCTCTGCATGATTCATTTATCTTGATTTTAATTGGCGGGTCAATTTGACCCGGAACAGTATGTGTGTCTCAAATTCAATTATAAAGATCACCCTTTGAAAAAAAAATTAAATGTAATATAAAAAAAATTACCAAAGATCACTTTCAAGGAAATTATTGTTTTTTTATGTCTAGGTTTTTTTCAGTGGACATAAAAAATGTAAATCCCATTTTTTATGTCCAAATGAGTAATTGAGTAAGTTGTCGTCATTAATCCTTAATTTCTGAGAAATAAAAAACATAATTGCACAAATTTTGATTGAGATGGTTAGTATTAGAGTTAATAATCAGATAAAAAAATGTTTTGGAGGAATTTTTTGGTTCCTGACACTATTGCATGATAAAACACTCCCCGGGTCAAATTGACCCACGAACATTATTGCTATACCTCAGAAACGAACATAACAGGAGGGTTAAAAGGTATTGCATACACATGTTTCCAGAACATGTGTGTATCCACCTGTTGTTCATCCACTCCTGAACCACATTCAGCAGTGTCTTACCTTGAGGAAGCAGAAAAAGGAGTTGCCTGCTTATCAGATAAAATTCAACTAAATTGTACATTTGATTCAAACCTCAAGGTCCCAGAGTGGAGATGAACAGAATCCTAGTGGTTTCAGGTCCAGTTTAGTTTTCACATTTATTGACGAGCTCATCCGTTCTTCTGCTGACAAGAAGAACGGATGCAGATGGTGGTTCTGATTCCCAGCAGGACTTGTCACCTTTTCAGTCTTGCAAAAGTGAAATAATACCTGCTGTAATGTCAATGTAGGTGACTGTCTGACCTAAACCTGACAGAGAAACTCCAGTAATTTATACAAACTGAATTGTACAGTCTAGGTTGATATTCCTATAATTTAAATCTGATCTATATTTGTATTCATGTATATATTGTGTTGCTCTTATTTAATATTATGCCTGATACAATAACACATTTTGCTGGACAATAAATTGTGATAGAAGTTATTGTGATACACAATAGTATTGTTGCTTGGAAACCATTGTTCAGGTAACATAATGGTAATGGCATAATAAAGCCTCTACACCCTCACCAAAGATCAATAAACTTTCATTTCTAACAAGCATTTAACCAGAACTGGAAGACATTTTAAATATTCAAAATAAATAAGCAAGACAACAGCGATAGTAAATAAATTTACGGTAATTATGAAATCTCTGTAAACAAAATTGTCCTTCAAAAAAGGGTTAGTTGAGACCAAAGCACCAGACTGAAAACTTTTATCATCCAGTTTTTGGTAGAAAAAGAGAAAAGAGAAAAACTATAAATCATGTGAATGATTGAGGAAGTTACTGAGCTTATTTTCATTTATCACATGATTAGTTGATTTATTGCTTACTGTGGCAGGCCTAACAGCAACATGTAATTTCAATATTTGTATTTTTGAATTTGAAATCAAGAGAAAAAACAGATCTCAACTGCCATGTTTAATAACTGGAATAAATTGGAACATATGTAAATGACTGAATCTATGTGTTCAGATTAAATTTATGTTTGTGTAAACACGTGATGTTTTTGTGAAAATACAAACAAATAAACTGAACTGACCTGACACTCAATTTTAATACTATTTATTGAGATGCTTTGTACATGAGATCATGTTGCTTCCATTCGCAATTCAAGTCCCGTCTCAAACAAACTCCATTTGTGACCCGCCCACTCACGTTTCCCTGTGCTATTTTTAATCATTCATTATATTATTAAGTGAAAACTTCTTTGTGCCTGGAGGAAGCTTGAGATGACGTCCGTGTGGACCATTAGGGCAGTGAGATCAAGTAAAGCCTTTTGCTTATTCAAGGGGAACTGTGCATAACACATACATACTGTAAAGTGCCTGCAGTGCAGTTTTAACCATTTGATTATTACACACATGCAGGGATTTAGAGGACAGAGATGATGGCAAGTGAAAAGAGAGGAACCCAGTTTTTTGGAGAATGAAAAAATACAAAAAGAAACACATCCTTCTACTTCCAAGGTGACCTTGGAGGAATCGCTTGGTCCACCACTGCTGCTCTACAGTAAAGAGACGAAGGTTGGACTCAGCAGCTTCCAGCTGTGAATGTGTCAGACCTCATGACTGTTAAAATGTAACAACAATGACGAAATGTAAAAAAAAAAAAAAAAGAGAAGAGGTACGGTTAAAAAAAAAAAATCAAATACTTTGTTTAATCTCACAAAATAAACCAAAACAGGGAATCACTATTTCAGTTTTTGTTTTGTTTTTTGTCATTGATAGGGTTTAAAAAAAATTCCAGAGTTGAGTCAGTGGACTGAAAGGCAAACAGCTCAATCAGAAAGCCTCAGCAGTCTGCATGAGGCAGCGCAGTGATTCACTGTAACAGGATGTAATGATGATTATTATGGCAGACACATGAATGCCATTTGATGCAGCCTTGTGAACACGGCCTCACGCAGCCTTATCAGGCCACTCTCTCTTGGTTCAGCGCTGCAGTTTATCATACTACACTAACTCACATACACACGCACTCCAGATGAGTGCACCATTAAAAAATAACTATTTCACAAAGTGCACAGTAAAGACATGGGGGGGAGGGAGAGCCTTACGTTCCAGGGGTTAGACAGGGCCATGCTGTCCGTACAAATTATGGATGAAGTTCATACTAAGGCGCTTCTAAAATTGGAAAGCGGTTTTTAGGTTGGTACTGTTGACTAAATTTGGATCAGAAGTGGTACTATTTAAGGAAAGGGTGAGCTCTGTCAAGACTTGTTGGAAATTTAAACCTGTTGAAGTATTAAAGGTTTTATTACTTCAACATTTGTGGAAAATGAAAGAACATGCCGTAGGGCTTTATGTTTGGTGAAGAAATTGCCTGGTCTTTATTAAATAACAGATGGTGGGATTAGCTTTATATTTTGTAAATTTGAGTTAAAATAAAAATAATTTTACCACGTGGTAAATATGAAACCAAAGCACAACAATAAAAATAAGTACACCTCATGATTCAAATGCTGTTGAATTTCCTTTCAGTAGTAATAACTTGAAGTAGTTTCTGTATAACTTCATTTGTTTACTCCATTCTGGCTGGATTCAGAACTGCAGCCATTTGTTTCTGGACAGATCTCCTTCAGGTGTCTTAAGCATTTGAAGCAGACTGCGGACTTTGACTACACCTGTGATTCTCTTCAGTTTCAGCCATTTTGTTGTAGATATGCCGCTTTTGTGATCTTTGAGCTGTTGATGACTCTGTTCACAACGAGCTTTGGCTGTTAACCAGACGCCTCTGACATTTTACTGGGGAATATGTTGGTCTACAGAAAAGTTACCTGTCCCCGACAACTGAAATTAACTGAAAAATAACTAATTAAAAATACATTTATGAATAGAGGAAGGTCTTGAAACATCTAAAATAATAATAATTATTGTTTTAGTGGATAATTTTCAAGTATATTTTAGCTTCAAATACCAAATTTAAAACTTTACTTAGACTTGAATATACTGGAATAAAAAAATATGTAAAATTCCCATTTCTGTCATTTTTTTTTAATGTCAAAATAAATTTAGCTATGTAAAAATATACGAAATTTTCTGACTGATTTTTAATTGGTTTTAAAATGTTCAATGTTTATCAATTTATATATTAAGATTAAAGAAACGTATTTATTTATTTTAATGCATTAAAACCATGTTGTCCATTATGTAGATTATTTCTTCTTCTGAACGTTGTGTACGGCTACAGATTGGACACAACTCTACGGTTTGTTTTTCTGGAGGGCTTTAGGAGAGCAACAGTTTGGGAACAGTTGTGTTTTGACAGTGCAGTTACCGTGGCGAAGGTGTAGGATAATCCCAGAGAGGCGGATTATTTTCCCTTTTTTTTCTGTTTTCGTGTGTCTGTCAAGTTTGTGAAGTAATTAGCAGAGTCTACTGCATCTCTCTAATGAGCAAGAGCTCGACTTCCTCAGCACAGAATACATTTTTTTTAATAACCCATTAACATGCTCCCTGTGATTATTATCTGAATGAGTGTGTTTTGTCACACTCTCAGACATACTCACAGCATTTGGGTTTGCTCCAGCGTTCTTTGGGAGTTGTCCAAAAGCAATAGAGAATTAGGCAGTTCATGTTCCTGTCCATGCTGTTCTGAGCAGCGAGAGCCTCATTTTCTCTAATATTTGCAGGACACGTCCACGTGGCATGCAGCATGATCGAGAAATAATGCACCATTTTGTGAGAAATATTACACTGTAACAACTCGTTTTCAGATCTATGTGTGAATGAAAGAGCTGCTGTTTTGACAGCTTTACTTTGCAATAAGTCAGTAATTTTTCATTTGAAACACTAGATGATATTAGATTTGTGCTTTTTTGTGGTTGTTTTTCAGATTGTTGCAGATAAAGAGAGTCAGGTTGAGAGAAGCTTCAGTAATCTCACTGAATTATTCTAATGCGGTAGATAAGATCACTGTGATTGTTGTAGTTCTTAAAAAGATGACATTTGGCTATTTGTGGAGAGTAACTTGTTGAACTCCAACATGAGCTTGTGGACAGAATCATTATCTCTGGTTGTAGCACTACTGAAGCTAATAGTCGTGTTTTACAATCCTAACGTCATTAAGGGTGTGACTTAAGACTTTCGTTCCGTTTAAAGCTGGCCCCGAAATGTCTGGAGTCAGAGAATTATTCAGTTTGACCCTATCAGCTGTCGCATGAGGACCTGTTTAAATCCAACAACACAGAACACACACACACACACAGTTTGTGACAAAATGACAGGCTGTTCAAATATTCAGCAGCAGCCACACTACTGCTATATCAGGCTACTTCATCTTCATGTGACTTTCACTTGTTTTGGGAAATTTTTCACTGGAGATGCAAAAAAACCAAATGCTTGGAATTTCTGGTGGAATGGTTTCTCCAACTCACTCTACTTGAGCTGAATTAATTTAGAAAAGTTTTTGATAATTGTGCTTCTTTCTGTGTTGAAAAGTACTTTCACACAGTATAGCTTCATCTAAGTACAAATGATTTACTTGAGAGTTTTATTTTATTTTCTGGAGCCAATAATTTATCTCATCTGACTCATGATAAAGAGATAATCCCGATTTTTCTATGAACAGAAGCGCATTCACTTAGCAGAACATTCCAACACGTCTCCATGTAGTATTTTATCTTAAGCTAGGCTATAGTCAGCTAAATTGGAGCGGTCATTAATGCATTAATGCATTAATTGCTTTTTTTAAAATTATTATTACATGCAAAAGTTCCAAGTCGGAACCTTTGTATTGTGTTTCTGGTGTTACTGTAAATCTGATGCATAAGCGATACCTGAAAACAACAAAGATGGTCGACTGTGAGAGAGGGAATTCATCTTTACTGCATATTTTATGAGACTGAATATTTTTTTTGTATAAATTATGTATTTCTAATATTTGATGTAATTAGTAATTCTGTGACGTGGGAGAGAGGGATGCTGCGACTGAGACTGGATGGAGGCGTTGTGACGTGGCTGTCACAGGTTCCAGTCCCAGCCTGATGACCTTTGACACTTGTCTTTCCCTCTCACGTTACCCACTCTCAATTAAAGGTCACTAGAGCCAATAAAGCCTTATTAAAAAAAGAAGAGAGAGAAGAAGGACAAGGACTCATTCAAGAAAATTAGTTTAGTTGAAGCTGCATGAACTTAATTTTGCTCTACATGATTTAGTAATACTTAAAATTAATTAGGTTTGCTTACTCAGTAATCTTAAGATCTATTTTTTAAAAGTAAGGTTAACTAATTAAATTTGAACTAGTTCATTTTTTAAAGTTTTTTTTTTATATTTAAATTTGTGCATTTGAATTGGTTATTTATTTTACAGACTCTAATGTTGCATTACTTTGTTCTACTGCTGCCAATTTGATTCTTGAAGAAGCCGACCTCTAGAGTGTTGGACATTATTAAACATCTGCATCAGGCACATCTGATGTTCAAGCTGTGCCTGTAAAATATTTCACACTACTAAGATAATCGGTGGGGCTGCACAGTGGTGCAGTTGGTAGAGTTGTTGCCTTGCAGCAAGAAGGTTCGATTCCCAGCCTGGGTCTTTCTGCATGGAGTTTGCATGTTCTCCCTGTTTTCATTGAAATTCTTTTCGGTGACACACATTCTATTTTGTTAGACCATCTTCCACCTCAGTCAGGGACTCTTCTCCATCTACAAGTTGGTCTTCAACCAAATCAGGAGACAGGAGATGCCGCTGCTCCCTTTGCCTCCCCCCATGTCTATCTTTAGAAGTCAGGTGAAGAGGCAGCTGGACAGACTGAACCGAAATAAGCAGACTCTTTGGTGTCAGCCAAAGAGTGCAACATCTCTTCAACCTTAACTTGACCCAAGAGAAGGTTCTGTTGATGTGGAAGATATCCAGGCTGGTTCTGGTACCAAAGAAACTCACCCTCTGTGAGGAACTCCAAAAGACACAGGTGGAGGCCTCAACAATCATGATAGGGAGAAGTCTCTGAAGATAATGATGGCCACAAACAGACCATAGTTTATGTCTAACCAGGTGGTCAGCAACACAGGAGCACCACAGGTTGCAGTACTCTCACCATTCCTTATCACTCTGTACACTTTAGACTTCCAGCATAAGTCCAACTTCTGTCCTCTACAGAAATACTCAGATTACTCTGCAGAGATGATCAAGAAGCTGCGTATAGAGAGTTGGTGGACCACTTTGTGGCATGGTGTGGGAACAATCTCATCTTGAACATGAACAAAACAAATGTGATACAGCTCATCACTCTCACTTTGCCTTTCTTCCATGAACTTGAACAGACAATGAGTACATTTAGCTATTTTGATCATGAAAATGTTTAAATCATGCAGAAAACACAGTTATAGAGCAGTCATTTGAAAAACTAAATTTTCTCCTTGTTAGCACCTATTTCAGTTGTCAAGATGATGGGTGAGGCACTGCTTGACTTGCCTCCCCTGACTGCATGTCACTCGGCAGTGACACTTGACTTGACTGTTGTCATTAAAGTCAAATGTTGCTCTCACAGGTACCATCACTGTCACCAAATCAGTCCTGTACAGTTCAAAAGCCATAGCTTACCCCATCTTCTGTCTTTTGTCTGCTGGATGACACATTAGCTTTGGTCAAGCTCTGGACTCCCTAGCTGGTTGCTAATTTTGAAAATAATAGATCAAATATCTCCTCAGTCACAGTGAGTGAGGAACAATTCTATGTTTTAGAAAATTACTTACATTTATATTTAGAGAGTAGTGAGAAGGTACAAATGCTTATAATCAACTCCCCTGGGCCATTGATTAGATGAATATAATTTTTGGAACGTAAAAATTGACTTTGTGACTTTGCTCTGAAAATGCTTGGCACTGCTATGTGCCTCTTTGAGAACCTGCTCTGCTCCTCCTTTGTAAAGTAGATCTCCAGCGCTGCAGCAGCAGATGGTGTCATTTAACACTGTACTTGGAAAGAAATAAAGTGAACTTGGTCAGACAATATGTCATTCAGTCGAACACGACAATTTTACTTGAATCATCATGTGAAGGTGCTAAGTTACTGCTGTCTCCACTCAGCCGGGTATGTCATGGCTTATGTGTGTGTTTAACCAAGTGTGCAACAGCCACTGTCTAAATCAATTTGAGTGTAAAACTAAGGACATATTTGTAAAGTGGGCCAGTTCACCGGTTACTCCCTCCTGTGCAGTTAAGGGTCAAGGGAAGGATTAATGACTAATGAATTAACCTGCGGCCTTGTGCATATATGTGTGTGCTTACAAAATAAGCAACCTGGGACTTTTGACCAGAAGGGAGAGGTCTCTGGAGATAACAATGCTGAGTGTCTAAACCAGGGGTGGACAATCCTGGTCCTCGAGGGCCGGTGTCCTGCCACTCTTAGATGGCTCCCTGGTCCAACACACTTGAATCCAACAGCTGAATCACCTCCTAAATGCAGTCAGGTTCTCCAGAGTCCTGCTAACGACCTCATTATTGGATTCAGGTGTGTTGAAGTAGAGACACGTCTAAAAGTTGCAGGAGACCGGCCCTGAGGCCTGGAGTTGCCCACCCCTGGTCTAAACTGAGTCTTGTGAAGGTTGTTTTAGTTACAAGAATTTACTCTGTAAAACTGTTGTGGAAAATGTCAAAATAATCAAAAGCATACAAGGGATCTCCAAGATCAAAGGCCATTCTTTTTCTTGTTGGATTACATGGATACGAAATAATTTAGGGATTTTTTTATATAGTAAAAGAGCAGCTGTTTGAATAGTTCATACAACAAAATTGCTTAAATTTTTTAGTTCTATTCCTTTCCCTAATAGAGGTTCTGCTTTTTTTCTGAAATGTTGTAAAACAAGTAAAAAAAAAAATTGTTGATTGAATATATTGGAAGTATATAAAGATGTAAAGTTGTCCGATTTTGGTTTAGAGATACAAAGTTTAAGTTAAACTTTAAAGTAAAACTTTTATATAATGCTTTCCACGATTTTATACTCCTCAGAAGAATTATTTCATACTTGAAATATTTTTATTTAAAAATTTTTTAAAAACATTTGTAGAACACTTTTAAAAGAATGAAATTACAATTTTACAACAGAAATGAAACAATTTAACGTGTGTGAGTGTGTGTGTGGATGCTCCTCACCCACAGTTCTAAATTGATCAAGCATTGATTTAGAGCCAATTTTTAAATGTGACAGATGTGTGTCTAACTTTTGGAAAAACACTTACTCTCTTTTATTAATATATGAATTTACGAGTATTCTCATTAGTGAAATTTTTGATTTTTGCATGTATGTCTGAGTTGGAAAACAGGACAAATAAAAAACTTACATTTATGCACATTCATTGACTTACGTATTTAGATGTCTACGCATGCATTTTTAATTGACAGTAATCTTACTCCATACATAACTCCTTGTGTTTCCATAACAACTAAAACAAACAAGAACCTGACAGGTTGCTTGACATCATCATGTTGATGAGAACCTCTATGTTCTCATTGATGATGTCATAAATGTTCAAAGGGATTATTATTGTCATTGGAAATATAAGAATTCTCAGTTTGCTTCTCAACTTGGTTGGAGGTAGATCGATTCCAGAGAGACGACTTCAAACTGACTTTAAAACCATTTTAGCTGTTCACCAAGTCAAGATGATTTTTGATATTGGTTGTCACAGTTGTCTTTTGGTTTGTCGTGACACCAGTGAAGCCATGGAGAAAGAAGGAGACCATCGCTGGTTCTGCAAGTCTGATCACGATGAGTTTCATTTTATCTGTGCTGTAGTTTGTCTAGTATTACTTTCTTCATAGAAAACCTTTTTTTTTGACAATTTGTAACATTTAAAACATTTCTTTTTTTCTTTTGTATTGTAGATGCTTACTGTAATTTCTGACATATATTTGTGATTAGTATAAATTTGACTCGTAGCTTTATACGTTAAAATAAGTAAAATAAGTAATATATAAATATATAAACATAATAACAAATAAGTAATACATTTAAAAAGACAATAATAAAATATTATTTCAAAAAGCAAAAAAATTAAGTGACATCCCGACAGAACCTTAAAGCTGTTTGCTGATTCTTTACAGTGACCAAGTAATACATTTCCACCTGTCAGTAAATGTCCTTAAACAGTCTTTCATAAAAACAGCCACAACCTTTGTTCTCTCCGCTCTGCTCATTGTGGTGCTCCGTTTTGTCACTTGAATATTCGGCGTCACTTCTGAATGTGATTTTTATCAATGTGCTTATGCGTTCAGCACATACAGACTGGCTGCCCAATCACCAGCCTGCAAGCTGCACATGGACTGCAGGGGACACGACACGCCCACATGAACTGGTGCATATGATGAAAATTGTGTTACACTGGCCTTGCAGTTGAGCAGACGGATGAACAGGAATCTGCTTTTAAAGCCCCAGCTGTGTCACTGTGTTTCTTTGTGTCTCTTTATATATCTGACACCTAAAAATTTAAAAATGTGTTTTTTCTTTTGAATTATTGTGTTAAAACTTAGGATGAAATTTAGATAGTTAAAAAAATACTACAATAACATTTTTACATGACAAACAGAAGCAACAGCAAAAGAAAATTGTTTTCTAAATAAACAAAAAAAAATAATTGAGAGGAAATCGAAACAAAATTTATTCCGAGGTAAAGTTGAAAAGCTACAGTACAAAAATAAAATACATTTTCAAAAGGGAATCTGAATCTTACCATGCTAGAATTGATCTGATACTGATACTGACTTGGTTTTATTGATATTATTGATATTTTTGATCGGCCTGCCCACCTCTAACAGTAGCCTTATCTTAGAAACATGAGGATGTCAAGAAAAAACATCTACACAAAGGTTGTTAACATCATTAGGGAGTGAGTTATTTTGGTATGTTAACAATACATATGTAAATCATAAAATACTAGTTAATATGTAATTTTACTGCCCTTTCAAGCATGTATATGTTATGGTTTTTGATATATCGGGACTTGGACTTTTCCTGAATGATTCCTATCAGTACTGGAGGAAAAAACAAAAAGAAAGTCCTAATCAGGTCATTTCTACTAAATTCTACTAAATTTTAAAAGAATGATATACTTTTTAGTTTCACTAACCAGCTTTTTCAAAATGCAATGGTTACCCGTGTGTTTAAAATGATGCTTATTATGTGTGTGTGTGTGTGTGTGTGTGCGTGCGCGTGCATGCGTGTGTGTGTGTGTGTGCGCGTGTGTGTGCGTGTGTGTGTGTTTCCTTTCAGAGTTCAAAACTTCCTCAGAACTGCAATTATTTAGACCCTGTTCAAAAGAGTTTAATCCTTTAGCCAGTGGAGTCATATATTGAGAAAACAGCCACAGTCAAAACAAGAAGAAAGAAATGTTGATGTTGGATTAGTGAGAAACTGACACAAAATAAGGTTTTAAAGAAGGAAACTCAGCCAGTAAATATGAAGTAAAAAACTGTCCATCTCATAAACTTGGATTATTTGGAAAATAAATGTGTGATAAGCTTTTATGAAAAGAAATGTCTTCCATATGTTCAAAGCCATCATTCATATAAAGTGCACAAAAAAGCATTAGAGAGGACAGAAATTATGAATTTAGAAAATATTTTTATGCTTTTAAGAGTTTATGATATGATTCTATGGGTCAATTGGGGTCAGCTGTACAGTAGAAATAAATACTGCAGAATCTTAATAAACATCAAAGCTCAGTAGCTGTTGAAACGGCATTCTGACCTGAGTTTCCCACTGGAACAGCAAAAACCTCCAACAACATACAGATGATTGTTAGGCTAGGACAGTTACATAACTTATTAATTCCCTCAGCCGAAGCTGTTTCCCGTCTTGCTTTCTGCGTTTTATCCTCTTCAGCAGCAAGATAACAAAATCTTCTCACATCTTCCAGGCTTTAATTTCAGATATCAACCTTTTTGGAACATGAACCACCTCAGTAAATACTACGGTGTAAAAGTACCACCAAATTGACAGGCAGTTTAATACAAAAGAACTTGGACTAGTTTCACTGCTGAGGTTGTTCAAAAAAACAAAAATGAAAAGAATGAGCGACATTCTCATCTTTTGGTGTGGTTACGGTTGTTTGGAGGAGTTGAATTTTTGAAAAAGGAAAAATAGGGTGCTGTCTGTTTTGTAACCTCAAATCTTTAAAACTTAGAAATGTTAAAAGCATATAAACGATTGGAATCTGCCTCTCTGTTTTTCTAAGTGGCTGGATAATTTCAAAGCGCTTTGTGTGTTTGTAGCCCGATCTCTTAAAACAAATAGTGAGTATGTTACACCGACCCAGAACAACATGGTGTCGGAGCAAACAAGTCAATTCATTTGACCTCCCAAAAGGGGGAGCCTTACAGGCCTGGCGTTGACATACATCGACTTCTCTACCTGCTCATGTCTGTTTTTCTCACACTTCTCTTGCTCTGCAGTAAAAAATTCTCGTTTGATGATTCTGTGTGGCACTACTGCCACCGATCAGTGTGATGGTAGAACTGCACTCTACAATAACACTGACATTTTACAATATAGACAGTTTTATCAATACACTAAAAGCATTACATGTACACTAAATGACATAAACTGGATTTGCAGTATCTGACGGACTAACAAACTACTACCTTACATAGACGTGTGTACTGTTTCCTGGATTACAAATTCATTTAACAGGTACATGTAGACATGATGTCTGATTGCTTATTGGCTACACTGAAAATCAGAGTAAGCACTTTGGCTTCAAAGATCATCTATGGAGGGAACATTGGAGTTCTAAAATAAAAGGTTTAATGGTGTTAATTTAATTATATGGAAGGTTCATATAATGATGAAGGTGTAATTGAACTGACTTTTGAGAAAAGCGCTAGACTGTGGAAGTTTTTTTTATTTTCTACAAACTACTTCTTCATTCAAAACGTTTGTGTACGTCAACATGTGACAGGTTCATTTTAAACCGTAAATGAATGAATTAAACAAATAAAAAAATTAAGTAAATAAAAAAGAATAGTGTTAACAGCCATATTGTTCCCACCTTCACATTCTGACAGGTAAATGCGTCGCCACCGGCGCTTGTTCTTTGTTCACTGTTGAACACTGTGCTTCTTTCTTCTTTCTAACAACCAATTTGCTTCTGACTTCTGTTGACTTCTGTTTGTTTGTTAATTAGCTTTGATTTTTACCTTGTAAAGAGTTTATTTGAGAATTTGTGGTAGAGCTCTGGTGCTTTGGGACAACACTTTGACAACCGTGGAGCTGAGAGCTCGCAACTTCAGAAAGTAGACATTCCTTCTCTAAACTTAGTGAATTATGTTGTCAGAGCAAAAATACAAGCTGCTAGGACAGATAGTTCTTCATTATTTATATAAAAATAAACAAATAAAAATAAAGTGATTTACAGATTTCCTAAAACCAGGCCACAAATGTGGATGACATGAAATAAGCTGAACCCTGAAGTCATGCTGCAGCTGTATTCAAAACGTAGAGCAAACTGCATGTACACATTCACGTACACACACCTTGCATCAGCTGTGAAGCATGATAAGCTCAGTTCCTACGTGTATGAAATGCTTTCCACAACCATGGCGGAGAATATTAATAATGAATAGGGACACTTTCAACTTCAGGCATAAATATTTATACTTTTTACCTATTTACTCTTGCAAACTTGCACACCTTGTTTTGATGTCGGCAGTAAATTGAGGTACATTTCCAAACCAGAGTGCAGGAACCAGAGTGATCATCACAGAGTTAGACCCGTTCCAATTTTCAAGTCTTCCACCACCTTAAATATTTTTGAAATTTTGAAACTGAGTTCTTGTACTTTAACAATGATAACCTCAGTAACCTTGAAGCGTGTTGAGTGTGCTCATTTCATAATGAGCAGCAGTAACTCCTCATTAAATACGTATTTTCAAGGGACCTAAATGGCATAAATGGGATCAATCCAATCTTCTGACAGGATCAAGCTGCTTTGTAATTGCAAATGGGAATCCAGCCACCACGTAATTGGTTGCTTTTTGTGTGCGTGTGTGTGTGACTGGGTATTAAATGCCTACAGGAACCCCTTTGCCAGTGTGAAGTGGGGGTTATATATGTTTTTCACTCAGTGGGTTATGTATCATTTGGTCATTTAGTTCATTTGATAAATATTGAAAGTGATTTGATATCACAGAATGGTGATGGTGTGAATTGCAGAATGGACAGGGAGCCAACATAAAGCACAAAGGAGGGGAAATGGTTTGTTAAAGGTGCTTCAAAATCTGAAAGCAAAACACAAAAGCTAGCTGGTGTAAAAGTTTAAACTTGACATGAACAGCAACTGATCGCTTTGTTTCAAATAATCGGTTTTGTCCAGTGAGTCATAGTAAGTGACCCGCCACCATGTGACCACAGAACTTCTACATCTCCTCCCATTCAGTTATGAGCATTTCAATGTTCCACCTCAGGACATTAAGTTGAAGAGTCTCTCATTCATTAGTTCATTTTCAGGTCAACTTAAAGAAAATACATTCCAGCCCACTTAAATAGAATGACAGGCAATCCATTTTAATTGCAGGAAATAAAAGATGCACATTTAACCTAAATTATGACATTGTCTATTTAAGTAGGTGATTTTAGGAACGTTCTCACACAATAAACGTGTTAAATAAAGTAATTTTCTTTCGGGTAAAAGGGTCATTGAAGATCAGCAGCTTCTCCCTGAGACATTTTTAATTTCTGTGGCCTATTCTTTTACCTAAAATATAATTACTTAAACACTTCCAAATGAAAAAAATACCATTTGAACAATATCTCTGCTCCATTTTAATTGTCCGATGTTATGTCTGTTGTTTTCTCTGGCCACTGTTTTTGCATACACGGTTTGTTTTCATGAAGTTTGATTATTATGGAGCACTTGATTTCCTGCACTCGAGGGCATTGAGGCTAAAGTTGGTGAACGAAAGTCTTTGTATGCTGATATGTATCTTTGACTATTTATAAGCAAGGTTATTTTTCTTACTCGTCACAGTTTTATCGTTGTTTTCTTTCGGAAGCAGCCACATTTTGAGCGATTCTGGCAGGAGATGTCATGTCCCATAAGCCCAAACCCTCTGTGAGAACATCAGACTTCAGTCTATCATTTCACTCATCAGAAGGTGTCGTGTTGTTGTTTAAAGCCCGGCGGCTCCATGTCATCGACCTTCTAACCTGCTGGCAAATTTAGCAAAGAATCAAATGTTTTCAGTATTCTTCATGTGACCATCAGCAGACAGAAATGATTTTGTTCTGTAGCTCTCTGTATGCAGAGTCGCATCTACATAGACTTGCATAGACGTGACTTATGCTGTCTCATATATCATCACTTTATCGAGAAATGAAGCGATAACTCCATTTTGTTTGTGGATCATATTCATTTGTTAGCTTAACTTTAGCGGGCTACAAATTAATACCGCAAACAGCTAATTTTAGATATGAAGCTGTAAACATTAACTTTTACTCTAGGTGATACTTTTTTTCCTTATTAAAAAAAATGATAAATCGCAATTTGGATTTGGATTTTTTAAAGCGACTGAGTTTTTTAGGAGGCAGAAAAACAGTTGTGTTTGCGATGCATTTAAAGCAAAACCTGTTTGTCCTCGCTGAACTTCAAGTCAGCCTCCCTGTATCTGGGTCAGCCCATCGACCCCCTGCCTCACACGGCCCTTCGCTGCCTTTCAGAGAGCTACTCAGCAAGCGTCATATCACCTGTGGAATACATGATGAAAAGCATGGGGGACAGAAATCTAAGGTTCTCTTATGGGAGCGTGGTGGGGGGTAGAGAACACTTAAAAAGCCACATTTTACAAGGTAAATGTTTCCCTCATTGTGTTAGACGCTCGCACAAAGGAAAGAGACAAATTGCTTGACGTTATTTCAATGATTGCGGTTTCTTTATGCAAAGGTCATTCTGCAACTACTTCAACTGATTGCAGTTGTGTTTCGTTTTAAAAAGTTCTTAAGGTAAAAATAGAAAATAAATTATATTTTTATAAATGTATGTCTGTGATTTAATTATTCCAGAACTTATTGCGATAAATGATAATATTGTTGTTTTGAGAACATTTTTAAGTAATACAATAATAATAATGGCATAAAAATGCAAGAACACATTCTTAAAGATCAATAAACTTGAAATTCTAATTAACATTTAAACACTGGAACTGGAAGACATTTGGAATATCCAAAATAAGTAAACAACAGAAACAACAGATAAAACAAGGCATGAAGTCTCTGTAAGCAAAATTATCTTTCAAAAAAGGGAGTTGAGACCAAAACACCAGACTGAAGACTTTTATCATTTAGTTTTTGGTAAAAAGAGAGAAAAAAGATAAAAATGATAAATCAAGCAAATGAAAATTATTGAATTTATTTTACTTCATTGTGCAAGCTTTTGATTTGCTACAGTAATGAACTATTTACTAACAAGTCTGTAAATCTGTACCTAGTAACATATTCTCAGTATATCATGTTATACCGTCACTATTAAAATTAATAGGTTATTATAATGTTTAGATACTAAAAAGCTGTATTAAATCCTGCCAATAAACACTAGCTTTGTCCTTGACACACAAAGATGACAAAACCAATGCAGGCAGGCTACCGGTGCTTTAGCCTGCCTGCATTGGTTTAAAACTCCTAAAATAAATGAAGGGTGAGATCAAAAAAGACACATAACTCTATGCAACCATGTCCCATGTTGTAGTCTTCACACCCACACACTGTCATAGGCTGGCATCTATCCATTCCCTTCCCCTAGGTAAAACATCCTCAGACATCCTTTATTCAGTGAAAAAGAAGAAAGGGAAATACCAGCAGAGGAACCGGCTTCTACTAAGAAACTGATTGACATACTTGGAACTCTTATGACAATGCTTGAGATAAACTGCATTGTTTTGTGCATATTTCTGTCCAGTTGTATTGCATTTTGTAGGAAGTGAACAAGTAGTTATTAAGGTTGCCCTGATGTAGTATTCAGTGTCAGTAGTATACAGGATTCATGAAGATATTTTGACATTTTTCTTGAAACTTGCCTGTTTTTGTCATGATTCACTAAAACCTCAGATCCTCTCAGTTTCTGTTTCCTCTGTCCAATCCAACCAGGCCTTGTCTACTTATTGTGCAGACTGTACTCAAAATATTGGGAAGGTATTATCCCAGTATGTCAGGTTTTCACCTAACAGCTCTTTGGGAATCAGTTTGTTGGTACTGGAATATTAAGTTTTGTGTTGACCATAAGATCAACAAACGAAACACAAAGGAGTCAATTAAGTTGACTATTGACAACAGGTACCCAGTTGGTACTAAGGCACCAAAAGTGTATGAAGAAAGAACCACTGGATCCACGCACTCATGTTGTTTACGTAAAATTGGTGATACAACAATACGTAATTGTTGTATCACCAGCTACACATAAAAACAACATCATTATTAAAATACACATTTAAGATTTTAAAAATTAATAAACTTCTGGTTTAAACAATACACATGGAATGTGGTGAAGTGCAGAGGCAGCTGGGATGTAGGGATCATGTCAGATAGGTTTTAAGATGAGTCTTGAATGTGGTTAGAGAGGAAACTCTACAAAGAGCCAGAGGGAGTGCATTCCAGAGTGGAGGAACAAAAGCAGTTGTGGTTTCTGATAAGGGAGCCATGAGCAACTGCCCAGGGCACCCTTTCACCCAGCCCCTGTTCTTCAAATGCTCCTCCAGTCAACAACTTAATGGAGGAGGTGGAGCCTGCGAGGAGTGAATAGAAGTGTGGCAGAGGCCACAGAATATATTGGTATGTATACTTTCCCAATACATGGGAAAGTGCATATTGCTTTAAGCTCTAGAGATATTTGGGGGCAAGATTTATGGATGACTTTGCATGTTAAAGGTTCTTCCCTTTAACATGCAAGACAAATTTGTAGCATATCTGAAGCACTCTAATGGAAGTACTATTAAATAATTCAAATGAAACAAAACCTTGTGAATCAGAACGGAACAAGTCTGGGATAATCAGCGCTGTAGCTGCACAGCGCCAGAAACACAACTTGTTTTTAACACCTTGTTTTGAGGGGAACTTAGCAAAACAGTTCCAGATGGGGTTTTCTCCTGGCCTACTTTCCATCTTCTGTTCTGAATCACAGATGGCAGAAAGATGGTACAATCAGCTACTTTGCATTAAAGTCCTACAAATAAAGTGTGATGGTGTAGCAGGGCGCTCACTGGGGAGCAGCTGGAGCACTGTAAATCCTAGCAGCACCAGGAGCTACGAGAGGTGCACCCACATGGTCCACGACTACTAGGGGAAAAAAGTACAGTATATTGCACTAAACAACCTTATGTTGAGTAAAATTAATGTGACAAATATTACAGTCTGGCAAACTTAAACCTTACAACGGCACCCGGATTTTTAACGAGGAGATTAGAGTTGCAGAAATAACAGGTTTTCACACAAGCTCTGATAAACGGGTTCATTTTCATATCAAATGCTGACACCAGTGCAAGACATATAAAGACTGTGTAATCAGATTGACAACATGACATTGGACAAGTTGTCTGGGGGGTTTTATCAGAAAGAAGTGACTGGACCTGTCAGGCTGTGTCACGCCACCAGCTGTGAGGGCCTGGCTGACATCCAGTGTGACACCACCCGTGGTCTTTTGTCATCTCTGCTCCCCGAACGCTGCAAAGTAAATGTGGCGGACAGGTATTTTCACAACACATGATCCTCAAAATTGCAGTAGCCGCTATGTAAAAAATAAATAATAAAAGGCCTGGATTTTTGGAGATTGGCATGTCTCTGTGAAATGTTTTAGGTTTTAGGATAGTTGGGCAGATTGGTGGTAAACGTCACTGGATGTGAGGCGGTTTTTATTAAGTCACAACCCAGGGCCAAAACGGAAAGGACATTCTAATATCAACGAGTAGGAAAAAGGGAGATTATTTATGTCTAAAACAGCGAGCTTTGGAATTGCAGTTGTGGAAGCATTTTTCTTTGTCATGGAATAAAAAGTCCCACTGCTTAGAACTTAGCTGGACAAAGGACGTTGTGTGTCAGTTCTGAGTATCTCTAAGGAATCTCCTACCCAATGGGGAAACATTCGCAGCCTGATAAGATAATCACACAGGACCAGAGGAGGGTGGGGAAAAACCTTGAATTTGACACGGAAACAAAAAGGGAAATTACACTGCCATGGCCATTTGTCAGTGACTGTATGTTGTATAATTGTTATTTATTTAGTCTTAGACTTCTTGTGGTTAATTAGAAGTTGGGTAGAGCAAAACACAGAGGCTGAAGACCTAAGATTGAAAATGAGGTTCATCTTCCAACAGAACCATAACACTAGAGCTGCAATTAGAAGTACAACTGATAGCTTTAGTTAAAAGCAGTTTTAGATTTAGATGTTAGAATGGTCCTGACAAGAGAGGAATGAGCAAAATAGACATACCCAAATAAAGACCTGCAGATTCAACAATAGTGAAAAGTCATTCGACATAGTATTATGTCAGGGAGGTTGGATGCAAATGCTTGCCACACTTTTCAGATCTATATTCAAAATATCTTTTGTTAAAGTTTTGAAATTGATATATCTTATTTTTCTTATTTATTTCTCATCTTGACTGCTATGTGCTGCTTTGAGTCACCTTGATAATATTGTAATAAAATAGATTTGAGGTTATGGTTGCAACATGACTAAATGTAAAAACAGATATGTTTGCAAAGGCAAAATAGCTAGCAAGCTGCTAGCTTCATTTGATAGCTGTTGGAAAAAAAAAGGCTGGATGTGCAGAGCAGCTTTCTGTTGCTTTATTGCTGCCGTTTAGCTCCAGAGGACAGACGGCACTAAGGGCCAGTTTATAAAACTTTTTCTTCCTGTTTCTAAATGAAGGGAGGATCTCCTGTTTTTCTCTACCAGGAAGGGCTAAAAACAATGTTTTATCTAGCAAAGAAGATGGATATTGACAGATTATGTCTTATGTCTATATTAATGGACTGTACTCTGTGAACTTTTGCGTTCATTCCACTTTCTTGAAATAGCTTCAGTGCGACATGCGAGGAGATTAGTTGTGCTGACCATCCACTGGTGTCACTGTCTTTATTCATAAACACAATACCAGCAAACCCAGTAGTGATTTGGGAATGTAATCACTGCCTCTTTATTAAGGCTTCATCTTGTTCAGGCTTTTTTATTGGTTTCCTCTCTCAGTAGTTATGTTTGCATTTTATTTCTAAGTTTTGGCAATTTAGTTGTGAAGCTGTTGTCATGCTGTGCGTTTCTCTGGAAGACAACCAGGAGCCATCACAAACCTCTTCTGACATGGTAGATGTTCAGAGCTCATAAACTTCCATAGCACACACTTGCACAAAAATACACACACACACACACACACACACACACACACACACACACACACACACACACACACACACACACACACACACACACACACACACACACACACACACACACAAATAATTATAAACTGTATTTCCTCCCATTCCTAGGAGACTCATCTTTATTTAATACTTTCCTGTTAACTGCTCGACTCATTACTTCCATCAGTCTGGGAATCTCACAGAGTTCTGATTCTTGGAATCATGTTCTCTGTTTCAAAAATGTATAAAATGTCTCCACAATTTGGGTGTGGAGACAAAACAGGGTGTGGATTTTTCTTTTATTTCACTAACAGTTACAGCAATTACAAATCTATGATGAATTTTATATATATATATATATATATATATATATATATATATATATATATATATATATATATATATATACCTTCTAAAGAAATTAAGAGACCACTTAAAATTATCAGTTTCTGTGATTTTACTCTTTATGGGTAAATGTCAGTAGTGGAGAAAGTACTCAAAAAATTTACTTAAGTAAAAGTACAAATACACAGTCAAAAATGTACTCAAGTAAAAGTCAAAGTACCACATTAGCATTTTACTTAAGTAAAAGTAAAATAGTACTGGGTTCTAAAAATACTTAAGTATTAAAAGTAAAAGTACTCGCTGAATGCATTACCTAATCGCTAATATCATTAAGTGTACCAATCGTATTTAATTTTAATACATCAGAAATGTGCCATTTTAATGAACACTACCACAGATTAAACGTGTTCTTATTGTGTTTATTCTCTGTAACAGTTTAGACTTAGATATGTGATTCTATGGATCATAATTTCAGGGATGGAAACATCTTGTCTCCTGTCCTAACATAGCATGAACTTCATTAGTCACATTTATTTAGAAAGTAATCCAACTGAAAGGGGATGTAAAGAAGGTGTGGGCGGGGTGGAGGACATGCAACCAAGGAGCCATGTAGCAGAGTTGTAGTCAAGACCACCGAACCCGAGACCAAGACCAGCGCCCTGCGCTAAATGACACAATAACATTAAGCTTACCTATCAAAATTGGTTCTCAGATTGATCTGAAAGATCCACATTCCCATGAAAAACACCTAGATATTAAATAATAAGAGCTGAAATATATTTAACCAGTATCAATTAAAACTCACTTCATTCTGTTTTGCTTTCATCGCTGTACTACAATCCGCAGAGGTCTCCTGCTATCCCTAGAAAAATAACCCCCTGGGCGGTTGCCCATATTGCACATGTCAGAGACCACAACTGAAACATCGCAATTAACGGTAAATAATGTTCAACTATGAACACTGTCCAACGGCGCAACAAGTAACTAAGCAGAATGAGCACCGTGACCGTTTTCACCCTCCCTCCCACTGTGATGTTTACCACCATGACAGGAGACGAAATCAATCAATGAGCAATGAGCATGCTCTGTGTTCATACGTTCAACTTTTACTTATTCAGCGATTAAATAAATGTGTATATATATATATATATATTGCAGTATATATATACTGCAGTGTACACAAGAACAAAGAACGGCTCTAAGTGAGGCTTCAGTCCTTAGGACTTAGTGAAGATCCGTCCAGAAGAATCGGATCGTTCCTGAAAGTATTGCAGACTTTGGTCACAGCGTTGTCCCTCAGTCAACACACAATAATTCAGCGCATGAGTGACAACTTTTTTTCATCGCAGATGCAACATATGTCTCTGTAGCTAGCTTTGCTAGCATCACGTCCACAGCGCTTACTTTTCTTTAAGCTTTCCTTCCAAGTGACGCTAAAGTTGGACGAAGTCCCGCCGTCTGTGAAAGTGAAGCGCTGCTGATTTTACATGTCGCCATATCTTGTACTTGTACTTCGTTACTTCCCACCACTGGTAAATGTTTAAGTAAAATTAAAGTTGTTCTTTTATTCTATGAATTAATCTTATGTTCCAAGCAGAAATTTAGTATGTTTTTACATAAAATGAGAAATGGTCAAAATAACCAAAAAGATGCAGTGCTTTCAGACCAGAAAACAAGTTCATATTCATTTAGAAACACCAAAACTAATGTTTGAACTCAGAAATCAATATTTGGTGGAATAACCATGCATCAGTGCAGTGATCTCTAAATTTTAAATACTCAAGTAAATCTGAAAATGCAAAATAAGTACTCTATTACTTCTCATTTCTAGTGTTCTTTATATTTCCGTTAGAAGATGGAAATGCATTTTTTTTACATTTGGTTAATAAATACTGTAGCAGAAAAGTGTAACTCACTAATTGCAGCTTTGCCTTATCGGCTCACATCACATGTCTTAACATGCTGATATTTTTTATAAGCGCATTTAATGTTGCAACAATGCATTATCACTGGGATCATTTCACCAGTGTTGTGGTTGTCTAAACCCAGTTGTTGTTCCCCAGTATGACGCAACACTTGGTGAACTCTTCTCCACAGAACTGACATCAGAAGATCAAAAAGCAGACTCACTGTGAACGATGGGCCGCTCCATCCCAGCCTACCCTGTCCTAACTTTTCTCCCCAACAATCTGCTTAAAGCACAGAAGTCAGAGACATTATGCGGCTGAGCAAGCTTTCATTCTTCTGCTACAAATGAGGTTTTAACTTGCCTTAGGACAGCTGTGTTACCTTTTGACAGGTCTACCATCTCAGTCAAACTCGCAACCTTCCCCCGTCCCCTGAGGGGTCACATCAGGCCCTGGCCAGACACTTTTTTACTGAAAGAGAAAGCCCATCGGGACGTGGCTTGGCTTAATGAAACACCGATAAGAAACCCCTTAATGTACTGATAAGTATCTTTGTCTTAATCACCTCATGGATGGATTATTGCTTCTCTGTCGGCCAGTCTCTGCTGTATAATCTAAGGCTGATACAAAATTCTGCAGCCAGCCTCCTAACTAATATCAGAAGAAGATACTGAAGCAACGTTCTCCCATGGCAGTTAATCTCCTCTGGCTTTCTGAAGAAACATAGTTAGAGATTCATTTGTTTTCATTCTTTGTTTTTGAAGCTTTGCTCTCGAGTTTTTCCAGCTTTTTGGCCATTTTTTGAGTTTCATTCACTTCAGTTTTATTTATGTAGCAGCATTTCACAATGCGTCTTGTCAAGACACTTAAAAAAATAGTAAATTCAGTCCAATCATACAGACAAGTACATCCATTCAACTGATCCTATTTATCAAACAATGCATCAAGTTCAATTTATTATTCAAATTAGTAAAACCTTGTATATCTAAGGAAACACAGCAGGCTGCATCAAGTGAAAAATAAAGGGAAACTCCGAACAAATGTGTTTTTTGCAGGAACTCAGTGTTTCAGAACTTTTCCAGTTTTCCAAATTAGAGGAGAAGCTGATTGTTGCTTCTCCATGTCTGGATCTGGTTCTGGGGATGTAAACAACAACAACAACAGATCTTTATGGTCATGTAGAACATAGACGTACATCATAACCCACAGCTTAGTGTACTAATTGGTCACCACGCTTTGTAATATAGATATTAACAGATTTCACCTCGACATGAAAATATAGACATTTAATTCAGAAATCCCCAGAATAACACGCATTTTCCCACTAAACATGCTGCCATTGTAATGTGACATCACATAATGAGGTCCCTTCATGCTCTCAGATGCATTTTTTTTACATGTTATAAGACGGTTCTGTTTTTTTGTTTAGGACTGGAGGCATTTCTCTTATGGTTTCCTGCACACCAACACCACTCACATTGTATGCACTTGATCTTGACTTTTGTACTTGAGTCATGACATCATTAGTGTATTGATTCAGTGGACTGGCGTATTTCAGTCCTATACGTTTGAAATTCTACTTCCTTGTTTCATTGCCTTCTTGGTGTTTTATCTGTTGTATTTTGACTTTTATTTCCTTGTAAGTGTTTAGAGCTCTGTTTGACAGCGCTTAACAAATATTTATTATTATTTGGTTGAATGTCACAGTGATTCAAGGCAAACTTATTCAAACCAGCTCCACCTGGAAGCGACCTGCAGCAGTTGTAGAGATGTCAGAATCCTGTGTGACGCGTTGAAGACAGCTGGCACACCTTTTGTTGAATTTAAACAACTGAATATGAGATTAAGCTACACAACATGTACCAGACTATTGGTTGCTTTTCAAATGCCAAGTAGCATTGCAGCATTTCATCTTGCCAAGCTGCGTTTTCATTCATATATTTTAGATATGCTTTATGAAACCATCCACTAAATGCTTGGTGGAACTGCACATCTGCTGAGCTCCTTTGGTGACCAAAAATAGGAGAAATTATTTGGTGCAAAACATTCTTCATAATTTTTAAGCACATCTTTTGAGCTACCACAAACACAGACTGGTTACTGTGAGATCAGATGAGGTGATGAGCTCAGATAACTGTATGGAGCTTGACAGGGAAACTGGTTTTACAACCAGATCGTTCAACCAGACACACACAGCCACTGCAGCATGATTAAAAGATATTTCAAACAGAGACTATTGGAACATTCATGCTTTCTGATCCAGATTAGAAAATTATTGATTATGGTTTTTCTTAGTTCATTTGTAAAATAAAGACCATTACCAGAGTTCATCCAAAAGTTACAGGTCCTTTTAAATATGAGCATTTGATTTCCCTTCGAATTAAATGAATGGGACAATACATAGTTTATTTGTGTACACCCAACAAATATAGATGTTGGCACCTTGGACCTTCACAGCTCTGAGCTCTCACCTATTTCTAACACACAAACCTGATCTTCAAAACTACAAATCAAATATCGAATTGGTTGAGATTAGGCAAATGTAACTTATGACTGTTTTTGTGTTTTTTTTCTATTATTGCTTTTATCTGGCTTTAAGTAATTAGGTCTGCTTAAAAATGGGAGTTGTGCTGTTTTTAGGTTGGAAGCATAACAATAATCTAAATGAAAATTATTTCTTATTATTATTTGTGACTATTTCCATTTTCGTGGAAGTCGGGATTTTATCAGCATTAGGGTAAATCCTGCAACTTTCACAGTGAGCTGAACATGTGGGTAACAACTCAGTCAGTCATCTGAGCAAACCGAGGCAACTCATTTTGAAGGACAATAGTCAGAGTGTGGCTGAAACCTCTGAAACGTGTCAGAGGTTTGAAAATTTCCACTGCTTGGGGAGAAAAATCTGGACGGCTTTCAAAGTGAAACGAGAGTCCGACACTGATGCCGACACTGATGCTGACTTTCCTGCAGAGGAAAGCGTTTTAAAAGAAACAAGAGGACGGAGGTCTCATCTGTGCTTGTTTGTTTTTCCTCTTTATTACTGCAGAGGTTGAAAGGCGTTGTGAAGTTTTTTAACGGATGGATGATTAGATCATTTTATTAACCACAAATATTTATTCGTTATAATTTTTATTAAATATGGATCTTTATCTTTTGGGAGCAGTGACCAACTATAGTCATTGTTTTTTCTAGCAGTTGATTTTGATGACAGCACAATAAAAAGATGACCTGCATGACTGGGACACTATGAACAATAATGAGATGATGGAGAAAATGAGCTAAAAACATCTGGAAATAATAAATTGGATCATCTGAACAAAGACAGAGGATTTGTTTTCAAATAAAAAAGCTTGTGGAAGGAGAAAACCCGAGATAAAGAGTCAGACCTTAACTGAGGGCAGAAATGAGCAAATGAACAAATAAAAAGTGAGAAGAAAACAATCTTTCTGAATATTCACCTAGTCTAATCTAACCATTGCTGAATTCTGTACCGATTACAGCCTGTTCTCTTTACTGAAAAGAGCAAGATGACTGACCTTTTGTGACCTTAAGGGTCAGGTCATTTTTTATTTTTTTTATCTGTTGAAGTTTACAAATTGTTGTAAATTAACTTGCTCATGTTTATAATAAGACGATTCTGAACTGTGTACATGTGCCATGAGGAAATCAAGGCTCACAATGTTATTATTATTATAGATTTGATGATATAAAAAGGGCGGGGGGTGAATCTAGCTGACATAAATGGACTGTATATCTTTTTGGCTTACTGGGCCGTGTCAAAATTCATTGCGAGCCACAGTGGCAAAAAGGCTCAGATGAGCTTCACTTGTACCTAAATCCTAACTGGAATTGGTTAAAAGTGCAGGATTGCAGAAATGGAAAAGGGACACAGCACCGGGCCATATCTATCCTCAAGCCAAATGAAAACTCAGAATGATGCGTCAATCACAGAACTGACCACAGTGACAGAGAGAGACTGAGAGTGAGAGAGTCCAGCAATCCCAAAGGCGTTTCACCTTGACAAGGTCAACACAGTGTAAAACCTTCTGTATCAGCGCTTCCACAGGGACAAACAGGCACGGGAGGGGCGGGGTGCACCTTAAGCATGGCCTTTTGTGTGTCCCTTCAGTTTTCACTGAATGGAGAAATTAGTTTTTATTCAGACAGTGATTGTAGAACTTCAAATCATTTAACCATCTGCAAGATCATGTCTAATCTAAGGAAGCACCGATCCACTTTTTTCACTTCCGATATCTATATCGGTATCAATATCTGAGGTTTAGTATACCGATTGAAAAACAGAACTGAATTGTCTTAAAACATTTGTTTCTTTTTTTAAACACACATTTAAATACACCAATAGCATCACAAGCTAGATATAAAAACAAAACAACTGAACAATAATTTGTTAGTCTGTGCAATTAGGAGTAGAACAGCCAATGGAAAATAAATAATAAATAATGGACAAAAAACAACAGGTTGATAAAACATGTAAAAATAAACTGCAACAAACCTTCTTTCAAATGGTTCAGAAAGTCCAATTAAGAATTCGAAATATAATGTAAAATAAATAAGAAAGCATGATGTCACTCAGAACACAATGCATAGAATTAAATTGAATAAATCTTCCCTTATGGATAGGACACACTGTCACCAATCTAGAATTTTTTTTTCAATATTGGGACTGATTTAGATATTAATATCAGCTTGGTGGATCTCTAATCTATTTTCTAGGTATTTGGTCCAACAGTTGGTTTTTCCAGTTCCCATATTTTATGTTTTCATCTACTTGTGAGCTGATGAGTAAAGTTAAGGCTTCAGTCGCGAAGGATTGTTTTCTGAGACAATTGAGTTATCCCCTGCACCTGTAGCCGTAGTTTTACTTAACTGACATCACCTGTAACTTAAATAAATACAAAACATTCCACTTTATGCAAGTTTTTTAAAAATCTGACATTTAAATGGAATTTTCTAGGATTTTCAAAGACCCTCTAAAGTTTAGAGAAACTGATAAACTTAAAAAAAAAAAACTACAATTATTCACTATGTTGTACAGGAAAAAGAAAATATGCTAAACGGGACTCTGCAGGTGTCCTTGGTAAACTATTCACCAATTTTTACTTCACTAAAATAGATGCATGACAGCATATAAACATGTGTGGTCTATATATACAAATATAAATATATTCTGTTGAGCTGCAACATGAGCTTGCTACAACAGCAGCTGCTCCAAACTCTCAGTAGAGGTCAACTGAATGGCACCTATAAAAAAAACTAAACGCAATTAATGTTATGTATTTTTGGAAATAACAGGCTATGCAGCTGATCTGTGGTTTCATATTTAAGCTCAGGTGATAGTGGCACATGCAGCCTGTGAGATGGGGAGTGTTTCTGATACATGAATCAGCCTAAAAATGAAACATCTTCTCATGCAGCAGTAGAAATGCTTTCCATCTGACGTGCATTAAGTGCACCTCATCATCTATGGCTGTGGGGTTTTTCACATTTGAATCATTGAATCCAGGCCTAGCATTATGCCTCGTGATGATATGCTAAACATCTTCCACTGACAGACAGGAAGAAAGATGTGAAAATGCTGTTTAGTTAGATGGAGAGATACTGTCAGCATGTCATGACATGCCTCTCCATGACCAAATATTAACTTTTAATTATTGTTTGTTTTTAAAAGAGGTGTGTGCTCGCTGTCATCTTTGTAATAAAGTGTCCTCTGCCAAAAAGCAAATGAGGTCAGTTCCTCATTTTAGGAAAAACCACAGAGAACAAAAGGAACGTCTGTGGATCGTCCCGGCCTCACATGCACACCATGCAGTGTTTGCTGACAAGTATGGGTGTGCATTATTTAGCAACAGGCAACCCTCCTTTTCCAGTATTGACCAACATCAAAAGGTGATAGCCAGTGTTAGCTCTGCAAATAACAATGGGAACACTTTCATTTGTAATTCTGTGACACGGACGTCCTTTTTGAACTCAGAAATCAGCCACATGAAGTCTGCTCCTTCTGACTCATGCAGCTTTTTAGAAACAAGCCCAGATGAATGTCTCTTGAGGGAATGAACTGATTGCTATGAGTGAACTTGAATGACCCAGTTTATAATAATCTTACTTCTTTGTGTCCCTCAACAAGTTCATACTTTGGCAGAAGTAGAAAGAAAATTCAAAAAGTTAAACGAGAAGATTGAAATACCTTTACCTTGTTCAGTTTACGAAGAAAGCAGAAAGGCAAACATTTTGTAGAATTTAAAGTTTTTTTTGTTTGTGTGTGTGACTTAACACCTTTCGTTTCACTTGTAGGAAACATCTTTGTGGTCAGCCTGGCTGTGGCGGACCTCGTGGTGGCCATCTACCCATACCCTCTGGTCCTCACCTCCATTTTCCACAATGGCTGGAACCTGGGTAACGTCCACTGCCAGATCAGCGGCTTCCTTATGGGTGTCAGCGTCATTGGCTCCATCTTCAACATCACTGGCATTGCCATCAACAGATACTGCTACATCTGTCACAGCCTCAAATACGACAAACTTTACAGTGACAAAAACTCAGTGTGCTATGTGGTCCTAATATGGGCGCTGACTGTGGTGGCCATCGTGCCCAACCTGTTTGTGGGTTCGCTCCACTACGATCGGCGGGTTTACTCCTGCACCTTCAAGCAGTCAGCCAGCTCTGCGTACACGATCGCTGTGGTGTTTTTCCACTTCATTCTGCCCATCATGATTGTCACCTACTGCTACCTGCGCATCTGGATATTGGTTATACAGGTACGGCGACGGGTCAAGCCGGACAACCGGCCCAAGCTGACGCCGAACGACGTCCGGAACTTTGTCACGATGTTTGTGGTGTTTGTGCTCTTTGCCGTTTGCTGGGCGCCGCTCAACTTCATTGGCCTGGCTGTAGCAATCAAACCGGAGGTCGTCGCTCCCCTCATCCCCGAGTGGTTATTTGTGGCCAGCTACTTCATGGCTTACTTCAACAGCTGCCTTAACGCCATCGTATATGGCGTGCTGAACCAGAACTTCCGGCGGGAGTACAAACGCATCGTGGTGTCGGTGTGTACAGCTCGCATCTTCTTCCAGGACAGCTCCAACGACGCAGCGGAGAGACTCAAAAGTAAACCGTCGCCGCTCATGACCAACAATAACCAGGTCAAGGTCGACTCTGTCTGAACCAGAACTCACAGACTGGATTTTTTTATGCTGGAATTGAGAGTTTCTCTATTTTTTAAGGCTGACTGACAAAAAAAAATTACCAAATATAAACATAAACAGCTTCTGTCCTCTGGGCTTTCAAGACGTTCACACTGTACGGTGCTATCTGACCTCTGAACAATCACAGTAACAACAGATGTTTCTATATTCTTTGTCTTTGTATCAAGCACTTTGTTTGACTCTGCAGTACACGTAGTAAAGTAAATGAATAATGTCTACTTTGTTTTCATATTTGCATTGACGATATTAATGTAGAATTCAATTTTTTTGGGACTCAAAATTATACATACCACTGGCAGATTTAGATAAAGGAAGTCATCTTTATTTAACCAGCAAGAACAGGCATATCTAAAAAAAAAAAATTATAAAACACTAGAATGAGTATACATATGAATTTTTATTTTTGTTTTTTGATGGAAAAAGTTGATGGAAAAAATGTTTTATTGGCAAACAGTAATCAACCCCTCCCCAAAGTTTTTTTTTTATTATTCTTTTCCACACTGAATGTACTCGCATTCAAAGGTTGGGGATTTCTACTCTTTCAAGTCTGAGACTATGGAACTGAAATACTAAGATGATATACATGTTAACTTGGGTGCCGACAAATGAGGATAAAATCCAAAATATTCATATCCAATGTGGATTTAGGTGTAAAGTAAATTTTACTACCATGTTTCCTCCAGGTGGAATCATTGATTTGTTGAAGTGACCAGGACTGAAACTCGGTGGAGGGAGCTACAGTTCAGGCAGTCCTCAGGGACTCGGAGCTAATCCATCCATCCATCCATCCATCCATCCATCCATCCATCCATCCATCCATCCATCCATCCATCCATCCATCCATCCATCCATCCATCCATCCATCCATCCATCCATCCATCCATCCATCCATCCATCCATCCATTTTCTTTACACCCTTATCTCTTAGTGGGGTCAGGAGGTGCTGGTGCCTATCTCCAGCTAACGTTCCGGGCGAGAGGCGGGGTCACCCTGGACAGCTCGCCAGTCTGTGGCAGGGCAACTTCGGAGCTAATCACTAACGTTAAATAGTCAAAATAACAGTGGAGACATGACTATGACTGTTCTACTTACAGAAATATTCCAATAAAATATCAACAGAGTCTTCAAAACTGAGAATTGAGAAATTTTTGAGATTCATGTTTATTTTCACACTAAATTTGATTCTGATGGACACATCAGAATAAAATTTAGTGTGAAAATAAACATAAATCTCTGCCAGTGGTATAAAGGATTTGTCTCATAAATTATATATATATATATATATATATATATATATATATATATATATATATATATATATATATATATATATATATTTTTTAAAAATAAAATTTTATATATATATAACAAGGGATCATCAAAAAGTAATAATTAAGGCCAACATTGTTTTACTTTTTGTTGAACATATAATAATGGAGTTAGCAAGTTTAACAACAATATTTGTGACACTGTAACACTACTTGAGTACCGGCTGTATGAGTTGCTGCTATCTTATTATGCCGTACAATATTGTCCTTATTCTTTAGGTGGAATATTACAATTAGTAAGAGGGAACTTTCTCTCCATCCTGTGAAGTCATTATACTGTATGCATGGATATAAAAACTTGTTCATATGCAAAATAAAATGTAATATTGATCTTTGATTGATGGATTTGCTGTACTCTGTGCTCGCTTTACTCTTGCAAAAAGGCATTCTGTTTTTTTTTTGTGATCAACTTGAACTGCCACAATGTTTCAGGAAACGTCTCACAAGAAGAGCTTTACCTTAACAGGACAGAGTCCTTGTCATTTGTCTGATTAAGTTGCAATATCAATAAGTGGACACATTCCTTCAAATGGCACTTTCCATTCCCATTGACATTTTTTACAGTAACCTAATATTTGCTGATGAACACTTCTGTTTATTATCAATTAATAAGTCAACTGGTTTATGCTGCATTTTGGAGAACGGTCATCTGGCTGCAGAGTTACACACCTTTGTACCAGAATGACCTTTTACACAGGTTATCATTTTATCCTGTAGGGCAGCAATTAATTATATTAGTAATCAGTTATTCTAGCAGTTCTTCTGACCTTTAATTGAATAAAAACAATTGCTCATTCATCAGATTTTTCATTCAATCTCTTGAACCTGTACTAAGCAAACATTTTTAACATACTAAACAGCAATAACAGCATTCCTTTAGACTCTTGATCATTTGTAGCAAAAGATCCATCTTTGCTTTTAATACTTCTATTATCAACACAAATAGAGTGCATGAATTAGCTGATTAATAACTGGACAGTAAAAGGTGCTTTATACAATTTCTTACGTTTTGAACCAGGTGAAGCTAACACTGCGCCGCTCGAGGAGTTCTGCGTAAAACATCACAGATAAAGGTTTTCTAATCTTGAACTGAAATGTGTATTCATTTTTTTTTTGTACAGTTTTGGCTTAATTATTTGAGTGTATACTCTAGTTAATGACTAATCAGTTTCTAAATTAGTTATTTACTTCTATTATTTATTCATCTCTCCTAATCCCATCAATCGCTTCAGCCTTTTGCCACCTGTACCTTTTGTCAAATTACAAAGTTCATCCTCAGTTTTGCTTTTTCTATAAACAATCAACACAAGAATGCTTGACTTAAACTTACTTTATATTTGAACAACCTTTCCAGGCAGTGTGATTTCATCTAAAATGGTTAGATGACCCATCAAAGTAAATGATTTGATGGTATGAACCTCCTCACAGTCTGTTATTTTATGTGCTGCCATAAAGTCATGCATTTCTCCCAGTAGAAACACCCGTTCAGGGTCAGTTTATGTAAAGTGTTGGTGGGCACTAGTATCCTTCAGATAGTGAAGGACTCTCCAGTGCACAGGAGGCTCCAGCTCTATAGGCTTACTGTACATCAGGGCTCTGATGTGTGTGACATTTTTTTTTTTTTTTTTTGCGTAGGCAACACTGGTTGTTGTAACACACAGAAAGGCGCCAGGCAACACAGCGGAGAGAACAGCTCAACAATGCATTGGAAATCCACTCGGTTTACGTAACGCCTCTGACCATCATCCTCTAAGCAGGAGCTGAAAGAGCTCCCTGTGGACTCCCCCCACCCCCGCCCCCAACCATTTAATCCCAAGAGCTGTGTTTGATAGGGAAACAGAGGAGGTTGGTGATGAGCAAATGTAAAAATCCCAGGGATTTAATCTGCCCCCAAACGTTGTCATACAGTAATCTGGGGCCAAAGACTTTTTATAGCCCAGGGAGTACAACAAATGAAAGAGAAAAGACAGATGTTTTATATCCACTGATGTAGAGTTCATTCATGATTCATGTAATACTTTTAAGAAAAAGATTAAAGAAAAATAAAACAGATGAATCTGTGATTCACAAAACATGCAATTCTGCAGCTCATAGAATAATCCCTTCTTCAGATAGAGTCTGATTGCAAAATATTCTCTGAAAATATGAATCATTTTGTCCCTTATTTTACAGAATTTTTTTCAACCAAATGAAAAAAAACTGTTGTTGCTTAAAAATCATGTCGTACCAGGTGATGTTTCTAAACGTTTGGGTTTCATCCATCAGCATGTCCTTTTGGAACCATAATAATTCAACAAGATCGCTGAATGGCTGGTTTGTTTTTGGTCAAAACTGATCAAAATAAAGTATCTATGAAAACAAATGTTCAAAATATAAAAGTATACAATTGTTTTCAGAAGAATCAAGAGTACAAGAGTGAGTCAAATAAAAAAACCTAGTTGGTTTGACCCTTTGGAACGTATGGTTTGTGGGAGAAGTGATAGACATGACTTATTCTTAATAGCAAAAGATTCATATGCGTTGAAGCCTCTTACAAGTCATGTTTGAGCAGGACACATCATTTAAATACCATCTTGAACAGATTTCTGTCATTTCCCTCTAGAATATTGCCAAAATTTGAAAGGTCCTGTCCAGGAGTGATGCTGAGAAACTAGCCATTGTCAAATTCAAATGTGTTTGTCTAGCACATTTAAAGCTGCTGGAGGACTTAAGAATTATTTTCTCAAATTTGCTACATTCTCTTATTGATTACATCACATAATTTAATGTCATATTTGGTTTTAACTTCATGTTCTCTCTTCTTTTACTCTGTGTGGAAGTCAGATGTGGTTTGATGTTCTGTTTAGCTCCGATATCTTCCTGTTTTTGATCACACACCGAGTAGAGGTAAAACAGTGTTTAACCTCACCTCTGCCCTAGTCAAAGCTCTTAGCAGCAGACATTCAGTGAATGTGCTCTTTCACTCTGTAGAGTGAATCGCCTGGTGATCTGTTTCTCTCCTCAATGAAGCCACTAAAGGAGCTACTAATGCTGTTAACGTTTTTATTTTTCTTTAACATAGAAACCTTGTGTTTTTGTTCTCTTTCTCTGCTCTGTCTTCTCAGACCTCCAGCTGGTCGTGGCAGATTGAGTCTCGTTCTGGTTCTGCTGCAGGTTTCTTCCTGTTGAAGGGGAGTTTTTCCTCTCCGCTGTTGCCACATGCATGCTCAGTTTGAGGGATTGCTGTGACGACACAATGCAAGTGATTGTAAGTATTAAGTAAGCTTTATTTATATAGCACCTTTCACAGACATAAAAATCACAAAGTGCTTAACAAAAAAGGAAACACATCAATAATAAAATAATCTAAAATCAATGTCCACTGTGCAGGAGGAGTGAATGCTGCAAGTCCTTGACTCAATGCAATCTGCTGGGTTTTCCTTACATGTAAAACTCTTTAACTATTTTAAATTCTAAATTGATTTGTATTTAATTGAAATAAATAAGCTAAATTGAATTTAAACTCAGCTGTATTTTACAGTTCATGCCCTTTAGAATTACGCCACTATTTAGGGAACTTTGCTAATGAATGGGGCCTCAGAGCGGGTGGTTATTGCCGTGGGAACCAGAGGTCCAACTGTTTTTCCAGTGTGATTCCTGAATTATTTATACCTTCTCAGATTTCCCTGGAATAATTAACAGTGGTAGTTTGATGTGGTTTATATAATAACTTCAGTGCAGAGTGTAAACATGAGGTTGTGTGTTTCTCCTGTAGTGCAGGCTTCAGCTCAATAATTACAAAAACCTTTCTTTTGTATTTTTTATCAAAGAAAAATCTGTATTTTTGTGTTGGTGCGAAATCATTATTATCATGTCCATGGGCTAATATGATATTAGCATAGTTAAGAGGGGGTTAATAACTTTATTAGCAGACTGATTGTCGTAAAAGAAGGGAAAATGTTCCTAAGATCATCTTTGCAAAGCATTCCTCCAAACCAAAAACATTTATTCCTTTGCATCAAAATGACTTCACATGCAATAAAATTGATGCAAGGAATATTGCACCTCATGGAGCAGTTTTCCAGATCATCAAAGACTTGAAGCTGAGAAGCTTAATTTGCGTTGTGGACGGCTGCAGCACATTCATAACTGCTATAAAGACAAAAGAGTTTCTTCTCCTGAGGAGTTCACCACTGAGTGGCAACCAGCAAAAAGCTTCATCAACACTGGAAGTGGAAGTGAGGGCATCTGCATGAAGAGAGCCGAAACATTTCCCCAACCTTTTGACAAGAGGAGCCGTCATTTATGATTTATTCTGAGAGAAAAAGGTAAATGATGGGAATCATGTTCCTTTTTCTGCACTGCTGTGATGTCAGCAGTGCAGCATCCATACAGCTAAAACTAGAAGTTTGCAATGTTTTGCCTCCAGCCTGAAACTGCAGGAAACTGGTATAACTACCTAATCAAAATATGCACTAATTCAACCCACTCTAGTTCCAGCAGAAGGAAGAGGAGGAGTTTCAGGAAGGAAACTGTGATGTCATAGGGGCGTTGTAACAAAGAACGGAACAAAACCTGTCATGTTTGCAACACTGCTGCATCAGGAGAGAGGAATCTCGATATAGAGGATAAAACTTATTACCAGGAGCTCAGGGTCCAAAGTTTCAGGTTCCTGTTGTTGCTTCCAGCAACTAATCCCAGCCGAAGGTACGGTCCTGTCTATGCCTCTGGATTCAACTGGACATTGAAATTGGTGTTTGTAGCCTGACAGTTTTCTTATTACTCCTAGGAACATTTTTAATGTTTAATTTGTACATCAAATGTTGACGAGTGTAAAATATTTCAAGTACAAACTGAATGTAGTTCAATTTATATTTCTTATTCTTTTTTTTAATTAAGTATTCATTACTTGATGTGTATTTTCTGTTTTAGTTTGCTTTATGTATCGCTGAAAACTGACAGTAATTGACAAAGACAGAGGACAGTGTCGCTTTATGTCCTCATTTTTCTCTCCCAGAGAATTAATCCGCAGGTGAATCACCCGGGCTTTGAATGTTCCCTAGAGCTGAACAACACTGCACTCGGCTGTCTGGGTACTGCATGGCACAGAGGAGATTATAATGATCTCACCAGCAGTCGAGTTACATAAACTGACATGGTAATGGTATGTCCTGAAAGAGACAGAGACCATTAGCAGCCTTGGGGTTCTCCTGTTGTAACGACAGAACAGACGAGTGTGACACATCTGAAAAATGGCAGCTATCTTTTCACACTTTACTCGACACATTCCTAAGCACTTTCCGACTTGAGCATTTTCTTGTAGAAATGTTGAGCTGCGTGTCAATGAGCCACATTAGAAGAGTTTCTTACCTTGGATTAGTAGAAAGAACAGATTCCTGCCCTCTTTTCTGTCCTGCCTCTTTTACACGTTTTCTGTCATGATTTTTTTTTTTTTTTTTTAAACATGACAGTACTTTAAAATATACTAGTACTGTATTTTTTTTTTTCTCCCACTAAGAGAAAAAAATCTCTTAGTGGGAGAAAAACTACAGTACTAGTTTTTCTGCTAGTCCCTTCTGTCCCACAGAAGGGACATGTGGGACATGTGTTTCCCATGTCCTTCTAGGATACACATTTCCCAGAAGGACATGTCAGCTCTGGTTTCTGACTGACCACACAAAAAATGATACGGAGCTGAGAAGCAGATGAAAAAGTCTGACAGAACATTAAGAAGCCAAATCTTTGCAATAAGGTAAGGGTGGAAAATCAAAGTCTTTGATTCTAAAATCTAATGATTTTCATTATTAGTTGCAGGATTGGCTCTTTCAAGTCAAAGTATCGGTAGAGTATTTGTCCTGGCTCTATTTGGCAAAAAAAGGTGATCATCCCTGTAGTGGATTTTCACATGAAAGGTACTCATTGTTCCCCTCACAGGAGTCAATGGGGGTAACTAGTGAAATGAAATCAGACAAATGGCAAAGACATCTGATAATACCTCAGACTACTCTGCATCTCTATTCCATCATCTGAAATGTTTTTATTTGACTTAAAATGATTTCTTTTCACCCTAATTTCTACCTTATTTGGTTCATGAACATAATAGGGTGGAACTTTCTAACTAATCTACCTGTAGCTCTTTATGTGGTCAACATTTAGCTAGCTAACATTCAACAGGATAACAAACCTTTAATGACTAAATATAATATTAGTTTTTTTTAATTCTACTGAATAAACATTTTTCACAATCTTTCATAACAGGGTGGAACTTTAAGCTTTACATATACAGGTTTAACATATTTAAGATAAGAAAAAGTACAGAGATAGTGACAGTTGAAGCTCACTTTGTTTTTCATGGTTGAATTCACATCAGAACCAATTGATGTCACTTACATTAAATGGTTTTTACGGAATTTTAGACTTTTTGAAGGCAGAAATGAAACATCATAACAGGGTGGAAAGTTAGTACTGGGACATGTATAATATGAATAAATATCAAATGAGAAAATAGTTTCAGTAGATTAAATTGCATATTAAAATAAGGTTTAGTCCAGCCAATCAACATATTGAAGAAAAACATAAATGTATATATATTTTATAGTTTAAACTTCATAATGCTATTACACTGCATTGAGGACACATGAAATTGAACATGTCAGTCACCAAAAAGGTGTGTAAAGAACAAAATAATATTTAAAAGGCATTTCATTTATATTTGAATAATGGCAAACATCTAAATGTATAATTAAAATACTTTGTTGTAAATATTTGGCACATTTTACAAAAAATAATTGTTAGCAAAACATGAGTGGAATGTTGCCGCAAAAAAAGAATCACCCAAAAACTAATGTCAAATGAACTAATCCAAAGTTCAGTTTTGCCAGACTGCTTTTCTGCCCTAGAAAGCTAAATGGTTTAATCCAGTGGTGTCCAAAGTGTGGCCCGGGGGCCATTTACAGCCCTCAGAACAATTCTGAACAGCCCTTGATAATAGTCCACAGGGCTGACATACAAAGTCTTCATCCAGGTTTTTCCTTTGAATTTAATGTCTTTTAATGGTAAAAGGAGAAAAAAACATGCAACCTGGTTATTTTAAATTAATAAGCCTGTCAAAATGAAGTTGAACAGAGCCATATTCTGTTCTTATTACTAAAAAGGCAAAAAAATAATAATAATCCAGAATATGATTTTTTTTTTTTAACAAACCTCTGGCAAACCTTTTTTTGTTTTTACAGAAATCTGATTGTTTTTAAATATTGTGTTTAGTTTATTTATCTAGCAGAAAAAAAACATACAAATAAATTGTGCTGTTAAAATTTTGTGGCCCTCTGAGTTCTTTCAACTTGATGTTTTTGGTCCTCATGCCAAAAAGTTTGGACACCCCTGGTTTAATCCATGCAACTTCTACTGGGCTGGATTACCTTATACAAAAGTTTTTGAGGAGTTGAAGGTTTATAAAGAGGTGTACAATATCATCTACAAAACCTGCTTAATATAAGTTGAATTTTAAAATTAGAACTTTGGCAAATTTACAGTAAAAATATTTTAAAGGGGCAGTATTATATGTTTTCCAGACACATACTGCCATTTTTATGGCACAATCAAGTAACTATGGTAACTTCAGTAATTACAACAACTGATATATATATAGTATTATCTTATAAAAACTTAAAATAAATTTGACTTCCTAATTTAATAGTGGAGTGAAATTGGTCATCCATCTCTTTAAAAAGTATGTTTTTAATGAGGGAACAACATTATAGCATGATGTGAAGCTCCAAAAAGTCCATTTTACATAACACTGCCCCTTGAAAAATGATGTCTGCAGAAACATCTCAAACAGAAGTCTAAATAATTACGTCTGCTGACAAAATTGACCTTGCTGGCCAAAAAAGCAAACACTAATGAGTTTTTTAAAAACAAACAAATAGACAGCATACGCTTTTTACTCAACACGCAGCTTTATTAACTGGCTCCACTTGACATTTCGTGTTAAAACAGGTTGCATTCTGCACTAACATTGAGGTATCAGTTCAGCACATGGGAATTTAGAACCTAAATAAATTTGTGATAGCACAGAGCGGATTCGGATTGGGTTTATTTTCAGGGCAAAGAATACAGAGACAGAAAGGAATGGGGAAAAGACAGCAAGACGAGAGGGGCAAAAAGTTTAAAGGAGGTGAGCTTAAAGGTGAGAAAGAAGGAGAAAGAGAACACAAGATATCGTCCTAGAAGTCTGTTTCTACCTCTGCAGAAAGAGAGGAAAAACTCAGAGAACCGAGAAACCACAGCGATACCTATAAACATAATAATAAACTCACTGGGCTGATTGATGACAAAAATGTTTTGTAGTTGGTTGCTTTTCTATTGGAAGCATTTTAGTGGACTTGCAGGGGCATGTCACCAGGCCGGGGATCGAGCCCGCGACCACCAGCATGGGGACTGGGGCCTTGGTGCATGGGTTGTGCTTTGCCCCTGCGCCACCACAGCACCCCCTATCTGTGACTTTTGTCCATAAACAGGAACAAGGTGTGCAGACAATCTGGAAATGACATCACCAATAAAACAGCAGCTCTCTAATCCAGCACAGTGGGGTAAGTAAGGTTCGTACATACATTTAGAGAAAAAAACCCGCCATAATTATGTAAGTTATTGCAATGGTAAGCTTTCACTGTGTAACTATATGCACTTAGTGCAATTAACTGTATTCACCATCTCCTCAAAATTGGTTGTGATTGGAGCACAAGAATAGAAGATAAGCCAACTGCTGCTCCGGTTTGACAAAATGAGAACTTTTTTATTTCAGCATCTATAATAATCACATTGTTAGTGCTGCATATTAAAAGTTTGAAGATTTGTTCTACATTATATGAGAAAGCATACTTTTGTGCAATAAGGATATTTGTCTCTCCAAAGTATGAGAATTTATTAACAAAATGGTTTAACTTTACAGTTCAATATTTTCTTTTAATAAAATAAAACTGATTTAAAATGTATTTTGTTGCACTTTCAAAATACCTGGTTATACTTTACATATGGTTGTTACGTTTTTTGTCCTTCAGGGCGACTACAATGTGTTTTCATTCTGTTTTCTATTTTTTCTGACTTTTTTAAATTTCACAGCGTCATTGTTTTTACCCCTTCCTTCCTCCTGCCTTCAGTGGCAAGCAGCCGTAAAATGACCAGCTGTTTACCTCTCCATAAATGAACAATGTTTTGTGAACAGAAGAGAGAGAACAGATTTTTTTTTGTTTTCCTTTCAGGTTAAAGTAGTTATTAAAATCAAGGTAAACAAGTGTTACAGGGCCAGCTCTGCTCCTACAACAAGAATACTATGTAGAAAGATAGCTTAATCTTTAGTTGTTTACTGCATTGTTTACACTGAAGTGCACTCATCTTCCAGGTACATTAGGATATTTGGGTCACCCATAACTCTGTGTGTGTGCTCAGGTGTGTGTGTATAGGTGTGTGTGCGTTCACGTGTGTGTGTAGGCTAAGGCTGTGGACAGTTTTGATGTATGGGTTTAAACCTGTAGATACCTGGCGGTTCAGAAACCTGCTGCTGTAATCAAAAAAACAAAGTTGTTTTGTGGCGTTAGAAGCAGCGTGGCTCTTTATGCTTTGCACTTTTTTAAGCCTGTTTGCAGTCCGATTATATCATCAGGAGCAAACAGAGCCGGTCCCATTCCGAAGGCTCTTCTGATGTCAAAAATTGTACATTCAGCAGAAGCAGCGAATCTTATGCAGACCTCAGTGTTACATAATCCGCATAACACATGCTCCTACTGTGGAGATGCAGGCTGCTTCATTGTAACATCACCGGGTCGTCATCAGTCAACATAAGATGTACATGTCGGGAGACTAGAGATATTCAGAATTCAGCTCTTCATTATGCTTAACGGTAAAAAAGAGCACTGCTCTTTTTCACTGTTTTGTGGCAGGAGATTAGACTGGGCTGGTTTGAAATGGGCCTCGCTGCATGGGTGGGTTTTGCCGGTCGGGTGAATCCTGGAGTATGTTTCTTTGCCGTGTGTTTGGAGCGGACACCGTCTCACCGCGGTAGACATGAGTGAATGAGATCGTACAGTGGTTCTGATTAATCAGGTCAAGAATCATCCGCTGGCAGGTTTATTGATACAAATGCATACACAGAGCAGCAGGATGAGTGATATTAGTTACTGAAAAATTAGAGATTTTTTGTTGGGCAAAGGTTTGTGTTAAACCTGTGATTTGCATATTTTCAGCTTTCTAATCCAAGAAGTGAAACATTACAATAATGAAGAGGAGGATTTGATTTATTTTGGCTCAGTGTTTATCTCTATCTGCAGACTTCCACTGCAATATAAAGCTTGATGGGAAACCTGTCTGACTTGTTCTATGCAAACAAATATTTTAATAACAGTCATATTTTTAAATACTGATGGAATCTCGTATTGCTATGACTTTATGCTCAACATAACATTTCTGATCTCTGATCAGTTGGCTATGTCTAAACACTGCAAACAGAAGGTCCAGAGTTGTTTTTAGGCAGTTTTTACATTAATTTAGTCAATAATAATCATTCAGCAGAACAAGCACTGACTGCTTAGGTTTATATTTTGAGTCGCAAATTTCAGCTGAATGTATCAATTTTAGATGTACAGTAGCTCTGCATAATGTTTGTAAAGTTTTTTCATGTTATTCAAATTTTAATGGATTTATTTAGATTGTTTTGTGAAAGACAAACTAAAAGAAGTACATAATTGAAGTTGAAGGCAAATGATGACATATACACATACGTTATATATATACAGGTCTTTCTCAAAAAATTTGCATATTGTAAAATAATATTCATTATTTTCCATAATGTAATGATAAAAATTAAACTGTCATATATTTTAGATTCATTGCACACCAACTGAAATATTTCAGGTCTTTTATTGTTTTAATGCTGATGATTTTGGCATACAGCTCATGAAAACCCAAAATCCCTGTCTCAAAGAATTAGCATATCATGAAAAGGTTCTCTGAACGAGCAGTTAAAACCTGATCATCTGAATCAACAAAGTAACTCTAAACACCTGCAAAAGATTCCTGAGGCTTTTAAAAACTCCCAGCCTGGTTCATTACTCAAAACCGCAATCATGGGTCAGACTTCTGACCTGACTGCTGTCCAGAAGGCCATCACTGACACCCTCAAGCAAGAGGGTAAGACACAGAAAGACATTTCTGAACGAATAGGCTGTTCCCAGAGTGTTGTATCAAGGCACCTCAGTGGGAAGGAAAAAGTGTGGCAGAAAACTCTGCACAACCAGAAGAGGTGACTCGACCCTGAAGAAGATGGTGGAGAAGGACCGATTCTAGACCTTGGGGGAAGCAGTGGACTGAGTCTGGAGTAGAAACATCCAGAGCCACCGTGCACAGACGTGTGCAGGAAATAGGCTACAGGTGCTGCATTCCCCAGGTCAAAGGTCAAGACACTTTTGAATCAGAAACGGCGGCAGAAGCGTCTGACCTGGGCTACAGAGAAGCAGCACTGGACTGTTGCTCAGTGGTCCAAAGTACTTTTTTTGGATGAAAGCAAATTTTGCATGTCATTCGGAAATCAAGGTGCCAGAGTCTGAAGAAAACTGGGGAGAAGGAAATGCCAAAAGGCCAGAAGTCCAGTGTCAAGTACCCACAGTCAGTGATGGTCTGAGGAGCCATGTCAGCTGCTGGTGTTGGTCCACTGTGTTTTATCAAGGGCAGGTCAATGCAGCAGCCATCAGGAGGTTTTGGAGCCCTTCATGCTCCATCTGCTGAAAAGCTTTATGGAGATGAAGATTTAATTTTTCAGCACAACCTGGCACCTGCTCACAGTGCCAAAACCACTGGTATTACTGACCATGGTGTTGCTGGGCTCAATTGGCCTGCCAACTCTCCTGACCTGAACCCCATAGAGAATCTGTGGGATATTGTGAAGAGAAAGTTGAGAGACGCAAGACCCAAAACTCTGGATGAGCTTAAGGCCATCGAAGCATCCTGGACCTTCATAACACCTCAGCAGAGCCACAGGCTGATGGCCTCCATGCCGCATTGAAGGCTGCAAAAGGATTCCTGACCAAGTATTGACTGAACATAATTATTTGAAGGTTGAGTTTTTTGGTATTAAAATGCATTTCTTTTATTGGTCGGATGAAATATGCTAATTTTTTGAGACAGGGATTTTGGGTTTTCATGAGCTGTATGCCAAAATCATCAGTGTTAAAACAATAAAAGACCTGAAATATTTCAGTTGGTGTGCAATGAATCTAAAATATATGACAGTTTAATTTTTATAATTACATTATGGAAAATAATGAACTTCATCACAATATGCAAATTTTTTGAGAAGGACCTGTATATGTGTATATATATATATATATATATATATATATATATATATATATATATATATATATATATATATATATATATATATATATATATATATAGTATTAATAATAATTATAAAAGTGTGCCATGCATTTGTATGCCAGTCCCTTTTTACCACAACCTCAGAATAAAATCTCGTGTACCAAATTGCCTTTAGAAGTTACCTAATGAATTACTTTTAAATTTAGATTTGGACTGAAAAAGAATAAAAGCTTGATAGCAGCACCGTTTGACCCCACATGCATGGCTGAGCTGCTGTGAATGCTGACCGATAAAGCAGCACCACTGTTCGATTTAAAAGTTAAACAGTCTTTATACCAACCATATGTAACATTGTTATAAGAGCTTCCTGATAATTTGTTTATTTTTTACTACCTGCATAGTGATGCCACTAAATCCATCAAGATTTAGCTGATGTCCTGATGCTGTGGTGTATGTCTCAGTTAAAAGCTGACGCCATAATGAAATCACTGGATACTGTTATCTGATAGACTGACTTTGCTGACCCAACACTTCACTCTCATTTCTTAGAATAAGGCACGTTGCTGCTTGAGCATTAAGGGGTGTGACATGTGGTGTCACATCTCCAAATCAATAAATGAGCCATTTCAATTGTGTTCGACATGAACAACACAATTTCATCTTATTATATTTGTTGTATAATATCCGAGTTTCCCTTCAGCTGTTGACTACAGAGATCAGGACCATTCACTCTTAGATTTCTGTTTACCCAAAACACATCACTGGTGACCTAGAAGCCAAAGGACACTATTGTCCTCAGGAGCACATTACAAAACACAAATCAAGAAATGTAACAGTACAACGGAGCTGGATAAGTAGGAGACAAAGTCAGTTAGAATTGGCTAAAAATAATATAAGGAAAAACTATTTAATTTTTGTGAAGGGTCAGTATTGTGGGTTTTCCAGCCACATAAAATCATTTTATAACACAATCAACTATTTTACCTCCAGTTGTTACAAAAATGTTGTACATATCGAATATAAATTGACAAATTACAAATTTGACTTCATAATTTATACACCTTGAAATAGGGTTTCTGTTGCTTTAAGAAAATCCTTTCCAACATTTCACCTCCAGAAAGTCATCACAACATCCCTCCGCTTATCATTTAACAGCATTTTTACCAGCGTTGCGCTGAGAAGTAGTTCATATAATGAGCTCAGCAGATGCCCAGTTCCACCAGGGGTTTGCTAATTGCTGCTGGCTAGTCTGAAGGAGCTGAGGCAGAAGCTCAGAAACTTGGAAGCTCCATCTCTGTGGACGAGCTGCATCCTTGAAGGAGGTGCAAAGCTCCACCAGGTGTTTTGCACAGTTGAATGGTTGCCATGGAGATTAAAGGATTTCTCAAACATGCATTAAAGATTCAAGACAACACTACAGGTATGTAATTCAACTTGTTCTGATTAGTTGCTCGAGATTTTATTTGGTGGTGTCAAAGTCAGACAACTGAAAACCAGTGCACTTTCTATTTTTCTTCTCACTGTCATACACCACTTGTATTGGTTTATGACAGAAGTCTTTCAGGCCTAAAGGACTGCTGTCCCGCAGCTTCTCAATGTGTTCCTGGTCTAACACACCTGGTTGACCTGGTCAACTGCTAAATGACAGTTTAGCAGTTGACCAGCAGTCATTTAGCAGTCATTTTGGCTGCTAAATGACATTAGCAGCCAAGCTCTGTTAATGTCATTCCTATTTGACTCAGGTGTGCTGAAGCAGAGACGCATCTAGAACTGGAAAGACATCGGCCCTGGAGGCCGATGTCTTTCGGCCATACAAACACTAAAAAGATATATCAAAGTTTGTTTGTACCTTTTAGAAAATGTAAAAAAAAAATGGTTCTGGGGCTATGAAGGCGGTGTACATTAGATAATAATAAGGAAACTGCTCTCACCTTTATGAATAGAGACATGCTTGGCTTCTGTATTGACAGATCCAAGAAAAGTAAGAAAGAGGACCATGTAATAAATATAAGTGGATAGTTATTTTTAGCCCTCCAGTGACACATTCAGACCATCCAATCCATCCCTTCGACAGACAGATGATGGTGTCTGAATGTGAAATTAGTCGGAGCCTCAACTGTGGCTTTTTGGATTTTTTTTTTTTTTTTTTTACTTTTAATGACTGTGCTAATTAACAACTCTTCCTCAGCTCTGGGATAAAATGGGGAAAGAGATGATGGATAGGCTTTGAGACAAAGAAAGAGAGGGAACCCAGAAAGATGGACACTCGCACAGGAAGCCCCTGCTAACGGATGCAGTCGGCTCTCCGTTCCAGTCGGGGGCCTTTCAGCAAAGGTCCAGGCAGATAAACTTCCTCCTAATGAGGGAGCAAGACGGCTGTCGGACATGCTGAGAAGCTATTATTAGTTCTTACTTGGCTTGCTGGAGGAAAATGGATTCGCTATATGACTAAGCATATACAGTCATCCACATGTTAATATGTAATGCACCTTAAAAATCTTATTTTCCTCTCTGTGGAACGGCTTGATGTCAAAATGACAGGACAGAATTTTTGCGGTCTTACATTTGACACGGTGCATTTTAAAAGCTGTATTTTGCCTCATGACACAATAAATGGCTGAATGTGCGACTCGTTGCCAGAGCATAATTATATTCCAAACATCTGATGGAGGCAGCAAACCAGTGATTATTAGAAACTGCAAACACTAGTGGTTTTAAAAGTTTTTCCTGAATTCATTTAGACTTTTTGTCCTCAACATTTGTCATTCCCCCCCCCCCATCAGTGTTAAACCGAATGAGCCCTTCATCCGTTTTTTTGATAAGAAAAAAAAAAAAAAATGAACCTGGTAGGTGAAAAGTTTCACCTGTAGCATCTGAACCTGGCAACAGGGACTATCAGAGCAGTTTGAGGTAAGGTTGTTTTGTATGCAAAAATGCACTCTTGTATTCAAACATAAATGCATTCTGAAGGCCAACCAGTATTTGACAAAATACATTAGGATATTGATTTTTAACTCTTGGTTTTATTGAACAAAGCCTAACAGTGAAAGTAGTTATGTATTGCCTAATTTGCAGTTACAGCACTGAAAACATATGAGCCTCATTTAGTTATGTCTGCTCTCTAAACAAATCTTGCATGTTTTATATTTTCACTGAACTTATATAGAGCTTTTTCAATCATTTTTGACCAGTCAGAGCAATTTACACTAGAGTCACAAATACACACACTGATAAGCAGATCAGTAGGCAACTTTGGGGTTAAGTGTCTTGCCCGGGGGAACATCAACATGTGAAGGAATGTGATGAAGCTGAAATCAAACCTACAACCTTCCAGCAATCGTTTTGTAGAGTAGCCATTTACGAAACGTTAGCTGGAGTTTAGCACCAGCACCCCTTGTGATCCCATTTGGACCCGAACAGAGCCGAGGATGAGAGCTGTCCTCACAACTGAACAGATTTAAAGACATTTTGCAGGTAAACAATTTTTGCCAACTGTTGGGGCGGGAAGCTGACACTCATCCTAAAGGAAGCTCAGTGCTGTGATCGAGTCAAATGGAGCTTCAATGCAGCTGGAACAGATTTATTAGGTTTAGTGCAGGAAAAGCTCACAAATGTGGAAAAGGTTTTGAAATTCTTTATATTGATGTCAGTTTTTTTTTCTTTTCACAAAACATTGCATTGTAACAGCAGTGTGTAGGCTATTTAGAGCAGCTGTGTATGTACTGTATCAGTTCCATCTCCCACAGGAGCACATGGCATTTGGATCTACAAGTTAAGCAATTTGCAAACCTGATCAGGCAAGGTAGACCAAAATAAATCACTTAGCAACAGTTCACCAAGAAACAATAGTTCAGGTCCAGCTGACTCCCTCAGTGCTTCTTTCAGCAGATAAAAGTTGATAAATCTGCAGTAACATTGCTAAAAATGCAGTGATGCAATGTTTTCTGGATGAACCATTTCAAATATTAGGAGTGACTTTTCTAACAGTAATCAGATTGTTGGTCATGTTCAAAAAGCAGTTTCTCTCTTGGTTGACATGAGGGGATTCCCCCCCCCTCCGGTCACATGGTTAAAATCAGTGCAGTCATTGTTGTACCACATAACACCAGCCTGCCCTTAGAGTGTTCTTTAATTCTCACAGTTATTTTAATGAGGTTTACTTGGCATTTTTAATCTAGTCCTCTAATCCGTGTGACTTTAAATAAAACAGGTCTTCTTAGAAATGGCCAGTGTATTTTGTAACTGCAGCTGAAAAGTCCCTAAACATGAAGGTTACAAGTGCAATGGGTGCCATGTGAAACAGAAAAGGCCAAATGCCTTTATTTAATACTCATATGACAAGTGAATTGCATTTTTAATAATCTGATTAAACCTGAACGTGAAACAAACTGCATAAAAAAAGCAATAATCAGTTTTCCACTTTTATCCTCACTATATTACCATTTTAATTTCTAAGTTCTCCTTCAGCCTGATAAGTGAAGGACACTCAGGACAGACATAGGACAATCATTCACCTTAATTATAACATCTAATTCCAAATTAGCTTTTGTTTCCATTACTTATGAAGATAAAAGTGTCTGCACAGTGACACTGTTGCCCTGCAGCATGAAGGTCCTGAGTTCGAATCCCAGCCCAGTCTTTCTGCACAAATTATTATTGACTAGTTCACCTGCAATTGGTTAATTAATCCCTTGTGACAAAAAGCTGCTCGCTGACAATGACTGCAATTAGTTCTAGTTAAGCAGTGAACATAACACGCTAAATGACTGAAATCTAAACATCATGACGTGTTAAGATAAGGACTCAAATGCAGCAGGCAAGAGACGTAATGAAGATGTGGAGATTCAATGAAGCCAACTTACAAAACATACAAAAATTCAGAGAAACTCCAAAGTAATCCAGAAAAGGCAAAGAAAGAGACACAAGGAGACCACAAGGAAAAGACTGAAGTTGACGAGACAAACAGTAGAGTAATGACTGACCATGAGCTGCTTATGTACTGGGAGGCTGAGTGCTGGAACTAAAGACCTGAGCTGATGAGTTAAGTGATCACAGGTGTGAGTGAAGTGAGCAGGAGCCAGACTGAGGGGAAAGAGAGAAGGTGGCACAGGGGGCGAGGGAAATAATCCAAAAATACAAACACTAAGGAATAACTCGACCTAATGAAATGAAACCTAATGAACCTAGAGTAACAAAAAAATAACCAAGAAATAAACATAACTAAAAACACTATGAGAAGCTGAATTAAAGGAAAACAGGAATTAGTCTGATCTAACCAAAACAAGAACAAGGAAATACTGAAATAAACAAAACTCAACCAAAGATCCCAGAGTCCTGACAGCAGTGCTTTGCTACTAATTGTCAAAACTACAACTAGATAACAAGGTCAAAGGATATCACAATTCACAGGTCAGGAAAGAGTTTTCATTAAAATAAAAACAGAGACGGAGAGGAAAGAAGCTCAGTTATTCTAGCTTGACTCTGACAACCTTAACATGTAGATGCACTGCAGAACTGAGTTTCAGTTCAGTTAAAAAAAGACGGCAACACACACAACCACTCTGACAGATCAGTAGAGCAGGTGTTTAATTTAGCTAATCAACCAGTGCTGCATTCAGGATCACTTACTAATAATTTCAAAATAAACATCAAACCTGGAAACATAAAACTGGATGGTTCTGAATGTTCTGTTCTTTGTGGGGAAATGTTGGCGTATTTTTTTTGGTGTTGAATTCTGATACACTCATTGTTGTCAGTCAGTTGCTATGGTTGAAACAGAGACAAAAAAGAAGACAAGTGGTTTGGATTAGTTTCTCAGAGCTGTGATCCTCAAAATCTGAACTAGATTTGTTTTTTGTCACTATCAATCCTGTTTGACAATCAAATAATCACTCCAACCTTATCTCTGAAAGTTAGAATAACTGAAGGTGCTGAGCGAAATGTACATTTTAGACTCATGCATAAACTTTTAGCAACCTCATAAGCTCGCTTCATTCTAACTCAGCATCTTTCTTCCTTTCTTTGTTTCTTTTTTTTCACACATCATGTGCCAACTAATCTTATCAGAATTCACACAGACATTCTCTGGAGCTATATTATGTTGACAGCTTTAAACCATTCGTTATTTGACAACTCTGCTTCTCTTAAATCAACCAAGTCAACCTAGCTGTGTCTGAATCAGGATTAAAGTGTAGTAAAAACAAAAAATCAACACAGATGGGAGGTGAGTACAGAGTGGTGTGTTTGTGTGTTCAGTTGGCTTGCTTCCTGCATGGTTGGCATATTCTCAGTTGGATGAGCGGACATTTATGTGATGTCAGCACACATTAACCCATCTGAAAATACATGGGAAACAAACAGACACATGTGCCCGGTTCCCACCAGCTCAAAGTAACAAGCTTCTGAATGGAAAGGCTAGCTGAACAGATCCTAAAATAGAAATGGGTAGTAAAGAGCGGATGGTGTAAGGGTGGGTGGTCCAGGCACTCTGGGTTTAAAAGAAAAACGTGAAAATAAATGTTAATGCCTTTTATAGTGATGCTCTAATGTAATAGTTTGCATTTTCCAAAAGCTGTTTAAAAATGTAAACATAATCCTAGAATAAAGACCAAGCGCCATGCTGCTTGGCCATTTGCTAATCGGTATACAAAATGTAATTTTTGACAAATGGTAAAGAAAACACACATAGAGTCTACATCGTTTTTAGAATTTGCTGTGTTTCCAAGTCTTGTTTATAAGCCTGGTGACCCGCAAGGCTGGTAATAGACTAGGGGAAACCATGAGCAGTGATTTTATTCCAAAGTATATTGTTTTATAAATATTGGAAATATACATATTTCAGAGGAATTAATGTACTAAAAAAAAAAAAAAAACTGTTCCGTTCCTTGGTGTGCAACTCTGGAATTTAATGCTGACTAATGTTATGTTTAACAATAGTGAAACAGACCTGTTTACAGGATCACAAGAAACTGGAGAAGAGGCAGACAACAAGTCACGGTTTCTTCCGTATTTATTTAAACAAAGTAAATGTAGAAGACAATGAAGAAAGACACATTGTCTTTGGTTTTGTGTAGCTGTCTTCTACAATCTCACAAAGCTTAAAGCCGAAGTCACAGTGTCATCTTCATATTTCTTATATATAACATAATATAATAATAAAAAGCATACAAACAAATACATAAATAAAAATATAATAATTTTCTATCACCAAATAAAATCTTGGAAACAGTAAGAATAGATTTTATCCCAACAACATTTGTTATATATAGTTGAACCAGGATGTCTTCTGGTTTTGTGTAGTGCTGTCTTCTATGGCTGTAAGAAAATGACCGTTAAAAAAACAAAAAAGCAAAAAACTAACTTGCCACAAGAGGGCTTGAAACACCAAGGTTGTGATTCCGCTGAGCACATTAAAGTTGAATTTACAGCTGAAATAATAACACAGTTTTATAGCAACATTTAAGAAAATATTTCAAACAAACTTCCGTCCAGTTTATATCAAAAGAGGAAAAAGTTACAAAGAAAATGTAACAAACTATCAGCAACTTTGTAGAATGTAACTTACCCTCACAAAGCTTACGGAGAGGAAGTTACGTTTACACAAGTAGCACAGTGCACAGAAAGTTCGACCTTCAAAACAAAAGCTCAAAAGATAAAGCTCATATTTTAAATGAATAGAGGTGTAAACTTGTTACTTAACAAAGTGCACTTTTAACTTTTACAATGGCACATTTTTGTCAACTGTAAGAATTCCTGGTTTTGAACTGGATATGTAACACTTTAGTTAATTGTGTGTTAAACGTAACGGCATGCATTCTTCCATGTCTTTGTTGTTGTTTTTATTTAATTTCTAAAACCTGTTTTAATGATCTAAATCATGTGACCTGAGTCCCTCCATGAGAGTAGCTGTGGCATTGCTGCACCTAAATATGGAACCTAAATAGACTAAAAGCGAAGTCGTTTTTCTGCTGAATTAACCGTCTCTCAAGTGGCAGGGAGTGAATGTGCAGGTCTGGATGCCTAATGGACGGTTTAGGTGATCTTTTTCTCACATTAAGCGATTGACTCAGCTGGCTCTGTTTTTTTAATTACCACTGCAACCCTGCAGAACTGTTTAGCAGACTATCCTGCTCCAGTCCTCTGTTCGGTGCGATGAAACTGGCGGCCCCGCTCTGTGTCTCTTACTCGTTCTCTAAAATCTCTCACCAAAGGCAGCGAAGGCTGCTGAGGCCCTCTGGGCTTTGTCAGCCAGTTACTGGCTCCCACGTTACACACAGTCGACTGTTTTTCCCCTGCTAAAGCCCCTTGGGCAGAGATGCTAATTTGAACAGTTTCTGGATGAGACAGTGCTGCGAGAATTGAAACTATCCATCCACAGAGAAAGACTTGCCTCCATGCTGTAATGCGCCTCCATCGTAAGCACGTGTGAAAGCTTGTTTTAGACACTTAAATTAGCTTGGCATCCTGTGTTACCTGGGGAGCAGAAGCTTTTTATAGGCTTTGGTCTCCCAAAAATAATTTCACAACAGATTTGGCGATGTAAATTTTTAATGACTATCCAGGCTGGAGCTGGAAGTGAGACAAACAATATCTATGATAGAAAAACTTATCTGGCAAAAACAATTGTTGCGATTCACACAACTGTTTCACTGAAAGGGACTTTGTTAACCTGTTGATCAACTGAAGGTAAAGAGCCTAGAATAGGTCATCGCTTTGAGTTAAAGGATATTGGAGTCTCCACTAAGGCAGGAGGATCCTTGGAGCCATTTAGTTTGTTTTCCCTTCAATGACCCAAAATATGTTGCTTAGATAAGCTGGAGACTCCAAAATCTGTTTTAGATACTTGATACAATTTCCAATAGTGTGGCAAGATTATTTGAAGGCACTGGTTTCATACAAGTTCATAAAAAAAAAGTATATATATAATGATTCAGCCCACTTTTTTTGAAATGTCTAATTTAAAAGTGTCACAAGACAACACTTGGTATAAATGTTAACATCCTTTCTGGGAGCATGGACCTTTGATTGAGTGCTACAATTATTTCATCTTATTATAATTGCTTATCTCAGTGTGCCACGGTGTGCTTCCATTTGCCTATCAATTTACTGTTGATACAAATCAGTGTCGTCACTGAGGGAAAAAAAAGATCACTAGAGTAATATAATGTGTTTCAAAATAAACATGGATCTGGCACTTGAGTGTATTTTTACACTGCAAACAATGATCTGACCATATTTATTTTCTTTTTCTTGTAGCCTGTTGATTATATCACAATATTGATTATTGTGGGCAGATATATGGTTAGTTGGTCTGGTCTCTCACTGTGTGGCTCTATAACAGTCTGTATATTCTGGGGTACTAATCTTCCTTGTTGCTGAGGAATGGAGTTTGGCACTAAGCCCCTTTGACCCTGAAACCCTGAGTAGATATAAGTGACTATAGACAAAAGATGAATAGATGTCTGATGTAGAATCATAGAACCCCCCCCCCCCCAAGATTCCTAAGTGGTATTTACATATCCCGTTTAAGCTCTGCAGTCTTCTAAGGACACCAGCAGAGCCTTCATCAGGCTGAGTCAACTCAAACTCAGCACAGATTATGGCGTTACTTTCAAAGTCAGTCTATGTCACAGTCCGGTTAAGGCCCGTTTTAAAAAAAAAATGTGTATGGACCCAGATGCTTAGGGTGCATTCACACCAGCCAGTCCACTTTATTCAAACTCTAGTTTGTTTGTCTAGAAAGTCTGGTTTGTTTGCCGAATTGTGAAAGTACAGCAAACCTCGGTCTCAGTTCGATTAAAGTAAACTCCGATGCGGTTCGAATGCATATGTGAACCAGACACCGCTCCACAAGCTGTGAGTGAACTACAGTACAGGGCATTCTGGGTAAATACAACCAAAACAAACTTGTGAGTCTAGCACTAAAGGGAATAGATGGCTCATGGTCTTTTATCAGAGACAAAAGAGCAATCTACTGCCGCTGTAATCTGATGCAACTCCATTTTTGTTTACATTTTGTGAAGAATGAAGTTGTGTTCAGCCTCTTCTATGGAAGTTCTTGGTGTAGTGCCACCACAGGCAACAGGGTGAACAGGTCTTTCAATTAGTTTGGATTGTTTGACACAGTTCAGTGTGAAAGCGAACCGCACCAGCTGAAAATGTAACAAATGTTGCAATTTTGGACCCAAATAGAACTGAGACATTTAGGATACTTAAGAAGGACAGTAAGGGTGGTTTAACAGTAGTCTGGTAGACTTCTGAACTATCTTAAAAACTTTAAAACACCCTTAGTGTCCTACTCAAAGCACGATTATAGGAGCTCTACCTTGCCACCGTCTATGATAAAGAAAAATGAGAAACTGACATACCTAGCTATCTCAAGTCACACCATAAAGGAGAAGTCTACATTTTTAAATCACAGCCCAAAGTCTAAAGCAGTTAGTTGTCATGTGATGTGTCAAATTCTGTTTTCTCTAAGCTCTGGAGTAAAATGTGCAGCAGTCTGTTTAACAATGGACCAAACTGAATCAGCATTCAGGGCTCTGATTCCAAGGACATCTCACAAAAATGTTCCAAAAGCAAAAAAAGAACAGAGTTCTTTGTCTCATTGTTTTAATGTTTTTAATTGCTGTTTCTGTAGAGCAATACAACTGATGGCCTGATTTTGTGAGTCACTGAAAGCACCACTCCATAATGTTTACATGATGCTTTTGAACTGGTTTAGAATAGGGAGTAATTTCTGAGATGCCTTGATGCACACCCATCTGGTTGTCTTGTTTCTCTTTATCATCTTTTGTTGGAAAACTTAATATTTTATCTAGGGCAGCCAGAATGCTGTACGTGCAAATGTTTTGTAAAGACAGTGCTTTTAGAAGAACACCATGCTGCAGGAAAGTGTTCTCAAATTCTTTCATCTTTTGTACCACATGCACAGTAAATGGAAACTGGAAATTGCAATGACATGTTTGTTCTTCACACGGTACCGTCTTAATCTCTATTTGCGAATGCAGTATCAAACTGTATTTACCGACAGTGGTTCTCAGAGCATTCCTGAACCCACGCAAGGATTTCTACTTTATAATTAGATATGCTTTTAAACACAGTGCTGCCTGAGGGCTCGATAAGGCCGTTCAGTCGGGTTTTTTTCAGCCTTGTCTTTGGCACACAGAGATTTATCTGGGCTCTTTGAACCTTTTGTACAGTACATGGTGAAAACTTTAAATTCTCTTTCTCCACCTGTTTAAATATTTTTAAGTTTCTGACTGTGTGGGGAAATAGATGCCAACTTCTGAAGTTGTGGGCGCTCCATATTTTTAACTCTGATACTCAACCTTTTACAATCCAAATATATACATATACACATACACTTTATATATAGTGCATGAAAGTATTCATATGTCATTTGTCGGAATTAAACTGAAAAAATAAGATAATTACACTATTATCTTCATATAATTATGTGAATAATGCTATAATTCATATGATTACAATATATTATAAGAATTATAATTGTGCAAAAGTAAAGTTAAACTATTAAAAGGTTAATTTTAAAAGGTTGAAGTTAACCTTTTTCTAATTGGTGCATTCTAATTGCTGATTTATTTTTTCAATTTACATATTTTTGCTTTTATGTCTAATTCTGTCACTTTCAGTCCTCCATACACATGTGTTTGCAGTCATTTTTCAGTGTATGAAGTGCAGGTGTAAAAGCACCTGAACTAGTAGGCGTGGCCACCAACAACTTATTTGGATTTAAAGTAACAGGAGACCCTAAAGCAGCTCATTATTAAAGGAGCTCAAAACAGGCAGAACTGAGCAGGTCAAATTTCAATATCTGTAAATGATTTTGATGAAAAATTCTCGTGAACAGATTTTGTATAACCCATACATGAATCCTAAGCTGTCCAAGAATACATTCCAGGTCACCCTTTTTAATTGCAAAACATACAAAGAAAATCATAATAATTGGGCATTTACTGTGTGGAATTCTGAGAAAACATATTGATTTAATAAAATTCAGAAAAAGTCTTAATGTAACCGATGTGGAAAAAGGGAAGTGCTGTGAATACTTTGTACTGTATGTATTTTCCTCATTTGTTTGGAAGCCTCCCCAGCTCAGCTCAGGGCAATTGTTGTCATGGCAACACATGTCCCCTCAGATTACAGATAATGTCACAGGAACAAATTCAGAAAAAAAGGTTTTAGCTGACTATTGGCAGCTGTGACTATTTATTATTAATTTTTTTATTATTATTTTTCTTTTTTACAGATAAGACCTTTCCTGGAGAATCACTCCAGGAAAAACAATGAACCAATAGACGCTCTCCATGAAATTCATGTATAATTTCCAGTCAGATCTGTGAGCATAAGCACTGTGGCATATGTTGACCGGTTTGTGCGGTCAAAACTGTTGACCCACATTTGAATTCATGGCACCTGCACAGATCATTAGAGCATAGGAGCTTAAATGAGGAGAAAAATACCCGAGCATCCCATTCACCCAACATCTGCGACTAAACTTCACAACAAACAGGTTTTCATTTAGACAGAATGCCTGGGTAACTATGCATCTAAGGACTTTACTAAATAGAAATGAGAGAATGCAATGTTAAATGTCAGATGGTTACAAAGATGGAAGTTTACGCTAGTTTTCACGAGTCTTATGTAATTCATTTGATTTTCAGATATGCTGTAATTGGAGTGATTGGTTTGTGCCATTTCAATAAAGGAAAGGAAAAAATGGATCCAAGCAGAGGATTTACAGTGGTATTCATAAGAAAACAGAAAAAAAGAACTTTATGGGGGGGAAAAAATTGCTGCAGCTAACATATTGTGTTTATCTGCTCTGGTAACTCGTGTCATTCAGGAAGTTGCTATTGTCTGGGATGAACAATACATTTTGGGTCTGAATGCATAGAACGGATACATTTCAAAACAATCCCTGTCATTCAATAAATCAGCAGAGTCTGGAGCACTTAATCTCATGCATATTTAATGAGGATATATTAAAAACGTGCTCACTCATATTGGGCACGCTCAGCTGTGTGCTGATGCTATTTTTAGAGCCTCCCTCCACTGTTTCTGGCTCGGCACGTGAGGCTTTGGAATGTCAACAAAAGGCAGCAGATAACAAGATGGAAAATGGGAAATGTCAGAGATGACAGAGCTGCTGTAAGTATTTGGGTGGATTTTTTTTGGTAAATATTGTCACCTTGATTAGCGTCAGGCTTAGAGGTGAAATACTGGCCTTTTGCCTGTCAGGCACGGTTATTTAGGTTTAACTTTCCTTATCCCCACCCTGTGTGAGATGATTTGGAGGAATGCTATTTTTAGGATAGTATAGTCATGTGTGAAGCAACAAAGATAAAAGAGAAACTCAAAGCAAGAATGCAAAGAAACTAAAGCTAATGATCAGATAGATATCTGCAGATTGCAATGGTATTTGTATCTTTATGAGAAAAAGTCTAAATTTTTGTCTTGGGGAGTGTTAGTATTCATCCTTATATCATCTATTTAATTTTCAATAATTAATCTCAAACTGAAAGACAGAGACTCAGTTGCCTCCTGTCCACATTGTAGTTCTTTATAAGCATGAGATTTCTGAAAAATTTACTCTTCAAAACCACATGACTGACACATTTCACAGCTAACTTGTTTCACATGCAGATACACATTCTGTCCATACTCTACTCTGAATTTTGCAGTGCCAGGTTCTCCTGCCCGTCCAGCTCCCCAGCCAATATGATCATCTGATCTTCCTGACCCGTCCCACTCCTGGCTTCCTTCTCATCTCATTATCTCCCTCAGTTCTCGCCAGATTGCGCGCTGGTCTTGGCCATCCGTTTTCAGCTTTTGTTGTGCCAGCCAGCTTTGCTTCCTGCTCGTGACCTTTTAGCCTGTTGTTGGCTTCTGATCTCTGCCAATGTTATATTGATTGCTTGCCCTCCTGGTTTGATCCTCAGATTTTTTTTCTTTCTACAAGGAAAGGATCAAACTGCATTTTATCTCCATATCTATGTAGGTCAGCCCTTCCTGAGCTTTTGTTTCTAGGAAGAAAAAAAAAAGTTGCTTTTTTCTTCTTTGATTTTCCACTACAGTCGACAATCAAAGGAAGTACTTTTAAGGTATACTTAGCCCAACTGGTGCTGCTTCTGTAACAAAAGTAGAGGTTGCAGTTCAGAAGAAACTGACCTGTCATTGGCCTTAGATTTTTGAGGCATTTTAACTGCAGCAGAAATTGACATTAATTTTCTCAAGTACCTACGTGCAGCCTTGCCTTGTATGGCTGTAGTACACACCTTGCATGGAGGACCAGGACTTAACTTTGGATTTGCCAATTCAGTTTGTGGCATGTCTTTTTTCGTTGAAGGACACAAGGTCATTTCCACCCACCTGACTCTACCTGGCAAAGTTTACTCTATAGCGTGTTAGAAAACAGTTTCTAACTGATTGTCGAATCAGGATCCATACGACTTTCATCCTGGCAGTAAAACAATACATCACATTTTTACCGATGAGGGATTGCCGACAGGCTTATGAGAGTTTAGTTTCCCAGTCCTTATGTGTTTTGTGGACTGAGAATTAGTGATAAGGTAAGAAGTCCTACTTAACTATAGCTCCTTCACATCACAAACACTAGTTGAGATGACCTTCATGGTCTCCCTTTAAAATTTTCCAGTGACGCTCCTCTTGAAAGAATCTCAGGTAGACCCAGAACCAGCTAGACTGACTATACATAAATTCTAGACCAGAGCATAGTGCTGAAGAGAGAAAAATCTGCACCAGATGTTTACAGTTGTGAGGATTCTCAACAACTTGAGAAAGTTCAAGTCTTAGTGTTTTAGAAGGTAGAAGGCCTCCATTATATTAACTTGAAATGTGAACATTTTAACATGACATTTACTGAGTGGGGAACTCAAAACTGCCTCAACAACAAAAGGAGTCAATGGAAGCCATTTGGGCCTACGATCAGGACGCTTTGTGTACACCTCCTATTGGAGGACTTTTAGGGACGAGAGGAGGAACCAGAAAAACCCAGAACTCATTGAATAGATATGTCTTCTGCCACAGAGACACATTGAGGTGTTAGTGGAGGTTGGGATATCTGCCATAAGGTGTGGTTGGTGGTGGTGAGGAGAGACGCAGAGACCCAGGTTGTGATTAAGATGATGAAGGATTTAATGATGAAAATGCTCAAACAGTCCAAACCAGGCGGCACGGCAGAGAATTTAGCACACAGCTAAATACCGGTAGCACTGACAAAAAGACTGAAAAGAGAGCTAAGCTAACCAGGACTCACAGTTCAACTGGAGAGATAAGATGACAACTGACATTAGACGTATGTTAGACAAGGACCCGACAAGAGACAAAGACAACAGGTGGGTTTAAATACACAGGGAGGGTAATCAAGGAAGGAGACACAGCTGGGATCAATCAACACGGGAAGACTCAGAGACAGAGACTCAGGACAGAAACTGAACACAGAAAACCCTAAAAATAAATACACAGAAACACAGATTATGACAATATCTGGCATTTCCTTTCTCAACTTATTTCTGTTACTGGACTTTGAAAAAGTGAAAGGGAATGGATGGATTACTCAGAAGACAAGAGCAGGTTCCTCCACAGGTCAGTCATTCCAAACCATAGGCATGCTAATCTGAATGAATATTTGTCTGTGCAGAGAGAACACCTGCATAGCATACCGGGAATGTTATTGTATAGTAGGATACTTTCTAAAATGTAGCACAAGTACATTGTATGCTGTAACAGTAAGTTGAGATACTCGTGTTTTATCCAGTATGAGACTATCAGTGGAAGTCAATGACACCATTGACTTCCACTGTCATTAGCTGAGCTGTAAAAGTACATGTGCAAAGGTGTTCATAGTAACAGGCAATGCATAAACACAGCATTATTTACTGCTTTCCTTCGCTTTGAACAGAGTTTCAGTGATACTCATGTGACCCTCCAGTGTTTGGATGAGGAGGGCAAAGAGCCGACAGCTTGTTGTTGTGCGAACAATTCCCTCATCCTGAGTTCGGTCAAAACAAAGAAGATGACCGCGGGTTTAGAGAAGATTAGAAGAAAGACAAACATCATTTCGATGCGGATTTGTTCAATGACTACAGACATCTTGCTGTTGACCCGGACAACAGTGAAGTGGAGATGTAACACCAATGCTCATTCCAAGAAGGGGATGAGCAGACATCATATTGGGGGATGCACAAATCCTCCATTGTTTACACCATTATTTCCCATATCTTCTTTGTGCATCTCTGCAGAGTGCTGTTTTTGTCAGCATTCACCTGCTGAAAAAGCAGCATCAGACCCATATCGGATATAAACTGAACAAACTGATAAAGAAAGTTGGCTCTGTGCTGGATGGAACGTCAGACTCTCTGGAGCAACAAGCAACAACAAAAAAAGTACAAGTTGGTAAAGTAGATGGACAAATCACCTTCTGGATGATAAAACAAAGGTTATGGGACTCAGGAAAAGTGGCAGGTAAACAATGGAAAAACAAAACAAGAAAACAATCAAGAGGAATAACAGAAATAAACTGAAAACCACAGAGAGTCGTGTAAGGGAGGTGGAGGAACCACTGGAGAACCAGAATCCAGAAGCTTATAAGCACTGATGGAGAGAAGAGAGTGACAAAGGAACCAGAGGAACTAATCAAAGGTAAGTTGAGGAAGGGAGAAACTCGGAGAGCTGAGACACAGAGACACTATAAATGATCAGGAAAAAAAAAACCGACACTAAAATAAACAGTGAACTGAAAGAAACACAAGTCTAACACAATGAGTTAGCACAAGGAATTTGCACATTCCTTGTGCTAATTTATTCTCTAGAAGTGAAGAGAATAAATTAGCACAAGGAAGAAATTAAATGGCAAAATCCAAACAAATAAACAATAAGGAAATAATTAAGCAGAAACCAACGTTCTTACAAGATTATACCACTTACTGTAATATGTATTGATGCTGCTGATAATCTACAGAGGTTATATAAAAAATAATGCTGATGGTTCAGTTTTGGGAAAATGTATTGGCTTGTAGAAAATCAGAATAATAACATAAATATAGCTAAAAAAGTTGTAGTAAAAATAAGAAGTACTGAATGACGGCAGAGGAGGAACAGAATTACAACTCATATATCAAACTTAGATTGTTTTATATACTTATATTTCTCTGCAACAGTACAACAAGTCCCCTTGTACCAATATTGATTTATTTAATGGTATAAGTGTTATGAGGAAGATAAATAAGGATTTCCTTTTGCACAATACATTTTTCTAAACCCCACGTAGTCTCTAACATGTTTCATTCAGACTACTTTGATAAGATGTGATTTGAGATGATGCGAAATTAGATCAACTGAGCAGTAACGTCATGACTGTTGTGGGAAAACCAGCTCAGGCTGTCAATGGTTCAGTCATCACAGCAACCATCAAACCCCCAAAGAAGTGAAAGCCACAGGGCGCAGTGATCAGACTGACAGGGCGAGAAATGATGGAGGGAAACTTAGAAAATGGGGAGATCATAAGAAAAAAAAACTATATTAACGTTTAAAAATATAATTAGCATGTAAAAGAGCAGCTTGTTAAACAATATCCTGAAAACAGACATAGGCGCCAATGGTAGTGACTTACTGACAGAGTTAGTACAGTATTGAAAATCTTTGGAGCTTATTATGCTGTCAGTCACTGCGGGGTTTAGCCTCTAATCCGATCCCAAACAGAACCCTAAATTCAGTCATCTTTATTCCTCTGCTCACTCACTAATGTATTCCACTAAGGAATGGTGTACATAATGCGGGCATAAATCTTTTGCAATGATCACAGACGTCTGCTTAAGCTCGTTCCTCAGCTGGAGACACATTGTACCCGTCAGTGAGTAATTTGATGGGTGTATGGCGGCGGGAAGGGGGGAGGGGAAAATTAACTTTTTCCTCCATGATCCATTTGTTGAGTGTATGCTTTATCCCCTGGTGTTCCTTCATGGGTGTGTGCCTTCTCTAACATTGACAGCCCTGGTGTTAGACAAACACCTGACTCAGCACTGCACGGTCTGAAAGGTGACACAGTCATCTGCAGGGATGACACAACGCAACGCTGCACTCCAAAACGCTAAGAACAAGACTGGACAGAAGAAAAGGAATGTCATCGCATTACAGGGTTTCTTATAGCTCAGCAAGTGTCACCTTCATGATATTACTTTCAGTTGTTTTCATGACAACTTCGGATAGTTGGATCAATCTATACATCATCTGTGAAAATCCTGAACAGAAAACCACATTGCTGTCATCATTGCACTTAGCAACTACAATAATGGCCAGTTTTATTGTCATCATTTTATAGTCGTCTAAAAAAAAAAAAAAAAACTTAAAACAATGTATGCATCTACGGGTGAATAATCTACATATAAAGGTTCCTGCTTGTATAGTGTAGGTTTGAGGTTGTGGAGCAGTGGGACTGTTTTGTGTCTTAAGGAGTTCTGTGGCGGGTCATCTCCATAGATGCAGTGATGTGAAAATCTTATGCTCACTCCTGGTGGTTACAGGAAGCCAGTAATGTGCTCATCAGAATCCTGGCTGCAACGTGTTGGATATATTGGAGCCTCTGCAGGCTCTTGCAGCCGCCTCTTAAGAATTATTAACCTTAACAATTGTGTTCACAGTAAAAAAGGGACTGTTGGCTGCGTTCGCTTCCTGTCTTCCCATTGTGCTCTGAGATTGGATGTCTGTGTGGGAGGCAGGTGAACAGGGCATAGTTAAAACACAACTCATTAAGTCTGGAGAACACATTCTTCTGAGCGCTCTGTCTGCATACAATTAATTGGAACAGATCAGAAATGTGTTTTGAGCCCAGCTGACTATGAGTCATATCAAAACGGAGAGTAAACATTAGCCATTGTAAACCCAACCATTCAACAAATTGTGTAACATTAATTCATTGTCAACCAAAGTACTTTCTTCATTTGCTTCTCTAAGACAGGGTTATTACAGACATTTAATCCAATTTCATCCTGTGCTGCTTGTGAGCAAAATGCTTAACCGTGAGGTATGTGTGTTGTGATCTTTAACAAATAGGTTTTGAGATCTTTAATGCATCTCTACTGATGAGGTGATTCCAATCCAAAATTGAAAACGTCATCCCGTCTTTTCTAAGTTCCAGCTGAACTGAATTAAACACTTGTAGCACTGCCTGCATCAGCTGTCTGGTCAGCAGAAGTGTTTTATCCTTCACACTGCTGCACTGGTTGGTGTCAGGCGTTTGTGTTTTCCTGTCAAGGTCTCGAAGCACCGTCTGTCAAGATGTCTCTATTGTTGTAATGAAACAGTTTTGCAACACGTCCGCATATGTTGTAGTGTTGCTCTTGGCGAGTTTGACGGTCATGAACGTGTCAAGGTGTTAAGTCTTATAGTGTCGTACAATTTTTTTTCTTTCAGTTTATTCCTGTGGTTTGTGTGTCAGTGTGTCTTTGAGAAGCCAAAGCAATAAGTCTAAACGGCTGAATGACAAGCTGATGACATTGTGCTAAGAAGTGACATACACTTTAGTAAAATACCAGACAAAGGTTTCCCTTCTGGAGTTCATTTATAATTTGAAAAACTATAATGGGTCATCACACACAATCAAGGTAGGACAGATAGATGATGGAATACATGGAAGTGGTGTTTGGGATGAATGACCTGTCAAACTAGACCTTATGTGTGAACTAACAGCATGAAGGACTTTCTCTCTGAAATGGCTGATAAAAGCAAAAAGCCTGCTGAGGCTGACTGAAGCTTTAGATGGACTCTACAAAAAGATATTCCTTTTTTAAAGACCTAAATGTTCCAAATTTCTTACTCAATTATCTTTGAAACATGTTCCATCTCATCATTATACTATCATTATCAGCATGTTTCAGAGATAATGTTGTAAGGGAAATTAGGAAAACCATTTTTTGTGGTAAGACTATTAATAGAGTAAAGGGCAGTTGCAAAAAAACTTAACAGAAATTGAACGGATAAACAGATTTTGTTCTGATTTAGAAAATCAGAACTAAATCCATGAAGAAGTTTCAAGCAAAATGGCAGATATATTTAACTGTTTATTGTGAGCTAATACTAACACGCTCAGGAATCTAAGTTTGTGGTTCACTGAAAAATGTTGTAGTTAGACTTATTGATATTGTTCCAGTACTACAAAGCTTTCTAAATTGAATTTATGCTGAATGAATCCAATCCAATTAATGAATCTAATGATAGTCATTTATCATTAGATGCAATTTTGTTTTCATATATATTTGTAATTATTGTAGAATAATGTATTTTTTCCTTGAAAATAGCAAAGCTAAAATAGAAGAAGAAGAAGCTGGAGTCAGAGGAAGAAGCGTGTGAGGTTTCTACAACCATGATGTTTCTTTGTTTTCAGCTAATGTGATGAAATGAGATACATTTGTTTGAGTAATAAAAGACAGCGTTTCTACAAAGATGACAAATTTACCGACATGGTTGGTGGTTGTTGAAGTACCTCAGGGTTCTACAATAGGTCTATTTTTTTTCTTGTATATTAATAACTTATATTTAAACATTTGTATTAAGATGTAATAAATTCAAACTATTTCTTTTTAAAAGCACATTTAAAAAGTTGTAGACAGAATAAACTAACTTGATGTATTTTGGGTACTTGGGGACAAATAAAGACCTGGAACACAGAATATAGAGCAGCATTAAGCATACTGTAGGAGAAAATTTAGATTCATGTCTTCACCACAAAGTCTTTTTGCAAGTCTTTTGCAACATTACATTTATTTTATCTACTTATTAGTTCAATCAGTCAATCATTCAAATGTTATTTGTATAGCACATTTCAGCAGCAAGTCATTTAAAAGTGCTTTACATCATTAAACACAAAAACACAGTCATGCAACATTGAATAAACAATCAAAAACATTAAATTTCCTGCCGAGTCGAAGTTCTACCCTTCAAATCGGCAGAGAAAAAAATGTTGACTCAAATGCATCCAAGTCAACATTTTAACATGGAAGAACAAATATTTGTTGAAAGTGTCACTGAGCAGTGATGGTGTAATACGAGATAATCTGTGGAAAAAAAATTAAAAAAGCTCCTCTCCAGTCTCCCAGTGCTAACTAGAAACAACCAATCAGAGCCTGGAGGCGGATCTTAGTGCTTGTCAATCACAACCTCGCCCAGCAGGTCCCCTTCACCCGCCTGTTCCCTGCTACAACTTTTTACCTTCAGTTGATCTTGTCATAAATGCTCAGGCTAGTTAGCACAGTCACTGATGATGGTGTATAAATGGTTTTCCTGTAGTGGTAAGTTGTTTCTCCACCATCAGCACATTTATGGGCCAGTACATGAGATTGACTGACAGCGCTAAGACCCTCCCCTGGCTCTTATTGGTTGTTGTTGGTTGGGAGCAGTGCATTCCAGCAGACAGCTGTGATGGCTCAGGAGGTGCCATCTGTCTTATACAGTTTGAGACAGACTATCTGTCTCATAAACTGTAACATGGTGACAGTTTTATAGAAAAAGGAAAAACATATTCTTTATAAAAGTTGCTGCAGGTTTAAGAGCAACACTTGTCCTTTATCTTCTGGGGAAAATTGTCCCCAGAAAGCAACTTGATTACACAGGATCAGCTGATGTACTTGGTCTCATAGTAAACAGAGTCCAGTGTACTTTCTTCAACCTTGGATCTTGTTTCTGTTTTGTTTTTTGCTAAGACATAAAGTCCAGATCCTGCTGCCAAAGGGAGCGTGTAAAGAACTGTGCTCAGCTATGGCTTGTTCCAGCAGTTCTGTATGGACGGCTTCTGTATGCGAAGCACTTCCTGCTGATGCTCAGACCCAGAGAAACTGTTAGATTACATATATAGAACACACTTAGAAATATCATCTAGTTTATAGAATCAGACATTGAGAGCCAATGTCTAATTTTAATTGGAACAAGAATCCAGAGAAACCTCTACTAGTTTATTAATTATAGACTACTTATTTTTATTAAACATGGGGAACCAATATGTAGTTTATACTTTTACCCTTTTGTCTTTGTTGTTTTGTTTGTATTTCCTTCTAATTCATGTAAAGCACTTTGAACTGCCTTGTTGCTGAAAATGTGTTATATAAATAAAATTATCTTACCTCAACTAGGATTACTGGTTTTTAAATGCTTTATGTCTGGAGGTGAACCCTAACTAAAAAAAAAACCTGAAAAACCCCCAAAACAGAAATCAAAGTGTCAAAAAAAAAGGACTCAGTAATGAGTAGCTCCACCATTCTTGTTGATGACTTCAAACAATCGTTTAGGCTTGATGCCAGTGTTTCCAGGAGGCTAGTGGGAACGTTGCTCCAAGTGTTGAAGATGGCTTCACGAAGGGCATCCACTGTCTGGAACTGATGTCCATTTTTGTAAACTTCCCATGCCATCCATTCCCAAATGTTCTCAATTGGGTTTAGACCTGGGGAACATGCAGGATGGTCCAAAAGAGTGATGTTATTCTCTTGGAAGAACTCCTTTGTCAGGCGGGCATTGTGAACTGCAGCATTGTCCTGTTGAAAAACCCAATCATTACCACACAGACGAGGGCCCTCAGTCATGAGGGATTCCCGCTGCAACATTTCCACAAAGCCAGCTGCTGTTTGACGCCCCTGCACAACCTGAAGCTCCACTGAAGGAAAATGCACCCCAAATCATGATGGCGCCCCACCACTGTGCCGTGTAGAAAACATCCTTGTCATGCCAGTAACATTGGAAGCCATCAGGACCATCAAGGTTACATTTTTTCTCATCAGAGAAGACAACTTTCTTCCACCTTTCAATGTCCCATGTTTGGTGCACCCTTGCAAAGTCCAAACGGGCAATTTTGTGGCGTTGAAGAAGACGTGGCCTTTGAAGATGTTTATTGTTTCTGAAGCCCTTCTCTCGTAGATGCTGTCTGATGGTTATTGGGCTGCAGTCAGCACCAGTAATGGCCTTAATTTGGGTAAAGGATCGTCCTGTGTCTTGATGGACAGCCAATCGGATCCTGCGGCTCAGAGCTGGTGAAATTCTTTTGGGTCTACCACTTGACTTTTTTGTTCCATAACCCTCAGGATCATTTAAAAAATGCAAAATGACTTTCTTACTGCATCCAACCTCAGCAGCGATGGCACGTTGTGAGAGGCCTTGCTTATGCAGCTCAACAATCCTACCACGTTCAAAGTCAGTGAGCTTTTTTGCTTTTGACATCAGGAGGTCTTGACAGTGTAAAGACTTGACAGAAAATGACATGGAATCCAGATTTTTGCACAGCTTTTGGCTTTTAAAGACTATGGTCTTAAACTTTTGATCAGCTAAAAAATCATGTTTGAGTGTAAATGCAGTTTTCAATTAATTACCCGCTCAAAAGTTCTTGTCTCTTGCACTGATTTTTTCCTTTAACATTGTGAAGCTCTACTTAGAACCTTCTTAAGATCCAATAGTGCAAAATGCAAATTCTTGCAATTTTTTTGACTGGTCTTAAGATTTTGATACAGTTGATCTTAGTTATCAAACCGTACAGTAAGCCCAGTTAAATATCCAAAGTAGATTAAAAGGTTTCTAGGAAACCCATCAGATTACAGGAAGAGAAGTCTTACAAGAGCTTTTTCCTGTGCCAACTTCCACAACAACATCTACTGATTGTATTGCTTCAATTATTTTGTATTTGGTCGAAACATGATTGTGTATCTGAACGTTAGGCTATTTTTTTAGAATCTATATCCTCTAAGAAGTTTAATCACATCAGTGTTGACATCTGCTAGCTGCTTTTCTTCATGTGACACGCTGATGTGTTCTGTCAGAGAATCCCTCCGTTGGGTAGCAGCACCAGAGTAGGTGACTGGAAGAAACTGAAAAAAAAACAAAAAACCGTTGGCTTTGTTAGGATGACTTCTGCTAAACCCCTTGAGGAGGTTGTGGAAAGAATTTTGCACAAGCTGCTCAGCAAAGTAAACACTAACCTCCTCATAGCTGCCCAATAAAATAACAGAGTGCCTATTTAGAAGCTCCTTCACTGCAGCTGAATTAATGACTGTCTAAAAGAGGTCCTTTCTGTTCACGATCTTTGACAATGATTCTTTATGCTAGGAATGAGAAAACCCTTGTGATAAAATGCATATTTTCCTTTCACTTAAACCTTCTGCTTATTTTATGACCAGTGGAGTAGTAAATATATCACTGGCAGCATAAATACATTGAAATAAATTAGAACAACTGTTTATCCGGCCTGAAGATTCAATTTGGTGTGGTGGTAAAAGGTTACACCTCTCTCAAACTTCTGAGAGGAGCATTCATTTAAAAAGACAACAGTCTTTTCTTTGTTTTACTGTAGAAAATTAAGACAGAAAATGACATTTCATGATTGTAAAGAAAAAAAATATATATATATATTTTTTTTCTTTTTTATTTGCTAACGAATTTCTTCCAAAAAGCACAAACTACCATTGGCATATTAGAGGATAGTAAATGCTGCTGTCCAGTGGCTGCTGGACGCTTGGATCTCTTTGGTTTTTCCAGCTAGCCATATGTAACCCAGAGAGGCAACCTTCAAAGATCTTCTCTGAAGAACAGAACATGGTCCAAAGAGAGAGGTACAAAACATAGAAAAATAATCAAAACACAGTCACTTACAGTGTTAGCAATACCCCCACATGTAACCACTGTCAAAATAACTGAATGCTTTGGTACATTTATAAAGTGATTAAAGTTTATTCTATAAATCCTACAATGTGTTAGATTCCTATTTTTTGAAGAACAAGTCAAGGAGGTAAATCCAAACATCCATCTCCCGCCTGACTTCCTTCAATTTATTCTGGGGCGTTTTGCAGAGCAGACAGGATTTATAGTTCTTCTAGTTCCGGAACTTTTCTGGGTTTGCTTTTCAGTGGATCATCTCACAAAAAGCTCCAAACGGAGGTACATTAGCACCGAGACGTCTAGCTGTATATAAATTTTACGCACGAAGAAGACAATCAATGGTATTTGCACACGTTTAAGCCTGAAGTTTCTCTGGAGCCTCGGATTGGCCCAACATGGGGACTGTGGAACAAGTCAGAGCAGCTGAAGCTGAGGAAGCAACACATGTAGAAGAAACACATTAACTCTGCATCCAGGCCCAGGAAAGGGGGGCAACACTTCTTCACACCACTGTAAATCTTTTGATGAGACCCAGAGACCACACATGACTGGTTTCTGGGTCTCATCATAAATCAGAATAGATTAGAAAATCAGCTATTATGGACTTTTTTCTGTCTTTCGGTGTTTCTTTCTGCAATAAGAAGAGAACAAAGTACTATACAGGTTCTAGATAACATTGTACTTTAAAGGTTGAATTAAATTAAGTATTTAGATGTTTGCAGACTAATGTGATGATGACAACATCATCAGCATCCTGTCTGTGTTAATTTCTCCATGGAAGATGGATGTTACTCTATGGCTGCTTCCAGAAGGATCGATCATGGAGGCTCAGCAGGCTAATCCACTGTCTAATGCAGACTGTCTTCAGATGATCTTGAGAGGAAAGTAGAAATACCACCATGCTTAAAGTGGTCAGGATTTATGCAATCACTTTTAAAATGCTGTTATTTTGTGAAACAATTAAATGGACCACCAATTCAAAATAAGAGAATTTCAACCCAAAATAACCCATTTCCTCCTAATTCATGGAATACAATATACTAAACATGCAATGAGCAGAGACTTTTGAAAACAATGTGAATGGATGTATTCATATAGCCACAGGGACACAGAGTGGCATCGGTGGTGCAGGGCGACCATGGAGGGGAAGAAACGCACCTCAATAAAAAAAGATGTCCGATGTCGTAAGTGAAGTGAGCAGTTTGGGTTGCACGGTTAGGATTGACTTGACATGGACATAAAAAATTTAAGGTTCTTTTCCTTCCAGTTTTATTAGTCAAAAAAAGACCAAAAAAAAGAGGACAGGTGAAAGGCATGTTTTATTAAACAAATGTTCCCTTTGTTCACTTACTCTTATTCAAACATTATTCAAATTGGTCCTAAAAAGGACAGATATTATCAGTCACTAATTTATCTGATGTAGATGGATCAGAGCAATGTCTGTAAGATATTCTTAAAAGATTTAGTATCATGTGGGAAGGAAGCATTGATGGGTTATGTATCTTCCAGGCACATGGTGCCATTTCGGAGCACAACAGTGTAACTATATATTATCCGCAGTTGTTATAAAAATGCTGCCTATATCAAAAATAGCTTAATAGAAATTTGACACATTGAAATTGGCCTCTGTGTCTTTAAGCTCCTGCTCTTTTCTGTAAGGATTTAGGTTTCTGTGTTGTTTTCTTGTCAATTTAGTTCCCGTGTTGTCTCGTCTTCCCCTTGGTTGTCTCCAGCTGTCTCTCGTTTCCCTGATTATTCCCTGGTGTGTATTTAACCCCGCCTGTGTCACCTGCTCCCCGTCAGGTTCTTGTCGAATGTCGTGTAGAAGTCTTTACTGTCTTGTTCATTGCCGGTGCTACCATTTCCTTGCTCACCTGTGCTGCCTGGACTTTGAGAACGTTTTGTGTACAGCATTAATCTATTTATTTTTGCACCATTACCTGGGTCCAAGCCGCATCCATCCTCACCACCATTTCCGACACTCCGCCTGCAGCACATCATCACAACAATGCTTTACCGTTCACAACCTCAGTGAGTGACTCATCAGCGTCTGACTGAGATGCAGTTCATATGATGAGCTGAGTAGCTGTGCAATTCCACCAGGTGCCAATGACTGCTGCCTCTAGTCTGAAGGAGCAAAGAGATGGAGGGGTGATTTGGGAGGTGGAAGATCAATGCAGCTCCATGGGGGAACTCTGTGGAAAAAGGTGGCACTTTGGAAAGGAAGCCCTTAGACACCCCTAAATGGTTGCCAGGGAATATTCAAGAATTTCTCAAATATACATGAAACAATCAAAGCATCAATCCAAATATATTTTTAATGGTTTAATGAAGGAATGGCATTATAGATGATATAAAGAACTGCATAAAGCTTTGCTACAAATGTGTTGATTTTTAGCACATTGGAACTATGTCGAGAAATTACAAGAGCCTAAAACAAGTCGAACAAATTCTTTGAAACTTTTGTGAGAAAAATGTACAGCTTCACATTTAGAAGGCCAAGGCTTAAAACAAACAAAAAAAACATGCAAATAATTCTTAGATGTATGTTAATTTATTTCCCAGAAGAGTCATTTTCATTATGAGTTTTTTCTTTGGAGTCTGGTGCTGCAGAAACTTTGGTGATTTTCCTGTTTTCTGGTTTGCATTCACAACCGTCTTGAGACACCTGAGACACACTACAAATATTGGACAATGTCCTTCGGTCTTGGCAGCTTGAATCTCATTTTTTCTGCTTCAGAGATTGTCTCTGCCAGCAGTGGTTCACTTTGTCCTTTTGTTACACCTACAGATCTGTGTAGACGCTTCACTGAAAACTAGTCAGCTGCAATTCAAAAATCCCCTGTGCCTCATTAAAAACTAAAGAAAAAACAAACATTAAAATGGTTGTCATAAAATTAACGTTGGGTGTACTACAGGGAGCAAGTTTTAAAGGATTCTTCCCTTCTTCAATAAACATACACACACAAATACTTTTTTCAGAATGCTGAAATATGAGCTATGAGTAATACATGTGTTCTGTGTTCCACATTTGACTTCATATAGCAAGAGAACACACTGTCTGCCATACAACCTTCATCATAATCTCAAAATGACAAGAAGCTTGTATCATGCTAACAGCCAGGTTCTAAATTATTACCACCCAATAAACTCTAGAATCAAGGCAGAAACGCCTCACTGCATCCTATCAGACAGTGAAAATTGCTTGTGTGTCTGACACGGTAAACTGGGAAGTAAAAAAAAAAAAGAAAAAAAGACACACATATACAGTACAAGTCCACCTAAACCATTTTAAACGAAACAGGCTCGAGGCAAGCCCAGGGAGGAACGACAGGCCAGCACTGAACAACAGATCCATCCTTTTAGGGTTGCTGAAAGGTAGTGGCTGCTGTGACAGTGAAAGATGGTGGGGCTGTGACATTGCATAACCCAGTTTACAACATCAAATGCCCCTGAGATAAAACCCACATGAAAGGGCAGGTCATAGACCAGGACACACTGACAGCCCTGTTCATTGCTCAGAAAAAGAAAACTGCATTGGAACAGGTAACATTTCTACAGACCTCTTCTTCAGATGCAGATGCAGTAAAAGCTTTACTTTCTGCTCTAGAATAGTGCTCTTAAGGTCACACACACTCCGATTCCAGGAAAGATAGCAACATTGCAATGGATTCCTAGAATGGATAAAATATTCACACAATCATGCATAGGCTTCGCAAAACTTGAAACAAAATTCATCAATGTTCTTATTCTTATGACGCCCGAGCTCCCAAATTCATACGTCCATATAGCGCTTCTCATATCCACAGGCGTGCCGTCTTCAGGGAGATGATTGCTTCTGTTCCACAGCAGGAGGAAGGAGCTTTGTCTGATTTTCAGTCTGCCCAAGATATTCACCAGCATGGAGATCTTTTTTTTTTCTTTCACTACAGCGTATGCATACACACTGGGACAGGGGAGCCTTTCACTTACAGAGAAAAATGAACAATGAGGAGACATTAATTGCAGATTTACACTTTTAACATTAGTAAAAACAAAACCTTTTCAGGATATGTCATTGCTAAATTCTTGTCTGCCGATTTTTTTGATGCATTTATTAACAGTCATATATATAGCTATGAACTAAATAAATCCATTAATGTGACATTTGATATTGGGAACAACATCAACATAAGAAATAGTTGCTCCTCAGTCTCACCCACAACTCGTCAGATCCTCACATACTTCTGTTAGTCCCTTGTACCTTTGGAAGCATTTTGGATTTTTTTTGTGTCTCTACCCTGGTTCATGCTTTTTTGTAGTTTTCAATGTTTTTTCAATCTTTTTTCATTAAATCATCAAACTCAGCTGCTGCCTCTGACACTATGTTGCCTAAGTCGTTTTCAAAATCTGACAAACGAGCCTCATCGGAACCCATATTCTAATTTATCAAATATGATTTGAAATGTTAATTCGAGGTGGAGATTATTCACATGGTGCTAACATTAATTCAATAACTAGGATGTGGAGTTTAACGTTACCTGGGAGATGCATGTCAGGAGACGAGGTGGTCCATGTGTCCCAACCACAGTAATCAATATTCTGGTCAGTTCACTCTGGCTTTTAACAACTTGTTTTTACTTATTGCAAGATTACATAAAACTTAACATAAATCAATTTCACACCCATAAGTCAGGTATCGTTTAGCATCTCAACTCACCTCGATATGTTTTTTCAGATTAGACGGTGAATTTCTGAAAGTTTTCAGGGTTCACATGCTCACATTCATGCTTTCAGGGGAGGCAAAGGTGGCACCGGAATCTCCCAGAGTCATTTTTTGACCTGGTTAACTCAAATAAATCTTTTAAATAAGGCCGTGGGCGGTGCAGGTCTTCTGATGACTACCTTTCGTGAGCTCCATTTTGGGTGCTTAGTGATTCTGCAGGTGCTGCGTACTCGCCTTGCTCTTCTTGGGGGAGGGTCTAATGATACTTTCCCACTTTACAGTGGTTTAGAGGACCAATTCCTCTCTTGCCATTGATTACTTTCCAACTAACAAACAAATCAAAAAAGCGCAATGTGACTTGGATGCAACATGTAACGCAAAGCTTCATAGAAATGTAGTTAAGTAGAAAGTACAGATAGTTATTGTAAAATGTAATGGAGTAAAAGTCAAAAGTACCCACAATTAAATCTACTTAAAGTGGAATATATGAAAACTTAAGTACAGTCACATCCCATCACTGTTCATGGTAAATAAATGCAATCCCTAATCCCCATCACGAGTGGGGATCGGTGGGTTACCCACATCTCTTGGCGAAGGGACGACACACACCAATCCACTCAGTGTGTCGATCTTTTCCATGTCTGGGTCAGGTGAGGTTTCGCGTATTGGGTCAAATTAAGTTGTAGGTTTCATTCCTGGTGGTGATCTTCCATCAATTCCCATTAAGTTTCAGCTTTGCAACCATACTCACTGGGAACCTAAAGACTTTGGTTTTCCGGACGCTGCCTGGGAACGTTACCGGATAACTAGTTGGCATCGTTTATGGTTGGAACACCGTTGGAGGACCACTAAGATAAACTGGACGTCTTGCTGAGCGAATCACCACAAACACCCTTCCTAGGCCTGGAGGTGAGCTTTCAAAGCTGGAGGAACCCACCGGCGCCCTCCTGTGGCAGGGCTCTGCATACTGGAACTGCAGAAAAACATTATAAGGGCATTCCACTTTTTCGCTTAGGGGGGATTTGCTTCAAGTTAAACAGTGGTCCTGAGACTATTCGTACAGTATTAAGGGGGGAGCAAGTGTAGTGATGTGTCCATTCAATTAACTTAAAAGTCAAATATAGAATAGAAATATAATGTATTGCACTACGGTGGGGACAGTTCTGTGCAACAGCAGCAAAACGATATGCAATCACAGCAAATAGACTCACACTCAAGATACAATACTGAATACACAAAAGTAGAATAAAGAATAATAAAACTGTACAATAAGGGTAAACATTTATACTAGGAGAGGTAACAGCAGCTAGGAAGCACAAGGAGCAGAACAAAGAAGTGTTAGTTACCCTTCTGTAGACAAACAAGTCAGGTTTGTGTGTGGGTGGAGATTTACTCTACTTTGAGTAGAGTGGCAGATGGCGTTTGTGGAGTGCGTGGAACCTTCTTAAAACACTGTCCTTCCATTTATTCCTACATCTACATGTTAAGTCTTTCTCGAATGCTGGCTGTATAAGGTTGGCCTTACGTTTATGAATCATGCCTTGGAGCTGCTCTGTGAAGATGTTTTAAGTGTGGAAAATGAATTTTCACAGGATGCAGTGCTGGCTCCAAATGTCAGCACACGTTTGAATGCCATGAAGACAACTGGCGTTGCTTTCAGTGGCTTCTCTACTTACTGAACCAAAACATATGTCCTGATTCTGATCACAGAAATGATCCCACTTTATAGCCAACTCCCAGGAGGTCTGCTTTAGTAAAACGTGAATTGGTCCAGGTGAGGCTGTGAGTCACGCCTCTGACAGGATCATCTAATTATTGCAATAAGCATTTAGGGTGCAAGATATATACCTAACAGAACTATTTAAAAAGCCTCCAAAGTTCTATGAATGTAGTTGCTAGAAGCTACATGGTAGCTAACCTGTATTGTGATGCAAAAGTGTAGAAATTTGTGAGGAGATGTGATGTGAGGAAGAGAGGACATCACCCATGCCACACACACACACACACACACACATTAGAAAGTCCAACTATACAGTAGTCCAAACTCCCTCCTCCAAGGGGTCATTTTGACCACATTTAATTTGATTCCTGATGGCTTTGACCTAAGAACCAGCATTTTGTTTCTGCAATCTAGGATTTAAAATAAAAGTATATGACAAAATACGTTTTGATTTTTTTTTTTTAATTGCAGGGGAAAAAAATGGTTAGAGATTAGTGGGGGTATTTTGTTTCTCCATGAATGGATCTGCCAGTTCCAAGCAGCTTACTTCTACTCCCAGTAGTAGAAGAAGCAGTTCACAGCAGACGTAGTTAAGTAGGAGTTTGTTGATATGGGTTATCTGGTGGAAAGGAGTGAGACACCCAAGAACTAGAATTATATCTTATCCATCAGTTGTGACCTGAACAAGTGTGCATGTGTAGTACAGTAATTTTTCCTTAGTTGCTGTTGAGTATTAGGAGAATACATTACCTGCAATGTAGGTATTGTAAAAAGCTTGGATTTTAATTGGTTGGAGTGCAGCTTGTCCACCATTCCTGCAAGAACCCACAACTTATGCACATTTGGATTTCAAGTTTGTAAAGTTAGGCATCGTGATTAATCACAGCGTCAGTGTGTGATTAATATGATTACATTTTTTAATTGATTGACAGGACTGATTTTATATATATATATATATATATATATATATATATATATATATATATATATATATATATATATATATAATTCTGCTGGATGTGTGATGGGACAATATGAATTCAGTATGAATTTAGTTTAAAATAAAAAGATTAGCTTTGCCCCCAGAGTAACCCTCTTTGCAGTTCAGATCTTTGAACGTCTCTGAGAAACTTGTTGCTTGTGTTTCATCGCACTGATCCAGTTAATTCAATTAAAGCATGTCCTCTTATTAATGATATTATTTGCTCCTTCATATGACTTTGCCAACCACATTCTGAGAAATGGAAAAAGACATCCGAGATCTGTTTTGAGATCAACGTCCTACAGGCAGCTGAAGACACCAAGTCCATCTAAAATGATACACAAAATAAAAAGTCATGGTAAAGACTCCTTTCATCTAACTGACTGTAATCCGTTTTGAAATGCCTGTTTTATTCTTCAAAGCCATCTCTTTAAGGATTGTTTTAGTGACACTCTTCAAGGTCATGAATTTCTTTAGAACTCAGCTCCAAAAGGTATTGTAAAGGTATGTATACCTTTACAAGGAAAAAAATAAAGACTCTGTGCAAATGGCTTTTGACCTTTATGCAGCCTTTGAACGTTTGCACCAAATGTCTTTATATTAATCCTTACTTATGATAAGAAGCTTTATTTGACTATATTGGTGTTCTCTACTTACTGCCTTCAGGCATCTGAGAAGGGTCATAGGATAATGTAATTCATATAATTACTTTTTTTCTAAATTCTGTATGATAGAAAAAAATCTATAAATCAGGACAAATTAGTTTGGTATTTTACCTAAACAGAAACTCCTTTTATATCTAATCTTTGATTTAATACTAAGCCTGTATTTGTGATGTGTGACGAACCAGGCAGGGTCATTTTGAAGAGTTCATTAGATAACACAAACACAGAGGGAAACACAACTAGGAAACCAAAAGGTAGACATATGGATAGTAAGAAGCAGAACAGCAGGGGGATCTTAACGATGAGTGACCAAACAGAGGTATAAATATTGAGCAGGGTGATTATATTGAAGCACAGCAGCTGGGAAGAGACAAAAACTGGGGAAAATGAAGGAAGCTGATGACAGAAACCAGAGGCTACAAAAAAAAATCTAAACTGAAGATGTTACAACTGAGCACTAGTGGCTACATGGGAATAGTTTGATTTCCACTGGAGCTTCCTCCCTGCCACCTGTTGATGTTGACCTGGGCAGTTCACTTACTCCAACTTTGTCTCTTAATCTGTGTATGAATGTTTGCACTGTTTTGAGTGTGACTGGTGTTAAGAAAATAAATTTAAAATATGCTAGTTTTAAAACTTAACCACATGTACAATACTATATAAAATTAACAGCATTTTAAAATAAGAAAATTTGGTTCTAAATTGCCTCCATAAGCAAGTGGGCATCTTATTTGTAGGATTTTTATATTAAATATAACACAATAAGTTGAATTAAAATAGTTTAGTTTTCTATAATTTAAAACACAGTTCTTAGCCTCCCTGTGGACTGAGCAGGCATTCACAGGGGGCCGTGGCTGTTTGTGTGAGTTTAACCTTTTGACCATCTTGATCAGATTTAAACAGCTGGTGTAAAACTGAATGGAACATCTGTAAAACACATAATCTAATTTGTAATCTCTCCTAGTTGTTAACATGTCTTGATTGAAATAGTCTAATTATAGTTTTTGGATTAATAACTTATTCTGCCCTATTGACCTTTAGGTTACCTGTAGTTACAGCAGATTGCCTGCTAAATCTTTTGATCTGCCCTTTGTCTGTGTGGGAAAGAATCAGGAGAAGTTCCAGCTTCACATTGATCTGTGAAAAGCTATAAAACAGCAGGAGTTCAGGCCAGCGAAGGAGAAGCTCTGCTTCCACTTTGTTTTTTCAACATCTGACAACTGATGTTTGATCTTGAAAACAACTTGTAGGGAGGTTCTGACTTTTAAGAGGGTCAGAGACAGCTCCTGGTTGGATGAGCAAAGATAAGCCTTATTTGAATAAATTAAAGAGAAGAATACGCCTTTACTATAAAAATTTGTCCACGTGAGGAACAAACCAGATTTGCTTTTGCAACTCTTTGCCTTTCTTTCTTTCTTTCTTCTTCTTTTCCATTTGTCTCAGGTAAATGAGTGTCTGTTTTCGTGTGTATGAAGTATCTGGGTTGTTGATGTGATGTTATACTTTTAAATGTTAGAATAAACTCTGAAAATGTATGACATGGAGCATTGACTGTCATATCTATGTGGCTTTTGTTTCCACACATGGAATCATTGAATCTGGGAGCACAAGAAAATATAACGAGCCAGAAGTTGATGATTTTATTCTCTACACTGGGCACACTGGTGAAAAGTACTTTGAGTATGACTAGAAAACTGGAACTGGATTAAAATGTAAGAAGGAGCTTGGGAGGATCATTGAGTAAACATTAGCAAAATAAAGCTTAACACCACAAACACGAGGGAAACGTGACATGGTGGAGTGCCAGGCAACAACAGACAAGAAGAATCAGCAAGACATGTCCCAACAACTGTCACTCTTTCCTCCAGTTCAGCAGTCTGCTTTATTGATATCAATACCAGTTTTTTAAATGTTGTTGATCTTATCTGTTTAACTGCGTTTTTATTTTTAATGCATTCTTTAACTTATCTACTGATGTTCAGCACTTTGTTTCAGCTGTGGCTGATGTTAAAACGCTTTATAAATAAAGTTGATGATGATTGTCAATATCTTTTGTCAAATCCTGCTTTTTATTATTTGCTTCAGTGTAGAATTCTGCTTTTTGATCATCACCAATTCTTCCAAAATTCTAAAAATAAAAAGACTTTTCTCATGTAAGCATGGAGCTGCCCCATTCCCACCACTCACAGCTTCAAACTGACACCAAGTTTTTCCCTTTACTGCAGCAACCATCTTGATCTGTGGATGTTGCACTGCAAACAGCTTCTTGTAAAGTGTTCAGGTCAATATTGTTTCTCCTCCCAAATCCTTCTTTATATGTTTTTTTATCACCACTCCTTTTTGAAGCTGATCTATATATGTCAGTGGGTTAAAGATCTCAAAGATTAAAGCCGACTCTGGAGCTTTGGACTATGTCTGGAAGTCCATCATTACCTTCTTTACTCTATCAAGAGTCATTGCACCAGGCTTTTTATTTCACTATATGATGATCTTTTAAAATGAACAAGCTTCAATTATCAAACTCAAGATGGAGGTGATCCAAATTTTCTAATAAAAGGGCATTAAAAACTTCCATTCAAATAAGAACAATCCATTACGTTAAATTCCAGCAGTAATGATTTGATTCCAGTGACAAAGCAACAAGAGATAAAATCTTGTTTTCTAAGTTTTTGGATGCCTTTGGAAACTTTTGGATACACCACTGGCTTAAAAAAAAGCGTTCGTAGTTTTGGTAAGCAAAGACAAACGAGTCACTTGGAACTGAGGAGGGAAAACTTACCTTGACATGCCAGATGGTTTACTTCTCAGAAGCATCTGGTAAATTGTCCCTGAAAAGTATGCGGAAGGACGACTACATGAGCAACATCAACACCGAAGTCTGCAGGAGTTCACATTGATGAATATCATTACACATAAAACCAGCCTGTTGCCTGTTGGATAGAATGCAGATTAATGATGGTGTTACTGCAAACTCATCAAGTGTCTTTTTTTATTTTTTTATTTCTTCAAGCAGCCAATCCAATCAACTGCAATTAAATCCTGCCCACACCAGAAGAATGAGACATTCATCACATTTTTTTCATGACTTCCTTCAAAGTTTCTCATTTTATGATGACTGTCATAAAACACTGGGGACAGGAAAACACAGGACAAGAAAATGAATTAAAGGACAACTTAACAGAATTAAGCAGTCAATGTTTTAATAATTTTGTGACTTTAGTTTATTGACATTCAAGTCAAAATATAACGAGCCAGAAGTTGATGATTTTATTCTCTACACTGGGCACACTGGTGAAAAGTGTGCCCAGTCAACTTTCAAGTCAACTTGAAAGTTCATTCAAGTTGACTTGAATGAACTTTAGTTTATTCAAGTCAATAAACTTGAATAAAGTCAAGTTGAATAAAGTCAACTTGACTTGACTTGACTTGACATTATTATTCATTATTATTCATAAGTGAATAATAATGAATGTATTATTCATTTATTTGTGTATCAGAGAGAGAAACTGATAAAGGCCACACCTTGAACATAGGGAGAAGGTCACACTTAATTAAAAAGCAAAAAACATTCCAATATGGCTTCTTCTTACACCATATTAAACCTTCCCCAGTGTTAGCATGTCGCTCATGAGGAGTGTGCCAATGGTCCGAGTCGGACAGCAGGGGAGCGGGGGGGCTGGGAGTTTCCTGTCAGACTGTTGATTCCTGAAACCACACACAAAACCCTCTAAACGCACTCGCATGGTCAGGGCGAACTCGCCGGACTGCGCACACAGACATGTCCACATCTCTTCAGATAATGCAAGGGTTAATTAGGACTGGACAATATTGGAAAACCCATGCAATGGATATGAATTGTGATTAATAATAATAAATTAAAAATATGTGTTAAAGTTTATCGCCTGTTCACAGCAATCATTGGTCACAGATAATGTCAATTATTGTGCCTCATGTATGGCTCATCACCACTTGACATGAGCTGAAAGGCTGCTTTGCTTGATAAGTTCAATGTTGTAACGTCAATCTAATTGGGTCTCCAATTGTTCCGGGTCTACTGGACTATTAGGTCCAATATCAGACTGTGTCGTTTTAACAAAGAAAGTTCTAGAGAAAAATCCACAAATTTATGCACAATACTGTGAGGTTTTGGTTTTTCTGTGTGTTAATTTAGGTTTCTGCATTCTGTTGAGCCTCTGTGTTGTCCCTGCTGCCCCTTGATTGTTTACACCTGTCCCTTGTTTCCCCTGATTATACTCCTTGTGTGTTTAATCCCACCTGTGTTCCTTGTTTCTTGTTGGGTCTTTGTCTACTGTCATTATACTCTGTGTTTTCCCCAGTTGCTATCAGCTCTGAGCTTCTAGTCTTCTGCTCACCTGTGCTGCCTGAATTTTGGATTTTGTGCATTATTTTTCATTAAACCATAATTTTCTCCACAACCTGGGTTCACTGTGTCTTCCTCACTATTTTACAACCTCAAATACAGTTCAGCTGTGCACTGAGTTTCTTAAATCAGTGAAGCTGTAGGTTGCCTGATCATTCCTCCTTGGTGGACAACTGTTCAAAGTGTTTATTAACCCTTGTGTGTACGAGGACTGAGGCAAACGTAGAAGTCTATGGAAAATGATACAGGTTTTACGTGTGTGGGGTCGGTTGGACCCCATTTTGACATACAACCCTCGACATACAAGGGTTAAAACTCAAAATAATGACATTCATGCCTATGATGCACTTAGTTAACACTATGCTTAAAATATGCTCAGTGTAATTGCCATCATAGACCATAATGGAAAAATTCCCTGACGATGAGTATCACATATGCTTCAGAAAACTGTGTTTTCCATCTTTAATTTGCCACAAACATACAAAATTTCAGACATTGCGAGGCTGAATAAATCAAGTTTTCAAATAACTTATTTTGGTATAAATATGATCCAAGACACTGGGATCATTTTGTCTTGGACAGGAAAAAAAAAGAAAACAAGAGCGGTTTCTATTTATATTCACTCTATTTTTAGCTTCAGTGGTGCCACAGAAACAGACAAATCGAAAAGCTCCGCACGTGACAGACTTAGCCTCCACAGTTCTGTGGTTCCACCTACTCTCGTGCAACCTCTATCTTCCCCAGACCATCTAATTGAGGATTTTCTTCCTCGCTTTTTCTTCGTTCGCATCACGAATCATTCATTTTAGCTGCTCATTCTTCTTTCACCTGTGCTTTCATTCAAAGTCTGTTGCCGTCTTGCTCTGTGAACGTCTCCCGTGCTTCCTTCCATTCATTTGTGAAACACTGACTACACAGTCACGTTTTGCTTCATACTTTGACAAACCCCTCAAGGCAAGCCATTTCAGGATGTTTCACCACTAAGCAACACACCAACTCTATCACTCTCATAGACGTGTGGATCTCTCTCTCTCTCTCTCTCTCTCTCTCTCTCTCTCACACACACGCATGCCTGCACGCAGACACACATCGCCTAAACCCAAATACATTCTTTCTTCCTTTTTTTTTTTCTGCTCCAACACGTGAATCCTTAACCTGCCACAACTGATAGAGGTTTACCACACCACAACGTTTTCTGTGACATACCCAATTATGACAAGCAGCCACAAAAGCAAGGATGGGATTTGCTGAAGGCAAGATACAACATTTAAGTAGATTCATGAATGTATGAATGCAGAAAAGCTAAAAATAATGCAAGGTTTTATTTATTTATTTACCCCCTCCAACCCTCCGCCCACTCTCCTCACACAGAACCATTCAGCTTCTGCTGTTGCTTCACTCTCTGAGGACATGTGCTAAAAATAGAGGTGTTTCCCATGCACGTTTTAGAATTATTTTCCTCAGCCTCTAATCCTGTCTCTCCCTCCTCCCCTCCTCTCCCTTTGCGTGCGCTCTATCCGCTCCGTTGCAGTCATGTGTCACATGAATACAAACGCAGCAATACACAGTTGGCTGCTAAATTTATTCTGCCACATGCACAGAAAGTAATCTTCTAATTTAAACACAAATGTCACTTGTTTCTATTTGCTCTTTGTTAAGAATTGGTTAATATTGTTTCAAATCCTGTGCCACAGAATCTATCTCAAAAGGGTGATGGAAGCTGGATGTTCAGCTTAGTTGTAATTAAGATAAATGAAATGACATTATAAACAATGGACAGTCTTTAAATTTGGTTTGGAAGGAAACAAAACTGCTGCTTAATATTTTTTTAATTCTTTGGCTGGCTTGGTGTTTTTTCTGTTGTGACTAATTGGTCATTTTTGTGACCATGCAGTCACAAAAACTGCATGGTCGGTCATTTTTGTACAACTAAAAGTAAAGTAAAGTTCAAAAAGCTGGCCAGTGTCCTATTCCATTGTCTATGACACAATGGAATAAAAACTTGGGAAATGTTAGCCTTATAGGGAGCATATTTCCATTTATCAAACATTATGTTAAGTACAAATGGTTAAATTAAAAAAAATAATGGTTAAATATTTGTATTCATTCTGAACAGCATCATTACAATTTCAACTTCCGGGGGCATGCACTTCAAATAAAATACAGTATTTGTCAATCAGATGCATTCACCAAACTTATTCATGCATTCTGCATGTTGGTGGGTGGTTGAATTTTGAGCAGTACAAAGATGGATGTAAAGCGATGGGGGGTCTATTGTTGAAAATAAATGTACACCTGTTAGATTCACGATGTCCATTCGTTTTCATGTCCTGCCACTTTGTTTCTGCTTCAAAATAATCCCTCTGTATTTTGTAAGTGAACTCTGGAGAAAGTTTGTGGCTACACCACAGTGCCCCCAGTGGAGAGCTCTGTTTTCTTCTCTTGCAGCATTTACCGTCAAAGTTACAGACTTTGTCCATTTCGCTGTCTTCTTCAAATGTTGTGGTGGTGATAACTTCTGAAATGTTGTGCTACAAAGCCTCCGTCATGAGTGGGACAGCCTTTGTGTTTAAGTTACCACAACACGTTATAAAAGCCATGGTTCAGTTTCTGAGCAACACGTTCAGCTGGGTCCATCTTTGTTCAACAACAGAAATGGAGCTGCTTAAATAAGTAGCCATGATTTACCCAGCTTGTTGACCGAAATCCACAACAATAGATGTGTGAACAGCCATTCAAAGACCATATGCTAATACAGAGTTCTTACATGATGTTGCACTTTGTAACGAACAGCCATCTTGACAGGCAGTTGCCAGGACAACAATAGCTAAGTCACAAGCTTAAAACTAGCTCCTGCCTCATTCCTATCTAACTTATAAAGAATATAAGTAAATTACAACTACTACTCAATCACAATTTTTGAGTACTCTACTCACCTCTGTGTAACTCTAAGATGAATGTCAGTGATATTTATTGTAGCACATTTGTGTCCAAAGTTGGTCCTCGAGGGCCTGGATCCTGCATGCTTTATTTTCTCTTTCTCTGTTTGTGCTCTGCTGTCTGAGCCAAAAGTGGTGGTAACTTCTCACAAAACTGTGATTTTGTAAAATTCCCTGATATAATAATGTTGTAACCGTAAGAATTGCTGGGTCAGTGGAAAGGATATTACTGTTCTAAACTGTTGGCAATATCACCCAAAGTGCCAAAAGAAAATGGTAAATCAGTCAGAATAATAGAATGTGTCTCATCCCTTAGATCTGCCTGACTCAGCACAGTTGTGGTCTCACAGTGGGAAACTTAAAGATTAAAAGAAAGTCAAACGACCTTTCTTGGTTTACTTATGAAGAATGTTGGGTACAGGAAAATGCAATCAGCAAATTATAGTGATTTATTTTTTTACATCCCCAAAAACATGGATTACTGATGTAAAAAAAATCAATCTGTCAAATGACCTTTATAATTTTCCATTTAGAAGGTTATGTTAATATTGTATTCATTTAACTTCCTCTGTGTCATTGCTGCATACAGCCAACACTGACATCTGAGACCAGAAATGTACTAATTTGCATGAGAATTAGCCAAACAGCATAACAGGACAGAGTTAATCCACTCTTAGATAAAAGCAACAATAGCAATTTTCGATGCTGACCCCATTTGTTGCACAACACAATCTGTTTTTCACAGTCCCATTTTTTTCTCAAACTCATTAGGCTCAGACAATGAGATAAAGAAAGGATGTACTGCAGAGGACGCTCATAATTTCTAGACAGAGGAGCTGATCTTCTTGTATTGGTTAAGAAGTGAGATTCCATTCTGAACGTGTCCCAGTTGTTTGATGTAGTGTGTCTATTAAACAGGAGAAGTTGACTTAGATAAATTGCTATGACCTCAAAAAATATGATGTGCAAGAATTTAAATTGACTAAATATATCACTGTTTGTGGATATAATAATAAGTCCATGAACTTTTTTGGGACTAAAGGAATAAATTATCAGACTTGGTAAAGTCAAGCTAAAGAGTTGAGCACAGTATTTCTCACCCAATTTTAATTTTTCAGGGGCAGCAGAGCGAGCATACTGTAGATCATATCCCAGAACTCATTGACTGGTGAGACCAGTCACCAGTCCATCACATTGAAAACACTAAATTGCACAGCCATGCTATTGCACAATCTCAAAGTTATTTGTAATTGACAATTAAACCATAACACATATTTGTGTTGTTCTTTATTTCACAATGCCACAATGTGCTGGAAATATTTAGCTTCTAAGCTAAGGAATCAAATAGACTTGATTCCTTTTATTTTATAGTAATGGAAAATAAGACACTCAAGTAGACGTGGTGCAGACTTTGGTTCCACTTTGCCTCCATTGAAGACATTTAAGATATGAATGTATAAAAATATAATTTTTTATTTTTTTTTCTTGTAAACACGTACATGTACAAGACAACGTTGAATTAGTGCAAATATACAGGTGTTAAATATGAACTAGACAGCGTGAGGCAAGAAATTGTCTGCGACAGATTTTTATTTCATATTTTACGTGGCTCTGTTGTGTTGGCCTGAACGGGAAAAGTCTAAACAGAGTAGAACAGAAACTATTGTCATTGTCACCTGGGCAACACTATTAAATCAGTCCAAGATGCCTCCATTTCTGTTGTTGAACAAAGATGGACCAAGCTGAACGTGTTGCTCAGAAACTGAACCATGGCTTTTATAACGTGTTGTGGTAACTTAAACACAAAGGCTGTCCCACTCATGACGGAGGCTTTGCAATAACAGAAGCTAAAATCTGCTAAAAAGATATATGTACACACATCCACACATATACATGACAGGTACAAACATGGCTTTTGACTGCATTAAATCTGTGGGGAGAAACTGTTTGGGAGTCTATTGGTCCTAGTAGTCAGAGCTCTGTACCGTCTTTCCAACGGCATCAGTTGGCATAGAGAGCGACCAGGGTGAGAGATGTCTTTTGAAATCTTCCGTGCTGTTTTGAGACAGCAGTGGTTATGTAGTTGTTCTAGCAAAGTAAGACTCCAACCGATGATCTTCTGTGATGTTCTCACAACCCTTTAGAGTGCTTTGCTCTGGGTCACAGTGCTGCTAAACTATGTGTGTCCAGGATGTGTGGGATCTGCAAATATGTTACCTGTCCTGGCCCTAGATCTGTATAAGTCCTGATGATTCTCTCTGTTGTAGACTGAACACAAATGTGTGTGAAGTCCCCATGTGTGTGAAGCATCACAAGCACCCGCAGACCGATTGCTCGGTCTGTGTCTCAGTTAAGTTAGGGTCAATAAAAGCAAATTTGGTTTCAACAATCATTTTATTTAATCTGTGCACTCTCAAGCCACTTTTGCTTTTAAACACAAACATTTTAGAAAAGATGAATCTCTCCTGCACTGAATGTGAAAGGTCTTTACTTGTATATTAATAGCATCCTTTCTCACCCTTACATGAGCCATAGTGCTGTTGCATATGTTACTGTAAAGCCCAGTCACTGTCTTGAATTGACCTCTGACTCTTGGCTGCTCTGTAAGACGGGAGCTCAGCTGGAGACGGCAGCTCCAAGAAGGAGCTTTGTGGAAATGGGCGTTGCTTTGCGAGAGCTAGCGTTTAGGAATTCCTGAATGGTTCCATGGGAGATCCAAGAACTCATCAAACATGCTTGAAAGAATCAAAGCAAACTCCTAGTATGTTTTTTTTTCATATGTGAATAGCCTTATAACATGACCGAAGCTCGAAAAAGTTGCATTATGTAATCTCCCAAACATGTTACTAAACCACAAACCTTGCTTTAGGAGATGAAAAACGGTTATCAAACTTTTAAATGAGTAATGATCTCTAAAATACAGAAGATGATGAAGACTAATCAAAAGATGAGATATTTTTGATTTGCTGACTTAAAAGACAAACTGCGGTGAAAGTGAGTCAAGCTGCTTAGCACACAGGAGCATTTGAGGCATTACCTGTGACAGCACTGAACCAGACGTACAGTATTTGCACATATTATTATGACTTCACAGACTACATTTTCTATTCAGATATCATTTTTAATTTGTTTCTGTCATATTATGGCCCTTATTTAATTATATACACCAGCAAGGGTCCTGGTGAAGGATACAATTTAGAAAACTGATATTCATAAGAGTTCATCCAAATAAAGTAAAAGTAGGTCAAGGACACAAATGAGAAAATCGATAATTGCTTGTTATCTTAGCAAAATGGGAAAGAAACTAAAAGCTGATCATTTGTCATTCAAGCCTGAGATTGTAATAGATATAGTCACCAAATGAGGGAGTTTGCAGAATGGAAATTAGACTCGGTTCCAGGCAGGGTTACAAATGGATATAGCAATGGAGGTGATATCTATACCACCCCCACGCATTACACACATATACCGTCCAGCCCGAGTCTCCACCAGCCTACCTCAACTATTAAAAGGTGTTTTTCATTAAAAATCCAACAGGAGGTCAGGGATATCACGTCAGTAATCTCCCAGAACTGGAATGATAAGAACCCAGTTATTCATCTTTGACCAGTAGCAGCACCACAGTGAACTGGATACAGTGAGTTGTGTGTGCCCAGCTTCATCTATGCATTTATTCACTGCACATGACACTAAAAACAAGAGATTTTAGTTTTACAATTTTAACAACTTTGTACCAGGGTGGGATCTGTTCAAATGGAGAAATGTTTCCTGATTTCAAAACTTTGGTTCTCTTGTAATTCCAGTTTATAGTGCTGCAGAAGATCTCGGATTCAGCCTGCAGATCAACATCAAAACCCTGATTCATTTCGCTGAAGCAGGAATAAGCAAGTCCATGTTTAGGCACAACCCTTTCATTTCATGATCAGTGGTATTGGTAGATAAATCTGGTGGGTCACTGCCTCTCTGTTTGAATGGGTGGCTCTAGGTCACGTCCCTGATCTGGGGTGAAGTGTATTAGCAAGCATGTTGTGGTATTCCACTTTGTGGTATCGTATTGCCATGCTTGAATAAAGAGACTTCACCATGTCTTTGGATGCAGATGTAGTTGTTGTTTTCTGAAAATCTAATGTGGCTTTCTGCAGTCCCCTGACCAACTGTACAACCTTCCATTTTGCGCAGATCATGCAGAGGTTTCCCTTTGTCAAAAATGATGTTGGGAGCATTATGCACCAGTGTTTGGGTTCATCTGAATCAATGACTTCTAATAACGGTTATGTTGTAGATCCTACACATTTAGATCTTTGAAATGTTGGCCAATAACGGCCATTAGCTCTTTTTTTCTGGTAGCCATTACTTGAATTTTGAAGGTCAACACACGTCTGCCTGATTTTAATGGGAATGTTCTCTTGTTTTTCCCATTTGGAAGAGTCCTATAAGACTGAAAGAGCCTTATAGGACTCTTCTATAGAGTCTACAGTCCTATTGGACTGTTCCAATAGAAGAAGAGTCCTATTGTCCTATGTCCTTTTGTGCTAAGACAATAGGACCTCACTGTTTTATAGTCACCCTCCAGGGTAAAAATTCAATGGACTGCCTTTAAAAAGAACATTTTAACACTTTGGTTAACGTTAAAAAGCATACATCCAAAAAATACTATCTACTTGTATTGTTGAGAGTGAAACGTTCTGTGGCATTGTTGTTTAGAGAGAAACACATATCCAACTTTTAATTTGAGAACTTTTATGCAAAGGTTTCAGTGTGAGATCACAAAGAATGAGTTTCAGGATTTTTGAACTTTTTGTTTGGGTCAGTGGGTGAAGTGGGTGTGTGATGTTCCAGACGGTGGACGTACTTTTGTAAATATTGTTTTATTTGAGGATTTCTTTTCACTCCTCTTTACTGATAAAGTTTCCTTTTTTAAGTTGATTCACTCTGCCTGTCTTAACTTGTCAAATGTTTTTTTTTGTGTCGGCTAATGAGCACATTTCAGAAATATGATCATTGAGGGTCATTTTCATTATTCACACCTGATTACAAGGAAAAAAATGGAAATTGTTTCTGCCTCAACGAAACTTCAAAGATCTGTTTGCTTATTAACATTTCACCTTCTCGGAAAAAAAATAAGATAAAAGAATTAGATAATCATTACCAAGTAATATAACAAAACTAAGCATGAGAAAAATGGTCAAACCTTTTCATTAAAAATGTTGTTTTTAAAGCACTTTTTTCTAAGTCTCCTGTACATCTCACCACACTCATCCATATCTCATCCTTTCTCCAGAGGGAAACCTACTATTTCTTGAGCTTGCGGCTCAATGTTGAGTAAAGTAGGGCATGTAGTGAAGATGGTCAAATAAGTAAAGTAAACTCTTGAAAACAACAGAATATGAGACGTATTGTGTCTGTTTTTTAGTCTTTGTGTCTTCATGTGTTATCCTTCTTGTTATTAAAGACACATTACACAAACATTGTGCCAGACAGATTAATTCTAACACCAATCATCTCACACAGATTTCAGTCGGTTACTTTGTATGATTTTAACCATCACTGTCAAACAAATGCAGATGAAACCTTTTCTAGTCACTGAAATCACTCTAACATTCTGTTTCTCACCCTTACATGAGCCATAGTGCTGTTGCTTATTTTACTGTAAAGCCCAGTAAACAAATATGGAAAGGTTACTGTAGAAATAAACACACACACAAAAATAAACATAATTTTAATACAGTGGTCATTTCTGCTTCTTTGCACTCATAGGATAAAAAAACCTTACACAAAGTTAGAGCAATCTGAAAGCAAACTGAAAAGGCTTGGTTTGGCGCAATCGTATGAAACCACAATCTTAGTAAATGTATTTACTTAAAGCAGTTCTGTAAACATACTTGAATACACATAAAACATGAACCCAGCAGGTCAATCAGGTTCTGCTCGATCCACTCTGGAATGCTCTCAAAGTGAATCCGACACTCTGAAGCTGCTGCTTGATCTGCTAAACATCCTGATTCTTTGGAGCCGAGTCCGTCTCTGATCAGAACACCAGAATCATGAAAAACAATAATCCGTTTGTCACATCACCTCTCAGGCTGTTGTACATGTGAAATCACAGAATGGGGGATAGAGGCTGATTCACTGCGTCTCTGAGGAAGTTGCAACAAAGCACAAACTGGACTGTAGGTGAGTGAAGTGGGAGAGTAGCTAGCAAAAAACTCAGGCAGCTTATTTTGTTTGGTTTAAGCAGAAAAGATGCATGATACTAAAATTTCAAACTTGGAACCAACACTAAGAAATATACAGGATTTGAAGTGGCAGTAAACACATTTTTATGTTATTTATTTAAAACAAAGGTTTATTGCAGTGTTTTTTTGACTTTAGTGGAATAAAGATTTATAAAGGAAAATAAGCTAGTGTCCCATTTACTAATCAAAGACAACTCTTTAGTCTAGATTTAAAGAAACTCAATGTTTCGGATGTTTTGCAGTTTTCTGGAAGTTTGTTTCAGATTTGAGGTTTATAGAAGCTGAATGCTGTTTCTCCTTGTTTGGTTCTGGTTCTGGGCATGCAGAGCAGAACCAGGAGACCTGAGAGGTTCTGGAAGGTTGATACAACAACAAAAGTTCTTTAATGTATTGTGGTGCTAAACTGGTAGAATAGACTATTTTATAGTCAATTCTCTGAGCTACAGGGAGCCAGTGGAAGAATGATAGATAGATAGATAGATAGATAGATAGATAGATAGATAGATAGATAGATAGATAGATGTTTACATCTACTCCTGCTAGCTCAGAAAAAGCAGGCTGTATGTTGGGTTAGTGGAGCAGCTTCCCTTTCATCTGTCAGTATGCATTAGAACGGCACCAGAACACTGGCTAGCTAAACAAGTTTGGCTCTCAGTACGCCCCTCTCTCAATATGCAAATTGATCCCTTTGATGTTGAACCGGCAGCACGGGGACGGACAGACCGAGAAAAAGAGAAACACAGGGAGGAGATAGAGTAAGGAAGACGACAAGATGGGTTTGTTTTTAATCAGCAACGTGTTCTAATGAGGACCCGTGTCAGCAAAACAACACAACTGTGCTCCTAACTGACCCAGCAAACTCTCAATTACTTTCCATAAGCTGCACTTTTCTTGCCGTCTTTTTCAGGAGAGGCTGCCACACTTTGTTGTTGTTATCCACAGTACACAGGGACTGTTGAAGGAGAACTGGATCCCCCCCAGTTAACTGCAGAATATGCGCACACCTTAAAACATCCAGTAAGCTTACTTTATAATTTAACTGAAAAAGATTTGAAATGCAACACATCTTCACACTTAGGAGTTTTCTAGTAGACGAAGTGTGTTATATAGAAAAGAAAATCAAATTGAACCTAACGGGTTAACTATGTATGACATTAAATTGCATTTCCATTTTGCAGCTATAAGCGACAACAGATATAAGAGGCAACAGATATAACAGTCAGGCTATCATAATATCATATCTCATAGTACATGCTTGGCAGTTTTATTTTAATTGAAATCTAGACTGGCTAGATTGAAAGTTGTTACTATGGAGGCAACTCCTATAATGTAAGTAATTATATCTTACTGAAGGAATTAATGAAAGACAGAACTCATTTTCCACGTTAGGATATTGCATTGCCCAGTAGACGATATATTTCAGATGATTGTCACCAGCTAATGTAACACGATATTATTTAAAAAGACAAGATGAACTGTGGAGATATCACAGGTCCAGCAGGTCCAACTGATCTGAATTAATCTAAATGCCTGCGTGTCCAAGTCCTATTTAGATCAGCATCGAAGTCCCATTACAGGATCCAGACAGTCGAATTGCTCCATTTCAGGAAATTGAGTTGTCTGCTCATCAGCTTTTAGGGAGATGTCCGGACCATGAAATGACTGAAAGAATCTGTGAAGAAATGAGAAAAGTATTTAAAATGTGAATATTCTCCATTTCAGTTTCCATAAATATCAGTTTGTTCATTAAGTGTGAATGCACAGCACAGATTCTTACTCTGCTAGCGCTGTAGAGCAGAGCTGCTTTAAAAGAGTTAAAGCACTTTATCAACAGTAATAAGAAACATGCAGATAAAATGCTAATGAACAAACTGCAACATAATGTTAAAAAATAATTAATTATTAATAAGCCAAAGAGTAATCACTGAGCACCATGGGAAATGCTCAATCTGAAATCTGCCAAAATAATTTAAAATATTTAAAGTTTTGAATGGATTCTTAGATCCCAGTTTAACATATGATTCTTAATAAACTCTTCATTTTAAAAAAATGCTACTTATTTTACATCCACACCATCTTTTGGAAAAGGCAGCAGTGCCTGTATCATAAACTACTGTACTTTTTAAAATCCTATTTTGGTCAAATGTTAATTAAAATAAACTATTTAGTGCACTTATAAAAACATCATTTTTGTTTAAAACAAAGTCACTGTATCATAGTAATGTGTGTAGGGGTTTCTTACTGATCTGAGTCACTTCAGATTTATTGATGCTGGGTCTTAGTATAGTGTGTTCTCTTTGTAGCTGGAAGTCAGATTTGAATGACTCCTGAAGTCAGAATTCAAACTGGCAAAATCAAATATCACACGGCAGACTTGATTTGAGGAACCAAAATGGCATTCAAGTCATGAGATTTCTATTGTTGTTTTGGCGTCCATTTTTGTGGAACGACTTTTTGTTCCAATTAAAGCAGCTTGTCTTTTCTCCAGTCTATCAAGCTTATTCCAGCTAAGTGTCTGTAGCATAAATTTGAAGTCTTTAAAATTTCCTACTTTAGTCACAACGTTTAAAATTTTCACACCTGGATGAAAACTAGAAATGAATCCAACACTTAATCCTCACTAGCAGCTTACCCAGATGGAACAAGATCTGTTTATTTCTATTTAGTGGAACAGCTGCAACGATTATGCAGATTATACCAGCTGTTAGAATAAGATCTCATATGAAAAATGTCCTGCACACTTTTTTCACTTCAACTGTAGCATATGAAGCTACAAAGACTGTTCATTTACATTACTTTCTAAAAAGGCAGCATCGACCGTCAACACGTACAACAAGGGAGTGTGTGAACTTTCGTCTTGCTTATCTTTTCAGAAATATATATTTTTAGAAGTTTCCAGCTTTTGTTCCATTTTTCAATAAGGCTGTGATCTTCTGCTGCTTGTGATCCTTTGTCGTTGAGTTGTCTGTGAACCCTGAACTTCAGGAGAATTAAAGTACAACGTTAGATGATGTTTTCCTTCAACCTGAAGAAAGCCTGGTGTAAATAATTATTTTGTTTTAGGTGTTAGAACGTCTAAATGTAATTAGTCAGTGCAGATCCTAAATCCAGATGCAACATTTAACCTGGACCCATAAACAGATCTGGGGGCAGATCTGGATTACAGATCTGGGCCAGAAGAAGTTCACAGGTTGTACTATAATACTGCATTTGGCTCAGATGTGGCAATTCTAGACCCAAACTGGGTTTTTCTGGAGGGGTCAGGCAGGCTCACGATCAAGACCAAAGTCCGGAAATGGGTTCATGCTGGTAATTGCTGTTAGGAAAAAAAAAAGTCTAAAAGTTCAAAAAACTATTTCAAGAAGGGAAAGCAACTGAAATTCAGATGGAGATAGTTCAGGGTAAGCATTTGCAAGGGAGGGGGCTGACAAGTTTTTAATTATGGGTAGCGTTAGTGAGGAGCATTAGAACTCTGTATAACTAATGAGGGTATTTTAATGGAACGGGTTAAAGGCGGATCAGGAAAATGGGGGAAAGTGACTAGTAAACACAGAATAAACAGAGATGGAGCTGAACCAGAATACAAAACAATCTAAAGACCACTACAGAAATAAGAGCCTAAAGCAAAGATTTTAATAGAGCAAATTACAAGATGGAACAAAGAAACACAATGGAGTGAAATGAGATGGAAAGACCTTAATGACAATTATAATCAACCTAAAATAATCCAAATACGAGACAAAGCAGTTTTAGTTGAACTGCACATTTTTAGCAACAAGGGAATTCAAAGTGCTTTACATTATTAGAAGGAATATATGCTATGCTGCAGCATAGACTGCTGTGAACGCTAAGGCTAGCGTTCACAGGCCTTAGCCTGTGAACGCTAGCCTTAGCCTTAGCCTTAGCCTTAGCCTTAGCCTTTCCTGTAATGGTAAGTTGTTTCTCCACTATTACCACATTTAGCAGTAAGCACATGAGTTTGATTGACAGCGCTAAAACCCTCCTCCTGGTTCTGATTGGTTGTCTTTGTGTTTCTTCAGATGGCAATAGTAGCACTGGGAGAAGGTGGAGCAGATCGATCTTTTCACAGATTATCTGTCTGATAAAATGACATGAAATAGTGACATACTTAACAAATATGTAAAAAAAACATTTTTTGTGAAAGCTACATTAAGCATTTTAACTACTGCAATGGGGTATGTGATTCGAAAGAAAATAAAGAAATAAAGAAAATCACTTTTAATAAATGAAATACCTACCATATCTTTAAAACTGAATCTGTTCTGCTAACAAATACCTCTCTGGAAAAAGTTACCAGTTTCTTTCATGTTTCATCACATCACATCTGCATTGTTTCCCTGGTCCTGAAAGCAAGACACATAAAAAATGTAGAAACAAAACCACAGAGCTCAAAATACGCACAGTTGTACGCTGTTTAACCCAGGTGGGATGGATGTTTACACTGACAGCTGCCAATTATTGCAATGTGTTGACAGTGCGAGGCTGTCACCTTCACAACACAGTTCACTGGCCATGACATTATCAGTTAGACACATCCTGAACAGAGATGGAAAATAACACACAGACGCTAATGCGAGCTGTTGGGGGAGAACGCCGAAAAAAGGAGATAAGAAACAGAAAAAGGGCAAGAAGAGACATTTCAGCTTGTGTGGGGATCAGAAGACCCAACAAGACCTTTATCGTGACATATGAAATCAGCATCTGTCTCTCAAAAGCAGTTTCAGTTGTCCCTGTTTTTATTGAAGGATGCCAATCAAAACTGTATTGCTCTGGTCCCAAAATAAAAATAGCTTTTCCTACAATTTCAAGGCTACTCACATCAACCAATCTTTTGCTGACAGAGCAGCAGGAAAAAATAACTGTCGTTATTTCAGATTATTAAGGGAGCGCTTTTCTTTATTAACAGGAAAACACAATGTTTAGATTTACTGTTTTACAACTAGGGATTGGTGGAAAAGAAATGTTTTCAAAAGGTTATGACAGCTTTGAGATTGAATGTCTGACAAAAGTGAAAACATGCTTGTTTTGTAGGTTTGTCAAAGAAAATGGAATCTTTGGCCAAAAAAGGATTTTAAAGTAATGGTTTCCTGGTATAAAAAGCCACATATACTGGACATCATGTCCATCTATCATGCTGTCCAGTACAGCCTGACGCAGGTGAGATTAAATACACATGGGATAATCGGGCAATAAGAGAAAGCTGGAAACAATCAAGAGCAAGACATGACAACACCAGGACTAAAATTTACCAAATTAAATTAACCAAAATAAATACACAGAAAATTTCCATCAGAGTTGTAGTTTTTGATTGTTCCAATTTATTTTTTTGGCACTGGAAAGTAAGGAGAAAAAAAATGCTCCTTACTGTAATGATTCTGAAAGATGTCTACAAACTGAGGTCAAATCAACAAACCTCAGTGCCTTGAGTCATTCTGCAGCTCGATTCTGAATGTTAATTTTCCATTCATTGGAATACTATGCCAGTATATGTTTTAATATGCTCTTCAATTAATCATATTTACATTTACCAATTTGAAACCTCTAATCATGTTTGCTGTGTTTTGGGTAAATTGTAGTTGGCGATTTTACAGAACTGTGAGAGATTGGCGACTTGTCCAGAGTGACCCCACCTCTCGTCCGAAATGTTTGCTGGAGATCAGCACCAGCAACCCTCCTGACCCCTCTAGGGATAAGGGCGTAAGAAAATGGATGGATGGATGGATTTTACAGAAGAGCTGTGGGTTCAACGCATTAGAATAACACATTTTTTATCATGCTGTGAGAGTTCTGGTGGAACCAGCTGCACATTGTCCAGACTCCACCCTCCCTCCCCAAAGTGGGATCATTTGAGTAAAGTTCATTTGTATCCTAAGTTGCCATTTTCCAAAATCGATATTGTATAACTGCTTCACATTTACAATGTTTTATTTTGGTAATGAAATGAAATAAGACTTATGTAGCACATTCAAAGGCGCTTTACATGAAATCAGTCATTCCCATTCCCGCTGAATGGTTGCTATAGGAGATACAAGAGTTTCTCAAACACGCATGAAAGAATCAAGACAACTCTCCAGGTATGATTTTGATGAGGGAATGACATTATGACATGTAATGGGAAAACACTGCTGTTGTGTTCAAGTTGTGCTAAAAGGAGTTAGCCTATCAGTGAAGCAATTCAAACCTGAAATACAAAAAATGAAATTAATTTATCAAAACTTGTTAAAAACTTTAATCCAATACCACCACCAATTAATATCAGTACCTTTGTGGTTGGTGAAGTAGAACCATTAGAAATTATTACTATTAGATATCTCTGATTTTTTAATTCAGAAATTGGGATCAGAAATTGGGACCTAAGAAACCTAGATTGTCCCATCTGTAGTTTTATCTGATCATGGGTGGCATTACAAAGGCTTTAACTATCACATCATTATAATTTAGGGACTGATCTTTTTGTGTTTTTGTTACAAAATGATGATGAGACGTCATTTTTGCCCCACATCTCAGATGCCTGTAGACAATCCTCAGTGTCCTTGGCCCAGGTACTAAGCCAAGCTCTGCTTATACTGTGTCTTATGTGCCACTTTTAAGCCACAGTGGATAAAATTACTAAGTTATTAAAATATAAACATGTGGTAGAATTAATGTCACAGCTTAAGTCTCAGCCCTCGAGGTTTAGTATTATGTCAGCTTGACTCAGAGGCGTCTCACATGACAGCAGCTCATCCTTTCTGTCCGAGCCAGTGGTGTGTGACATTCATTCTTATTATTGCCCCTGAATCCTCACCTCAATCCATTGTTCATGATGCACTTCATGCGATGACAGTCGTAATGACCATTTATCCGTCCCAAAGTCGTAGATGTTATGAGTCAGCAAACCACTGAGAATCAAGGTGACACGGGCTACTATAAGAGCATGCTAGCTGCTTTCAAAAGCTGGACAGCCCTACATAGGGTGATAGAGCTGGGCATTAAACTGCACCTGTAGGTGTGTCAGTAACAGTCCTACATGAGTGTCAGCCTCTACCGTCATTGAGAAGCGTACATGGATCCATTATTTTTGTGATCACATAATATCAATGAAATATTAAAGTTTCAAAATGTTCATGGAAAAAAATCATAGAATCTACTTCACAAAGTACAGGTCTACTAAAAATTGCATTGTAGGACCACCGACCATGTAAGGGCTAATAGTCCCACAATGCATTGCAATAACCCGCTTCTTGTTCCTGTAGGAAGAGGAGGAGTTTCAGAAGGAAACTCTACATGTCATAGAAGCTGATATAAAGAGGAGATTGATGTCCCTTCGGTCTCTGTTGTGGACATGCTGCATCGGAGAGAACAACATGCTTTTCTAACCCAGTTTCTTCTGCCTGCCTCTTTCCTGCGGGCAGAGATGGAGACCTTACTTTTTGAAACTTTGAAGTTTTTGATCATCAAGGTTGCAATCGGCTACCAGTGCCAATTTAACCACTTGCTGAAGGAGGAGAGAAGCAGTTGTCCATCGGAAAGGTATTCATGGTAGGTGTGGTACCTGGCAGTAATAATAGCTTGGGATGAAAATGTTTTGTTTTTGTGTAATTTAAAAATTCTGATATTCAGCTTATTCAATACGAAATGTTCTACCAAATTCACTCCACCACTCAGAAAATGCCTAAAATGGGTCGGGTTCATGTAGAAATGGTTCAGAAAATACCCCACATACTTCATCCCATCATCATCACGCCATTGTTTATTAGGAAACACCACAAGAGGCTGGTTGATCAAAATTACCTCAAGAACACAGCAACAACTCATCCAATAAATCACAAAAGACCCAACAGCAACATCCAAAGAACTGCAGGCCTCACTTCTCTAAGTTAAGGTCAGAGGTCAAGTATCTAAGAAAGGAACTAAAACTACTGCTGAGAAAAAAGAACATTAAGGCTCATCATTTTGATGATCCTCAAGACTTTTCTGAAAACATCCAGTGGACTGACAGCCCGGATGCTGGACCCAGTAGCTGAGCCAAGTGATCACATCTGATAGGTGCCAATTGCTCAGGAGTACCTATAAAAGATGAGCAGGTGAGACATTATTATACATTATGCTAAGAATATTTCATAAGTAATGACTTAAGACAAATGGTGGAGCTAATTGACTCCACCATCCAGGCCTAGGTACCAACCACACCACTAATTAAGAAAAAAATTAATTTCTTATTGTTTGTGTTTTTCCCTTTGTGTCCTCAAGTTAAAGGTTTGATTTTACTCAGTGTTTTAGTGAAAATATGCAACTGCATCTCATGTGCCAAAGTGTGCGGGCGTCCAATGTAAGACTTCTCCAAGTAACTGACCAAAAGCATTCATTCCTCAAAGCAATCGTTTCTCTCTCTCTCTCTCTTTTTTTTGCCGTTTATTCTCTGAAATAAAACTGAACATAGTTAAACAAATGAATACTTTTCTCTTTTTTTCAGATTTAGTTCAACCAATGAAACTGCTAATGTATTTGAATAAATATACAACATATCTCATGGTGCCAGGGATCTGGCAGAGGACTTGGTATGGATCTACTTCTGACGGGATGCCCTGTTTAATGATTGCGTGTGTGTGTGGGGGGGGGCATGTGTGTGTGTGTGTGCGTGAGTGGGTGGCAAAAATAAGGGGCCAATGCAAAACGCGGAACAGATAGAAACTTGGCTTTGTTTTTTTCTTGTTTTTTTTGCTCTTCTGTGTGGGACTTTGAAGTCAATGCCATGGTTTTCTATTCGGTCAGAGACATGTGTTCACGCAATACCATCTTGCTCTTTGATATTTACATAGTATTTGACAAATCCTACATATACCTTTTTGAATAGAAAAGAACATGTGAAATATTATTTTCTGACATCAAAGAGGTTTCTCTCATGTGTTCTGTGGCTGAAGAAAGTCTGTAAAACAATAACCTTCATTTTTTGTTTTTTTTGGGGGAAGTTAAGATACAGGGTTTTAAAGAAGCACTTGCACCCTTATGGCTTTATGACTTTTTCTTTTTTTTGTGATTCAGATCAAGCAAATTGTAATGCCAAACAATAATCACCTGAGCAAACACAAAATGAAGGCTACAGGTGATGATTTTGTTTAGGGGGAAAGTCCTATGGGAAAATGTAGTTGCACACTGAAGTCAACTGGATGTGCCAACCTTTGGGACAATAATTGCCATCAAGTGCTAAAACAGGGAATAAGTGATCTCAGTCAAATCTGGACTTTGACTAGGCCACCCTAGTGCCTTCATTTTGTTTTTTTTCTTTGTTTTACTATTCAGGCATAAACATGCTGCTGTGCTTGGGTTATCTGTTTTGCTGAATAACCCAAACATTCTTGGTGCAACAGTTATGAACTGACAATAATTCTTGTAATGTGTTGCTTGTATAACAGCCAGTCTTGCACAGCCAAAGGGTCCCTCACCAATACGCTAAAACAACCATCCCTCTTCCTTTTTGTGTTAAATTTAACTCCTGGAATGCAAACAAATACGTTTGCATTTTCTGGACACAAATGGGAAATGTGAAGTGATACCAGCCCGACTGTAAACACAGTCACAGAAACACAGAAGCTGGGACACGACATCAGATGCAAGCATTTGAGGAATATTGGATATTTGAAAAATGAGCTTAGAAATGCAAATCCCTGTCACAACTAAAAAGCTTTGGTTGTAACTGAAACAGGTTGAACAAAGATTTACTATTCGACTGACACAGAGGCAAACCAAGTAGTTCCATACAGTAGAGCTCTCTGTTTCATGTGTTTGTCTCTATTGTTACATCCTGTAAATGTTGTGTTTCCTGATTATATATATAAAAAAAACATAAATTTTCCTTCTCTGCAGCCATCAGGGCTTCTGACTCATCTGTCTAGTCGTCCCCAGTGCCTCAGTCCCTGTCACTGGCAGACCTCCCTCACTCTCTCCCTTGTCTCGTTCTCCTGTTCTGTCCAGGCTGGTGGTCTAAGCTCCGCCCAGCGACGTGCGTTAAAGCTCGATCAATAGGTCACATCTGGAAGAGGTTTTCCCCTTTTCCCTGCTGTCGTGTCGGTACTGGCAGATTGACTCAAAAAGAAAAAAACATACAAGCCTGGTTGTGGCAAGATTTTTGTTTCTTTAAGGCGGCGTGTCTGTCTTGATCTTTTCCCTCTTCAGTCTTTGTCCCAGTTTCTACTTTCTCCCTTTTCCTCCCTCTTCCTTCCTCAGCTTGTTTCTAAGTGATAAAGCAGAATGAGGAGCTTAGGGGCATTATCCTAAAGCTGTTCTTTGTTTGAGCTTTTGCTTTTTGTTGAAATAACTTTTCAAAGGTAAACAAGACGCAGTAATTGAATGACAGCACTGGAGAAAAAAATCAATCTTAAGCCAAAGAAAATTGAGAGTTAAATCAAACAACTGCCTTGGCAGCCACTGATAGAAAGTCTTACTTTGCTGAAGTAGTTTTGCTGTACTTTACCTTACTTTACCTTATAGTTACATTCACTGAACCTTTTATACTGATGTTTTTTTTTTATCAGATTCATATGAAAGCACAACAAAGAGGAAAATCATGTCAGAAAAAAAAGTGATCAAAACTGTTTGAAACTAAGAAATACTTGAGGATTTTGAAAGTTGTGATGTTTTCACAAAGCTTTGTGAAGGAATTTGTTTAAAAGTCACCTTAGAAGGCTTGAGTGGGAAGCTGTTTGACAGCTTTAACTTGCACCAAATTGGGCTGGTGCTTTCAGCAGACAGAGAGAACGACAAGTTTTTTTTGTTATTTTTTTTCTCACAGTGATTGTGTCTAACTTGTGCAAAGAAAAGGTTGTCCTCATTAAACCGCAGCTGTTCGTATTTGGTAATTCAAACAGACTAAACAGAGGCAGCTCAGCTGTATGTGCTTGCAAACAGCAGAGCTCTGTTGGTGAAGCAGCTGAATGACAGTCATTAGTTAGAGCAGCATGCTCTGTGATGCTAGCACTTCCTCACACACACACACACACTGTTTTGACACGGCAGCTACCCGAGTTGGTGGCTTTAAGTTAGTAGAAACAGAATGCTTTATTATATTATTTCCGTTACAGCAGCTCCATTTAATGTCACAAATGAAAAATAAAATGAACATTTAAAGAAATCACTAATGGATGAAAAGACGATGGTTCAGATGGATAAAATAGAAATACCACTAGAAAATAAATAAAACAAAATGATTAAAAATGGCGAGTCTTCTCTGCCATCACTTGGAGATTGAATGAGAAAATGGCCATTGACAAGAATCAGATGATTTTCAGCTTTATCTGAAAATCTGACCAATCAGAACCTTTAAAATTCAACCTTTTACCCACCAGTTAAAGCTGCATTATGAGATGTACTAAAAATACTGTTTCAGTGCAAGTTGTAGCTAAGTGGATAGCTATTTTTTTTTTTGCATATTTTAAGTAAAGTCAGAAGAAAAGCCGTGTTGTAAGAACCCTTTTTCATGCACTGGACTAAAGTCCCAGCAAGATCTAGAGAAACTCATCTATGGTTTTATCTTTAGTTGCATTGACTACTGCAATGGTGTCTTCACGGGTTTGCCTAAAAAAAGACTTTGAACTGCCTTGTTGCTGAAATGTGCTAAACAAATAAACTGGGTTGACTGACTGGAGGTTCAGTTGGTGGAGCATGGCCACCAGGTTCAGAGGCTGCAGTCCTCAGTGAGGTTGTCCTCGGTTTGATTCCCGTTCTCAGGATGTCTTGCTCTTTTATTCGCTGATAAAGGCAACTAGAAGGACCCAAAAAGTTGTGTTCTGGATTGCATTGCAGACATTTTAAGAGCTTCTTTGATGTGTAGCCACACTTTAAGCTCTTCACTTGCTGTCACGCTCTTCCCTTCCCGTTTCTCTGACCATTGTATCCCACTACTGTATGGTCATTCTTCCCATCATGTCTGCCTGCAAGTTTTGCATTCATCTCCTTATTAAGCCATCTTGTTATACCATTTTATGCTACATGAAAACACCATAATGACAGTTTATTCTTTTTTGCTTTCAATCCCTGACTGTTATCCTGGATTTAAAAGTGTTGGCAGCCTTTTGTAAATCTGAAAGCTTTATGATCTAAATTCTTCAGGGATGCACAAACAAATAAATGTGATTGTTACTAACAAGACGAAGCTCCTCCCACTGCCTCAGTTTCTTAGAAAACATTTTGTTTGTCAAGATGTCTGATCTGATTCAAAAGGCAAACTCGCTCTGATGTTTTTTTGCTTTAACAGCAATGATCAAAGCAAAACAATCTTAAAAGTTACAGGCCAATCTCTAACCCTGCATTCATCAGTAAGAACACTGATGTTAATGTGACCAGCAGGTGGAGATCTTTTCAAAAGTGACAAGATGCACCCAAACACAGACTCATCAGTGCACAATATTTTATTAAACAATTCTTCTTTTTAAAAACGAGGCTTCAGGCCTACTACTCGGTCCCTGGAACATAAGGAAAAAGGACAGGCAAGATCGATTATTCCAAAAGAAATAAAACAAAACATGCAATGCAAAAGAAATTAGTAAATCAAAACAAACAAAAAAAGAACACATTAATAACTTCAATCACAAAACTAAACTAAAAGAAAAACAATGGAACAAATCGTTGTCATCCACTTCCAAATACCCTTCTATGGGGCCAGAGGAGTAACGCCCCGCCCACACAGCCGGCCCAAACCGCAGCAGGTTTAGTTGAGAGCGGCCAAAACAAACAACGGCAAGACAAGACAGCAAGGCGTCCAAAGCGCTGCAGCTCCAAACACAATCAGTTGCCTGAAACAGAAAACCCATTAACGGTGGATCCAGATAAAATAAATCAAAAGCTAAATAGCAGGTAGCTTACCCAGGGGTGGAAACACAGCATAACCCGGGAGGAAGCGGGTCAGCAGGTGAGGACCAGACGGAAGCCGCACGTCACAGCAACCCCCAGCTGCAGTCTGTGTTACGTCAATCCGCGTTTCCCCATCAGATACGGTTTCCCCTGCGTCTTCTTGCCGCTCCACCACGCCCACGCGGGAAAATACGCGCGTGCTCGTCCTGAGCACTGAGAAAGCACACGCTTAGGGAACTACGGACACCGTGAAAGCTCAAACAATATGTTTCGGCAAAGTTGTCACTTTCTTCACGTTTTAGCGGGAAACTAATAATAATAACAATAACAACAACAACAATAATAATAGTAATAATAAATAATAGTGATATAAATACATATGTCACATATATATTATAAATGTATATATATGTTTAGTTATATATACATATATATATTAATGAAATAAAAACAGGGCAATGTATTTTAATGCTCGATATTACCAATCAGATACCGTTCCCCTTGTTTTACAGTGGGGGAACGGTATCTGATGGGCGAAATATGGCCATCAGTGGGTTCCCCCACTGTAAAACAAGGGGAACGGTATCTGATGGGTAAAAATCAGCATTAAAATGCATTGCCCTCTTATATATATATATAAATTAAATATATATACATTTATAATAATATATATTTGACATATATGTATTTATCATTACTATTATTTTATTATTGTTATTAGTATTATTACTATTTGTTTACCGCTAAAACGTGAAGAAAGTGACAACTTTGCCGAAACATGTTTGAGCTTTCACGGTGTCCGTAGTTCCCTACGCGCGTGCTTTCTTAGTGCTCATCACGAGCACGCGCGTATTTTGCCGCGTGGGTGTGGCGGAGTGGCAAGAAGACGCAGGGGGAACCGTATCTGACGGGGAAACGCGGATTGACGTAACACCGGCAACGCCATCAGAGCAACACTGCAGAAACGCGCGACAGGTGTAGCACCCAAAAACCAACCATGATCTCAGCCACGGATAGCAAAACTGCCACTTACGATCGCAGACGAGTCGACCAAACCCACAAGCCGACATGTAGCCGCCGAGCGTAGCAACAGTGGGAGAGACAAAGACGCACGCACCCTGCAGCGGACCGCCCAACTATAAAGGCATTCACCCCGCCCACCAATCAACGGTGCCCGGTGCACAGAGTGGGGGAGGGTGGAACACCATCCCACCACATTAACTTAAATCCTTAAATTAGTGACTTGAGTAATTTACATAAATACCATGTATCTCCAGTCCACAGTATAAATGGAGAGTAAACAGCCCAGGGGAGCTAAAGGGTTAAGGGTAATTAGATGCAGGGGGATAAAAGTTCAGCATAGCAGAGTGGAAGCACATCAGAAGACACATCCCACTGTTAAACAGAGGACTGAAAATAAGAGCCATGTCTGAGGGACTGAGCAGAAAATGTAGAGAAAGTACCATCAACTATTTCTCGGTGGCTAAGGTGAATTAGCCGTCAGTATGTTCAGTTTTGATGAGGCAGATATGGTTTGAGGGAAAAAAAAAGAATGCTCAAAAGTCTAAAATCCTTCAGAGTAAGAAGGAATCCGGCAGGAGGACATCCACACTTTGGACATTTTCCTCACTGGGCTGCGATATTTCAGTCGGTAAAAAGGCGAGACACAATGAGACTACACTTGTTTCCCCAACAATTCCTAACTGACTTTAAAAAGATCAATACCGGTTTCATCTGTGTGCACCCAATTAACAGGTCCGGGTTGTGGTGTGCTGGCTCCTGGATTCGTTGTGACAAATCCCTGTGGCCCAGCACATTAATGGACTGGTGCACAGTTACAAAAATCCATAAGAGTTTTCCCAGATCTATATCTCTTTACCAACCCCTTCTGTGTGCTTGAAAATCAAGGTTCACATGAGAAACTACTGCATGCATGTGTAGGAACAGTCCTCAGAGCCTCAGTCATGCTCCATCAGCCAGGCTGAAATACAGGGAGGATTTTGATTTTCTTTTTTATAAACCCCTTAGCCTAGGACGTTACAAGACAACCTTAAGTCCTGAATGTACAGTACTGCTCATAGCACCCTAACCAGTTTTATCCTCGGTGTAATAATATACTTACAGGTCTATGGCATCTCAGATATAGAAGTTTGTGAAAATCTGTGCTACAGATGCAGTGAAGTGGTGAATCAGTGCACAAACAGTTTTAAATGTTTTCTTTTCCACCCAGCAGGTCAGAAGAAAAATAAAACTACTCATGAATCTGTGTCTCATATTTGGGTCGGTTTCCCCTGACGACGGGCCGAGAACGTCTGATACCTTTATCACCTCAGTAACTTTAGCAAAAGGCTTGTCCAGTAATGAAACCTGGGAGATGCAGTTCAATCAGTCTGCTTTAGCAAGAATGGAGGCCTAACAACTGCATGCAGCAATTTTTATCTTCAGCGCACTTTTGAAGAAATGCTTTATTTATTTACGCTTAAGCTCTGTAAAGGCTCGAGATTAAATTTAATGAAGAGACATCAATAAACTCTCCTCCTCACTCGCTTGAGTAATAAGAATCTAGGTTGGGTTCCTGAGGACCAAATTCCTCTTGTTCACACATTCTCACCTTTACGTGCTAAAAAGAATACACTCCTGCTACCTCCAGCCATGTGATGAGGATTAGCGAGTGAGAGGATGAGGCGTGGGAACCTCTTCCTTTTCCAGTGTTTTCATGCTAAATCAGGCCTCCTGAGGGAAGTGACATTGTTCTACTTCAAAGAATATGTGCATTTGAATTATTTTAAGGATTTGCAACAGGGGTTTTCCCCTAAAAGCCTCTTCAAACATGAGGTGCATGTGTTTCATAACACTGGTATTCAAATCAATGAACGAAATGCGAATTTAACCAACTTATTTTTAACTTTGCAGGAAATAAAATCTGATGATTTTCTTCTCCATTATCTTTAACAAGAAATCTCCCAGTATGGGGGCTTACCTATTAAATTAAATAAAAAAAATAAAATATATGCATCTGCATTCATCCAGAATTATAACAGTGTCGCATTTAGTTAGCGTATTATACACCAATTAAATGCAGTTGTCATCCAGTTGGATTTGAAAAATGTATAAATTTCAGTATATCAATTAAAAAAAGATGAATTCATAGATTACACAGTTGGGTTAAATCTATGCATTTATGTCCGTTATTCTTAATCAGTGGTGCCTGTTTTGCATGGGTTATACCTCACAAACTGAGGGAACCAAGTGACAGAGGGGAGACAAATCCTCCCCAAAAATACCTTGTGAAATAACATATTTAAAATTAAAATGTATAACCCACATTAATATACTGAAGCAATACAAAAAAGGAACCTCCTGCACGCTCCTTTCTCCGGTCCCCTGCTGTGGCTCCAGTGGTTCGTTCGATTATGCCTCAATCTCAGGTTTGGCAGACACCTGGGTTTAGACATAACCTTGAAATGGCATCAAGACTTGTGGAGGAAGGAGAGAACAGAGACAGAGGGATGATGTTCACGTGTCGCTTGCTCTCCCCCTCCTGCCCACCTCTCCTCCTGTTGGAGCGCTGCGCTCAGAGCAGCCAGGCAGAGGCTCAGCAGAGGCTCAGAGGGACAAAAAATAAATGAACATAGCAGAGCCACATTTTACCTGTAGGTGGTTATTTGTTAGTGAAGCAGCACTAAACTTCTTTGAATCAAAACTAATAAATTCAAAAGCAATAAAGACATCAGGGAAATTCCTTGTATGTCCTGCTTCAGTGATCATTGACATTAAACAGCAGTGTTCAAGTCTTTGCATCTAAAGTGACATATGCTTAAACAATGGTCCGATTATGACAATAAAAAAATTGCTATGAAGAAATATGGTTTTCAGAATAAAATAAAACTTACCATAAAAGCAGATGGTTATGTTATTATTATTAAGGGGCTTGAAATGAAGTCAGAGCTATAAAAAACTATTTGAAAGGAAAATTATTGTCTAGAGCTTTCCAAGAGAGAGTCAGGCCTGAGAGGTTCTGGAAGGTTGATACAACAACAGCAGATCTTTAATATATTGCAGTGCTAAACCAATAAGTGATTTATAAACTAACAGTATTTTAAAGTCTATTCTCTCAGTGGAAGGACTTTAGTACTGAGTGATGAGCTCTATCGTCCTGGTTTTAGTCAGAACTCCAGCAGCAGTGATCTGGATCAGCTGCAGCTGGAGGACTTTTTGTTTTAAGCAGACCTAAAAATCAAGGTGTAATAAACCTACATGAACTGAGATTTCTCTTAGGATCTTTTTGATATATATACAGCACTTTCATACCAACTGAAGTTGACATATAGTTATTTGACCATGCTGTCAAAAGGCCCTATGTGCCTGCAGCTGACTAAACACATCTTCACTCCTCCCTCCCCTTTAAAAAGATCAACATGTCTATAAAGTCAGGTTACAAGTAATTCCAAGGAAATGAACACCAAGTACCTTTGAGTTAAAGGTTGCAAGACAGATAGCAGAAGTCCTGTTGAACTCAAATAAGGTGTTTTTGGTAAAGACATGGCAACAGTTGAGTTTATCAAATGTTTCATGTTTGCACTAATCCTAATGAATGCTCTGCAGACTGACAGAGAGAACACTTAAACAAAATGGCTGAACAAGAACAAATTGTCATTCATTTTTAGGTGAGGAGGAAAAAGCCAAGCAACAGAGGAATGGACGCGCTAAAGCAACCAGACTGAAAACGTTAGCTCATTTGATTGACACACACACCTATATATATATATATATATATATATATATATATATATATATATATATATATATATATATTCCCAGTTTCTTTAGCCATGAAAAGTCCATATGGGCTAATAATGGCCTCTCATAAAAAATGACAGCAGTCAAAAATGAGTGTGCACATTGACACAGCTTGAAGAAAATTGTGGGTCAGACAGCTGAGGATTAATTTATAATGCAATGTGACAGAATAAAAGAGCTGCCTCCTGGGTAAAGACTTGAAACAGTTCAGGAGTCAGAGTATTGCAAAGCTGCTGGCTCACGTGTTCAACGGACGAGTGTTAAAATGATGGTGACAAGTGACTTTGATGACCTGGGTCTGGCTTTGTGAGCTATTTGAAGCCATTACCTTCACTACAGTTACCAGAGCAATCCAGGTTTCTGAAAATTAGGGGAAAAAACATTTGGAGTGTTAAAATTAGATCTTTGTTTTTACACTCCATCAAGTTTGACATTATGTTCCCTAAAGGCTGTCTATTCAAAAACAATCCACGGTCTGGATATGCTTCATGCGTAGCATTGTTTTGCAGAACAATTTGAAGTAAAAGTTCTGATATTAAGGTGATTCAGTATAAAACTCTACAAGATCTGGTTTGGTTTAAAGCTACAAAAGATGAAGGTTTTGAATCTGATTTGATATGGAGAGTGGAAAATCCCTCTGAACTGACTTGTGTTTGAGCAGCAATTTGCTCGACCCACTTATGACACGACCTTCACCTTAATAGGAGCAACAGAATCAATGATGTCTGACATTTTAGGCATCATTGTAATAAGTCAAAATTCTAAGATTATTCAGAGTCTGAAAGAAAAGTCAGATGTTTTTTTTTCTTCCTTAATATGTATTTATAGAGAAAAATACATATTACATATTATTTATCAAACTTAACAGTAAGAGAACATGAGATTTAACTGAGAAACTCGACACAAGGAATTAACTGAAAAGGCAAGACCCTATGGACAATAATAACAAATAGATGATCAGAAAACCAACACACAAAAAACTAAACTCATGCATCAATGGATCATATCAATGCAAATAATTAAAAAAAACTTTACAAATAAGAAAAAGGCAGTTCAAAGTATTATCTAAGGGAAACTAGTCAGTGGGGATTGACTTCCTGATGGTGTGTGTGAGGCTGGTGTTGAGAAAAATTATTATTTTGAGTGTTTAACACAGTTTAAACCTTTTTAGAACGAATTTCTTAAGTTTGAACAGGTTTGTGTTAGTGATTTAAAACCCGAAGAACTATAGGATCTGCAGGAGAGCTTCAGCTCAGACCCCTGGGGTCTTATCATTAAAGACAGGAGGTCATAAATTAACATATGCAGGAAGGTGGAGGACATTATCACTTGAATTACTCTGAGAAAGGGAACTTTGGTCGGTTCACGTAACCAGGATGAGAAGTCTTCCAGAACTAACATCTGACATGGTGCAAAAACTGAATATAACATAAAATGTTTTAAATCACTAACATTTAATTTGTAAGACATTTTTCTTAGTTATTAATAACATGTTTTGACTAAAAATTCTATTATCTAGTTTTAGAATTAATTTAGTTAATGATGAATGTATTTGAAATTGTATTATTTCTGACTATATTAGAATCACATGAAAATGTTTTGTTTAGTATTAGAAAATATTTAGGTTTATGGTGAATGAATGTCTTAATTCTTATTTGTTTCTAATTCCTAATTAGAAACAGGAATTGTACTTCATTATTTTCTGTTTATTATCTATTGCTTTTGGTTTGATATCAGGACTAAACTTTGGAGATGCTGAGTGCAGAAGAACAAAGTGGGTTTTTGGAGAACTTTTCATTGAATTAAAATACAGTATTAAAGGTTTGTTCCTGGCAGAGCAGAAGAGAAACCAGAATTTCACAGCTACCTGTGAGGTTCCTGCATCTGTTTCTCTTTGCCCAGATGGCTGTAGAGCCACAGGAGGCCGGATAGTGTTAAGAAAATAAATTTAAAATAAGTTAGTTTTAGAATTTATCATGACTTGATTGAAATACCATAATTATAGTTTTAAAATTTATAACATATTCTGACCTATTGATATATTTTACTGTAGTTAAAGCAGATTGTTTGCCAAGATCTTCTGATCTGCTCTTTGTCTGTTGGGAAACAATCAGTAGGAAGTTCTAGCTTTTCACACTGATCTGTGAAAAGCCATAAACCACCATGAATTCGGAGAGTCTGCTTCTACCTTATTTAACAAAAGGTGTTTGATCTTGCGACCAAACTGCGGGACTTTTTCTAAAATTTAAAAGGGCCAGAGATGCCTTCCAATTGGTCAAGTAGAGATACGCCTTATTTGAATACATTAAAGAGGTAAACACACCTACAGGTATAAAAGTTTGTGCACAAGGGAAACAATTCAGAAAAAAGCTGATTTATTTTACTTCTGCACCAGCTCTTTCTCCAAGGACGTCCTTGATATTTCTTTGTCTTCTTGTCTCAGGTAACACTGTTTGTATCTGTCTTTCTTTAGTTTCCTGTACTATCTTATATTTTCTTCTGATTGGATTAAATCCTGTAATTCTGTGACGTCAACACGCATTGTTGTGTTTTTGTCCCCGCACGTGGCCACGCGAGAAAACCCGGGATCAAAAGGAAGTATCAGAGCCAGAGTTTTGCTAAATTTACCAGTAATATAAAAATTCTTCCTTAACACTGGTTGGTCTGTTGCAGAGCCGGTCGGGCCGACTGATGGGAGCAGCAGAGGCAGAACAAGAACCTGGCCCAGCGTGAATGTCCATCTGCCACGACCCACTGGGGGTTTGAGGAGACCGAGCATTCAAACAAAAAACACAGCTGCACTGATCTGAGAGCACTTTTTAAGTTAAAAACAACAACAACAAGAAAAGGATATACAGGTCCTTCTCAAAAAGACATTATTTTCATTATTTTCCATAATGTAATGATAAAAATTTAACTGTCATATATTTTAGATTCATTGCACACCAACTGAAATATTTCAGGTCTTTTGTTGTTTTAATGCTGATGATTTTGGCATTCAGCTCATGAAAACCCAAAATCCCTGTCTCAAAAAATTAGCATATCATGAAAAGGTTATGCTGCCTCTCCTTGGGCTGCCACCTTATCGTGGTGGAGGGGTTTGAGTGTCCCAATGATCCTAGGAGCTATGCTGTCTGGGGCTTTATGCCCCTGGTAGGGTCACCCAAGGCAGACAGGTCCTAGGTGAGGAACCAGACAAAGTGCAGCCCGAAGACCCCTATGATGAATACGAACTTTGGACTGCGTTTTCCCTCGCCCGGACGCGGGTCACCGGGGCCCCACTCTGGAGCCAGGCCTGGAGGTGGGGCACGATGGCGAGCGCCTGGTGGCCGGGCTTTTACCCACGGAGCCCGGCCGGGCTCAGCCCGAAGAGGAGACGTGGGTCCCCCTTCCGATGGGCTCACCACCTGTCCGAGGGGCCAAAGGGGTCGGGTGCATTGTGCTATGGGCGGCGGCCAAGGGAGGGGACCCTGGCGGTCTGATCCTCGGCTGCAGAAGCTGGCTCTCGGGACGTGGAACGTCACCTCTCTGGTGGGGAAGGAGCCGGAGCTAGTGTGCGAGGCTGAGAGGTTCCGGCTAGAAATAGTCGGCCTCACCTCGACGCATGGCTCTGGTTCTGGAACCAGTCTCCTTGAGAGGGGCTGGACGTACTTCCACTCTGGAGTTGCCCACGGTGAGAGGCGCCGGGCTGGAGTGGGCATACTTGTTGCCCCCCATTTGGGCGCCTGTACGTTGGGGTTCACCCCGGTGAACGAGAGGGTGGCCTCCCTCCGCCTACGGGTGGGGTATGGGTTCTGACTGTTGTTTGTGCTTACGGGCCGAACGGCAGTTCAGATTACCCACCCTTCTTGGAGTCCTTAGAGGGGGTACTGGAGAGTGCCCCTCCTGGGGACTCCCTTGTTCTACTGGGAGACTTCAACGCTCACGTGGGCAATGACAGTGAGACCTGGAGAGGCGTGGTTGGGAGGAACGGCCCCCCCGATCTGAACCCAAGCGGTGTTCTGTTGTTGGACTTCTGTGCTCGTCACGGATTGTCCATCACGAACACCATGTTCAGGCATAAGGGCGTCCATATGTGCACTTGGCACCAGGATGCCCTAGGCCGCAGTTCGATGATTGACTTTGTCATCGTCTCATCGGATTTGCGGCCGTATGTCTTGGACACTCGGGTGAAGAGAGGTGCGGAGCTGTCCACTGACCACTACCTGGTGACGAGTTGGCTCCGGTGGTGGGGGAGGAAGCCGGTCAGACCTGGCAGGCCCAAACGTGTAGTGTGGGTCTGCTGGGAACGTCTGGCGGAGTCCCCTGTGAGACGGAGCTTCAACTCTCATCTCCGGCAGAACTTCGAACACGTTCCGGGGGAGGTGGGGGACATTGAGTCTGAGTGGACCATGTTCCGTACCTCCATTGCCGAGGCGGCCTATCGGAGCTGCGGCCGCAAGGTCGTTGGTGCCTGTCGCGGCGGCAACCCTCGAACCCGTTGGTGGACACCTTCGGTGAGGGATGCTGTCAAGCTGAAGAAGGAGTCCTACCGGGCCTTTTTGGCCTGTGGGACTCCAGAAGCAGCTGATAGGTACCGGCGGGCGAAACGGCATGCGGCTCGGGTTGTCGCTGAGGCAAAAACTCGGGCGTGGGAGGAGTTTGGAGAGGCCATGGAGACAGACTTCCGTACGGCTTCGAGGCGATTCTGGTCCACCATCCGGCGTCTCAGGAGGGGGAAGCAGTGCAGCACCAACACTGTTTATAGTGGGGATGGTGCGCTGCTGACCTCAACTCGGGACGTTGTGGGCCGGTGGGCGGAATACTTCGAAGACCTCCTCAATCCCACCAACATGCCTTCTGTTGAGGAAGCTGAGCATGGGGACTCTGGGCTGGGCTCTCCAATCTCTGGGGACGAGGTCGCCGAGGTGGTCAAAAAGCTCCTCGGTGGCAGGGCCCCGGGGGTGGATGAGATCCGCCCGGAGTTCCTTAAGGCTCTGGATGTTGCGGGGTTGTGTTGGCTAACGCGACTCTGCAATATCGCATGGACATCGGGGGCAGTTCCCCTGGACTGGCAGACTGGGGTGGTGGTCCCCCTGTTTAAAAAGGGGGACCGGAGGGTGTGCTCCAATTACAGGGGGATCACACTCTTAAGCCTCCCTGGTAAGGTCTATTCAGGGGTCCTGGAGAGGAGGGTCCGTCGGATAGTCGAACCTCGGATTCAGGAAGAGCAGTGTGGTTTTCGTCCTGGTCGTGGAACACTGGACCAGCTCTACACCCTCAGCGGGGTCCTGGAGGGTGCATGGGAGTTCGCCCAACCAGTCTACATGTGTTTTGTGGACTTGGAGAAGGCGTTTGACCGTGTCCCTCGGGGGGCCCTGTGGGGGGTACTCCGGGAGTATGGGGTACCGGGCCCTTTGATACGGGCTGTCAGGTCCCTGTATGACCGGTGTCAGAGTCTGGTCCGCATTGCCGGCAGTAAGTCGGCCTCGTTTCCGGTGAGAGTTGGACTCCGCCAAGGCTGCCCTTTGTCACCGATTCTGTTCATTACTTTTATGGACAGAATTTCTAGGCGCAGCCGAGGTGTTGAGGGGATCCGTTTTGGTGGCCTTAGGATCGCATCTCTGCTTTTTGCGGATGATGTGGTCCTGTTGGCTTCATCGGAACGTGATCTGCAGCTCTCACTGGAGCGGTTCGCAGCCGAGTGTGAAGCGGCCGGGATGAGGCTCAGTGCCTCCAAATCCGAGGCCATGGTCTTGAGCCGGAAAAGGGTAGAGTGCCTTCTCCGGGTCAGGGGGGTCGTCCTGCCTAAAGTGGAGGAGTTTAAGTATCTGGGGATCTTGTTCACGAATGAGGGAAGAAGGGAACGGGAGATCGACAGGCGGATTGGGGCAGCGTCTACTGTGAAGCGGGCGCTGTACCGGTCCGTTGTGGTGAAGAGAGAGCTGAGCCAAAAAGCGAAGCTCTCGATTTACCGGTCGATCTACGTTCCCACCCTCATCTATGGTCATGAGCTTTGGGTCATGACCGAAAGAACGAGATCACGGGTACAAGCGGCCGAAATGAGTTTCCTCCGCAGGGTGGCTGGGCTCTCCCTTAGAGATAGGGTGAGAAGCTCGGTCATCCGGGAGGGACTCAGAGTAGAGAGTGCTCCTCCACGTTGAGAGGAGCCAGTTGAGGTGGCTCGGGCATCTGGTAAGGATGCCTCCTGGACGCCTCCCTGGTGAGGTGTTCCGGGCACGTCCCACCGGGAGGAGGCCTCGGGGAAGACCCAGGACACGCTGGAGGGATTACGTCTCTCGGCTGGCCTGGGAACGCCTTGGGATTCCCCCGGAGGAGCTGGAAGAAGTGGCTGGGGAGAGGGAAGTCTGGGCCTCCCTTCTGAAGCTGCTGCCCCCGCGACCCGACCCCGGATAAGCGGAAGAAAATGGATGGATGGATGGATGGATGGATGGATGGATGGATGGATGGATGGATGGATGAAAAGGTTCTCTGAACGAGCAGTTAACCTGATCATCTGAATCAACAAAGTAACTCTAAACACCTGCAAAAGATTCCTGAGGCTTTTAAAAACTCCCAGCCTGGTTCATTACTCAAAACCGCAATCATGGGTCAGACTTCTGACCTGTCTGCTGTCCAGAAGGCCATCACTAACACCCTCAAGCAAGAGGGTGAGACACAGAAAGACATTTCTGAACCAATAGGCTGTTAGCAGAGTGTTGTATCAAGGCACCTCAGTGGGAAGGAAAAAGTGTGGCAGAAAACGCTGCACAACAAGAAGAGGTGACCGGACCCTGAGGAAGATGGTGGAGAAGGACCGATTCTAGACCTTGGGGGAAGCAGTGGACTGAGTCTGGAGTAGTAACATCCAGAGCCACCGTGCACAGGTGTGTGCAGGAAATGGGCTACAGGTGCTGCATTCCCCAGGTCAAGACACTTTCGAACCAGTAACAGTGGCAGAAGCGTCTGACCTGAGCTACAGAGAAGCAGCACTGGACTGTTACTCAGTGGTCCAAAGTACTTTTTTTGGATGAAAGCAAATTTTGCATGTCATTCGGAAATCAAGGTGCCAGAGTCTGGAGGAAGACTGGAGAGAAGGAAATGCCAAAAGGCCAGAAGTCCAGTGTCAAGTACCCACAGTCAGTGATGGTCTGAGGAGCCATGTCAGCTGCTGGTGTTGGTCCACTGTGTTTCATCAAGGACAGGGTCAATGCAGAAGCTATCAGGAGGTTTTGGAGCACTTCATGCTTCCATCTGGTAAAAAGCTTTATGGAGATGAAGATTTAATTTTTCAGCACAACCTGGCACCTGCTCACAGTGCCAAAACCACTGGTATTACTGACCATGGTGTTACTGTGCTCAATCGGCCTGCCAACTCTCCTGACCTGAACCCCATAGAGAATCTGTGGGATATTGTGAAGAGAAAGTTGAGAGACGCAAGACTCAAAACTCTGGATGAGCTTAAGGCCATCGAAGCATCCTGGACCTTCATAACACCTCAGCAGAGCCACAGGCTGATGGCCTCCATGCCATGTTGCATTGAAGGCTGCAAAAGGATTCCTGACCAAGTATTGAGTGCATAACTGAACATAATTATTTGAAGGTTGACTTTTTTGGTATTAAAACACATTTCTTTTATTGTCAGATGAAATATGCTAATTTTTTGAGACAGGGATTTTGGGTTTTCATGAGCTGTATGCCAAAATCATCAGTATTAAAACAATAAAAGACCTGAAATATTTCAGTTGGTGTGCAATGAATCTAAAATATATGACAGTTTAATTTTTATCATTACATTATGGAAAATAATAAACTTTATCACAATATGCTAATTTTTTGAGAAGAGCCTGTAACTATCTTCAGGCTAAAGTTGCTCCACATCCAAAGCTTGTAATCAGTGAAAATACAAGTTTACTTCAAAGTTTTAATTGATTAAAAAGTTTCTAAAACAACAACATGAACTAATAATAATCATATTTTGATGACTGAATGTCATCTGTGTGTAACAAGATGTTGGTTTGGTTCATGTAAGAGTCACAGACATGTGAAAGGACCACGATTAAATCAGCTAGATGTGTGAAAAAAAACCCATGTAATTCTGAATCCTACACAAAGGTTTAAAAAGTTAGCATTTAAAAAACACAAAATAAATAGTGGTCATACTGTTCTCAGGGTTAAGATTCCCTTAAAAAAGATAAATAGTTATCTTTCTGCTAATGAACCATCAAGTCATTCCAATGTGTTGAACAATTAAAAGAACTAAAACAAGCAGCATGCCCTTTGGGACTGACTTTAGACGCCGGTTCCTGAAGTCATAAAAACAAATCATTTCTTAGGTGTTGCTGATGAAATATTCATAGATCTCATAGTTCAATGAATTTAGCTTTTCCATCTGTCATTCTTATCAGTAGAAAGCCCATTCTGCGCTCCATCACTGATTTTCTGTTTCTCCTAAATGAATAGCAAGTTCTGAGCTCTCTGCACAGTGCAAAACTTCCTGGTGTTTTTTATTTGTATTTTTTTGCCAGATAAGTCGAGACTTATTCAGATGAGATGGAGCTCATTTAAAGGAAGTTCAGTTCGATAAAGGTCTAAATGTGGATGATGCAAATCAGGAAATGCAAAGTTGTATTTTTTTTCTGAAACTATTTGCTTAAAGAATAACTTAATTACAACCATGAGACATTAACATGCTGGCTCTGACTGTTGGTCAATTATCTCCTTATTTGTTATTGATATATCAGTATCATAAAATCTAACATTCTAATGTCATTATCAAGAAAACACAAATTTCCCAAGTATTATCTTAAGACAATATTTTTTGTAAAAAGCTGCTCACCTTCACATCATCATAATCATAATGTGCTGCATGCAAGGAACGTTTCAGAGTCGATAGCAATACCAGATACATATGAATTAAAGTTATGTGTTTAAAATTATTTACATTTTCATGAACTTAATTAGAAAAGAATAGAAATATAATTTATTGTCTCACAGTCACATTGATACGGAAGAGGATTAGGGCCACTGGAAAAAAAAACAGTTCTGACTTTAATCTCAGAATTCTGAGTTCAGAATTTTGAGATTAAAGTCAGAATTCTGACTTTAAACTCAGAATTCTGACTTCTGAGATTAAAGTCAGAATTCTGAGTTTAAAGTCAGAATTCTGAGAAAAAAGTCAGAATTCTGACTTTAATCTCAGAATTCTGACTTTTTTCTCAGAATTCTGAGTTTAAAGTCATAATTCTGAGTTTAAAGTCAGAATTCTGACTTTTTTTCTCAGAATTCTGACTTTAAACTCAGAATTCTGACTTTAAACTCAGAATTCTGACTTTTTTCTCAGAATTCTGAGATTAAAGTCAGAATTCTGACTTTTTTCTCAGAATTCTGACTTTAAACTCAGAATTCTGACTTTGACTTTTTTCTCAGAATTCTGAGATTAAAGTCAGAATTCTGACTTTTTTCTCAGAATTCTGACTTTAAACTCAGAATTCTGACTTTTTTCTTCTGACTTTTTTCTCAGAATTCTGAGATTAAAGTCAGAATTCTGACTTTTTTCTCAGAATTCTGACTTTAAAGTCAAAACTGTTTTGTTTTTTTTTTTCCCAGTGGCCCTAATCCTCTTCCGTACATTGAGGTGTGTAAGGTCACACAAAACTAAAAATGTATTAAAGATGTATAAAAAACAAAAGTAAGGGTAATATACTATACATCGAGGACAACGATATAACATAATACTACAGAAGTAGTGAACTTTGACCCAGGGAATGTGCAACTGAGTGAGATCTAAAAAAATAAAAAAATAATTAAATAAAAAAAAAATGCTCCTTGCCAAGCTGTTATTAGTAACCCTGAAATCATCAGGAGCAAAAGTTTCCTGTTGCTGCTTTACTCAGTGGAAAGTTATAGCAACATGAATTCAAGTTAATCCAAGAAAAAAAGCGATATGATTTATTTAGTTTGTCCTAATTTGCTTCCAGTAGAAATGATGAAAAACATTTATCCTGGAGGATAAATTGCCTTGGTGAGACATTGCCTCAGCGTGTATTGTTCAGTTAGAATCCAGATCTACACTCTGACAGTATACGATTTGCTGCAGGGCATCACAATTAACTCCTTTTAGAACCAAACATGACTGAAATATCAAAGGACTGGAAAAGAGGGAAAAGTAAAAAAAAAAAGAAAATTGTTTTCCAGGCAGTAGAATTAATAAAGTATTTTGGAAATAACTATTGTTATTCCAAAGTTATTCATTGAGTAAAGCAACATAGCTGCAAAATACAATTTATAAATTACAAAAAGATTATAAACACTTTCAGCCTACTACAGTATTCATAACTGTACACAAGAAAAGGTATCCAACCAGATTTCAAGAGGGTGATCAGGTCTCGGTTGTAATTGGTCAAGTAGATAAAGCCGTCTCTGTGTGTTGGGATCAAGTGTCAACCCATTGGTTACATATCAGATGTGAATAAATCCCAGGATTTTTATGTCCGTGCATCAACGATTTTATTGTCGTACATTTTAGAAGTGAAATATGAGAAAACCAAACCGCATTAACATCTATTGATAGTGTGAAATGCAAGCTCAGCATCAAACGGATGTTTCAGCACTTTGTCAAATGGTAGAGGGAGTCGTCAGCTGATAGAAAAAGGTGGCGGCTAAGAATATGAGGATACTATAATGCCAGAATGACACTTCCTCATCACTCTGATGGCTGTTTTTCCATAGAGCTCAACTCAGTCGTGCAGCGTCACAGAAGTGCCTGCATCGCTTCATGACCCAACAAAGGTCATGTGTTGGTACGCTGCTCCCTCACCTACAAGTGAAAGTCTGTAAAGCTTCTATCATTTTAGCATTGTGTCATAAAGCTGCATTCACTCTCATTATTGAACATAAGTGTGCTGTAATCTTCATGTAAAAGGGATGTCAAATTTTCTTTCAAAGCAATCTACTGAAAAAGGAGATTATTTTCCCCAGTTCTCTTTATCAAATGCTGTGTGTGTGTTTATGATGTAAGGTCTGCATGTTTAAGATGACACATCACATCACATCACATCACATCACATCACATCATGAGATGGTTTTGCCACAAAAACCCACCAAACCTTATTGAGCATCTTCAGAAACCTGCACAGATTTTAGTTTCTGAGTTAAAATCAGAAACCAGCAGTTCATGTGTACTGTGTTAAAAAGACACATGAACTTTCTTGTGTTGGTCAGTTGGACAATGCAAAATCCTATTTCGCAAAAGTCAGAATATTGAGAAAGAAATTATTTTGGAGATGTATTTTTAACAACAGGATTCACAATTAGGTTAACTGGAGGAACATCTATGGATGGAAAACAAACTGAAACACACAACTTCCTCGTTTGATTTTAAAAACGCAGATAATTATGAATCCACTAAAATATTTGGAGGAGACTGTAAAGCATCTTTGAGTGTTCTGAAAAGCAGTGGCGGAGCCAGAGGGGGGGCCAGGGGTGCCAGTGCCCCCCCTGTCATCTGATTGGCCCCTCTAGTAGCCCCCCCCCAGATGATTGACGTAACAGCACCAGGTTATTCCTGCACATTATTTGGAATCATAGTCAACCTAATATCTAAAGAAGAAAAACAATAATAAATATATGAAAAGAAAATGTATAAAACTTTATATAAGTCCATGTGACATAAATAAATAGATTTAGATCAGGCGCGATACCAGCCTCCTTTGTACTCATAACAACAAGCTGATATTCTTCTCCTGGATGTTTCAGTTGTGCTGCGCTGTGGTTGCAACTCAAAGGCTAAAGCCCTTCATACCTGGTGGTGATGGTAAAACATCAATAAGTTATTTATTGATCCTCCGCAAAAAAGAGAAAAAACCGAAGAGGGGTCAACAATGTTCTAGTTTGGATCAGAGGTGGCGCTGGAGTTTTTTCGTTGTCCGTCAAAGAAAAAAATCATTTTATTTCCAATTTGTAGTCATCAAACGAAACATTTATTATTTCTCTGCGAGAACGTTTTGAAATCAGGTAACATTTCACGAAATGACGTGATTAGAAGACGGCAGAACTCTGATTGTTTCCTGATCCCGCATCACTTCCTCCAGAAGCGGATCAGCTGCGCTAGGCGCTCCAAAGTCTCTGGTCCGTTAAAGCGTCCAGATCAGAGCTGATTCTCTGACAGATATTGTTCCTATAATGATTAATAATGAGCTCCACGATGTTCTCTGTGCCACAATGGTGGCACAGAGAACTGTCTGCGCACAGTGGACCAACTGTCTGCGCACCAAGTGGTCAGCTGCGCTTGATCACATTCTGGACAGAAACCAGCGAACTGCTCTCTGTTCTTATCAAGACGAGGTGAGGAGGGAATCTGACATATTAACTCAGTTAAGTTTTTAGTGGTTTTGTTTTTAAAACATTAACGTAAGCAGTGTAACTATATATTGTATATTTTGCGTTTGTCGTCTCATGTGTGATTAATTGGAGCGTAACTGTGGAGCATTTATGCGCATTTATCGCCCAGCGCTCTGCGCTTGTTTCTGCCTAACGGATCTGCACTTTAATTTCTTTCCTCTTTCAACAGTCAGCTGTTATTCCTCTACTTAAACTACAATAAGTAGATCACATTCTCTTTAGCTTTTCTCTGTGTGCTGCAAACTCATTAAATGTAAACTCATTAGAAGCCTGAGCCTCCATCAGGCAAATAATTCTGGTCCGACCCGAAATATTGTTACCTGTCAAATTACCTGTCCAAACAGAGCTTCCTAACCAAGGTGTCTTTAACTCTTCAACACGCTGTCAGCTCCCGGTCCGAAAGCAGTATTTAGTTCATTGTCCATGAGACGATATTCAGAAAGGATCTTTTATTTGATTGATTTTAGTTTCCTCTGCGATGAACTCTTTGCATAAAAGTCTATCATGTCTCCATGTGCGCCAGTCAAAGTGTTAATTATAACATGTCAAATGACAGAGGGGCTTAAAAAATAACCAAATATTCAGTTTGGTTATTTTTTTAAATAACCAAACTGAATATTTGGTTCAGTTTGGTTAGTTTATATATATATATATATATATATATATATATATATATATATATATATATATATATATATATATATATATATATATATATATATATATGTGTGTGTGTGTGTGTATATATGTGTATATATACACATTTTAATTTTTGCCCCCCCAGACATAGTCCTGGCCCCCCTTTGGCCCCCCCAACTTTAAAAGTCTAGCTCCGCCACTGCTGAAAAGCACTAAATAAGTCTGACATCCTTTCATTTCAAATACAGACAGCATGGGAATATTTAACCATAGTGAGCAGACAACTTCTACGTCCCAAAAATGGATGTACAAAAGCAACATAAATGGAAAATAGACTGATATACAGTTTGTAAATAAATACAGAATAAAACTTAAACTCACAAGCCTAGCAAGTGTTGGTGGTGGCAGTACCATCCTTTTTTCTGTGTTGGTGCCTTCAGCCCTAAAAGCAGAGACTAAGTCTCTGATGAGTGTGTGTAAACTTCATGGTGTATAATTAGAATTGTTTTCTTTTTTATGTATTTTTTTGAGTCCACAGTTTACACATCAGTTCAGCTCTTTCAGAATTTCAAAATGTATAAATGAACTTGTTTTGTCACCTGAAAATTTCAAGTTATTTGAGGATGTCTGCTCTGCTGGCTTTAACTTATAATTTGGTCATTATAGCCAAAATTCAACATTTTGAGCTTCATGATTTTGCATGGAAGTGCTATGACCTTTAGAAGAATGTTTTGGGTTTTTTTTGTCTTTTGTCTTTTTTTCTTAATTATATAGGCGATCTCAAAACAATTATAAGTGATTTTTTTTTTTATTACTTTTCTTAAACAGATCTAAGAATATTTATGAATGAAAATGATTCTTATTCATCACGTTTTAATTCCACTGCAGCTCAGAGAGAACTAAATTAATCTACAAATTAACATGGAATTATCACACATATCATGACTGCAAAAGGAGAGAGGAATTAACGACAGCTGAGTCCGAGGATAAGAGTTCTCCTCTCTCAATCACTAAAAGCCCATCAGACACAACGTCATGCACTAATCCTCCCTCCTTATTACTTCTTAAAAGAAATCAGTGCTCTCTCCAGCTACTCCTTGCTGTGTGTATTATAAATCCCAGTGGCATGTGTGACATTTATGAGATAATTGCATTCCCCAGCTCTTTTAGCCTACTGGGAAAACTGGTGGCGGAAACAATATGACCCGACCTCTGTTTTCCGAAGCATATAAAACTTAACCTCAGATCATCTTTGCTCTAAAAAGGCTTTCTGAAATCCATCCCAGACCAGCAGAGGCCCGGTGACAGAACTAAAGGTTGTTTAAAAAGATCTTCTCGTTGCTGTAAAGGCAGTACAACACAGGGATGGAACTTGGTCATGGTCATAATACATTTGATAGAGAATAATTGCTAAAGAAATTCGGTAATTTGAAAGCAAATTTTTGTACCAACTCTGAAATTAGCGCAAGTTCATTATATACAAGACGCACTGTTCTTTCACATTGGCCTTTGTGAAAGAACAGTATGTCAGAGAACTCCTGTCATGGTTGGTTTTGATACTCATGCCAATATTTGACATTGAGCTGCTAAGTCACATTACAAAACGTAATGCCGTGTTCCTGTCGCTCCCCATGATTAAACCCACAATTACGATCCTCTGTACTCAGCAGCTCTCTGAGAGCGGACGGCGTGTCCGTGAACAAGTTTTACTAAACTTTGTACAATAACCGAAAAGAGAGATATAACTTCTATCATGAATCTAGATTAGCCAAAAGCCCTACAAATTACAGTGAAATACAGCTACTTCTGGTGGGCGCCGGAAGTAAGACCCATAACTGTTTCCCCAGTAGGCCTCCCAGAAATAAGGTGGATAGAGGTTTATTAGGACACTCAAAGATGCTTTACATAAAATTAGTAACTTCCATTAATGCACACGTCCCACACTGATGATGATAAGCTAATGGATTGTAGCCACAGCTGTTATATCAAGCCATTGGCCCTTCTGACCAACACCAGCAGGAAAGGTGGGAGAAATGTCTTGACCAAGGACACAACGACAGAGGCTGGGAGTCTGGGAACCCACAGTCTGTTCTGCCAAACCGAGGAGTAAAATATGCACAGGAAAAATAGTTTACTTATATATTTATATCCCTTCATTCAGCTGTTACTACCAACTGCTATGACTATTGTTGAAAGCTGTTGTAATGCTTATTACTTAGAAATGAAAGTTTTTATGTCATCAGAAACTGTTACAATAAAAAGTGATGTACTACTAACTCATGGCTGATTTGTTTTCGTTTTGACAAATTATTTTTGAAAGCTGCCGAACAGGCAACAAATTAACCAGATGTTAATTAAATAAATGAGAAAAGCAACAAAAAAAACTTGTTAGGTAGACATGACGTCTGATTTACCAGATCCACAGTGAGATTGTTTAGCAGGACTGATATTATTTGTATTCCATCTTTCCTTGCATTCATCAATGTCACATTGCAGCTTATCCATGAACACAAACCGCAGTAGACATGTCTGCTCATGACTGCCACTGAAGACGTGTCTCTGCTTCAGATCATTCATCAGATCATCCAGAACTGGGACTAACAACAAACCAAAATTATAAATTAAGGAAAATTTCAGCAGAAAAGACAAAAACATTATAGAATGACATCATTGGTTTCCATAAAATTGATAACTTTTTTAATTTGCTCTTTAAAGAGCAAAGGCTCATTTGAACCTTGAGAACTGATGGCAAGAAATCTAAAACTTCTGCATGACTGTAGCTGTCGTGAAAGCACGTCTTAATCAGATCCTCTTCTGACAGCGAGTCCAGCACCGACCCAGTTAGACAAATTAGAGCAGAATAGAAATTCTTTTACTGTCCAACAATGGAGAAATTCAGATGCTACAGTGGTAATGTGACACACAATCAAAACAGTTAGGTTCACATAAAGATAGAAGATAAAATATGTAAAAACAGAGAAAATGCTGTACAGTAAAGGCAAGTACTGTGGAGTTATTAAAAGTAGCATATAAATAATGTACTCTGCTCAAAAGTAATGTGCAGTAAGGTGTTCTTGAAAAAATATTCAAAAATCAGAATCAGAATTAGAATAGCATATTTACTGATAACTAGCTGGCATTTGTATCTCAAGAAAGTGGCTTCTTGAACCAAGAGAACTTCAAGACTTTACTGGTGTCTTCATCTGGTGCCAGGAACTGCACATTTTTCCCACATGAAAAGCAGAACACTTGAACTGTCCCCAGATTTTGACCACAGAAATCGCAAAACATGAAACATGGCCACCTTAAAAAAAAAAAAAGGCACAGTTGAAACCAGATATTTATACATCAAGAAAAAGATACAAACATCTCTCTCTGTATAGATGGATTGACATCTATTAGGGCTTTCCTTTCAGCTTTGCAAACTGACATTGGAAAACGTGCACAAATCTATGAAGTGTGTTACTTAGAGATATGAAAGTGCACTTATTTCACACAGGAGGGTGGATTAGTGAAATGGTCCTCTTTAGATCAACAATAACGTGCATTACTGTTATTACTACAAAGCACATCTTTTTTCTTATCAATCTCCACCACTAGGTCATATTGGAAGACTTTTTCCCCAAATAGTTTTTCTGTTTTTAGTTACTCTTAAAAACACTCATCAGTTGCATCTGACCATGAAAGGATGTCTGTAAAATGTTTCCACTGGATATCAAGTCACTTTAGAATTTATTCCATTAAAACACTGAATCACATCAATAATCAGAGTTGCAACTGTAGGTTTCTGGTCGAGGAGACGGTCTGGAACAGAGCGAAAAGAGGTGAGACTAACTGAGTAACGGGTCTTACTGTGGACAGGATGAAGGTCCACAAGGGAGAGGTGACTGGAGTCAGGGGAGAGGAGTCTGTGGGGGAGACTCCTCCCACAGACTCCAAATGTACCTGTCGCTATTATGAACTCAGGAGATGCTCAGTTCCACCAGGTGTTTACTAATTGCTGCTGGCTAGTCTGAAGGAGCTGAGTGAGGAAGTCACAGGGGGGGATTATCTGTAAGGTGGAAACTTGGAAGCTTGGAAACCGCAGCTCTGAGGAGGAGTTGCACCTCGAGGGTGCCGCTGGGATCACCCAGTCATTTTTCACAGTGGAAAAGATTAAAGGATTTATTTGGAACATGGATGAAAGAATGGTATGTTTTTGATGAGGGAATAACATTACCATATGATGTAAAGCTTTAAAAAAAAAAATTATGTAATACTGTCCCTTTAACAATGTTAATGTCAATTTATTTATAAGGCACTTTTGAACAGCTGTTAACATCACCAAAGCATTGTGCAGTATTTTTAGCATTCTTCAGATGGAGGATGATGCATTTTGAATTGTTAGCCTACTTCATTTTGTCAGACAGGTTCTGGTATGTTTATTCAGGTGTAGCACTAACTAGGTTTCTGTGTTCAGTTGAGTCTCTGTGTCGTCCCGTCTCCTCCTTGATTGATCCCAGCTGTGTTCTGTTTCCTTGATTACTCCTTTGTGTATTTAATCCCACCTGTGTCTGTGTTTCCTGGTTGGGTTCTTGTCTATTTTGTCAGTTGTCTTTAAGTTGAGTCCTGTTGCTACCAGTGTGAGTCGTTGCCTCTGCTCACCTGTGTTGTCTGGATTATTGAGCTTGTTGTCATTAAATCATCATTACCTTCACTTCAGCCTGGGTCTATGGCTTTTCTCCTCACCATCCCCATTTCATGACAAATACATTAAATCTTAATTTGAGAAATGTGAGTTAATTTACTCAAGGGACTTTAGTTGAATATGAAAGTTTTTTTGTTTTGATGATCTGAGATATTAAATTATGACAAAAGTCTAGACAGAAACAAATTTCTTTGGAGGACAGATACATTTTCAATGCATAGTAGAAAACTATAAATCATCGTTCTGGTCAACTGGGTTCACAGAGATTACCAATACTGGAAGAAGAAATTATGCATGTAAAAATGAAGCATCAAATACATTAAGGTGTTTTAAAGGAGATACAGAATTTCCTTAACCCTGGTGTTTACAAATGGGGTCCAACCATCCCCACACCCGTATCACTTGTATCATTTGCCTCAGTCCTCGCACGTACAAGGGTTAAGATTAAAGGATCTTGATTGTGATTCAACACAAGACATTGTGATTGGCTTGCCTTCCTTCTAGAAATAAATACTCTAAAATGCTCAAATAGAAACTGTGGAATAGAAAAATGTAACTTTAATTATTTTTGTTTTAGTAAAAAAATATATTTGATATTAAAAAAAATATATACATCTAACCAACTATAGGCAGGGTCTTGAAGACCATTTCAGTTCACCAGTCTTCTGAATGAAGTTGATTTAAACAGGGATGTGCTGACCAAAAGGCAAGCCGAGATTTCCCCTGGTGTGTTTTGAGTCTTCAGACCATATTGAGCTGGATGTGCTATTCCCTCAGTCTTTAACCTTGGTAAAGCATTAGCCTTGGCCCTCATTTGTATGTCATGGGCAGCAGATTATTACACTACTACGCTTCTCTTAACACACTCCTCTGCCCTCGAAATGATAATCACTCGAAATTGTAATTCAGGGCCATTTTTGATGCTGGGCCATCTGTTCGATATGCAGTTCATCTCATTTTTCTACATTTTGCGGTAAGTGGGGTACCCAAGGGTCTTCTGAAGAAGTCAGTCCTTCCCGTGAAAAAGCCACATCGTGATAAGTGCAGGCATTGAAAGGAGTTTAAAACACTCCTCTTTCACCCTTCATGCCTGGTTCTCATCTCCGTAATGGCTTTGTGAAGAAGGACAAAGGTCACCATTTGTACTTGGTCTTTTTGGCACATAAACTGACTGTAATAGTGTGTTTGACTGGCAGGTATTCAGTTAAGGTTGTGACACACGGTAACTTCTTCTCAATATTTTTCTCTGAGAAACGCTAGTTATTAGAGAAAAGGAGAAAAACCATGGACTAAAACAGAGATGTAACTTAAAGTGGGAAGTTTTATTATCATGGTGTACTTTGTTTTCTACAGTTAGGCAAATTATTATGACCACCTACCCAATAACATGCTTGTGCCATGATACATTTTACCCTTCTGAGTAGCATCTACTCAGCCCGGCTCAACATGGTTTGTGTAATTTTCCATCACAGTTGAGTAATACCTCAGAGTGCATGAGTCTGTCACAGCAAGATGGAACCCAAAGAGTAATGTGATGTGATCTGAATGTAACACAAACACAAGGCAACAATGGAGACACTCCATTGTTAGCAAACCTACTGTCCATTTTATGAATTTTTATCAGACTCATAGTAAAACAAATGAGCCAGAAAAGTCTGTGGGAAACAACACGAAGCGGGAAACTGCACATGTTGAACGGAAGAGAAGCAGTGGAGCAAAAAGTGGGTGTGCAGTGCAGCATTGGGTGCTGCGCTAGAGGGGGCGCCAAAGTGATGGCGGAAAACTTATTTGTTGTCTGCATTTTTTGTATTTGGCAGCTGTCTTCTGTGCATCTGTACATTATATAATCATAAACAGAGCCACAGCACTGATCAGGTGTCCCTCCACTCCTTCACCTCACCATGTTATGCACTTTTTCTTTTAAGAATCAAGGCAGGTGGTGCCGGTTCAAACAAGGATCAGATGCCAGCTGGAAAGGAAAATGTCTTCAGAGCAGAGCCTCGTCAAGCAAGATTAAACTGCTGATTTAATTCAGTTTAGTGATGCACTAAATAGATGAATCACTGATTAATTTCATAGAATCACAATGATATAACTGGTAAATGTATTTAATTTATATTTACTGATAGTACATTTAATCCCTGTTGTAATGATATTTCAGCACTTTTTTACATATTGGTATCGGGTTATAAAACTAGACCAACATTAACTAATATTTATTTCCATCTTGTTACTGCAGTATTTATCTAAAATACTGGCTCACAGCTGATTTTTCACAGATTTCTGTTCTTTTAAATTGCCATTTCAGAAATGTATTTTTATTCCTCTACAGGCATCTGGGACCTCATTCTAAATATTTTTTCTACCTCAGAAGTCTTTAGGTGTAAGAGTGTATATTGGTGTCTGTCCTGCATGTCTGTGTGCTGGCACTGTGATAGACTGGCGACCTTTCCCTAATGTACCCATAGTGTGCTTATTGGCTCCTGGAGACGGGCACCAACCCCTCTGCAACCCGGAACAGGATTGAGCCTGGAGAATATTTAGTCTCTCCAAAATAAATATAGAAGGAAATATAGAAGTTGTTTTCTTTAGAAACAAAGTGGAAAGAAATTATTGTTGGTTTTAGACTTTACCAGATCAAGTGAGGCATGTTTGTCTCGGCAACTATACTCGCACCATGATGATGAGAGGAGCCCAAGTACTGGACACATACGATGACATGAAGAACAATATGTGGATAAATGGAGTTCGGAGCTGTAATCACTGAGTATTGAACATGATTGTTTACATAATTACTCAGGTGTAACTTTGACACATTTTTCACTGCTGGTGTAAAAGTCATCTCATCCGCTGACCATTGCTCACTCCATGACAATGCTGACATGAATTATATGAACAAGAGAAAAACGGATAACTAAACCGAACTGGATCACTGAGCTGGGCTGAGTACAACTAATTTCACCAAAGTTACTCTGGACTCTGTAAAGTGATATTTAGTTCTGTCTGTAGATTTTTAATTGGATTTATGTGAGGTGATTGACTAGCATCTTCATTTGTTTTCTTTAAAACTAATTCAGATCTCTCGTTTCCATATTTGGGGTGACTGACTTAATGAAAGATTCTTCTTTATTTCATCTTTAGATTCTTATCAAGAATATCTCATTAAAATTCTTCAATCATCCTTCCTTCTGAGAAAGAGGCCATACTATTCCCATCTCTAAGTGTTCCTGTTGGATTTGTATTTCTGTGATCCTTTGCGGCTCCATGTCTCTTCTACAGAGAGGTGAATTTGTGTAATTACATCAAACAGTTTAATTTTGATGTCATCGGGCAGGACTATATTCTTCCAATGTTGGAAGAATATAGTCTTCTTTAGCAATGAAGTCTCGTACAGTAGACGTGAATGGGAGTTCTTACTCTTCTAATTCCATGTTGGTTTTTTTTGTTTTTTGTTTTTTTCTGAATCTTGCACTGAGTAGTCTTTGGCTCTTTAAAAAGTTTTTTTGTTTTTTTTTCCGTTTTACTCCTGTGTGTGTACAAATTTTGCTGATCGTGTTCTTTTAACTTCCAGTCTACGGCCCCAATGGTACTTAATAAAACATTCAGATGTTTAAAAATATGTCTGGCACTAATGCCATTAGTATGTTCTGCAAGAATAAGGATACAGAAATCTTTAGAGAGCTCTTTGCTTTAACCTATCCTATCATGATATGCTTTTTTTTTTAATCCAGTCTTCAGAATTTGAAACCTTTTGCAGGTCATATATGAGGAAATAAAAACAACAAATATTTGTTTTGCAGTAAAAGCATACTTTTTAATTTTAAACTACTAATTTCTAATTTTATTAATAATTACCTTAGGCCAGGGCAAATATACTGCTGCACAACACGTATAAGCCCATTGGAACTATGTTTAATCAAACAGCATGTTCCTGCTGTATCAGGTAGACGAGCTTTCAAAAGAAAACAATGAAGCAGATATTCAGTTGACATCGGCCTTTCTTTAGGACCTCACAGCTGCTCTCACCTAATTGTTGCTCTCTCTTTTTGGTTAATGAAAAATGAACCTGGGAGTACTACAGAGTCAAAGTACAAAAGCAGCTAGCGACTGATATATTGAGCTGCAGTTGGATTTTTAAGTCTTACCTGACTCTAATAAATTGGAGCCATGACCTACATTTCAAACAATTTGGCTGTGAGATTAGGTTTTCATGCACTTCAAAGAAAGTGAAGACTGCATAGCGATAGGGCCTTAAGCAATGCAAGACAGTTGACCTCAAAGTCGGATGCTAGCAATCTTGCCGGTTACTATGGGAACTGAGAGAAACTAGGCACGGAGTTTGTTGTAACTTTTAGTTTATGATCCGTTTTTGTGGAAATGTTGCTCCTAGTTGATTCGCATTTTTAATTTCTCCTTCAATCCAATTTCAGTTGCCGTAGTTTTACCAGCGTTTTATCAGGTTTCCTTCCATCTTTTCCTCATTGCCCCCTCTTCCCTCTGTGTATTCTCTCCATCCTCGTCTCCCTGCCTTGATCCTCGCTGGACAGCATGGTTGTGATTTTGAGTTGGGTTTCTTGAGGGGTGGAGGCATTAATTTAATGTGAAAATAGGACGGAGGCTGACGGAGAGGAGAGAGGGTTTAGAAAAGAGTGGGTGGTTTAAGTCTGAGTGCTGCAGCAGTGTTTAGCAGTGGTGTGTGTTTGTGCCTGCACACGTGTGTGGGAGAGTGAATAGAAGCAACCAATAGAGATAGCAGCGTGTCATGAAGCTCCAGCATGGTGCTCGGTCAGAACTAGTGATACTGTCACATCCTATCCTCCTCAACAGCAGTCTCTGCTCTGCGGGCCAGCAAGGTCTACAAGATGTAGATATAAATACTGCACCGTCTTCACTACACCTTCTACTTGTGTCCTGAGGCAACTGCGGCTTCAGTACTTTACTGTACCTTATTGATCTTAAGGAATCATAAAACAAGGTTTTTGCATGGATTTTAGAAAAAAAAACACAAACTTTTTGGTCTTCATCTTCGGCTCTGTTTCTTGTATACAACCTATTATATTTATTAGACCATTTTGCTGTCACAACTATGCACTATTTCTGCTGCGGGAAAAAGTAAAGGTCTCAATTCTACTCATTTTCAGTTCTTTCTGCAAATGAGGATTAAATAAGAGATACAACATGAATTCATCATTTCAATACAATAATGTTGTCTTGGTAAAGTTTTTGTGTGTGTGTGGTCATGTTAAGGTACTTCCTGAGCAACTTTAAGAGCTACAGAATATAGAAAAGTTTAGTTTCATTTTTATTTTGTTTACATTTCTTGTTGTAAAAAAGTTTTTTTGAAAATGAAGAACTGAGTTTCATAGATCAGAATGCAGATGCTCTCTGTTTAGTGAACCACAATGGTTAGATAGGACTGTTTGAGGCTCGATGTCATTCCTGCCACAGAAAACATGAGTCTCTTTGATTTCTGATCAAATAAACTGAAGTTTGATTGAAGCTGACTAAACAGGGCTGGAATGAATGCCCCCCCTACGAGGGTCTATCCTGGGGTCTGCTGTCAGTGGGATATTTCTGGTAAACCTCCAAAGAAAAGCCTGAACTACCTCAGCTGACTTTTTTTTTTTACACAGAGAAACAGTGACTTTTCTCCAACAATCAATCATGAGTGAGACAAAATAATCCTTAAACTCTTTTACTTGAGGCAGAGAACTCTCCTGTTCTCAAAGGGAGCAATCAAATGTTTTCTAGTCATGAACCAAGGCCTGAAGACAACAACAGAACCACATCATCTGCAAAATGGTGAGACTTAAGTTCACTATCAGATTTGCTCCTCTTACCACCTTGAGATTCTGTCCAAGAATGCCACAAACAAGATCATTGTCGAGGTAAAGCCCTGGTGTCATCTGACATTGGAGAAGGACCTGGCTGCCACAAAACACCACCCTGAACCCCACACTACTGCAGCACCCCCACAAAATCACTAAGATTTGACCAAATCTACAAAATCATGTGGATGGTCCATTCAGGTTCCATGTCTCCAAATTCCCTTGAAACATGTATAAACTATTGCAAAAGTTTATCCATTGTTTCCATTTACACTCATCTTTATTATTATTATTATTTTTTTTTTTACATTTCTGAGCTGCTGCTAGAACATTCAGAGATCAGAGCAAAGCCCCCACCCACTCATCCATTGACTGTACCTGCTAAATCCTTCCAGGGTAACAGGCTCTGTGTACGGCGGTCATCCTGGGAGAGGTTGGACATTTCACCAACTGTCATGCAAACACGCTCACATCTAGTCTGCAGTTTATCTGACATGTGAGGCTAAAGTGAGGAGGTTTGGGTTTCTGGAGCCCTAAACTCCTGTTGTAACCATGAAAACAGGAAGAGTTCAAAAATCCATCCATCCATCCATCCATCCATCCATCCATCCATCCATCCATCCATCCATCCATCCATCCATCCATCCATCCATCCATCCATCCATCCATCCTACATACTTGTCCAGTGGGGAAATGAGGGGTGCTGCTGCCTATCTCCAGAGGTCAACAGACCTCTCCAGAGGTAAAGTCACACTGGACAGGTCACCATTTCATCGCAGGAGTGATGAAATGTTTGATCTCTTTTTTTATTCACTACTTTTGCTACTAGTTTTCAGTAAAAACTGATTGTTTTTTGCTGCTGATTCAGTAAAGTTTCTTCTGAGTTATGTTGTGTTTCTGTCACCAGTCTGCAGCTCTTAAGAGGCAAGAAAAGATATTGTTCTGACTTTACTCAGCAAAACCTTTGCACTTCCAACAATTAAAAGTTCACTACCACTTTTTAAAGGCTGTTTTATGTGCTGTCTGTCATTCGCTGGTTTCAGTCTTAACACCTAAAAAAAGCCTCATTGCATGAACAAGTTGAAATGGAAAAGTGCAAGAGGCATTCTGCTGTTTTTGTTGTTTTCTCCTCCCCTGCTGTTTTTGACATACATGAACTAGAAACATGCAGTCCATGCAGTCAGCAACCAGGCAGCTCGTCTCTGCTGATCCCATGTTCAGCTGGAGATGCTCTACTGCCACTCTCAGGTCGTCAGTTTCATCTGCAGTTAATCTACATTTGAAAAGTTAGAGTGGAGGTAAATGATTCTCATTTCTGAAAGTTATCCCTCCTAATTCCTAAATTAGAAGACCTTGCTGTGTCCTTTGAGCAGAAAGTTATATGTCTTTTAATACAGCAAGCTCAATTTCAATTTCAAAGAAAATGAGAAAATCAATCACCATATTTCTTTTCAAAAGGGCTTCATTCTATTTAATTCAAGAGCTCCAGAGGCCACACTGGTGTCTCACTTCAAATGTACTCATATTAAAGACGGACCAAAGGCTTTTCATGCTGCTAATCCTTATTGCAGAGTTGTCATGTGTCCAGCAGTATGCATGAACATGTGTTTTTACTGCTTTTCTCATTCTTCACTTGTATTTCTTGGCATAACATGTAAGGAGTTTGTTGGTATTTATGCAGCAAATTAAAGTCAGAATGCCTTCAGTAACAGCAGCTCAGAAAACTCCAAAACTCTTGGACAAAAATTGGTTAAGCCATTACTGATGCAAAACATTTATATCTATATTTCAATATATCTAAATTGAAATATTTTATTTTAAATTAGCAACATTTCTGGAAGATTGATACAACAACAGCAGATCTTTAATGTATTGTGGTGCTAATCCGTTAATAAACTAACAGTATGTTAAGGTGATCTGCACTGACTGCAAGTTGTAAATTTCATTATCTAAATTCTGAATAGTGTAAACAGTTTGGACATTCTTGCTCAAAATGTGTTATTCTAATGCGTTGAACCCACAGCTCTTCTGTAAAATCCATCCATCCATCCATCCATCCATCCATCCATCCATCCATCCATCCATCCATCCATCCATCCATCCATCCATCCATCCATCCATCCATCCATCCATCCATCCATCCATCCATCCATCCATCCTACACCCTTGTCCCTCAGTGGGTCAGGAGGGTTGCTGGTTCCTATCTCCAGCTAACGTTCCGGGCGAGAGGCGGGGTCACCCTGGACAGGTCGCCAGTCTGTCAGATTTTTTACACATATTTTGGCAATATACAAATTAGTGTGTATAATCTCTGATGTCACACAGATTTTATTCTCACTTATTGTCAATATTTTCGTCTGCCTTTTAATGCTCATAGACATAGTGATCATTTTTAAATTTACCTTGGATTGTGAGTACTGTATTTCTATTCCAGTAACTTCACAGTATTTTTCATGTTGCAATCTTGTCATTATTGCAATGAATGTCATTTATATAAACACTATTGGTAAATTTGTACAAACCTTTATATCTGACGTTGCTACTACAAACTTTGATTTATAACTCATTTCGGTAACACTTTATTTGAAGGGGGGGTGAATAAGACTGTCATGGCACTTTCATAAACATGACATAACATCTGTCATGAACATGAATAAGCCTTCATAAATATTTATGACTGTTGTCATAAAGCGTCATTCGGTAAATTATGACACTTTTAATACAAAGTTGACATTATTCAAAATGTCTTTGTTATGACAACTTTACATTAACCAAGAAATCCTTACTGTTTAAACTTTACCTTTAATAACAAAAAGTTACCTAATTTTTAATGTTCAATCAGTAATACTTTTAGAACAAATTTATATCAGTAATGGTTAATTGGTTAATGTCAAGTTGTCATACCCTAATTTCTTTAATAAGTTTGCTTAGGATCTGGATAAACATTTAGAAACAATTTAAAACTGGCACGCGCCATTCACTAAAGAGATATGAACCTTTCTTTAGAGATCCTCAGAGGAATGAGCTCTTCCTGCTTAATTCAGAGATGAAGCACCTCACTTGTCTCTGGTCATTGATTAGAAATGTGTTCAATAATTCAAATAATAGCAATGGAAAATATCCCACAATTCATCATCAGTCAAGTCATTTCGGTGTTAGGCAATGACCCTTGCAGACACGCCCTTTAAATCATCCTGTGACATAATGAATGGGGTCATTTGTAAGTGTGTCATGCTATGATTACCCTTCCTCACAGTAGGGCCATCTGACCTCATTGTGATTCAGTTTCTTATGATAAACCTCAATGTTGCTTCAGAAAGTTTTCCTGATTTGATCGTACATGTCTGATTATGATCAGTTTGTCTGTTAAAGGGCCGCAGAGCCACATTTGCTATGAATTGTCACGGTATAAATAAACTGAGGTGAATCGATCTGAATTGAAACTAATTTGCTAAAATCATTTTTGGACGTCCTATGCAGTGTTGATAGCTGGAGGCCAAACATGGACTTGTTTGAGAGTTAAAGTTCTCATGCTGACAGTGTTAGGAGCCCTGGCGTCTTGGTGAACTCTGTTTTGCTGACAGCTCAGAGCTGACATGTTTGTCCCTTTTCACCTAGAATGTAGTTCAAGAACTGACCATGAAACACTTGATAACAAAGTTAGAAATTCTCACTACAGTAATTGTCTCACTCAGGTTTAAGTGTCATGACCTGGAAAAGTTTCTGAGGAGAGTAAGATTACTGGTGTGTCTTTCAAAAATATTCATAAACCCCTGAGCTTTTCCACATTTTGTCACATTACCACTACAAACCTGATTGGGTTTTACTGTAATTTAAGCTATAGACCAACACAAAGAAGTAGAGGATAATTTACTTCATAACTGTAAGAAATTACACAAAAAGCTTGGCATGCATATTGGCTGGGTATTTTTTTAAAGAAAGAAAGAAATCTACTGCGGCTATACAACGTATTCCCTAACTCTCCTTGGGTGATTTACCTTATTATTTATTTTATCAGGATCAACAATGCCTGACTTTATGGCAAACAAAAAATACCAAAAGGGAAAAAAAAGAAAAAAATCTACACAAGGACATTTAAATAAAAACATTTAACATAAAATAAGTGATCTCATATAAATTTAGCCCCTTTAAAGTTACTGACCTAATTCAATAGAGGTCAGATGGTGTCAGTAGTTGCACAATGAGCAGAAAGGAGAATACCTGAGTGTAGTGAGTGTGTCTCAAGTGATGGTGGTATTTAGACACCTGAGTCTGGAAGATCCAGTATTCCTGATTTCCATGACAGTATGAAGACTAAAAACACTCCAAGCAAACGAAAAGAGAAACGATTATTGAAAAGTATAGGTCAGGGGATGGACACAAAAAAATCTCTAACACCCTGATTGTCCCCAGAAGTTCAGCTAAATCTTCAAAAAATAGGAAGAATATTGTGCATGTGTAACTCTAGACCAGGTAGTTCTAGTAAACTGAGTGAAGAAGGAGACTCTGCCTCAGCATAGAAATGAATAATTGTTTGTCGCTGGATCATCCACTACATTAAATGCTGTTCTGCTCCTGTCACCCTGCTTACTCTGTGTCTTCCTGCATCATGTATGTATTTCAGTTCACTAATAACTTCATTTTCATATGTCTGCCTGTATCCTGTCTGGTTCGTCCTCTAAACCCACAAACCTGACAGACTTTGGATCATTGCTAACAAGAATTTCACAAAGTTTGCTTTTTACGCTTAAATGTTGATTAGGAAATCAATAGTAAATAATATACATTTTAAAACCTTCACAAAGTTTTAGACGTTAGGTTATTATTTTGACTCTTTTAAAAACTAGCTTGTGTCCCTAACAATGATTAAGGTTTGTAATTTTTACTTTTTGAAGCATAAACAGCTTTTTTCTATTTGGGTTCTTCCACGATTGTCACAGTTTTACACACAATTGCAATTAGAGTAAAGCCCAAAACTTTTCCACATAGTAACTGTTTCCTCCTTTGAACCCACTAATGCCATCTGGTGGTTATTTGAACAAAATAAAAGCTCAAACTTTACTTTTCGGTTTATTCCAAAATCAGTGAAATTATCTTCAGCTCTGTGACAGGATCTTAGTTCAAAGGTTGCTCCACTTTCATATGCAGCATTTTATAGTGGCATAACACCACAATATAATGTTAATATTTTAGAAAAAAAACTCAATTATACTCCCACTAAGATCAACTAAGTTATAGCAGTTAAGTTATAGTACATAAAAAAATCATGTTTTCATGTGGGATGTAGCTACAATGGCTTCATCAATCTGTTAAAGTGACCTCGTTAAAATCAGTCCCACACTGGCCTCTGTTCCTTTTGATAGTCAAGCTTTGGTCAGAAATTGTCATTTTTATTTTGCCTTATGATTATGGCTTGTCTTTGTTTTGTCTTGCTTTTATAAACAGTCAAATCTTTTTTTTTTTTTTTTAAAGCAATTTCTTAAGAAAGTCTTGGCACCTTTTTTATTTGGTGATCTTATTGTGTATTCCCCAGCATCAGAAGTCACTGTGTGGGAGGTGGGGTCCAACATGGACAGGTCACCAGTCCAGGGAAACACAAAGTCACACATGAACACATGAAAACTTTATGCAGAATCCCCTCAGGCTGGGATTGGACCCCAAGAAACAACAGGAACAGTGTTCATGCAGCCCCTGTTAGTCTGATGCTGCAACTAAAGCCATGAAATGTTTTTATAATGATGCAGGTTTTGATTTTTTTATTTGTTTGCTTTGCACAGATAGGGAAAAAGAAAACCTCCTTCCAATGACACAAACAGTAACTGTTTGTGTCATTGCGAGTAGTTTCTGAAATACGCGCATTTTAAAAATAGCATTGAAAAGGACTTAAAGAATTCATATTTTGGCAATTTTATTATTCGCCTTTTCTGTTACTGTGGTTTAAAATATGTACAGAGATATTGCATCATGTGATGATGACACAAGACAAAGTGTAGAAACAAAAGAGTAAACTACAAAGATAAAACATCACAACTTCAGAATAAAACATCCTTTAAGAGTGGAATCCTTTGGAGCTAGAAACCCCAGCATGGCCTGAACCTTTAGACTTAGACTTTGTGCTCCAGTAACATGCTAACGTCACATTTCTTGATTTCATGAATTTTAGACGATCACTAGAAAGGCCAGTTCCACATTTAATAACAAGAATTGTTACAGGTATTCACAGCTACACCCTCAAGATGCAATGAAAATACAAATACACTCTTTAAGACCAATATATGATCTTAAAGGGGCAGGTTTATGTGATTGCCAGGTACATAATCCCATTTTAGTTAAATTAAATAACTGTTACCTTCAGTTATTCTAGAAATACTATATCTATAAAATATGGCTGAAAAGAATTTTTACTTCCTAATATAACTCCTTGAAATTGGGCCACTGTTTCTTTAAAAACTCCTGCTCTTCCTGAAACTCTGCCTTTAGGAGGCCATCACAACATGGCTCCTCTATTAACCCTTTAACAACATTTGTACCAACGTTTCACTGAGAAGTAGCTCTTATAATGAGCTCAGCAGTTTGCCTCATTGCTAATTGCTGTTGGCTAGTCTGAAGGAGCTGAGTGCGGGAGTTCCAGGGGAGGGGTGTTCTGTGACATGGAAGCTCGGTAGCTTAGAAACTACAGTTCTGAGGGGGAGCTGCGTCTCCAGGGCGGCGCTAGGTAAACCCAGGAGCTGTGCACTGGTGAGTGGTTGCCATGGGAGATTAAGCAAGCCAACACTCCAGGTATGTTTTTGATGAGCGAATAACATTGTAACATGATTTAAAAGCTCAAAAAAGTAGATTTTACATAATACCGCCCCTTTAAGTTTTTCATTCTACAAAGGCGATAGAAGAAGAATAAAATACCCTAGAAACGTTAAAAAAAAAATTTGTATTCATTTAGATTACAAATCAGTTTCAATAACTTTCAATTTACAAAAGTTACAAAATTAACATCATGAATAAATGAATGAATTTATGACAAGAATCTGAGTTATGAAGTAAGCGGTTCCCTCTTCTCCAGTTTGATCCAAATGCCGTTCTCTGGCCGCAGGATGAGCTCCCCTACCGGACGAAGCTCGTCACGTTTCTGACAGGCCTCCACATTGAAGTTACGGAGAATGGACGCCAGGACCACCTTCTCCTCCATCAGCGCAAAACGTTGGCCTGAACATCAGAACACCACACGAATAGCAGCATGAGACATGGCACGCTAAAAAAAAGCCTGTGTGTGAAAAGACAAAAACCCAGAATGTCCTTTTCTCACCTATGCAGTTGCGGAGTCCGGCGGAGAACGGGACGTATGCGTACGGAGGCCTTCCAGCTGAATTCTCTGGAAAAAACCGCTCTGGCCGGAACTCCTCCGGTTCTGGGAAGAACCGCGGATCACGATGAAGAGTGTAGGTGATGATGATCGCATTCGCTCCTTTGGGAACCTTGAAACCATCTGACAGCGGAAGTAAAAACCAATTTCAGTTTTTTTTTACTAATTACTACATGTGTAAGATCAAACAATAATTAAACTACAGACTATTCCAGGTTGAAGTAAAATTTGCCAGCTTCTGTCAAGCTTTACTTGCACAGAAGCTGGAACTCTGAAAATTCCCTCTAGAAAAATCTTTTTAAGCAAGTCATGACTTTTCATTTCAGTGACAGTAAACTAGGGGTGCACTGACTGCAGTTTTCTGGCTGACTGTCAATTACCGTTCTCTAAAAAGCCGGGCCTACCGATTCCAATTTTGACCAACACCAATTTTTTTTTGTCTGAAATGTCACTAAATATAGCAAAAGTGGGGTGACTATTGTTAACTGCAAATGTGCAGACATGACCTGGTGGGCCAGTCTGCCTGTCAAAATGTTTAATGACATTTCAGACAAAAAATATATAAGTATTGATGGATAGCTCATCTCCCAAAATAAAGGAAACTGGTACTGAAAAATTGGCTGACCGATAAATCGGTGCACCCTACTGTAAACATTTGCCATGTGCTTAGATGAAGAACTAAACTAAAGTGCTTCTGTTTCTCCATTTGTTTTAATCGGGAAGCACATGAGAAATGATGTGGCAGGAATTGGCAGGCAACGTTTCTTAACAACCACTTTTTACACATTTTGACAAAAGATTCTATGAAGAAATTTTCTTTAAATTATCCAGTCTTCTTTAGGGAATTGTGGCCTTGTGAAACCAGTTAGATCATGCAAATTTCCATATTTGCAGACATCAACTGAAAGCCAGTATCACTGGAAATATAATGCTATACTGTATAATATCCTTAAAAAACAATGTACAAGTGGATCAAATTATAAGTAAAATTTTAACTTAATTCTGATTACTTGTGGCTTTTTGTAAGCCACAAGTGCCAAGTGGTGATGTAAAGTGATGAAGGGTGACCTGACCTGGAGCCCATGAGAACAATAATACATGTACAAAACAATCAAACAGAAACACCCATCCTGATGCATGCACGGCTTTCCTTGACAATGTAATTGTTGTTGAACAACTACCACAGTATGGATATGTCAATCCGAGGTGTTCTTGTCGTGTGTGACTCACTCAGATTGCAGTCGTCACAGAGGCTTCGAGCGAAGAAAGGCACCGAGGGAAACAGCCGCAGAGCCTCCTTGATCACACACTCCAGGTACCTGAGCTTCTTCAGGTCCTCCATGTTGATGGGTCGGCCCGACGTACCTTCACATAGCAACCAAGAAACAAATGCAGGTGTAAAACCTCCATGTCTCTTCCCGTCAGCTCTGAAACTCTGAACAGGTTTCATGTCCCTGCTGAAGAAAACCATCTCCACAGCATGAAGCTGCCACCACCGTGACTCAAGGTGTGGATAGTGTGTTCAGAATTGTACTAATTTTCCACCAAACACAGGCCAGAATGTTCTGTGGTTGTCTCTGTGTTGGCTTGTGATGAACTGGTGACGGATGGATGGATGGATGGATGGATGGATGGATGGATGGATGGATGGATGGATGGATGGATGGATGGATGGATGGATGGATGGATGGATGGATGGATGGATGGATGGATGGATGGATGGATCCTTTTTTCTTTCACTTTATAATATGTTTTATGTTATGTTGCTATTTCTCATAAAATCCCATTAAAATGCATTTCAGTCGGGAGCTGTGACATAACAAAATGAGACAAAGTGAAGCAGGTCCTGGTGCGAGGCTCTGTATGCTGGATAAGGACGTTGCTCTGGGTATAAAAAGGAAATTGAGCTTTTCAGTACAGGATTTAATTATGGCTTCATTAATACTCCTGCACTTCGGGGCATCTTTAGTTCCTTCAGCTGCTACAAAATCAGCATTTACAGCAGCTCAAAGGCCTTCTTGCTCAAACTGCAGAGAACTGCATGGAAGCGTTGGACATTATTCCACACTGCAGAGACAATAGTTTTTGAAGAGGGGAGTTATATGTTAACAAAAGATGGTCATGGTTGTTAAATTTACAAGAGAACAAGATGATTCAAAATCCTTTAGGCTGGAATATTAACCAAGTTAATAAGTGAAGAAGAGAACGGCGGGCCGTGTTAATGTTACCAAACACTTCATGCAGCTCTTGTTGAACTTTCCGTTGAACCTCTGGATGGGTTCCCAGCAGGTGGAGGGCCCAGTTCATGGAGGCAGCTGTGGTGTCATGACCCTGGAAAAGAAAACATGCGATTACAGTTGCGATATATTTTTCTTTTTTAAAATAACCTACTGGTCTCACCACCAACCTCAAACATGAAAGTGTCCACTTCTTCTTGGATGTCCTGATGGCTCAGCTTGTTGCCATCTTCATCCGTGGTTTTCAGGAGCATATCCAGGAAAGCCTGTCGCTTCTTCTTGCCGTGGTCAGAGTCGCTGTCTGATTCAATGTAGGACAAGTTTTCAGACCTTTCCTTTATCACCTGCACACAGACATTGTTAAGAACGACGTTAAGCTGTTGAGCTGTCTGCTCGGCCCTGGCTCAGTAACTCACCTTATAGGTGAAGGAATGGAGGATCTTCAGCGTCTTGTCGTGGTTCTTCCCCTCACCGAAGAAGTAGTAGATGAAGTCGGGCCAAAACCAGGGCGTCCTCTGTCTGTGGCTGACGATGTCACTCATCCTGAAGCCAGCACAGATTGATGTGCTTTATGACCAGATACTATTTCAAAGATTTGACGTTTCACGTTTGCCTGTGAGGAAGCTAAAGAGCATACCTGTATACACACTTGACATACTCTGACTCTGAATCACTCTGTGCATAAATTTTCCTTCCCATCGCAGTTTCTGAACAGAGAGCAAAGAAATTTTTTCATATCAAGATATTTGTCCCTACATTATGGCACAAACACACACACCTGCAGACACACACATTTTCAGTCTATTATTTAATAAGAAATGAATGTATATTAAGTTGCTCATCTATACTTTCAAAACCAAAGTAAAACGTGTCATAAAAAAGGAAAACATCTTCTGCAAAACAATTCAAATTAAATTTACTTGAAAATACTACAAAGACCAAAATTCAAGTGTACAGGAAACTGAAAGTTTAAATAATACAGAGAGTTGGAACAAAGTAATTCAACAGTCACTCAGACGAATGTGCAGAATGAGCTGTGGTTACATTTACTTTGTGTTATCTTACTGAAATAAGCAAAACTTCTCTGGGAAAGGAAACCATGGAAAGCAAGAAATCTTTCTGAAATACATTTACTTTGGGATTTTGTTTTATTAATATTCCTCAAAGCATAAGTGAGCTCTAGCTACAATAATATCATGATTTATTAATTTAATTTTAGTCATGTTTGAGAAAGACGGCAATTGTTTTCCCTACTGTTCAGAAAGAGCTGGAGTTTTTAAAGTGACTGAGGCCCAATTTCATTAAGTCGCATTTGATATTTACAACATTGTTATAACAACTGAGGCCAACTTGACCGTGCTATAAAATGGCACTTTGTGCCTGGAAAATACATAATACCGCCCCTTTCATATCCTCTTTCCATTGCATATTCAATGCAGACATGCTCTGGAGGATAGAAGTAAACATGAGACATGTAGCGTGTCACAAACACCACCAGTCTTTGAGAATATGATGTTTTTTAAATTCTTATTACAGCCATTTGAGCAGATTATTTCATTAACTGTACATGTAATGTGTCATTATGCTGTAGAAAAACTGATGCTGTTTGAGTGGCAGCAGTATGAACTACATGGGCAGTGTTTCTGTTAGCTCTGGGAAAACATCTGCCGTTATATATTAAACCAGAACATCAGAGACCAAAAGAAACCAGGCTTGTTCTCTTGCAACAAATGATAAACACAGCAAAGCTCTTTCTGCTGAACTACTTGTCTTCAATTTTTAGTCTTTAGTTTTAAATAAATCTCTGCTCTATTTCTCATTGTTTTTTTTCTTTTCTTTTTATTACTTTTTTTCTTGCATTCACATTATTTGATTTTGACCTTATTATGAGACTCTGTCAGAATATTGTCTTTTTGTTGTAAAAATGCAGAATCTACTCACCGCAGATGATGTCCAGCGCACAGAGGGTGACGTCACTGAAGCAGTTGAAAGAACCTTTCCCCGCCTTTTTCTCCAACTTCTCCACCAGGATCTCCGCCTGTTCATTCATCACTTGCAGAAAGTCGGTGAGGATGGAGAAGTGGAAGGTCGGAGTCAGAATCTTTCTTCTCTGTCGCCACTTTTGCCCAGTGCTGAAAAAAAAGACGCTTTTTTCCATCTATGCCACAACTCTGAACAATTTTGACAATTCTTTGGTCAAAAGAATTGAATTTAATGTTAAAAGTGAAATTTATAACATTAGCTGTTGTGTTTTAGCAATGCCAGTGTGCATCTCATATCAGACTGACAGAGTGGTTTTGTTTTTCTTAGCAACATCAGCCTTATCAAACTATAAGTCTGATAAGGCTTATCATAGGACCATTACATAGTAGAGACTATGTAATGGATTTTTTTTTTGCTTGTGTGAACGTAACATCTGTACCTGGTCAAAAGGCCGGTTCCAAGCCAAGGATGGAGAAATTTGTAAGCAAAAGCCTTGGTGAGGTGAACAGGATTACCCAGAATCTTCTACAAAAGACAGTTTAGGTGTTAAGAATTGGTCAATCACAAAGGTTTTAACATTTCAACCAGTTATTAGAAATAACTTTGTGAAGACCGTCTCAGAGCTCAGCCTAAAGCAGACTCCAAACCTGGCTGCAGAAGCAGGTTTGAACTAGACAGAAGGTCATTGAGGTCATTACTGAGACTCTGTTACAGGTCAATGGGAAACTGGATGAAACATCAAATGCATCCCAAACACATGGTTAGATCTCAGTGCAGCTTCCACCTCATTACAAATATCAGAGAATGGCTTGATATTGTTTGGTAAATAATTTTATTGCAGCTTTGTTTAAGTTTCTAAATAATTCTAAAAACAAATCCAACATTTTGTCTTGTTTTCAGATGGTGAGACTTGCTGGTGCAGCTCAGTAAATGAAAATGTTGAAGAGCACATTTGTGGGAGCAATTTAGTTCTGATAGTGAAACTTGTGTAACTTCTTACAAACAGTTATTCATTTCAGCTGTTTTTTTCTGTTCATTGTGATGATCTTGGCTTATCGTGAACTAAAATCAGTTTCTCAGATCATTTCTAACAGGAATTTTAGATATAAATGTGTTTTCATGGCCAAACAAGTGTGGTGACAAACTGCTGATTCAACAGCAACACAGGCACTAATTGACTCACTGTTAAATAAGCTGTTAGTCCAGGCATATTATTGGAAGGTTGAGTGAAAGGAAAAACCGTGGTAGCTATATGTTCACAAGCCAGGGGGATGAACCCACCTTTGATTGGACTGTGATGATCATTTCATTTGTGGCAGGACGTTGCACATGCCCAGATTTAGAGAAATACAACCAGCTGGTGTGATTACCTGGATATCACTGTAACTGAATGACATTTTATGTTACCTGATCTAAACCACATCGCTGTTTGGAAGGAACATGAAAAACACCAGAGCCAGCGATGCAGCAATCTGGAGCAAGCTGATAACTTCACTCCATGCTGCACTGATGCAATAACGTTTTGCAAAAAGATCTGCAACTGTGCATGTTTTGTACATCAAGGGACACGTTTTCCAAAAGTTAGCTATTTCTATTTTAGAAAAGAGTCAAAATAAAAAGAAGCAAGTACTTGATACATATTGCTATATGTGTAAAATGATTTAATATGATTTAAGTTTTGAACCTTTCAATGATATTGTAACTACTCATTGTGAAGTGTGAGTATGTTGTGTTGCTGCCATACCTCAACATTTTCAGCATGAAAAAGGACAACAAAGGGAATTGGTCCAACCCAGATTTTAAACAGTGGTGCATCTTTGAAGTCCTGAGTAAAACCAACAATCTGACTGAAGAAATCTGAAACAAGGCGCAGACAGAAACGGTTTGCTCAGAAGGAAAATTAACTTCACATTAAGGTCCTCTGGCACATTTCTTACCTCCTGCGTTGGTTTTGAACATCAGTGCGTCTCCAATGAAGGGGTACGTGAAACCCGTCCCTGGAATGGATTTCATTCCGAACCATTTATGGAGGTAACCGCTCAGTAGCTGGTAGGTGATGTAGGTCAGAGCTGCGATGATGATGCTAGCTCCTAGAAATTGTAAACTGTAACTTCCCAGTAAAACCGCCATGTTTTTATCCCGTCTGTCCAACTTGTTTGAATGCTAAGAAATGAGCACCAGCCTGTACTTATGAGTCCTGAATATTAATAGGAAGAGACAAAGGCACTGCCCTCACTGCTCCTTCCCTCTTTGGTCAATCTGCTCATTGCTTACTGGGTAAAGGTTGATTATGCTAGATTTGTTTGCCATCAGGTAACCTGCTTTTTTGTTTGTTTGTGTTTTTTCATTAATACCTTAAAACAAAGTAGTTATTCACAACAGTGGATAGATTTACACTGATGTAAAACTGTTATTAAATATGGTGTGTTTTATTTGCAGACATAATGCAATAAAAGTGTTAATCATTCATATTGTACCAGCGCTGACTGGCTCAGATCATGAACTTTGTTCGGCTCATTATCTCACTGAATAGCAGGAACGTCAACATTTTGCACAATGTCAAACCTGACTGGTTAATATGTAGCAGAGGTATCTGTGTCATTTATCTTTTATGAATATGTTGGTTTTTTGTTTTAGTCAATGGCTAATACAAATGACTACGTGTAGAGTAAAATTCCTCCGAACTCACAGCTCAACAAGCCTCGCTTTAATTTCACACAAGGACAAAAACAGAACTTTCTAAAATGCAAAAATTAGGATTGTTGTCATTGAATCTTTCAAATTCAAAACTACTTTATTGATCCCAAAGGAAAATTAAATGTTGCAACTCATAATTGAAATTTACCTCAAAGAGTTATTGTAGAATGTGATGGCTGCTGGCAGGAAAGATGTCTTGGAGCAGTCTGTATCGCAGCAAATCTGAAAAAAACTTCTGACTGAAGACACTGTGTCCCATAGTTCTTCACATGTATTACCTCTTTAACCAGGAATTATGTTAAACAAACACAACCTTATAATCGGTTGGACTTTTGCAACAGGCATGGCTATGAAAACATATCAGTGGCAACAAGACAGAATAATCATGGAACTGCAGTTTCACTGTGTTGCGTCTTTGTGCAACGACAATAAAAAAAATCTAAGTAAGAATTATAGAACTTGGGATTAAATGGCACCTGAATGAAGTTGCACCCCCCCACACACACACCTTCTTCAAATCAGACAAAATTGGTGTCAAACGTTTGTGCGGCAAAAATATTATTCTCATTTTAAAGATACTGAGAAATGTTTCTAGAGGTCATAAAAGGTCAACCAGCCACGCCCAGCTTCTTTAAATCATATAAAAATACTGTCAACCAACTCAACTACGTTTGTGCAGCAAACATTTTTGTTTTGTGCTGCTTTGGCTTTGAAGATATTAATGAAAGTTTAAAGGTCAAAAGGTCAACCAGTCTCCCCACTTTTAGAAAATTAAACAGAATTTATGTCAAATATTTGTGCTGGTTTGTACAGCAAAAATTTTAATTTGTGTCACTATGATTTTAAAGCGGCACAAACACAAACGTTTGAGATTTGAAGAACGTGGGGGCAGGATGGGGGATAACTTCACTCAGGTGAATTATTACTAATTAAAGAGGAATGATAAAAGGAGCAGGCATGGACAAAGTACCTTTGGGACAGATAAGCCAACCTCTCAATCTAACGTAATCAGATTTTTTTTCTTTCTTCAAACTGTATGTTATATTTTCTGCTTTTCTTCTGCTTCGCCTACAACTGTCATTTTGGAACACAAAATATTTTTCCATGTAAGTGTAAGAGTTTCAAAGTCATGTCCATAAAAACGTCTGAATGCACCTGACTTGTTATATGTCAGTAAGGTGAAAATGTTATTGCTAATAATTGTCAGACTATGCTCTTTCATAAAGCTTTGTTTGAATTTACTTTTGAACATTTAGAAAGTATACTTTGTATACCATCTCTTCACTTGGCAGATTGGGATCTGTTTCTCCAATCTAGGCAGTCCCAGTCCACCGTCCACCTTGCCACTGCAAAAGAGGCCATCCGCTGTTGATGGGCTAAGGTGAAGCCAGGACTTCACCTTATTCCTGACTTCCGAGTCGACTCTTTTCAGGTTCACCTTACTGACCAAGCTCATGTCCGCAGCATATACCACTCTTGGTACACCGTAGGTGACAAGCATCTTAACTCTCTTGAGTGGGTTTGAGGGGGGCTCTGCCAATCTTGTGGAGTATGGGTGTTATCTCCTTCAGTGGGTCAGAGGGCATGATCCCCTTCCTCGGACCCACTTCTACTCCCAAGTACTTGTATGAATGAGCCTCACCGATCATGGGGATGGGAGCAGCGTTGATTTTCCAATCTGCACACTCGTTAAGAGTCACACTTCGTTTGTTAGCCTTCAAGAGGGAGCCGCCACATTTGTTGATTTTAATGTCCAGTCAGGTATTCTCCAAGAATTTTTCCAGAATTCTTAGATTCCTTGCCATTCCAGACCAGGAACCGCTGAGTAGGACCAGGTCGTTGGCATAGGCGAGAGCGGTCAGGCGAGAGCGGTCATGGACTGACCGGAAAGGGTATAACCAGAGCCCCTTTGGTCAAGGAATGAGAGGAGTGGGTCCAAGCAGAGGTTGAATAACAAAGGAGATAATGGGTCCCCTTGCTTGACACCAACCTTGAGTTCGATCGTCCGGGTCCGCCCTTCATTCGTCATCACACTGGAGTTAGTGTGTTTGTAGGCATCACTGACCAGATCATAAATGCCAGCATCGACTTTCCTCAGCACAAGCACTTCTTGGATCTGCTTGTGTGAGATGGAATCAAAGTTGTATAAGATAGCATTGAATAAGCAGGCCAGTAGCCGCCCATCTTTGTCCCATCTCAGTAGATGGGATTTCCTTATCCCGTCCAATCCAGGCGCGCTGCTGCCTCTGGATCCTCTAAGGGCCACCATCACTTCACCAGGGGAAATCGGCATCAACAAAGGTTCATTATCAGTTTCCAGCAAGGCACCAAACACACCCAGCTCTATATATTTGTCCTGCTTTTCCCATAGATCACTGTATGTTTTTTCAACAGTTCGTTTGGGGATGCTGCAAGTCCTCGCCCCTTTACCATCCAAGAGCAGTGATGCAGCAGCTGCCGCATTGTCTTTATACAGGCTTTGGATGGTTTGATAGCAGCTCCTTATATTTCTTTTTACTGCTCGGAACCGTCGGGGTTTCCAGGGCTTTCGAGTGAATATTCTGTTAAAACGCTTCATCTGTTTCACATATAAGGATAAAGTCATGTTGACTTGAGCCGGGGAGGACCTGAGGGGGTGAAGGCCCCCCAGAGGGATGTCCTAATCTCTGATCATCAATTCTTAAGTGTTCGACCGGACTGCCTTTTCCGCTTCTTTTTAGGTTGTGGGAGAGGGGTGAAAAGGCCCTCAAAGTCTTCAGTAAGATCGTTCTCATGTTTCACAGCCGTCAGTGTCCTGTCAGCACTCTTATGTCTTTTAGCATGTATGGAGAGACCTTTTAGTCCCGAAACCAGAACAGATCACACACTGGAAGGATTTATTTACTGTGGAGCAAGCACGTTTGTTTATGCTACATTTAGCAGCATGGCATGGCGCTTTGTAAGTTCTTCTTTAAGTTCTGACATTTAATACAAAACCAACTGATCTTCCGTGCTTGATGCTTCTTCAGGAAGTGTGTGAAGCCATCCTTAGCCGACTTCAAAATCAGGTTGCAAAGAGGACAAAGTAGCTCCTTCCAAGGCACCTTAAGCCCGACCGTTACCGCAGCAGGAAGTTTAGAGCCCGAACCCAGAGCCTTCTTCCAGTCTTTGTCAAGACTCAAAAACACAACGTTTCTAACGAACCGGGGAGCCGAAGAGTCTTTTCTTAGCTAGTGAGGAGCTAGCTAGTTTCGGTGTTCGGACAGGAGCGCGCTCAGGATCGCTAGCCCTCCGGTTGAGGAGGCGACTGACAGTCAATCTGCCTCGCTCATCATCTCACAGGCAATGAGTTCCTGTCGCAGATTTTTTTTTTTTTTTTTTTTTTTTTTTCCCTCTTCCAATTAAACAATTCAAGCTGTACAGAGTCACATGGCATGTACATACATAAAGACGATAAGTCTCAATTACTTAAGGCACATAAAATTATAAGATGACAAAAAAAAAAAAAAAAAAAAAAAAAAGGGGCACTAGTTTCAAATAAATTCACATCATTATAGGCATCCAAGAGCTGCAGTCCATGCTTGTTTTCATCCGTTTTAAAGTTCTGAAGTGGCTGTCCGTTAGAAGGTTTTTAAAGCATGTAAAGTCAGGTTTTCTATTTCCCCATTTACATGAGTGGATGAAGAATTTGCAAGGATCAGTAGGTTGTTAAGTATGAGGTCGGTTCTTTGTCTCTGTGGGTGGTTCCAAATATTATATCCTCTCTTTTTAAAGGATGATTTAGGAAAGTTTTGATGAGATCCAGTCCTGAAAGTTTCCCCAAAATGTCCCAGTGTGCACACAGAAGAAAAAGAGATGATCTGTTGTTTCAATGTCATTATCACAGAAAGTACAGCTGTTGGTGTCAAAATTGAATCTTTGTCGTAATAGTTCCCTGGATGGAAAAATATTATTGAGAATTTTAAAATGAACTTCTTTAGCTTTAGGGCTTAGAGGGAATTGAAGGTAAGCTGTTCTCCACTTATTAACCTCTGAATCAGGAAACAAATTTAAGATGGAGTTTTTATTTGACCGGACAGGAAATATTAAATTGGTTAGATGTTGGCGCATCCTTTTGTTAGAATTACTTTTGTCCAAAAGGTTAACTCCAAACAGCTGAAGTGCAGGTAACTGAAGGTCAGCTGATTGAATGTTATATTCTGAACCAGAAATTTGACTGCAGTGGGAATAGAGTTCAATACTGTGTAAAACTGAGAGCGCGAACAGTCCAAATTATGTAATAAGCAAAATTCATCATAAGACAACCAATCTCCACTGTCATTAAGAAAATGTCTTATGGACCAAATACCCTTTTCCATCCAGTGATCCAAATACAGAGACTTATTCCTGTGCAGCACATATCTGTTGTTCCAGATGGGAGTCTGGTGAGGAGTAAAGTTGTGCGTGTACATGAGTTTCCAGCACAACAACACTTGCTTGTGAAAGGCAGACAACTTAACAGGAAGTCTGTCAACACCAAAGTCACATCTAAGAACAAAATCTATGCATCCCATTTTTTAAACAAACCCTTGGGGAGACAAAACCAGATACTATTTCCATCAATTAAAAATGATTTCAGCCAGTTTACCTTTAAGACTGTATTTAAACATTCAAAGTCAATAGCTTGTAAACCTCCATCTTTAAAGTCTTTAACCATATTGGCTTTCTTTAAGTAGTGAACACGATTTTCCAGATGAAATTAAAGTTCAGCTGATTATATCTTTAATGTATCTGTTAGGTATGGCCATAGAATAAGCTGGGTCTATGCATCGGGACAGCGACTCCATCTTGGTTAAACAGGTTCTCCCAAACAGGGTCAGATTTCTTTGGAGCCATCTATTTAACTGAGATTTACAATTCTGTATCTTATTCTCTATGTTAATAGTTTCACTGAGTTTGGCATCTTTAGTTATTAGAATTCCAAGATATTTAACTGAAGATTTAATGGGAATATTATAAGCTTCTGTCAGATCAGAGCCATGAATCGCCATCAGTTCACACTTCTGCAGGTTTAGGGTTAATCCTGATGCTTTGGAGAAAGTTATTAATTAACTCAAGGACTTTAGGGTTTGGTCTAGATTTTTCAAGAAAATAGTGGCGTCGTCAGCTAGCTGACTGATTATAATTTGGTGATCAAAAACTTCCAATTTAGGTATATTTGAGTTTTTTTAAATAAAAATACTCAACACTTCAACGGCCAAGATGAAGAGGAAGGGGGAAATATTACATCCCTGTTTACTCCCCTATTAATGGTGAAACGAGGAGACGTACCGTGTGGAAGCGCCACTGAACTTGAGGTACTGTTATAAAAGCTTTCAATTATTCTACAGAAGTTTGACCCAAATCCAAACCTTTGTAAAACCTTGAAAAGAAACTGATGCTCCAACATGTCAAAGGCTTTGTAGAAGTCTAGGAAAAGGATGAAGCCTTTGTCCTCAATCAGGTCACTGTACTCCAGTAAATCCTGCACCAGTCTGATGTTATTGTGTATAGACCTTTTGGACATAAAACCTGTCTGTGTTTCAGAAATAACACCCTTAATCCCAGACTTTAGTCTGTTTGTGTAGATATACGTCAATAGCTTATAATCACAGTTTAGAAGAGTGATTGGACGGTAGTTGTCTAGAACCTTGCTGTCTCTTCCTGGTTTGGGTATGAGGGTGATAACGCCCTGCTTCATGCTGTGTGGAAGTGAGTTATTACACAGGATTTCCTGTCGCAGATGAGTCGAAAAGAGTTGGGGGAGTGTTCCAACTTCTTGAACCACGGGAAGCAGAAAGGCCCTGTTTATACAACGGTGTTCCCATCATGGCGGAGCGGGGGTCGCGGCTTTATGACGTCATACGGGAGCCGACCAGGCGCACAGTTTGTGGAAGACAGTGTCTGAGTTCGACACACAGTGTAAGAGGAGGAAATTATTAGTAATCCGTCAAATCTTTTATGTTCAATTGTGCGTTCATCTAGTCATGCTGCACAATTACAATTAATAGTTGGAAAAATTAAAAGTTTACCCCTCCGTTATATGCTAGAGATCAAAACAGACCTTACTATTGCACAGCTGCGTACAATACTGAAGGGACACTACAAGGAAGACAGCTCCACTGACCTGTACCGTCGTCTAATTAACATTACACAGGATAGTAATGAGTCTCCACAAAATTTCTTGTTTAGAGCAATAGAGTTAAAAGAAAGATTGCTCGCTGCATTCAGAGAACCTGGTTCAGAAGGGGATAATGGCCCAAAACTGATTCAAAAGAAGTTTCTGAGAGCAGTAGGAACAGGACTTATTAATGATAATGTTAAATACCAGCTCAAGAACTTCCTGGATGATCTGACAGTTACAGATGATGTAGTGATAGCTAAGACTAACGAAGCAGCCAGCATTGAATGTGAAAGGCAACAGAAGTTCAGAAGGAACAATAAAGATCTGAAAGTGAGATAGGTTAGAGCAGAAGCACAGTCAGATCTCAAAATAACAGTTGGAGCAATTTTGGAGCAAGAACAGCCATCTTCCACCGGGATTAAGAATAAAACGGGTAGATTTGTTAAAAACACATCAGATAGGCCCGGAGAAGCAGATATGTCTGTGAGCAGTGTGACATCTGTACCAGCAAAAGGAGATGACAAAAAGGAAAGTGACCAAGCAGAAAATGGACATCACACACCATTCAGAACCTAAGTATATGGAAGGAATGAGACACGCAGCACTTGAGTGGAATGAGAGTGTTAGTATCAACCTCCTCTCTCCATCACAAAGAAACAAACTGCTCAACTTGATTGGAAAGAAGTGTACCATCATCTGCCCACTGGATGGAGTGGAAACCAGAGCTCTATAGGATACTGGATCACAGGTCTGCCTCATGAGAGAAAAGTGGAGAAAGCAGAATCTCCCCCATGTTACTATCAGAAGTCTCACTGAAATTATTGGACCTGGAATATTGGATGGAAGAGCAGTAAACAAGACACCAATCCCTTTTATTGGCTGGGTTGAGGTCAAATTTAAATTACCATCAGTGAGTCAAACACAGCTAGAGCTCTGGGTGCCAGTTCTAGTTGCTGAAGAGGATGCGGTGGGAGAAGAACCAATGATTGGTTACAATGTGATTGAATACTTACTAAAAATGGGTGTAGATCCTCCCCCCATCATTACAGAAGCTGTTAGTACAGCATTTTCTATTGAAAGTAAAAAGGCAGAGGCATTTGTAAAAGTCATGAGAAATATGAATGGGGAACAGGGCACAAGTACTGTTAAAGCATCAAGAGAAAACTTCATCATCCCAGCTGGCCAGATGAAGATGGTGAAGTGCAGTACACAAGTTGGTCCACTCGCAGGTCATGAAGGAGTCCTGTTTGAACCCCTGTCACAGTCACAGCTACTAGAAGGATTAAGGGTTAAAGAAGGGATAGTCTGCCTACAGCAGAGTTCCTGGTCCTGCTTCAGAATCCCAGTGAACATTGATACTGCTCATGACATTGTTTTACCCTCCAAAAGTAAAGTAGGTCAAGTCCAAGCAGTAAAAGCAATGTATGTGGCACCAACGGAATCAACAGAAGTAAATGAAATAGAGACATCAAATTTCAATTGTGAAAAGGGAACTCCAATGGGATCAGAGAGCAAAGGGGGAGAAAAGGAGAACCTAAGCAGGGCTGAAAGTGAAGATTGTTGGGATCCACCAGTTCCCATCAGCCACCTTTCCCCAGCACAACAGCAGTTGGTGAAACAACTACTTCGAGAGGAGTGTGCAGCCTTCTTTCGTGACGATTATGATGTTGGAACCATCCTCTCACTGCAGCTCAAAATCCGATTACAAGATCCCACACCAGTGACCAGAACATATATATCTGTTCCAAAACCACTGCATGAGGAGAAAGAATATCATGAAGATTTGTTAAATAGGGGCTGGATAGCAAAGTCTAAGTCAAACTACTCTAGCCTGACAGTCTGTGTGCATAAAAGGGATGGTAGTCTCAGACTGTGCTGTGATTACAGAGTTGAATAAGAAGTCTCTACCAGACCGTCATCCCATTCCCCGCATACAGGACATGCTCAACAGCCTGATTGGAAGTTCTTGGTTTTCTGTCCTTGACCAGGGAAAAGCCTGTCACCAGGGCTTCCTGGAAGAATCAAGTCAGCCGCACACTGCATTTATCATGCCATGGAGTCTGTATGAATGGGTGAGAATACCATTTGGATTATCATCAGTACCAGCAGAGTTTCAGAAGTCCATGGAAGAGTACCTGGCTGGGCTACGTGATGAGGTGTGTTTGCCTTACCTGGATGATAATTTGGTGCACTCTAAAACATTTGAAGACCACTTGAGTCATCTTAAAAGTGTATTGCAGCGTTATCAGGAACATGAGTCAAGCTGACACCGAGGAAATGTGACATCTTTAAGAACCAAGTGAGATTTCTTGGAAAGCTGGTCACAAAAAATGGATACACAATGGATCCTGCAGATATTGCTCCTGTGCAGGCTTTGAGAGAAAGAAAACCCTCCACAGTGGGAGAACTGAGGAAATTATTGGGATTTGTCTCCTACTATCGCAGTTACATCGCAAACGTCTCCTGCATAGCTAAGCCTTTTTATGATCTTCTCTCCTCGAGCCCTGAGAAAAAGGGATAAGGAAAACACAAAAAGCGAGGTGTAGGGAAACAAAATCAGAACAGTGGACAGTTACCATCATCACAGCCAATTATATGGTCCACAAAACATCAAGAAGTGCTTTGCCAGTTATTAGATTTTCTAGTGAAACCACCAGTATTGAGTTATCCAGACTTTGAACAGCCGTTCATTCTACATTGTGATGCTTCACAAGAAGGGCTTGGTGCTGTACTTTACCAGAGACAGCAAGGAATTCTAGCAGTCATAGCATATGGATCCAGAACTCTAACACCCCCAGAAAAAAAAAAAAAAACTATCACCTTCATTCAGGGAAGCTGAAGTTCCTGGGTCTGAAGTGGACCATATGTGAGAGGTTTAGAGATTATCTCTATTATGCACCACCATTTACAGTTTACACTGACAATAACCCTCTTACATATGTGCTCTCCACAGCTAAACTGAATGCAACCAGTTTAGGTTGCTGAACTGGCTGATTTCCAGTTTTCAATAAAGTATCGCCCAGGCAAAGTAAATGGAGATGCAGATGGCCTCTCCCGAATGTCACTCAGCATGGAGGAGTACATGCAAACTTGCACACGGATAGTACACCCAGAGTTTCAGGAGTCTGAGCCATGGCTATGCCCAGCAACCGTCAACAGTCTGGTCACAGAAGAATGTGATGCAGCGAACACATCAGTAAAGGACATCAGTAGAGCAGCTCTTAGACAAGCTCAACAAGATGATTCAGTAATTAGCAAAGTATTGAGATGTGTTAGTGCACAGGAAAAGCCAAAACGTGGCTGGCACAAGGGCAACAGGAGGGCTGCTGCTCTAATGAGACAAAAACACAGATTATATATGGATGAAGATAATTACTCCACCGCAAAACAGCGAGTCGCTCACAACTCCTTCTACCACAGAAATATCATGCACTTGTTTTTAAGGAGCTTCATGAGGAGATGGGTCATCTTGGAGTTGAGAGGGTGTTGCATCTCATCAGAGATCGCTTCTATTGGCCTATTGGCTTCTATTGGCCTATTGGCTTCTATTGGCCTAGCAAGGTGATCACATGCAAGATGCATGTGATCACCTTGCATCACATGCAAGGTGATGTCGAGCACTATGTCACTTGTGCATGCAGTGGCCAAAACGAAACGTTTTGAAACGAAAGTGGCCAAATAAATCAGATCGAGCCTCTCTTACAAACATCATCACTGCATACCCATTTGAGTTGGTCTCCATTGATTCCTTACATCTGGAGAAATGCAGTGGTGGGTATGAGTACATCCTTGTAGTGATGGACCATTTCACACGGTTTGTCCAGGCTTATCCCTGCAAAAACAAAATGGCCAAAACGGCTGCAGAGAAAATATTTGGGGATTTTGTTTTGAAGTTTGGTTTTCCCACAAAGCTGTATCATGACCAGGGAAAAGAGTTTGAAGACAAATTATTCGCATCACTAGAGAAGTACAGTGGGGACAAGGGGTCAAGAACAACGCCATACCATCCGCAGGGTAACGGTCAGGTTGAAAGGTTCAACAGGACACTGCTTGCTATGCTGAGGAGTCTGCCAGAAATCGAGAAAAAAGATTGGAAATCTTCTCTACCAAAAGTGGTTCATGCATACAAATGCACACGCAGTGAAGCTACTAACTATGCTCCCTACTTCCTCTTATGTGGTCGTCAGCCCCGGCTCCCCATCGATCTCATGTTTGGTCTCAGCGAAAAGAACCGAAGCTCTTCTCAGTGATATATCACTGCGAGCAGTGATTATCTTATAATGGATATATGTTGTTGATATGCTATGTTGTTGAACAAGTTATCCAGAGAAATTATATTCTTTTTTAACCAAAAATGTCCCTATATATGATACTTGGTAAAGCTAATATTTTATAATCAAACATGCTTATAAGGCATCAGTCATGTTGATAACAGCTGCTTTGTGTTATAAAACCAGTAAATGCTGCAATAATGTCCAGTAACCACAAGATGTCAGGACCACACTGCTGATGCTGGGCTGTATAGTGCATTTCAATACATTACATTGTCTTACTAAAAAAAATAAATCAATAAATAAATTCTTTATTACACACAGTGTTATAAGTATTTATTTCAGTTCATTTTGATGATTTTGGCTTGATAGCCCAAAATGTTGTTTCTGAGAAAATTTGATTATAAAACAATGAATAAATGGATAAAAAAAATAATATTACTATCTATACCAGAGGTCTACAACTCCAGGCCTGGAGGGCCGGCGTCTACATGTGTCCCTGGTTCAACACATCAAATGGTTGGTCCAGAAGTGCATCAGCTAACTCCACCAGTCAGGAGGAGTTACAGAACAATAACCAGAAAATTCTTTTGAAGATGAGCTACCAATGTGTGTATTTTGTTTTTATTGCAAAGTTCTGCATTTGTGTGGTTGCAAGCTGAGAAAAGCAAAGAGAAAGAGAAATAAAGTAAACTTTACATATTATTGCAATGTGGGATTTAAAAACAGACAATGATTTCAGTAGTCCAGGATAAAATGGGATTGATTTACTTGCTTTAACATAACTCTAAGGTTTCATCCAGTCTGATTGTTTACTATCAGGTCTGGCTCTAATTTTCTCCTATAGGATTAGTGAAGTATTGCTTTTTCTTTTACATAACCAGACAAGCACTTGGCCTAGAGCAAGTGGGCTAGAATCCAGACAATTTGTTAAAAGCATTTATCCAATACTGATCCCAAATACTTAAATAAAATCCCAAAATGTTCTTGCCCTGTCGATAATAAAAGTAACTTCTCTGCCACTGTAATTTCTCTCCAAAAAGTTATAAACTGAATGATGTGGGAAAAGCTGCTAACAACTGCCAGTAGTTCACTATGTATGTATAAAATTTTTAGATAACATAATCAAACATAATTTGGATTAATGTGGCTCTTAAAGAATGTAGTTGTAAATATTGATACATTTAACATTCCCCCATGCATTGCCATAATTATGCTCCTCGCTTGAATGATGTCACATTCTGTGACATCATTCTGTTATGTGGTCAACTTCTACCTCACTGTTCAAGTACAACTCAAATTCTACTCTTTGGTTGAACAGCTCTTGTGCAAGCAAATATTTAGGCAAAAAGCAAAAAAAAAATAGTGCATAAACGTAACCATAATCGCATCTAAACCTGTCAACACCTAGGAAACAGTCACTCCTGCAGTCGATTAGTCATTCCCAGAGCAATGAGAAGTTTCTGGTTGAAGGCTGGGATCCTCTCCTTCTGCGGAGGCCAGTTCAGGACGCAGCTTTGACGCAGCATGCCTCTGCGGAGGAAAAGTGAGCGAGACAACTTGTGGTCGTGCACATCCTGCAGAAAAATCAGGACAACCGAGTCTCTGCTGGCTTCGATGACCTGCTGAAGTGCATGGTGGGCTTTAAATCTGAATAAGGACAAGAAAAAACAAATCAAGTGGTGAGAGTGCAATGATTATTTTCACGAAAGTGGACGTGTTTTAAAAGATACATTACGAAATCAAGAAAGCGGTTCAAACATATTTTCTTCTAACAGTACTATGAGGTAGGTGTCAAAGTTCTTCTAAAATTAGTCTGTGCTTAAACACACATCAATGACAAAAACCCAGTTTTAATGAGCGTTAGAGAAGTCCTGCAGGATTTGGCATTAAGCCAACACAGTGTTGGTCTGAACATAGTGGAGTCAGCTTACATGAGGTGAATAAAAAAGTACATAGACAACAGTATCAAATGTTGCTACAGAAAACATTTGGCATGTATGACTTCCCTACACTACATTTTTTAAAGGGGCAGTATTGTGGGTTTTGCAGGCACATAGTGCCATTTTATAGCACAATCAAGTAATTATGTTAACTTTAATTGTTCTAGAAATACTGTATATATCAAATATGACTTAAAATAAATTTGACTTTGATATGTAACACATTTATCTCTTTAAAAACTCTCTCTTTCTCAAACTCTGCTTCAGGTCATCAAAACATGGCTCTATTCACCCTTTAACAAACTTTTACCAGTGTTGCACTGAGAAGCAGCTCCTATAATGAGCTCAGCAGATGTGCAGTTCCACTGAGTGTTTGCTAATTGCTGCTGGCTAGTCTGAAGGAGAAGATTGTGAGGGTAACTAGGGAGGCCTGCATTGTGAGGCAGAAGCTGGGAGACTGCAGCTCCAATGAAGAGTCCAACCTGGGCATTTTGCACAGCTGACTGGTTGCCATGAGAGATTAAAAGATTTCTTAAACAGGCATGAAAAGATCATAGCAAGACTCTATGAATAACATTATAACATGATGTAAAGCACAGAAAGTTGATTTTACATAATACTGTCCCTTTAAATTCTTCTTCACCTCAAATTTAGAAGATGAAGTTACTTTAAATAGCAACGCTTTATAATCTGCAGCCAGTTAACAACATTTGAAGTTGTTCCAAAGCCACATAAATAAAAGTGAGCGTTGTGTGTTTGACTTACCGTCTACACCAGGGATCATTGAGAAGACGATCGGTCACCACAAACAAGATTTTTCTAGATTTTCTCATATTATTCACGATGGAGTCAGCCTGGAACATGCCGATGACAGAATCTCGACCCTCCAAGCAAAACCTGCAGGTTTCATTCTCCAAAGGAACCAGTCGTCTCTCCACCCAGCGTGTGTCTTCATCAGCGTGTATGACATAAGCGTCATACTCAAACTCTCTGCCCTCCTCCACTTTGGCGTCACTAAATCCTAATGTGCGATTGATCAATATGTTCCAGTAGAACAGGATCCTCCAGCCGTGGAATCGATAAATAAGGGCAGTGAGAATCAGCATTAAAACAGCTGTGCTGTTTAGCACATAAAAGGCCTGGAATGGGGTCATGTCTTTGCAAGAAAGTTGGTCAAAGTCCATGATGGAATGATTGAAGTAAAGTATCGGGGTGTTGCACATGTACTGGTCTCTGAGACCTGGCACGCTAGCGTTAGTTTTGTTCAACCACGTGACAAACCAAAGGATGCTCTCGCAGGTACAGTCGAACGGGTTTTTTCCCATGACAAGGACACTGAGGTTGCTCATGGGAGCTCTGAACACCTCTGGCCTGACAGAAGTGATAAAATTCTTCTCCAGATGTAAAACCTTAAGGGACGTAAGGTCGTCTAACACCGAGTCCCGTAAATTGTTCAAAAGATTGTTGCTAAAGCTAAGGTACCTGAGTTGATTCAAATTCCTGAAAGCTTCTCTTGGAATCTCGTCCATTCCATTGAAATCCATCTCAAAGCTTACCAGCCTCAGTGTGTATTTGAGAAACAGGACAGGCCCACCAGGGTTTGCCATCTTCCACAACCTGACTAAGTTGTTATGTTGGAGCTTCAGGACCCGGAGGTTCTCAAGCCCCTCTAACAAATTCTCTCTGATGTTCGCAATGTTGTTGTTGCTGAGATCCAATACAGTGAGGTTGGACAAAGGCCGAAACGGAGAGGAATCCTGGTTCAAGGTTTCAGCTTGCAGACTCTTTCCCAGCATCAGCACTCTAAGATCAGTCACACTGGCAAATGTCTCCGCGGTCAGATTAATTTGCTGGACGTTATTGCTTATGCGGAGCTCTTGTAACTGAGCGAGACCTTCCAATTCTTTGCCGCTGAATGTTTGACGAATATAATTACGATCAAGAAGAAGAATGGAGAGACTTTTCAAACAGGAGAAGGTCCCAGGTTCAATTCCCACCAAAGCATTTCCTTCTAGGTTCAACTTCTTGAGGGGTGAATCGGCAAGAGAGTCGAAGAATTTACTGGAGAGTTTTTTGCTTGTGAATATAGAATTGCTCCAGCTCAAGTCAAGATCTTTCAGACTCATCAGACCTTTGAAGGTATTCTCTGTGATGTTGACAAATGGGGTGTTTTTTAACACCAGGGTCTCAAGGTTGCTTAGTGGTCGAAACGTGAAATCCTCAATAACAGGGGTTGAGGGTTTCTGACTTTTCACCAGCGCTTTAGTCAGCTGTAGGTTTTTCAACATTTTTAAGCCTTGAAAAGTTTTTTGTGTCAGGTGCTGAATGCTGTTGCCAGTCAAGTTAAGAGTCTGAAGTTCAGACAGCCACTGAAAGGAGCCATCTTCAATTATGCCAATCCTATTGCCAGACAGATCCAGAAGGTTTAGGTTTGTTTTCTTCAAACCTGAGAAGGTTTTGTTTGTCAGATTCTTCAGCCCGATGTCCCTCAGAAACATGGCACTGATTGCCGTTTCAGACAGCTCTGAACAGAGGTCAGATATGAACATGAAGCCCTTACTGCTACCATCGAGGAATAACATACGCAGGCCTGGAACAGGCTTAAAGCAACCAGGCTCCAACTGCAAGAAACAAACAAACAAAAACACACACCATTTATGATGAGACAGAAATGGGGAAACAAAAGAGATAACTGAAATTTAGGTGCTACTACAACTACCAGTTCCAAATTTGACAACAGTATTTCAGTTCCCATTTCTGGGTAAACAACTTACTTTTTCTAGGGACACAGAAAACATCAGGCTGATGACATGGAGGGGTGAATCCTTCAGGAAGGCAAAATCATCACTTTTCAGAGTGTTGAAGTTATTGTGTTTGAGTTCCAAGGTTTCCAAGCTGGGCAGCTGAGGCTGTGAGCCGAGCCTGGCTGACTTCAGGTTGTTCATGGAGACGTCAAGATATTTCAGGTTCTGTTTGTCAGCAAAGGAGAAGGGAAACGATAGAGCATGAAAACTTAAAAAAAAAAACTGATGTTTTTTTATAATGTCGGTTATTTTAGCCTGAATTTAAGAAAATCTAAGACTGAATTAAGATTAATTTCCACTCCTGAATCAGAAAATGATATCCATTTTCTCAATCAGGTCAGGTTTTTATTTTAATTTGATTTAAAGAAATCTGATCTCCTGACTGAATTGATGACCTTTTTGTGACATTATCAGTTCATTTATGTTAATATTTCTCATCCAAAATGGGTTTTAAGAGAGAAAAAAAAGTTTTCTAGCAGAGTGTATCAATTAAATGTCACAAACTTGGATTTCTGTACACTGAATAATAAACACCAATAAGGGGAAGTACATGTAAACTGAACATTTCATCTTCATTGTGTAAAATTCTCCATCTCTTTTCTGTCCTGATGGAATCTCTCCTCCTGCTCTTCACTCATTGATCAGATTCTCAGCAAACTGATCCAGATGTCAGAACAAGTCCTGCATTTTGATGCTGATGTTGCTCCATAGTTCAGAAAGTTGACATGATTGAGCAAAACCAGTGTGATTTTTGGATTCAACTCATCAAAATGACCCTAAAAGAGTTGAAAAACTCCAGACAACTTTTTGTCTGTTTGCCAGTGTTATGTATTAAGCTTAATTTTCTCTGAAATCTGAATATTACATACGACTGATGAAAAGGGATTCTAAACAGAAATGCCTGTTTACAGGTCAGTATGGCTATTTATGCAGAGTTTCTGCACTCAATACTTGGTCAGTGGAACAGAGAGGATTAGATTCTAGCTCAGCTGGTTCGATTTTCAACAGCTTTAACCCTTTATGATCAAAATTACCTGAAAAAAGCACTATAAATGTATAATTGTTTGTCATGAGTCTGTGTATGACTTTCTTTATTTCAACTGAAATAAACTGACGAAGTAAATTTGAGTTATTTCCAGGTATCTGTATTTAACTGCATAAGTTCTATTAACCTCCCATTTTATTTTTTACCATCAACTATTAATATTCCAACCTAAATCTGATGTACCTGAAGCAAGGAGAAGGGTTCTCCTTCCAGCTTTAACCGGTTGCTGGCCATATTCAGCCATGTTAGTTTGCTGCAGTATTTGAAATTCTCCTGTTGGAGTAAATGCACTTCATTATGCATCAAGTTCAGGGTCTGCAGCAGAGGGAGGTTCCTGCACAGGCCCTCATCCAGGGTTTTGATGCTGTTGTAGCTGATGTTGAGGTGCAAAAGTCCTGTGTATCTTTTGAATGAGTCTGGGGGAGCCGCTGTCAATCTGTTGTGAGACATGTCCAGGACCGTGATGTCGCTGGGAAGATCCTGAGGGACCGAGCTCAGGCTGAGGTGGCTGCAGTCTGCTCTGCCGTCTTGCACGCTGCAGGTAGCCTTCTGTAAGGAGACAGCGCCATAATATGGACTCACAGTGACGGTGCAAACAAGGATGACCCATGTCGGGATGCAAGATCTAGCTGCATGCAGCATTTCAAAGAAACTCTGGGAAGACAGAACAAGGCAGAGTGCAATGTGAGAAAGGACCAGAAGGTGATTGAGAACATGAAAGTACAGTTATGGTGCAACATTATATAAATGCCATTTCAATGCATGTTCATAGATATATGCTGCACAAAAATAACACATTTCCTCCAGAAAAAGACGAAACTCTTCCAAACTCAGATAATTATTTAATTAATTGTGGAAGAAGTTCTGCAGACGTTAAGGATTTTCTGGTTTTAATCGCCATCAGGAAAATAAAACCTGTCATGATTACATGGGTCAGTAGCATAAAGACAGTGGCATTTGTAATTATATTAGTTGTGTTACCACTCCACGCCACTAGAGGCAGTAAAAGGCCCAAAAAGATGTGACTAAGGAGCAGATTTAGAAGTACCCCGAAAACTACAGAATTTGTTTAAAACTGTGAGCTGCGCTGAAGAAAATAAGAGAGAGAAGTTCAAAAACATACTGAGGATGAAAATCATTCTTAAAATGAAATGAAGATATATAGCAGATTAAAAAATAAATAAATCAAAATCGGAAGCCCGCGGATCTATGGGAAATAGCGCCCCCTTCAGTGGTCCAGGACCCCGCCACCTCGTTAGCTGCCCTGACTAATGCCTAAAGAAAATACGAGGTAGAAATCTTAACATTTTGAAAACAATTTTATTGAAACCACTGATATTGAAAGACCAACATTTTTGTAATATCTAATAAACTATTTGATCATACATCACCTACTTCAAGACTTTTTAATGGCGAAGAGAACAGGCAATAGCAACACGGACCAACGACATGGACCAACGACAAGGACCAACGACATGAACCACATATGCAGCGAACGCATATGCAACATCTACATATACAGCAAACAGATATGCAGCGAATGCATATGCAACGTAGACATATGCATCATCTACATGCAACATAGACCAACGACACATCTACACATATGACTTCTACTTATTTTTGATACAAATGGAACCCCATAGGTCTAAAGCTGAACTTTCCTGTTCACCAAAACTAAAAACACCGCTTGAGTCATTGTTCTGGCTCCACCTAAGTGGTGGAAAAAGCGGCTTCACCAAATTTAAACCATTAACTGTTCACATTGTCAGAACGATTCATATGTTCCATCAATAGCTGCCTGCAGATCCTTACCGTGTTGTGTTTGTCTCGGTTTGTGACTTCAGACTGTTTCCTTCCTCACATCGTCTCCACGAATGTACACTGGAAGTGAGCAGCGGTAATGCCTGAAAATAAGGAAATGGAAAAGGTCCGATTCCAGTTTCACTTCCATTCTTGTCTGATGTCGTTTTAACTATTTTGTGTCATAAAGTCTGAGATATGGCTGGTCAGGACCCCGCAGGTTGTTCTGCGTTCTAAATGTTCTCGTATTTGGTGAATTAGTTGCAGAGTGCAGCCGGTGTTCTGCGGTAGGTAAAAGTGGGACGTCCTGAGAGAGAGAAGGCTGAACGAGGCTCAGTGTTTAGGTTCCGATTCCGAATGGGCCCTAGAATCATAAAGGGCCATTCCGTATTTCGTGACTCTAATCTACTTTTTTCTGCTCTGGTTTGCAATTTAAAGTCTAATATAAACCTAAAACACCTTTAAAATAATAATAATAATGTTTCTGCTGCACCATACACACACACACACACACACACACACACACACACACATATATATATATATATATATATATATATATATATATATATATATATATATATATATATATATATATATATATTTTTTTTTTTTTTTTTCATTTTTAGTCAAGGAATATTATTTTATATTTCCACTCTTTTATTTTTTACTTTTACTTGAGCAAAAATATGTTGTAGTCATAATATTCTCACTTCATTACAGTTTTTGGGATCTCTGCTTAGAAGCACAAGTACTGTAGCTCATAAATTAATTTTATTTTATTTTTTAAATCTTATTTGTAGATCACTACAAATAAGATTTCTAGGTCACTCTGTTGTACAAGAGCTTAAATATGACCACTGAAGTGAACGTGATGGAACAGTTTTCATCTACTGAAGAACAGCTGCTGTCCACAGTCAGCTCAGTTCTTTCATGGCAGATAAATGTTGTCCTGTGAACACGTTCCTCAGCTTCGATGGTTAAATGAAAGGTCAGGCCGGGTTTGGGCGCACCCAGATCCGCCATACCTTTCTTTCTTTGTCTCTTTGTTTCTTTAATTCTTTCTTTATTTCTTTGTTGTTGCTTTCTTTCTTTAAATGCAATATGTACCAAAAAATGCATCTGTTGTTTTCTGATCATTTTTTAATGTCCCACATGGTCGTAAATAAATTACTTAAAATATAAACTTCGAGTTTGCACAAAGGAACCTTTAGAGGGCGCCAAAGTACTACTTTAGTACCATACGGAATTCTTCAGTTTGCTTGAATGAGATCATTTGTTCTGCAGTAACCATCTCTGCTGAATGTTTTGTCGTGGTGTGGAGACACAAGTAGCTGCTAGTAAAGATAATGTTGCACTGTTTCCTTAACTTTTCAGTTGGTTCAATTTTTCAAAGTTTTTGTTTCCTCCAAAGCAGCCATCGAAAACAAAAACCTTAATTTGGATTTTATGTGACAAACAGAAAATGTTTTAAAAATAAAGCTGAATATCTGTCAACTTTACACATTTATGGACTGAAACTTTTACCCTTTTTTTCAGAATTGTTCAACGTAAGTCAGATTGATATGTCTAAAATCATCAACTTTGAGTCCTAATCAAAATCCCAGTTGTATTTAGATCTGGACTTTGACTAGGACTGATGCAAAATGTGATTATGCTTCGATCTGTTCTCTTATAACTCTGCCTGGATGTTGAGGATTATTGTTGTCCTGGAAGCTGAACAGTTTCACTGAAGAAGAACGTAGCATGTTGCTGCCCCAGCATGTTTCACTGTGGAGGATAACATATTCAGCTGAAGGGAGTTGTTCGTTTTCAACCACAAAGTTAAAATGAAACAAGTTTAACCTGAACTCATCTGGCCAGAGTACCAACTTCCACATGTTTGCTGTGTCCCTTAAATTGCTTGAGCAAACTTTAAATGGGACGTCAGCTTTCTTCTTGCTGCTCTTCCACAAAGACCAGATGTGAAACAGGTCAACAGGCTTTAAAGTAAGATTAAATTACAAACAGGTGGACAACTAATTAGTTGACTTCTGGGGGCAAATAAAATGTTATTCTTGGTAGTAAAGTAAAGAGAAAGACATGCAAATCACTATTTCCAGGTTTTAATATGAAATGGAAATTAAAAGCTTTTCTAATGTTTGCTCCACTTCATAGTTAACCACAACTTGTTTATTACACAAGTGTAATACATGACACTAGAACTTGTGGTTGTAATGTGGGAACATTTGAACAGGAATAGTTCAGCTGTGTTATCTCAGATGAAGGACAAGTAGCCCAGTTGTTTGGGGGAGAGTGAGATGAAGATTATTCTCCTCAACATCCCATCGCCAAAAGAAAACCAAACAATAAAAAACTAGGATACAACCTCCCAATGTTTGGCTGCTCTTCACTGTCTCCTCCATTGCTGTTCTGTGTTCAGATGGCCGATTCTAACTGACTGAAAATCTCAGCTGCGCTCTGCACAGATGAATAACATGTTGGAGACCATAAAAAACTGACTGTGGCCCCTGCTACCTCAGACAGATTTAAGAGAATCTGGGGGCCATTTTAGCTCCCTCTAACATCAACTTTCACTTATAAGGACACTTAAAATGTTTTTAGTCCATCTCAACCATTACTTTATTCATGATTCAGCATTATTGCTTATAATGAAAATGTCCAATTAAATATTAAAAATATACACAATAATGTTTATTTAGCAGTTCATTGTTGACATGCTAACTTTCCTTTTAATCTTCTTTGTGTGCAATCATTAATTGGCCAAGGTCATAATTTATCGGAAAACATTTTTACAGTGATGTACAGCATAGCCTAATAAAGGTTGTGAGTAAATGTGATGAAGTAGATTTATTCTTCTCTGCATGTTGTCCTTGCAGTTTTAGACTGTAAGTAAGTGCATTAGTGTTGACATTTAAAATAGTAATAAATCTGAACATAATGGAATTAGCAAGTCCATTTTGTAAGGTCAGCACTGATGGAACAGCAGAAATGATCTGCTGCTGGTGCTGAAGGCGTCCCAGTAATGTTTAGCCACTACGGATCGACACAGCTGTCCTGTTCTGTTCTATCACCATTAGAGTCCTGGATTGATGAGATTGTTCACCAGAAATGATAAGTCATTTTAGTTAGCTGTCCAAAATCACAGCAAGGTGGCTAAAAGAGTATCAGCTGTAATCCTACAGAGTGGATATTTCATGTTTCCATGTTATTCCATCTGGTTTGATTGATGACACTCTCATCAATCAAACCAGATCCTCCAAAGTTTAAAGTTGTAAAATCTCAAAGTCTGAAAAAACTAAGCATTTATTCAACAATGCCAATTTTAGTGTATTTTTACTTTGTTTTATGCCGATAAAACAAAAAAGAATTGACACAAGAATTATGTCAATGCCTTTTCAAACAGTCATGAACCCAGTTTAAGATTAGCAACATTAACACTGGTCATGGTGTTGTATTTGTGTTGAACAAAGGGCAGTGATGTAACATGGTACAGAAATGCAACAAAACAAGCTACATCAACTGCAAAATGAAATAGATGTTAAAAGTATCTTTACAAACAGATACCACCATGTATTCTTATTTCTGTTCACACACTGATATCTTCTGATTAAAAGAAAAATGAACGAATGTTTCATATGGTTGTGTTTCAACAAAAGAAAGCATGTACCTTCTCCCTGACTTCAATGAAAGTAACTAAGTGCAAAGTACATGCTTTGTTCCCAAACGGATGTAGTTAGCATGTTTAATGATGTCCTTTTCAAACAGCCCATGTAATGTTACACAGACACGTCATCCTGTATAAATATAAAATCTGGGTTACCTGCCAGGTTTACCCAAACTGCAAAGTATAAAGAACCATATGTCATGTGTTGCAATGAATAACTGATCTAGTCTCCAGTAACATCTTAACAGTTTCACATGTATTAATATGCAATTCGTAAGTGTCACACCAGTCTGAAAATGGTCCCTGACAACCAGGTGACTGTTGCAGTTATCTGTGCTATAATTTCCCTGAATGAGGATGTAACATGTAATGTAGTGTTAACAAGAAAAATCCTAAATGTGTCATTTTGCTTCAGTATTTTAATATGATTTATAATCCATTTTTATGTACGTTCTGTGTAGCATCTTTTTTGTTGTTTATATTCCCCACTTTTTGTTTTAGTTTTACCTGTGATTCTTAACTTCCAGTGTTGTTGGTTTGATAGTTTTGTGTTCGTTTTATATTTGTGGGAAATTATTTTTTTTGTTTTTGTGTCCTGTTATGAAATTGTACTAATATTGCTCTCATTTGTACTATTACCAAATACATTCACTTCAGTTCAATTCAGTGTTAGATCTGACATAAAACTGAGAACATTTCAGGAAAAGAACATCTTATGGATGGTAGTAGTGTGATGATCTGGGCTGCTTTACTGATTCAGGACCTGGAAGACATGCCATCTCTGATGGATCCATGAGTTCTTCACTCTACCGAAGAACTTGAAGGAAACTGTCTGGTAATCAGTTTATGATTTCAAGTTGAAGGACAGTTAGATTAAGCAGCATAATCAGTTATCAAAATCAGCCCAACAAGTCTTCCTCTCAATGGGTCCAATAAAGGACATTCTGGAGTGGCCTACTCCAAGCCCTTAAATTCTATTCTAATGCTTTGGTGTAACCCAAAGGAGGCTGTTGATCCCTCTCCAATGTGTCTGATTTTAAACAATAAAAAAGAAACAAAAACAAAGAAAACAATGGGGAAACTTCCTCCACAGCAACTTAAAAAACCCACGTTTGTGGTTGTTGCTAATGCTAAGGGAGAACAAATAAGGTTGAAGAAATGTTCTGAAAACTTCTGAGTGGCAAAAATAGAATAAATCTTTGAGGGGACATACTTTTGCTCAGCATGTTATCCAATAGTGTTCTGTGTGTATCTAACAAGAACAAGCTCAGACCAGTTTTTGTGAGTGCATTTTATCCCTAATTCCCCTGTGGCACATCTTATTGACTTTCTCCAAAGTTTCCATCCACTAACAGATGAACGGAGGACACCGACCCTGTGTGAACATCTAAGAGCTCGTATGTCTGCTAAATGAATTAAAAGGACAGTTTTAAGTAAAATTAACTTTTTTGAGCATTATATTCTGTTATAATGTTATTCCCTTGTCAAAAAAACATAAAATTAAACAAATAAATAAATAAATAAAATACCTATAATTGCTTTGATTCTTTCATGCATGTCTAAAATTTCTTATAATCTCCTGTAGCAACCATTCAGCTGTGCAAAACGCCTGCGTGGCTCTAGCACCGCCTGTAAGAACTCAGCTCCTCCTTGGAGCTGCAGTCTCCAAGCTGCCCTCCACCATGACTCCTCAACTCCTTCAGACTAGCCAGCAGCAATTAGCAAACACCTTATAGGAGCTTCTACTAGTTCATCGCTGATGAAAACATTGTTAAAGGGTTAATAGAGGAGCCATGTTGTGATGACTTCCTGAAGGCAGACAGAGGCCCAATCTGAAGTCATTAAACTACAAAGTCAAACTTCTTTTAAGTCCTATTTGATATGTGCAGCATTTTTATTAAAACTGAAGTTAACAAGTGCTATGAAATGGCACTATGTGCCTGGAAAATACACAATACTTCCCCTTTATGATTTTTTAAAGATCGTTTTTGTGTTTATTGTAATATAATCCTTCAGTTGTGAAATTAAACCATGTAGATTTACAATAATTAAGAAATGCCTTCCCCATATTTCCACCACACTAAGCTACATTAACACCGTCCTACCTCCTGTTTTTCCCTTCCTTCCTCCTTCTGATAATCAGCAGGTTGTTGTTAGGACAGCTCTTAGGTCACCTGATTGGTTTATGCTAAAGCAGCTTACATTACAAGGCTTTGTGCCAAAGACTGAACTACCCAAGTGCTGTTAAAGACGGGGCTAACTTCTACTGTCATCTTTGTGGCTGTGGTTGTATATGCAAACTCTATAGAACAGACAATGATAGTGAAATGAACTGAGACATAAATCACAAGCAGGAAATGATGCAGAGAGAGCTGGTGTGCCAGAAGACGTCCAGCTGAATATAGGGTGCTCTCAGAGACAGAAGGGGGAGAACTGAAGCATGGAGGGTGACAGCAACCAGGACGAGGCGAGACTCTCTACAGAATAGCTTTCAATTTGGATGGAAGTGGATCAAGTAGGTGACTCTGATCCACACGTTTCACCTAGTGTAGCCGGTGTGTCCTGCCTGCCTGCCTGCGACTGAATGCACTCATGCAAAATGGATAAATGGAAGGAGGCAGCAGCCTCGTCAACAGGAGCGTGTGTGCCACATTCTTCATCCCACTGGACCGGGTAAAGCTCCTCTCCCTCATTTGCAGAGCGGATCTCCAGCGTGTTGGGATGCCTCGACACAAGCAGTGAGTTTACCCTTCCAGTTACATAAAGACGTGTGGGAACCTAGATTATATAAGCAAGCACATTAACTCAAATGGAAACATTATTATCATCATCCTCACTGAGGAGTTTTGCACACAGGTGAGCAGTAAGAGTACTTCTGATGAGTGCTTTACTTATTTATTTTTTATTTTTGATTTGTCTGTTTTCACCCTAGCATTAAATCTAATGCATGAAGTTGTGATTTGACTTTTATAAGAGTTCTAGGAGACAAACACCACAAAATTTAATAAGAAATCAGAAAACACGTGAAATAGCAGGTTAAAATCTTTATTAGCTTGATCTTTTCAGACAAACAGGATATTAGGTCGTCCTGGCTGGTGAAGCGGAACAAGTGGAGAGGATCCGAGTGCAAATGCACATGGATAGTGGCGATATGTAGCATGTTCCCTCAGTCCTCTGCAGGAAAAAAACCCCACTGCAGTATCTCTCCCCCTCCCCGCTATGCTGACCAATGATGTTTGGAGGTCAGAATCCCAGATCTCCCACTAGTGTGAGCTGCTGCCTCACAACATGTTTGGGAACAAAGTGCCTGTTACACTTCAGAGTGTAAAAGGAAGGGAATGTTAATAAATGAAACATCTGAGCATTTTTTTTATTGCACTTGGTCATTTGAGGGGATGCAGCAGCATACATCTCTGTAGACGGCAGGAAGTGACATTTTCTCACATCCACCAAAAAGACTAGCTGACATTCTAGGTGTTGAAGCTCCCCAAAGAGTGAAAATTAAAAAAAAAACATTCCGTAAAATTAATATGAGCTACAACAGCTGTACAACAACAATCATTTTTCTGTTTTCCTGATTCTCTTTTTTTGTTTGTACATGTGTGCTTTTCCTCAGCGCCTGGAGACTCGGTAAGTGCTGACTCCGGTCTCCTCTCACTATAAGTGGCCCCTTGGGGCTGACAGGACATCAATAGTCAAGTGGAATCAGCAACATGGATCTACTATGGTTCTGTTTGCTCTCTGCAGTGCAGCTTAGTGAAAGGCAAGGAGTGAGAAATGTAGTGGGTAAGAGTGTACGAGGTTCTGAATCCAGTGTTGACCTCATTAGGGGTGCGACTCAGGCACCGAAGAGTGTAAACATGTTGCAGGAATTACTGCAGTGAGATGACGGGATGCGAAGCAAAACCTGTCTGTAGCTTCAGTTTTAGGCTAAAGCTAGTTAAATAAATGAATTACATTCAGAGGCTTCAGCTTCTGTCTAGCAATGTGACCAAATATAAGATTGGGCACATTTTGTTTCATATGAAAAGATGCTAAAAACGTTCAAATAGAGGAATCTTTTATTCTGTTAATTTAATATTGCAGTGAAAATTTGAGAAAAATCAAACTTCACTTTAATAAATTTACTTTAGAGTAAAGTAAGAAATTCCATCTTTCATGATGTGATCATCCTGCTACTTTACTGGTGGTACCACTAAACAGGCCCAGCACTGTAAAACACAGCAGCTGTAACATGTAGAATTATGAGAATTAAATGTGAGTTAATTCATTCTTCAACTACTTGTGGATATAAGAGCTGCAAGAGATCAATCATGGCTATTCAACTGGATTACTTTCTTTATTTCACATAGCTGCACATTAGGCTCAGTTATAGCTACGGATCTGAGCATCGGAAAAGAGCTAAGAAATCCAAACTTCAGAGTTTTTCTAATACTTACTGATGTTTTGTTTTTTTTTGTCAGGATTCCTTTGATGATTGTTAGAACGTATTAGCTGTGGTGTGGTTGGCATTGTGGCCTTGCAGCTTTGCAACAAACTGCAACTTGCTCTCAGGTTGGTGTGTTTATCTAAAGTTACAGATCGGATGTGTGGGTGTGATACTTTATTCTCATCTTTGTATGTGTGTGTGTGTGTGTGTGTGTGTGTGCGTGTGTGTGTTTGAATGGAGCTGGCAGTTTTCTCTAAAACAGACCAATACCATTTCAAGACCTAGAGATACTTCAACTCTTCCACCTGAGGCAGATAGTCAGCCTGGGCCATGAGGGAGCAATTCACCTTGCCTCCTCCATCAAATCTCCACCCTAACATTGTGGAGGGGATTTAAAACTGAAGGCTGTGTCAGTCACAGTGTGTGGGTAGAATAGTGGGACTGGAGGCAGAGCTGTCAAACAAGTATGGGGTGATTGGGTTTTGGCTTCTTTGTTTCAGCCTGGTTCAGCTCTAAAAGGTAAAACTAGGCTACCTCCATGGGAGTCCATCAGCTGTTGAGAGAAACGTCAATTTCAGCCAGGCAGCTGGTATTTATCAGATGAGGAGGGCCTGGACATGCTTTTCCTGTAGTCCTAATCTATCTTATATATTTTATTTGTTCAAAGTAGCTTTAACCACTTTATTTATGACTCTTTAGCACAATAATTTAACATCTTTTACAAAAGATTTAGAGAAAATTCTCTCAATTGAGAAATTGAGAGAATCTAAGTAGACAGTTAATATACTTCTGCCAAGTTGACAGAACTAGTAGCAAAGAAATTCTTAGATTTGTAAACCCAGTTGGTTTGACGTCTTATGTAGACAGACATTTATTGAGAACGAGTCCTGCCAAACTTGGTAAAATATGTAAAAAATGATAAATGTCTTGATAAAGCAATTGATATTGCCAAATACTTTCCTAAATAACTTTCCTTAAGAATTTGATTATACAGTGTGACATAAATTACTATTAACCATTGTCAACGGTATTAAGTCTACATTATTGATATTTATTTTTAAATTTTATTTTCAAACTTATTGTTTTATTATTTAGCTTTCTTTTGTAATTAATCACTTATATTTTTACTTATATTATTATATTTTTCTTATTTCTTATGTTATATATCTAATACATTTTCTATTTACTACTTTTTCATTATTTTTCTTCAGTTTTCCATATTTTGTATTTCTTCAATATTTTTTAGTTCAGTGTAGGAAAAGAGAACATGAGAAAAAATAAAAGAAATGTATAAAAGGTAAGACAGGAATGAAAATGAAAAGAGGAAATATTACAGGAAAAAATAAATCAATTTATAATGAAGTAAATATGAGAAAATAATAAACTACACGACATGAAAAAAAATGCAACAATATATTTTTAGGTGCAATATTTGCTGCAAGCCATTCATTTATTCTGAATTTATCACTGATATTGGCAGGATCCATCCTCCCTATAATTGGTGAAATTGGACAATTAACACACACAGTGAAGTAAGGATATTTGTTCTCATTTTGGCAAGGACACTTGATGTTATACGAGTTACAATTTTTTTTTTTTACAGAGCACGTCAAAAGAAGTAAAATTTAAGTTTGAAATGGTTTTGTTGATATGTTGCAAATGCAAAAAGAGGCATCTAATTATTCATATGACTCAGTTACTGTCTCTTAGAGCAACATCTCAGAATCCACCAACACAAACATGTAATAAAAGTGCAATGATCCTTTTACAAATCCTTATTAGAACACAAATTAAAATAATCGTATCAACATATGAACACATTTATCACTGATGGGAATTTATTTTACTTGTTAGTTGTTTGAAATGAAAATATACATCCTCTTTAGTCAAATGCACACATATTTCTCTGGGTCAAAGTAATTTAGTAAATCAAATCGTTTTGACGTAGCAGTGCCAAGCTGTTATCCAAATAAGGAATTAAGGAGCTACATTCCACATAGAGGGAAAAAATGGAACTGATTTGTCTGGCCCTAAGAGATCAGAGGGAGGACAGGCAGAGAACGCTCAAACCATTCTCAGAGGAAAGGAACATTTAGAGTTTGATAAGAGTGACATTTTCAAAAACCATTTTGCAAACTGCTTAAAATCCTTTCAGCATTTTCTTATTTGACACAAACAGCTGGGCTTTTGGACATTTTTATTGCTCTTTAAATCCTCCCACAGTGACTTAGTCTGTTTATATGTGCATAGTTTTTCTAAATGTGAATGCTTTTCTGTGTCACCACTGCTGTGTGTTCGATCTGTATTAATCTCTTCCTGTTAGGCTTCTGGTAAATGTCCCGGCTCTCTCTCCTGGGAGTGCAGGGATTTATTGAGCCATTACTTAATTAGAGGCCCCGAGAAGAATCTGAAATGATTGAATTTACAGCCCATAAGTGTAATAAATTAGATAATAAACAGAAATCCAAGGTACATATTTATCTTCATAGATGCTTCCCATGTTCAGGCTTGTTAGTATCTTGGTGATTTTATTGATGATGCCAATGCCAAGTTATAGAACATCACAATCATTGTGTTATCATTAATTTGGTATGGTATGGTTTTATCATCTTGGTATTATACATGCTTAATGCTCAGAGTCACAGGTCTGCCTAAAAAGTCAATCCTCCAGCTGCAGCTGATCCAGAACGCTGCTGCTGGTGTTCTGACTAAAACACCAGCATCACCCAGTGATGTGCTCTATCACATCACTGGGTGATGTGAGTTGACTGAAGGACAGTTCTACAGTCCTTCCACTGAGAGAATAGAATTTAAAATACTGCTGTTAGTTCTTAAATCACCGAACAGATTAGCACCAAAACACAGTAAACAAAATGTACAATACTGATAAACTTGATTGATTGATCTATTGATTGATTAAGTTTATATTATGCATGTTTAATGCTCAGAGCCATTAGGTTAAGTTTAGATTTTGAGGTAAAGTAAAAAAAGAAGCCCTTTCAATTCAGCTTTTAGTCCAAGCACAGTTACTTCTTGTAACTATATATTTATTAGAGTAACCTAAGTAATTAAAGTGAAGTAATGACCCTGTTTTAAAATTAAGCAGTGTAATCTCAGGCTGTGGGATTAAAATGAAGACCAGAAATCCCAATTGAGATCTTAAAAATAAATCAGTTTACACACAGGCTGAAAATCTCTGAAATGCTCTCATAAGATATTTTCAAAAAGGTTCATTCAATCCAATCATACAAGTCAAGTACATCCATTTCAAATTGATCTTAGTTATCAAACAGTGTAGTCAAGTTCAATTTATATTTAAAAAAATCTTTATCTGCGGAAATGCAGCAGATTCCATGCAGGTCCTGACCTGCAGCATTCACTCCTGCTGGACTGGGACGTTGCAGCAGTGGGCTGCATTCCTGCTTCTTCAATTTTTTATTTTTTTTTACAAATAAAATTAAGAAGAATGTAGTACATTTGTATCCAATGTCTGGAGAAGATGAATTCTTTCCTCAAATAAATTACAAGTTTACAATGACAGATTATTACAAAGAGTCAGCTTCCTAGTTCTCCAAACAGTGAGCAAACAGTGATTTTTAAAACTTGCTCATATTTAAACGAGCTTTAGGTTGGAGGACAGCTCCACTTTGGTGTTTCACAAGTCAGCAAGAAAAGCCCCACTGCTTTATTGAGAAGCATGGTGGCAGACAATGCATCAGCAGCAGGTCGTGCAACATTTCTTCAGTCACAACACCACTTATCGGTCTGTTGAGCACTCACTCACATAGAGGGGAGGCTGGTGCACCCACAGCGAAAGGCACTGCATGAAGCTCAAAGTAATATTAGAAATAAATTCCATTATGCTTGAAACATGAAAGGCTAACCACATTGCAGGAAGCCCAATTCAATCTATTTTTCTTTCATTTCCTGATAAGGAGAGATATTGTGTGCGAGGTCAGAGGCAGATTAAGTTCTTTACATTCAGAGAAGGGTAACAACAAATCATGTAATTTTACGTCTCAGTACTGAGATGGCTGAGGAAGGACAGCCTCAAAAATTCATTATACATCTAAATACTATACATTTATTCTCTTTGTAAAGTATTAAAGGCACATTATTACTCTTGTAGATGTAGAATTGATCAGTCATCTTAGATAGAAGGTTTTAGTATTTTCACTGTTCATTTTCACCAAGAACAACTGGTGTTAAAAAAACTGCAATTATTTTAGGGATATTGAGTTATTTTTGTCTCTGGTTAATGTTGAAATGTGTGATAGTTTTGCTATGTTTCACTTATTACCAATGCAAAAACTATGACCAGCAAAATCATCTCACTAGAGAATAATTTTCTAAACTGAAAAGCTGTTAATCCAATACTGAGTGAGTAATTCCAACATTATGTGAACCATTAATTATTGCCTTCCTGCTTTCAAAAACAATGCCGAGACTTACTGTAACATATGCGTTATACTTTAAAGATGTTTAGATTTTCTGTGTCTAAAACAGGAGACTTGTCACTACTTTCTACCAAAAACATACTCAATGACATCATCATGTTATTTGGATAAAAAAAACCCTGTCAATGTGTCTCACTTATTGTTTTATATTGTTTTTGACTTTTTTGACTCCATTACCCTTCAATTTATTTCGTCCTACATTTTTTGGTCGTTTTTCTCTTGTGTCATCATTTCATAGCCATGTGTCACAACACTGCTGCACCAGCTTTTCATAAACTGAGTCATGGCTGACACTGGCATTTTTACAGGGCAATGTCGACTCCTTTGATTCATGTGGAAGGGCAGCAAGGGCCACAGTGCTGGGATTTTAAAGTGAGCCACAACTTTGGGAATGAGTGACAGATGCTGGACAACACTTGTCTGATCAGACCAAGTAAAGCAAATCAAAAAATAAATTAGGACAGATGTCAAAGAATGTGTGAGAATAAATCAATAGGAACTCTATTGTAACTGTTAATAGTTAATATCAGCAATTAAATTGAAAATGTGAAACTTGTTTCTATTTATATGTATACATGCTTAGATTAATTCATTCTTTATTCAATAACAATGGGAGATAATACTGTCTGGGCCATTACCTTGAAGAAGCACATCAGTTGTGTTACCATTACAAATGTGCGTAAAACTTCATCAATACTCTGCTAATGTGAAAAAAAATAATAATAATTTGCAGCTGTGGTATTTCCATTATATAAGAAAGACATTTAAATGACCTTATTCACACTATAAGGCATTAAAAACCATGATCCCCCAACTACTTCCTGTCGTATTCTTGTTCACGAATTGTTCCAGTGGCAACATCTGGCTATTGATCATGTGACTCATGTAATGTAAAAAAAGTGTTTCCAATTTCGACATGACTCAAAAACCACCTCATCCTTTCGCCAAAACTTTTAATCTAAAAACAAGATATTTTTTACTGAAAATGGTGGGTTTCCACTAAACAAAATTATTTTTTGGAATATCCAATTCCACAATTATATGGTGAATGGAAATGAAGCTATTGACACTCCTCATTGGAGGTAAGCTAAAATGATTATTGCCAAATAAGCTCATTGTTCAGCTTTATTGTACGGCTTTGAGGCGATTCTGGTCCACCATCCGACGTCTCAGGAGGGGGAAGCAGTGCAGCACCAACACTGTTTATAGTGGGGATGGTGTGCTGCTGACCTCAACTCGGGATGTTGTGGGCCGCTGGGCGGAATACTTCGAAGACCTCCTCAATCCCACCAACATGCCTTCTGTTGAGGAAGCTGAGCCTGGGGACTCTGGGTTGGGCTCTGCAGTCTCTGGGGACGAGGTCGCCGAGGTGGTCAAAAAGCTCCTCGGTGGCAGGGCCCCGGGGGTGGATGAGATCAGCCCGGAGTTCCTTAAGGCTCTGGATGTTGTAGGGTTGTGTTGGCTCACGCGACTCTGCAATATCGCATGGACATCGGGGGCAGTTCCCCTGGATTGGCAGACTGGGGTGGTGGTCCCCCTGTTCAAAAAGGGGGACCGGAGGGTGTGATCCAATTACAGGGGGGTCACACTCTTAAGCCTCCCTGGTAAGGTCTATTCAGGGGTCCTGGAGAGGAGGGTCCGTCAGATAGTGGAACCTCTGATTCAGGAAGAGCAGTGTGGTTTTTGTCCTGGTCGTGGAACACTGGACCAGCTCTACACCCTCAGCAGGGTCCTGGAGGGTGCATGGGAGTTCGCCCAACCAGTCTACATGTGCTTTGTGGACTTGGAGAAGGCGTTCGACCGTGTCCCTCGACCCCTCCCTGGTGAGGTGTTCCGGGCATGTCCCACTGGGAGGAGGCCTCGGGGAAGACCCAGGACACGCTGGAGGGACTATGTCTCTCAGCTGGCCTGGGAACGCCTTGGGGTTCCCCCGGAGGAGCTGGAAGAAGTGGCTGGGGAGAGGGAAGTCTGGGCATCCCTTCTGAAGCTGCTGCCCCCGCGACCCGAACCCGGATAAGCGGAAGAAAATGAATGAATGAATGAATGAATGTAATGAATGAATGAATGAATGAATGAATGGATGGATGGATGGTTGGATGGATGGATGGATGGATGGATGGATGGATGGATGGATGGATGGATGGATGGATGGATGGATGGATGGATGGATGGATGGATGGATGGATGGATGGATGGATGGATGGATGGATGGATGGATGGAAGCTCATTGTTCAGTGTGTTGTATCCAATATTATTAAAGTTTAATTGAAGATAAATATGTAGAAATCCAAGCAAAACCCAGATCAAGTACCAAGTACAACTTTCAAATTATTTAATCACTTCTGTATTGACAACATCCTAATTTTGTGAGAATCTGAACTGAGGATTTCAAAATTCAGAATTTGGGGGATGAAAGTAACAGCTAAATATGCAAGAAATTTATCAGAGTTGAAATTTTACAAAAATAAATCTATTATTGTTAATACCCTAACTTACTGACATGAACATGAAGAACTGAGGACAACAGAATGTCAAAAAACAAAAAAAAAAGTGATCAATTAAATATATACCTTACCTTGTGGCAGTGCTAAACATAGAGGTGCTGTAGGATGAAGCATCAGCCTCCTCACTCAGATCTGCTTAGACTTTTCACCTGGACGGCCCTAAGAGATCAAAGTATGCCTGGAATGGAAGTGGGAGCACCATGATGTCATTACCTGACAATGTCCTCTTGTAGTCAGATGCCAGCCACACATTCAGCACAGAAGTGCTTCTTCAACATTGACCAGACGAGTGGGCCTTGGTATCAGCTGTTCCAAATGCGGTTCACTTTGGAAGGCATCAGTGGAAAGATGTGAGAGAGTGCCACTGCTAAGATAAATAAGTTATTTTCTCACAAGCTCTATGTGCCAGACCACAGTCCTTAATTCTAGCGCTATTCTTGGAGTCTGCTTTGATAGGGTTGAACATTAGATAATTTCAGGCATGAAGTGGATCCTACTTCATGCCTGTAGCTGAATTAAGGCCTTGCTCAGATACAGATACTCTGAGTGAACTATTAAGTTTTAGTGTCACATCCATGATTAAACTGTGTGTATCTTGTATCCAAGGTCAGATTTTGGTGTCAACACTGGACTTCCCTAAATGAATGACGCATGATGGTGAGCCCTCCATCCCTTTCTTGTCTATAGAAAAATATTCCTGTGAGGTGGCCCAGCTAACTTGACTACTTTTCCAATAATGTACATGTGTATGGTCTTCTGCTCTGCTCTCTGTATGTCTACACCTCTATCACCAGTAGATTTCTGCATACCAGACATAATGTGTCATCATCATATACTCAGGCCCTCAAAATGCAACGCTGATAGCATGTCTACGGATAACATACCAGCTATAAAAGGCATCCCTTTGACAAGTTTCAGTAAAGACCATATATTTTGCTCATAGGAGTCGGCGATGAAAGGCCAAACGCATGCAGGCATGTGTATATGGGCATTCAGAAAAACATGTGTGCACCCTCACACACACACACACACACACAAACACACACACGCACGCAGATGTGGTCTTGGTGACACTGCGGAAAAGGTCAGCAGTTCTAAATCTGTGGACCTTTAAAGATGACAGAGAAAAGGGTTCTTTATGGATATAATTGATTCTGCACATGATTAGGTTTAAACAGATATATGTAGTTTGTAAAAATCTCTGCTGATCAGAGATTTTTTATTTTTTTGCCAAATTCTGATCTCCTGGTTTTGTAGAATTTTGACCTCCAGTACAAGTTTTCTTTAAAAAAATGTAATTAACAACATTAAAATAATATTTGTTTCTATCCTTACTATCATGGCTAGACTGTAGTTATTGATATAAGAGCAGAAGTGACATCACACTCTGTGTGTTAAAGGTCTTACTATTTCAAAATAAAGATTTTTTTAAAACTAAATCACTAGCCTGCTAGCCCTTTGTTTTATGTTTGCTTCGTGCAAAAGGTCTGGACTCTTGGCTGTTGAGAAACGGTTGCTTTCTGTTGAAGTTTTAAATTTTACCCAATTGCTATTGTTAGGCTGTGATGTATGTAATGCACCAGCTTAATCATGAACCTTCTTGAAATCGAGGTCAATGGGACAAATCCGACGGTGCACAGAAGGGAGATGAGAATTAAGTAGAACTGCATAGGAAGACAATGCCCATGTTAGCATCATGTACCTGCCCTTACCAGAGTTAGCATTAAGTATAAATATCAACCTCTATGTGTATTTCCTAAAACAGAAGTCATTATTATACTGTGAGATTTTCAAAAGGCTGCTATCCTTCCTAAATCTAGCATTTATATGATAGCATTTGGAACCTCAGGAGATTAAAATGGACCTGCCCTGTAAAATAGCCGTCCTTAAATTTAAACGATTCCAGATCAATTCTGCCCTTTGTCTGTTCAGTAAAACTTCCCTAAGGCAGGAAAGAATTGACTTCTTGTGGCAGACCTCCCTTACTGTACTTCTGTACTCAAAAAATAATATTAGGTATGAATAATGGAATTGATCAAAACAAAAAAAATTAACAAAATGGCAAAGGAATAATGAATGAACAGCTTTAATGGCCCCATATATGTTTGCTTTTAAATACTTTCTGAAATCTTTTGTACTTTTTCCTTATTTTTAAAACATCTCATTGATAATGAAAACAGTTGAATTTTCTTGCTAGTAAGAAAATTCAGCTGTTTTAGCAAGAAAATTCTTAGTGATAAATAATAGTTGTACTTTTAGTACAACTAATAGTTGTAAGTTTTTCTTGTGAATTTCTAGAATTGATGTCTGTCAAATTATTATGCATATAAAATGACAGGGCAATGAATTAAACTTTTACTTGGATTTGATAATTAATATATCATTAAACTGAATTAACTACAATTTATAAAAAAATGTATAATAATATTAATAATAATTGCAGACCAAGATGTATGTTTATGTTTGACTGCGACACAAAATAATTACCAAAACAATTGAGAATGTTTTAAAATATATGCAATAAGTATTGGTGCACAGCACTGACAATTATTGCATTCATCAAATATTTACAAAGGCTGAATCGTGTCCTGCAGATGAGAGTATTTCCTTTTTGGACTTAATCTGACATTTCCTATTTTAGAAACAGGATTTCTTACAAACACTTTGCATACAGTTTGAGTCATTTTGTCTTAACTTTCACACTGAGAGTTTGTAGTAAGCTGGACGAGAGAGACATAGTTTATAGACTGGTCACACAATATTATAGATACAATATAATGAAGTGTAAAGGCTGCATTTGCTGTCATAACAGTAGGACATCTAACATTCTCTACACTCCTGGATCCAGTCTAAATATTTTAACAGGCTGGTGAATGTGAGCAGACTGACAGGTTCAAAAGATTATTACTTTATAATCAAGTTATTTAACATCTAATTGTGAGTCAGTTGGGTGACGAAAAACAAATGCAGTGTATTCTCTGGTTTGCAATTAAACACATAACTCCTAATTTAACTTAGCATTTAACTTAGCATTTAGCTTGCATCGCAGTTGGCTTTACAGCAAAAATGCCAGTTGTGGCTTATAACAAGCTGTGGAAAACAAAGTATCTCAACATAAATCCATAACTTTTACCGAAGTTATAGTAAGTTGTTTGGTAAAAATTTATTTTACCAATGAATTTTTATGGATCAAAGGCTACTAATGTACTGTAATTTGCATTAGTAAAAACAATGTTTTAGTGGACAGAGCACCAAAACTGACCCCAGCCCAGGGGCCCACACCCTTGTAAATCCCTACCTACAGTATGTTCAATGCTTGTAAAAATGTACCCCAAAAGACTTGCAGCTGTTGCTTCAGCAGAAAGATATTCTACAAAGCAAGACCCGTCTGTTTCATGTGACAGACCGGCTGTTCCATCAAACACATATGCATCAAAGTTTTGGTAATGTGACGAAATGTAAAATATTTTCCAGGGTATTTAATGAACACGGATGCATTACTCACAGATGGATGTGTTTAATAAGTTAACAGAGATGTTTCCTTGCTGTAAGGATTTGAATAACTACTGAATCTTTCTAGCTGGTGCAAGGTGAACACAATTCACTGACATATAAACCCAGCAGGAATCCTGGTATGCCTTTCAATAAAAAAAAAAGACTCACAGCAATTCTCCAAGAGAATATTGGTAGACCAATGTGTATCAAACTATATCTTCACACTTCCTTTGAAATATGACAAGATCAGAAATGACAGCATAATTGTTTCAAAGCATGTGTTTACTCCTAGCAACCCCCAACATTGTACTGATTATAATATTTTGTTAACCTCTACATAACCTCATACAAGTATGAGGTCAGCTGTTGTTTCTCCTTTGTGAGAATACAAAGCGAAGTGTTACTTTCCTGTCAGGGAGCCGCACACAGGCCTGTGTCCTTTGCCAGCACTGATTGAACCGCGGGCGTTGCCATGGCTACACAGTGGCCCAATGAGAGGCTCGCGGTTGTCAGCTGCTGAATGAAAATAACAGTGGCCATTTTGCGCATGAAGCCGCGGCATCATTCACTTAATAGCCAAACGGAAACGGAAGATTCTGACCATTTCTGGACGTAGGTGGTTCGGCAGAGTTTATCAGCACCGCGGTGCGGCTGGCGCGCCTGTCGAGAAGAAAGAGAAGAGGAGGAGGAAGAGGCATTCGGTGTAATAGTGTCGCCACTCCGGCTGCTGTTGCGTTTGTTTGGTGAGAAAACGGACTAGGGACAGGTTTCCCCGCCTCACTTTCCTGGGCCTGTTGACCCCCCATGAGAGAGAGAGGGAGTGAGAGAGGAAACGGTGGAGAAGGAACTACCTTTTAGTTAGCTGAGCTGATCGATACCGAGCAGCGTTCAGCAGCGTTGAAAAGCAGGTGTATGGTTTCATCACACGGATGCAGCACCAGCTCGCGCGTATCGCCTCTCCGCTGCTGCCGAAGTGAGAACTTTTAATCACCTCGCATGCTGAGGGGGCTGGTTTCCTGCTCATATCTAAGGACTGCGAGGCAGTCGTTTTAAGGTAGGTGAGCACAGTTTTCAACTATGTTGTTAACGCTCAAATAAGCCGCAACGGACCAGCCTCGATGGAGGCTCAGCTGTATAGTAGGTAAACAGCTTAGACGGGACACTTTTGTGTGCTTAAAGGCGTTACTGAGTACAATACTGCCCTATTATAGACCCAAACCGAGGGATTCTGCTCAGTCGGGATGCGGTTGGTTGGCTGTTTCCATAAACGTGCATTCCGGTGGATTGCTGCTGCTGCTGCCTGTTCATCAAGGGAAGATGCGGTCAGGAAGATGGTGAAAGCTGCAAGCACAGGCTTCTAGGCATGTGGGCAGATAATTACTGAGTTTAAAATGTAAAAGAATGAGAGAAGGGCGTGAACTGAACAAGTCTGGTGATTGTAAACATGAACTGAAATATTCCCCCTTAACCAACACCCCAGAGACCTGGGGGGGAATCTGTAATGTTGGCTTGGATTCACACAATGGTGCAGACTATTAGTGTGGTGGCATGGATACCAGAGCTGGACTCTATTCTGACTTTCTTACATTGTCATTGCAAGTATGCAGTTGTGTGCAAGGTTATCTTGTGCTTTTTCTTAGCCAAAAAGGAAAGAGGGAAAACAAAACTAATGTTATTGTGGAAGGTAAATAAGGAAGATAAACATGTTACATTTCTAAAACCAACAATGCAGCTGTTTTCCACCAATTAGGTATAATTTCAGTATATTTTTGCTCAAACCTTACCAGAGAATGTTAGGTCTTTACAGAAGCAGCATCAATTTATCATAAACAAATTAGCATATGTCATATAAAATGAGGGCAACACAAGTATTTTAAACCATACCATGAAATAAAGATAGTCTTTTCAAATTTGCAAAAAATAAAGAAAAACTGTCACAGCGTTTAAAGTCATTTTAATAAAATTCCACATGGCAGAAAGAAGGCAGCTACACTTTCTCCTTGCTAGCTATATGGAAATATATTTGATCTTAAAAAATATGAAAAGTCATGGTGTGGCAACTACAGTTTACAAGTTTATACTTTTAAAGATACTTGCTGCACATTTAGCACTTGAAAACTGCTACATTTAGCAGGAGTTCTATTCTGTTTTTTATAGAGTATGAAAATTAAAATGAAAAAATAAACCTTATAGAATGCATTAGTATAACAGACGCTAGAGGTAATTATACGACGATGAAAGCAAATCTCATAATTATGTAGGACTAAGCTGTTGAGGATTTTATAAAGCATTAAAACAACTTAAAATAAATCCTAAAAAAATGCAAAGACTTCAAAATACTTTAACTTTCCCCTTTTGTCCTTAGTCTCTTAAGTGAGACAGATGTAAAAAAAAAATAATGTTCCAGTTTCCTTCTGTTACCTGGTATGAACGGATGATGTCATGAGGAAAAGATTGAAAAGGCCAGCGGTAGAGGCTGGTATCTGCAGGATCCATTTGAATGCCGTGTTACTAGGTAGAGTGGGGAGGTGCCCAGGGTGCACAATGTGTAACACTATCACTCCGGGAACCTCACTGTTCCCGGTGAGGCCTACCTGTGTGACTGCCTGCTTTTCTCTTTGCTCTTTCTCTTTGTTTTCAAAATCGTAGTTTATACCCGTTTGTGACCACATGGCCGCGTCTGGCAGAGAGGAAGCAACACAGCAAGATGCAACATGAGCAACAGTTGGCAGTTGTCTGTCTCAGAAGGGGCTGCAGGACCAATAAACCTCTCAGAGGCCTAAATACACACTCCCACTGAGGGATCATAGAACTTTGACGTGATTAATGGTCAGCGAGGGGAAGTGTCCGTCAGCTTTAACTCACATCTGTCAGTTTAGGGTTACATAAAGAGAGAAAGTGTATTGTTCATATGGCAGAGGGTGAGAGTGATGGGAAGAAAGCTGACCAGTTGCAGGTTAATTTGGAATAAATAAATAAAAAAATAATCATCCATTTGCTTTGAAATGACATATTTATCATCTTGGTTCACAATCCATTGCATCATGTTATAACAAATCTTGTTTTTTTATTTTTATTTTCTCCAAGATTTAAGTATTTTTGAGCGACACATATTCCGTCTGCTTTTTATATCCTGCCACTTACTTATCTGCAGTGGCAGGGCCTTGCAGAAGCTGATAATGAATTGGGTGTTGAAACTGTATGGTGAGACCACGTCGACGCAGATACTGTAGTCTGGAGTGGCTCATAGGTCAAAGTGTCACTGCTTTTAGATTTGTGCCAGTCGCTGCAAAAATAATCTGCTCTGGAATGTTTTCAGATTCTTAAGTTTGTTTATTTATCGTGAATAGTCAGTCTATAAGCAAAACCAGGTATTCTTCTCTAAGGCTAAATTTGCAAAGTTTATGTAGATGGAATAGAGAAATGTATGTAGAGTCTCACTTATTGGTGGTTGTAAAGCAATGCTGATGTGAGATGATAAAGAGCGGGGTTGTTGATGGGGTTTTAGGTCAAGACTTCAGTGCAGGACTTTATTGGTCCCCTGATGCAGCGCGGATCTGTTCGGCTCCAGGGTTCAGTCATTAGCACCTGTCAGTTTTCAGCTTTTCACCATACCTCGGTGATCCGCTGCACGTGACCGGACGTTTCCTGGAGCCACATGCTGGTTTGTCAGATGCAGGCTAGCTAAGTATTTCTCAAGCTTCAGTGTTAAGTGTTGCTTAAGTCTCATTCATGCACGTATGTCAATGTGATTTTGACATTATCACACCCTCAGGGGCAAAGAGATAGCAGACCCAGACAGAGCTGATGCAGGATCCATAAAATAAGAAGCATCTCAAGTCATAGAAAATTATTGATAATTTGTTTTTGTTTGGTAAGTCACAGTACAAGTTATTTTTTCCAACTACTTTTGATGTGGAAAGTAGTTATACATTGATAATACATTGTTTAATGGATTTCTGAAGGTTTTGTGCTCTCCCTGAACAAATTTATGACTCCCTAATTTTTGTGTCTTTTGTTTCTTGATTGAATCTGAGTTTAAAGAAGGAATGGGCATGAAGGGATTCTAAGGCTTAATAGTTTTAAACCGCCAGAGTGACTGGAGGTTTCTCTGACTGTATGGAACATAGTGCAATACGATGAAGTTTACTCTAGCCAGATTCCTGTGTATTGTATCAATTAACCTTTTTCTTACTTGCACTACTATATATCACAATGGAAAGGTCACCTGTGAGTGAGTGAGGCAGAGCTTCACAATATAGTGGATCTCTATCACCATCACAGTATCAGTGTGTGCAAAATCACATTTGGACAATGAATAATTAGAATTAATATTAAAGAGAACATTACATTGCAAGCATGATGCACAAATAATTCTGTATATTTTTTAGAATTTTGTGCAAGTTGGATGGACTGACTGCTGTTAACATCCACACCTGATGTATGTTTTTAGTGGCTCAGATACTGAAGCTCACAGTGAACAGTCACAATGGATTGTGAATTTGTAAAGACAGAAGAGAGTCATGCAAATGTGGATTAATCATATTGAATCATCTCAGTTATCAGCAGTAGTGTGGTGATTATTGTTCCTGATGTCATAAAGTGACTGAAAAGTTTTCTGACAACGTTCTGCAATTTGATTTTAAGATTTCTGTCACTGCTGAAATGATTGTGTCATCAGCATATCGCTGAGGTTAGTTCCTGTCCAAGCTCAGTATATAAACAGAATAAAGTGGGCCTTCAAGGAGCACCGTTAGAAATCAGATGTAAACCTGTGACAATAAGAAACTAATCAATTAATTGCATGATCAATTAAAGTAAGCTGGATAATTTCCATTGTGATTGTTAATATGTTTTGAAAGGAAGTATAAAATGGATTATACTATTTATAATCCATTTTGTACACAGTTTCAGTTGAGCGGTTTTTATTTCTGTTTTATTTATTGTTTTTGGATGTTGTGTTTTATTTTGGATATTTAAATATATAACAGTTCCAGTATTAAGTATTCATTTCAAAATGAAACTTTATTGGTCTTTGGGAGGGCGAACCTGGATTATTATGAATACATTACTTGAAAATAGTCCCAAAGCAACAATATTGTTTTTTTTGGAATAACCTCCAAAACAATTGATCTTTATTTTAGAGAAAACTGCACTGGCTGCAGTTTTCTGGTCGATCACCAGTCATGAATTAAAACCCCAATTCAAAAAAATCAAGACCGATTCATAGTTTTGGATTATTATTTTGTCTATCTTCACCCATTAACTGTCATGATGACACTGGTGTCCTCAGGGACTCTTTGGATAACATGCAAGTGTTTTCAGGGTGGCAGTTGAGGGGTTTTAAAACACAGATAATTAATTTTTAACATTTTTCATGGCTATTTCACTTTGTCCTAATTCAAAAATAAATCTTAGCAATAAATTTAGGATTAGCTAAATTTGCCAAAGTTCAATTACTGTCTTCTGACTTTATCCTCACTTACTACAAATGAAGCTATATCCAATAACATAATAGATACAATTAAATTAGAAAATTATAAACATGTTATTTTAATAGAAATATGGATAATTTTTCTGTTTAAATGATAACAGTCGGTTTACAGTTTTCGTCTATAGATTTAGGATTAACATGATACTGTGATAACAAGATACCATGAAAATGTGTTACTTTGACTCAGTGTTATCCAACCGTGAGAATCTCATATTGACCCAATGCTTAGTTTGAAGGGGCAAAATAGCATGTTGCACAGTAGCTGTCTCACTGGTTTTAGGTATCCAGGCTCGAACTCGGTATGAGATGCTAATAGCAGTAGTTACATCATCATTCTGGGAATAGCAGGGAGTCTGTGGTCTAGAGGTGCTTCTGGCTGACCTCTCTCCTGTGTATATTCAGCCTGTGTGTGGTCATTTCCAAATATACATACCTGTATGGATTACACAGCGGGAGGATTAGAACTGACACGCTTTAGTTGACACGTATTAATGTTTACTGCTTTGTAATTAATATTTACTTTGCCTTGTTGTTTTGATTAGAAAGAGGGAAAAAATGCATATCAAACGTTTGTAGTGTGACATGTTTTATATGTGATCAAAGATCATATATATATATATATATATACAGTCTCTGTAAATACCTTTACAGAGACTGTATTTCAGTAAATATTGTATATTACCTGTGTATATCTGCACATGGTTGTTCGTCAAAACTATTTGTCCAGGTAAGTTCTTCAGTCACTGACAGTAAATCTGCTAGCAAAGACCTGAGAGAAGAAGCTGTGTGGGAACAGTTTGACATTCCCAGCAGGGATTTTGTGCGGAAAAGGCCACCTTACATCCGGGCACTGTGTGACTTAAAATCCCACAACAAGACACAAATATGAAAGCACTCCAGGACACATCCTGTGATTCCTGCTGGTTCGATTTTAACTTTTCAGAGGCACCGGGACCTGACGGCATCTGTACCACAGAATCACCCGGTTATGTGTCTGAGTCTGTTCGGACTGTATTCAAAAACGTAATTCAGTGTAATCGCTTTATGTAAACACGTATGTTCATAGGGTGAGGAGTACACAATAATATATATGTCAGTGGTAAAATAGAGATAGTCAGCCCTGTCACTTAGCCATCCCCCCGCATCTGTATACACTGAGGGGGTAGGTGGGGGGTGACTTTCCAGCCTCGTAGACGAGCATGCCTAAGTCTGAAAATAGCCGTATCTGATCACTGCTTCGCCCGAATGGGGAACTCTTTTTTTTTTTCTTTTTTTTTTTTACTCCGTCACTCCCTCCCTCTCTTTGGCTCTCTCCCTCCAACTTTCTCCTTCTCTGTTGTCTATGTGCTTCCCAGGCATTAAACGGGATACAGTCAGGGAATAAAGACGGACACCAGAAGGAGACACTTAGCCTGAGAGGGGGAAAAACAGTGGAGGAAGGAATTATAACTCACCAGTCAACCTTATCTGACTTGTGATAGTTCCCAGCCTTCTGGTTTTATGACGGTAAGAGTGACATTTTCTTTGCTTGGTGGATGTTTGCACCTGAGCTCTGCTGATATAAAAAATCCGAACTACTATTTTTTTGTACTTTTGTGTATTTTCATGCCAGAAAACCCACATTTCTTTTCAACTTTTGCAAATAAGTTAACATACCTAATTCATATCAATGCTTTTTTAATTATATCTGCTTCAATTTTCCTCTTAAATAAACACACGCGCACACACACACACACTAGAGGTGTGCCGATCGATCGGTCACCGATCATAATCGGGCCGATTTTCGTGAAAAAGTGCATGATTGGTGATCGGCGATCATTGGCTCTTGTTGCCGAAACCGATCACCTGCATCTCATTTCGCAGCCTGCCTGTGCAGCTGGTCTCCTCTTTCCTTCACTCTGCACAAACGCGCAGCAACAAATCCTAAGCGATGTGGAACTATAACGCACTGAGTGAATGGGGAAGTTTGCGTGTTGCGATGGAAAATTGAAGCATGTCAAAATGCATCAACACGACGAAGCTAATACGACATAAAAACAATGCCATACTTGACGGAGTTTGGCTACATCGAGGCTCACTGCAGTAAAAAAGACATATGGAGGATCAGAAAGCAGGTAAAGCAGCGCACAGCTACAAACACACCCGGATTAGCATGACAGTCAGAAAGCTAAACAAATAACCCGCAAAATTATTTAAGTCTTCGAGCTGCGATGTAAGACGCTGGTTCTGCTCTCGCTGTTGAACCGCTGCTACGCGCTACAGGTAGTAATATTTCACAGACGGAGCGCCGCTTCTTCTCCACCTGGTAGTGACTCTCACACCAAACCTGTTTAAAGCTGCAACATCTAACCTAAAAAATAAATTTTACATACGTATTAAAACTTTCGCTGTCCTAACATGAGACAGATAATCTCTAAAAAAATAATCAATCTCCTCCCTGCTCTGCATAATTACTCCGCTCAGTTAGAAACAGACACTCAGAACTAGCAGTAATCAGCTAGCCGCCATGCTATCAAGAAGTTTTCATTCAGTAACTCAGGATTGTTTATTGTAATGGATCCTGTATTTGTCTTTGCACGTTAAGTTTTATACTTGAATTTTTTTGGCAATGTTGAGAGGTTTTTTTTTTAGGTTCTTTGCATTATTTAGCCTCTTCAGAGCCTTCATATGTTATCAGTCTGTTAAAGATAGTATTACCGATAGCAGTACAATTTGCAGAATGCCTGTTTTGTTTAGTTTTCATCTTGGAAAAAGTTATTAAAAACAAGTTTTTGTCTAAATTAAGGTGAATTCATGGTTCCTTTTTCCACATAATGTAACCAGTAGTGTTTATGATAAAAAAATAATAATAATTATGTGATCGGTATCGGTGATCGGCCCTCATGGGTGATCGGTATCGGTATCAGCATCGGCATCGGCATCGGCTGGAAAAAACCTGATCGGCACATATCTAACACACACGCACACACACGCACACACACACACACACACACACACACACACACACACACACACACACACACACACATACATGCGCACGCACACACACACACACACACACACACACACACACACACACACACACACACACACACGCACACACACACACACATATATACGACGCACTCATAATAGCTCATAATAACAATGCTCCTTACCAGTTTTATATTTGCTTGTTGTAAATCATATGAAGACTGTAACAGAATACAAATTAGGCGATCTGAATAGATTTTACAATCTATAAACCAGAAGGGAATTGTATTTATCTCCTCTTTTGAAAGCCACAATTGCAGAGTATGGTTTAGAGTTTTTGTTGTTTCTGACAGTTGACGAGGAAAAACAGTGCTGAATAAAAATAGTGCTTCCTTCCACAGCCACCTCAGGAATAGCATCAGGGAATAACTTTACTTTGGAAAGCTGCTCGCAATCTAAGGTTTGATGAGCAATTTAGCTTTAAATTTAAGAATAAGAATGGATTTGTTGTAAAACAGTCCACACAACTATAGAAGGCACAAGAATAGACTTGCACAAGAAATAAAATATGACAATAGGAAGGAAGAAAGCAATCATATTAAAGACCAAAGCTGACTGAAAAGGTAGATGTGAACATCAGCAAGGGAAATAAATACCTTTACAGAGACTGTATTTCAGTAAAATTGTATATTACCTGTGTATATCTCTGAACATGGTTGTTCGTCAAAACTAAATATGAAAAATAATGAATTGGTAAAGATGATAAAAAGGAGGCATATTTCAGACCTGAACCTTTCCTGACTTCCTACCCGGTCATAGTTCCATGTCGTCTCATTTTCATCCTGTCACTTCGACATACTTCCGTCTATTTTTTACACTCTTCTTTTTTTCATGCTCTCTTATTTCTCATTGAACAAAAGCCATGCACCGATCCCTCCATTAGATCAATCTCAGAGGTGTTGTGGAATGTCACCTTGACCCCTGGGGAACACAGTGAGGGGTTGGTTCTCAGCCTCGTTTCAGAGCATTTCAGAGCACCCTTTTGCTCTGTAAGCGTCACTTGGAGCTCCACTCTGCTCTCTGAGAAATATCAGACCGGAGATCTGTTGATTTTGCTGCTACTATCACAGATTCTACCATATCTATTTTGTCATATTCAGTATGCATTTAGAACTTTTAAGATAAAATTGAAATGAAATAAAATGTATGCATGTCATTGTTTATAACAAGATGTATAGAATTAAGGTTGAGCCTCACTGCAGTTGAAAACCTTAAAGTATTTTTTAGGTTTTCAGCCTTAAGTATTTTTTTACATTTCTTGTTGAGGAGCATCTGTTTTTTCTTTCTCTCTACAATTAGAATAAAGCTAAACCAGAAGCTCAGGATTATCAAGTCAATAAAAACCTCACTTTAGTTTACCTTTGCAGTTTAGATGTTCAGCTCTGTGACACATCTTCATGTTTCAGAATTAAGTACTTCCTCCTTATGGTTGTCTCTGTAAAAGTTTGGTGTCTTAAAAAGATTGTAGTTACATTTCATTCACTTTGGGTTATTTTACAGGACAGTTTGCCCATGTTTGACATGAAACAGTGCTGAGTCTATGAGGAGTCTGGTTGTGATGCTGTCTCCCCCAGATAGATTATAAGGAAACAAGTGCATAAGGGTTTTGCCATCTTTGATTGTTTTCCCATTCTTTTCTACCTCATGTTTTCCTATTTTTACCTATTTTTTCTATTTCATTTTCCCTCTTTATTTTGTCTTCCTCTCCATTAACATCAAAATCACATAAACTAACCACATTCTGGGTTCTATATTGGAATGGTAACATGATAAACCCTCAAATTGTCACATCCTATTCATTCACCCGACCCTCTGCCCTGACTTCGAGCAAGAGGAATTGTGTTATATAATTACATTAGTCCTCTCAGGCTGATGGCTCTGCTCGTTAGTGCAGTTGTGATGCAATCTGCAGAACACACGGCCCTCTGTTATTTGCTGTATGGGCAGTGAGTGGGCTTGCAGGGTCAGTGTTTGACCCCCCGTGTCCATTCATACAGCCAGAGGGGGGTCTGCTAATGAGTGGCAAGGTTGAACAAACAAGGCCGATAACGGAGACGTGGTTGGAGGTGGCTGTTGTTCAACTAGTGGCAGTAATGCGCTGGTTGAACAGTTACAACGCGCTCATAAAGCATTCCTTGTAAAGCGTCCTGCATCCCACAACAAGCAGCTTTGTGCTTGTGTGTGAGAGAGAGCAGGAAATAATGTTTGGGATAAACTCTTGTGATATGTTTGCGTCTGTTGGCGCATTAAAGTAATTACAGCTTTTACTTTGATTCAACTGAATTCTTAACATATTTCATAGTTATTCAAGTGTGAAGCAGCTTAAAACTGAATTCCAGGCCGGGAGTTTATAGCGTTATGTAACAGAGATGGTTAGTGAACCTTTTGAAGCCAAACATTTATTTATTAAACTTGGTAGAAAATGTCTAAAATAATCATAAAATGTGGCTAGGTTTCAGATTCAGTTCAATGCTAAAAAATTCTTGCATCTACATTCTTGTGTATAGAATTTTGTGGATTAGACATTGATGTGGCTTCTCAAAATAAGTTTTCTTTTCTGTTAAAACACTTAGTGACTCATAATGTAACACATTTTCCAGAGCACTAAGCACACCTAGAAAAAAAACACATTTGACAGAATACAGGTAACACATTTATTTGTAGCAATATCTGTTTTTTGTAAAGCTTTGATATATTATAATATAAAAGAAGTGAAGGAACAGGAATGAAAATAGGTTTATTTAGCCTTTCTACCATGAGTGACCGTTAATTATTGTATTGGGAGTAGAGGTGATCTCAAACTGAGGATGAAGATTCACTTTATTATTATTTCAAAACAAAGATGGTATAATAACAGAATTAACATTGTAATATGACTTTAGCTTCTCTTACTGGTTTGAACAATTAGTATTTTTGAAACAGAAATCTCCCTATGTAGATTGTAGAAAGTGGACACTTCCTTTTTAACAGTTTCTGTAATCTCTGTGCTTTTTTTTAAATATCTCACTGTTACTGAAAATAGCTAAATTCAAGTATTTTTGACTTTGTCCACCAAAGAGTGTTGTTTCTCAAGCTGGGAGTGTTTTGTGGTGCATTCACTGAATGCCAGACTTTTCATTGGTTAGGGCTAATCAGATTGGTCACCAGGCAGTTTATCTGCATCTCTACCTTTGTTGTTGAAATAAATCTAGCTTTTCAGATTAAATAAATTCATCTAGCCAGACTTCTTCTCATTCCCTCTGGGGTTTTTTTGCACAGCAACCCTTTACCCTCCTCATTTTACCACAAAAATGTACCACTAAAATAACTTGGCTCCAGTTCAGCAAATAAAGAATGCAGCAATTCTGCATTCTGCCTTCTTTTGGGCTTGCTTCTATCCATCCGTCCATTTCAAACTAGATGTCTGGACTGAGATTTATGTCAGCTCTCCTGGGGAGCTTTTTTCTGTTAAAGGGGAATTTCTTCCCACATCTCAGCAGTTAGCGATGACAAATGGTGTTACTTTGCTCCGTGCATGTTTGCATACGCTGTGCCATCACTACAGAAAAAAATGTTCATTAATGCTCGTAGATTTATTTTGAACAGCTGACAGGCTTTTCTTCTGTACAGGAAGGGATGATGAGAACATGTCTGTGTGATGAGTTTAAAGTCTTTTAGGTCTTAAAATAGATTTTCTAAGGAGCTTAATCTGCTGACATGGTGTAAATATCTGTCATTGCCAGAGTGACCACTCAGGGTCAGGGTCCTGGACTGTTATCTCCAATAAGCACTTCATATCTTCTGTTTTGTTACAAATACTCAACAAAAAGGGATGTATTGAAAAGTTTACTAAATTTACTAAAACACTATTATAAGTTAGAAGATTTTTAAATACAGCATTTAAAGCGAACATTGTTTTATGTAAACTAAGCTTATTGATGTAATTCTGAAAGAATTGATGCATCAATAAGTTGCCTATTTGTTCCTTGATTGGCTCTGACCATTATGACGATTTCTTTTTGTGAAAACATTTTTGTGAACGTTGTCTGAGGATTATTCCCATTTATGCTGTGATGCACATACAGAGATAATGTTGTAATCTCTTCATTTTGTGTTTAAATCAACTTAATCTTGTCTTTAAAGTACATGCCACAATTTATTTTCTCTTATTAATTTTCTTTTAAAATTTCTCCAAATTAATTTCTATAGTTAGACAGTCAGTCAGGGAAACTTGTAATTGACAGCTCCCATCTTGTATAAATTCAGAATTCTGTATCAGTAAACATGACTGATCTATTCATACATAAAAGTAAACCTAATATAATGTGATGAGTTCAGCAGCTTTATTTAACATCTTTATGCTGTTTCAAGTAAGGTTCTATTACATTTTCAAAACTGCTTATGTTTTATGTCCTAGGATTCCTATGATTTTAAGTCTTTTTTGTCAATGGCCAGAGAAAGTGTTGAGTGACCAGTCTGGATTCAAGCTTTTGATTAATCAGATAATCTAAACTTGACTGATTTTATAGATCAACTAGCAATTAATTGATAAGCAGTCATTTTCTTAAAAACCTGAGTTTTGTTTTGTATCCAATGTTGCCCTTCCATAGCATGAAGGGCAACCTTTTTCATAATATGTTGAGAAGCACATTGTTATAGTTAACAGTTTTTTGAGCTTGAGTTGTTTCTGTCATCAGTTCTTCACCTTCCTAGCACATCAATAATTTCTAGTTGAGAAGTTGACGCCGCTCCGTCTTGCAGCTTGGCTGAATGAGCACTGTGAAGGCGAAAGTTAGTGAGCTTGTTGAGTGTTTATGTTTTAAAACAGAACCGTATAAAGTGAATTTTGAATCCCACGCTGAACTTTGTTTTTCTTGTTCTGGGATATCTCTGCCATCTATTTCTGTACCAACTGTTTAATATTGACAAACCATTAATTGAGAGTTAATTTTAAGTTGATTAGTTTTTTGAATTCCTAGTAACCAGATGCCACTTTCCTCTCCTACCTTTGGCTCTGAACAGTCCACAAGCTGACTGAAGAAAGGCGCACAAATCATGTTTTTGCAACGATATATATATAAGATTGCTTTTTTATTAATGTATAGGCAGTATAACTGTTAGGGAACCAAGTACAGGTCGGAACTTAATCAAATTACCCTAATTAGCCTGGCTAATTAGTCAGCTGATATGCTCTAATATCATGACACAGCGTGATAACTAACATAACATGCATTATTTTCTCAGCGCTAGCATGACATCTTTATTATCGTGACATAGCCAAACACTAAATTCCACACCCTTGAGCCCAGTTCTCATGCACTATTCAGAACAGGAGTGCATGAAAAGTAACCCACAGACCTCAAAGATGGTTTTCACAATGGCAGCAGAAAAGGCACAACAAGAAACACTGTGAAAGCAGTTTTAAGGACTACTGCTAATAATAAAGAGTAAATGTGCATCCCTCTTCCACTTTGCAAATGGAGGGGTTCACAGGAAAGGCAGGCTAATGCTAGTTTCCTTTTTTCCTAAGAATATCATAAATGACTATAATATGTGTTACTACAGTAGAACGCTAGATGAATGACACATATTACACAACTTAATGCATTGCTGCCCTCTATAAATCATCTGTCAAAACTAAAAGCCATTCTCCTGTTCATAAAATAGACAAACCACTGCGGCTTGTGGGCTGGTCAAATCTACCCATCACCTTCAGATAAATACCAGAATTGATCACTAAAAAACTAAGAACACAAGGACAGATATTATTCACAGATGACAAGTGTCAGGAAACTGATACCATCTTTAGTCTGAACACCTTCGAACATCCTGACAAAAAGATTTTGTGATTTATTCTGAGAGGTAACCCATCATGGGAATGTTTTGAACCTCGTTTATTGTGATTCGTTTGTTTTAGCATATCTTCTTCTTCTTCTATTATTAGATGTGTTTATACCTATTAGACCTGTGTCTAATGCTACAGATCATGCAATGTACATTGTGAGATTAGTTGAAATCAAAAACAAAAATTCCAATGGTTTAAAAAACACATCTCTGTAGCAGGAAAACCTCAGGTATGAGGTTGTGGTGACTGCTAGGCACTAAATATATTTTTTTTCTCCTGCGTAGTTACTAAGAGGTCTGATACTGGAAGTTAAGCTTTTTAGTACAGACATATGCAGTCAGGTCTCAGCAGATTAATGGATCTTGATGGTTTGAGGTTGCACTTAACAGATTTATTTGGCTTAAAGCTCCTACTTGTGTATTTGCAAACCCCTCTGCTATTACAGTCAGTAATTATATCCACGCAAGTCTCCAGAGTGGCCCACCAATGTCTAAATTATAGACAGCGGATAAACCAAGTAAGAAAATAAAAAATAACTTTCAGACATGGAAGTGGACCTACCAAACGCTTTGACCATTGCAATTCCAATCGGATTTGGAGCAGCAGACTAAAAAGAATGAGTCTTTCATTAGAAAATACATTTCATGCATCTTATAACTGAAAGTGGTAGAGAGTTTAATTTTTCTCTCAACACTCGTGCCTCCTTCTTTTCCTATAAATAATACCATGAACATGTTGGCAATATATCAGCTGCATAATAATGAAACATTTATCCCACTCACTGATACGCAAAATAAATTGTTTTGCACTACAGAAAACATCTTCCACTGAGTCTATAAAGGGTTGCGCAGATTTTCTTGAAAGACTTTCAGAAGTCTGTGTGGACAAATGGGAAGCGCTCTAAAGCTGGAGTGGTTCCTTCAAGTGTGCTGCCCGAACGTTACACCATGGTCGCAGCTGCTGTGTCGCCGTGGATCTGTCTCAAAGAAACATGATGCTGCTCATAATCTGACCATCATTTGAATGCAGACAGCCTGCGACGCCAGAGCCATGATTTACTCTTGTGTGTGTGACCGTGTGAGTGCGTGTATGTGGGTGTGTGTGGCTGAGGGTTGCTCATGTTGTGGGGACCTAAATCAGTTACAGCCATGTTATGGAGACGTATCTCCATCTTTTTGGTCAGAAGTAAATTTCCAAAATGTAAATCATTCAAGTTTTGAAGGTAAGGTTAGTGTGAGGGATTTGGTTTGGCAAATGGTTAAGCTTAGAGTATGTGTCAAGGCGATGAATCCAAGGTAGTATAATATCCCTTAAAGTCGAAATAGAATATATGTGTGTTTGCATGTTTTAGCATTTGTGAACTTGTAAACCCAGTTTTTCCAGCAAATACTCCATTATGAGAAGCTGCTGTTCCTTATGAATCCCAAAGTCCAGGCCCTGAATAAAAAAGTGCTGTTTTAGGGTTAGGGTTGTGTGTATGTGCATGCACATATATGCAGTTTGTTTCTTTGATAATATTTTTTTATTGTGGAGTTAACTGGGCTGAGTTACAATCAGGTTTCCAGAACAGAGAATATCCTGTTGTTTCTGACTTTATGCAGATCTAAAATATTTCTAGAAATAACATAATTCACTGGGGTGTTGATTGCATCTTGAAGATGTCACATAATGAGGAAAAAAGTGATAGTATTTCAGAGTTGGGGTTTTTTTCTGAAGATTTTTTAGGTACATGTGACCTTCATTTAGCAGCAACTGGACAGGTAATAGGGAGGAAAGAGAAAGTGAATCATGCTGTAAACTGCCACAGGCCAGGAATTGAACCAGGATAATAATGGATTCAAAGACTACAGAAAGGGTGGGCAATCCTGGTCCTTGAGGGCCAGTGTCTTGCAACTCTTACATGTCTCCCTGGTCTAACACACTTGAATCCAACAGCTGAATCACCTCCTAAGTGCAGGCAGGTTATCCAGAGTCCGGCTAACAACCTCATTATTTGACTCAGGTGTGTTGAAGTTGAGACACATCTAAAAGTTGCAGGAGACCGGCCCTCGAGACCTGGAGTTGCCCACCCCTGGACTACAGCCTCTGGACAAGTAGTGTAACAAGAACTTGTCGTGTAACAGCCTGCAATATTAGAACTTCTCAAGGTTTCTTGTTGAGGTGACTTTTATGTTGCGAGCACCAGCCAGTTATGATCAGCATGACTTTGCCTGATGAAGTTGTAATAAAACTACTCTTAAATCATCTGTTTGGCTGCATTTTGGGCTTCCAGTATGAACGATAAATGGCAACAGAGTGAAAGACACAAATATTATGTTAGCACTGCATGTTGTTCAGATACTGAAAAATGTAGAAAGCATCACTGAACATCTTAGGAGTACATTGAACTACATCACTATTACAGCATAGTTGAAGCATTGACCTAAGGTCTCAAGAAAGGGAAAAAAGGAAGACCTCACTTTGTTGAGTTTATATTGATTTGAAAAAGTAATATTAAAATGTCATCCCATCTCATTCACATGATGTCGGTATCGTGTCTCATTCCATAATGTGAGTTTTTGGTAATGTTACACCTCTTCTCTGCACATGGTGTGCATGCTCTACCAACTGAACCATCTATTGCCCACATGCTTTGTGATCCTCATTTGCACGTTTCCATTGATCAGTGTGTCTTACACTGGCACTTTTTGAAACCAGGTCTGAGAGTGAAGCTTGCAAACACTCCCTGTGTGAAAGTACAAAAAGTATATAAAGTAATGTAAAGTAAGGAAATGTACAATTTAAAGAGGTGTTGCTAATTTTTCTGTTTTCATTCCAAGTGTATATAAATATACCTTATTGTTCTGAAGGATAGAAGTGGTATCTCAGAAATGGCCCCTGTGTCTAATTGATGACAGTCTGGACAGTTGTCATCCTGATCAAATAAATGAGAATGGTTTGCCATCCATCCAGTGCCACTCATCGCTGCAGCCTAATACTAGGGGTCAATACATTCATGTCATGATACGTTTACATACTTCCTCCAAAATAAACACCAATGACAGGCGTGGTTATTAGCACTTTACTTGTCAAAGTGAAATTAGGCCCCCAGGGTGTCATAGTGTTGGAGCAAATGTCTGGAAATACTTGTCATTCTTTGTCATAGAGTGTGTGCTGAGTACATTCTGTCATCATTACAGAAAATCACTGCTGCTTCTATTTATTGGCATGAAGGTAATTTGTAGTGTAACATCAAATATGTGACGACAGCTTAAACAATCGTGTATCGGTTGTTTTTTTTTAAAGTGTGCAAGCTCAAGCACAACATTAAAAAAATCTCTGTTCTCCACAATATATTTATTTAATAGGTACAACATACAGCGGAAAATAATGGTTTGGAGAACCTGAGGTTATACACATTAATACTAGAAATTCCTTCATCTCATCATTCACAAACATTACATCAATATTTGTGTTATTGTGTCAGGGTAATGCAATGTTAGCAGTAATTCCATGTTATTTACAGAAATATGTGTCTCAAGGCAGCCAATAGAGTTGATGCTGCTTGTTTGTGCCCTAAGCCCAGAGTCCCATTTTATGCATTATGTGTTCTGGCCTTCAACTTTTGAAGTATACCCTGCACACATTAATCATGTGCCTTTCAACCACAGTTCAAGGAAAATAGCTTCATGAAGCTAAACCCAACATAGTAATCTGCATCAATATTACCCCCAGTTAGGTTATATGTGTATCGGTTGTTCTTTAAACACTTTGCAGTGATTTTGACACTAAGTGGTAACTGTGGCTCAGGAGGCTTGGATTCATCCTGCAACTGGTGGGTTGCTGGTTCGAACCTGCGCTCTACTTACAGCTCACCTTTGATTTACCATTCAGTATTCAGAACCTTGAATTAGGATTATTTCTCTCTTTAACCCAGTTCAGGTTAGACACTGGCAAATGCTCTGACTGATTCAGATGTGAGTAGACAAGCTAAACAATCACCATTCACACCTGGCATTAAGCTTCAGATAATATTCACATCACAGAGAAGGATGGTCAGACATGCAAATAGTTTTAAAGATTGTGGAATCATCCTACTGATGCTTGACAAAGTTGGATCAATATCTTTTTTATTGTGAGATGTTTTTTGTTTTACTTTGCAAGCACAAGTTACCACTATTTATATAAAAATGTGTCCTACATTACTTTTTGTAAAGCTTTTGTAATGATAAAAAAGACATAACTTGATCTGCTTTCATTACATCTTAAAATGCATGTAATCAGTTGTACTACTTTTTCATTCTGACATCAATATGGCAGACGTGTCTGCTTCAGATTTTTGTGGAGTTATTTTATCTGCAAAACATGACAAGCTTAGTTGCAGTATGAAAGATAGGGACTTTAAACATCAGTTTGAGCACTTAGTCACTAAAATGTAGTGTTTGACTGTTTCATAATTGGTTACTGTGTTATGTTACTGTATTTTGTTTTTATCATGTAAATCACTCGAAATGTGTTATTCAAAATATCTTGACTTGACTAAAGACAAAAGATTTTAACCCCTAATCCTTCTGATGGCACATATCCTACACAAATAAATATTTCTGAATAAATATTTTGGGCTTTTCCACATTAAAAGAGATTTTGTAAATAATATGTTGCATAGTTCAGAGAAAACATGCTCACCCAAACGGTATCTAGTTTAGAAAAAATAAATTAATGGGGCGATTCAGCAAGTAAAAGAAAAAAGGCAACTAAAAGATAAACCTTATCTTTTGTCTGTATAATTGTTTTAGACTAGCTGAGACTAGCTCAATGCTGTTTCCAAAAGTTTTTTTTTCTTTGATGTTTCTCGGTAATGACTGCTGCTTGTCTTAGGATTTATTGAATTTATTGAATTCAAACTATGAAACAAAAATACAAACTAATGTCCATGGCCGTCTCTGAAGGTGGCCAGAGGGAAACCGTCATTGGTGTGTTAGGAGAGCATTCACACCTGTATTTAGGGCAGATGTTATGTCGTGTGTGAATAATGACTGTCTTTATTGAGATTTAGAAAGTATAGTGAATGGTTTAAATCACGTAAATCATGCAACATTGTTTCAACTTTTTTACATACAAATCAACATTTGCCTGTGAATATTCCACTCTGTATAAAACAGTCGTCATCATTTATATTTTCAGGAATTTGTAACTTTGAAACCCTAACGAGTTGTAGTAAATGTTGTAAAGCTACCATTTACATTATAAATAAATCCATATATTGAAAGCAGCAGTATGTAACTTTTATTAAAACAATGTTATGACAGGAGGAGTGCACAGTACTTCTGGCTGATTCTGTCTTGCCAAAATCCAACTGTAAAAAGAAGAACCCAGAAGGCTGTACCTTTCAGAACATCTATCAGTGGTGGGGGTTGTCACAGGTTTTCTCTTTCATGGTAAAATATATGACCATAAAATTCTTTGGCTTACCAAATTATTAAATTATAATATGATGGAGTTGATGCTTTGCTGTGACTGTGTGTCTGAATAAAGAGACCAGCGTTTTTCAAGCTTCTAAATGATTTGTGTTGAGACTCTATCCCTTAGTAGTCTTGTTTGTTTTGCAGGACAGTGTGTCCCCCTGCAGTAGATCAGTAAGAAGTGCTCTTCAGTATGAATACAGGTATGAACACAAAAACAGACATGCAAATAGTTTTAAAGATTGTGGAATCAACCTACTTCCAATGCCAAAGTTGGATCAATATTTTTTTATTGTGAGATGTTTTTTGCTTTACTTTGCAAGCATAAATATTGTTGTCAATATGAATAGAAAAAGTGTACCTTTTTGTTGTGCACTACTTTTTATGGAGCTCTTGTAAAGGCAGTCTGACACTTGTGAAAACTTATGTTTTCATAGTATAACTGTTCAAAGCTCTGTCAGCCACTAATCAGTAATCTATCAACTACACGTCTCAACACAACATGTACCTGTGTCTGTTCTGCCGGGTGGCCTGACTCCATTTATTAATGGACCGTTGTTAGTAGTGTAAAGGGTAACAGTAAAATAGCTTTGCACATAATGATTTTGCAGAGAAAGAAAATACAATATCCATCTTTATTTGTAGAAAGTGAGGTTGTTTAATGGATGTAATTAGCAAAAGATTAAAAGGTAGCCTAGTATGTTTTAGCATGTAAATATAAATATATTTCTGTTTACGTACAGTAACAGTTTGAGAACTGCATTAGTATTATTAAGATCAGGATTTTTTTCTCAGCACTCATTGGATATTGCTGACTTAATTTAGAAGGATCTGTGATCCCTGCACATAAACCAATCATGTTCTTGAATTTATGTCCTGGCAAGTAAGCAAAACCTAATAAACCAAAACAAACCGACGGATGTTAAATCTTGCAAGAAATACTTACTGCAGAACCAAAAGCTGGCGTGCATTGAAATAAAGTAAGCACTTCAAATGCATGTGCTTTGCTCTAACTGCATTTTTGTGTGTGTGTGTGTGTATATTTGTGTTTTGGTGTGTTGTTTTTGCGACCGTGCATGTGCATGTGTGCTTCTGCTTCTGCTTCTGGCTCATTGATCTCGGGCCTGGCTGGGAATTCTCAGATAGTGGAGGAATTGCAAGAAAAAGCGTGGCCTTGTCACTCATACTCTCTCCAATGAAGAGGGTCCAGAGCTCACCAAATTTGGCCACAGGTACTAACACTCGCAACCACACAGATATTTGAATTTTGAGTGGGAAACGTTTTGCTACACTTTAAAACTAGCTTTTTCAAGGGGTTGGAGTCAGCAAAAATATGTTTAAGATATTGCATGGTAGTTTGCTGTTATGTTTTTATGGGCATGCTTGGCTTTCTAAATAAACTATAATTCAAACTTTTATAACACATTTTTTAAAGTTGACTAAAATGGTCACATGAGTCTACATGTCTTGCTAGTGCCATGTTCCATTTATTTGTAAAACACATTGTGCAGTTAAAACAGAAATGAGCTAAATGTAATCATATGCTCCACTTTTAGTGGCCTGTGGCAGTTCTAATATTTGAAGCACCTTACAGCCTCACCATAACTTTTCAGACATGGTTGAATCATAGCAAATAATAATAATTTTTTAAAAAATCACAGTTTCTGCACTTCCACCATCAGTTTGTGCCCTCTTTTTGAATCAGAAACACCATTGTTATTAAAGGCCTATTTTATTTTATTTTTTAATGATTCAGTTGAACCACATTTCATAAGTAATGTCTGTTTCTCATTGGTTATTTTTTAGAATTTTTTTTGTCTGTTCCAAGTTATTTCAGTGACCATTGTGTTTTTTTCTTTCATTAGCAGAGTACCCACTATTTTGTTCATGTGTTAATATGGAAGGTGTTTGAGCTTAGTACTGGGTTGCAGAGTTTGGATTGTTTATTGCAGCCACATGATGAGATCTAATTATAAATTTAATAATAAATACTGAATATAACTGTTAGCTTTATCTGGCACTTGTAGATATTACTCCTTAACCATAAAATGAAATAACTGAAAAAAATTATCAAATATGAGCAAGATCTTTATTATTTTACTGTATGTTTAGTCTAAAACTGTAAATAATAGTTGTGTTTCCTGACAAGTCCATTTGTTTTCCATAATCATAGTACATCGTCTTAACTTTGACTTCAGAAAATTCTTTGGCCAATATTTCTTTAAAACTATGTTTAGTGGGGTAGAGTCTAACAGTTCTGCACAGCTGTAGGACAATGAGGCTGCATCCGAAAATGGTAACACTTTATTTGAAGGGGGGTGAATAAGACTGACATGACACTTTCATAAACATGACATAACATCTGCCATGAACATAAAAAAGCCTTCATGAGTATTTATGACCCAAGAAATCATTACTGATATAAATTTGTTATTAAAGTATTACTGATTGCACTTTAAAAATTAGGTATCTTTATGTTATTAAAGGTAAAGTTTAAACAGTAATGATTTCTTGGTTAATGTCAAGTTGTCATAACAAAGACATTTTTGAATAATGTCAACTTTGTATTAAAAGTGTCATAATTTACCGAATGACGCTTAATGACAACAGTCATAAATATTCATGAAGGCTTATTCATGTTCATGACAGGTGTTATGTCATGTTTATGAAAGTGTCATGTCAGTCTTATTCACCCCCCCTTCAAATAAAGTGTTACCCAGGAAATTAATTATATTGGCGTCAAAATAAATGAAATAATATTAGTAATAAAAGTATTGTGGATGGATTTGCATCCACAATTAACACTTAATTTTTGTTAGTTTACCCTGTTTTTTGCGGTGTGGTTGAGAACATTAAAGGGCTGGATATGGCTGCTGTCAAGACCATCCAAATTCCACTTTATTTCTTGTATTGTGTTGTGGCCTTCATCCTGATGTGAACAGAGTCTGTGAAAATGTTAATGCATTGTATCTTCTGTAATTTATGAATTTGAGAACAGAAAATGGAATTAACCAGATTTTTTATTGGCAGATGATGGGTTGTCTGTGGCATAGGAGGTTTTGCTTAAATGATATTCACATGAACTAATCTTCTCAAGTCTATGCCACTCTGAGCCCAAAACATTGAATTTTGGGTTCTGCGGTTTCTTGTTCCACAGATATTTAAAACAAACTGCAATTATAAAATAAAGCATTTGGTGTCATTTTTTAAAATTTTATTTATCATATATTGTGTTTTAACCACCATAACAAGCCAAAGACAGATTTCCACATGTGGACAATAAGATTATTATTAAGTATGTTTTCCAAATTTAAATATGGACTTTATATCCAATACTGTTATATTGGATATAACTGCATCACAATAGTATAATTAGTGTAATATAAAATGAATTGATTTTCTGTTGTCTATGGTATGTTCTGGTATTACATCACTTCGTTCACTACAGTGTGTGTCTATGAAGCACTCAACATTATTGTAGTTTGTGAGCTAATTTCTTATTTACATGTCATTATATTTCATTCATCCACTGTTTTAGGGACATAATACAACCCAGCCACTCATAGAGACATTACTTATTATGTTTACTCTTCTCTGTTTCCCAGCTAATGATTCTCACTCATCAGAGTTTGGTAAGTGACTGGACTTTCTGGTAAAAACAATCTCATTAATGAACATGAGTAGGGCTGCATTATACTGGAAAAAATACTGTAGTTTTTTTTTATTTCCCTCTGCGATATACACAGAATTTTTCAAGACATAACTTGAATTAGGATGGCTGGCTGATAGGCTGAAAAACTTATAAGCATTTCATAGTCAATATTGATTATTTTTTGTTTTAAATATCACAAATACTGCCAAACTTATGTGATTTTTCTTCTTATCCACAATTTCTTCTTATGCTGTTGCACTCATTTTCTCCTTTTACTCTACCCTGTTCTTTTTTTTAATTTTTAGGCAGATATGGGGGAGGGTGGCAAAACATAAAACTGATCCAACATTCTCTGTGATTGAACCTAAAACATTGAGCCCAATGTATTCTGTGATTGTCTGCAAATGGTTGAAATTGTATTGTCAAGTGTAGCAATACTGCACATTTACAGTGACAAATTCCTTCATTCAGGCAATTCATGAATGTTTCCCACAGAACTCCCAACCTGATGCATTAAGCCAGTATAAAGACAACTGTTGTTGAGCAGTATAACTTAATTTGCTAATTTCCTGTATCACTGCTGAAATTATAACTTAGTTGTATAATAAGCTAATATGAAATTCCAGTTAAATTCATGTCTGTCCTATCTGTTCTTTTAGAACATTAGTGGTTCTGGCAGCAACAGGTCATGTCAAAGGCTGAAAATCAGCCCACAATTCAGCAGATATTTAAGAATCAAATCATCTATGCATTCACATCAAAGCATTCTAAATAAAATGCAAAATAACACATTTTAGAGCAGTAATCATAAAAGCACGATACTGCAAAACCATGACATTATCATCATATTGTCATAATTTCATACCGGCCCATATCTAGCCACCATCCTGGCCATAACGCCTGCTTTCTCCTTTCCTCTTGTTCACATCTGTGCTTCCATTAGTCTGTGACCTTTAGCATATTGGGTAAAATCGTTAAGTGTCCAGTGTGAACTTCTGCTGCTGTTAGACTCTGTCCAGCAGGCTTCAAGCAATCCTTTATGATATGAATATTGCACACACAGATATTATGATGGTAACATATTTCTAATATATTGTGCAATGGTAACATATTCCTAATATATTGTGCAGATCTAAACATGATCAAAGAAACTATTAAATGTCTCTAATACAACTAAACAGACGTAAAGTAAAGCACCCGCCAGATCATATTATTATAATCTGCAGATACTTGGCGGTCCCGCAGCGCTACTGATGGTTTGAAGAATGGAGATGCCAGCAGTTCATCTCTTGCTGCCAAAGGATTTCGGAGTGTCAGACCCAACCTACAGGACAAAAAGTCTCCCACACAGGTAATCTGCTCTTACTGGCTTTAGAATTATTTTAGCTAACTACAGGTTGTAAGAAAACATTTTTAATTATCTTGGACTCTTAATGTGGAGATTGAATGGATTTTTACCATTGCCTGGTAAAAATCCATTATAGTTGGAAATGAGTAAATCCTGCAAAATCATGTTTGGATTCGTAAGCACATTCTTGAGACAACGTCGCAATGGATTTATTTGTGCTGATTATTTTTCCTATTCTTGTTGTTTGAACTTACACCGGCTTCTGCTTCTGATTGGCTAACAAGGATGTCAGTCCCTTGCCACAGCCACCCCCCAGGAGAGAGAGCTTTAACCTCTTGTCCATTGGCACCAATCCACCGGAATTCAACCCAATCATTGAGCTGCCTAATGACTTAAGTTCTAGAAGGCTAACATTCACAAAGAATGACAAAGCTGTATTAAAAGAATCCTACACAGTTAGCAGCACATCCTCTTACTCTTACTCAGAGACCAGTGGAAATGCAGTCCAGCAGGTTAATCAGTCCACAGCTGCAAATAATATGAGCAACCTCAATGCCTCTGCCACTACCAGCACACAGAAACGTAAGGTTTCTTCACTTAAACTAACCCCAGTCACTATCCCTGACCCCCCTGATCACGTTAACCCTCAATTTGAAGCCCATTCCAAGATCCTGACCTCAGGCTCCCTCTCACCATCTTCTCCACCTCCACAAATGGCTTCAAACACACCCCAACCCCCATCACAGAAGGCTTCAGTTTATGTCCACTTAAATGCAGAAAATCTAAAAAATCCAGCAGCTTTGGCTTCAAATCCAAGAGTGGAGGTGAAGGTTCCAGAACAAGATCCAGATCAGACCTCAACGCAAGTGAAGATGACAATGCCTCCTCCTACTATTCCACCAAGACCTTCGCCTGCACAACTGTTGGTACATACCTGACTATGCAGTGTAATTAGAGCAAGATCCTCAGTGACTACTTAGTCTTTGCAGTCAAGCACGAGTGTTTGGACGTTGGTAGCATCAAGAGTGACTAAATGGCTACACATTTGTTTGTGTTAGATGATTTTACACAAAACATGTGGTCAAAGTACCATTTGTCAAATGCCAAATTTAGAGCCTATGTGATAAAAGTAGAGATATCCTGATCAAGTATTATTGTCACTTATAGTGGACCAAGTCATTTACAATCAGCACTTTGCCAAAACCAGAGCCCCAAATACCCTGTAAAAAATAATACAGTCAATGTCAAAATTGCATTAAATAACACCATATTTCATCAGTATTACACCCACTGACTCACCAGTGATGTGATGTTCTTAACAACACCGTATCCTTTTAGCTTCTACAGTTAACAGCCGTAATGTGCTGCTCCAACACGGGTTAGCTTGGTTAAGTAAGCTGACAGATATTTGACAAAACATGACAAGAAACACTCATAGCCTTACCATTATTTTTCTAAGGACTCAAGAAGTACACCATTTTTTCCTACTGAGGACATTTTCATATAGAGCTGTTTGTTGAATCACTGGGCTAATGTTAACATTTAGCGCCATTTTAATTTGACTTGTTTGCATTTTGCCTTTAACAAAGTTAAAAGGAAATTAGCCCTTTGAACATCATAAAAGCAGACATACCTTCACAAACATTGTAGCAACAGGTAACAGTAGTTTAACTCTGTCAAGGACTCTCAATACCAGTCATTTGAACATGCCTAGATCAGGATCCTGATCCAGTCCTTGAGCTCTGATCAGTAGGTAAAAAGTCACATTTTTTCTTTTGACATTCTTTATAAATAAATGGAATGTATTTTGATGGGTTTTGTATACAACTTGTCTGCTGCGCTTTAGTTGTCTAGTCTTGATGCTTCCATTTGACCAACAAAACTGCGATATGTAATCATGTTTATTGTATGTGTGACATTAACCAAATATTTCTTTTAGTAAATATTTATCTCATTGACAGGAAGAATCACTTAATGTTCATCACTAAACTTATACTAATGATGCGTCTTTAATTTACAGCCTTTTTTATGTTTTGAAAGTCATTGCTACAGCTTGAATTTACCATCAGCCAACCGTGAATTGTTTTGTCACACCACCTCTAAGCCTTTTGACTCGTTGGCTAATAAGTGATGTAACTAAGCATTCGCCTCCTTTCCTCCTTTTCCTCCAATTTGCTCTTACTCCAACACCAGGGGCCTCCTTCCCCTGACCCTTCAGCACGGCACTCCCCCTGTCGCTGCCAGAGCTCTGAATCACTCAACTACCCATCCAGCTTAATGCCCAAGGCCTTATCGTCACCCACCCCATATGTTCCTAGCAGAGCTGTTATGAAAACTGGAGCAATCAGTGGGCAGAGCGTCGCCTCTTTCAGCAACATGAGCATTGGTAGCTGTGTGTCACCAGCGACTTCCCCCGTGACAGTGTCGGCGCTCAGCCACTACTCGTCATCCACGGCGGGTCTGCTTGATGAGCTTCACATCTGTAGCCTGGACTCACCTGGCGCCTCACCCACGCCTTCGCCCACGCTCAGCCATGTCTCTACCTACATATCCACTGCTGGGCCTGATGATGTGCTAACAACCTCTGTGGGCTCCACTGCTGCAGCAGCTACTGTCACTAATGTAATTATCTGAACAAGCCACCTCTGTAACATTTCATTACATTAAAAAAGTGTCCCTTCTCTCCCAGCTAATCATTTTAATGACTAAACTGAAAAATGTGTGATTACTACATGTCTTTTTTTCATTTTTATTTTACTTCCACTAACCATTAACTGCTCCTCACCTATCAGATGTCAGAATTCAATTCAGTGTTGTTTCTTTATGCTTATGTGGATGTATTCATGTCAGCTTTAGGTTAATGTCAACTTAACTTAACTTGCATGCAAATTTGGTGTGCAAGACCAATACCACAGCCAGCTATGACAAAAAAATAAATCCAAATGGGGTAAAAATTTAAATATGTTTTTACAGGGAAAACTATGACATGGACATCAGTGCTGTTAATCTGAATATCCAAAGCTAAAACTGTAAAACGTGTGTATGAAGTGACCTATAGTCAGTGCAAAATATCCCGTGCCAAACGGCTTCAAAAAAAGTTAGATGACAGATCAAATGGCCATCCCCCACTGAAAGAGGCAAAAAGCACAACATAGGTTTTAGGTGTTAATTTCTAACTTGTGTTTTAGATCCTGTGACTTCTAAACCTTCTTGATGTTTTAGAAGGTGACCTTCTCACTTCAGTCATCACAGCAGATTAATGGATGTATTGTCTTCCTGGGTGGCTGAGTCACTTTCCTAAATTTAGCAGAGATTTCTGTCCTCTCATGCCATCTGTCCTGATTACTGAAATAATATTCTTTATTTGCCATTTATTGCATGTTTCTATTGATCATCCATTGGCAAACTAGTTAAAATGGTTTCACTCTGCAAGAGTGAAGATGAAAAAAATTATCAGTAAGGAACCCAAGGAGTTCCCTGATGATCTTTGACTTAAAACTTTGAATTATGTGCGGCCTGCCACGATACTGACATGAACTATTATCTTCCTCATAATGACCTAGGAGATGATCCACAGTGGTATTTAACAACTGCTTTTCTCCAGAGTTCGTCCCAGCTTGTAAACACAGCAGATGACTATGATGTGACAATTATCTCTGTGGCGACGTCAGCTGGCAAGTTGCCCAACATGGTGATAATTTACCAAGCAAAGCAGTTGCTCTTAGTAATTACTGTTTCTCTGGGGAAACGTAACGTTCTGAGTCTAGCAAAAGACTAAGCAAAACAAAAGAGCATTGTAGTGCATTGTGTTAACATAAAAACACCACTACAGGATCACATTACAGCTGTTGGAACTGAAGATGAAGCATTTTTTCACACTATTATTCAAATTGCAGAAGTAATTTTCTGTCGTGATAGTTTGATTCCTAAAATATTCTTTAATACAGCTCAACCGGAATGTTAATTTAAGAGCCTCTTGTTATTAATGTGCTACTCTGACCTTTCAAATCAAGCAGATTGAAGCACTTTATTTAAAGCTGTTACCAGCAGACTGTTTTCAATAATTCTTTTATTTCACCTGCATGCAATTAGTCACAAACTCAACTCACTTTCCTCACATTAAAACATTCTAGCCAGTATTCTTATATTTATTGGCTTCAGTGTCCTTGGCATGTATTTGCAATATTTTGCTATGTTTTTTCTTCCAAAATCTAAATATTGAGGAAACAAGATGAGGAAAAAAATACAAGCATCTGATTGGACACAAATATTTGTAGTACTTAAAGAATCCAAATAGCTCAATTTTTATCAATCACAGCAGTAATGGTTTCTGATATGGGCGACAAGGGCGGCATCTTGTGGAGGGGCGTCTGACCTCACACGATGCGCGGACCGCCTCTGGATCTCAGACTATCACTTGGCGTCAAGTAAAGCTGAGGCAGCAGTGTAGTACTGCCATTGCATGAGTCTCTAAGTGTGACATCAAGCTACTTCCAAAAACAGATACATTTAATTCAGTTGTGTTTAATTAAAGGTGCCAATAAATGTGCAGAGCTCTGTACGTAGCGTAAAACAGTCTGTTCATTTTACAGTCCTACAACAAAAGGCAGTTATCGAAACTCAACAGTCATTTTGAATTTAGCTTCATTACTTCATCTGACATTTCCGAGCTATTAGGTTTGCATCTGTTGTGTGAGGTCATAGTTGCATTGTGCCATCACTTGTAATTCTGAGTCTCGTACTTGCAGCATCCATCAGGTTAATGAAGTGAAAAATGTCCACAGCACTAACACATTTAGATTGCCTTCCACAAAGATCCAGATGAACAGAAGACATAAACAAGGCTCGGTTGAATATGAACGTTTCCCTTCTTGATTTGAAACCCCAGTGCTGTTACTTTAACTGCTCTTTCTTTACCAGATAAAATATTTTATTTGAATGTCTCTGAATGGGGGAGCACTTTTATTTATTTTAACCAAAGCCTCCCATTCTCCTCAGGCCATGTCTGCTGTCCTGCTTTCATTAACTCATTTATAATAGAGATGTTTGTGAATGAGTTGTCTTTGTTTACTGTTGGTGTTTTTATATTTCATGTCATAAAATTCCAAGAAATCAGACTTCCCTATCTAACAATAGAGAGTTACTGAATTAGTTATTTGTGTAAATAACTTTAGATCTAATTTCTTCTGTTGTTACTTGTCCAACTGTTCTTGTGTAACATGTTTTTTTTTTCCTTTAGAAGTTATCTTTGTGTGTTTTACTCTTATTCTATGAGTTTACACTTTTAATAAAATGTTTTACATTGCTGAGAAGGTTTTTAACATGTTAATTCTTTTTCTGGCTTGTGGGTCACTCATAGGGTCAGGTTCTTTCTCATGCAATGAATGGAAGTTCCAGCCATCCACAGAGGCCCATGTCTCCACCATCATATCCTCCTCCTCCTCCATCACTCCACACAGGCCTCCAGAGACACAGCAGGAGCTCAGGTGAGTCACTGTTTTTTGGTCAGCTTCTTTTTATGTTTAGTCAGTTCACTTAAAGGTAAATTGATTCACCTAAATTCCTTCTGTCAGGCCTAAATCAGTGACTGCAGCTTAACACTTCCATCAGTAGAGTTACAATTAGGCCTAAATAATGATCCGGATCTAAGTAAATAATTAATGACTTGAATTTATTATTGATCGGGACTTCAGGAAGCCCATTCCACAAGCTTTATGTTGACCTGGTACCATCTTTGGGCTATGTTTGGGATCTTGGCCCCAATTCTTTAGTTATTCTGCTGTCTACTGAGTAGTTGAAAGTGAAGTTGATGAATGTGGAGATTGTCTGCCGTTGTTCTATCCACCAATATCACCGTTAGCAAAGCAGTCCCACTGCCTGATGCTGCTGCTACTATACTTAAAACATAAGATTGACTTGAGATCCTCACATTTACTCCTGAAAACATACCTGTTATTATTGAGGCCAGATAGCTCAGTCTGAGTTGACCATTAGATCATTCTTTTGAAAGCATTTAGACCTAAAATATGTATGTTTTGGAGAGGTCTCCCCTTTTTTGGTCCATCGTTCTAATGAGTCCTTTTTAAGCCAGTAGAGAAAAACTGGTAGTTGCAATCCATCACTCAGGAAAAGGAACCAGGTTTTGATTCTGTCAATTGAAGACATTGTATGACGTTTAGACACATTTATTGAAAGTAAGCCTCTGTTTGAACCCGTGTTGATTAGAGGACATTATGTCCCTGATAAGCGCATGGAAAGTAAATATATTTAGTAGTAGAAGACCAAAACTAGGAGTGCACCGATACTGTATATCGGCAAGTCGATTTATCCGCAAGTCGATTTATCAGCCAGTCGATTTATTGGTGCCGATTTCCTTAATTTTTTAGATCGGTGGTCAGCCGATACTTTTATATGAAGCCAATCTTATTAGCAAAGGCCTAAAAATTGACCACTGTTCTCTTTTGCTTCTCTGTGGGAAAGGTTTGACTGACATACCGACCCACCAGGTCATATCTGCACATTTGCAATTAACAATAGTCAACCCACTGTTAGCCACCCAGTGACTTTCTTGCTATACTTAGCGACATTTCAGACAAAAAAATAGTACCGGCAGGTCAGGTCTTTTGAAGATTGGTAATCGGCGATTGGCCAAAAAACTGCAAACAACCAAAACACAAGAATTTTCTTGACTATAACAAAGACTAATTTACATGTCTGTCTCCTTTCCATTTTTGTAACCAGAGGGCAGTGAATCGGTCACCAGGGAGTCTGTGGTTTCAGGTCACACCAGCATCAGCAGCACAGTGCCCCTCGCTCGCTTCTCAGAAGAAGAAAAGAAGGTGTCCATCGTTAAAGCCCCGCATTACGAAGGCATTGGACCTGTGGATGAGTCTGGCATCCCTATTGCCATTCGCACGGTGAGGTCACATGAGCAAAGAGCCTAAAGACTATTTTAATCAGGTCCAAAGACGTAACCTTAGTGTCTTCTGACCCATTTTGGGCCGTCTTCATGTGATCAGCTAAAATAGAGAGAATTACTCTCAGCTGTCTGGAACTGGATCCCTTATTAAAGGCCCCATCTGAGTCCAACTATCTTTGTTGAAGTATCTCTTTTACTCTTTCTCTGTGTGCTAGTTATGAAGATGAACTTACTCTGTTGCTCTTTACTAGTGAAAGCGTGTCCTCTCCATTCAGGCTTTTCTTGTATTAACACTTCAGTCAGTTGTCAGCTTCTTGAGAAGAAGCATTGATCGCTGACATGCTGCACCACAGAGGTACAGAATGGAGAGTGGAACAGACATGAGGAAAAGATGCAGAGGGAAGTTGGATAGAAAAAGAAAAAAAAACAGATGCTCCTTGTAGTGAGCAAGCAGACATTTTTGTGGCCACTCTGTTTGGTAACCGTGGAGAATGAAGCTATAATTGGTCTGTTTCTTATCCCTGCCAATGCTACATGCGCCGCCTCCAGAATCCAGAACCAGGGCTCAGTGCTACTGAATAACGAAAGGATTAAGCCCTTCTGCCGTTTGATAGCTCTTATTTGAAGAGGCTGTTGGATCTATAGTGTTTACACAAAGACAAGCATTTCTCCTGCTGAGTCCCGGCAAAGCACCGGGAGCCCATTCTTTGCTTTTGTATCAACAGCATCTGAGGTCTTACTCTGTTGTGTAAAACTAAACCTGCTCACTCAGATTTGTTGCATTTCTAGAAAACTATTGGCCAGTCTGCAAGTGACAAGAGGCATTGTTTACAGCTGATCTATCTGTATTTATACAATTTATCAGCTTCTATCAAATTGTCTCAAATTGTCTTTCACTTATAATTTATTAACTGACTTGAATATTTGAGAAATAAAAATAACTGTTTATCTTTGTTTAGTTAAATGTTTCAGATTTTCAACTGCTGATTTTATTTATCTGCAGTTGGTTTTGTAGTTTTAAGTTTTCCTATAGATGTTGTTCTGCATTGTTTTGTATCTTGAAGTAATTTTTGTGGCCAGACCAGTCATTTAAAGTTTGAAACTATTCTTTTGTTCTCAACTTGTGGCTAATGCCTGATGTTGTGGTTCACTGGAGTCCCTTACTAGATTGATTGACATCAGTTTGTCAATCAAAATGTCTGTTGTGCATTTTGTAAGATCAGAAAATATTTTGTTACTTTTGTGATCTTTTACACGCTTCATGTTGTCAGACTTTGCTAATTTGTTATTTAATAAGGGGCAATTAAATTTCTACATTGTTCCAGGTTGGTTTGAATACATTTCAACCTTTTATAAATTAATGAGTTTTTGAAAACCACGTTTTGTAACTACTCTGATGTTTTTAGTCAGATAATACAAATATGTTTAATATTGCTTAAATGTTTGAACAAAAGGAAAAAGTTCTGACTCTCATGTCATGGTATTTTTCAGCATTTCTAAAATAATGGTTACATTCTGGTTCCTGAGTGGTTCCCATTCTATATGCCACAGTATCAGTTTATAGAAAGACAAAGATAAGGGTTTGTATACTTGAATAACAAATATCATTGACATCAATGGAAATAATAGTCAGATTTATATATGTAATACAAGAGAAGTAGAAATGCAAATTTATCTTGATGTTTTTTAATCCATAATATGACAGAACATGGTCATACTGCAAGGGTAAAGTAAAAAAAAAAGAATTGGAAAGAATGTTTTTTTAAATTGTGTAAAATGTCAGTTTGAGTCCTCAAATACTTTATTTTTAAATTCATTAGATTTTCCACCAAGCAAGTGCAGCATTTTCATAAGCATAATTAAATTTTTATGAATAATGTATCACTTTAAGTTTTTTCCTGGGATTCAACTGCCTGAAAATAATCAGCTTGCAGAATAACAGTTTCAACTCTGTCGGGAATAACTTTGTGTGTTGCTTAAAGTTAACATTTGATTTATTTTTTCACTTAATAACAAATTGTTTAAAATGTTTCTTGGTGTTTTTCTCCACAGACAGTTGACAGGCCAAAAGATTGGTACAAAACTATGTTCAAACAGATTCACAAAGTTCACAAAGCAGGTATGTCCAAACCAGAGCAGCCTGAAAAATGTCCCCATTATGTGCCTTGATCAGATGATTTGCCTGCTTGAACAGGAGTTGGTCATGTATGCATTCAGTTTGTAAGTGTGCGTGTGTGTGTGTGTGTGTGTGTGTGTGTGTGTGTGTGTGTGTGTGTGTGTGTGTGTGTGTGTGTGTGTGTGTGTGTGTGTGTGTGTGTGCGTGTGCGTGTGGGTGTGTGTGCGTGTGCGCGCGCATCTTTGCCTGTCAGTTCCTGTTAAAACCAAAGACCTAAACAATCTCAGAGCCAGAACTCATTAGATATGAGAAGGAAACTCTTGAACGGAGATGGGATAGCGAGAGCCCTCTAATAGACTCAGAGCTGTCCTGGGAAATCTGCTCTAATTTTCTGGGTCTGACAGAAAGACACAGTCAGCACAAAGCTTAATTGTTCTGATCTGCTCAGGCTTCTTTTATCACAGCACATGGAAAACGCACACATTCCCACTGCATTCCAGTGAAGCTATGCCATTCACTTCTAAGTATCCTCTACAGTTTCATAACAAATTTCTTCTACCACCTGAAAGATCACTGCCACTTCACAGTTCCTGCCACCCCTGGAAAAGATACATTTTTGAAGACCTGAAAATAATGAACTCACTCTTCTGTTGCAGTAGCATCATCTCATAGAAAATAATAGAAAAACCCAGTCATTCATTTCAATATATTTATGCAAATCCCAAGTTAGAAAATATATTTTACTGGAACTCATGTGTCAACCTTGTTGGCACATGAGTTCCAGTAAAATATTGAATGATTGGGGAAGGCAAACATGTTCATAAAGATGAATATATCTATTCATCCTCCCCATGAACAGACATGGTGTAAATCATGTTTAAATTGGTACAGTAGTTGTCACTCTGGTTCTGCAAAACACAAATACTAGACATCACTGTGTTACTGTCATTATGAAGCCTGCTAGTTACTTTTAGAGTTTATGCTTCATAATATGTGTTTGCATGTATCTCAATCCGTCTTTTTACCTTTTCTGCTCCAGATGATGACTACTCTGGCACATACAATGCAACATATGCTTTCATAAACAATGGTGAGACATGTTCTCCAAGGAACAAAAAACTGTTTCATACTCTTATCGTTTCTTCCCAACCTGCATGTCTCCTCCTTTCTGCCTTACTGCCCTCCTTACCTCTCCCTCCACTGTCTCCTCCATTCTGTCCTCAGCCGACAACTACAGCACCACCATGGCCCACCCACCTCCTCGGACACACACATATAGACCTCTGTCCAAAAGCCCCTCAGACAACGGTGGGCAGCGGGTTCCTCGGGAGCCCTCACCTTCCCCAGCACCACCACCACCTCCACCAATGCCCTCCCTCCTGCAGCTTAGGGCCAGAGACAGCGACCGGGACAAAGATTCAACAGACATGTAAGAGAAATTTCTTCTTACTGAGCACCTGGGTGTTACTGAGGAACTGGGTTGGATTTAATGCAGCAGTGTGAAATTGTTTGACTCACAGTCTTAAGCTTATTGTTGTAAAATATCCTTTCCATAACTGCATCCTAGACATTGACATGCAGTGCATTAACTCCCGCCATGGCATTGAAAATCCACTACAATGTGTATGGTTGGTATATGAGTCCTGGGTCCTAGAAGCAGTTGTAATATTTTTTATAGCGTGTGATCAATGCACACCTGCATTACTTGCTCTGGAGTAAACTAGCCTAGTTTCTTCTCATTTCAATATAATCACGGCAAATATTTCCAAATTAGCTCCACCAAATCAGTGATATTTATTGCAAAAAATCACAAAAACGATCATGAAAACCTGGAGAGACTAAACAGTGTAAAAAGACATTCAGGATAATTTAATTTAAGAAGTACTTATCAAATGAAGACACAGCTTTTTATTAATATTTTAGCAGTTTATTAATGGGTACATACATTCTGGAACAACAGGCACTTTAAGAACATTCATTGTCTTGATGTGGCTCAAAATAAAAATGTCTTCTATACTTCTGATCTATGCCACCAAACCCAAACCCATCTTCTTTTCATCTTTGTCTTTACTGAGGCTGTTTCCTGAGAGACACATTTCTTTTTTTCCCGTGCATCAGGAATGAATGGGGTCCTCCAGACAGGAAAGTGGACACACGAAAGTACCGCGCAGAGCCCAAGAGTATTTTTGAGTATGAGCCTGGCAAGTCATCAATTCTGGAGCATGAAAGACCAGTGAGTCATTTTTCTAATGTCTCAAATTTTTCTCTAAAATATCTTTTGCCCGCATCACAGAAATATGAAGTGTACTGTGATCTTGGCATGCAGAAGATTGAGTTGATGAGAGGAAGCAACTTTAGTTGCAAACCGCCATTTAAATTAAGCTACAAATGCAGTGCAACCAACATTCCAACAAACTCATCAACAACAACTGTTTATTTCTTTCTCAATGGTTTAATAGACATGATTATGTCATTTTTCCCCTCTACACCTGTTGACACTCCTGGTAAAAACATTCAATAATTTGACACCAAAAAATCCACCATTTAATTGAAACATGTTTATGCCTTATGTGACAAAACTCACTTTAAGCAATAACAGAATTTTTTAAATAAATCATTCCACATTATTGAAAAACTCTGCAGTTCTACTGTATATTTGGTCGACAGCACAGCTCTTTTGCTTGTGTGACATGTGAGGTTACAGCTCACAGAGGAAGACATTTGATCATTCCTTATTTGCGCAAACTCTCTTCTGTTCTCTGTTCTTCACCTTAGCCCACAAGTTTTCTTTTGGGTTCAGGTTTGGAGACTGAGATGAAGGTTGATTTTGTTTGTGAATCATTTCTGTCTTGACGTAACCATATATTTTGGATTTTTATCTTCCCAAAAGCCTCAGTGATGATGCATTTTTAGTTGTTTGGCACAAACCTTTAGATTATCAGCACTATTGACTGCGACAAAATGTTAATATTGCTTCTAGTCAGAAGATATGTGTTGGTAAAATTAAAACATTACTGTAAACATAATTTACCAAAGGTAGGACTTAGTGGTGTAATAGTATGTGCTTGTAGTAAAGGGTTCTGGTTCAACCCTTTCAGTTTGGTACACTAAAATACCTGCACCTTTTACTTTAGGCCTAATCTGAATACTGTAATTTAAACCTTTACAGTATTGTTTTACATAATGTTGTTTTGTATTTCACTGCAGAATGTTTGTGTCCAGACTTAAAGATGTACCAAAAAATTCACAATAGGGACTCTAACCTATGTGCCACTCTAACCTACTATGTGCCATTAGGCAACACCACAGTTTCTCATTTAGCTAATGTGATGATGGAGAAAGAAAGGTGAACCAAACCAAAGCTCTACAATTGCATTTTTTTACATTAACCAGATTATAGATAATTTTACTTACCTGAAACGATGTGAAGGCAGATGTAAACATGACAATATGAAAAAAACTAGGCTGAAGAAAAAAGCTGCCTGTAGCTCATAAGCCTAAAATATCAGCAGCAGATATGTGACCACACAGTACCGGACCAAGAGAGGCATTGTCACTTATGTTTAGTATTGTCTGCATACTGAAACAAAGCCAAAGGGATTTAAAACATTTTTTATCTTTATTTATAAGTTTGCTTAACCTTGGTTTTGACTATTTTAAGTGATTTTATTGCCGTGTCAGTTGTGTAACAGGATTCGCTCAGTTATGTGTTTATCATCACAAGCTTACACAGCTGGGCACATACCAGCTCTGATCTATTTTTGAAATCACACGTTTGTCAGGCTTTACCAAAGTACACTGTTCCAGTGAAAGTCCTTGTTCTTTGAAGGAAACTTTGTGAAGAATGGACAGAAATGGCTTTTAGCTAACATGCCTCCCAAACAACATGTTGGATTGTATTTGACTCCTTACAGAAAGTCAGTGTTTCAACAGAAAAGTCTGTAGGCTTTTCTTCAGAATTTAAAATGTCTTAGCTGAACAAATCTTTAGTAGGGATGCAACTGAGGTACCACTGATGTTTGTAAAGCGAATTACTATTTAGAATTTTTTTCCTCTCATGAATAAATGTTTTTAAATTCATTTCAATGCTTAAATTTTTTTTGTTAAAATCATGTTACAGTAATAAATAGATGAGTTTAACTTGTGGCTTTTTACGCTGTGTTGTAGTACACCTGGTGAGTACAAGTGAATATAAGCATCTAAATTCAAGGTTTCTATTCAGTTTTTTCCTAGCAACACTCAGCATGCTGTCAGTTGTTCTGTTGTGAATGTCAGGGCAGACAGAAATGATAATTGTAGATAGAGCTGGGTTCAAAATAATTATAACAGTGTTTGAGATTTGAACACCATAATGAGAAATGTTATCCTTTTCAAAGAAATAAGTGAGAAGAAAAGAGTTTTTAGGGTCTGACATTTAATGTGATGTCTGCAGAAAGCACTCCTGGGGCAATGATGTATGAGTCAGCTCCTGATAGCAGCAATAAAAGGCGAAAGCTGCAGACGCTGCCCACACTGACTGGATCTGCTGTCTGTTCCCTGCCTCCGCTCTCCATTATTCAAGGGAAAAACAGACATGAAAGATATTTCTAGGCAATGGGCCAAAGACAAAATAGTACTCGTTAAGATTTTTGTTGTTAATGGTTGTGTGAGTGTGCCTGAATTATATTAGAGTCCCTGACATTCTGTACAAAAGGCTTTTTTTTATAGATTAGTCATATTTCTGAAAAAAAAAAAACAACAACTCTATTGAGAAAGAGAGCTGCAACTCCAGCAGCTATGAAGCATCTCTTGGCCATGTTTCATTTGGCAGCAAGACTCCAGTTGTTATGTGGGAGTAAGGTTAGAAAGAGCAGACAGAGCTGTTGGACAGCCAGGTTTTTTTCGCACAGTATGATTGAGCATACTGTGAAAAAAATACCCTTCAAATTTTTACTTTCAGTACTTGAGTCCACTTTTGCATTATGGATAATTTGTGATCATTTACTTTGTTTAAAACATTTCTCCCAACCAAATAAATGGGAACATAAATAATGATTTAAATTTAAAGAAAAAATGCCGATGCAAAACTATTCATAATTCAATATTCCAGATATCTGTGCATTTATTTAGAGAGAAAAACATTAGGGGGAGCTGGGGAGAGGGTCCTGTTTTCAGTTAGTCACTACCTGATGATGAAGGTACACAAAACATGTAAATGAACCTACTCTGGTGCTAGCAGCGACATGCTGTGGGAGAAACTTTAACTTCAACAGGGAAGCCAGAGTTTCACCTTACAGTAATGCAACAACTCTAAACATACAGCCAAAACTGTGATGAAATGGTTAAGATATCCACGTGTTAGAGTGGCTAAGTCAAAGTCCACACCTAAATCCAAAAGAGAAGCTATGGTAAGACTTGAAAATGAATTCATTTTATTTATATTTTACCTGTTCTTTGTGTGAGTCACTCCAGTCCTCCAGAGCTGTTGTCCTGCATGTTTTAAGTGTTCCCCTGACCCAACACAGAGTAAATGAATGGTTCATAACCCGGCCTCGTTTAGGAGTTGATTCAGTCATTAATTCAGCTATGTCGGAGCAAGGACTCTACACCATGAAGGACAGCAACCATCCCTGGTTTATCATGAGAATAGATTGAAGCGTGGGGTCGGAGTGTGCCAAATGTTGAACAGCACCAGGGGTATGCACACTTTTAAAAGGCACTATAGAACTGTCTTCTAAATGTTGACTTCAGATTTAAGCAGTCGGACTCTGAAACCATGCTGTCACTATAGTTTTGTAAAAAGAAGCCAGAGATGGTTTTTTCCATCAGCACTGCTGTTCCACATCTTCATCCTGTGATCATCTTCATTTGCATTCTCCTAACCAAGGGGTCCGTGTCTCTCTTTATGTGTGATTCCCCTCCATGCCTCCTTCCTTCTGTCTCTCTTCTATTTCTCCTCCCTGTCATGCTCTCTCAGACCTATGATGACATAGATTTAGAGAACGAGCCTTGGTATAAGTTCTTTTCCGAGCTGGAGTTTGGGCGGCCGGTAAGTTGGAGCTCAATGGCTCCTGCAACCACAACTCTGCCGATAGACGTACACCTCCATCTCCTCCCTCTCCCAGGACACTGTTGTTCTGGTTCCACCTTGGTGGGGCGAGTTGTTTGGGCATGTGGTATTTGTTTGGTGCAGTGACCCCTCCCTTCACACACACACAAACACAAAAATGTGACAGTGATTTGTCTGTTATCCTGTTTTTAAATCCATGTAGTAGTTTATTTATTAGTTTATCTGGCTATGAGCAGGTTTGGAAAATACTTCTTTTGACTCACTTTGTTAGCTTAAAGAAAAACTATTCCTTGTTATAAACTAGAGGTGTGCCGATCGATCGGCCACCGATCATAATTGGCCGATTTCTGTGAAAAAGTGTATGATCGGTGATCGCTGATCACGGTCCCTTGTTGCCGATCACACAAACTGATCACCTGCATCTCATTTTGCAGCCTGCCTCTGCAGCTGGTCTCCTCTTTCTTTCAACTGCGCAAACGCGCAGCAACAAATCCTAAGTGATGTGTAACTATAGCGCCTTTGAATGTTAAGTTTTATACTTTAATTTCTTTGGCAATGTTGAGAGGTTTTATTTTGACTTTTTGCATTATTTAGCCTCTTCAGAGCCTCCATATGTTATCAGTCTGTTAAAGATAGTATTACTGATAGCAGTACAATTTGCACAATGCCTGTTTTTTTTTTTTCTTGGAAAAAGTTATTAAAAACAAGTTTTTGTCTAAATTAAGGTGAATTTATGGTTCCTTTTTCCACATAATGTAACCGGTAGTGCTTATGATTAAAAAAAATAAATAATTACGTGATCGGAATCGGTATCGGCAGGAAAACACCTGATCGGCACATCTCTATTATAAACACCTGATGTGAGGTAACACGCATATATTTCTTGTTATTTAAACTTATTCAAGAATGTATTTATTCCTACCTGCTTGTAGTTTTGTTTTATTTAGCAGTAGTTGAAAACGCTCTGGTTGTCTATGAGCTAAGCTTTTTAATGGCCCCTGCTGTACATAGGTGGTGTTTACATGACGGTTGATTATCTGAGATCAAATTATTGTTTTCTCACTAATTTTTATTGTTTGATGAGGATATGCCTCTATCTGATATGATTTCAGTGCATGGCATCAGTTGTTCACTTTCAGGGGCTTTTTTTAAAATGTTCACGTGGAAATTTCATCTGTGTATTGAGATTTCTTTCTGTAATTTCCAAAGTTTCTTTATGATCTAATAAGTCGTCAAAATAGAAGGTTTCTCACGCTTCACTGAATGATCGTGCCAGCTGGACGCTTGCTAAGATGCACTAAAATCACGTTTGATTGCACAGTCCACTGCCTTCTGAGATAAACACTGCGGCTTGTGTTTTTATTTGCTTTCTGCACACAATCTTCACTCTGCATGTGTGTGATACTTCTGTGTGTTTGTGAAAAATGAAGATAGACAGGTCTACGTTTGTACTTTTGCTAGGTGCAGAAAAATAGCACAAATACAGACCTTTCTGGCATTTCTGGTAAAGGTGTGTAAAAACATTCATTTATTTTATACCGGTAGCATCATCTCCAAAATTCCAAGCTGTAATTCCACTACATAAATGTAGTTGCAGGCAATCCACACATTAATGTGAACTATGGCCACGTCTGCTGTTGACTGCTGCTAATAGAGCAGTACTCAACCTGTTTGCTTAATATTATAGGATATTATAGGATGCAGGAATATAGACCTAAAAAATTTGTTTTAATATTTGTAATATTCATTTTTGTTTGTAGTTAGGTATTTTTGTGAATTCTGACATACGGTAAAAAGTTAACATAACCTTAAATAAAGCCCAAGTCAGTTGTCAAAGTAAATATGAACTCAGACATGGTCAGCTGATTCTGTGTCTGGTGAAGTTCTTGCTTGGTTGTAGATTTTTATTTAACACAATGTCACATATCAGTTTTTCTGACAAAAGTCATTTATTATAAATGTTTTGGTAATTCAGACACTCAATGACACCAGAGGCATAGAGCAGATGTAGGCCCACAGCATCATAGATCCTCCACTGTACCTAACAGTGGGCATGAAATGCATTTCAGCAAATGTTTCTGTTGTTTCCTGCTAATTCTACCTGCAGTTTTAGATGCTGAAAGTTTTAAACCTGCAGCACTGAAGCACACAGGTCCAGTTAAAGTGTCTGGAAGACATGTTTATGTATTTATGTATTTTTATGTGACATAATTCCCAAATAATCAGTTGGCATGTAGATATGTTGCTATCTACATGCCATGGTTATGTTGCAGTTCTTTATTAATGATTCTTATTTTTTAACCTCTCAGTTAAGTGTATTTTAAAGAGATTTCTAGTGCTTGTACACCTGATAACAGTCTGCTGAATTCAATTTAATCCAGAAATTTAAAGTATTTCAGTTTTAGGTGATGCTGCTGCTGCAGTAAAAGATGGATTTATTTTAGAATTTTTACACATCTTTAGCAGCGGTGCCAGTGTAACCTCAGTAAGTGTTGCTGGTGCTTTGGGAGAACTTGCATAGGGCGTCCTGCGTGTAGACGTGTTAGTGTTTGACTGTGTGTACAGTAGGTGTGTGTTAGCGTGTGTACATTGGCGCCCAGTTGTTCATTGTGTGAAAGAAGCTCATTTGCTCCAGTTTTAACTGGCTTGTCTCTGGTTCCTCAGACTCTCTAACAGGTTTTACCCTCTTCACATGTCTCCTGTGTTTTTGATTTCTCCCCATGATGTCACCGCCGCTTCTCCTCCTTCACCTCATCTTCACCTTCTTCCTTCTCCTCCTCCTCCTGCTGTCCTCCCCTACCTGCTTACTGCTGCTGCTGTTTGGGGCTGAAGCCTCCTAAAAAACGTCTGGATTATAATCCAGACATCTCCACCCGCCAGCGCATTGAGGTAATCTCCAGTTCATCGTTTGTCCAAGAGTTTTTTTTTTTGTTTTTGTTTTCTATTTATTTATTTATTTTTACTATTTCTGTCTTACATGCATTGGGTCAGTGCTTGGATGTGAAATGCATCCAGGCAAAGATCCATTTCAATATGCTTTGAGATGTCAGGTGGCAGAGCAACATGGAGTATTGATAAATATAAGATGGAAGTTGAAACATACATGGTTTTCATTTAAACAAGATATACATTAAAGTTTGTAGTTGTAACGTGGTATTTTTGTGTGTGACTGGATCACTTTTAGACATACCGCTGCTTTGCTAGATTTATCGGAGAGTTACAGCCTTTCTTCTACATAATATCATGGCACCCATTATCTGTCAAATGAGTGAAATTTTGTCACCTGAAATGTAGGCTTGTCACACTAACAACTTCTGCTGGATGATAAATTGTCCCAGAAGCTATTGCAATAAATTATGATGTTGTTTTGAGACCATCATCAAGTAATATAATGGTAATGGTATAACAACACAAAAACACATTCTCAAAGATCAATACACTTTAAATTCTAATGAACATTTTGCACTGGAACTGGAAGACATTTTAAATGTCTAACAAAAATGGACAAAACAACAGAAACAACAGATAAAATGAATTATGAAGTCTCTGTATAAAAAAAACATGTCCTTCAAAAAAGGGCTAGACTACACCAGAAAGCACCAGACTGAAGATTTTTCTCATCCAGTTTTTCATAGAGAGAGAAAAAGAAATATAAATCATGTAAGCTGAAATTACTGAGCTCATTTTAATTGATTTATTCATTGATTTATTTCCTATTGCTGCAGGTCTACTAAAATGCTGTATGTTTGCTTTTGCATGAAGTAATATATACTGGTTTTTCTGTTCAAACTGTAAATATTCACATTTTTCTGTTGCTCAGAATGGGTGCTTTTAGTGGAGTCATTCGAGTACTTTCAAGATCCATTCCAGTTGATCCATACCAGATTTTGCAGTAAATCATTTGCCCCCCACAGCCTTGAGCTGAGCTCATAACATCCTTTGCAATATCACCTTTGCCATCATTCTTCAGAGCAGTGGAGAAAAGGAATCATAAATTCATCTTTGACTCGGTGCACCTGTCAGGCTTCTCTTGGCCAGGTGTGCCATGTGGAACCAGCATCTGCCGCACCTTTGGTTGGGGGACAGTTTTGACTGTGGCACAGCTTCAGCTGCATGGATGCTGTGCTTTGTAAGCTGCCCTGCCTGAAGTCTTTGTTTGTGCAGAGCTGACTTTTCTCTTTTGTCCTGCGCCTGTTTCAGACGACCCTCCACATCGCCCCGGCTGACAAGGCTTCAGAGAGACCTGCAAGGTAACCGTTGTTTCTTTCTTTTCCTCCGCATCACCCCCGTCACCCCCTCCCCCATCCTCTCACCGGCAGCCCCCCTTGTTGTGATTCAGCGCAGTGTGAAAACTCTGACTCTGCTGGTGATATATGGTGGCTTTCTTTAATGATCATCTGCTCAGATTAGCAGCATTCTTAATGTGATTTAGTTAATGATGTTTTAGGATGCTTCAACTGAGACTGAATAAATTAACTCTGCAAACCTATTGATTCTGCTATTCACCTTCTGTCCCTCCTTCACCCCCCTCTTCTCCTGCTTCCTTTCAACACTAGCCTGGTTATTCAGTCGCATTCTGCAGGCTGAACAGAAAGGGCAGAATAGGGATGTAATGAATAGTCTATTCATGTCAGTGACATTAAGTGTGTTCCCTCGCAAAGAAAGAAAGAAAGAGCCTTGGGTTTCTTTCTTTTCTAAGCCAGTTTGACATAAGAAGTTGCTAAACAAAATCTGTCTGAAGTGGGGTTTTTTTTGCTCTAATAAACTTTATCTATGTTCAATTTCACACCAATAACAAACTATTTGAGTCTACAAAATGCCATGCAGACTTTCAGGTGAGGATATATAAGGATATCCCCTAAAGTTAGAACAAAATAGTCTTTTATTAGCATCAGTATACAATATGTTGTAAAAGAATGTGAATATTAAAAAACAAAACCAACAAAAATTGTATAGATTTATTATACATAATATATTCTAAAGGATGACTTATTCTACTTACCGTTGAACAATCTTTATTTGAAATTTAAAGAAACAAGCAGATTCTGTATAGTTCTGAGATTAAGATATTTTTTTTCAATTAAAGACAATGAAATAAATTAATTATAATATAAATGTAATAGATCCACATGTATGTTACATAGCATTAATCATATGATGAAAACAAAACTGTTTATTACAGTCAATTCTAGATGACTGGGTTTGGTGAGACTTCTTGTTGGTTCTGCTCCTTTTAACTGAGTCAAAACACAGAATGTTGGCTTCTGGAGAAAGAGGCTTCACCAGGTGTTGATTAACCAATCAGAAGTGGACAAGGGATAGAACAAGTAATACAATATGTTAAGCTAGTAAGAATTTGGAATCTACAAATCAGTTTGAACCTTTGTGTTAATGGACCAAACTGGTCTCTGATAAATTATTTACTCGAGTGTGCAAACCTTGCTAATTAATATTTACATAATATTTGAATTTAATTTCAATTGTCTTTTTATTTGTGATTTGACTATAAATGTTTAGTGATTGTAGCTGCTGATATTGACAGAAAAAACTGCAACTACAGGACTTTGGTAGTTGGAAAATTCCGTCTCCACTTCTACTCAGCATTCCTGGAGATGCAGTGTTCTGAAAGTAGCCATCGATGTTTGTGTTGCAGTGCTGCCAGCGACTACAGGAAAAGAAGGAAGTCTGAGCCATCAAGTTCACAAGTGAATGCCCAGTCCCAGAGCAGAGCTGCAACTTCCCCTAGACCAGTGGATGCCTACAGATCCAGCAGCAGCCTAAAGAAACCCGTCATACGTTCCTCACCTTCCTCACCCTCCAGAGCCAAAGGTATTCCTTTTCACTGAAGCATCATGTTTTTGCCTTACAATTTTGTTTTCTCTGTTGGTGTCTTTCTTCTTCTTTCTTTCACATACATGTTTAATATTTCAAATTACAGAAACATTTTCTTGTGTTTTCTTCTGGTACTTTTGTGAGTTTATCTGCTGGAAATCTGAATAAGAAAAATGAATCTAAAAAAATATTTTCCACCTTTTTCTTCCTTATTTATTTCATTTTCCCCTGAGCCTTCTCCCTGTTTCTGGCTATTTCTGCTTAACCGTCTTTCCTCATTCTTCTCTTTTACCATGCTGCTCTGATGGGACATCTAAAAGGTGGGGACGCATGCAACATGTTTTCAAACAGTATAAGCACCCCAGGTCCTTATGAGAGTACCTCTCTCCCTCCTCTCCTTTCTGACTCTGATCATTGCCACGAGGATGCCAGCCAGGCAGGCAGCTCTTCCTCAAAACAGTCTGTCTTCTGCACAAACAACTGGCAGGCAAACAGCCAGGATGATAAAACATGGAGCAGTTCAGAGGAACCACCCTCCTCTGGCAAGCTCAAATCCCGCAGTTGCGATGACTTGCTTAACGACGGACATTCTGGTTCTGGTGGCCAAAATGCCACTCGTTCAGAAAGCGCTGGGTCGTTGATGTGTGATGGGAACATTCCTACGGTATCATCCTCTACTCATTCACTGCCCCCTCTCCATCGACGACGTGCGCACGATTCTCCAGGTTTCCTCCAGCTCTATCGTAAAATGCACCAGATTGACCGAGCTCAGCTCATCCCGTCTGAAGTAATCCGTTCCGTACGTGCTCGCATTCTGGAACTAGAGCGCCAGCCTCATTTGCTTCGCCATCACCTTTCTCCTTGGATACCCTCCTGGGGTGTGGAAGTGCCAAGGGACATGGTGCCAAACCGCATTTCCGAATACGAGCGTCTAATTCAGAAGTCCAAATCCATGCCTAACTTGGGTGACGGTGAGGTGCCTTCGGGCACAACAACACCGGGTGGTTCGTCATCTCGTGCTAGCAGTGGGGGTGGCGTGACTCCCAGTTTTCCAAAACGTCGTTTTTCCATTGAGTCATTACTAGAGGAAGATCCCAATAGCAACAACAGGACTGTACGTCACAGCATGGATCATATACCTCGTAGCCCACCGGAGGGACAACCTCGTGTTGGACCCGAGCCCGGACGTGGGAAATCATTTTCGGCTCCTCCTGTTCCTCAAGGCCCACAAGCAAATCCTGACTATTCTGATAGTGAACAAGACGCCATCGCATCTGATCTCAGTGACTTCATCCAGGTGGAGGGTTCTTCATTTTGCAGTGAGAGTGATTTTGACCATTGCTCCCTAACTTCCTCTGAAAGCTTGTATGGATCGTCCACCCTCCACCACCACCTTCGTCACCACCACCATCATCATCAAGGTCACCAAAGTCTAGGCCAGAGCCAGGGCTACCAACACCGCCACCTCATTAGCACTTGCAAGGGCCGCTGCCCAGCCTCATACACTCGTTTTACGACCATGCTTCGCCATGAGAGAGAGCGAGCACGACAAGAGAACCAGAGACAGCAGAGCCGCAACAGCCATTTCCAAATTCAGGGCTCGCAGTCTCACCAAGCAATGTCCAAGCTGGCCTTCTTGGTCAGCCCAGTGCCTTTCCGCAGGAAAAAGGGCTCACCACCTACCTCGAGAAGAAGCAGTGGTGGAGGAGGACGGGGTAGCAGACCCAAGTCCAAACAGGCCATTTATGAAGCACTTGATGCAGCCTTGAGAGACATTTATGAGCACATTCAAGCAGAGAGAGGCCACAGAAGCTCTAGGCCACCTGATGACAGTATTTTGAGACGGATCCTGGCTGAACTGTTGCCAAGTGTGCCTGAAAGAAGCTCCTCTTTGCGAGGGCGGAGGAGTTGCTGGCATGGGGGTCACTCCTCTACATCTGTTTACCCAGATGGAAGCCCGACTGGGTATGCTTCACACAGAGGAGAACCATCCACACCAAGCCTACAGTCACCAAGGTTACAGTCGCCAATCAGTGCCTGCTATGGACGACATTTGGAGACGTCAAACAATAATGAATATGGGGAAGAGCAAGGCAACGGAAATGGTCTTTGTTATTCAGGTGGAGATCATATCCATTCTACTTCAAATATGTAGCGTTCAGCACTGTATACTGTCATTAGATATAAGCACCATCTACGAAGTTGGCATAAGAAATATAAATGTTAGCTATACCATTTATCTATTGTCAGTTTGATTATTTGATAAATACTCTAAAGCAAAACAGGAAAAAAACTATAGCTCAGTTCAGTTGTGCTTTTTAGGTGTAATCTGCAAAATATTATGGTTGTTTTTCCTTTATGCTTCAACACAACTAGAAGAGTCTTATATTGGCTTGCTAGTTATTGGGCCTTTCTTCTCTGATGGTCAGCTTGTAGCTGATAACAGTCCTGCTGCTACAGCAACCCAGCTGTAGCTTGAAAACAGCAGTATTCTAATAATAATGATGGGTAGTACTGCTTTAGCTTCCTCACAATGTTTTTACATCACTAATAATATTTCCACTGCAAATTTCTCTTTCTTGTATGCATTGAGAACATGCAGTTATCTCAACCAGCTGATTGGCACTGTGCAGTAATATTTATTCTAATCTCAGAATCAAACAGCTACAGAAAAGTTGCTTCAGTATTTTCCTTGCTATCCCATTAATGGAACTTTAAATCGTATGAACGCTCACTGTGAAGAAAGATTTTTGTAGATTTTGAAACCAGAACTTTTAAAACCTTGCTGTACTTTTATCCTGAAACCAGCCCATGTCTATTCTCTCAACCATGTCTCATTCAGTTGTGCTTCAACTTGAAGATTTTGGCACTTCGTTGGTCCACAGCCATGTCCAATACTTACATTTTCTGTATACTTTAGATGTATAAATTTTTGCTGTGAATTATTAAGTTAAATATTTCTTATCCGCTGTTGGTACATTTCAGTTTTTCAAAAAACCTAAATATTTTTGCAAATGTTTCATATTGGAGTTATGCTGGTAAAGTTAAATAGTGGTCTTTGAACAAGTTTGAGAGTTGTAAAACTCTGCTTGGTATGTAGTTAAAATGAGAACAAAATGTTGTTAGAATCCAAAAGGTGGTTCTACTGCAAGAAATTGACTTTGTTATGTTATTAACAAAACTGAATTTACAATGCTGAACAGCAAATATTTGAGAATTTACTGTATATTAGTCTGGATGCAACTCTGTTTCCCAAAATCCCAAAGTCTTTACAACCAACTATTAATTATTCAAAATTTGTCTTGACATTGTTCGATCACTCCAGATTTATTTGTTTGTACAATAAATTTACATTTTCTTTAATGGCAAGATCAGTTTTTTAGCAGGTTTTCGTGTCTGCTGTGTGACAGACTCAGTTTTTGGTAAAACAGGGTTGTGTATCAATGTAATTAAACATTTTCTGATTTGTTTTTTTAGACAGATTATTATTTGGTAGCCATGTTCTTATTCATAATTATTTTATGATTTTATTGCAAAATCATTGTCTTTCTTTAAGCCATTTGCTTGTATGTTTATTTTTGATTTGCTCATGTTTCTGCTGGCCTGTACTCCCCTGGTTTCATATTGTGTTTGTAGGATTGCATGTGTCTCATTTGTGCCATGTTGTGTTTGATTTTGCTCACTTTGTTTTATTCCCTGTGTGTGATGGAAATAAAATACACCTGTTATTGACCAAAGCTGTCAATCCCTGTGTTGCCCATCGGAATGGCATCATTCTGTGTTGTTCAGTGTTTTTTCCAGAACCCACTAATAAACTCAGGTTACATGGAAGTGATTGCTGTTGTAATTCTCGAACATTGATGTTTCTTTTCATCACAGACCAGGATGTATCGAGGAGTTATTCCACCCTGGATGATCGACACACACCGCAGAGCAGAAGAGCAACTCCTGACAAAGAGGTAGAACATTGACACCAGTTTTTAGTATAATTATTGCACAAAGAATCAAGATATATTTCTAAAAACTATCAGTTAGGAGGGGAATACTAGTTGTGTATTTTATATTGATGCTTTCCAGACTCACCGACTGAAAAGCTAAATAAAATCCTGTGTTTAGATGTCAGTATAGAATAGACATGCAGTATACAGTCTTGTGGAAAAGTCTTCATACCCTTGAACTTCTCTACATTTTGTCACATTTTACACATTCAGAAAACAAAAATGATTGTCCATTTATCTTTGCAAAAACCTCAGTCAGTTTTGGTGAGTTTTGATCAGACTTGTTTCATGGATCTCTTACTGTTTGTTGACCAGTTGTAAGGTAAACCTCTGTCTGAATCTTGTGTCTTTAGCAGCTCCTGACAGGTTTGCTTCTAGAATTGCCCTGTGTTCCAATTCATTTATCACAGGCTTTCTTGCCTCTGCTGCAGACAAGCATTCCCACAGCATGACACGCCCAGTGCGGTCTGCCCTGGTCAGAACAACTTGTTTCACATGTTTTCTGTGTCTCCTTACTGGCTTTTCACAAACTGCAAATGAAAATGTACATGTCTATTTCCTCTCAACTCTTCCAGAAAGGTCTGGTGTTCAGAGTGCAGGACTAATAGTAGTATAGTCTTGTAGATCTCTGCAGCTCCTCCAGTTATCATTTGGCTTTTCTGATTAATACTCTCTTAATTTAGATAGACAACTACATTTAGCTATGTTTGCCGTTGCTAAATATTCTTTGCATTTTAACATGATGGATTGAACCGTTCTCTGTGAGGCATTCAAAGTTTGGTGTACCGTTTTAAACTTTTATGCCTAACCTGTCAATATTCCTTTAGTATTCTTCTTGGTTCACAAAATTTCCACAGCGACAATGTGGCCCACACTTTTCAGATTTGAAAACATTGAGGTTCCTTGCTGTGATGTGACAAAACATGTGAAGAAGTTCAACGAGTACTCACGCTTTTTCACACATTGTAAATGTCAGACGGGTGTCATGTTAAACCTGGTGATGGCTGTTGCCTCTCTTTCTCTCACTGCTCTTCCAGGTCTCCCATAAACAGATGACACAACTTATTCTGTTCTCTCTCCTCTATCAGAAACAGCCTGCAAGAGCAATTTATGATTTTAAGGCACAAACGGCAAAGTAAGTATCTTACATTTAGCATGAAGAGGCCGACTCATTTTGTTTTCAGCTGCATCCCCACAGTCTGATTACTGTCATCACAACTAACCATATCTTTATGGCTTCAGATTAATATTTTGCATTTTTTTAATGCATGTGCAAATAAACCTGATGTCTTCACTTCTCATTTTTACTTCATTGTGCATTTCTGGCTGTGCAAAAAAAGTCACAAATTTAAAAAAAATTATTTTTCCATTCATGTCTTTCCGCTTGATTTGATGTGCATGCAGCAACACTTCACTGAGACATCTGTGTTACAGGGAGTTGACATTTAAAAAGGGCGATGCGGTCAACATCATCAGGCAAATAGATAACAACTGGTACGAAGGCGAGCACAGAGGCCGAGTGGGCATCTTCCCCATCGCATACGTTGAGGTAAATCTGCACCTGTTGTGTGCACCTCTCTCATGTTGTCTCGATTGCTTCAGTCACACATCTCCTCCTTGTTTGCACAAATTTTGCCACTCACGTAGAAGATGCCGTCGTCAGAGAAGCATCAGCCAATCCGTCCTCCTCCTCCAGCTCAGGTCAGGGAGATCGGCGACGCTGTGGCACGCTATAACTTCAATGCTGACACTAACGTGGAGCTGTCACTAAGAAAGGTTGCTCTGCTGTGATATGATCAGATTACAGATTTGCAAAATTTCACAACTCATGTTTTGTTATGTTTTATATTAACGGTCGTGTTTTGAATGTTTTGCGTTTGTGCAGGGGGAGAGAATTGTAGTCGTCAGGCAGGTGGACCAGAACTGGTATGAGGGGAAGATTCCGGGAACAACCAAGCAAGGCATCTTTCCGGTTTCCTATGTTGAAATTGTCAAGCACTCTCCATCCAAGAGCTCCGCCCATCATGTAGACCCGCATGCTTACAGCCGGACACCAAGCTCCACCCCCATCAAGGTAAGAACGTGAGGGATGCACTACTCCTTCTGAAGCATTTTGAGTTCTTTCATAAAACAATGCATTGCAAAAGTATTCATATCCCTTGAACATTTTCATATTTTGTTTTAAACACAAACTTCAGTGTATTATTTTCAGATTTATGTGATAGACTAACATAAAGTGGCATAGGAAAATTATTTAGTTCTCACATTTTTACTCATTTAAAGTTATTTTTATCATTCTTCTTTTTACCCTGAAGGAAAATCCAGTACAACCAATATTCTTCACTCTCAAAAATTAATTGTTAGAAATGTTGGTTTTGAAATGTGTAAAGGTCTAAAAGACATAGGCTGTAGCTGCTCTCCACCCTGCCTGTAATAAATGAAAAGCCTATTAGATTTTTACTCTTTAAAAAGTGGAAATGTGTAATATTTCTTACATTTAAGAGTTATTGACTACTTTGTGTTTTTCTGGACATAGGCAATCTTAAGAAAATACATTTCAATTTGTGTTCATGTTGAAGCAAAATGAGGGAAAAAGCTCAGAGTATGAATACTTTAGCAAGGCACTGTGTGCTAGTTTACATCTGGCCTCTTTCCTCCCATTAAGTCCTTTTCCTCCCTGAACAGTTGACGCCATGTTTTCTACTGGTAATATTCACCTCTATCCTTTTCTTTCTCACTTTTACCTTCATGGAGTCCTTCTATCACCTCCCTCCATCTCTTCCTTCCCCTCAGCCCTCTGTGAGAACGCTCGACCTGCAGGCCATCACCAGCGAGTGGCTCTCGCTCACACTGGACCCATCAGCCCCCACCCCCACCCCTTCACTCACAGCCACTCCTTTACCTCCCACACCACCCCCTCTCCCCGCCGACCTCACCCCCCTCCTGACGGCACAGGAGCCGACCTCAGCCTCAGCCGCTGCATCACATAAAGGTTTCTCCTTTTCACACCAGCCATCTTCCAGAAGTCCTGTTTCCTCTGACAGGAGAGCGGGTTTAGGTCACACCCCAGCTGCTCTTTGTCTCTCCCAGCCCTCCCCGCCACTGCCTCCCCCTCTTCCTCCTCCTGTCTCTTCCTCATTCACCTTCGTGCTGCCGGATCGTTTATCGATGCGCAACGGGAAGCAGCTACAGGTTTCTGAGTCAGACAGTGCTTTCAGCTTTACTAGGCCTCAACCTTTGACCTGCACCAAATCAGTGACAGGAACATTTCCCTCACATCTCCCAGAGCAGCAACCATCTGCTCCTGCGCACGAAAGCAGCAAACTGCCCGACATCGAGCTGCACGTTAGAGACCCTTATGATGAGCTGCTGTCAGCAGCTCCAGATGAGTTCAGTGCAGATGACACTGACATTTCAAAAGAGCCTTCAGTAGAGTTCATATGTGCCAAGTTGAATGGTGAATCTAAGAGCAGATGGTTTCAGAACAATATCCAACAACCCAGTCCTCCAGCAGCAGCTGGTGACTCACCTGGCACTGTTCACCTAAAACCGCAATTTCATGAACCTTTAAGCATGAAGCCTCTTTCTGTTTTCATTGAAGAGCAGCCAGCATCAGTAAATGAGGAGCTGGTTGATCCTCACAGGCCACCTTCAGAACAAGGACACACATACACAGAGTTATTCATAGAGGAAGAAGACGAAGACATGACAGACAAAGAGGAGAACATTAGAGAGTTAAATGAGCGGATAAGTCCACAGGTAGAGCATGGTGTGAGCAGTCTGCAGGTTCACTAGGCCCCGGAAGGAACGTTGGAAGTGAAAAAAAAAATCTACATCCACAGAAACTTCCAAATGAGGATGTGACAATGTTGTTAAATCGTTAGCAGAGGAGCCATGTTGTAATGACTTCCTGAAGGCAGAGACTCAGAAAGAGCTGGAGTTTCTTAAAGAAGGCCCAATTTCAAGGTGTTAAATTACAAATCAAAGTTTGTTTTAAGTCCATTTTTCAAACATCGGACATGATTGAATCCAGATTTAATCCCTTTAATGAAGAGCTGCTACCATAAAACCAACAGGTTTGAAAAGAAATTCAACATTTAATTGGTCAGATTTGGGACTCTGATGTGCTCATCCTTCCATGTTCTTTCTGGGGTTTATTTAAGTATCTGAAAGGCTGATTTCTGGTGGCTCTGGTATCTTTACCTGTGTTTTTGTTCCCGTAGGCTGAAACCTCTTCCTCCTCCTCCTCATCACAGCTACCTCACTCTGACCGCCTTCCCTTCCTCACTCCATCCCCCCCAGCATCCACTTTCCCTCCTTCTGTTATTCCTGCCTCCTCCAGATCTTCCCGATCCCAACAACATGACTCCTCCTTTTCCCCTGTCCTTCCTCATTCCCCCCCATGCCTCCCTCACCTTACAACCTGTGGACTTCCTGCAGTCTCCTGCTGCCCGTCTGTTCCCTCTCCTCCCTCTCACCTTTCGGACCCCTCTGCAGTCGTTCCTGTCTCCCAGACCTCCACTTCTCCCTGTCCACCCAGCCCAGTTACGTCCTGCTCTGTCTCAGAGTCAGTTTTCCCTCCCCCTGCCCCGTTTCCCCCTAAAACTGCCTCTCCTCCTCTCTCTAGTCCCCACTCCCCCAACACTGCCCCCGTTGTATCGCACGCAGGCCATAGGTCCCCCAAAGTGAAGGTAACGCTGGAATGTAGAGATAAAGATTATAAAGCAACCTCATCCCTCTTCTAACAGAATCTTTGCTTAGCTGTAGTTTTTTGGTTTGAATAAAGTACATTTTTCTCTCTGGTTGGATATGGATTCCAACAATTTTGTGAAAAATGTAAAAAAAAATATTACATGTTTGTTTTTGTGTAATTTATTAGTTAAAGCTGTAGTATGTAACTTTTATAAAAAAATAAAAGTACTTTTTTTTTTTTTTTTACATATTTGTTAAAACTGTCACCATGTTGTGACACATCTATGAAAAGATTGATCTCCTGACATACATTTACTGTCTGAAGAAATGCACCGCTTCCGACAAAAAACAACCAGTCAGAGCCTGGAGGAGGGTCTTTGTGCTGTCTATCAATCATGTACTCGCTGCTAAATGTGTTAATGGCTGAGAAACCATTTATCCACTGTCATCGGTCGCCATGCTAGCTAGGCTTAGCAGTCACGACAGGCTCTGCTAGCTGCAGCGTAACAGAGAATAAGTTTGTGATTGACAGCATTAAGACCCGCCTCCTGGCTCTGATTGGTTGTTTCTAGTTAGCACTGGGAAAAGACATAGGAACTCAATTATGTTCAGATTCTCATACCAAGCTGTCATGACATAGTGACAGTTTCAACAAATATATATATATATATATATATATATATATATATATATACACTTCTCAAAAAAATAAAGGGAACACTTTAACATTTAAGTGAACACTGAAGTGTTCCCTTTATTTTTTTGAGCAATATATATATATATATATATATATATATATATATATATATATAAGAAATATACTATATATCAAAGTTATGCACTGCAGCTTTGAATTGAGTATGTTAGAGTTTCGGGCTGTTGGTTTTATTACGAGATTCTCTACAATTTTTCAATTTTCCCTGATCGAGCTGTAAATACTAACTTGCCTGATGTATTAACCAAAAATGGCAGAAAGAATGCTATAATGTTTCTGCGTGGGTCTGTGAAAGTGGCTTTGATTAGGCCGGTTTTTGTTTACATCAGCATGTCGTTAAGAGTTTCACCCTGCTTGCTCAGCTCATCGTCAAGGTTGCTGACCTCCTCTGTGTTGGAGCTTATAGGTGTGTTGCCTCTGGTCTTTCTGCCCATTAAGCAGGATCCAGTTGTTGGCGGTAAACCCCCACGTAGCCCCATCTTGTCCAGGAGGTCCTATCTGTCGCCAGTTAGAGGTCGAAGGGTAGGGGGACTGTAAACCCACTGCTCTTGTTTCTGTGCAGGAAAGCAACATAACCACCTCGTTATTTATGACTGATTAAGACTGAGTTTGTCATATTTATGCTGTTTAGTTAAATGCAGCATCATGTTTTATGTTAAGACTGCAACTTTTAGTATCTGGTTATAAAATGCTTGTTTCATAACTGAGAACTCAAAGGATGCACATAAAACCATATTTGAATTTAATTGTGTCCATCTTTCTTTCTTTCTCCCTCTAACTCAGCGGTTGGTACAGGATGCACTCCATGGTGGAGGAGACCCGTAAGTACTACTTGATGTTATTACTACTGTAAATAAATTCAAAATTATCCCATTTTTAAGTTAATCGTTTCTCCTATCCATTAAAACTCTTGTTGCCTTGGAAAAGTATTTAACAGAAACAAACTTGAATTTATTTTATTAGGATTTCATGTGATAGACAAACACCAAGTATTTTCAAATTGTGCAACAGAAGTAAAATTAAAACTTTCACATGGTTTTCAACTTCTTTTAATCGCAATTTAATTAAAAATAAAAATAAATCTCACATAAAATCCTAATAAAACTAAATGAAGGTTTGTGGCTGCGGAGTGACAAAATGTGAACATGAACATCAAGCTGTTTTTCTAAGCTAATTTCTTTAGCATATAAACAGGAAGCTAAGATTAATATAGAGAATAATAGTAATATCTGCTAAAAAATGAAACAGAGGTAACACACATCGATAGCAGTGAGCTGCATGATGCGTCATGTGCTGTGTTTCTGACGTGAGTGTTTAAACACAGGTACCAGGCTCTGTACAACTACATGCCTCGCAACGAGGACGAGCTGGAGCTGAAGGAGGGAGACGTCGTGGATGTCATGGAGAAATGTGACGACGGCTGGTTTGTTGGTAGGTTTCAGTGTTGTCTACCAAAACTTATAGCAGCACCTACGTTCTTAGAAGTTTCATCACTTTGTAAAAAAAAAACAAAAAAAAAATAAAGGTAACAAAAGGGTGTGGTTTCTGAATATGGCAACCAGTGTGTCCCTTTTGTCTTTTGTCCTGGAGATAAATACACAGTGAGTCTCTCAGAACATCTCAGAGGTGAAAGACAAAATGATCAACTCATCATTAGAAAAAATTATGAAAGAATGTAGGAAGCAATTATTAGACATGTGTAGATTTTTTTCAATGCAACAGAGTCATCTTTATTTGCAAAATCTCTCAGAAGATATGAAATAACGTTATACATTTAATTACTAAAGTGGAAGAAAAAGTTTGGGACATTGTCTGTTTCGTCCAGATGTATACTTTACCTTATTGCATGTGTGACCGTTATTATCTACCAATATTCCCCTTGCGTCTGAGAGGTTCACGTGCATCGATTGGCCAGTTGGTGGCACTGTTGCTTTGTAGCAACAGTGTCTGCATGGAGTGAGCATGTATGTCCCTGTGGTTGTGTGTGCTCTGTCCAGCTGCTTCCCACACTACAAAAACATGACCGTTTTATTACTTATTTTGCATTATATTTTGAATTCCTAATTGCACTTACTGAATAATTTGAAAGACGGTGTGTCAATGTAGTCAACCAGTTGCTCAACCAGTTGCTTTTGTCAGTTTCAGTTTCTTTATTATTTATTTCACATTGATTGTTCTACTCCTGATTGCACTGACTGAACAAATAAAAGTTGTAACACCTTTGTAACGTGTTTGACCATGTTACAAAGGTATTGGTTTATTTAAATGAGCTGCACTGGTGCAAAGTTACCATATAAATTTGTAATTCAGTACATTTATGAAAAAAAGAAATGTGTTTAAATCAGTTCAGCACTGTTTCTCTCGGAAACCTCAGATATTGGTCTGAGAACTCGATTAAAAATGAATCAAAATTTGTTTAACAAAATATTTAAGATCATGCACACTTATACAATTTACATTATATATAATTTTAAATTGTGTAAAATATTTGTGGCACTAAATGTGGGAAAATATTTCCAGTTACATTCTCTACTTAAAAAAAGAAAGTGATGGTAGGGTGTGGAGTTGCTGTGTTAATGTCCAGAGCATATCACCTCTATGACACCTTTGATCACTGAGGTGCTTTCAGTGTTTCTGTTTGATAAACTGTTTGCTTCGTGTCAGAAATCTTCCCTACTTCTCCAAACGGATGCTGCTGTTTCTAACGTTCGCCGCTTATGCTTAGCTGATAGAAAAGTGTCACATGAGGAGATATGTTAGTGTATGATGTCCCTCCTGCTCCTGCTGCAGCCACTGGTTTCGATCTGACCGCCTCCTTTGGTTGCTTTGTTTATAAAGGGACGTCTCGAAGGAGCAAGCTGTTCGGAACCTTCCCGGGAAACTACGTGAAGCAGCTATAATGATGATTCCAGACTCCACTGTGGCCCCGCCCCCTTCTGTGACACGTTCATGGCTGTCAGCAGCACAGCCCCGCCACAGGATGTCAGCAGAGACCTGAGGCTGCAGCACACTTTGCAGACAGAATCTTAGCTTCAACTAGCCATCTTTAATGAAAGACTTCTACAAGATAATGCTGTTTTTTTAATCTTCTCTTTTTACCCTTATTTTTCTATTATAGACACTCGAAATTTGTGCTCCTTTAATGTTTGACGACGGGAGGAAGGGTATCAAAGGACCGCAGAAACACTTTCCTCTCTATTTGAGCCGTTTTAAGGGCAGTCAGAGTACCAGGATCAGCTCTGCAGTTACTGAAATGTTCAACACTTCAGCAGTTTATTTCAGTGTTCACTTACAGGAATCCCTGAGAAAATGAAGTGCAGAAAGTGTTAAGAAAGCAGTATTGTGTTAGACTTGTATTTTGGGGATTTTAACAAACATTTCACATTTACTATAGTCTGTGCAAATACCACACTATCAGGTATGTAGGGGTTTAGTTTACCGCCAAGGGTCCCAGCATAAATCATAAAACATTTTCAAGTTGTTGGTTTTTGTTTTGAACATTTTCCACTTTAGCGTTGATGCACTTTAACTTTATCTCCACACAAGCTTGTGTGCTTCCTTTCATTTTCCCCCTTCAGATTTATGACAGCGGCTCCTCAGACTGCAGCACTTCAGGAGGCAGTCGTCTGGAAAATGTTGGCAGGAAGGTTGTTTACCTTTTTAGGTATTTATTAGAAGACGAACTGTTGATCAGATTGTGTTATGAGATGATGAACGTGATATTGTTTTCTTTTTTTTGTAGAAGACATTTTTTAACATCTGATGTTTAAAGCATGGTTCTTTCATTTTCAAGGACCATTGTGCAGTTGGATTGTTGATGCTGGGTGGAATATAATGAATTATCACATTTCTAATATGGATTTTATTTGAAGATACAGGATGAGCTCACATATGTGTTACTGTCAGAGTGAGTAGTAGTATCACTGTTCATGTGTGCATATTATATGGAATATTTGCTATTTTCCATCTTAGCTAAGCTGTCACGCGAAGTGAACACCACTTGTTTGTTTGTCATTTTTCTTATTCCTCATTTATCATTTCACAGCAGATGGACACTGACATCAAAAACCATTGTTAAAGCACCTTAAGATATGTTATTCATCTTCGTCCTTCACGTCACTCCTCCCCATTCACTTCGCCAGCGGGTGTGAGAACACTTTGTGTTTGTTGTGTTTTTTGTAAGCTTTTTGTATGAGAGCTGCACTCCAGCCAGCATCCACATGCTTTATAAACTCAGCTGTTTTTCACCCACCATCACATTTGGTTCCTTCTCTTTTTTTCTAATTTCTTTGTCTTTCATCTGTAGGTGTGACGCGTGTGGTTCATTCGATTTGTACTCAGAAGTCAGAATTTCTCTAAAGTCGGGAGTCGGGAAAATTTAGAAGATCGTCAAATATGGTCAAAATTCTCATGGTTTTCAAGTCAGGTTTATAAAACATAGTCAAAGTTGCTGGAATAAAAAGTTTTCTTGCAATAGTTTGTGCCTCATTAAAAGGGTCCAAGAATTTTTAAAATCTGAATAAATCTGGAAACAAAACTATGCATATTAAATATGGAAAAATGTCCAGATTTTGTTCCTTATTCCAGCATCTGAACAATATAAGAATTTCTAAAACATTAAGGGCTTGTGACATTGACTTATTGGTGAACAATGTCCTTTATCTTTGATTCCCAATATCACACCCTATTTTCTAGACTGATTTGTTAATCTTTTTTGTATTTGAATTAGTGATTCAACCCATAGATTAATACACACACAGTCAAAGAAAACAAATGCAGGCTGATTGCTATTTTTCATTCAGAGACATTTTTGGTGGTAGATCAGCAGTTTAAACTGGATCAGTGGCTCTACGTTGGATTGGCTTCAGATTAGAAGTTCTGCTTTAAACCAAAAGCACCACAGTACTGTAAAATCTGTGTCATAAACAAATGAATATAGTTATTCATTATAAATGTATTTTTTGTGATGGAGTTATTGCTGTCACAGACATCAGAAACTGTGACATGATTTGGTGACTGTATTTTAAGCTGCATCTTAAATTAGTAACCAACAGTTCTTCCAGCTACAAACAGTGATAGAATACACACCTGAACCTTAATTCTGAGATTTTCAAAAAGCTGCCAATAATTCTGAATCCAGTTCAAAAGGATGAAACAGTTCAACCTTTTTGTTGTCGGCAGACAATGAAAAGTTTTCTGAATAAACTGCAAGCATACCTGGCTGTCTTAGACATTACAGTTTAATGTTTATGATCTTCAAACATGTCGCTGAGACCAAGAATGTCTAGTTTTTGGTGTTCATTCAGCTGTAACAACTGTAACTTTTATTCCTGCAGCCTATTAGCAGTTAGCTATATTGCATGACTGATCAGCAATCGAGGGTGAACAAACTAAAAGAGTCAACACGCACGACTGGCATTTGTTAGCCTGTTCCTTTAATGTTTGACCCCAAACAACTGCAAGAAAATCATTAGCTTGTGTTGCTAGTAGCTAACATCATAACAATAAGCAAAGAACTGTTTTCTGACAAGAATGTGTTCGACTCCAGTATGTCATTGTTCACAGACCTGACTTCTGAGACAAATCGAAGGCAGTTTTAATCAGATGTATTTAAATAGAGTCGAGGAGGTTTTGATGTTCAAGTTCCTGTAGGTTACGCTAAGCTGGGGATTGCTGCCTTATTTATGACTCACTACTTTAATAGCCATGTACATGTAAACCTCTTCTGTGATGCAAAAAATCATTTATGCGTATGTAGTGTAGAAAACGTAGAAATATGATAGCGTGCTGAGAAGATACAGTCTTCAGTGTTTAGGCCTCCTGTTTACCTTTGATAAGAGCAGAACAGATTTCCTCTCCAAACACATTCATTTCTGGTGTTTTCAGATAAAATATTAAATTGTATATGATGCTTAATTTAAGTATTTCTTCAATATTGTAGCACATCTGTATGGTCCTTTGAGCTTTATTGCTGATAAAATCCAGATGATAGATGACACCATTTTCACCGATTAGCTTGATAGATCAGCTTTTTGGCTGACTGCAAAGAAAGCAGAGTATTTAATGAGTACTGATTTATACAAGCTGACCGTTACAGACACAAATATGATCTGAGAAACATTTGCTCAATTAAATACAGTTTTGCATATCTAAAGGTTGTGTTTACCAGTAAACTAAAGAGGAAGCTTTTTTGGTAAGCAAGTTTTAAAAGCCTAGTGCTGTTGCTAGGTGATGTGTTACATTCTTTATGGTGCAAATTATCTTTGTTTTGTTACTTTGCATCAAAAAGCTGGTGTTATTCTCACACAGTAGCTTGCTGTATCTTGGTCTTTTAGACATGGAGATTAAGCTGGCTAGTGATATTTAACCTCGAATGAATAAAACAACATTTTTCAAGGCCTAATTTGAGTTTAATTGAGTTATTTTCAGTATTGATCTGATCTGATGACGGCATAAAAGCCACTCTAAACATTCAGCTTAAAACTAATTATCAGTCAGCTTCTCCAAATGTTTCATCAATATAGTTAATCCTGATTGTTATAAAACCACTAGAACCATCTTCCATGCATACTTTAGAAATGTCACGTTGTTTCTTTCACATGGACACATCTGAGGTGGATTATTGTTTGTTTACAGGAAAACTTTATGCACAAAAGCATCAGGGATTTCATTAATGATAAAAACATAAATTCATGGAAGATGGTTCTAGTATGAGTTATTGAATACTGCAGGAGACATTTTTTGAAAACTTGAATCAACATAAAAAACAATCTGATAAAAGAGAAAAAAGAAAGAAATGAAAACAGCTGTTGGTGAACAACCAACATAAAACTGGTTTGTTATTAATGAGGCTGAGAGGCTTCAGTCCCATCCAGATCCAAAGTGAGTGGAATGTTCCTGAGAGGCCTCCAGGACCTCAGAGAGCTTCGCCTTCAGAACCAAATAAGGACCTGAGCAGCCGGAGCCTTCAGAGCAGCAGCGGGCCTGTCAGACCTCCAGCATCTGTGGATGAAAACGCTGGCAGCTGGCGGCTTCTAATCGAGGCTGGGATACGTCTGCACTGTTTACAAGTCACCCTGAAGGGGAAGAGACTGGGTTCAAAACCATAAATAATCAGACAACTGTTGTTAGTGAGGTAAAACTGTCTTTAGTGAGGTAAAACTCTGGCTTCTGTTGGAAGTGGAGAGGCTGCAAAAACAAAAGGAGAATTAAAGTCCCTAGGCGAGCCTGACTTGTTGCAGACTAAGACTGTGTTCCTAAAATCTGACCGGTGACCTCACTGTGGGGGTGGGCTCACAGTGTCCACTCCCCTCCCTCTGAGTCTCCCCTCAGCATGGTTCATAATCTCCATCACTTTGAAACGTCTCTGCTCTGGAAGCGTGACCGCAGCAGGGTGCTGTTGTCCCAACAGCTGGCAGATTTTAAAGGGCCATGCCACTCAACGTCGTCCTGGACGGACCCCCTCCCTGGGGGTTTCGGCTGACAGGAGGAAAGGACTTCAACCAGCCACTGACCATCTCCAGGGTGAGTGATGGGATGTGGTCAGAATGTTCATGTTAGGTGGTAAACATCAGATGGTTTGTGATCAAAGACATTGTCAGTCTAAAGCTGTACCTGTGTTTCCTCCTTGGGGGGCACAGGGCAGGGCGGGGCATGGGTGGGGCTGGGGGGGTCGCTCCAGAGGGATCCCAGGTTGGTTTACTGTCAGCATTCTCTTTCCGGGACGGTTCATTCCAGAAACATTCCTGAGTGGCTTGCACCTGTGCCACAGTGGATGCATGTGGTTTAGATACAAATAGCAGCTGATGTCACCGCCTGGCCCGTTCGCATGTCAGGGTCTCTTTAAAAGTGTGGAAGATATTTGTGGAAATAAACTTTGATCTTTAGAAGTAATGAAAGTCTGATGGAAAACAGGAAAATGTTGAGTTAATGTTAATGTTTCAACTCACCAAACAGATTTTCAAAAAGGATAAATTAAACCAAAGTAAATGGGAAAAAGCAGTTTTTAAGTTGTGCAACTATTTATTAATGAAAAAACAATCTTGTGTTAAAAAATAATTGCCCTCTAAAACCTGTTACTGCTGATGCCGTCTGCGACGTAATTAAAGTTTGTTCACCCGATAAGTCTTTCAAAAACATTCTCCTGCTACTTCCTGTTGTCTTTTCCACCAATGCTTGATCATATTCTTTGTGCGATGCGAAAAACAGTGTTTCCATTACAATTTAGAGAAATATAATAATTTGGATACAGCTGAAAAACCACATCATAGCGCAAAAATTCTTTAGTGAAAAACTTTGGCGTGTTTCCATTAAGCAAATGTATTTTTGTAATTCCAATTTGCTCAAATTTACAGTCACTGGAAACACGACTAGTGAGTCATGCAGGTCCTGAAGCAGCAGAGCAGCTCAGACCATCACACTGCCACCACCGTGTTTGAATGTCTCTATGATCTGTTCTCTGAAATGCTGTTAATTTTACAACAGATTTAACAAGACGCAGACCTTCTAACAAGTTCCAAAAACATTTTAAAAAAGCTAATAAATGCTTCATCTTCCAGAGTGAAACTAAAGGAAAAACCTAGAGGAAAAACGAGACAATCTTCACCAGCATATCCAACGTTTTTCCTCATCTACGGACCACACAGGCAAACCGTCTGAATCAGAGAGGCACCATCTCCTCTTGTGTTTGGATTAATTTGCGAGGCTAATTCCAGAGTTACGGAGGCTAACATGAGAAGAGATGAGTAATCCCAGTCTCTGCCGGGGTTAGTGTTCTTCTATATTTAGGGAAAGACCTCAGGAACTAAATAAAAGTGTAGTTCTATGGCTGGCTGGACCCAGTGACCTCACACCTGTTGTGTCAGTGGACACTCAGAGCTGTGTGTGAGAGCAGTGATGAGAGAGGAATGAGATGGTTAAGAAATGACAGAGGAGAGGGGAAAACACGGAGGTCAGATGACACATTAGAACCGAAACATCTCATAGAATCTGAAAGCGGCTGATTAAAAGTCGTGAAGCGAAGGGATTCTTCCTACAGCGAACTCTCCAGCTTCAGTCAAACATGACTGAATGCAGCGGCTCCCCTCGCTGCCATGTTTGGTCAGGAACATCCTGCTCTGAGGGCCTCACAGTTGCTGGTGGAAAGTAAACACAAGACGACAAGGATCTTTTTTTTTTTCCCTAGTTAACTGCAACATCAGAACATACACACACAGACACACACGCACACAGATCACATTCACAACCAACGCTGGAAACTTTCTCCAACTATGAGACACGTCGTGGATGAGACGGTGACAGTGGAGGGAAACAGGAACATTTGAAATGTGTCTCAGAGAAAAAGTTGCTGGTAGTTCAGGGAAGCTCATGTCACACATCAGTAACTTGATTAATAATAATGGAGTTATTATTTGTAAAACTGCGCTTTTAACTTTACTGCATGAACTCTAACGCTCCTTCCTGCGAAGCATTAATTTAACTTAGAATACTTTCAAAACCCATACATTTAAAAGCTAAAAATATATATACAGCTATTTGATGATATTAAACTCTTTGCTGAAATACTTTTTTCTGCTGGTTGGATTTTCTGATCTGTTCTACATTTTAATCCACTGCAGCTCTAAGAGTCACGGCTTGATTTGAACACACAGATTAATTATGACATCTACTCTGGATATTATCTGTATAACGATGAAATAATGACGTGAAGAAGTCATTTTAATCAGAACAGATAAATCAATTAATTAAAAATAAAAGGAGTTAAATTAGTAGACTAATCTACATTAGGAACTATGACTGAAAATAAACAGGTTTAATAAAAAAAAATGTTTTCAGGTTTGAATTTTAAAATTTGAATTGTTCAGATGGGAACACAAACTGATTATTGCCAAACGGCAATAAATCTATGTAGCACCTGTCCATCTGTGTATTTTTAGCCCATGATGGTGAAAAAGAAGCTGTGTGTGTGTGTGTGTGTGTGTGTGTGTGTGTGTGTGTGTGTGTGTGTGTGTGTGTGTGTGTGTGTATGTGTGTGTGTGTGTGTGTGTGTGTGTGTGTGTGTGTGTGTGTGTGTGTGTTTGTTGGGGGTGTTTGGAGTTGTGAATGAACAACCACGAGCAGTGTGTATCTATAGTCTGGATTCACATCCAGTAGTTTAGCTGTGTTTTTAAAAAACCTTGGTATGTTATAACTCACTCCATCCCTGTAACACACACACACACACACCCACACGCACACGCACACACACACACACACACACACACACACACACACACACACACACACACACACACACACACACACACATGCAGAGTAGTGTAGATGTGATGATGTCATGATCAGCCTTCCCCTCACTGAATACAATCTGTAAAGCACAGGATGTTTTTCATTGTTATTTTTCTGATGGATTTGTTTATTTATGTTTCTTTTCTAACTTTATAAAAGTGAAAACCTAAATCTGGACGACTGAACCCAGAAAACCCAGGAAAAAGTTACTATCACAAAATGAACACACTCCAGCTGGGTTGTTCTTTTATTAAAAAGACGTTTCACAGAACCAAGCTGTAATGAAATGAAAAAAATATATAATAATCTATAAAAATCATATCTGAACAGAAATAAAGTTTGCAGGTACTAAATCAGTGGAGGGGTCTGACAGCAGGACAACAGATCCTCTCTGCACTTTCATCCGCCGTTATTTATAGTCAGATGACCAAGTCTTAGTTGAGTGTGGCTCAGCTTGCTACGTCCAGCAGCGCATTACGACAGAGAGCGGGGTCATGCTCCGGGTCGTATCCGTGGGAACGCTTGGCTCAGATCTTCTTTGATGCTGCTCTGGAATTACTTTCTCATCTTCATCACTTCCTGGTTATGAGATTACATATTCCATCTGTGTGCTGTCACAGCAAATGCTTTTGTTGTTGCCGTGACGACGAGTTCCTCTGGTTCCACACGTTAAATCCCAGCAGGCCAATGAAGTTCAGAAACAGGGCCGCTGCCTCTGCAGCATCCTGGTGAGACGCCTCCGCTTTGCTGACTGAACTGAAATGCAGATTGAGGTCATGAATAAATTGTCTTTGCTGTTATTTGTCTGAATAGTTGGGCTCTGTGGTGGAGTCTGGTTTTTGTATTTTGGAGACATATTTAGGCCAGGTGTTCTCCCAGAAGGGAACCAGGAGCCCCAGTGATCAACAACAGAGAAAAGTGATGACATGAAACTAATGAAGAACAGACAAAAGGTCTCCACCATCTTGAAGGAATTTATGAAGAACAATATGTATGAAGAACAACATAATCAGGAGGATGGACATACAAACCGCTCAAAAAAAGTTCTTTGCTGCTGCAATATGGAAACAAAATCAGCCCAGTACTTAGTGAGCACAAGGTAGAATATACTATTAACCTAAAATGAATGTCTTTGAACAGCATATGTGGGAAAAGAAACGACATGTAAACATGAACAGGAAGCAAAACAACAACATTCCTGCATCAAAAACAAAATCACAACAGCTGACAGGAACACGAGCGCCGCTGAGATCAGAACCCAACGTGGACCGGGAGGTTCTGATGGGTTCTGAAAGCATCTGGGATTATGAGACAAGACAAAAATGACCATCACCTTCACTTCAAAAGATGAAACTGAAAGGCGTTTTCATTTCACCTCCTCTCTACGTCGTCCTGTTTACAGCAGGCAGGTATCAGATTTCAGTCCATAAAGTTTCATCAGGTTTCCTGTGACAGATCAAAACACGGCAGTAAAGAAAAGATGAATTTGAAAGAAAAGTTTTATATGAATGTTTCTGAACCTCAATTTGAATTTTTTTGCTTCTGATTGGATTTAGGCTTTTACTTTGACTAGGCTTCGCTCAAAATCCCTTTTTATCTCTGTCCTGTTTTTGTCCAGGATCGTTCTATATCTAACTCTGTCCACACTGACCAGCTGCTCTGTCTCTCCTCACAGCATGATGCTGCCACCACCACCACTATGTTTAACAGGAGCAGCGTTTCCATTACAAATGTGCACAAAACTTTGTGTGTATTCCTCTAATGTTAGGAAAAAAACAACACAATTTCGCAATTGCGGTGTTTCCATTAAATAATTAGAATTACACATGAATACATTTGTTCACATAAAGTTATTGAAAACATGCAGAGCCATCATCCTCCTAAAACTTTCTGTCATCTTTATGCAGATAAACTTTCTTTGGGGGAAGGAGAGAGAGGGAGGATGTGTACAACATTAAAGCCTCTGATACGAATAAGACACAAAACAAAAAGAAATTCTGATTTTGCTCCCAGCAACTCCTTCTGCTTTCCTCAATCAGACTAAAAACATTCAGAGGTCACAGTTTTCTCATGACCCCTCCAACTAGTGACAGTCGCCACTTTTCTGAATGTCGTGGATTCTGTGTTTTTGTTTGCAGCTGAAGCTTCAAATGGACTAGATTACTTGTTGTTGTTGGGTTTTATTGATATTGATTGAAATTGATAAGCTAAATAATCAGAAGATGAAGATTAGGTTTAAAAGTTCTGCTTCCTTAGAATACAGACTGCAAATAAGACAAAGTATAGTAACATAAAAAGAGTTTTTAAGGATTTTAAGATGAAAAGTTTTGCTTCTCCTGGATGTTAGTTCTGTAAAACCACTGACTTAATAATCTACAGTAAATAACTGTATTTATTGTTAGATCTGCATTTCCTGAATCACTTGAATGCCTTGTTCTACAGAATAGTTAGAACGAAATGTTTATTTATTAAATATTAATTCTGCTGATCTAACAGCAAAGAGCCAGGATTCATCCTCATAACATCAGAGTTTAGTTTAGCACAGCAAAGTGTTTTCTGACTCATTTATATTCCACTTTCACACAGACAGGTGTGTACATGAAGTCACATTCAACATACAATATCTACTCTGACTTTCGGTGTCTCTAATACATATGAAAATCTGAAATAAAGTTCAGAAATGAAGCAAATTTTCATGAAAACTGAATTTGTCAAATATTGTAAAGCATGATAAGGTGATGTAGCTTTTAAAAAACGTAACCCAGAATATCTGCTCCACATGCTGAAGTGATGCTTGATTATTTTATTTTGATTGTCAGATTCTTATAAATAATAGAAATGAATAAATAAGCCAAACCACACACTCATACTCACACACAACATAGGAGAATAAGACTGAAAGTAATATTTGAATCTTATAAACATGTTTCTTCTGCTAGAAGCATTATTAATGTTTCAGAGACCTGACTTCTATCTTCTACAGAGCTAAAGGTTAGCATGATGGTAATGAGGTCATCACTAAAGATAAATCCCCAAAATAGCCAAACTAACATACAAAAAGTTGTTCCATGATTATAAGAAGGGTTTGATTCTGTAATGTCAATCAATAATTTATCAACTGGTTATTTAGAAGAGTTAAAACCTTTGACCTGACACTTTTGATGTAAAACATTAACAACAGCAGATTTCTTGTCCAAATGGAAACTTCTTTTACATTGTTTTGTTTATTTTTGAATCTGATTTCCTATCAGAAACAATCTTCCTGGTTGAATTAATTCATTTAAATCAAAATCTGATGTTACCAATGATAAATCTACAATCGTACAGCTGCACTATTGTAGAGCAAATTTTCTTCCGACACTGAAAGGCAGCCGGTCCCACCATGCTGTTTGCTCAACATCTAGATGGGACGCAATGAATAGAAAATAAGGTGAAATATAAATTCTACCTGTTTTTCTTCTTCTTCTTCACATCCAGATCACTCCCGGCAGTAAAGCATCAGGGGCCAACTTATGTGCTGGGGACATCATTCTGGCCATCGAGGGGGCCCCGGCTGCAGACATGCTGCACTGTGAGGCCCAGAGCAAGATCAAGGAGTGTTTCAACCAGCTCTGCCTCACTGTGGAGAGGTGAGGACCATGAACACACACATACACACACACACTAACAGTTTGTCTTTACTGACTTTGTATTGAGCCCCAAGAATGACTTTTGTTGTTGAGGCCATAAAAATAAACTGAACTGAGTCTGGAAATGTTGTTAACTAGAACTCTGTCCAGGATGTTACCTGCATCCAGTAGTTATATCAGCATATATGCTGAAACTCTCTAAGTTAAATTTGATGTAATGGATTTGTCAGCTGTTGCTGCAGCAAATGTTCCATATTCCCTAAGGATTTATTTATAGTTTGTGGTAATGTCTTCTACATTTCTTCATTAAAGTGTAAAAATGTTCAGCTGCCAATAGAATGTGTTTAAACTGTGTTTCAAAGGTTCAAAGACGTTGCGCTCTGACAGTTTATTAAAACTTGTCAAAAACATGCCTGGAGAGTTGCTTCTATTTTTTCATACATGTTTGAGAAATCTTTAAATCTCCATGGCAACCATTCAGCTGTGCAAAACCCCTGGGTGGACCAAGTTCAAGACACAGCTCCTTCCACCCCCCCACTCAGCTCCTTCAGACTAGTATTGTCTGAAGGAGCTAGTATAGACTAGTATGTAGCATAGTTACTTAATTATGATATAAATGGCATATGTGCCTGGAAAACAGGTAATACTGCCTCTTTAAAACACGTGAACTCTAAGGAGATCTGTGTGTAATTACCAGGAACGAATCAAGGCTGTGGTCCCCGCGGGTTGTGGAGGATGGAAGAGCTCATCCGTTTAAACTCAACCTGGAATCAGAACCGCAGGTGTGTGGGAAATATTATTTCAGTGCAACAAAAGGAAAAGTCCGGCTTTAAATGGTTTTCCTTCCTGCAGGAATACAAGCCGATCGGTACTGCTCACAACCGGAAAGCTCAGCCGTTTGTGGCAGCAGCAAACATCGACGACAAGCGGCAGGTGGTCAGCACGTCCTACAACACTCCCATCGGCCTGTACTCCTCCGGCAACATCCAGGACGCCATGCAGGGCCAGATCCGAGGCCTGGTGCTTCCCAAACCCGAGAGGTGCCCACAGATCACAAATCATTTTCAATTGGAGAGAGTAAAAATAATAATAATAATTTAAAAAGTTTGAGTAGTTCTTCGAAAAATCTCAGAAAAACTCACAAAAAGTGGAACATTTTCAACTTTTGAAACTCAGAATTTTCCCATTATTTTCTGTAAAAAGACTTTTTGGATGAAAGGCCTTAATACGCTGTCGTATGAAACTGACAAGTCGAATAAAATTCCTCATTATTTATTTTCACAGACTAAAAACTACTTTTAATTATTGATTTAGGTGAACATGTTATTTAATTAATCAACAACAAAATAAAATTTCATAACAATAAAAATGATGCCTGCCGTTTAAGATGTTATGGCAGCAGATTCAGGTTCATAACGTGCCAAGTGGGAGTCTGATCCTCTCATCCTGACCCGTCTCAGGTTAGAAGTGAACCATCTGCATGATGATCTTCTCAGATCTCAGCCAGGATCACTTTAAAACATTCTTCATTCTTGGGTTTTTTTAGCTCCACATTCCTGGTCATTATTCTTTTTATTGACCCTTGACCTGCCACTGAGGCTGAGCTTTCTGACAGTGGGAAGTAGAAGTATTTTTAACTCCAGGATATCTTGATAGTCTTTGGACGTCAGTCTGCCTCAAACAGATCCAAGTTTTTCCATCCCAGACGCAGCAAAGCAGAACCAAAATAAAAACTTCAAATCTAAACAAAAACTCATCCTCTCTTCTGCAGAGGGAAAAAAAAATCACCTTCTGGAAACATGGAGCTGACGTAAGAGACCAAAATGCTGTGGTTTTGTCTCATCGGCTTAAAGGACATTGTTCCAGGAACTCTGGAGTGTGTCAGGGTGCATTTTGTTAAATTCCAGTTGTTGTTTTTTGTGTCAGTAGCAGATCACTCCTGGGTCTGGGTCTTATGGTTGAAGATGTTTGAAGGCGGTACATTAAAAAAGAGACAAACCTTCACTGTGGAGTTCAGCTGCAGCTGAATCCTCTTTGCTTTCACATCCTGGGAGCTTAGCTTCATGATACTCTAAGAAGAAATTATATTAGCATATTATCACATTGTATTTTTAATTGCATGCCTGAGGTTATCAAAACTGTTTGAACCTCATCTTGTAAGATTTTGGAAACAGCGTTGATGTTGAAAAGAATCCAGAATTCATTCCTTCTGTTTAAGACCTCAAAGTTTAGTGCTCAGTTCAGTCTCTATCACCCTTTGAAACTCCACATCTTAGAGTTTTAAAAGAGAAGAGCTGCTGCTCTCTGATTTTAATAGTAATTAATAAGAAAATAAAAGAGCCAGAGTGAAAATAACTCATTTTTAAAAATGTGGACATAACTGCAGACTGGGCTTCAGTTTGGACTCGATCTTTAAAATGACTCCGAAGGAATTCTTTGAAGTTAGACCAAAACTGTGTAGAACTGAGTTATTGTCTATTGTTTTCAGCGTTAAACTCATCTGCTCTGGTGCCACCTAGAGGACAAACTTTGCATTCCCATAACTTGAATAAAACAAAAAAAGAAAAATACTTTATAAAAACCCAGTTTATAGTTTGGTTTCATAATCCATCCATCCATCCATCCATCCATCCATCCATCCATCCATCCATCCATCCATCCATCCATCCATCCATCCATCCATCCATCCATCCATCCATCCATCCATCCATCCATCCATCCATCCATCCATCCATCCATCCATCCATCCATCCATCCATATCCATCCATCCATCCATCCATATCCATCCATCCATCCATCCATCCATCCATCCATCCATCCATCCATCCATCCATCCATCCATCCATCCATCCATCCATCCATCCATCCCCTCTACCTCTAGGACTAAGTCTGGTTAGTTGTATCAAACATGATGGATCATAATCCTCTCTTATAATAACGTTAATATTGTTGTCATTCAATATTAGTCCTCCATTATTACCCACATTGTAATACAGATCGTATCTGGTCATTTAGAATGCAGTAAGTAACTGTGAGAACAGCAGATAGTGAGGAGTAGTTTAACATTTTCGTGTCACAACTTCACAAGGATAGTTCTGCATACCTTTGTACTAGCAGCCTATTAGAGGAATTGAAAACCAATTAAAGATGTAAAATAATATTTTAAATCTGCTCCATCCACATACAGCAAGTCAAACATGTATTAACTGACTACATAATGTTCTATGTGTCCAGTTCAACACATCCTCCGTATTTGATTGAAGACTTTATATTGGGGTCTAAATCTCTGTCCCTGAATGTCCCCAAATGTCTCTGAATGTTCCTGAATGTCCTGCTCAGTCCCAGGACTCTGACCAGCATCGAGGAATCTGATGTGTACCAGATGCTGCAGAGAGACCAGGACGACCCCCAGGAGCCTCGGCAGTCCGGCTCATTTAAAGCCCTGCAGGAGTTCATTGACAGTGATGGTGAGATGATGCATTTCCTTCAAAAATCAGCAACTTTTTCTTTTTCCATTTGGAAGCTTTACTGCCACTCATTGTGGCATGTAATAAGTTTCCTCAATGTGTTTTATTCAGTTTATTGTTTATTATTGATTAGTTTGTTTGACAGGCTGCACAGTGGCGCAGTTGGTAGAGCTGCTACCTGTTCTGGGTTCGATTCCCAGTCTTTCTGCATGGAGTTTGCATGTTCTCCCTGTGCATGGTGGATTTTCTCCGGGTACTCCGGTTTCCTCTCACAGTCCACAGTCCCACAGTCACTGTCAGGTTAATTGGCCTCTCCAAATTGTCCCTAGGTGTGTGTGTGTGTGTGTGTGTGCGTTGGTAAATGTGGTTTAGCAGGACATTTCGTCAGAATACACACAACACTAGCAGGACATTTTGAATTAACGGGACAGGAGCGGTGTCCTGCTAATTTTGACAAAAATCTAAAAGCGTAGAAAGGTTTCTATTGGTCTAATAACCCCAAAAATGCAAAAAAAACGAGATGTCCGGTTAATACACATAAACCTGATTTTGTGTATAATCTGTGTATCACCACAGCGCCCCCTATGGCAGGTTTGTGTAATAGCAGGACCTCATGAATATTCACACAACCTCTCATTCTGATTGGTTGTCTGCCGGAAGGTCCTGCTAATTACTACAGTGTCTTTCTAATTCACGTGTCGCTGTTTACACACATGAATTGTGTGTAAATTGCCAACTCTTACACTGGGGATGAGATGGCAATATGATTACTCTGTGCTATAAGACTGAATATTTTATAAAGGTTAGTTGGATGCCTAAACCCAACCTTGGAATGTATGTGGCACCTAAAAATATACAGAAATTAATATATATTTTGATCAAATTTTGTTTAATTAAAATATTATGAATAATAAATATGTGGAATAAGTGCATGGATTAAAATAAATATAAACCATAATAAAGCAATTTTTTCACCAAACTATTCCACTGCTAACAGTTTGTTGATTCTGGTCTGCTCTGCATCCCCAGAACCAAGCATTTTGAAGCAGAATTTAGCTTCAATGTACCACAAATCTTGAATAAACTTCCAGAAAACTGCAACACAGTTGAATTCCTTTAAATCAAGGCTAAAACCACACCAATTTACAGTTGTTTCTGAATCTTAATCATTGGTAGATGTATCAATATATTTTATGTATATGATTTTAATTTTGATTTTACTTTGAATTTAATTTCTTTTTTCTTTTTATGGTGAATGTATGTTATTTTTATTACTTTTTAGTTCTTTGATGTAAAGCACTTTGGCCTTGTGGCTGAAATATGCTATACAAATAAAATTGACTTGTCAGCAGTTTTCAGATCTTGCCAAAGAATCTCTGCTGAGTTTATGTCTAGACTTTGACTTTGCCTTTCTAAAACATAAATATGTTTTTATTTAAACCATTCCATTGTAAATCTGGCTTTATGTTTAGGGTAGTTGTCCTTCTGGAAGGTGAACCTCTGCCCCAGCCTCAAGTCTTTTGCAGACTTCAGGTTCAGGTGTGTTCAGGTTTTCTTCCAAGATTATCCTGTATTTGGCTTAGTCCATCTTACAATCAACTCTAACAATTTTCCCTGTCCCTGAAGAAAAGAAGCACCCTCAGAGCAAGATGCTGCCACCACCATGTTTGTCAGTGGGGAAGGTGTGTTCAGATTGATGTGCAGTGTTTGTTCTCCACCACAATTAGTGCTTTGCATTTTTGCCAAAAAGTTCATTTTGGTCTTGTCTTATCATTTTTGCTGTATCCCAATTTAGCTTTTGGCAAACTGCAACTTCTCATAGTTATAGGGACTTCTTATAGTTTTCTTTATACCATGGCTTTTCTATTGCCACTCTTCCATAAAACCACATTTTTGCAGTGCATGACTAAGTTATAATGTGGACAGATTCCCCCACCTGAGGTGTGGATATCTCTGCATTTCATCCAGATCCACCATGAGCCTCTTGGCTGTATCTCTGATCAGTGCTCTTCTTGCTCAGCCTGTAAGTTTAGGTGGATGACCTTTTCTTGGTAGGTTCACAGCTGTGTGATTTGCTCTTTCCATTTCCAGATGATTAATGGAACAGTACTCTGTGAGATGGCCTAAGCCTGCTTTAAGCTTCTCCACAACTTTATCCCTGTCCTGTCTGGTGTGTTCCTTGGACTTCATGCTGTTTGTTCCCCAATATTCTCTTAGCCAACTTTTGTGGCAGTCATAGAGGAGTTGAATTTTTTACCATTAGCAGTCAACTTCTGAAGACAATTGGTTGCATTCAGGGGACGGGGGCTGAATACTGGACTTTTAGCTTTTATTTTCCATAAAATTCTGTGAAAATATATTTGCAGTTGTGACAAAATATGGAAAAGTTCAAGGGCTATGGATACTTTTGCAAGCCACTGTACTTACAAATAGTAAGGCAAGTCCAATGACAGAAACAAGGTCCAGACAATCAACAGGTATGCACTGACAGCTCCATTTGACAAAGTCTTAGACTGAACCACAGCACAGAGGCAGTATTCATGATGGCACATAAGCAGGTCCCTAGAACCAGAGCAATAACGACCCAGATTTGTAATACCAAGCAAGATATTCAGTGAATGCTATGCAATGAGTCCCCTGAGACAATCTAGTAGCTAACACCAGGATGCAAGATGGTAGCATGATAAGAATACATGGAACGCCACAACCAAGTACCCAGAATAGTGTGAAGAAACATCTGAAGGGAATATAACCTTGAACACACCTCTTTAAAATGGGAAATGCCACACAAGGTGGTAGAAAACGAACAAGCTAAGATTCTGTGGGCCTTCCATATACAGGAAGACAAAACAGGAAAAGCAAACCAACTGAACATGGTGATCATTGAGCAGCAGAGCAAAGCAGTTGTTATGATGTAGCTATCCTGAATGAACAGAAGGTACAGAAAAAAACTAGAGAAATACCAAAGACTAAAAAGAACCATCATCCTCCTAGAACCTGAGAAAAAATTTGTCCACATAAGTGGATGACTTATTTTGGACTGTCTAGTCCACAATACTAAATTTTGCTCTAGATGGGGTCTGGTGTCCACACGTTAGGCCATTATTTTAAGACTTAGTGGTGGTGGAAGATTATAACACATTACAGGTTAGACTCAAGATGTCCAGTGTTTCTTTTGTTTAAGTTTACAAAAGTTAGCAACTGTATAGCTTTACCATGGTGCTAAACATGGTGATTTAAAATGAATGAGTATTTTTCTGAGAAAAATGATGTCCAGATATCATGTAAAAAGATAATTCTTTGTTTTTGCAATCATTAGGTCCCAATCAACCCAAATATCAGACGAATTAATAATGCATGCCATGCAAGAGTTTGGGTCTTAGGTGGTTACAAAGAATGTGGAAGTTGAAGTCAACAGTAGTGCCTGTGGTCACTGAAACCCTCAGGGTAATGACCCCTAAACTGGAAGAGTGACTCAAACAAATACCTGGAGATACATCAGACCTCTTGATACAGAGAAGCACACCTTTGGGAACTGCTAATATACTGTGAAGACCACTCACGCTCCAAGGCTTGTGGTAGAGGACCCAAGCTTTTTTTAAAATTTAATTTCCCTTTTAGGATCAATAAAGTATTTTTGAATTTGAAAGAAGGGATAACCAGTCATGGAGTAATACAGAATTACAAATATAAAAATAAAAAGCATTTATTTAAAAAATATTTAAAGTGCCAAAAATATCATGATTACTTATGTTACTGTTAGCACAAAACTTTTAAAATGTATATTTTGTCGTTATCTCAATGTCGCTACTCTGCATACATGTAGATTGTCTAGGTAGTCTAAATTGTCTATTGGCAGGTACATCAGCCAACCTTTTTCTGCAGGTGTTGTGTCTGCCATTAGACAACAGTTTATGTTGGATCTTTTTATGATAGTGTTTGGAACTGCCCTGCTGCTGAAATGTGCTATACAAATAAACATGATTAAAAGAAGTGACAACATTGCTGGTGGGAGATACCATCTAACTGTTGCCTCTTAAAGAAAAATGTATGATAAACTATTTAACTTTGAAATATTGAATGAAAGTTACAAAATATTACTCAAATAGTTTTTTCTTGTTCCTGGAAAAAAATCAGACCTTGTGTGCTTCAGAAACAAAATGGAATTCTCCTTTTGTTATATCCCTCCTCCTCTATCAACTTGGTACAATCCGACAAGTCCAGGTGCAAGCCATTAGTATTCATTTAACTTGTTTCATTTGTTTTGCGTGGAGAAAGAGGTAAGACTCATACAGAATCTCTTAAGACATTTAAGTACATATAGTTTAGTAATTTTGCAGAATGTTGTAGGTTACTTGATGCTTGGATACACCAAAGCATCTGATTTGCAGCAGTTTAGCTAGTAATTACCAACCATGTTAGCCAGTGTACCAGAGTTTAAAGGGAAGGTGGCTCACTCCAGAATTAGATAAAACTGTATTTGGTCATTTTCTGTACATCAGTGAGTGATATTGTTTCACAGGCACAAATTATCCTAGATAGTAATCATTAGTATTAAGATGATGTTTTAATTTTTTTAAGATTTTGAGAACCTGTCAATAGAAAGTCAATTATGTAGAACTGTGTACTTCAGTACATCATTTTCGCATAAAATAACACCAAATCATATTATGTACAGCAGGGGTGTCAAACTCAAGGTCTTGAGGGCTGGTGTCCAGCAACATTTAGATGTGTTTCTGATGTCACATGGCTGGATCAGATGGGATGGTCATCAACTTGACTGCACTGAGAAGCTATTTCAGTAATATACTTAAGGTGTTTTAGACCAGACAGACATGTAAAAGTTGCAGTACACTGGCCCAGGAGGCCTGGAGTTTGACACCCCTGGTGTACAGTATCATGTTGTTACTCAGCAACACATTCTCTGATCTTTGCAGAAGATGTCAGCAAAGAGGTCTCAGAGAGCAAACATGATTCCAATTGTTATTGCTCCTTAGGTGAAGATAAAGAAGGATTTGATGTAAAATACCCCAATTCATTTAAAGGTGAGTTGTGACTTTATTATGCATAGGATTCCAGTGTTTATTAAAGGATTGTTTTTTCCTTTGTTTTGCTTTTTCACTTTTAAACTATTTTATACTACACATTATTAGCATAGATCATGTTCGATGATCATTATAATCAAAATACCTTTCTTTTCCAAAGGAGACAAGCAACTGCTCAAAATACAAAAGCTTATATTATATATATATATATATATATATATATATATATGAGGACTGAGTTTTGAAATTACAATTACAAAATAATGAGTTGCATTCAGTTGACAAAAAATGTTTAAGTAACCACAGAAAGACATACATTTAGATCAATTGACTGATTTTGAAAAATTTTCATTTCATTTGCTACTATTTGATATATCTGCATTGTTTAAAGTTTATCCTACTTATTATGTGTACCTACAGGTAGAGGTGTGTTCAGCTAAAGGTGCTTTGCTCATACAGTTGGTGGACTTTATTTATGGAATAATTCAGTGTACATCCCTTCATTTCAGATTTCCAAAGTTGAACCGTCAGGCTGGTGATGTGGACATGCGGATCCTGTTCAACCAACCCTCCAGAGGTAATTTTGGTCTCCAACGACCAACTTATTCTCTAAAATAAAGTAATTGAAATGATATTAAATATTGTTCAAACACACATGTGTTGTGTAATACTAGATATGTTAGCTGCATAAAAAGGAGGACTGAGTTTTGGAATGACAAATATAGAAGAATGAAAATTACATTTAGAAGCGCACATACACACAGGTCCTGTGTAATACTCAAAATGTAAGGTGCAGGAATAGGGAGGACTGAGTTTTGAAATTACAAGTATAGAAGAATGAAAGTTACATTGAGGAGCACACATACACACAGGTCCTGTGTAATACTCAAAATGTAAGGTGCAGGAATAGGGAGGACTGTTTTCTACATTGGGAACAAACTCACATATAGTGAGTGTTCTTTACATTTCAGATTTCTAAAGATGAACTGTGTCAGGCTGGTGACGTGGATGCATGCGGATTCTGTTCAACCAACCCTTGCAGAGGTAATTTTGGTCTCCATCGACCAACTTATTCTCTAAAATAAAGTAATTGAAATCATATTAAGTACTGTTCAAACACATAGGTGTTGTGTAATACTAGATATGTTAGCTGCATAAAAAGGAGGACTGAGTTTTGGAATGACAAATATAGAAGAATGAAAATTACATTTAGAAGCGCACATACACACAGGTATTGTGTAATACTCAAAATGTAAGGTGCAGGAATAGGGAGGACTGAGTTTTGAAATTACAAGTATAGAAGAATGAAAGTTACATTGAGGAGCACACATACACACAGGTCCTGTGTAATACTCAAAATGTAAGGTGCAGGAATAGGGAGGACTGTTTTCTACATTGGGAACAAACTCACATATAGTGAGTGTTCTTTACATTTCAGATTTCTAAAGATGAACTGTGTCAGGCTGGTGACGTGGATGCATGCGGATTCTGTTCAACCAACCCTTGCAGAGGTAATTTTGGTCTCCATCGACCAACTTATTCTCTAAAATAAAGTAATTGAAATCATATTAAGTACTGTTCAAACACATAGGTGTTGTGTAATACTAAATATGTTAGCTGGATTAAAAGGGAGGACTGAGTTTTGAAATTACAAGTATAGAAGAATGAAAATTACATTTAGAAGCACACATACACACAGGTCCTGTGTAATACTCAAAATGTAAGGTGCAGGAATAGGGAGGACTGAGTTTTGAAATTACAGGTACAGAAGAATGAAAGTTACATTGAGGAGCACACATACACACAGGTCCTGTGTAATACTCAAAATGTAAGGTGCAGGAATAGGGAGGACTGTTTTCTACATTGGGAACAAACTCACATTTAGTGAGTGTTCTTTACATTTCAGATTTCCAAAGATGAACTGTGTCAGGCTGGTGACGTGGATGCATGCGGATTCTGTTCAACCAACCCTTGCAGAGGTAATTTTGGTCTCCATCGACCAACTTGTTTTCTAAGATAAAGTCTTTGAAATGATATTAAGTACCAGTGGTCCCCATCCTTTTTATCACCGCGGACCGGTGAAGACTTGGCCATTTTTCTGTGGCTCGGGTTCTTCTTTTTTTACCCCGAATTTCCCCTTACAACAATCTTAGAACGTTGCTTGCGATAATCGTAACCGTTCATCCTGCCATCTATGGCATGCTAAGACTGATCGCATCCAGTCGTTGGAACATTGGGACTGCTCCGATCTAAAATCGGGCATATTCTCACAGCTTGTAGGGTTTTCCTTGATTGGGAGCTAGAACTCAACCTGTTCAATTTGACAGGCAGCCAATCAGAAAGCGCTATGACGTAGCTCATGGAGGGGAATCCCAAACAGCTGAGCTGACATGCCCAAAATGAGTCCGGTGGACATCGGAGATATGTGGAAACAGCATGAATGTTTATTCAGCATTTCGTACAAAGAATATCCACAGAAATGATGACAAGTGGAGTTGGAGCAAAATTGCTACCACAGTTGATAAACCCGGTAACTTTTCAGCTATCCATCATTAAATTAACGTGACACAAGGCTATTCATTCAGTCAAGGCTTGATGCTTACACTAGCTATATGCATTGTAGGTAGATTGTAGTTGTGACATCATTTTGTACTAAAGCCTGCTCACATGGCAAGATTTGCTCCTGTTATGTGGCTGGACACACAAACCTGTTGTACTTTTATCAGCTCTGTGGTCACAGAATTTGGAAAATCGTCTGACAATCCTAAAATCTTGCCGTGTGAACCACACTTAAGACTTACAAGCTATACTCCTTGTTTCTCGTCTCGATCACTGCCATAATGCTCTCTGACTCTAGTCGCTATGCTAACGTTCACACATCCCTTCAATATAAGATTTGAAAATGCCACAAAAACAAATATTTATTTTCATGAAAATTTTAACTTACGACAATGACAAATTAATGGGAGTCCTGAGCTTGTTTCTCTGCAATGAGATGATCCCACCTTGGAAATGATGACACACAATGCAGAGGGTGTAATGGCAAAGCAGTTTGAAGCTCCATTGCCTCATTTGTAAGCCGGTACATGTTATGCAGAGTGGGCTTGGAACATGGGAGTCACCTACAAGTCCAGGATAAATCCACTCTCCTGTCTCTGGTCCTTTTCCCCTTTTCCAAAGAAACTTTCCAAACATATCGCTTTCTTACTCATTGTGGGCTCAATGTTAGTGAGCAAGACATAACCGAGAGAATCCGGTTAAAGGGTTTTCAAAATAAACGATCCTCCATACTCAGACAATATATAACACGAAAATATTTTTCTTGTGCGGCCCGGTACCAATTGGTTCACGGACTGGTACTGATCTGCGGCCTGTGGTTGGGGATGACTGTTAAGTATGGTTCAAACACACAGGTCTTGTGTAATACTTGATATGTAAGCTGCATAAAAAGGGAGGACTGAGTTTTGAAATTACATGTACAAAAGAATGAAAGTTACATTTAGAAACGCACATACACACAGGTCCAGTGTAATACTCAAAATGTAAGGTGCTGGAATAAGGAGGACTACGTTTTGAAATTACAAGTACAGAAGAATGAAAGCTGTTTTAGAAGCAATCATACACACAGGTCCTGTGTAATACTCAAAATGTAAGGAGCAGGAATAGGGAGGACTGTTTTCTAAATTGGGAACAAACTCATATTCAGTGAGTGTTCTTTATATTTCAGATTTCCAAAGATGAACCGTGTCAGGCTGGTGACGTGGATTCAGGCGGGTCCTGTTCAATCAACCATCCAGAGGTAATTTTGGTCTCCAACGACCAACTTATTTTCTAAAATACAGTTTTTGATATGATGTTAAGTACAGTTCAAACACACAAGTCTTGCGTAACACTTGATATGTAAGCTGCATAAAAGGAGAGAACTGAGGTTTGAAATTACAAGTACAAAAGAATGAAAGCTACATTTAGAAGCGCACATACACACAGGTCCTGTGTAATACTCAAAATGTAAGGTGCAGGAATAGGGAGGACTGAGTATTGAAATTACAAGTACAGAAAAATAAAAGTCACATTTAGGAGTGCACATACACACTGGTCTTGTGTAATACTCATCATGTAAGTTGCAGAAATTTGGAAACTTGAATTTTGAAATTACAGGTAGAAAAGAATGAAAATTACATTAAGAAACGCACATACACAGGTCCTGTGTAATACTCAAAATATAAGGTGCAGGAATAGTGAGGACTGAGTATTGAAATTACAAGTACAGAAAAATGAAAGTCACATTTAGGAGTGCACATACACACTGGTCTTGTGTAATACTCATCATGTAAGTTGCAGAAATTTGGAAACCTGAATTTTGAAATTACAGGTTGAAAAGAATGAAAATGACATTTAGAAACGCACATACACACAGGTCCTGTGTAATACTCAAAATATAAGGTGCAGGAATAGTGAGGACTGAGTATTGAAATTACAAGTACAGAAGAATGAAAGTCACATTTAGGAGTGCACATACACACTGGTCTTGTGTAATACTCATCATGTAAGTTGCAGAAATTTGGAAACCTGAATTTTGAAATTACAGGTAGAAAAGAATGAAAATGACATTTAGAAACGCACATACACACAGGTCCAGTGTAATACTCAAAATGTAAGGTGCTGGAATAAGGAGGACTACGTTTTGAAATTACAAGTACAGAAGAATGAAAGCTGTTTTAGAAGCGATCATACACACAGGTCCTGTGTAATACTCAAAATGTAAGGAGCAGGAATAGGGAGGACTGTTTTCTAAATTGGGAACAAACTCATATTCAGTGAGTGTTCTTTATATTTCAGATTTCCAAAGATGAACCGTGTCAGGCTGGTGACGTGGATTCAGGCGGGTCCTGTTCAATCAACCATCCAGAGGTAATTTTGGTCTCCAACGACCAACTTATTTTCTAAAATACAGTTTTTGATATGATGTTAAGTACTGTTCAAACACACAAGTCTTGCGTAACACTTGATATGTAAGCTGCATAAAAGGAGAGAACTGAGGTTTGAAATTACAAGTACAAAAGAATGAAAGCTACATTTAGAAGCGCACATACACACAGGTCCTGTGTAATACTCAAAATGTAAGGTGCAGGAATAGGGAGGACTGAGTATTGAAATTACAAGTACAGAAAAATGAAAGTCACATTTAGGAGTGCACATACACACTGGTCTTGTGTAATACTCATCATGTAAGTTGCAGAAATTTGGAAACTTGAATTTTGAAATTACAGGTAGAAAAGAATGAAAATTACATTAAGAAACGCACATACACACAGGTCCTGTGTAATACTCAAAATATAAGGTTCAGGAATAGTGAGGACTGAGTATTGAAATTACAAGTACAGAAAAATGAAAGTCACATTTAGGAGTGCACATACACACTGGTCTTGTGTAATACTCATCATGTAAGTTGCAGAAATTTGGAAACCTGAATTTTGAAATTACAGGTTGAAAAGAATGAAAATGACATTTTGAAACGCACATACACACAGGTCCTGTGTAATACTCAAAATATAAGGTGCAGGAATAGTGAGGACTGAGTATTGAAATTACAAGTACAGAAAAATGAAAGTCACATTTAGGAGTGCACATACACACAGGTCTTATGTAATACTCATCATGTAAGTTGCAGAAATTTGGAAACCTGAATTTTGAAATTACAGGTTGAAAAGAATGAAAATTACATTTAGAAACGCACATACATACGGGTCCTGTGTAGTACTCAAAATATAAGGTGCAGGAATAGGGAGGACTGAGTTTTGAAATTACAAGTATATAAGAATGAAAGTTACATTGAGGAGCACACATACACACAGGTCCTGTGTAATACTCAAAATGTAAGGTGCAGGAATAGGGAGGACTGTTCTCTACATTGGCAACAAACTCACATTTAGTGAGTGTTCATTACATTTCAGATTTCCAAAGATGAACTGTGTCAGGCTGGTGACGTGGATGTATGCGGATCCTGTTCAACCAACCCTCCAGAGGTAATTTTAGTCTCCGACAACCAACTTTGTTTCTTATATAAAGTCATTGAAATAATATTAAGTACTATTCAAACACACTGGTCTTGTGTAATACTCATCATGTAAGGTGCAGAAATTTGGAGGACTGAGTTTTGAAATTACATGTAGAAAAGAATGAAAGTTAAGTTCAGATGAGCACAGACACATGGATCCTCTGTAATAAACTGGATAGGTTCATACATTAGGTGGACATTGTTTTATTTTTAGAAACAATCATTCAGTGTGTATACCTTCATTTTAGCTCTCCATAGAGATGCCTTGTCAGGCTGCTGAGTTGGATGCATGCAAATTATTTTCTGGCAACTCACCTGACATAAGTTTTATCTCAATGACCTTTTTATTTTCTAAAATAGTCATGAGAATACTAAGTACTGTTCAAACACATGGTTATTACGATTCAAAACAATTAATCATAACAATTCATTGGTTTTGATACCTACACAAGTGTCAGGATAAAATTCTTATTTTAAGATTACACTTTTTTGGTTAACAGTGGTTAACTGTGTGTGAGATCATGATATCATCCATGATGAAATGTCAAGTTTAGAAAAATGTTTTATGTGAAGGACTGTTTTCACCTCTGAAATGGAGTGGTGTGTGATGTAAAGGTCATTTTTTTGAGAATGGGAATTGGGTTCATCTTTTGAATATGATCTTCCATGTCTAGTTGTGCTGTATGTTGAAATTGAGTCATAGTGCAGCACTGACTTTTTAAATACTTATGCTACCTCCCTTTGTCAATTCTTACTTTTCTCTGTCTAGTTTGCAACCAGTCCCTGCACAAAATGTGTTATTGTAAATAAAAGGAGGACATCACTGGTAAGCTTTTAGTAGAAATATTCTTGCTGAAACGCTTTCAATGTATACAAAATATGTTTTTAATCAACAGGTCTGTCCAGAACAAAGTTCAAGTGAAGCGATATCATCAGAAGAGGAGTATGCTCCTGATTCCGTAGATGATTCAGACATCTCATGGGATGACAAATGCACTCCACAGAAATATGGACTAGTTATAGTCCATATTTCCATTTTTGGACTTCTTAATGCACATAAATTTTATGTTTTTTGTATGTGTATGCCATGGTCCTGATAAATAAAATTGGCCCTGACAATTACTGTTGGTGTCATGGGCGGAGCCAAGCACCTCATTATCGTTTGTCCTTTTAATACAGCATTGGGTCACATTCTTGTATTTTGAGTTCTGAAGTGTGTATCTAAATTTTTAAGTGAGATCTATGTTGTGTAGCTCTAACAAGATTTTTGACAACTTACTACGTCTTTCTAGCATAAGTGGAAAGGGGTGTCCGTTTAGTGTTGCAAAAAACTGGTTTGAAAAAAGTGTCCTGCTAGTACACCAAAACCAGTATATGTGTGTGTGTGTGTGTGTGTGTGTGTGTGTGTGTGTGTGTGTGTGTGTGTGTGTGTGTGTGCATGGTTGTTTGTCCTGTGTGTCTCTGTGTTGCCCTGCAACAGACTGGCGACCTGTCCAGGGTGACCCCGCCTCTCGCTGGAGATAGGCGCCAGCACCTCCTGACCCCACCAAGGGACAAGGGTGTGAAGAAAATGGATGGATGGATAGTTTGCTTGACAAGATCAGAACTAGGATCAGCTTTATTCACCAATTTGGTGCAACCAGATTATGACTTCAGTTCCACTTCGCTCTCAATAGAGACATTTACATATAAATATATACAAAAGGCAAAATAAGAAATAATTTTTGTGTTGAAGATAATTATGTGCAACTGCCACACCAGCATGCTGTCAGACTGGACCGAGTCATATTATAAACACTGTGTGAACTTTATAATGTGCTAGACCTATTTTTGTCTTTTGACCATTTTGTTGGATGTCTGTGGCAACCAATTTACATGTGATAAGCAGCTTTATTAACAGGTTTTGGAAAGAGTAATTCTGGGTTTTGCTGCTCAGAACACCAACCGTCTGAACCACAGACAGCCGAACAATCCGTCACCAAGACACACTCTAATGTGTTCTCCTTATTAATTAAATGCTGTGCTCTTAAAGTTGGATATTTTGTCAATACAAAAGCACTTCCCTGCACGTTTCCTTGGTTGCACAGAAAAATACAGTCCTGGTTGAACTTAAGCCAAAGGAGGCATCAAATGGGACTGAAGGGGTCGTTGAGAGTCCCTGGTCCTCGATGCTCCCGCAGTGTGTGCTTTAAGTGTTTTGTTTTAATTCATGTGATCGGATCACAAGAGCTTGTTTTATTGAGAGGATTCTGTGTCATGCGTCCAGGCACTCGACCCATTGTGACTCGCACAGTGAAAGCCCCCACGACTAAACCCACTGCGCCTTCAGGAAACCTGCAGAAGTTGCCTGTCTGCGACAAGTGTGGGAATGGCATTGTGTGAGTACAAAGAGAGCAGATCATCTGTGGTTCTCATTAAGATCCAACTGACAACACGAGCAAAAAGAATCAGCTGAATGTCCATCCGGCTGTAATAGAGGAGCTTACACACACATTTAATGGGATATTTGATGATTTGTTTTAAATTTACCAAGTATTTGATTAACAAAGTCAAGTTTATTGTTAAAATCTACTTGTTGAGGACGTACACAAAAAGACCCGTGGAGCAAAAAGCATCCAAATAAACATGAACATTAAACATTATCCAAGAAAAAAAGATATGGATGTCCTACCAGTTTCTGTAGCATCAGGAATGTTTTTAGAGGGGAACCTGACCATATTTGTGCACATCCATGTCCATTACAGCCAGGGCAAACTCCTTGGGATTTTCGGTTAACATGGCACTTTTACTGCAAGCTGTCTGGAAAAAATACCATCTGCTAAAAACTGAGTTTTTTGTTGGTACAGGAAATGAAAAACAAAAGGATGGCTGGGGGTGGGATGGTTTCCTTCACTGCTGGCTTTCTGAAAAATTTGCTGCAAATTCTTTTTTTCGTCTTTTCTTTATTGGGTGCCTCATCTATCAGTTCATCTGGATATTTTAAACAAGTAAAATAAAATATTTTCATTTCTTTAACTACTGAAGTGCATCAGCTCTCTTGCCCAGGGAGAGGAATATCAGGTGTGATAGCTCCATCAGACAGTGACAGGTCAGGTGTGACAGGAACACAAAACAATAACACAAAATATGAAAAGTGTAAAGTTTTGGAAAGGAAAAAAGATAAACATAAACATTTACAGAATGTTGCTTGCAGCAAGAAGGTTCTGGGTTCGATTCCCGGTCTTTCTGCATGGAGTTTGCATGTTCTCCCTGTGCATGCGTGGGTTTTCTCCAGGTACTCCGGTTTCCTCCCACAGTCCAAAAACATGACTGTCAGGTTCATTGGCATCTCCAAATTGCCCCTAGGTGTGAGTGTGTGTGTGTGCATAGTTGTGTGTCTCTGTGTTGCCCTGCGACCGACTGGCGACCTGTCCAGGGTCTCGCCCGGTACGTTAGCTGGAGATAGGCACCAGCAACCCTCCAGGGGGGCGACAAGGGTGTAAAGAAAATGGATGGATGGATTTACAGAAGAGATACCAAGTGACTGAAACAAAGAAGAATCCTTGAAAAAAAATCATTCTTGAATGTTTGCACCTCGGAACAGAAAAGCTCTTATTTTGGTTTAATAAAAACCTTTTTCATCCTATTGAAATCTCATCTGTGTAATGTGAAATGTTATTTTATGTGGTTTGTATTCTCTTATTGCTAAGTAAATCTGCTTAATTAGTCAGTTGAAGGGTTTAAAAGTGCAAGCATCAAAATTCTAACTTCTGTGAAACTATTATATATTTTCATAACCTCCTCTTTTCCATTTTTGATGCTGCAGCGGGACAGTGGTTAAAGCCAGAGACAAGTATCGCCACCCTGGCTGCTTTGTGTGTGCTGACTGTGACGTCAACCTGAAACAGAAAGGCTATTTCTTCGTTGAGAGCCAGCTGTACTGTGAGGTTCACGCCCGAGCCAGAATGAGACCACCAGAGGGCCACGATCTGGTCACCACATTTCCCTCTTCCTAGATCCCTCCCCTCACAAACGCCTCCTCTCAGGTCCTACATGGGTTTTAGTTTTCTTTTGCACTTTGTTTATGTTTGTGCAAAAATAACCAAAGCTGTGTGAAACCTTTTAATCAGTAAACCAGATTTCGCAGCTGACAACTGAACACTGTGTGGTGGTCATCACTGCAAATCCCACTATAAACCCTTTTTTAAATCTTCTGGTAAAGAGTTTTGTTTGTTCTCTAAAGGGAATCTGTGTCTCATAGCGTCTATGTTGACACATTTAGAAACAAAGCAAAGAATAATGCAATAAAGCCAGGCTTCAAGGTTGTCAAACTATCCTGCAAACTGTAAAAAAAAACATTTAAATTCATATTTAAAGTGATTGTATGTAATTTACAAAGTTTTACGTTGTAAACCAAGGGGAAAAGACTAACATAGAAGTAGGAAATAAATCCAAAGGAACTAAATGCAAAACTGAACGGTAACATTTTGTCTGAAGGGGTGTGCAAATACTGTCATAAACATGACACCCGTTATGAACACAAAAGAGTCTTCATGAACATTTATGACTATTGTCATTAAGTGTTATTTGGTAAATGACACTTAATAAATTTTTATACACATTTTAATGTAACTTTGCTATAAATTGTCATTATTTACCAGAAAATGCTAAGTTGACACTTTTAACGCAACTAAAAGTGTCATTATTTACGGAATGATACGTCAAGACAACAGTCATGACCATTCATAAAGACTCCTTCATGTTTATAACAGGTGTTATGTCATAACACCATGTCAGCCTTATGCACACCCCTACAAATAAAGTGTTACCAAATAAGCCAATATATAAAGATTTATCGAGCATTAATGAACAAGGAAATGATCGAAACAAAATTCTATTCATTTTTCTGCTACTTTTTTCTTAATTTTCAGAACTCCACATTATAGAATTCCATTATGTGCTTATTGAATATAATGTTCATCATAGATCTACTGTTAGAAAAATCCCAAATTTATAGACTAATTTTTTTCACAATGCAGAAAGCCCTGAAATACACATTGATATTTCTAAACTATCTTTTTTCATTGTTTCTACATAGCTAAAGAATAAAGTTAACAAAAACTACAGATGTTTTTTTTATTCTTACACACTCATAGCAGTTGCAGGTCTTCATGACCTCTGAAAAATGACCTAAAACTATTCAGGAGTCAAGTTCTAAACATGCCTTTGCAACATGACCCCTTAGTTAAACCAGCTGTGGTGAAGCAGGGATCCGTTGACCCTGACGGAGCAGAAATCACCTCCTCCTCATACCTGTAAGGTCTCAAAATGTTTTCTCCGCCCACAGGTGAATGTTGTTGTTGCTGATTAGATTCCCCTTATTCATTGATTCAACCCAAGTGTTCTCTCAGCCCACACAACCCAACACTCCTTGAGCAGAAGGGAAAACAATGGAGTGTGTCCTCATCCCCGAACCGTTCATTTCCTTAATGAAACAACAAACTGACATTGTATGTATCTTAAAGGGACATGCTTGACGGAGAGAGACATAGTGACTCCTAAATGAAGCAAATATACCACCAACATGGACTGTGTGTGTGTGCTTAAAGAGAAAACATCACCTGCATGAAAATCAACACTTTCAATTTAAATTAGCAACTAGTCACACGGAAAAGCCAAACATTGTCTAACGTCACATTTTATGGGTGGATGAGAGAAAGTTTTAGCTATTTGGCCATAATCACATGCTAGGATGAATCGTTTAGCTTTCAGAGCTAAGAGCACTGCACCAGCTGTAAAGCACGATGGTGGCAGCTTCATGCTGAGGGGCTCTTTAAATGGCAGCGCTTCTGGAACATTGCACGAAGAAGAGGGACAACAGCCAACTTTGACTGCAACTGAAATTAGAAGGTAGCTAGCTGAAACGTGGACATTGCTGGACAATCGATCCCAAACACACTGGAGCTGGACATCGGCAGACTGAGGCGGTGGCTGTGTGAACTGTTCCAGGTTCATATCAGCTAACAAACCAATCTCAATGAGCTCCATCATTTCTGCCATGAAGGATGTTGTAAAGGAACAGGCTAGTACTCTACATAATACTCACTGAATTAAGTCTCAATATTCCTAATCCCTACATATCAATATAGACTTTATCATTGCATATTAAGAGTTCACCGGTCTCCGTCTTCTTTCTCTCCTCCTGATGCTTCTCCATCTCAAATCAATACGTCTCTATTCTGCATCTGACTCCATCTAATTACTGTTAAAAGGAGGTGAATTAGATGATACCACTTATGGGGCTGAAAGTCAAGGGAGTTTTTGGAGGACGACTTCAATACATCTTTAAAAGCCAACAGACAAGACAATTAGTGAAGAAGGGTAAATTAAATTTACTTTCCAAGCTTTTGTTAATTTTACTCGAGCAGTGAGTGGCCTGCTCCATCCTGAAGGTTAGCTTTGTGTCAGGGGCAGCTGCTCAATAATGTCGGACAGCTAAAGAAACAATTATTGACTCGATGCTGAATGCACTATCAATAGCTTTCTAAAAATGGAGACCTGGGCATCTAATGTCTCAATCCCTCAGCTCCTCACGGACATGCAAAGCTAATCAGTGAGGACGTGGTCAACAGGAAGAGCTCTACAAAACCTGAAGGCCGGCAAAATCACTGTAAAAGCCATTACAACGCTCAAACAAAGGGCAGGATAGAGGAGGGGCTGCGTTCCTCGGTTTTCCAAGAAAGCCTCTTACAGGTTCTCTGCTTAACATGACCTTCCAATCCTGCACCGCACCGGACCGGACCGGACCACTGGACCGAATGAATAAGCAGCCAGTGATTGGCTGAAACATAAGAAGAACACTGCCTTTACTGTAGACACAAGTGAAAAAACACACATGTCCTGTTGACAACTTTGAAGAATTTCATCAACACAAATGCATTTATTGAGCCTATGTGCAGAGACTCCTGGATGCCATGTCATTGCAACTCAACCAAAGCAAGACTTATTTTAGGGGAGGACTTCACTCTGTTCACACACCGCCTCAGGTAGATGGTGTTACTGTGAGGTGTTTATGTAAAAAGTTTGCTAACCTGGCATTAGGCCCACCCACCTGCTCCCAAAACTGTCTGACCCATTAAGCCAAACAAAGGGTGGCATTCAGTGGTTTAACTATACAATGAAATTTGTTTGCCAACAAACACCTAGGAGTATCACCCAGGAAGGAGCAGTAAAGGACACAGGTAAGTTTCGCAATAAGCCAGAGACACCAAGACAATAATAATTTATTACAAAATGCCTGCATGAGAACAAAAAAGGAAAGAAAGAAAATTACTAAATAAATCCAACTAGGCTTACCAGTGGGTACGGACAGATCCTGGATAGGAGGCTCCAAATCAAAAGAAATTTCTACAAACAGCCGGGAAGTCTCACTCACCCGTTGAATTTCCCTCCACCTATTTGTGCTGATCACTGCAGTCACTCCAAAAAGGGACGCCCCATCCAGGCCCAAACCACCACTGGTGGTCCTGTGAGAAAACAAAGGATAAAGAAATAAAAGACAATGTTAAAATACAGACGATAATTATATATATATATAAATAAAGGTCCCTGTGCTCATGAGGCACAGCACAATCGGAGATACAATCCGGAACTGAGCGAAACCATCCGCTCCTCGTTCTTCTCTCAGGGGGGCGTGTCCCACACACCGGTCAGGTCAAGCGGTAACTCAATCCGGGCAAAGCAGCAGCGGTTATTGCGGCTAGATGGCTGCGACTCCTAATAAGAAAAGTTACATTTAGAGAAAAAAGATAAAAAATAAGGCTCACCACCAAGTCCACACACCGATCAGCTCCTCTCGCTCCCACCCAAACGGGAACGCTCAAACGTCGGCAGTTTCACGTTTCATCCACCCACGATCAAACGTGGAGGTGAATACGCCAGTACTAATCTGCTGGTAGAAGGTTTTACGACTACAATGAACGAGCAATTTTAACTGTGCAGGCAGCCAACCTCACCTGTACTCGGCACACGGACAGCCCAACACGTGTCAACAGCAAACACGTGTCGGTCCGCAGCTACCTCAGCTTTTATGCTGAGCGCCCTCTGGCGCCATTGGCTCGCCTGCAGTTACCCCGCCAGCAGGGGCAGCCTCCCCCTCCTTCCTGCCACAAAGGCATTTTTAAAAGAGCCCTAAATGTCCTGTGACGTCAACAACAAGCACAGCAGCAATTCCTTTTACTTGTTTGTCCCTCACATCCTGCATCCAGATGTCTATCAGAGCTTTAATTCATCTTCTACAGCAGGTTGAGGTTCAGTAGATGATCTGTCTGATCAAACCTGTTCTTCTTCACTCCCTCAGTGAACTTTGGCTGCCCAGCACCTTATCACTGTTCCTTTCTACCACTTTTGAGGAAAAAAACGGATCTTTTATAACACTTCTCAACACCTCATTGCTTAAATTGACTTTTTTATAATCTTAAACTGTTGATGAGCTTCATTTTTAGTAAATGATTGGTTTTGGGTAATTTTCATCCACAAACATGAAGTAATTGGGACAAGTGATTACACATTTTTATGCTAAACTTTTCCTTTTTAAGATAAATCTTCTTTCATTTGAGATTTTGTGTTAATCTAATAGAACAAAAGAAGCCATGATGAAAGTTACAATGTGAACTTTCAGATTAAAATCCATACTTCATGAAAATAATACATGAATAATACAAAATAATATCATTAACTCCTCAAGCATTAAAAAACATGCAATTTTTTTTGCGAGCTTAGTTTAAATGATCAACAAATGCATCAGAAACAATATCACGAATGCTTTTAAGTATTAAAAGACTACAGTTTTATTATTTTTATTCGCATTGATTTTTACACAGTGTAGACCTTGAAGCACATTCATTATAAATAGGCAAATTCAGCTACAATGACAGGAATAAAAAAACAAAAAAACTTTAAACCGGAAATCAGGTTCTAAGATAACGCTCCCCAAACAAACAGCAAAGCAAGTTTTAAGGGACATGTATAAAACGTTTGGTAATCTTCAGAAAAATACATTTAACATAGTTACATTTCTGATGTAATAAAACACACGTTCTGACTCCTGCTACTAGTTTAACTTAAAAAACATTGAGTGTTCATTGGAGCTATCATTCAGCTGCTTCAAATACCCTTCAGATGACTGAGCCAGCAGAGCTGCTGCTATATTTAACAAACCTTGATTGTAACAAGTCATTGTTTGAGCCACTGTTGCTTTTCTGTCATCTCAAAGCAGTCTGCACATTTTCTTCTAACTGTGACATCAACAGCTATTTGAAGTTCTGCTCACCGGATCATTTTTCTGTTTTTGGGTCCATTCACTGTACATCAGTCAAACCCATCCGGCACTATCAGCACTGCCACATTCAAAGGATGATTTTTGGTCAGGTACTGAGTGGCTCAGTGGGTAGAGCAGGTGCACCATGTGCAGAAGTTTTAGTCCTGAGTTTGATTCCTGTCTTTTCCTTCTCTCTACACCTTTTTCCAGTCAAACATTTCAGGCCACTCGTTCTTCAGAACGCCGTGATTCTAATGCTCAGTTAGACACGAGACACCTTAATGCATCCAGTTGATGCAATGCGGTTTGTTGATCTGCCGTAACATGACAAATGTGTAAAAGTGGAAAAAAAAACGTTCCGAGAGACTGTACGTTTTGAGTCGGCAAATAAATACTCCCCCTGTTCTCAGAGGTTTGTTGACCTGAAGTCAGTGCAGTCCCTGTCGTCATCTTTTTCTTTCTCTCTATTTTTGGAGGATCTATATCTGACACCGAGGGGCCGGTAACATTTGACCACAGACAAAAAGGCCGTCCTGTAGTTGTTGTTCATCCACCCATACAGGATGGGATTGACGCAGGTTGAGCACATGGCCATGATGTGGAACACGGTGAAAACCAGCTTAAAGTCTTTCATATTCAGCACACTGTTATCAATGTCTATAGCCAGTTGAAATGCATGGAAGGGGAGCCAGCTCACAGCAAAGACCACCACCATGGTCAGCATCATCTTGGTGGTCTTCTTCCTTCGCTGGTTGTCATTGCGGCCGCATATCATGTGCTTCTTTAGTTTGTTCCATATGCGGATGTATGCAACAGAATTGATGAGCAACGGTATGACAACCTGGACCACCAGCATGGAGAAGCTGTAGATCTTTCCATTCATGCTGCTGTCCGGCCACTTCTCTGCGCACACCTGCAGGGTCTCTTCGGTGGAAATGTTAAAGGACCCAAACTCCCTGAAAATGGCAAGCGGGCTGGCCAGTAAGGCGCTGAGCGCCCACGTGATGACGATGACCACGGCACACATGTCTCTGGACATCTTGGTTTCCATGTGGTGGACGATGCTCCTGTGGCGGTCCAGAGCAATGATGTTCAGAGTGATGGTGGAGACGTGTACAGCCATGCCTTGAGCGAAAGGCAGCAAAAAGCATAACACCTGACCAAACAGCCAGTCGTCATAGAGAAGGTAGACAAGAGTGAAAGGCAAACACAGCGTGTTCACCAGCAGGTCAGCCACAGCTAAGTTCACTATGAAGAAGTTGGTCACTGTGCGTAGGTTTTTAAATTTATAGACGACATAAATCACCAAGGAGTTTCCAGTGACTCCAAACAAGATGATTGTACTGTAAGAGAGGATGAGGACAACTTGAACTCCAACCAGCTTTGTGCTGTCATCCAACGTCCAGGGGTTCTCTTCAATACAGCAGTCGAAATGTTCATCTTCAAATGTAAAGAGCTCCTTTTGAGTCATGTTTAGTTCATCCTCGTTCATGGCTAACAGCCAGCCTGTAGAACAAATAGTGAATCATTAGTTGGACCAGTAAAGATTTCAATCCTATCTTTATAATGAACATACAGGCAAAAATAGAATTTACTGTAAGCCTGAGAAGTTTGAAGTTAAAATAACAGTAACTCACCAGCTTTATTCATGCCTAAATAAAACCTTTTAAAGCTACAGTATGCAACTTTTACAAAAATCTGTTTTTTGCATATTTTTTATATAGTGACAGATTTTAAAAAATATGTAATGGTCTGACATAGTGACAGGACATTTTCAGATTATCAGACAGATAATCTGTGACTAGATCAAGCTCCTCCACCTCCTCTCACTGCTGCAATCTGCAGAAATGCTTCGCTTCCAGGCACAAACAGCCAATCAGAGCCAGGAGGAGGGGCTTAGCGCTGTCAATCACCCTCATGCAGGCGCTGCTAAATATGCTAATGGTGTAGAAACAACTTACTTTTAGAGGAAAAAAAATTTATCCTCTGTCATCGGTGGCCATGCTAACTAGCCTTAGCATTCACATCAGACTCCATTATGATGAACCATCTTTTGCGTAGCAGAAAGCTGAAAGGGTTGTGGGGAGTTGTGAGCAGGGGTGATTGGCAGCACTAAGACCCGCCTCCTGGCTCTGATTGGTTGTTTCTGATTTAGCAGTGTATTTGTTCAGATGACAGCACATCCACGGTGAAGAGGCAGAAGAGTGCCTTTTTTTCACAGATTATTTGTTTTATACTGTCACAACATAGGTTTTGACAGATATGTAGAAAAATGAATAAAAGTTAATACTGCAGCTTTAATATGAACATTTTTTTATTTGGCCCCTATATTAAACTGTTGTAGTTATGAAAGCTTTTTGGCCAAATGGGAAAAATACAAAATAAACATTTATTGTAAAACATTTGGAGCAGTGGAAGTTTTTTCTGATAACCTTATGGCCACATTATGGCAGACGTGAACAAAAATGTATAAATATTTATACACAACAAATTACACAAAGACTGCTGTGATTAGCCGTCTGTATGCTATCTGTTGTTAAGAACAGCTTAATGATGTTACCAACATATGCTCTTTCACTTTGTTTGGCAAAAGTTGTGAGCTGTTTTATGATTTAGTTAAAGTTATGCTTATGAATAACATGACAGCACAACAACACAGCTTATCTGTGTTTTTGTCTCTAGATATAGAGGCTTTTCAGACCATTTATGAAACATTTACCTAAAAGGTTTTGACAGAAGCAGATGTTTTAGTAACTGCTACTTAGTTTGAAAAGTCAGGAGATAAACGGATCTAGAAGCTCCATATAAGAGAACCTCAAAAGGATTGTCTGAAACTTTTGCAATTATTAGTCAGACAAAATTTGCATAGTTCACATATGTGTGGCATTTTGTATTCTTAATGTGTTCACTTATGGCCACATGTTAAAAACAACACCAAATACTTTGGTGAAAGTCATTTTCTTTAGAAAATATTGGTGACCTGATATCAGGATTAGATCAGAACCTGAAAATCCCTGCATCTCAGCATGTCTAGTATAAACTGATCTAGATTATGACTGCAGTACATGTTACAGTTCTGTTTGACACCAAAGGGCATTTAGTACAAACATTTTTGTTTTAGCTCATGACAATTGAGCAATGACAATCAACAATATTCTGCTTCTCTTTAGCCAAAAACAGCAGACTATTTTTTTTTTTTCAAAATTACTAATTGTGTTTTTTGTTTGTTTTTACTTGTGGGGTACAAATAATAAAATATAAACACATTTAAGGTATATTATCATATAAAGCTGCTGACATTAAGGCAGCTTTTAGTGTGAAAACCACTCTCCAGTGATTTACTCTAAATTGCTTCAGATAGAGAACTGTTGTCATTATAATCATTTTGTTGTTAAACAGCAAAAATGATTTACATTGTTAGCAGTTAGGGGTTTTAAGCGTCATTGGGTATAATTGTCTTTTAATGATCTCACATTTCATAGGAAGATTAATGCTTGCACAAAATTAAGAATCGTTAAAACGATTTTAAACCCCAAATTGCCTGTTCAACACCGTTCTGGACAGCAAAGAGTGTTTTTAGGTTGTCATTAAATCTCAAATGGGTCTAAATCACAGGCTGATAACAATCTATGTGAGGAAAATATACTTTAAAATCAATGAAATTCTCACACTAAGACTTCTAATAAATGATATAATCATTAATGGTCATATTGTAATTAGCCCGTCAACAATTAGGTCAGGGCAGTTTATATACTGAATCAGTTTATACACTGAATCAGTTTATATACTGAATCAAGACGATTGATTCAGCTTCACAATAGCACAAAATTTGCGAAAAAAATATAATAAAATTTTGCCCAATAAAGTTAAAGTATAACCAGGATTAAATACTGGAACTTACCAGCATAACCAAAGGTTTTCTCCCTAAACTAGTACGAGTCATGTGGTCATTTGTTACAATGAATAAATAAATGAACTTACCTCAGTGAAGCGGTATTCTATTTAGACTCGGGCCATTGTTTGCGCTTCTTGTAAACTTTTGTCTTAGTTCCACAGCTGATAAAAACGCGAATAAGACATTATAAGCCTGATTGAACAGCAACCGATCCGCATCCGTCTTCCGATGGTGGTCATGGTGCGCGCAGCAGCGCAGCACCGCGGCGCGCAGCGTCTCCCTTGTGCGCACTGCGGTCCGGTTGGCATTGACAGTGCCTTCACTGCCTTTTGTCGCTGAGAGGGAAGAGATTAGGCTGTCTGAATTACAAAGTGGAAACGAATGGAGAAATGATAGTTCTTTGCATCACAAAGGGTCGTTTTCTATACGCTCCTTTTCGTGCAAGTTTGCAATATAAAAAATCTGAAGGGAAAGCTGATGCAAAGCGCTGTAAAGCCCCATCCGGTTGAGAACATGACAATACATGCAGAATATGACATTTTAATGCTGCAGAGCAATATAATTGAAAATCTGTCAGCCTGGCTCTGTGGTGGTAAAGTGTATTTTAAAAATCAAAGATGTTTTATTCCAGATTTGAAGATCCCAACATTTAAACCAAAATGCTTGATTGTGCCATTTTTTAATTTGAATGAGAAAAATGTAATCCCAGTTTAAGAATGTGCTTTAAAAGGAGACTGAAATGTTTCAAGAATGTCTCAAATGGAGACTTGGTTAACCCAAAAGTTTAATATCTGTCTAATGTTTAGTTACATTTCAGAGAAGGAAACGTTATTGTTCCTCACAAACCTCCAAAACTGTATTAAAAATTATTTTTTATTATTGGTGTGATGTAGCATCTAATTGCAAATATCATCTTTTCATTATATTTAATGAAAGCAGGCAAAGCTTAGAACAAGGAAGTGGCTGTCACCAGGCTACATCTGCTGAACAGCCTCCAGTTTGCTCCCAGGAAGTTTCAAAAGTTTAGAAATGCAGCTGTAGCCACAGGCAGTGGCAGTAAAAAATATTATACTACTATAATATTCTACTATGTTTTATTCTACACAGTAATTATTTCATATTTAAAAATTTTTTTTTAAACATTTACAGAACATTTTTAAAACAATGAAATTACAATTTTACAAGAGGAATGGTACAATGTAAACGTTCATTATGTGTATGTGTGAGAGAGAAAGAGCATGTTTCTCCTCAAATTTTCCTATTTTATAATTTGTGAAACTAGCTAGCTAGTCAAGCTAATATTACTGTCCATATTCTATTGTGCTATGTTTACCATGCGTGTGTGTGTGTGTGTGTGGGGGGGGGGGACATGCCTAGAAAACCTCACCAGGGAGGCGCCCAGGAGGAATCTTGACCAGATGTCCGAGCCACCTCAACCGGCTCCTCTCAATGTGAAGGAGCAGCTGCTCTACTCTGAGTCCCTCCTGGATGATTGAGTCTCTCACCCTATCTCTAAGGGAGAGCCCAGACACCCTACGAGGAAAACTTATTTCAGCCGCTTGTACCTGTGACCTCGTTCTTTTGGTCATGACCATAAATGAAGGTAGGAATTAGATTGACCGGTAAATTGAGAGCCTCGCTTTTTGACTCATCTCCCTCTTCACCACAACAGACCAGCACATCACTGCAGATGCTGCATCAATTCACCTGTCGATCACCAGCTCCATTTTTCCCTCATTCCTACACAAGATCCTGAAATACTTAAACTCCTCCACTTGGGGCAGGACATCCTCCCCGACACGGAGAAAGCACTCTATTCTTTTCTGGCTCCTTTATTTATGCATTGATTAAGATAGCTATGATTTTTTTACATGTCTTATTGAAATACTGAAAGAAAGAACCTTGAATACATTGAACAACAAGTTTTGCATGGCATTCAACAAATTCTCTTTCTTTTGGTTTTCTCATCCAGGGTGTCGGACACACACAGATCTCAGGTTTTTACATGTGTGAGTTGGAAAACTGAACAAATACAAAACTTAAATTTATGCACATTTATTGACTAACATTTACAAATTTAGATGTCTACACATGCATTTTTAATTGACAGTAATCTTACCACATACATAACTGCTTGTGTTTCCATAGCAACTAAAACAAATAAGCACCCGACAGGTTGTTTGACATCATCGTGTCGATGAGAACCTCTATGTTCTCATCAATGATGTCATAACAGTTCAGAGAGATACAAGAATACAAGAATTCTCAGTTTGCTTCTCAACTTGGTTGGAGGTAGATCGATTCCAGAGAGACGACTTCAAACTGACTTTACAAACCATTTTAACTGTTCACCAAGTCAAGAGGACTTTTTATATTTATAGGACCTTGGATTTCTTGTTAAGAAGGGAGTTGAAAAGTTGTTAGGATATAGCATAAGAGGCAAAGACGTTTTAGTAGAGAGCTCTCAGGACGAGAGATCAAAATACTTTGGTTTGGACATTGAACCCTGAAGGCCAAAAGGACATGGAAGATTCCTCTAAGGATGAAAAAGTTACCGTCAAAACCACAACTATGGATTTAACAGTAAAGGCATCAGGAGACTTTGTTGCTTTTGAAAGTGTTAATGTTCCTCATGACCAAATGGACCTGGATGTGTTTGCTTGCACAGGTTGAGTGAGTTACTTTTATAACCACAGCTAACTCTTTGTCAACACAGACATTACAAAAAAGTGTCTTTACCAGTCTTCCCAAAAACATGAAGGACCTGGAGGTGAAACCAAGATGTGACAGAGAGAAAATTGTGACACATTTTGAAGACATCTTTGAGGATTCATCACTAGAAGAATCCTCTTCAGCAAAAGAAAACTCCAAAGATGAAATTCAAAATGACACAGATGATTTCGACAGCATGGATGTTAATCTTGAGTCAACCATGTACTTTTGCAAATTTTCCAACTCATTCTTCAACTGTTGGATGAATGCTACAACACAAAGCATTATGAACTTGAGTATTACAGGTTTACAGGTATAATTACAGGTATAATTATTATATTACAGGTATAATATTACAGTATTATAGGTTTGTGGCTCAGTATCTGGACTTTCTACAGAGACATCATTGTTTTCAAGGTTTTTCTTTACAGCAATGCACCATCCAGGAAGATAAAGTGAAGGATGTAGTACATCGGGACAAGGGAGGAGTCTTTTTGTTTTATATGCCACACTGTCTGACCCAATATGTCATTAACAGACTGTGAGCTGTACACAGCTGACTATTATGAACAATGTCAGAAGTCTTCATGTATTATTCGTAACCTTGGTCCTGTCATTTACCTACCAAAGGAACAATGAGTCACTACAACTACTACAACTACTCTTCTAAATTGTGTGTGGAAAATGTTGTGACACCTGCAACTCCAACATATAGACAAAATGCTTTTTCAATGACACTGTTACTGCTTCTCCCATGGTCAGACAGTCCAGACGATTTAAGATATCCTGTGATGCCTGACCCAGTCCTTGAAATTCCAGGAAAAAATGGAACTCAATCATCTGTCCTCAGTCATTTGCTGGTGACAAGCAATGACTTATGACACTGGCAGCCTTTACACTTACACTTATCTGGTGCTTATCAGAGTTGTGGCTACAAGGTTGTCAGTGCCTGTTTTTGGGGGCAACCCTAGAATCAGCTCATGGGCACCAGAAGGCAGGGATACTGTCAAGCTGAAGATAGAGACCTATTGGCTCTATTTGGTCTGTGGGACCCCAGGAGCAACTGATGGGTACTGGCAGTCCAAGCGGGATGAAGCTCAGGTGGTCGATGTGGTAAAAACCAGGGTGCGGGAGGCCATGGAGAATGTCTTGGTATTAGTACTTAAAAGATCTCCTCAATTCCACCATCACAGCTTCCACTGAGGAAGTGGAGCCTGGGGACTTTGGATCAGGCTCTGCTGAGTTGACCATAGTGAGAGGTGCAGAGAAGGAGTGGGCATACTTTTGGCCTCCCATCATGGTGGCCAAAAGTATACCAAGTATACCAAAAGTATACAGTTGGGGTGGTATACCACCACCCCAACATTTATATGACAAACAGCAGTTCAAATTGCGAGTTGCAGGTCAGGTGGTGAGTTGACTTCAATGATGGGGGACAGGGCCCAATCCTCCACGGGGTTTTAAGCGAAATTTGTTTTTTTTCTAATAATGTGGATTGCTGCAATCAACAGTCAGACGATTAGATCATTTGCACAGTTGCTATAAACTTATTGTATTTCTGACTGTGCTGTTTACATTGTATCCTACATGGAGTTGCTTGACTTTCTGTCATATAAAACAGGTTTACATTTCTTTTTATAATTCACCTTTTTTACTGATTGACCAAAATAAGACCTGGGAAGAAGCCCTGAGCTACTGCAGACATAACCACAAAGAGCTGGCCTCCATCTTGGATAAACAGATGCAGACCTTTGCTGAACTGCAGGTTGAGAAAGCCAACAGTCACTTCGTATGGCTCTGCCTTCACTACACCTCTTCCCTCCATTACTGGTTCTGGGTTGATGACAGTGATGTAGAGTTTAAACACTGGGGTCACAATGAACCAAAAGAAAACTGTGACACCAGTGGAGCCATGGAGAAAGTAGGAGACCATCTCTGGTTCATCAAGTCTGATCATGATGAGTTTCATTTTATCTGTGCTGTAAACTAAGAGCTGTGACTTAGTTTGTGAGTGATGGTAACCTTCATCAAGAGAAAACCTCACATCTTGTCTAGTTTTGCTTTACTCATAGAAAAACTGTTTTTTGACAATTTGAAACATTTAAAGCATTTCTCTTTTCTTTTTCTTGTGTATTGTAGATCCTTGCTGTAATTTCTGCAATATTTGTGATTAATGTAAACTTGACTAATAACTTTAAATGTTTAACTAATTGGAATATTTAATATGTTCTTTAAAAATGAAAATGACTTTTTTTTGTTTCTTCTATAATCGGCCATCAATAACTTTTGCAACAATAAGACTTTTTTTGTGAAGGTCTTTTTGCTTTCAACAATTGTGCCCCTCAGTGTAATACTTGTTACTTGTAATGTTAAACATTTTTAAAGGTCAGGCGTTAGTTGACCTTTAAAAATGGTCAACTAACGCCATTTATATTGATTTGTAGATAGCAGAAGAAAGGCTTTCTGAACAGCCACAGATTTCAGCTGGTCTCTTGGCTTTCAATGCCTTTTTACACAGATTGTTTCATTGGTAGTCCTTCATTATTTGCCTCACTCACTGGCATCTCAAGGGAAGTTTTTCAACTCTAGGATTGATGTAAGATTTCTGCAGTTTCTGACTGTTACTAATGGAAAAGTAAAGGTGCAGAGGTTTAAGGGAATTTGCCATTTTGTAGCTAAACTCTGCTTTAGTTATGAATTAATGTTGTAACTTATGTAAAAAGAAAACTTGTACAGAAACAAACTTACTCAAGGTTGATGTGGAAGTCTATCATTGAAAAGTATTTTGTAAAAAAATAAAAATCTTTCTCTTTGAAATGAAAATGATAAAGTAATGTCCTTCAGGAAGAAGATTCCAGAAACCAAGGCATATATTTTGTTGTTGCTGTTGGCAAGGGAATTCTAAACCCAGTGAGTAAAGCTTTTGAAAGTAACTTCTGTTAGGATTAATATCTTTCAACTAAATATTTGAACTCAAGTTCAAATTTTACATTTGTCTTTCTGTTACCCTTACATAATCCAAAACTCAACATAAATGTGAGAACTTTTTGTGATGTTTTGAGTTTTCACACAGCAACTTGAGAAACAATTCATACACCTTGTATACATTCAAAAATGTTGTGTTGTTCACCGGAAACTTCCGTTTTTTTAGTGGGATTTCATTTGGCCAGCTAACATATAGAAGCTCATTACAGGGAAGTAATAGGAAAATACTACATTGTCTTCAAAATGTTTTTAAAAAAAGATTCTGAAATGTGTACCTGAGGTTAGCTCAGTGAGACTGAAATCAACCTCACTCCTGTATTTTAAAATCTTTGTAAAAAAAAAACAAAAAGTGAAAACCTATGTGTATAATATTCTTTCCATGAAACAAAATTACAGACCCATTCAATAAACTAGAATATTGTTGAAAAGTCAATTTATTTCAGGAAAATAAATTCCTGAAATTTATATAATGTGAAACACATTATATAGATTCATTACACACAGAGCAATGTTTGAAAGCCATTAGTTATGTTAAATATGATAATTTTCCACTAAACGTTACTGAAACAATATTTAAAATGATAACATTACATCAGACCAATAAAAACATTTTTATTACAGAAATGTGAGCTTAATGAAAAGTATGTTTAATACCTGTTAAAGGTTGTCAGTTTTCAAAAGGTATTTGACAAATTAACCTCCTCAGAAAGTATATTCTAATTTATTAAATATGATGGTAATATATTCAAAGTAAACTATGCCCTAGTAGCAAGTATGTAAAAATGCACTTGGGAGTCAAACATTTCCCTACCACCCAGTCAGTGATGCATCATGCTTTTAATGAAAGTGGTTGTTTGCATGTTTGTGTGCTGAGCAGGTGTTGTTTCAGCCAAGTAACAGAGGCCTCTGCTTGTGCTCCTTCGCTCTTACAGAAACAGAAAATCTGATTTTCACAGACGACATGAAAAAATGAAATTACTGTCTGTAAATCCACCCTGAAACTTAGGTGCCAATTTTGAAGGCCACCAAACTGAGTTACCTTCCAATCTCAGCAGGTACCATGCACCTGCACTCTGCTTAAAGCAACTGGTGATGTCCAGACCATTACACAAACCTCCTTAGAATCTATATAAACGATGTTCCTGATGGTAAGTGTTGAATTATATAGGCAAACCTCATTAACATTGGTTTGTAAAAGTGTAACTATAAATCATCAAATATGATGTTTAAATTGGATTATTAATCAATCTCACACTATGATGGAATTTTTGAGAAATCCAATGAGATTCAGATTGTCATAGCTGGAGATGAGTCAGTTATGATTATGGCCACAGGCAGACAGGCTGTCTCCAGTAAATGTCAACAGTCAACACTTAAATGATGAGGTTAAAATGATTATGTAAAATGTCAAGTTAAGCTGGTGCTCTTTCATACCACCTATATCTGTTTCCTTGTCCACGTTAATTATACACACTCATGAAAAACATTCTGTCCTTCTGTATGTCAAACTGTTTCATATCCACTAAAGCTGCCTGAAGAGGGAGCGATTCTCCCATGCAGCTGAATAGAGTCAGGAAGCATGTGACACGTTCTGTTCACATTTACCATGATCAAGTCACAGAAGAATGCAGTCTAACAACATACTTAATGACAACTTGAAAAGTGTTTGGTTATTGACTCTGAAAATGGTAAAAGTGTTTTTGCTGACCCTCCCATTAACCTTCATCACTGTACTAAAGTTGTTGTGACTTTATTTAATGGAAAGAAGTCTAAAATCTACGACCTGAAACCGGTAAAAGCACTGAGTGAACATTTGAGATGAATACAATACACATATAATTCAAAATACAGTTAAAGCAGTACCACTTCTTATTGCAAATTGTTATCCAGGCAGTACAAGACAGTAAAAAAAAAAAAAAAACAACTGAAGTCCAAACAAATCTAGAAGAAACCTCCTTCACTCCTGTAATAACAACCACAACATTTAACCAGGAGTTCTTGATGCATATTATTTAGATTTTGCTGGACATCATTTATAGTCTGTTTCACACGCTGAGCCTATGAAGCCATCCAGATGGTGAAGGAGATGAGCGCGGTGAGGAGGACAGTCAGCGGCGTGACGCAGCTCAGGTACAGCATGAAGCTCACGCCGCACAGCGCCGTCAGGTAGGCGCTCATCCTGCTGAACACGATCTTACGTACCGTGGTGCAGAACTGTGCAAAACAAGAGACATGCAGATCACATGGGGTTAGTGCTAGAGAAGCAGTGGAGGTCATGCTGACTATGATTGGACATGGATTAACACTAGATGGAGCTGCTTGCATCATGAATGATTTAGGTTCATTTCACTTGAACTAACATAGGCGCACTAGGACATGTTAGAGAGTCAGATTTAAAGCATGTACGTATTGTGAAATATGAGTCCAGTGACCATGAGGACATTTGGCATCAGTCTGTATTTGAATTGGCACATGACATGGTAGGATTAATGTAAAGTCACAGAGTCAAAGCAACAAGCAGGGTGATCAGAACAAAGAAGGCCTGTTAAACAAGTTGGATAGTTTTGATTTTCTATTTCTGTGTACAGTGAGTGTCGCTCCTTCACCCTGATGTTCCTTCCCTAGGGGGTCGGGGGGGTGGGGGGGTCAATCTATGTTTTTGCATCCACCTGAATAATGTGTAGTTGCGCCACTGTCTGTGTATAAACTGGATACTTTGAAGAAAGCTTTATGATCTTCTGTTTAAATGAATTGAACTGAAATGCGAAGCTTCTTGGACTTTTTGAAAGAATATTTCTGGCAAATTAATCTCCAGAATCCAAACATAAAGACATAATGGAAGATGATTATAAACAGGATCAATTCGCACATAAACTTCATTTTTATTTTATTTTTTTGGTGAGGTAGGGACACCAAACCACATTGCCAATATAAAAAACACAAGTTAATATAAATTCCAAAATGTGTCCAAAAGATTATCTGTTTCATAAGCAGTATTTTAGTTTGACCAGTCTAAATATTGTCACCTTCCTAAAATAATGGCCTAAAAAAGAGAGAAAATAATTTCTCTCTTTTGAGAAATCTCTTTCTCAACAGAGATTTTTTTTTTTTGCCTAAATCACCTTTTGGTAATTTCTTTAAGTCAAACCCCAAATATTTACTTAAATCAAAGATTTAGTTCTAAAAGCATTGTCTTAGCTTGTTAGACTTGGCAGAAAATCTTTCCTGCCGACAGCCATTACCATCTTCAATAACTCTTTGAATAATCTAAATTGATGAGTTACAACAACATTTCATTTCCTTTTGGGATTAATAAAGTATTTTTGAATTTGAATGTAAAACTGGATGCACCTGGTATGTCTGGTAGCTGATGGCCATGCCGTATCTGCAGTACATGACATAATGTTCACAGTTGTACCACAGCAAGCTGTAGGTGACGGATCCCAGCAGCTTCTCAGCCCTTCGTGCCACCTCATCCCCATCCAGCGGAGGCTGGCTGCACACTTTGTCCATGTGGTTGATCAGGATGTCAGAGCCGTATGCAAAGTCCACCACAGAGTCCACTCTGACGCTGGCCACCTTGGTGATGACCCCCATCAACAGGCGGTTGTTTGTCACCATCTTGGCTATTGCAGATTTATCTTTAGTGATGGCAGGAAGGATGTCTGGAATGAGATGAGCCACCCGGTTGTCGCCCAGGTAAATACCAAAATGTGTGAATAACGTCCGGGGCACCTCCAGCAAGTCTCCACGCTTATACAGGGACAGGTCGTACTTGGAGTCCTCCTCCTTTTTGGAGGCTGCAAAGAAAAAGTTGAGCAGCTGATACAGGAACATGATGGCAGTGTGAAGCAAACATCCTGAAACCAAAGCATTTATTAAAGTTGAAAAAGGGGAGGAGCTAAAGTGTTCAGTGTGGTGAACACTGAACGCTGGTCAGTGTTCAGTGTCTTTGGTTTTGGAGGGTTGCAAAGTAAGGAGCTTTCACTAATCACTTTTCGGTGTGGCTGTTTCAAAACTAAAGCATTTTTTGGACGTATTAAGGTCAAAGATCCTAATGAGAAGCTGACTGTGACCCTTTAATCCTCATTTAAAAGGCTGCATACTTTTATACTTTTATCCCTTAGACCAAATAAAGATCCTTTGTTAGGGCTAGAATAGTGATATAGAACTGAAGCTTATCTTTGTTTTATTATTATTATTATTATTATTATTATTATTATTATTATTATTATTATTATTATTATTATTATTATTATTATTATTATTATTGTCCAGCCTTCTCCAAAATACAAAAGCAATTTATACAAGAATAAATAACTTTTATATTTTGAATTAATTACTATAAAATGCAGCAAGTTTAGAACTAAAATTTATCCAGTTTTTTAGACACAAGCATATATTATTGCTTTAGATGTTGGCATTTCTGCCAGTCTACAACATCCACGGAGGAATGTGGCTGGCAGAGATGCAGGAGGGTAAAAGTTTATTTTCAAATGAAAGAACAAACTTGAAGCCTGATTTCCTCTGGTGAGTGAGAAAACAATCTGCCGTCTGCTTCAGAGGATCTGCTCCAGTACTCCTCTCTGATGAAGTGAAGCTGGAACCACACACACATTCCTGCACACAGCTGTGAGGGTGTGACATTTCTCTGTAATACATATTCATTTTGTGTGGTATGAGTCAAATTGGTGTACAGTATATTGATGTTTGTAAGGTGATAATAAGAATGTTTTACAAACCGTCTCTGTTTGCTGGTTGTACAGTTATTGGCAGCTATTTCATGGGAGACTTTGAGAGTATGATCATCTATCATCCACCAAAGGAGAAGTCTGCGTCTTATTCTACTTTTTATGAACTGTGTGACGCTGGAAGAGCTCTGGTGGAGCCAGCTGCACACTGTCAAAAAACAGAAACAAAAACAAAACAAACAAAAAAAACAATCCAATCATCTTTGCTGTTTTCATCAGTAGTAAAATCTGGTTGTTGATCATGTGACTCGTGATGAGTTTCCATTGCAGTTTTGCAATATCCATCTATTTTGACAATCAAGAAACCGTATCAAAATAGCACAACAACTTTTTATCAAAAACTTTGAGTTTTTTCGAAATTGGTGAGTTTCCATTAATCAAATTTATATTCATAATTTCAGTTTGTGTAATACTGCCTTTCCATTGTCTGACTAGTAATGTGCTGGTTATGTAGAAGAAGGAAAAGCTGCACATGCAATATGAAACATGAAGCAGACCCGTACTGCAACTTTTAATGTTGGACAGTATGAACCTGTTAGGAGTTTGTTCATCGAGGTGGACTGGAGGATTCTGCTGAATAGCACATTTGGACAGTCTCCTGTAAAAGATAATTATTATAATCATTGGTTGTGTATTTCCTAGGCTGTCTTCTCCTTTTCTCTGGCTCTGCTCACCCACCTGCTTCAAATCATCTCGTCAAGCATCAACTTTAAAGAAGGGCAAGCTTTTCCAATGTGATTGTAGGATCTCAGTTGCTGTGGTCCTTGTCTTTTACTCATAGACCTGTACGGTACAGCAGGACCATGTCAGGGGGGCTTCTGTCACATCTTTTCTGATGTAGATGCGGCATTATAACAGCAACCTTCAACTTACTAAAAGGATCTTTTGAAAATTTTTCTTTATGTTGTTTGTTCTTGACTTTTGCAGAAGCTCTCTTTATCTTCCCTCTCTGTCCTTCTTTAAGGTCAGATTAGAATGTGACCAGACTGAAAAAAAGGCCGTGTTTTAAAAGAGGACTGAAAGCTGAAAGAAAATCATAAAATATGCTAGTTGTAATTTCTTTCTTTGTAAAGAAGTGTTCAGCCTCCGTGCATATCTAATGACTATTTCAGGTCACTAGAAGTGAAAATCTGGGAAAAACAAACCTTAAAAGACTAGCAGCTGAAACTGCAGCAAAATATTGCCTAATTACTTTGTTGTAGAATTTCGATGTAATGATTATCAGACCTTTAAGATGATCAGCATCTAGACAGTGACTCAGGAGGAGATTGTGGATGTACATCTTTTTAATCTGGTCCTTCTTCCCAGACAAACTAAAGCATGACACTTCTGTTAATCCTGCAGGATTCAATTTCATGCTCATTGTTTTGTGTTTTGAGAAACACTGCTGCCTTTCTGAGGAGATCTTTGAAGCATACTGTGTGCTGACCTACATTTTATTAAATACTTTCAAACAGGATAAATAATTGCAAGAACTTGACTTCAGAGAGTTGCCTTTTCAATCTATGACAAAGTCAGTTTGACCCACAAAGCATGCCTTACTTTTGAGGAACTGTGTGGGTGGGTGGGGGAATAACAAGTAGGTCTATATAACATTGTAGAGCCTTTTATAAGATATAACATTAATAAATTACAGACAAATAGCAGGCAGGTTATTCTGTTTATTTAGGTGTGCCAACAATTCTAAAACAAACAAAAACCTTCAATAAATGTGTCTATTGTTGGACTCTAATGGTTGTGCTGGACCTTCAGATGTTTCCTTTGGATGTTTTTCAGGTTGGTTCCTTTAAACTTGAGGATAAATAAGCAGTTGGAATGAGGGTTTTCCACCATGTAAGTCATAACATCAATTAGGAATCTGTTTAATTATTGGTGCAGAAAAATCTGCCAATGTAAGACAGACATAGAACAAATATGTTCTAATTGTGTTTAAATGCATATTATTACAGTGTCCAGAGGTAAACATGTATACACATGTTATGTGCTTCGGGCACATTATGATTTTTGTCTATTTCTTTTCTTTGTTTTCTTATAGACTTTAGTTGAATGACCTTTTGTTAATATATTTTGGAGTTTGGATAATTTCTTATTTTTGATCATTTGATTAAGTTAATTTGTGGCACTGTTGGTCCGCCTATAAATAGGCTGGGTTTCGGCATGTTGAGGCCTCCGCCTTTCCACTCGCTTCCGCTCATTCCACCACCACCAGTGACGCGTCTTGGCGCGGTGCGCGCACGTCCAGTTGCTCTGGACCACAGGTGACGTTTTCAGCCTGCCATGCGGTATTTCTGTTAGCCTTTGTTTGTTTGCTTTTTCATTGTGATTTTGGCCTGGTGGGACCAGTTGTCCTGGTTTCGATCTTTCTTTTGCATTAGGTTCTTTTTTTGCTTTAGTCTGGTACTAGTAGGGGCTTCGACGGCCCTGTATAGGGTTGGCCCCCTGCTGTACCGTTTTGTTCTGTTTGATCGGCTCACCAGGTCCAACTTTCTGTTAATACTTTTGGGGTTTTGTTTTTTTCTTTTTTTGGGACACGGGAAACTGAGGGCATTTAACTCTCTTTTTCTTCACAGAAAATCAGAAGCAGCTGAACCAAAAAAAAAAACAAAGTTCAAGAGAGTTTAAGAATAAAATATTTTGTTGAACCCTCATCCTTGTCTCGTGTCCTCAAGTATGTTGTGCCCTTAGTGGACATAACACAGAAAGTAAGAAATGTGCATGTTGTGACATTTGGGTGCATACAATCCCGGTTTCTGCACAGGCCAACCAAACTCCTCCACACTCATCTATGTTTTTCTGGATCTTGCTTCATTCACTAACAAAGTCATGTTGAAACAGGAAGGGGCAACACAAGACTGTCCCCACAAGGTTGGGAGCATGAATTTAACCAAAATGTCTCATTAGACTGAAGCATTAAGAGTTTCATTTGACTGGAACTGGGGAGATGAGCGCAACTCCTGAAAAACTGCCCTATACCATAAACCCTTGGCACCAAGCTGTACACTTTATGTAATCCAGTCAGTAAAGTAGTGTTGTTCTAGGCAAAAGTCAAATCCAGACTTTGTTTACCAAAGAGGTAATAACATATCTTCACCTGTAGTATTCACCTTTAGCTCTGTGCTTTACACCACTGATTTGTGTTGCACTTTGTGATGTAAGGTTTGGATACAGCTGCTTGATCATGGAATATTATTACATGAGGCTGCCTTTACACTCTTATTGAGCCAACCTGAAGGCCACAGGAAATGTGTTGAGTCTCCAGAAAATTGGTGACCTCTACTCACATCATCTGCTAAATATTTAGTTGTAAGAAAAGTTTCCAACCTAACTTATTGCACAGGTGAGATCATTATCACTATTGCCATACTGCATTCATTGAGGTCATAAGAGTAACCCAAACTCTCATAACTGTAGAGACAGTCTGCATCCCAAAGTGCTGATTTTATACACCACCAGCCATAGATATAGATGGAACACTTCAAATTCATTACTTCTGCAACATTGTGTATTTGTAGCCTACAGTTACATTTTTAAACTTCTAAGACTGAAAATATTGAGTTGTATTATTATGCTTCTTCCACAAAAGGGTTTAGCCTAAGATAAAGGAAGAATGTTGTTCTTTCACAGAAACAAAAATAGTAATGAGACACCAGCTCCCAGATTACTGTTCTGCAACCAGAAGTCATGTGATTAAGAAGGCAATTAAATGTTGAAACACAGCTTTTTCAATAACCTAGACGATGAATGGAAGCTTTTTTAACTGCTATTTTTTTATAACACCTGGGGAAAAATACCTGATATGAGGGATGAGTCTTCTAAGTTTTTGTGGTTGAGCATGCAGATTTGTGTCATTTTCTCCACATTGGTATTGATTGGGCACAGTGGTAATGGGCTTGATATTGATGCACAAATTGAGCCACTCATTTTCAGAGTTTTCTTAGTGAAAAAATTGGTGAATTCATTGTATATGCTGGCGGAGTGTGGTTCAGATACCACAGCCACAGGAGGGCTTTTAAATCTCTCAACCATGACAAGCAAGGCTCAGGTATTATCAATGATTTTGCTAATTTCAGAAAAGAAGGATTATCCTGCAGTTTTCAATTGTAAGTTACACTCACCGGCCAGTTTTTTAGGTAAACCTGTCCAACTGCTTATTAATGCAAATGTCGAATCAGTCAATCATGTGGCAGAAACTCAATGCATTTAGGCATGTAGACATGGCCAACACGATCTGCTGCAGTTCAAAGAGAACATCAGAATGAGGAAGAAAGGTGATTTAAGCGACTTTGAACGTGGTGTGGTTGTTGGTGCCAGATGGGCTGGTCTGAGTATTTCAAAAACTGCTGATCTACTGGGATGTTCACACACAGCCATCTCTAGAGTTTACAGAAAATTATCTGAAAAAGAGAAAATATCCAGTGAGCGGCAGTTCTGTGGGTGCAAATCCCTTTCTGATGCCAGAGGTCAGAGGAGAATGGCCAGACTGGTTCAAGCTGACAGAAAATTGGACAATAGAAGACTAGAAAAACGTTGCCTGGTCTGATGAGTCTCGATTTCTGCTGTGACATTCGGATGGTAGGATCAGAATTTGGCATCAACAACATGAAAGCATGGATCTATCCTGCCTTGTATCAACGGTTCAGGTGGTGCAGGGATGTGTGAGATACCCAATTGAGCATCGTGTCAATGCCACAGCCTACCTGACTGTTGTTGCTGACCATGTCCATCACTTTATGACCACAGTGTACCCATCTTCTGATGGCTACTTCCATGACTCATGTCATAAAGGTGAATCATCTCAGACTAGTTTCTTGAGCACGACAATAATGACACTGTACTTAAATGGCCTCCACAGTCACCAGATCTCAATCTAATAGAGAACCACCAGGATGTGGTGGAACAGGAAATTCGCATCATGGATGTGCAGCCGACAAATCTGCAGCAACTGCATGATGTTATCATGTCAAAATGGACCAGACTCTCTGAGGAATGTTTTCAGTACCTTGTTGAATCTATGCCACTGAAGATTAAGGCAGTTTTAAAGGTAAAAGGGGGTCCAACCCGCTACTAGCAAGGTGTACCTAATAAAGTGGCATATTTGTGCGAAGTCTCTCTTTCTAGATGTCAGAGTGAACCTGGAGTTTGCTGCCTACCTTTGGCTTTTTGAATCTCCATCTTTTCTACTGCTACCATGAAGCATCCCCACAGCATGATGCCACTACCACCGTGCCTCATAGTGGAGAGGCACGGTGGTAGTGCCTCTCCACTATGAGGAGAGGCACTACCACTCCTCATAGTGGTGGTGCCTCTCCACTATGAGGAGAGGCACTACCACTCCTCATAGTGGTAGTGCCTCTCCACTAAGAGAGGCACTACCACTGCATGTGGTGGTATGCATTGTTTTCCAAATATACAGGGTCTTGTCTGACAGACAGAAATCTCCATTTTGGTCTCATTATTATATTATTATAAAGTTTATTTGATAGGGACAGACAGACATCGACATAGACAAAATGAATAAAACAGCAGTCCCATGTTTGCATCATGGTGCAATAGCAACAGCTAATTCGCAGCACTTGTCCCAAGTTGGGCTTTTAAAAAATAACTCTAAAAATTGAAGTGATAATAATTTAAAATAGCACAACTTTTTCTGCCTGCCTCATCAGACCAAAGAACTTTCTTTGACTTGACCCTATGAGTCTCCCTTGTGCCTTTTGGCAAGCTCTAGTCAAGCTTAAACAGTTGTTTTCTCATTGCCACTTACACAGAAAGTTTTGACTGGTGAAGAACCCAGGCAACATGTCTACAGAGTCTCTCATTGCTGCATGTGTTAGCCTGAATCACGCTACATTCATCTAAGTCCACTCACCATCTGTGGCCTCAAGCTGAACCCTGATGTGGTAATAAAACAAACCTTTGCCCTGTGTGCTAGGGGAGAGGGCGGGGAAGCAGTCCAGGATTTACACCCCGCCAAACGGCTCTGGATCTATAGCTCAAGCTAATAAGGATCCTACAAAAGCTCTTTGGGTTTAATTTCTGGTCACACTCAATAAAAACTGTGGAGACTTTGTTTTTTAGAAAAAACAAATCTGTTGTTTATGGACAGATTCTACTCAATAGCTTCCAAGAATAACTGTTTCCTGATTTATTGGATAAAGATTTTGGAATTAGAGGAAACTGACACCTTTTTCAATTATTTTATACTGAATTTTGCTTTTTGCTCTGCCACTGGGTATGCTCCAATAATATATTGTGATCTTTGACATGCTGTCCAGAAGAAATGTCTATGACTGGACAGCAATGGGAGAATGAGAGAGACATTTCCCAACTGTCATTTCCACACTAACAGGGAAGTTCAGGGAAAGTTCAGCACTGTTTCAGTTTATGGGCCTGGCAGTTCAGTTTGATGTCAGATGATTTTATATCCATCCTGGTTACGCATAATAAAAGAAGGTAACTTAAGGTAACACTTATCAATTAATGTCAACACAGAGCCCACAGGTGACATCTTATTAAGCTTTGTGAAGTCGCACATATCCTCACTGTTTGATTTGATCTCATAAAAAGATGTGTATTTTACCAAGAGGTGACTGGAAGAATTACAGCGGAATGACCCTTTAGCTTTAGCAAAATAAAATCTTGTTGAAACTTTGCAGCATATGAAGTGGTGGAAGAAAGAGGTCAGTATACGTTAGAATAAGTGAGGAATAAAATAAGCTGCAAACATTCAAGCAGTGCAGACTCACTCTAACATGTGGAAAGGATTTACAACATGTGCAACTGTCCTGTAAAATAAGTTTCCCAGCCACGCTGCTGCATGTGGTGAAGCCTCCTACAGATAAACCTCAAGACACAAGTGTGCTTATGTAATGCTGACAAATATTTGTCACAACCTTGCAAAGTTCTCCAGCAAAGCAAAAAAGAAAATTGCCGGTGGTCAGGAACATTCTTGCTTTTCAAATACCTGGAAAACTGGAATCAAGGACCAGAAATGTAGACTTTAAGTGAACATATTACATACCATTAGAAGGTCATGTTATATGGAATGGACTAATTATACAACAAACAACTTCCATGATTTAAAAACAAAACAACTAAGTGCACAAGTTAGAATTTATTTTTTATTTACTTAAATTCACACAGGGTCAAAATTGTGCATATAAACATAAATCTCAACTAATATTGGTTAAAAGTCTTCTATCATGTTCCCTCTCTACTACTTGCCTTTGGGAAGGCCATTCCAGAACATGAATGGAATCCAGTCCGTTATTCTTGTCATTATTTTTCTATTAGAACGTCCAGCTGTGTCCAAGTTGTTGTTTTGAAGTGAAGTGAAAGAATTTGGTGTTAGTTTTCACCTCTTGACCAACGGAAGAAAGTAACATTATACTTGTTGAGCAATATTTATAATATGAAGACTAACCAAACATTTGGTCAGTGGCTTCCCAGCTGCCTAATAATCAAGCCAATCATTCAGCTTCTTGGTGCAGAAAAGCAGGAATACCTGCAGATTGCTAGATGGAAATCTGCTGTAATCCTGTAGAGCATGTTCTAAACATCCCCTGAACAAGCACCAACGTTCAATAACCACCCAAGCAGTGACGTATGTTTCTTGTGATGAAGTTACATAATCTAAAATTGATATCGTTACAGGATTGCCAGCATGTTTGTCGACGATCAGTAGAGTTAAGTACACAGCAAGAATATTGTGTGTTCTTATAAAGAAGCTCTAATGCATCCGGACTTCATCAGTATGCTTTTACAAAGACATGTTTGGTAATCTCTTTACAGATCAGGTAGTTGAACTGCTTGACTTGAGGCTGGGAAAACCCCTCCAACATGGTTGGAGCGTTCTGAAACAGCTTGACTTTCATCTCAGCTGTAATCTCATTGTGAAATGGATGGGAAGCACCAAAAGAACCACCACCACAATGCATCACAACGCTCTGATGCATTGTGGTTTATCTGGTATCAGATTGTTTATTTGAGGTTTTGGAGAGTAGTGTTGAGACACTTTGTTGTGAGATCTCCAAAACAATATTTACTTCCCTTTCAGTTGTGCAAGTTTTCTCGGCGCTGTATGTGTCAAAACTAATGTCCATCTTATATTGCTCTTTTACTCCCACTAGTGGTTATAATATTTTAGAGCAGGAAACCTTTCAAAAAGTGCCCAGACAAAACATGCTTCCATTCCTGAGAAACTCCAAAAACATCCTCCTTTTTTCTGTACTTAAAGTTTATTATGTAAAGATTAAAGGGAAAAAGAAAAGGAAATCTATATTCAAATGGGAAGATGATGTAATAATCATTTGGCTTATAGGTCTCAGTTTCTGGAGCTCAATGGTGACTTCCAGATTAAAGAAGACGTATATAAATGAGAATAAATTAAACTTTTTTTGTTGTTTTTTTTTATTGTAACTGCAAATCAACACAGCATTGTTCAGACTGATCAGCTTTTTGTTAAGAGGAAACCTTTTTCCCAGAATGACTGAGCAGTCATTTGTCCACAAAAAGAGATCACTGGATAGTTTGAGAATTTAAGAAAAAAACATGAGAAATAAATTTTGTTTTCTTTTCCAAATCACAAATCAACTGTACCTCTGATTGAGATTTTTTACTTTTAATTTTTTAAATCACCATTGTTAAAATGAAAATTGAGAAGTAGTTCCATTTGTTGAATGAGTTTATGAAAGATTGGAACGATGTTCTTTTGCAAGTGGTAAAACCATGACAATTAGTGGAATGTTAAAAACAGTAGCTAATATCATCAATTTATATGTCTTAATTAGAAAATTCCATCCATCCATCCATCCATCCATCCATCCATCCATCCATCCATCCATCCATCCATCCATCCATCTGTTTGGCTAAATATAATATATTCCATAAAGTTGGGCTGGAATTCAAATTTTACACTTCTACACTCTTGGTCCTATAACATGGCTTGTTCTGTTTTTTTTTTAAGATATGACATTGTGGTGAACTATCATTGATTACTTATATAAATAATGAGTCAACAGAAGGGGTACAATGTGTTACAAACTTAACAGGGGAATGATGAGTATGACAAGCAGCTGAAATTAATCCAGAGTAAAAATGTGAGTCATCGTTCTCCTGCTCTGTGTTCATCAGCAGACACTGGCAGAAAGCGGGTGAACTCCATGTTCTTCCTGACAGCCGCTGTCAGTCAGGCAGCGTCACGTCTCGGAATTGGCAGCTGTCAGACGTTTGAGTCACAGTTTGAGAACAACAAAGTGAGTGGGATGTGTGTACACGATCAAAGGCTGAACAGAGGACCTTGTTCAGATAAATATCCCAGACTATTGAGCAGTTCTTCACTTCCCCAGGACACCAAAACACACAACTGGTGGCCAGTTCAACATGGCTCTGCCACTCTTCACCACAGCAGGAGTTATTTTCCTACTTTTCTCCACCTCATCAGCTGTAAGTCTGGAATCTTATGTGGATCTATTTTCTTGCTACCACAAATAATTAGCTATGAATAAAAAATATCTATAATTAAATTTGTTTTTATGTGCAGCAAATCAGAGGAGATAACCTTGCAACATGCAACATGAACGACGGCTTTGTAAGTATGATGCAGTTTCTCAGTGATGCATGCTGCAGTCTCACTTGTTTTATCTGAGCATAATTTTCCACAATTGCTGTGTATGAACAGGGAAAGTACTGCCCTACTACATGTGGAGTTGCTGATTACATGTTCAGATATTTGCCAGGCGTAAGTGAAGACCTGACTTCAATGCAACATCAACTGGAGCTAATCGCCAATTTAACCGATGGGGCTGATGAAAAAATTACATACATGAAAGACTCGACAACTTCAGCGCAAAAGTCTTCCCAGCCTGGTAACATCCATTTTTATTTCGGTCACAGTTTGTCATATCATTAAATACTCACGTGTTATGATTGAGTTCCTGCTTTTATTACAGACATGGCTCAGTCTCATGCTGATTTGTGTATAATTTAAACCAGTTGAATTTTTATTTCAGATCCGTACTACAGGAAGTCCTCCAGCATGCTGGATGACGTTTTGCGATTTGAAAAGACAATACTTTCACAAGAACAACAAATGATGTAAGTGACTGATAGCATTTAATCTTTGCTTCTTATAAACAGAGTTGAAAGAAATCTTCTTACTAGTAGTTTTGCTTCAATTAACACCTTTTATATAATTTTATTCAAATTTACTCTTGTAGCTCTATTTATTTGCATCTTTAGGAAGTATTTCAATATAGAATTACTGACGTTGAATCTAAAATAAGTTATATTTCTTCCATAATTACTTTCATGTGATAAATGATACAGTTATGAATATCTACTTTTATAGGATTTCTTTTGTATTTTTTTTATTAATTTGTATTTAAAATAATTAATCCTTTTCACTTTTGGTTTCTTGTATTCATTTCCTGATTCTGTCGTACAATTTTTCACTTTCTTTGTTATGACAATTAATTATCCTTTCATTTAATCTGGCTATATTTTGCACATATAAATGACCTCAAGCAAAACCAACTCGTTACGCTTTTCTCAGTGAACTTCAGAACATAATCTCAACCAATGAGAGGAGTATGGGTGAGTTGAAGAAACTGGCCCTTCAGCTGCAGCAGAAATGCACTGAGCCCTGCAGAGACACGGTCCAAATCCAGCCTACCACAGGAACAGGTAAACACAGAAACTGGTGAGATTGAAAAAGACACTGTGACACTGCCTGACCGTTGGAACATTCCTATTTCAAAAGAAGTTTCTCAATCTGGTCTCAGCAGAACAACATTTGTCCTGATTCAGTGTTTAGATAGATGGAAAAATCGATACGCTGCTTCATAGCAAAGAGCATACGTTTACCCTGTCTAAAGCCTGTGATGAGTTTTTAACTTTGTGATTTTTGAAGCTTAAATCTCACCAAAGTTTTTTTTGTTTTGTTTTTATGGAATAATTTAGACCTGTTCACAGAGTTCTTGATGATATTTCTATTTCTTTTTATCAGACTGCCAGGATATTGCAAACAAAGGTGCCACCACCAGCGGCCTTTACTATGTGAAGCCAGCCAATGCACCGGCGCAGTTCTTAGTCTATTGTGAGATTGACAACTTCGGTCGAGGCTTCACTGTAATACAAAGGGTATGCACCCGTGGAATTGTTGTTTTAAGCTAATTTTCAGTCATTTGTGAACATTGTCTAAAATACCTTGGACAGAATTGGCATTATCAGTCCTGAGAAAAAGAGTAAAAGTCTTCACTGTTTAATATTTTGCTGATCACAGAGACGTGATGGCAGTGTGGACTTCTTCCGGGACTGGATCCAGTACAGAGAGGGCTTTGGGTATCTATCACCAGACGACACCACAGAATTTTGGCTCGGCAACGAGAAGATCCACCTGCTGACGACCAGCTCTCCCATCCCAACCGTGCTGAGAATTGAGCTTGTTGACTGGGAGGGTAACAAAAAGTACAAATGCACAACCACCCACACACTCGTGTTATGTAAGGGAGCAATGGCAAACATGACCCCTTTGAGATTTGGCAACCTCCTGAGAGCAAATTCGGTCAGTAAACTGAGTCAACAAGAAACTAAAAACAAGGCTTGTTTGTTTGCAGGTATGCCGACTACAACATGTTCCGAATCGGCTCGGAGGCTGACATGTACAGACTCACCTACGGTTACTACTTTGGTGGTGATGCCGGCGACGCCTTCGATGGCTTCGACCTTGGAGATGACCCCAGCGACAAATTCCACACGTCACACAACGGCATGCAGTTCAGTACTCACGACAAAGACAACGACAAGTACTCAGGGAACTGTGCCCAGCAGGACGGCTCCGGCTGGTGGATGAACAGATGCCACGCGGCACATCTGAATGGAAAATACTACCAGGGTAAAACCCTCTGACTGAAACCAGCTGTGATGCTGCAGCTGAAAATGCGAACTTCAACCCGCTGAGTCATTTTGACAATTAAATATTTTTTTCTGTCATTCCAGGGGGCAGGTACAGTGAAAAGGATACCGGTGAGTACGGCTTTGACAACGGAATCACTTGGCTCACATGGCACAGTCGCTGGTACTCCCTGAAAGAGACCACCATGAAGATCATTCCAGTGAGCCGCATCTCAGCGGGAGGCGGACAGCAGGCTGGGGTCAAACAGTTTGGAGGACTCGGAGATGCATAAACCAGAACGATCGTTTTGGTCTGTTTTCAACTCTTAAATTGACTCAGAATAAAAAGCCTCCAATTGTTTCTCTCTGATGTTTGCATATTTTCCTTATGTTAATATGATGTAACACAATTTCTGAGGTTAAATTTTCTTTAGTTTACGTACTTAGTATAATAGATGCTATTTTGTATAAAGTCCTTAGACAAAAATAAGAATTTTTTAAAACTATACTGTTGACAAAAGAATGTTAAAGCAAAAGCACGCACATGAAATAAATGGTTACCATTGAATTTTTCTGTTTCAATTATTTTTCTGTTTGATGTCACCATTGCAAATCAAACATTTCTCACTATTTAGATTATTAACAATCTTGTTTTTAATAAAAAAAAATAGGTATGAAATTATTCTGGTCCTTTACTGAAATAAATCAGTAAATGGCCAGTAAAAGAAAAAAAAATCTGCTATCAACACAGCTTTCATAATTCACATTTTTAATTGTTAAACAAGTTCCATTGGATAGATAGCCACTCCTTCACTGTTTACATGTGATGTATGAGGAAAGTAGTAATCATCTTCTGTTGCTTACCTTTACTTCATTCTCTCTCCATATATATCTATGTATGATGTATATTGGCTATCACCTGTATAAAAGCAGAGTGATCTGGAACTAACAGGCCTATTCTAACTCAACAATGAGACAGAAATACATCAGCATTGTCCTTTGAGAAGACTTTTTGCTGCCTATCTGGGTTGGGAGTGTTGTTTTGCCTTTTCCAAGCTATTTTGAGTCCAACTTGTAGAGGGAGAAATATTATTCACAAATAGAGAATATTTAAGACAGTTCCCAATTTTCCAAAGAATAGACCTCCCAATATATCTACCACATGGTTAGACTATGCAATGCTCAAGGTGAATAGTAAAAAAAAACAACTGACACAACAATTATTCCTTAGTCAAATATCCGCTTTGGCCCAAACTGTGACTTAACACAGGACAGTAATCCCAAACACAGCAATCCCTCCACATCAGAATATTCAAACAAATAAAACAATCAGTGTGTAGCATTGATTATTGTAGAGTGTAATTCAAAAGAGAAGGACATAAAGTAGACTCAGAGGACTGAAGTGAAAAGAGTCCACGCAAAAAAAGCTGTGCTAAAAAATGTCCCTTCAATGATGTGAGACTGATCAGGTCAGAGAACACATTTGAAATAATTGCAACTAAAGATGCTTTCACAAGTTATTGAATTATATGGTGTCTTTTGTTTTTTGGCTCTAATTTTGTCATTATGCTCGAGTTTGAAAAGAGTTGATTTTTCCTTTTTTCTTTTTTTGGTGTTCAACCCAACTTACAATGTAAATTGATTCTGCGTGTGGTCTGTTTCACCACCTTGTTCTATACAAAGCCAAACATTTAACCCTGCCAAGGTTCACTATTGTGTATGATCAAAAATGCTGTCAAATAAAGATACTAATGGAAAAGAATTTCAATGAAGAAGAATTTGAATATTGAGTGCCTCCGTGTTATAATTTTGTAGTTTAATGTCCAACATTATACAGCCCTTGTCATTTGGTTCCGCTGTCAGTGAGTCAGCTGGAGTTTGGACTCTTCAAAAGGAACAAATACTGCAGGTACAAAACCAGAGTAAATAAACCATGCTACTGAGTAAACAAACACATGCTCTGACTATAAGTCAATTTATTTGGACCAACATAATGCGTTATCGCTCAAAATGGCTGCTTTTGTCAGTCAGGTTGGAATTAGGCAAACCTGGTCATGTAAATATGATCATATTCATATTATATAAGTAGATTTATATATATAATAAAGCAGCTGTAAGAATGGTAAGCATGCAGAGTAAAAATCAAGACATATAGAGTGAGTATCACCTAAATGCTCAGTGGTTTCAGAGCACCACTTTCTTTAGTTTTAGGGTTTTTTTGTTTCTGCAGTTAGGGATATTTTTAAATCACTGAGACAGTATTTAAGACTATTGCATGTCTATATGTTCTTTCATATATTTTCATAAAAATTTTAAAATATCTAAAAATAAAAAAATAAAAAACAGGGATTTATTTGTTTATTTATTTCCTAAAGTTTTTTATAGGTATAAATACAATGACTTTTATTTTTATAACAGAAATAAAATGACTCCTTGAGAAAGTTGTCCTCGTCACTCCACGTTACTAAAAATATATATTTTTTTAAATCCGTCAGCTCTGGGAGTTGAATCCACCCCACCGAGCCGGACATGACTAGTCCTCCGGTCATCCCGGCCGGTAGATGGCGTCAATTGTATTCCCTCGACAGCTCGTATGTTTATTTCCGGGGTATCTGCGTTGCTTGTGTTACAGCGGTTCGCACACTTGTGTATCGAATATTTTGACTAGGTACCGGGTTTAATTTCAAAGAAATAAGTTCATATTCTGCTGTATATTTATCACCACAATGACGGAGGTAAGACATGTTGGTGTTCATTACTGCTTTTCGTTATTCTTGTACCGTAGATAAGTTGCTACGGCACGCACATACAGTTGGGCCTGGCTAATAGCTGGAACAGTTAACATTTGTTTATTACATGTTTGAGACAAGTATGCTTATTTTGAGAATTATGGTCTTTTTATAAATTTAATAAGTTTTTTAAGCTAATGTTATATGCTTCCACAGGAAGTGCAGAAGCACTCTGTCCACACTCTGGTCTTCAGGTCTCTGAAAAGGACTCATGACATGTTTGTCTCCGACCATGCTAAGACCATCGCTCTGGATGAAGATAGGTAAAATCTCGTCTGAATTTGCATACTGGCTGCTCATAAATTGCTGAAAGTAACCACAGATTTGCACCATCTTTAAGTTAATTAACATGGTGCTTGTGTGATTCTGTGATCTTGGTTTGCTCCTGTAATAAATGCGTTTATTGTGAGTTATTTGAACAACACATCTGTTGGAATCGATGTAGGGGGGGATATTTTATTATACAATTGTTTATCTAATAATCAAGAATTTACGCTTGGCGAAACCAAACTCCGCTAAAAATCTGAAATTTGTGCTATTGCTTTGTCTCCTTTACAACAACAACCGTTATTTTTCATTTTAATTATATCAGTTTTGGTCTCATTTAGTTTCACCTTCTGGCTGAGGAACAATGTAGTTGCTCAGATCAAAACATACTAATGTATTAGAATGATGACTCCATGTCCAGATCAAAACCTAATGGAGAATTTTTGGCCAAACCTGGAAACACTTGTTTCCATAAATTCCTCATACAGACTCAATTTAAGGTGTTTTGCAAAGAAGAGTGAACCAAAGTGTCATTTTTTACATGTACAAAGCTAGCAAACACAGACCAAGCATCTGCATTTGTTACTCTTGTAAAATTAGGCTCCCCAAATTAATGAGTCAGGGGCTGCAATAAGTACATATTCCACAATAATATCTTAAATACATTTTCCTAATATTTTTCAGCCTAACTTCTTATCTGCTTTCAGTGTATTGTTCACCTCTTTCAAAACTAATTCCAAGTACATATTTAACATAATAATTTTTTAAAATAGACAAAGTGTGAATTAAAGTGAATGAAATGAACTTTAATGCCTTTATGTTAAAACACCTAATTGTTTCCTGACTCAGCCACAAAATGAAGATGGGCGTTAAGCTGAAAACAGAGTACGCTCCGGTTTTGCACATGCCTGTTCTGAAGGAGGGCAGAGACCGGGTCTCACAGCTTTCAGTGGGCCTGGAGCTCCACCCGGGCTACGCCCATCCAGGTCAGGAACAAAGGACTCCATCACAGACCAGTGACCCCATTAATACAGTTTTAAGAGTATTTTCTTTTATAACATATGTGGGAAGTGTTGTTTTTGAGTCTCTCTTGTTTTTCTTTTTTTAACAAAATAATTTTAAGGAGATGAAGCAGAATATCTGATCACTGGGACACATGCTTATCCCTCTGGACCTGGTAAATATTCTTTTCTTATATAAATTTCCAATATTTTCAGGGGGGGGCGATTGTTGTTTGTTTGTTTTAGTAAATGAAAGGACATTACTTAATACCCGTATGAACAATTTCTTATCTTTAGGAGTGGCTTTGACTGCAGACACTAAGATGCACAGGAATCCCAGTGAGGGAGGCGTCATCTCCATGGCACTGGCTTTGCCTCCCTCACAAGTCCGGTAACGTGTTCAAACATATTAACACAAAATTCTGGAATTAAGTCAGATAAAAACACTCCTTGATTATAATTTGTCACAAAACTTTAGGCAAGAGGCAAGTCGGACTGCAGCCAGCGTTGCAGAAATCCATCGACACGCAGGAGGAGCGGACAGAGTTCACCCTCAGTCCACTGCTGTGGTAAGACAATCCCACATTTCCTCTCAACATTTGTCTTCATCACGTTGCAGGAATTGCAAAGCTGACATATCAGAGATGAACTGTCTGTTTTTATGGAGTTTACGTGAAGATCTTTGCGGGAAATTAGTGTTTCATGATGGTTAAACCAACCTGGCAATGTTCAAAAACCTGCATTTTATCCCCATTTAGAATAATCGAGACCTGAATTTTCAACCTGGATTTTATTAACTGTATGTTAGCTTTAATTCTGCATCACTTTTTATGCTTCATGAAACCAAAGATGGTTCACAGCAGCATGTTTTATAAATGATATCAGTGGAACAAATGAAGATCCTTTTTTGTTTAGTGAAGTTCTGGATCTGTTTGTTTGTTTCAGTCCCTGCTGGAGGGTGGAGGCACCAGAAACTCTGCGCTCCTGAGGAGAGCACCAACGATGCCCAAACCACAATGGCATCCTCCATGGAAACTGTTTCGGGTACCTACATGCCATTTGAACAACAACTCATCGATCCATGCCTAAAATGATAACTGAGTGTGGGTGTGATCTGACAGGTCATCAGCGGTCATCTGGGCTGGGTGAGGTCCATAGCTGTGGAGCCTGGGAACCAGTGGTTTGTCACAGGATCTGCTGATAGAACTATAAAGGTAAGCTGTGCTCATCCCTTCACACATCAGAACTTCACACTTCAGAAACATTTGATTGTTTCTGAAGTGTGAATATTGTCATGTTTTTTTAACTTAATACTATGAGCCGTTATAATCTAAAAGTGGTTTTACTCAATCATGAAAAGAATGAGGCTAAAGAAAATGAGTGTCACGTTTCACCTCTTCTAGATCATTATTGATTTCTTTCTTCATTCAAATAACGTGAGTGTTTTTATGGGCGCAGTTGATCTAGAACGGTTCATATCAGCATTAATTCATTCCTGGTAATACCTGGAATCCTTTGAGGATTCCAGGTAATATCCCAGGCTCTCTGTTCTGCATCATTTCAAGGTGCCATCTGTTGTATAATTTTCTGGATGTGTGTGTGTTGACAGATCTGGGACTTGGCCAGCGGGAAGCTGAAGCTGTCGCTGACGGGCCACATCAGCACGGTGCGCGGCGTGGCGGTGAGCAGCCGCAGCCCCTACCTGTTCTCCTGCGGGGAGGATAAGCAGGTCAAATGCTGGGATCTGGAGTACAACAAGGTACACTGTTCACACAGGGTTATTGTCAGCAAGAGGGTTTTATTTTTTTAAGATGGTTGTTTTAAACATGCTTTTTTTTTTTGTTAAAAAGATCAAAGATCCATACGTTTTTTTACATATGAATGTTTTAATGTGTTATCTGTTTAATGATGTCTTAGCTGCATCTTGACAGTATTATTTTGACCTGTAGGTGATCAGGCATTACCATGGACACCTCAGCGCCGTGTACGATTTGGATCTACACCCAACGATTGATGTGCTGGTGACGTGCAGCAGAGACGCTTCAGCCAGGGTGAGCTCTCACTGAGCAGCGCCTCAAATCTGTCCAATCAGCAGAGAGGAAAGAGAGGTTAAACTCCTTCAGTTTTCTTTAGTTTGTTAACCAAGATTCTGTTGGACTGCAGTAGTCACTGTTCACCTCTGGAACCAGATGTTATTATTCAGTGAGCAACATTGGTTGTGTTTCTTTTGACCGTATAATTGCGCAATTTGGCATTTTGAAAATAAATTAGCATAATGCAAACACAGCAACTTTGAAAGAACTCTTGTCTGTCGATGGAAAGCTTTGACCTTTGGATGAGGTGTGGGTTTTTTGTCCGTGTTGAAATTTGTGTATTTTGCAAAACTCCAAAGGAAACACTTTTTTCACATCAACAGCCGGATGTTTGTACTGGCGCAAACCATGAAGAAAAAGATGACAGGAAGTAGTTGGAGGATGATGGCGCACCATGTTTTTAAATGACTTATTTTGTGAATACACTTATTCATGTGTGATTTAAATTTTGTTTAATAGATCATTGTAATTGCAATTTTTGATGCTAGTAGACTGTAGACTGTCAGAACTACAGGGGGAGGAACTCTAGCAGTGGAGCTTTGTTTTAAATGCTGCTCTCTCGTTAATACACCTGCAGGTTTGGGACATCAGGACAAAAGCAAACGTTCACACACTCACTGGTCACACCAACACTGTCGCCACAGTGAGATGTCAGGGTGCTGAACCACAAATAATCACAGGTAAATATTAACTTTAAAAACCCTATGCTAATGTAAGACAGCACCCTTTGAGCTTTTAAACAAAGTCTTTGTCTTTCCTCTGACTGACTGTTTTTTGCAGGCAGCCATGATTCAACCATCAGACTGTGGGACCTGATTGCTGGAAAAACCAGAGCGACTTTGACAAACCATAAAAAGTCTGTCCGAACTCTGGTGCTGCACCCCAGGCAGTGAGTAGACTCATACAGTAGTAGACTCGGTTTAATGTGCAGATGAGAAACTTCTGGGAGTTGGTTGGAGTATTTTATTTTTTAATAAAACTTTGAAAAACAGGTTTCATTTTTAAGACTTTATTACCCATCTGATGCTCTAATTTCTTTTTTTTTTCGCTTGGTCTTCTTTTGTTATTTACTTAATGATCTGCCTTCCATTCTCCATCGCGCCCTTACTCCTCACCATCCTCGTCTCTCTTTTGTTTTTAAAACCTATAAAATATCTTGAATATTTAGCATTCTAAAACATCTAGAATATGTCTTTAGTGATCCCTAAATGAACTGAAAGAACTTGGAGCTGTGGATTGTTTTTGACTCCTGTTTACTAGGTGTAAGAAGGTTGTTTTTTTTGTTCGTTTGTTTTTAACGCAGCCGTTTTGGAAATAACCTCTATTTAAAAACACAAAGGTGGAGTTTTTATGTAATATTTGGTTCTTTGTTCCTTCAGGTACACCTTTGCTTCAGGATCAGCTGATAACATCAAGCAGTGGATGTTCCCTGATGGCAGCTTCATCCAGAACCTCTCCGGCCACAACGCCATCATCAACACGCTGGCTGTCAACTCTGATGGTGTTTTAGTGTCTGGAGGTGATAAAAAAACAAACAGCTTTTTTTCCTCTCACCTTAACATGACTTGATTACCTTATGATACATGTATTATGCGGTGTACCAGCAGCAAAGTGACGGAGCATATAGATTTACACAGAATAATTTGCTCGTACTCTAGCTGACAACGGAACCATGCACATGTGGGATTGGAGGACAGGCTACAACTTCCAGCGGATCCATGCCGCCGTGCAGCCCGGATCGCTGGATAGCGAGTCGGGAATCTTCGCCTGCATGTTCGACCATTCCGAGAGCCGGCTGATCACCGCCGAGGCTGACAAAACCATCAAAGTTTACAAAGAAGACGACATGGCTGTAAGTTATCCTGTTCCAGTTAGTGAGTTTACAATCCGCCTGGAGGAAAATGGGCTAACAGTGTTTTCTGTCTTGCAGACTGAAGAAAGCCACCCGATCAACTGGAAACCAGAAATCCTCAAGAGAAAAAGATTCTGAAGATTTTTTTTTTTTATTATTTCCCATCAATCCGATTTTGTTTTGGTTAGACAAACTGTGTTTCATTTGTGAGACTTTAACCAAACCAGTCCCATTTTGACTTCCTTTATTCTAGAAACCATGTACAGTCACCACTGAATGTTTAAAGACCAGTCAGAACATCCTGTTGGAGAGCCAGGAACTTCCAGATGAGTTTCTGAGGAGCGCTCGGTTCTGTCTCCTCCACTCTTCAGGTCTAAGCTTTATTCCCTCCTATGTGGCAGAAGCCAGGAAATGTTCAGTGCTGATTACTAATTGTACAGACATAAAAACTTTCCTTTGTTTCTACATGATCTGAGCTTTATTTTTGCTCATTTTCATTAAAGACTGCGTTTTTTACAAACTTGTTTGCTTTTTAAATAAAGGTCCTCCACCTCCTGGGATAAAGTGTTTCTGAAGTATTTCCATCTAGTACTTTGAATCTCCTCGGTAACACTGGTCTCTGATTGTATTACAGAAATACAATCAGAGAATGTATTTCACTGTATGTTCTCTGTATTTAAATCAACATTTAAATGATAATTTAAACATTTAAATGTTGATTAAATGATCGACATTTAATCATTACAGCATATCTCAATTATTTAAATTCAGGGTTCTTACATAGTCTAGAAAATGAATTTCTAGATTTAATTTCCTGATAGCCAGAGTCACTGCTGGAGAATCACCACATGAAACAGGTTTTGTGTAGAAACAGGATATTCTGTCAAATCGATTAAACTATATCTATACATTTATACTTCCACCGTGATCACAAGTTTTTCAAACCTATATATTAACAAATGAGGCAATGTTTTTTTTTTAGTGAAGAAACATTCATTGCATTATCTGTTTCAATCTATGGGAAGATTAGGAGTTTTTCCAAAAGTTGAAGTAATAGTTGATTTATAAGGTCATTGCTGATGTATTTGCAGCTCAACTCTGTAAAAACACAGTTTCCATTTAGAAACCCAACTGCAAAACTGGTTTTATGGACAATGGAGTAGAAATAACCTTTATTGTGCCTCAGTGGGGACAGTTTTAGTGTACAAGCAAATAGATTTACAAAAAAAAAAAACTATTAAGAATAATTAATGTACAGTAAGGGCAAATTTACAACATAAAATACTGTGCCTTTACAAAAAATATGCTGTGATTTTAAAAGTGATGTGTAGCATAATAATTTAAATTTTTTTACAAAATGTACATGTAACATGCCTCCTTGCAAGAGGTGAAAATAAAACTGGAGAATAAACTGCAGATTAACAATATCAGAGATGCAGAATATTACAGGCTTCAACTAAAGGAGGATCAGATAAATGTACGTCTAGACAGGGTGGAGTGATTAGGAAGTCATTTTCCACATTTAGGTAAGGAAATATTTTAATATTTCATTTGTAGGGATGAATTTGCACAGAGGTGCAGTTAACAGATGTAAAGACTTAAGTTTGAGTTTAATGTCTACTGTGTGGAAGTGCATAGCATAACAATTAGAGGATAGTCAGACAATTTAATAATCAACATTTCCTTGGATAAATCTTATTTTGAACAGAGTGTATTAGTGCAAACACTTAAAATAAATCAATGGTGTATAAAACGCAACTATTATAAAAAGTTAGTTTTTCCTGCTGTTGTTAAAAATAATTATACATTTATAAGTATTTGTTTTGCGTTAAATCTGGTTCACGTTTCATTCATTCATATATATATAATATATAGAGGTTTTTTTTTTCTTTTTTGTGTGGCACTCACACCTTAAAAATAAAAATTTAATTTATTTTTCACCAGCAGAGGGAGCCTCTTCAACACTCTTGCCAAAGCGAAACAGCTTGTTGAACTATGTTAAACTATTCGAAGTTTATTTATAGCCCTCATTTCATTTCATTTGATAAGAGTAATCACAGATTTTCTCCATAACCGATAGGGTTACACGGTCTCTGTCTCTCTGGTCTCCTGTTTCTAGTCCAGATCTGAGGCCACCTGCCAGCAGGGTCATCTGCTGTCCTAATTACATTTGAAGCAATCACGGCCACAGATGGGGCCGATCTGCGTGGGGCCCGGTGTTACAGCCTGCAGGGAGGAGCTATCAGTGCGCAGACTGGACTTTTGGATGTGCCGCATTGTGTGAGATGTTCCAGCGGAATTACGCAGTATCGTGCCAGAAGTTCAAGATTTCAGTTTTCCTGGAAAAACACCTTAAATACAAATGGATATTTACTGGAATCTGCGAAAATACGAGATAAGTTCACCAGCTTTTGTTTTTACAGTGGTTTTAAAACGCGACTGACGCGAAAAAGATGTCGTTTTTCTTCACCTTTTACTGAAAGGATCCCAAAGAGTGAACGAGTCATGGGCGAAAGGAATGCGCCAGTTGCGCTCCTCCAGGTGTTCCTCCTGGCGCTGTTTTGCGCGCAGTCGCTCGGACGGGTCTTCAACCTGACCCTGTCCGTGAAGGAGGGCCTGCCCGCTAAAACCATCGTTGGAGATCTGGGAGCGGTCCTGAGCGCGCCGAGCACCGGCTTCTTCATCTCAGAGAGCAGAGACTCGTATGTGTTCAGAGACCTGGAGATAGACGCGGACACGGGCATCATCTCCACGGTGGCGGGCCTGGACAGGGAAAGCAGAGACCGGTACGAGTTCGTGGCAGCTACTCTCACAGGAGAGATGATACGGGTGAGGATAGAGGTGGAGGACGTGAACGACCACTCACCTGTGTTTCCCAGAAAGGAAGTGGAGCTGGGAATCTCAGAGCTGAGCCCACCAGGGAGTCGCTTTCCGCTTGAAGGCGCAGCAGACCGGGATGAGGGGGAGTTCAGCACGCGGGGATACAGGATCAGAGAGAGTGAGATGGAAGAATTGTTCCATTTGGATTTTCGAATCGGATCTGAGAAGCAGCACAGCCTGGATCTGGTCCTGAACAGCAGAGTTGACAGAGAAACACAGGACTACTACACTCTGACCATTGAGGCCTTTGATGGGGGGATCCCAGCCAGAACTGGGACAGTCCAGGTTGACATCCGCATCCTGGATGAGAATGACAACCCTCCTGTGTTCAACCAGAGTGAATACCACAGCTCAGTACGTGAGGATGCTCCCATCGGGTCCATTGTCTCCCAGGTGCTGGCCAGCGACCGTGACCTGGGTGACAACAGCAGGATCACTTATGAGATCAATAGGCGGCAGAGTGACCATAACCATGTGTTCTCCATTAACGAAACCACAGGATTTATTTATTTGAACAAGCCGCTGGATTTTGAAATTCAACCGTTTCACGAGCTGATTGTCAGAGCCAGAGACGACGGTGCTCAGCCTGAGTACAGCAGCACCTTTGTTGGTGTCAAGGTGCTTAACATCAACGATAACAGCCCCACCATCAGTGTGCTGTTCCTCAGTGAGACAGGAGAAGCTGTGGTGTCAGAGGCAGCCGCCGTTGGAGAATACGTGGCCCGGATTTCTGTGTCAGATCCAGACCTGGAGGAGCATGGAATCACTGTATCTCTTGAGGGAGGAGATGGGAAGTTTACCCTCAAGCAAACAGATGATTTTCTGTTTGCGTTGTGTGTCAACTCTGAGCTGGACAGGGAAGGAAAGGATCTGTATGAGCTGAAGGTGCAAGCATCTGATTCTGGAAGCCCTCCTCTGAGCAGTGAGACACTTCTCCTCCTGAAGGTGTCTGATGCCAACGACTGCCAGCCGGTCTTTGAACAGGAAGTGTACACTGTCAACATTGCTGAGGATGCTCCTGAGGGGAGTTCCCTCATACGAACAAGGGCCCGGGACGCTGACGAAGGCGTCAACTCAAACATCAGATACTCCATCCTGAAGTCACACCAGGACGGCCTGGTTGCCATTGACCTGACCTCTGGCCTGGTTACCACAGCCGCAGGCCTCGATAGGGAGACTCAGATGGAGGTGTGGTTCCTGGTGCTGGCAGAGGATGGAGGGGAGCCATGTTTGTCGTCTACAGCTACAGTCACAGTGCTGGTGGAGGATGTGAATGACAACGAGCCAGTGTTCCAGCAGCAGCTCTACAACGTGTCCATACCTGAGCACATGGACGCTGGAAGCTGCTTCTTACAAGTATGCTCTAGCTAGCTATCTTAAAATTTGTATGTTCCAATTTTGAAATCTATATTCTTAGGTTCTCCTTTTTTTTTTCTTTTTTTTTTTACAATATTTGTTGTTACTAAAATCCATCCAGCCATCTTCTTCTGTTTATCCGGAGTCGGGTCGCAGGGGTAGCAGCCTAAGTAAAGAGGCCATGATCATAGATTTATTATCATAGAAGAGGGTAGGAACTTAGATCGACCAGCAACTAAAATAAATAATCAAATAAACTTTAAGCTGAAGCCTTGAATCTAGGGCGGCTCTGACTGCAGTTTTCTGGCCGATCACCAATCTTTAAGAAGCCTGACCTGCCGATTCTGCTAATTTGATTTTGGCAAATACTGATTTTTTTTTTGTCTCAAATGTTGCTAAATATAGCAAGAAAATTGCTGAGACAGCAAAAGTGGGGTGACTATTAACTGCAAACTTGCAGACATGATCTGGTGGGCTGGTCTAATAGTCAAACCTCTCACAGCAGAGCAGAAGAGGACAGTGGCTGATTTTTAGACCTTTTCTGAAGTCGACCAGATCGGCTTTACGTGTCAGTATTGGCCGATCTCCCAAAATTGAGAGATTTATCAAATAGTCGATTTATCGATGCACCCCTACTTGAAAACTACTTTTCTACCCTCACATTTTCAGCTTTTAAATGAAAGCTAGAGATCCTCACAGTCGAGTCCTTTTTGTGCTGAGTGGATTTTTTTTTTCAACTCTTGAGACAAAAGTAGCTCTGAGTCTGACAACACAAAGGCATCAGTGTTGTTTCACCAACAACACAGTCTACATCCCAGGATTTCAGCTCAGCTTCATGGCCTTCTTATGACAGACTCGATGCTCCGTGCCACTCTCCTGCAGCCCGGCACCAACATATGCCAATCACAAAAGAAACCTCTCTAATCACAGCACAGAATTGATTCTAAGAATTGATCATAGGTAATGTGTGAAGGGACTTTTGCATTAGGTGAGGACTATGTAGTTCTGTTTTTATAAATGAATACAACATTCCTTTAGTGAGTACATGAATAAGTGAGACGTCAGTTGTTTTTTCTCTTATATTTATTCGAAAAGCCGAGTTGTATCAATGTGTTGGTGATCAGTGTGCTCTAGTCCACGTTTCATTAGACTCTGGCCTGATGTCTGTAAAATGTCCCGTGATCAGAGTTCATTCATTCTGAGCCGTTATCTTCTTTATGGCCTGGAAATGATCTGCCTCACTGTAAATCAGCCTCTTGTCATGGTCGTAGGCGGACATGAAAGAAGCTGTCGGTACTGAGGTGTTTCTTACTGTGATGATGTTTCTTTGAACTATACAGCGATGACACTCCTCGCCCTTTGACTTTCAAAGATTTTTTTTTTTTTTGCACTTTTATTATGTTGGCCTTCACCAATGGAATAACTCATTATATGATTCACAATTTCCAGAGATGTGGAGTTAAAACAGACTAGAACAACTATGATTAGATGAGAACACATTAAAACAAAACTAAGTAACATTTTATAAAATGGAAAAATACACGATGGATTTTGTTATTATCAAATGGATTAATTAAATATCTAATTTTAATTTTAAAAATAACTTACTTTACCTGTTTTTTTAACCATTGTGAGAGTAGTATGTGTTTTTCCTCATATATTTATTCAAAAAGCCGAGTTGTATCAGTGTGTTGGTGACCTGGAGTGAAGACTGTTGTATTTAAACATCACCTGACTGATACAATCGTTTAGGACAGATTTTTTTTAAATGGTTAAATCCTCATTTTTAATAAAAGAAAAACATCCACTTTAGGAAAAACAAAGCAGATGTCTGTTTTTCACAAACATCACAAAAAAAAACATCAGGCACGTGATTTGTCTGGACCGATGTGTCCAGACAAATCACGTTGCCTTTTCATTCTGGCACCACTGGCCCTTAGAGGGCATTAGAGCAGTCATGATTCTGATGTGGCCCCAAATGAAAATAATTTTGACATCCCCATATAGTATATATATATCTTTGCTTTAGGTTGTTGCCACGGATGCAGACAGCCCTGAGTTTGGTGCTCTGCTCTACTCCCTCCTGTCGGATGGATTCGACAGTCAGGAAAGTCATCCTCTTTTCCAAATCGATCCTCACACAGGAGAACTGTGTGTCTCTCAGGATATCGATCGGGACGACGGGACGAGTGTCCATGACATTTTAATCAAAGCTGAAGATCCAGTGAGTGGAATCAATGTCATGATTGAGAGACGATGTCAAAGTTTTCTTAAATTTTCTTAGTTCTAACTCTTTTTGTTTCTCGTTCAGGGAGGCCTGAGTGCTCAAACATATGTTCACATTGAGATACAAGACTTAAATGACAACCCTCCAGTGTTCAGCCCTGAGGAGTACACCGTGAGCGTCAGCAGCCACGCACCGCCTGGTACCGAGGTGGTCAACGTTATCGCTACGGACCAGGACTCCGGCCGGTTCGGACAGGTTACCTACGAAATTCATCCAGGAGACATGTCCAGTTTGTTTACACTGGATAGACACACAGGTGGACTATATTTATATTTTAAAACTGTAAAACTATACTTCATTAGTTTTGTCTGTAGTTTTGACACCCACCTCTGTCATCACTACACTGTTCACCAGTTCATTCCAGAAACGGTTTTAAAATGATTGACTGCAGACCCTTGAATGAACAAATTATTTTTAATCTCAGATTTACTCTATTATCAATCCACCAGCCAAGTTTAATGTCAACAAGGACCAATCCTCTTATATAGTTGCTATTGAACAATATGTTTGTTACTTAAATCTTTATTGCTTTAAAAAAAAACACCTTTACTTAAATTGGACACTTTTATTGTGCTTTATGCTTCATTTTCAATACATATAGTTTTGTTTTTGACTATTTAATCCAGCATTAGGAGCAACATCAACATCTTAGCTCAACATTTTAGGTTTATTTAACATTTTTATTTTGTTGAGCACTTTGCTAATTTATCTAAAATAACTTATTTTAAATGAATTCCCACCTTACCTCACCTTATAAAGCTTGTTCTTCTAAGAAGCTCCTTTATTAACTTAGAGTTGCATATAAAATGTTATCAGAGTGGCTTCTAAGCTTGATTTGTTGCACAGATTCACTTGTGTTTAAGCAACCTGTTTGAGTGTCAGTTGTTTTCAGGGATAAACGCCTTGTTAGCTGCTCTAAATCCCAATGATATGATTCCAAGTGTCACCACTCAGCAGGGGTGGAGCACAAAGCTTAAAAGCTTTGGATCCCAGTGTGGCTGGGGGTAAAACCAGGTCTATGTACAGCTACAAAAGAATTTAAAAGTTGCGAAAAAAGAAAATACATCATCAACTTGTGTTTAACAACAGTCTAAATGCCACTTTCTAACATCAAGTGGTTATTTTGACTATTATTCAGAGAGCTAGATTAAAGAAATAAAAAACAGCTAGATAAATCTGTTATTTTTGCATCATCCTAGTTAAATGAAAATACTAAGCAAACTCTATCTGATTTATTTCTGATTTTTTTTGTAGGAATGCTCTTCTTGAACTCTTCTCTGACACACTTGGGTGCAGCCAGCATGAAGATCCTAATAACAGCGCAGGATGGAGACGGCTTGTCTTCAGCCAGACCCGCAGAGGTCACTATCAACGTTGTCCAAAGTGCTGAGGCTCCCGCTGTGTTCCTGAGGTCGCGCTACACCTTCACAGTGCCTGAAGACGCACCGCTGGGAACATCTGTGGGAACAGTGGAGGCCAGCAGCCTGAGCGGTGAGTGGAGAAGGAAGCAGAAGGCGTCTGTAAGCAGTAGTAATCAGATTACACTTACTTTATTGCATGCTGAAAATCCAATTACACATACTGGACAGCAGTATTGCATTGCCTTTAGTGTTAATTGCATCTGCGTTTTGCATCTAATTCTCCATGATTTATGAATAAAATGGAAATGAATAGTATCTGCACCAAGCTGAGCTGAACTGCTCAAGCTTTGGGTGTTTTCTAGACAGCTTCTCCTGATGTGTGCACAAGCACTATATGTGTGCACAAGCACATATATCACAATATATCTGGTGCAAAAGTATGAACTAATATTATAAATCTAAGTGATTATTTAGTTAACACTGTGACTTACATAGTTTTTTTTATGTAGATTAAACAAAATAAATTAAGCTTAGCTGCCTTCCTGAACCCAAGCACCTCAATGTTAAAGAAGCTGTATTATGTAAAATGTAACTTTTTTTAACTTTACATCATTGATTCTTTTATGCATGTTTGAGAAATCTTTTAATCTCCACAGCCACCATTCAACTGCGCAAAACACCTCACTCCCACTCAGCTCCTTCAGACTAGCTAGCAGAAATTAGCCAACACCTGGTGGAACTGTGCATCAGTTGAGCTCATTATAGGAGCTGCTTCTCAGTGAAACGCTGGTAAAAACTTTGTTAAAGGGTTAATAGAGGAGCCATATTGTGACGGCTTCCTGAAGACGGAGTTTCAGAAAGAGAGTTTTTAAAGAGACAGAGACCCAATTGACCAACTCAATAATGATAACTGAAGTTAAGATAGTTACTTGATTGGACTATAAAACAATACTATGTGCTTGGAAAACACATAATACTGCCCCTTTAATAATCTAAACCGTCCAATTGAATACAGTATGCACATGCTTAAAATGTCTGGTGCAACTGTTGTGCTGACAATGTATTTTTAAACTACATGGAAAAAATACAGTACAATCAAATTGTAAAGCAAACCTAATTAGACACACACATTAAAACAGAAAAACAAAATAATTAAGCATCATGTTACAACTCTGAGGAGAGGCTCAGTTGGACATCATTTGGTTCTTCTACAGACCAGCAATGAGCAAACTGATTTTACTCTGGTGCCATCCTACACCCACCAGCTCCTCTAATCATTTACACACCATGAGTAGTAAAGATGGTACTTTGTGATCTGGTAGTATTTTCTGGAAAACATTAATTCAGTTTTGTTCGTCTCAAGAGTCAGCTTTAAGCAACACAGTGTTCCCTGCAGCAGGAGGCTCAGCCTGGGTTTTCTTCTGTCACCATTCAGGGTTCAGACAGGTGGTTCTAGACCTGTGGTTCTGGTCCCTGAGACTCTCCACTTTGTGAATAAGGAATTTTTGACACATCTGTTGAACCTCAGATACCAGCTGTTTACATCTGACTCTGGCATTGGACGTCTGATGGTTCCTCTCCTTTGCATCCAGAACCAAAGCTGTTAGGAACAAATTATGTTCTACTATTTTTAAAATGCTGTGGTTTTAGGGATTAGTCAGAGAAAAAGAAAAAAAATTCAAACTAAAATAGTACTGACTGGAGGTAGTTTGGTCCTTGAGTTTTATCAAGATCCACTGAAATATCCCATTAAGGAAAAGAGAAGTTTGCATTCATTTCAAAAAACAATTCCAAAAACATTGTCAGCGGGATTGAAGATGACACAACAAACACCAACAGGGGAACTGAAAAATTCAAATCTACAGATGAAAGAAAATGAGCAAACTGAATAAATAATAATAAACATAATTTCACTGAAATAACTACAAGCACACTGAACTAAATGTGATTTACAATTCTTAAGTCAAATATATAAATAAACAACAAGCCCAGGAAAACCCAAAACGACTGAAGATCCTGATTGTATAAAATGAAAAATAGTTCATTTGAAGGGCAATGAAAGGTGACACAAAATGGGATTAGACAGGATTTGTATTGTTTGTGACAAAAACAATTACAGAGATATCAGTCGAATCGACATCCAGAATAAAAAAAGGAGTGAGAAATTTCTATTGTTTTCTTTGATCATACACATGTCAAATCGACATTATTTACCATGACTGATAATATTATCATGACAGCTTATTATGTACAATTTTTTTGCTCTGTTTTATAAATATGCGTGTTTGAAGGTTTCCAGGATTATTCTTACATAGACATGCTGCTCCACACAACTCATTAGTTAAAGCACTCAGCCACACACACCAGACAGTCATTTAAGGCTCTCTAATCAACTTACAGACTAACACTTCAGTCTAAAGTAGAAACAGCAGGGGCCGCCAATGTTAAGCCCTATATGCTTGTTTCAGTAGGTTGTAACTGAAACAGTGTGTGTGTTGAGATGCAACACACACACTGAGGAGATGATTGAGATTATTGGGATTTTCTGACCTTTAATGTAATTAATGTACTCTGTGTGTGGGGGTGTGTGTGTGTGCGTGTGCGTGTGTGTGCGTGCCATCGTGTGCACGTGTGTGTGAGAACTTACATTTGTTAACTATAAGGACCATTTCCTTGTGCTGTTCTGTTTTGGGGTCATAGGTCAGGTTTAAGACTAAGGCGTGAATTGAGTTTAGGTTAGTTTTCGGGTTACTGGAAATGGTTAGTTTTACAGTAAAGGTCAGGGTTAGGCTATAGAAATGAATTAGTCTTTGTAAAGATAGAGAAACATAATGTGTTTATATTCATAAGAAGTATGAATCCATGTTGGTGATCTGGTTGTACAGAGTCTGTATCTCGCAACATGTGACATTATTTTTTTCTGTAAATAGTAACCCTGATGGGGTTGACCTCAGTCAGACGTCTCTTATTTCAATTACTATTTTAAGACAGATTTTGTTCAACTTTACAATAATAATACACTAGCACTTTAATGCCTACTTCCATATTGATTTTATTTGTTATTTTTATTGTAGTTTTCTTTTTTATAACATTGTATTATTTTTTTTTGCATGTTGTGTTCTTTGTTTTATGGGACTACAGACAGAAATTCGCATCTTGCTACATTGCCATATTGTATTTGTGGCAATGTCATTTAAGTCATTTAAGAAACAGGCCTATATGCTTGTTTCAGGTAAGTGAGACTTGAGTGAAACTCAGGTCTCACTTACTTGCCACATTGTATTTGTGGCAATGTGGTACATTCATTAATATGCATTGTCCCATTCAAATAAAATCAGTTCAATTAAATACATTTTCTATATTATTATGATTCTAAGTTGTCTTCATCATCAGGTTGTTAGCAAGTATTTTAAAACCTTTCTTTATATGGTGGCTGTTTTATTTTTTCTCTTTTTCTCATCAGTTGTAGTTGGCCAAGAAATAATTTATAAATGCATCTAGAAATGGGAACATATTGTGTTTTTGCCACAGGTTGTTGGTAAAAAATAAAAATAAAAAAAGTCTAGATAAAACTCCATAGTGTATTGAAAAGCTTTATTTCATGTCTTTCCAGACGCTACAGAGCCCGTTTCTTACCGAATCTCTTCTGGAAACCTTCACAGTTGGTTTTCTGTCCATCCAAAGTCTGGTGTGATCAATACCATCAAACCTCTGGACCATGAGTCTCAGCCTTATGCCCTGCTGTTCCTTCAGTCCTACACAGACACTTCTCCTATTTACAGCACCACCCAGGTCAACATCACCATCACTGATGTCAATGACAATGCCCCTGTGTTTCCCAAGAGGAGAGACACCATCACTGTTTCTCGAAGCACTCGGCCTGGAACAGTGCTGTTCATCGCTCACGCACATGACCATGACAGTGGTGCCAATGGCATAGTGCAGTATCATCTGAAAAGCAGCAGAAGTGAAGTGTTTGCCATTGACTCAAACCTTGGAATGGTTAGACTTAATAAAAGCTTACATGTGCTCCAACATCAAAGATACAACCTGGAAATCTTGGCGAAAGACGAAGGAAAACCTTCCCTGAGCTCCACCCTGACCCTTTCGGTTAACATTGACCACACAGCTGCAGATGATAGCCTGGCCTTTGAGACGCTGGTCTACCAGGTGGAGATAGGGGAAGGCTACCGCAAAGACTCCCGCGTCATCCAGGTGAGGGCGCACCGCACCCGAGGGTCTCACACTTCAAACTCAGGCCTCACTTACTGCTTGGAAGCCGAAACTGGATTCCCTCTGCCTCCTTTTCGCATCCACCCAAAGTCTGGATGGTTGTATCTCTCCAGGAATCTTGACTTTGAGACCGAGTCAAGATATCGTTTTCAGGTGTTGTCCACCTCCGGAGAGGCTTCACTGGCCAATGTCACAGCAACAGCAATGGTGACTGTACTGGTGCTGGACGTCAATGACAATCCCCCAGTGTTCAGCAGTGATGTGTACTACTTCACTGTATCAGAGGGGTCATCTCCACAAGGCCTGGTGGGAACAGTCAGAGCCAAAGATAAGGATTCTGGGAAGAACAGCCAGCTGTCCTACATCCTCCTCTCAGATGGGAAATACTTCCGCATCAATGCTAAAACAGGTAAAAATGGTTTCATTACCAGCACCAGCCAGCTGTTTCCTCTCCTCACTCATTTCTCTCTTCTCTTTTTAAGGTGAAATCATCAACTGGGTGGCGCTGGACCGGGAGCAACACAGCCAGCACAGCCTGACCGTTATGGTGACAGACCAAGGTCACCCTCGTCTCAATGCCACTGCCAATGTTCATGTCCTGGTTACTGACATCAATGACAACACTCCACAGTTTAATCATCTGCCTTCCAACAAAGAGCTGAATGTTCCTGTAAGAAATTTGACTTAGACGGCAGTATGAACGAACTGAGTTTGGAGAATCACAGCTTGGTTCTGATCAGAGTTAAAATGCTTTTACTGTGGGTTTTTGTGCACCTTTATACTGAAATTATGTTAGCGCTTGTGTTAAACTGAAGTGTGTGTTACAAAGTAGCAAAGAACTGAATAAAGTGAATAAAATCTTTGCTCAAACTGATTTAAAGCTTCAAGTGGCGCCACACACAGCAACAGAAAACCAGAGCAGAACCATCTCTAAATGTGCATTCATGTACGTATTATTCACGTTTTGTCTTCATTGCAGATATGTGCAGGTGTACCTGTAGGATTCTTGGTGACCAACATGTTTGCCAAAGACTTGGATGCTGGAGAGAATGGAACCGTCACCCATTCACTAGTAACAGGTGAGTGTGAAACGTGTTCTCTGCTGCGTAGAAACATGAGTGAGATCCTGAATGTTCTTGTTCTCTTTCAGTTGGATCAGAGGAGAATGGTCTCAAGCACTTTGAGATTGACAGTAAAAATGGAGACATCAGAACCACGCAGCTCTTCAGTCAGAGAACGGAACCATTTTACACTCTGAAGATAACAGCCAGGGATGGTGGAGCCCCATCTCTGGAGGACACAGCAGTGGTTCACATACAGGTTCGTTCGTTCGTTCGTTCCTTCCTTCCTTCCTTCGTTCCTTCCTTCCTTCCTTCCTTCCTTCCTTCCTTCCTTCCTTCCTTCCTTCCTTCCTTCCTTCCTTCCTTCCTTCCTTCCTTCCTTCCTTCCTTCCTTCCTTCCTTCCTTCCTTCCTTCCTTCCTTCCTTCCTTCCTTCCTTCCTTCCTACCTTCGTTCCGTCCTTCCTTCCTTCCTTCCTTCCTTCCTTCCTTCCTTCCTTCCTTCCTTCCTTCCTTCCTTCCTTCCTTCCTTCCTTCCTTCCTTCCTTCCTTCCTTCCTTCCGTCCGTCCGTCCGTCCGTCCGTCCGTCCGTCCATCCATCCATCCATCCATCCATTCATTCATTGCTCAGTCTGAGGTCGGGTTGCAGAGGCAACAGCCTAAGCAGAGAGCTCAGAAACTCTCCCATCCTGGGTCTTCCTCTAGGTTGCCTCCCAGTGGAGGGAGGCGTATTAAAAAAATTCACAATTGGTTTCATTTTTAAGTTACAAACATTGTCTATTTTATTCAGATTCTATGTTCTTTAGGTGACTCTTGAAGGCATTTAGGTGCACTGGATTTTTTAAAAAGTTTTTTAAAGTATAGGGGGCTCAGTACAAATATACATTAAATTTTATTGGTTTCAACATTTTGAAAATCATTAATAATTATCCTTCTGTTTTACAATCACACATGTTGGTCTTCCACATGGAAATAAAATATATTTAGTTAGTGGTTGTAGCCTGAAAAAGAAGACATCTTATTGGTATAAGTGCTTTGCCACAGTAACTTTTTATTTTAGTCTTTGTCCAATTTGAAGTAATTTTCTTTTTTTCTCAGATACAAGAAAACACATTTAATTTGGTGCATTTCTGCTGCAGGTTTATGGGTTGGAGGATGAGTACGGCAGCTCAGATCACCAAGCAGTGAGGCATTTCTCGGTTAGGGAGGACGCCGAGCCTGCAACGGTCTTCGGCTCTGTCAGCGTTTCGGATAAAGACAGGTTTCAGTATAGCATCACCGAGGGAGACGGGAGCATTTTCTTTGGAATCGACGGCACGTCTGGCGACATCTACGTCAACCAGCCGCTGGACTATGAGTCTGCCAAGCAGTACTTCCTGGTGGCTCGAGTGGAAGACATCGGTGCATCTGTTGGCTTGAACATTTCCATTCTGGTGAGCGTCACGGTGGAGGATGTGAACGACCACGCCCCCTGGTTCCCCGACAAACTGCTGATGTTCGGTCTGAGGGAAGACGCCGCCGTTGGATCGCTGGCCTTTGATTTTCATGCCAGAGATGCAGATGGGACTTTTGCAAACAGTGCCCTTCGCTACACTCTGACCTTTGACCCTGAAGTCAGTGGATCACCCCCACACTTCCCCTTTCACATGAACTCACACACAGGTGCAATGACAGTTGCGGCACCGTTAGACCATGAGAGCACGCCGACGTTTGTTTTCACTGTCGCTGCCACAGACCAGGCAGAGAGGATGGACGAGCGTAAACAGACGTCAGTGACGGTCCGGCTCCTCCTGCTGGACGTGAACGATAACCGGCCTGTGTTCGTGTCTGCTCACTCGGTGCAGCTGATGGAGGACACGGAGGTGGGCAGTCTGCTGCACCATTTTGTGGCAATAGATGGTGATCAAGGGGAGAATGGACTGATCTCCTACTCCATTATAAATGGAAACAAGAAGGGATTCTTCTCACTGGAAGAGAAAACTGGTATTTGTTTGTTTTTGTTCATAAACTAGATGAGCGCAAAACATGTTTTTTAATATTATTCTTACCCCAAAGCAAAATGTATTTTTGATGGTATGAATTCCCCTTTTTCGACATTTTGACATGTTACAGCACCAAACAAGGCATTTTTTGGTATCATATGATGCTACCAAACGGTGCACACACTGATCAAATGGAAGGAAAAATACATCTGAGACCAACAGCTGAGGTTTGAGAAGAGCTGCACTTAATAACAATATTAATTATTGGAAAGCTATTATTAACGCTTTCAGAAGCCATATGTAATATTGGGACTAGTAAAAAGGTTCTCAAGATAAATTAGACAAAAACTGAACTTTTGGTTTACATCCAAATAACTATTACAAAAAAGTAATGCTGCTGCAGCCAAGGAAGAATAAATTCTATATTTAGCATTTCTATCATTCTTCCTTTACTAATGGAATATTATTTCCTCAGTTGACTGTTTAAACTCTCTTATCCTCCTTAGGCCTTCTGTTTCTCTCTGCCCCTTTGGACTATGAGACCCAGCGTGTCCACCGTCTGACAGTCCGAGCAGCGGACCAGGGCGTCCCCTCTCTGTCCTCCACCCAGACCCTGACGGTGGAGGTGGGAGATGTTAACGACCAACCCCCCATCTTCAGTCAGACCACCTATGTTACTAGTGTGGTGGAGAATAAAGGCCCTGGAGAGCCACTGCTCAGAGTCTCTGCCTCTGATATGGATTCAGGTATTGATTAGAAGTTACTTACCTTCATCTTTCCCTTTAAATATTAAGATTCTAATGATAATTAATCAATACATCCATACTTTTAAGTGTTATTAATAGTATAAAAGGTGAAAAAACATTTTGATAATTTTTTATGCTTTTATTAATGTGGAACATTATTTTTAATGAATGGCACATTTACAGCAAGAGCAGATTTGTTCTGCCTGACTAATTCTATTTTCTACTTAAATACAAAACTAATCAAAATACTTTTATTTATTTATTTTTTTGAGAAATGCATTTTCTTAAAGAAACTGTTTATCTAACAAAATCATCTACATAAATTTTATTTCCTTCTCGATAAACATTTCTGAATTATTTTTTTAGATGAAAAACAAGGAAACAACACTTTCAGTTCTTAATTTCAAAGCTTAATTTTCTTATTGTCTGATTATAAACATTCCGCCAGAATGAAGCATGAATCAGAGGAAAAAAAACTTAAACAAGAAAATAAATAGAACTCAGTCAGTTTTAAATAAATTAACTTCATGCAGTTTTTTTACAGCCTAACATGTAGCTCTAAAACAGTGCAAACAATGTAGGAAATATATACAATATAAGCATAAATATGCTAATGTTATTTTACACACACATACACACCTATTACCACTATATAATTAGTGCATGTTAGAGATCAGAGTGGGAAGAAGCTGTTTTGAGTCTGTCCATTTGCATATCAAACACATTAATTGTAATTAATTTACTTTAATACCTTTAACAGCTATAAAGCCTGTCTGGCTGAAAATTGCAGTGCTTCTGTACCGTCCCTAGATGGCAGCATCTGCTTCTGGACTTAAAGCTTAGAAAGTTACAGCAGGAAAACGGCTCTCCATAAACAAACACATTAAGTTAACATAAAACTCAAAGAGAACAAACTAAAGTTTTAAAAAATATATTTTTAAGACTAGTTTCTGCAACTTTCTCAGTTTAGTGATTAAAAGTTTGGAGAAAGTTTATGCCAAAGGTGACTAAATAACTAAAACTTTGCTATGTCTGATTGACTGACAGCATAACAGTGAATTGAAGTTATGGTTTGCTTTATTTATATAATCCTGTCAGAGTTGCGGTTGATCATAAAGTTTATTCATATGTCCTTTTTTCAGCGTCTCTCAACCACAGTGCTTATTTTTCATCCTGCTAAATTTCATTCATATGATCCTTATTTATGGTTCCTACTCAACACCTTTGTCCCATTTATTTTAACACGTGGGTGCTCGCCCTCCAGAATCACAGTCTGTCTCATGGCTCTGGCAGTCGGAGTCTTTTTAAATGCTGGAGGTTGGAGGCTGTGCAGCAGAAGGTTCAGGAGGTGGGGAGGGGTTGACTTGAACCAACATTCCTGTGACTGAGAATTGTCCAAGAACAGCAAGCACACGGCTCCTCTGGGAGATCTGAGTGGTCGTCTCTCGTGATGATTGCGGTAATCCAAGCCATCTGTGCCAATAGGAGCAGCTTTTTTTTTTTGTTCTTTTTTTTCTTCTCAGATTGCCTCGGCTCGCAGCTCTTGGCGCTCTCCCACCATCTTATTTGATTATCGTTTGTGCTGCTGTTTTCCATAAGCTCCCACCAAAGACATCCATTGTTCTGTGCTTGTGATGATCTATTTATCCACTTCATGCATGTTAAGCAGTCAAAGGAGATTTTGAGTCTAAAAGAAGGATGACAGTTTCATTTTGTGCTGGTTAGCACATTCAAGCTTTGATCTTGATAGGAAATATGTGATTTAACTGGTTGCAGGTTGGTGGCGAAATGTGATTTGCATCTCGAGCTTTGCATGCACACAGCTAAAGCTACTTTAGTCTGTTATTAGATGTTTCTCTGAGCTCCAGTGAGCCAGTGGAAGGTCTTTACAGCTGGGTGATGTTTTCTCGCTTCCTGGTTTTAGCGAGAACGCCAGCAGCAGATCGCTGTCAGCAGCTCAAAACTGCTTAGCAATAAACGATGCTGCTTGAAGAGGACTATCATTAACAGAGGTTTCCTCAAGGCTGAAGACTTTTTGCACGTACAAAACACCTTGACTGTTATATCATCATCAGTCAATTACCACAGACAATCAATCAACTTTATTAATACCGTTTGATGGATTTGGTTACTGTGAGGTTACTCAGGTTACCAGCTTTACCAGACGGGAAACTTTACATCATCTCAACAATATTCATAAAAATAACAACAATTCAAAAGAGACCGATACTCAATACTTTGAAATATGAAAAACCATAAAAACAGTAGAAAATACAAAAAAATCCCTACATTTTCCTCTTTAGGACTAGCTTAAAAATGTAAATAAAAGAAGATCAAATAAAACAATGCTAAATTTTGATCAATCAAAACAACCTGTGTAAGTCCCTGTCCTGTGTTCCTCCAACCAGAGGACAACGCCGTGGTGTGGTTCAGCCTGCTGCCGGGCCCCGGCTATGAGCTGTTCAGCATCAACCCGTACACTGGTCTGATCACCACCACCACCCACCTGGACCGAGAGCAGGAACAACATTTCACCCTCAGAGGTACAACGCCCGACTACACCCAAACACTGATGAGTTCATCTTTCAGGTCTGACTGCAAGCTCCAGACAGAACCAGACCCAAACCTCCGAGTGAACATTTCTAACTACCTTCCCACCATGCAGCTCATCATTACATTTGTTTCCCTTCTGATCTTTTATTTTAAGGCAGATGATAGTAAAGTTGAGTCTTTCAAATGATAATAACGCAACCTAATTGCATTTCAGTCTGTTTCTTATCAAAGTCATAAAGACGTCTGCCTTCAGTGTGAGGGTGAACTGATCCTGCAGGCTGATTTATGTTGAAGGAAACTGAGGGTCTGACCGGTGTGCATGTCCAGCCTGGGCTGACTACAGCCTTCTGTTTGCTTTCACTCACACGTGGCTGCACGCCGTAATTACGCTCACCACCCGTCCAGCCATGGTTAGTGATTAAAAACGCTTTCAGATGTTTTATAACAATATTTGTACAGTCACCAGTAGGACGAACAATTAAATCCAATAATAAAATCTTAATGACAGGAAACCTTGAACGTGCTGAAGCCCAGCCAAAATCACACAAGAGTTTTTGTCAGGAAATACTAAAATATGTGGTGACAATTATCCCAGCAGGAAGAATTTTCATAAAAAAAGGTATTTTAGACTGTGTATTAAAAGCTGTATGGATGCATTTATCCTATCTATTTTTTTTCCTTTCTTGTATTTTTACTAAATAATAAATACCTAAGCTCAATTTCTTGGTCTGGAGGAGCAAACCCCAAATGTCCCTCTGAGCTCCAGGTTGTTTCTGTTGCATTGTGTCAGTCTGTCTGCTAACTGTCCCTTATAAAAACTCATTTGTGATTTCTGTCTGCAGTCCAGGCTCGGGACAACGGTTTCCGTCCTCTGTCGGGGACAGCCACTGTCTTGTGCTCCATCCTGGACGACAACGACAACCCTCCAGAGTTTATGCAGCCACTGTTCCAGATCAGCCTGCCAGAAAATCTTTCTCCTGGAGTTATACATACAGCTCTTGCCTCTGACTCTGATCTGGGAGAAAACGGCACCATCCACTATTCTATACTAGGTGGGAAACCCTCATATGGCTCTACCTGTTAAATTTTAAAAAAGAGGAATACATTTCCACCAAAATACTCAGAAGACTGGGGACATTTCTGACGGAAATTTCTGAGACTAATCTCAAAATGTTCTTGTTTTTTTTCTAGCAAATTTTTGACTTTTCATAAATTTCCTGTATTTTTTCTTTTAAAAATTCAGAGCTTAATCTCAAAATTTCAGTTTTTTTTATCAGAATTTTACTCCTTTTCTATGTGCACTGGCCCTAATACACCATCGTAGAAAAGTGTGTAACTGTGAAATGTGTTTTTTCAGAAATACATGTCTGAAAAGTGTGGCATGCCTATGTATTCAGGGCCCTATGTCACCTTTCACTACAGTTAAAGCTGCAGATGTTGGGGGAGGAAAACTCTTCTTATCAGCTTTTCATATCCACTGCTCATTTTCCTAAGCAAAGTAGAACAAGTTCACCTTTGAGCATCAATTTTCAGGTTTTTGCACAAATTTTCAAATAAATTTAGTTCTGAACTTTGACTTTTCCAATCCAACAGGTTAATATAACTTTGATATAACCTTTCCATTGTTCCATCCTGTATGGTGGACCTCCACTGCAGCCTGAAGTGTTTTCAAGCTTTTGCCTTGTTTTGCCTTGTGTTTAACCTCCTTCATCTTAAGAATACCATCCACACAGCATGATGCTGCCACTGTAATGGTGGTGTTTTCAGCATGATGTGGAGTGTTAGATTTCCAGCATGTAGAGTTTTGCATGTAGGCCTCAAATTTATCCCAACGCACAGCCTTTTTACGTTTACTGTGCTGCTAAATAAATACATAGATACATAGCACAAAAACTGTAATTTCCCTTTCAGTTCACATTTTTGTATGACTTTGTGTTGGTGTGTCACCTAAAATCCCAATAACACATTGCACTCTGTGGTCGTAATGTAACAAAACATTAAAAAGCTTAAAGGATATCAATGTTTTTTTTTTTTTACGGTTTTGTGTTTGCTGTTTCCGTTTTTTGTTTGCTGTTTTTAAAAAATGCTCACACTTCACTGGAATTGTATAATATCAATGTTTTATCTATTTGTAACAATCCAAACTGTGAAAACCTGAAATGAGCTGCGCTCTTTTGTTTTTTTTATTTCTTTAAACGACTTTAGGTGAGGACTACGGAGGCCGATTCACAATCAACAGTGAGACCGGAGCGGTCAGCACCATGCAGGCTCTGGATCGGGAGGAAATTCAGAACTACACTCTCACCATTCAGGCTCAGGATTCGGGCCCCGCTCCTCTCAGCTCCACCACGCAGCTTCTCCTTCTCCTGCTGGACCAGAACGACAACGCCCCCTCCTTCAGTCCTGAGAGCTACCACGCCTCCGTCAGCGAAGGCTTACCGCCTGGGGCAGAGGTCTTGCAGCTGACCGCCTTTGATCCCGACGAGGGACCCAACGGAGAAGTGACCTACACCCTGACAGACGACAACAGCCAGGGGACTTTTTCGGTGGACCCCTTCACCGGAGTGGTCCGCACCACCAGGTCTCTGGACAGAGAGAGCCGGGCTCTGTACACCCTGAAAGCCGTGGCCACAGACGGCTCGGCTCAGGGCCCACTGAGCTCTGTGGCTTCACTGACCATTCTGGTGGACGACATCAACAATAACGCTCCCATCTGTGACCAAAACCCACTTCATGCCTGGGTCTCCATTAGGACCCAACCAAATCAGATAGTGACCACAGTAGTTGCTACAGACGCTGACCAGGGAGAGAACGGGACGGTCCAGTTCAGGTTTTCAGGCGAGGAGAGTATGTTTGACATCAACTCTGCTTCAGGAGAGATTTCACTCAGGAGGCGAGTGAGGGCGGGTTTCTCTGGCAGAAAGCTGGAGGTCCTGGTCTCAGACAGAGGACGTCCTCCGCTGACCGCCACCTGCCTGCTGTTGGTCCATCTGAAGGGAGAGCATGACGGGCTTCAGTTCACAAACAAAGTGTACAACGCTACCATCAAGGAGGACAGCAGAGCAGGTGCGTCTCATCGCCTCTGCTCCAAATGTTTTCAATAAATAATACAAATAAACTGAGCAACATTTTCATGTTATGTTTCTCAAGGTACTTGGATTACAAAAGTGGAGGCCAGTGACGACACCAACGGCAGACAGAGGATAACTTACACCATATTTAGTGGCAACGAGAATGCAGCGTTCTCCATAAACCGCTACACAGGTACAGAGCACATTCAGACTGTTTTATTCCTTTCTTTTTATTTCAAAGCTGCTGCTGTCACATCTAACATTAAAGGGTTAGTGCAGGGAATCTGTAGTGCCTCACACTTGGATGTTTTAACATTTGGTCAAATTACACTTACAAACGTCAACTGTTTTTTGTGATAAATCAACACAAAGTAGCTCATAAACAAAAAGCACATATGGTTAAAAAAAAAAATCAATTGTTGGGGGAATGTGTCCATCAGCTGTGCACATCAAGAAGCTGAAAGTTTGGCCAGTTCTTAGTAAAACTGCTCATCCTCAGTCAGATTTAGTGGAGAATGTGTGAGAATCTGTGTTCCAGTGGTGTCTCTGAGTCTTAATTTGAATTAAACTCATAAATATAGCTGTCACTCTATGGTTACATGTCCATCCTGCTGGAAGCTCAACCCCAGTCTCAAATTTGTTTTAGCCTTTAGCATTGACCCCTAGTTAGCTCCTCCATTTTCACTTCATTCATGAAGTGAAAATGCTTCCCCTGCTGAAGAAAAATATATATTTTCTGTCTGATTGATTGTTTTACGTTCAGTCTATGCTCTAAGCTGTTCGTCTGACTGAAAGTAGCTGAGCTAACACAGCTTTTAATGGCTTTTGTTTTAGCAGCAGATAATTTTTTTTACCACCATTTTTGTCCGTCTTTGTTAGGTGAGATCCGAGTGCAGAAGGAAAACTCCCTGGACTTCGAGGTGAGCCCTCAGATCCAGCTGGTGGTTCTGGCTGACAGCGGGCTGCACACGGCCCACTGCAGGGTCTCCGTCACGCTGCTGGACGTCAACGATAACGCACCGCTGTTTGAACTCAGCAACTACAGAACGGCTGTTTGGGAGGGACAAGTTCGTAACACCTACGTCATGCAGGTACAGACACTTTATCCACCGTGTGGACAGATTCAGTAGCAGTTGGGCTCTTCAGTGATTCTTATTGTTTCCTGTATTTCAAACAGGTGTTTGCCTCTGATGCTGACAGCAGTGAAAACGGACAGATTGAGTATACCTTCCTGTCAGGAAACATTAATGAAGCTTTCATTCTGGACTCTGTGAGAGGGATCCTTGCTACCAACGTTCTGCTGGACCGTGAAATAACTCCCTCTTACAGGTAAGAACAGCGTGTGTTAAATAAACTTCTGCTGCTTCCAGTGCTTTAAAATAAAGCCCAGTTGCATAGAGAAATATTGATACATTATTTATTTAATATTGAGTCAATAAAACAATCCAATTTCTCTAATCAGAGGTTAGATCTTCGAGGTTAAAGTGTGTGGTCACTTTCAGATTGTTATATAAATGAAATACCTCTTCCTGCATGCATCTTAGATACATTTTTATGATATACTTAAGATCTGCAAATACATACAGAACATTTTTGCCTTACCTGAAAACATCATATTCACTACATGTAGTATTTATTTAATTTTTAACAACTTAGGATTTATAGACAGAACACAGAACACATATTTACCGTAAAAACAAATAATCAAAGATGTTTATGTTCAGAAGTCAAACACAAAATGAAAACAATGTGATTAATAGTAATAATGAAACATCTGTTTACTCCATTCACAGCTCCATACAACAATATTAATATTTTGAGGTCATTTCAGTTAAATCATTTGAACATAAATGGAAATTATTGATGTTTTTTGATGAGCAGTAAAGCAGTCCTGACGTTAAACTGCAGCCACTGCAGCATCATCTTCTAATCAGCATTTACTCATGGTGTGTTCTGTGTTCATTTAGAAGCTGGAATTCTGATTTCCAGGCTGGAAAAATGAAGTGAACAGTCTGTCTGCATGTTGGGATATCTACTAGATTTTTAAAGCTTGAGGTTTTCTATATAATCTGTCCCTGCTTTTAACTTCACGACAACGTCACCCCTGATGTGACATGTTCCTCGGTCTTCATGATGCTGCTTTCTTACCAATGTTCTCTCACAAAACCTCCGACTCCTTTACAACACATCTGAATTTATACTGAGGTTAATCTACACGTAGAATGAGTCTCTCTGCTAGTTATGTGACTTCTGAAGGTTGCGCTGAATTTTATTTAGTACCAGCAGGGGTGAAAGTAAGGGGGTACGGTAGGGTACTGCGTACCCCTAAAAGATTTAGTGGGATACGCAATACCTGCAAGAGAGGGGAGCGGCTGACTGCTGTATAAAATCAATGGGTTCTCTGTGCAGCCGTGAAAGCACCCACTAATCAGCCGTGACTACTTAGTTTTTCAAGAACAATCTAAAACACGACTTCATCAGTTAATAACTTTTTTCCCATTTCATACTGTTTCTGAACTGTTCGTGCTTTGCTAGAGCAGCGGTACAACATGTCGATCGCGGAAGGTTTTGAGTCGATCTCGGCATTAGGTGACAAACTGACCGCAGCCAGGATGCTGAGACCAGCACATCCTCCTCTGACTCGCTTAAAATGTTCGTAACTTTATTAAAGTACAAAAAAATCAATAAAACATGTTCAAATTAATGACCCAACAACAATAATAATCTCAGTAACTAGAAAATTCCTGCAGAAATTTTACAGGACATGCCAAAGTGTGCCCGTCGGCTTAGACCCAGCGTTATGATGCTAAAAATTTGCATTAACGCTAAAGAAAGCTGCAATGTAGTCAATAACGTGTAGAGAGGCAGAAGCATGTTGACTAAGCTGTACTTGTACCATTCATTATGCTAAAATTAATGCATAACCTACAATTAGCCAATATGCTAATGCTAGCCTAATTGCTGGCAGTAGCATGTGGAGCAACACGACCATGTTGTTTTAATTTTACTTGCTCCATTCAGTATACTAAACATGTCTAATTAATGAGAAAATTAGCTAACAGCTAACTTTAGGTAAAAGGCTAGTGCTAATGCACTGCCTTGCTGTACAAGGCAGTGCACTAGTCAAGGGCAGTAAAATGCTAACATTAGACGGACATTAACCCGTCGGACATTATCACTGCTCTCCCTATGCGTTGCTAATGGCATGCCCCTAATTATTGTTTCAACAAGGTGTTGCGCAATTCTGTGCGATTCGGTTCCATTACCAAAATAACTAGCAGAGCAGGAGTTTAAAATTAACTAATCAACCACCGCTGTGTTCAGGTTAGCGCTTATTAATGATCGCAAAATAAATATCAAGCCTGCAAACCTAATATCGTAAAGGACTGAATGTTTTTAGAGTAATCTCTGGTCGGCTTGTGGAGCGCAGGAGGTTGCCATGGCAACAGGTCTGCTTAAATGACAAAGAGACGGAGAGTAAAAATGTGTAGTTTAGAGTAGTTTAGAGTTGATCACCTGTTCGGGTTGTTTTACCTTTTCTTGGCCCATCACAGCCACTGTAATTTCTGAACGTTCAATAAAAGACAAACTTGGACTAATTACTCGTTCTTTGTGAGTATACGTCATTTACAACAAACATCAAGCATGGTAAATATGTATTTAACAAACAAATGGCTTCTACCACGATAATTATGTGAAATTAAATGAATTGTCTAATATAAAAAAATAGTTTGGTGCTGTCGGGCTCAGAGTCTGAGAGGCTTTTTTCTTTATCAAACAATATTTTTTTTGCCTCTTATTTAGTGGAAATATTGATGTTGATGAGATTTTCTCCAAAACAATAACCTTTTTCAACCTTTATAGCTTCACTGTTGAAAATGAGAAGCTAACATTCACAAATGACAGTGAAATAAAATCCAGTAAAACATCTGGTTTGAGGTGATTCCTCTGGAACCTGTTGGAGGAAAAATATCCCAATTCAGAAGATGAGTTTTAACCTAACAGAGCTCTGTGGTTCCTCCTGTCAATATGAGAGTCAGGGTGAGGAGGCGCCATGTTAGGAAGAGAAGTGGAAGCTGCAGGATCTTCAGAACAAACAGGTCATGATGCTAGGCTACTGATTATCTCTCTATCTGGACACAGGATCAATAGAACCAGTTTAAAAGCTAAAATGAATGGTTATATGCCAGACATGGAAAACTGGGATGCATCCATGCCATGATGTTCAGAGTTTAGGTCTCATGGCATCTCAAGGTGTCAACATTGCAGCCAGGGGGTTGAGGGAAATACAGCTTTATTTTGTAGCAATTCAAGAGGTACCAGCTTTTATCACTTCCCAAAAATTTAATCAGCACAGAAACTCCAAAGCACAAAGATATATATATATATATATATATATATATATATATATATATATATATATATATATATATATTTTTTTTTTTTTTTATGGTACCCCCAAGAATTTAAAACTACTTTCACCCCGAGTACCAGTCAAAGTGAAGGAGCTGAATCAAAATTCCCTTCTCTGATCATTTTTCCTTTGATTGCAAAATTGTATGCATCTTTGTCTTGGTCTATTTCCAAAAATCTCAGTAATGTTGATTGTAAAGGTAAAATTGTGAAAAATATCAAGGGATCTGAGTGCTTTTGCAAGATACTCACGAAATGATGTTCAGAGAGGCTTTATCTCAGCCGTTCCACCATTATGTCCCAGGCTGATTCTGCAGGCAGCAGACAAGGGGAATCCTCCACTGAGCAGTACTGCCACCGTCAGAGTCCAGGTGGTGGACGTCAACGACAACAGCCCTGCCATCCCACCCATGGAGCCCGTCTATATATATGAAAGTTAGTGTAATCCTTCACAGCGGATCCTTCGAAGCATTTTTTTTCATTGTAGAGTAGAACTGGAAAAGGATTCCACCTGTTATAAGTTTTTTTTTCTCTCCTTAGATCTACCAGCAGGTTATGTGGTCACCCAGGTGACTGCGAATGATGTGGACCTCGGTTCAACCATCACCTACAGTTTTTTAAACAGCAACATCACCAGCAACCCCTTCGCTATTGACCGCTATACGGGTGTGATCACGCTGACCCGACCTCTGGACTACGAGGCGGTGACAGAGTTCACTCTGACAGTGTCTGCGTCGGACTCGCTCCATCAAACCAGTGGACAGGTCAAAGTTCACGTTTTGGATGCCAACGACAACAGTCCGGTCTTCACACGGGTCTCCTACCAGGTACAAATAAAAGACCAATAATTCAAGAGGCAAAACAGGTTCATGATTTACAAATGTGAATTATAACTCTGCTATGAGATTTTATTACAAATCTTCATTCCTAGCTAACGACGTTTTGCACTCAATATAAACTATAACTGATTCTCCAAAAAATCAAAATCACAGAAAGCAGCAATTAATTTATACACTGCCTGTTATTGGCCTCTTGATGTTTTCCTTTTCACCCCACTTTTCCTGATTGCTTCACTTCAACCTCCAATGAAAACTTTGGTCTTGACTTTAGAAAACTGTCCAGTGAATTAATCAGAGTTATACAACTCACCATAGTTACATGAACATTCAGTGTCATGACCACAAATTTATTATAGTTATTGATGTTGTCATAGTATTGTCACAATATTATTATGTTTAGCTTTAAGATGAGATCAGTTGTGTCAGTGAGATAATCTGTATAAAACAAGATATAATAAAATAAAATCCAAATAAAAATAAATCAATTTAAGCTATGGAAGTAATTACAAGTCGACGTTCTGCACTGCTTAAAACACCTACAAGTGTTCTGTTTTAAAATGACTGCTGATAGTTTCTGTCCTAGCACTACGTTTACAGACACCAGTACATTTTGCTCCAGACCTGCAAAACTAGAGTTGTTTTCCACGTACAGCTAAACCATATTGTCTTAGTTTGTCTTTTGTAATGTAACCAATGACATTGTAATATGTTTTATACTTGAAATTAGTTTTGTCTCCTTGTTTGAAGATCTGGAAATGATGCTAGGTTTATATTTTAATGGCAAACTTTAAACAGAAACTCAGACGTTTTGTAAATCCTGATTTTTTTGTTCCAGGTGGAAGTGTCAGAGCTGGTCTCAGCTGACACTTTAGTTGTGAATGTTGCTGCTACTGACAGAGATTCTGGTCTCAATGGGAAGATCAGTTACAGACTCCTTTCTTCTCCTCTTCATGCCTTCTACATCCAGAAAGATAATGGTAAAAAGGAGATTATTAGTGTGTGTGTCTGTTTATATTGTACTATTTGGCAGTTAAATTTTTGTATTTGTCAAGGAAATTATTTTCTAGCAAATGTTTTTGTTTTTTTTCTCTCCTCATTCAGCACCAAAGTTTACTAAGAGTTTGACTGCTGCCAGCAACAGTGTTTATATGTCCAAAGCTTGTGTAAATTATTGAGCCAGAAAAATGAGAGAGCATAAAGTAGCTGTGAGGCTATCGAGTCTCAGAAAATCTATAGCTTTGGTCTTGTGCCACTTTAAAAATATATAAAATAAGCTAAAAGTGAACCATTTCTCATCAGTCTGGCGTGTCTTTATTAAATAAAGAGAGGATTTATCCTTCTGTATTATGTTTCAGCCCTAAATTCAATATGCAGTGAAAATTATATGCATTCATTTGTGGAGAGGACCATGACAGGAAATGTGCATGAACACTAAGTAAAGGTTTATGACTACAATCCAAAAACGTAACACAGCCTTTCTGTGGCTCCGGGACTTTTTGTCTTTCTGTGTTCCTCAGTGGACAGTTCTGCTCCACTTGCTCATCATGGACAGAAGTTTAAGTGGCAGTGAAGTGGAATAAGAAATTGTTTGGTGAAACTCTTTGATGCCATCCAAGAAGAAAATTGCTCCTGCAGTCCGCATGTGATATTCATTTAGAAAGTTTTTCTCAGGACATGAGGTTGTTCTGCTGCATCTAATGACTTCTGCAACTTTGATGCAACTCCAGCAACACACGGCCTTACAATACCATCGTCATTCATGCAAAGCAAAATGAACCCAGTGATAATTTGCGTATTTGGTTAAATCAGACAGTGAATCAGTTTTTAATGTTGGTGATTTTTCTCCCGTGAGAGCAAGTATGAGACTTCTGCTACTACTAGCTAGAGTTAGCTATTTTACTAAATATCAAACATCATAGTGATAATCCGTAGTATGCTCTCAGATAACACAGTATGGAAACACAAAGACCAGCCAGAGTTTGAAGAAAGAGAAGCAACAGCCAATGTTTGAACCGACCTACTACTTCACTCTGTTGCTGAATGTGGCCACAACCCCACAAGACGTTATACATGTTTATTATGAATGCAGATAGCAAATGGAAAGGAAAAACACTTCATACTTTTGCTGGCTTAAAAAACTTAGTTTTTTTCTCTAACTCATAAAGAAAAACATTGTACAGCAATAGTTTTCAACTCAATGCCCACGCTACGACTTTTTGAATTTTTTTGTTAATTGTTTGATAAATTATACTAGACAAGTAGAACCAGAATAAAATCTGTTTAATAATACACACTTTCTAATTACAGGTTCTATTTTCACCAACAAGCCGTTAAAAACCATCACAAACAGCAACATGCTCCATCTTCTGGTTGAGGCGAGAGATGAGGGTGAACCCGTTCGATCCACAGTCACCTCTGTGGCCCTGGTGCTTGTAGATGCAAACGACCATAAACCTTTGTTTCACCAGGATGTTTACACACTCACCACTGCTGAAGATACACCCCCAGAAACCACGCTGCTCACAATTTCTGCACAGGATGAAGATTGGAGCCCAGAAAACACTCATTTGGACTACGCCATCGTCGGCGGAAATGAAGAAAAGCGATTCTGTTTAGAAGTGAAAAAGATTCCCTTTGAAAATCAAATGAAAAATGTCGGACGGCTGGTTTTGTGTAATGCCTTGGACCGTGAGACAACTGAGTATTATGAATTGACAGTTAGCGTTTCTGATCGAGGAACGCCTCCCCTGAACAGCTCATCGATCATTAAAGTGACTGTTACTGACTGCAATGACAATGCTCCGGTCTTCTCCAGTGCAGAGTACCACGCAGAGGTGAGTGAAAGCAGCCAGATAGGAACCAGCTTGGTCCACATTAGTGCTCTGGATCCTGATCTTGGTGTCAATGGCCTTGTGCATTATGAAATTATTTCTGGGAACAGTAAAGGTCACCTCAAGCTGGACCCCCAGTCTGGTATTTTGATGGTCAACCAATCACTTGATTATGAGGAGCATTTAAGGTATATCCTCACCATCAGAGCTACCGATGGGGGCCAGGCATCAGAAAACCAAAACATGGCTTTTGCAGTCATCTTTGTTAATGTTCTGGATGAGAATGACAACACTCCATTCTTCATGTTCCCCTCAGTTACCTGCTCAGTGCTGGAAAACCTCCCAGCATTCACCCATACATGTTCTGTTCATGCTGTTGACAAAGACTCTGGGCCCTATGGCCTGCTGACCTACTCAATTCTGTCCTCTTGCTTCATGGACTATGGCAGTGGAAGCCCAGAGAGGAAGGAGGCCTTTGCCATTGATGCCCTTACTGGTGACATTCACACCAGACAAACATTTGACTATGAACGTGAGAGTGAGTACTGCTTTGTAGTGGAGGCCAAAGACAAAGGTGACAAATCAGCTACGGTTAGAGTCCAAGTAGCCATTAAGGGAGTGGATGAGTTCAGTCCCATCTTCACTCAGAAGCAGTACCACTTCCTTCTTCCAGAAAATCCCAACACCGGGAAGACAGTCGGTTTTGTGATGGCAATGGACCATGATGGAGGAGTGGACGGGCTGGTAGAGTACTCGCTTTTGACTCCATCTCCATTTTTTTCAATTAACAAAACAATTGGAGCTATCTTTGTGTCCGGTCCCGTGTATCGCAGAAGAATCAGCCATGCAAGTGAGGATCTGGTGGAACTGGTCGTGTCTGCAGGTAGTCCCAGACTGGGTTCCAGAACAACAACTTGCTTAGTTTTTGTCAATATCTCCAGCTCAGCCGAAGCACTTATTGGGGTTCAGCTTGGTTCCCACATATTTAGTCTGAGTGTGTCGCTGCTTTTGTTCCTCTTTGTCCTAGTTATCTTTGTGGGCTTGATTCTCAGATGTAAAGTTAAAGAAGCTGTCCTGAAAAAGGCCTCTGCCATTGCTGCACAGTTGAACCATGGTACTGACTCATCCGGTGAATCAAACAGCCAGATGCACAGAAACGTTTCCTTGCAGGAGTTAACGCAAGTCGAAGGTTTTGTTGCAAAGAGAGACGTCTCTAACCCATACACCCAGTCAGATTCAAGTGGCCGTGGATCAGCAGAGGGTGAGACAGCTGAGGATCAGGAAATCAAGTGGATCAATGAGTTTCCCTGTTATAAAAGAGAGAAAGTCAACAAGCTTACCACAGTGATCCCCAACTCCACCATACCAGTTGATAAGATCTCCTGCCACTCTATTGACGTAGGGCCAGAACATATTTTAACTCTTACTAAATGTTTAGCACAGGGCATAGCAAGCACAGAAAGTCTCAACCATTTCCAAGAAGAGGGAGGAGGGGAGGGATTACTGCCTGCAATACTTAGAGTTAAAGATTTAGAGGATTCCATGGGGGCAAGAGGGTATGCCCCTCTCTCCAAGGCTCAAGCTTCTGCAGATTCTCTGACTTCACTGGTGTGCCTTGAAGAGCCACTGGAGGGTAGCTACAGCTGGGACTTCCTTTTAGACTGGGAACCACGCTTTCACTCTCTGGCTGCTGTGTTCACTGATATAGGTATGCTTCCTGATGAGGAGCTTCAAGGAGGCCATGAGGACTTTGCTACAGAGTCAAGTTCTCTCATGTACCCTCCGCCTCTCATAACCGGAGTGGCTCAGCCAGGCATTCGGACTGTTCCTCCGAGAAAACCTGGACGAGTACCAACACTGAGGAGGAAGCCTTCCTACCCTAAATATGCTTATTCTCCATTAGCCAGGAACACAGGACTCACCCCATCAGCTATGACACCCACTTTCACCCCATCACTGTCTTCTCTCACCATTAGGACCCCCAGCTCCTCACCAGTTGTCTCGGACACAGGAGTTGGAGGGATTAGACTCGACTCAGGGCCCCATACTGCAAGTCTTTTGGAGGCTGAAATCCAAGTGTAGGCATGAACCATTTTAAATGTAACAATGAATCCAGTGCTCCATAGATCACTTGAAATATTCTGGAGATATACTGCACAGTTAGTTATTGACATTTTAAAATGTGCCTGACCATTTGTCCAGCATCATCCAAATGCCTGTTATCTATAAAAGTTCTTCTTAGACCAAAAGTGGATTCCACGAGCCACACAACATTTTTATGATGCAGTGAAGAAAGCGCAATCTAATCCCTTCCAGTGTAAACGTGCATGCAGCTCGGTGGCACCTGCACACTTTGACTAAGCCCGCACTGCCAAAAGACCCAGGATATCTATCAAAGTGCTCCGGATTGTCCCACAATGCTCTTTAAAATATAGCATCTCACCACATTTCCTGACCCTTATTTAATTTTCTGTCTCGCTATAGCATGGGCACTTTTGTTTTGTTTTTTTTTTACTTATAGGATAACAGATCCATCATCATAATTTTTTTTTCATGGCAGATAATTTTTTTCATAATTTTTTTTTCATGGCAGATTTCATGGCAGACTTTTTTTATTTGTTTTAAAAAGTCTGGTGTTTAAAACTGTTTACTCCTACTGTTATAGCAAGCTCAGCACATGCTACCTTTGGTCTAAAATTTTTGATTTGAGTTAACATCTTGGAATTTGAATAATTTCTTTCTTCCATGGCAGCTGCCTCTTTCTGGCCGCAGAACCTTATTATTTTGAATCCAGCTGTTGTTGCGAGTCTGGCCTGAAGGGGGAGATACTGACGACAGGGATTTAGTTAACATTTTAAATTGTTTTCAGGACAGATCAATAGTAAATATGAACTTATATATTTAAAAAGTCTGAAATAAACCTGCTTTTCATCACATTCTTTAAAAATCCACAATTTAAATACAACCATATGGTCATTTTAACCAATTATTGAATGTTTTACACAAACATTCAGAAAATGAAACACTTTTTGTTGCTGTTCTACAGTTATGTTTTTATGAAAAGCAAAGAAAAACAAACAAAAAAAACAAAGAAAAGCAACATACTTTGTAATTATGTCTCTCTCTCTCTCTCTCTCTCTCTCTCTCTCTCTCTCTCTCTCTCTCTCTCTTTCTAATCAGAAAAATTGCCTCCTTCATGTTTTAATAAACTCTACCCAAGGGCAGTGAAAGAGTTGATGTCATCAAATGACACCTGTCATATCAAAGTACACATTATACAGATTTAAGAGTGAGATTTTATTTTATAGTCACTATTCATAAACCAAATTCAGATTTTTGCTCATGAATAGTAATGGTCTGTTTGTTTCTCTGCTGTTTGTGTGTGCTGACCAAACAGCACTCATTTCTGTACATTATCATTTTTTTGTCAATACCCAGCACTTTATGTACAATGTGTAGATACTTTTTGACTTTGAATATTAACACATTTTCTAAGAAATTTCTAATAAAGATTCTTAATAAGTGAGGTGGATGTGGTCAATGGTTGTTTTTAGCCATTTAAAACAAGTCAAACTAGAAATATTTACATCAGTGAGATAGAGCCTCATTTTACCAGACTACTTTTTTGTTCAGAACAAGCTTAATTTAGCCTGCTAGAAGTTCCAATCTGTCAAAAAAAATTGGGTCATTATCACTTGATATGAAGTCATGCTATTCACTCATATTAAAGAAGAAACAAAACTATTTCATGTTGAAGCAAGATCTATGTATCTATGTTAGAACAAGATCTATGTATTATTTTGTGTCATGCTGAAACACTTAACTAGACGTAATGAAAATTCATGAAAGTGGAACTGGGCATCCCTCCAAACAAAGAAAAACAACAACTACGTTTACCACGTTTTTGTGGTAAAGCACAAAAACGTGCTTTACCACAAGCACGTTTTTGTGGTAAAGCAAATTGAAAACGGTCAGAAATTATTCACTTAATTGTGGAGTTTAGGTAGCTTAATGCATATCCCAGTTTTATTTCACAATACCTGTTTTCCTGTTTGTGAAGCTGATATCCTTGTATCATTATAGAAAAAACAAAAAATGTCATACGCTATTAAAAAAACATAAAACATTCAAATTAGTTAAACATTTAAAGCTATGAGTCAAATTTACACTAATCACAAATATGGCAGAAATTGCAGCAAACGTCTACAACACAAGAAAAAGAAAGGAGAAATATTTTAAATGGGGAATGACAGGACCAACGTTACAAATAATACATGAAGACTTCTGTTAATGACATATTGGGTCAGACAGTGTGGCACATAAAACAAAAAGTCTCCTGGCTTGTCCCGATGTACTACATCCTTCATCTTCAGTGTTTCAATTATTTCATTCTGAACTGCAAAGACTTCATCTGGGGGAGAATATCTTCCTGGTTGGTGCATTGCTGTAAAGAAAAACCTTGCAAACAATAGATTCTCTGTAGAAAATCCAGATATCTCTGAGCCACAAACCTTCTAGTAAAACTCAAGTTCATAATGTTTTGTGTTGTGGAATTTATCCAACAATTGAAGAATGAGTTGGACAATTGCAAAATTACATGGATAGCTCAAGATTGGAAAGATGTCAAAATCATCTGTGTCATTTTGAATTTCATCTTGTGAGTTTTCTTCTGATGATGAATCCTCAAATATTTCTTCATATTTGTCACAATTTCCTTGCTGTCACATCTTGGTTTCACATCCAGGTACTTCATGTTTTTGGGAAGACTGGTAAAGAGACTGTTTTGTAATGTCTGTGTTGACAAAGAGTTAGCTCTGGTTGTTAAAGTAACTCACTCAACCTTTGAGCAAGCAAACATATCCAGGTCCATTTGGTCATGAGGAACATTAACACTTTCAAAAACAACAAAGTCTCCTGATGCCTTTACTGTTAAAATCCAGAGTTGTGATTTTGACGGTAACTTTTTCATCCTTAGAGGAATCTTCCATGTTCTTTTGGTCTTCAGGGTTTAATGTCCAAACCAAAGTATTTTGATCTCTCGTCCTCAGAGCTCTCTACTAAAATGTCTTTGCATCTTATGCTGTATCCTAGCAACTTTTCAACTCCATTCGTAACAAGAAATCCAAAATCCTCTTGACTTGATGAACAGTTAAAATGGTTTGTAAAGTCAGTTTGAAGTCGTCTCTCTGGAATCGATCTACCTCCAACCAAGTTGAAAAGCAAACTGAGAATTCTTGTATTCTTGTATCTCCTTGAACTGTTATGACATCATCAATGAGAACATAGAGGTTTCATCACATGATGATGCCAAACAACCTGTCAGGTTCTTGTTTTTTTAGTTGATATGGAAACACAAGGAGCTATGAATGGGGTAAGATAACTGTCAATTAAAAATGCATGGGTAGACATCTAAATTAGTTTAGTCAACAAATGTGTATAATTTTTGTAAGTGTCCTGTTTTTCAACTCATACATGTAAAAATCTGAATTTTTATTAGAATACTTGTAAACAAATAAATGAAAAGTATTTTTGAAAGGATTTATAAATAGATTAAGTATTTTTTCCAGAGGTTAGACTCACATCAGCTTGATCTTTTGAATTGTGGGTGAGAAGGATCCTCTTAACCCTCTGATGTGTAAGTGGGTCTTTTTTGAGCAAGTGAGGTCATTTTTATGCAATATTTTTGTATTGAAAAGTTTTCATCATTTCACGTTCCAGGTATTCTACAAATATTTAAAAATTGAAAAAATGAAAATATTTCAAATATGAACAAATTTTTGTGTAGAATAAAACTAGTAGGAAATATATATAAAAAATTAATATTACATATTAAATATTTTCTATTTTATTAGAAAATCTGTTATTTGTGTATGTATACACATTCTTTGCTTCCTTTTCATAATACCTGTTCTTTGATCACATAAATAAGTAAATCTGCTGATAACATGGCAGCAACAGGATGCATTTAGGCATCTAGAAGAGGTGAAGATGATTTCCTGAAGTTCAAACTGTGAACATCAGATGGAAGAATGGGGATCTAAGTGACCTTGATCATGGCACAGTAATTGGTGTGTGAGTGTGTCTGAAGCTGCTAATCGAGTGTCATTTTTTTCTCAAAATCATATGTCCGCCTTCCAGACAATGCTCAGAAAAAGTAAAATTTCAAAGAACGGTTTTTGTGTGATAAAAAATACTTTTTTGATGTCCAGTCAAAGAAGGGAAAACAGACAGAAAGGCAAAGCAGCTACCCAAATAATTATTCATTACAACCAAGCATATACACCATCCACATCAGGGGACCCTGTCAGATCAAATGAAAATAAAGCAAACAAGCCTGCAATTTGTAGCTGTAGGAGTCCTTTACTTAGCAGTATGTACTTTGTCAAAAACAAACATGCGGTTTTTACTTGTCGAAGTTTGAGTATGTGTTTGACAAACGTGTCTGTCTGAGGATTATCAGCATCCAGGCTGTGGAGAGGCAGATGATCTCTACAGACAAACCTCAACGAACTGAAACAGTTGGATTTCTATCAAATACTTTATGTAGCTGCCAGGAAGGCTGCTGTAACATTAGAGCAAAAGTAATGTTCCATTGTTTTTAACATGCTGCAGATATTCTATATGAAATTTGTTTCATCAAAAGAATTTTTTTTTAAATCCAAACAGTGCAGTACAACTTATTGGAAGGAAAAAATAGACTCTTGTTTCATCACCTTGTTTTTAGTGAATTGTGGAGTGCGGAAGTTGAAGCACTGAAGGAATTTCATTTACATCCGAAATGTGTTGCATATGAAACCTCAGCCTGGGTAACAGCTGATTGGTAAATTGTTAGAAAACTGTCTTCAGTATCCCGAGTAGACCTCAAGCTTTTCATTTTGAAAAATGCAAAGTTTAATTTAATATAATTAGAGCGGTTTGATGTTAGTTTTATTGCTTTTCTTGCCAAATACAACTTTGTAAGTTTATGGCACACGATTATAAATTCCATCTGTTGCTGTTAGAGCAGAGTGACTGTTCTGAAGCTCTCTTATATGAAAGATGGTGGAGATTATGGGTTGAATAGAGATGGAGAAAAATGAAAACAATATGCTGGAAGAAATTATGCAACTTCAAAGGATATTTTCTCCATGTTTTACACACATTAATCTCTCTGAGGTAAGGAAAACAACGTTTATTTTCATTTCACCAGCAGAAGTTTATTATTGTGCAAACGATTAAATTCCCTTCCAAAAATGTTGCTTCATTTTATAATGACTTGCCTTGATGAGCATGTGTGCAGCATAAAAAAAACATCCATAACTAAGCATTGTTTTTGGCCTTTTGAGATGTTAGTAGAAAATCCATCCCAACACGAGCCTCGGAAAAATGTTGTCATGATGCGATGTCACAGCTGCCGAAGTCGTTCCCAAGCCCCCACAGCGAAAATCTCATTTTATTCTTATTCAATCTGTCATTGTGGTGGTCTTGATTTACTGCAATACATATTGTGAGCCAATCAAACAGAGGATGTTTCATATTAATCCTACAGACATTTTCATGAAACACATTAAAAGAATGGTTCCTTCTTATGAGGCAGACGTACCATAATCATTCAGTCATAACCATATGGTTTGACACTTCACTGTGTCCTTTACACACGTTTTTGTTTTTTTATCTTTTTTACAACATTTAAATAACTCATTGAAGTATTAGAATGAGGGTAAAGCTTGTTTCCTGTTCTTGACACAAGATCCACAAAAACTCCCTCAACAACATTTTGTTAGTATGCTGTTTTATTAGACCAGGCTGTAATAATTGCACTGCAATGATGCCAAAGTCCAAACTAAACAGACCAAAGAGGCCTGCTGTTCATCAGCGTTTCATGAAGCCAAATTCAACTGAGGAATATGATTCCTTTACCGTATAGCATTTCTTCTCCCTCCGGCCTTACGTTTTTCATAATTTTCTTCTATTAAAAATATGAAATGTAATTACATTTAACTCAGTTTTAATAAAAGGCTAAATTCCTGTATAACATAGATTAATTACATGTAAAGGTAACACTTTATCTGACAGGGTGTGCATAAGACTGACATAGCACGTCATGAACATGAAGGAGTCTTTATGAATGTCTGACTGTTGTCATGAAGTGTCATTCGGTAAATAATGACAATTTTAATGCAACGTTTTTATTTCTGTTCATTTAGATGATTATGGCTTACAGCTAATTTTAAAAAAAGCTTGACGATGCAAACAGTCACTGACCCTCTCCACAAGGAAAATACAGTAAAGAACAGAAAAAGCCAGCTGTTTACAAAGTGCTGTATTCAAACCTATGAATCAGTTACTTCATAACAATTATATCAGAATTCATTCACTTAAATATAGACTGGAATCAAATTTAGAAGATCAAGCGATACCAATTCAATCTGAAGGAATTGAATTGGTATTGCGTGACAGAGAGAAAAGGCAACAGTTATAAAGTGTTGTTTGACTTGACGTTCTTTGGCACTCAGACCTCGGCAGAAGAGGCAAATACAGTGAACCGACACAAGATCCACCAGGAGCCTGAATGAGCAGATCAGGGCCAGGGTTAGGGTCTTCTTCCCTCCAGGGTCCAGACATGGATGTTGGAGCAGAGACCAAAAAGGAGGGAATCCTGGAGAAGGGCAAAAGGGGAGATGGGACAGAGATGGGTTGAATCACAGCAGGGAAGCAGGTGGATCCACGGATGATGATTACAGATTCCTGAGTGATGATGGACTGCAAGCGGGAGGCAACTGGATGATGCAGGTAGACTGGAGGCAGTCTCCCTGTTTGAATTTACATTCCACGCTTCAATAAGTGAAAAATTGTGTGTATGAGAAAACAAGATGACTGCATTGAACCTTTATGTCAATGCAGTCGCTCATCCTAAGCAAGTACAGGACGACAGTGGAGAGGAAAACTCTGCCTCTAGCTGGAAGAAATGTCCAGCAAAACCAGGCTCAGAGTGAACAGTCCTCTGCCTTCAAAGGACAGAAAAGAAGATTCCAACACACAGAGAGACACCAGATTCATAGCAACTCTGTAGGAAAGAACAACAGAGAGACCAGCTAGCGGCAGCAAGGACAGCAAATATAGCAGATAGCGGGGAAGAGGTCAGCATAGCTTTACCAGAGACTGACACAGAACTGTGAGCTGGTTATATTTGGCTACTATGGGAATGTTTGTGATTAGAAAAAGACTCAATTGTTCATGGATTAGGGCTGCACAGTGGTGCAGTTGGTAGAGCTGTTGCCTTGCAGCAAGAGTTCGATTCCCGGCTCCGATCTTTCTGCATGGAGTTTGCATGTTCTCCCTGTGCATGCGTGGATTTTCTCCGGGTGCTCCGGTTTCCTCCCACAGTCCAAAAACATGACTGTCAGGTTAATTGTTCGTGTGTGTGTGTGTGTGTGTGTGTGTGTGTGTGTGTGTGTGTGTGTGTGTGTGCGTTGGTAAATGTGGTTTAGCAGGACATTTCGTCAGAATACACACAACACTAGCAGGACATTTTGAATTAACGGGACAGGAGCGGTGTCCTGCTAATTTTGACAAAAATCTAAAAGCGTAGAAAGGTTTCTATTGGTCTAATAACCCCAAAAATGCAAAAAAAACGAGATGTCCGGTTAATACACATAAACCTGATTTTGTGTATAATCTGTGTATCACCACAGCGCCCCCTATGGCAGGTTTGTGTAATAGCAGGACCTCATGAATATTCACACAACCTCTCATTCTGATTGGTTGTCTGCCGGAAGGTCCTGCTAATTACTACAGTGTCTTTCTAATTCACGTGTCGCTGTTTACACACATGAATTGTGTGTAAATTGCCAACTCTTACACTGGGGATGAGATGGCAATATGATTACTCTGTGCTATAAGACTGAATATTTTATAAAGGTTAGTTGGATGCCTAAACCCAACCTTGGAATGTATGTGGCACCTAAAAATATACAGAAATTAATATATATTTTGATCAAATTTTGTTTAATTAAAATATTATGAATAATAAATGTGTGGAATAAGTGCATGGATTAAAATAAATATAAACCATAATAAAGCAATTTTTTCACCAAACTATTCCACTGCTAACAGTTTGTTGATTCTGGTCTGCTCTGCATCCCCAGAACCAAGCATTTTGAAGCAGAATTTAGCTTCAATGTACCACAAATCTTGAATAAACTTCCAGAAAACTGCAACACAGTTGAATTCCTTTAAATCAAGGCTAAAACCACACCAATTTACAGTTGTTTCTGAATCTTAATCATTGGTAGATGTATCAATACATTTTATGTATATGATTTTAATTTTGATTTTACTTTGAATTTAATTTCTTTGTTTTCTTTTTATGGTAAATGTATGTTATTTTTATGACTTTTTAGTTCTTTGATGTAAAGCACTTTGGCCTTGTGGCTGAAATATGCTATACAAATAAAATTGACTTGTCAGCAGTTTTCAGATCTTGCCAAAGAATCTCTGCTGAGTTTATGTCTAGACTTTGACTTTGCCATTCTAACACATAAATATGTTTTTATTTAAACCATTCCATTGTAGATCTGGCTTTATGTTTAGGGTAGTTGTCCTTCTGGAATGTGAACCTCTGCCCCAGCCTCAAGTCTTTTGCAGACTCCAGGTTCAGGTGTGTTCAGGTTTTCTTCCAAGATTACCCTGTATTTGGCTTAGTCCATCTTACAATCAACTCTAACAATTTTCCCTGTCCCTGAAGAAAAGAAGCACCCTCAGAGCAAGATTCTGGCACCACCATGTTTGTCAGTGGGGAAGGTGTGTTCAGATTGATGTGCAGTGTTTGTTCTCCACCACAAATAGTGCTTTGCTTTTTTGCCAAAAAGTTCATTTTGGTCTTGTCTCATCATTTTTGCTGTATCCCAATATGGCTTTTGGCAAACTGCAACTTCTCATAGTTATAGGGACTTCTTATAGTTTTCTTTATACCATGGCTTTTCTATTGCCACTCTTCCATAAAACCACATTTTTGCAGTGCATGACTAATAGTTTATACTGTGGACAGATTCCCCCACCTGAGGTGTGGATATCTCTGCATTTCATCCAGATCCACCATGAGCCTCTTGGCTGTATCTCTGATCAGTGCTCTTCTTGCTCAGCCTGTAAGTTTAGGTGGATGACCTTTTCTTGGTAGGTTCACAGCTGTGTGATTTGCTCTTTCCATTTCCAGATGATTAATAGAACAGTACTCTGTGAGATGGCCTAAGCCTGCTTTAAGCTTCTCCACAACTTTATCCCTGTCCTGTCTGGTGTGTTCCTTGGACTTCATGCTGTTTGTTCCCCAATATTCTCTTAGCCAACTTTTGTGGCAGTCATAGAGGAGTTGAATTTTTACCATTAGCAGTCAACTTCTGAAGACAATTGGTTGCATTCAGGGGACGGGGGCTGAATACTGGACTTTTAGCTTTTATTTTCCATAAAATTCTGTGAAAATATATTTGCAGTTGTGACAAAATATGGAAAAGTTCAAGGGCTATGGATACTTTTGCAAGCCACTGTACTTACAAATAGTAAGGCAAGTCCAATGACAGAAACAAGGTCCAGACAATCAACAGGTATGCACTGACAGCTCCATTTGACAAAGTCTTAGACTGAACCACAGCACAGAGGCAGTATTCATGATGGCACATAAGCAGGTCCCTAGAACCAGAGCAATAACGACCCAGATTTGTAATACCAAGCAAGATATTCAGTGAATGCTATGCAATGAGTCCCCTGAGACAATCTAGTAGCTAACACCAGGATGCAAGATGGTAGCATGATAAGAATACATGGAACGCCACAACCAAGTACCCAGAATAGTGTGAAGAAACATCTGAAGGGAATATAACCTTGAACACACCTCTTTAAAATGGGAAATGCCACACAAGGTGGTAGAAAACGAACAAGCTAAGATTCTGTGGGCCTTCCATATACAGGAAGACAAAACAGGAAAAGCAAACCAACTGAACATGGTGATCATTGAGCAGCAGAGCAAAGCAGTTGTTATGATGTAGCTATCCTGAATGAACAGAAGGTACAGAAAAAACTAGAGAAATACCAAAGACTAAAAAGAACCATCATCCTCCTAGAACCTGAGAAAAAATTTGTCCACATAAGTGGATGACTTATTTTGGACTGTCTAGTCCACAATACTAAATTTTGTTCTAGATGGGGTCTGGTGTCCACACGTTAGGCCATTATTTATGACTTAGTGGTGGTGGAAGATTATAACACATTACAGGTTAGACTCAAGATGTTCAGTGTTTCTTTTGTTGTGTAAGTTTACAAAAGTTAGCAACTGTATAGCTTTACCATGGTGCTAAACATGGTGATTTAAAATGAATAAGTATTTTTCTGAGAAAAATGATGTCCAGATATCATGTAAAAAGATAATTCTTTGTTTTTGCAATCATTAGGTCCCAATCAACCCAAATATCAGATGAATTAATAATGCATGCCATGCAAGAGTTTGGGTCTTAGGTGGTTACAAAGAATGTGGAAGTTGAAGTCAACAGTAGTGCCTGTGGTCACTGAAACCCTCAGGGTAATGACCCCTAAACTGGAAGAGTGACTCAAACAAATACCTGGAGATACATCAGACCTCTTGATACAGAGAAGCACACCTTTGGGAACTGCTAATATACTGTGAAGACCACTCACGCTCCAAGGCTTGTGGTAGAGGACCCAAGCTTTTTTTTTAATTTAATTTCCCTTTTAGGATCAATAAAGTATTTTTGAATTTGAAAGAAGGGATAACCAGTCATGGAATAATACATAATTACAAATATAAAAATAAAAAGCATTTATTTAAAAAATATTTAAAGTGCCAAAAATATCATGATTACTTATGTTACTGTTAGCACAAAACTTTTAAAATGTATATTTTGTCGTAATCTCAATGTCGCTACTCTGCATACATGTAGATTGTCTAGGTAGTCTAAATTGTCTATTGGCAGGTACATCAGCCAACCTTTTTCTGCAGGTGTTGTGTCTGCCATTAGACAACAGTTTATGTTGGATCTTTATCATAAAAACAAGTGTTTGGAACTGCCCTGCTGCTGAAATGTGCTATACAAATAAACATGATTAATTGATTGAACAGAAATGATTAAAAGAAGTGACAACATTGCTGGTGGGAGATACCATCTAACTGTTGCCTCTTAAATAAAGAAAAATGTATGATAAACTATTTAACTTTGAAATATTGAATGAAAGTTACAAAATATTACTCAAATAGTTTTTCTTGTTCCTGGAAAAAAAATCAGACCTTGTGTGCTTCAGAAACAAAATGGAATTCTCCTTTTGTTGTATCCCTCCTCCTCTATCAACTTGGTACAATCCGACAAGTCCAGGTGCAAGCCATTAGTATTCATTTAACTTGTTTCATTTGTTTTGCGTGGAGAAAGAGGTAAGACTCATACAGAATCTCTTAAGACATTTAAGTACATATAGTTTAGTAATTTTGCAGAATGTTGTAGGTTACTTGATGCTTGGATACACCAAAGCATCTGATTTGCAGCAGTTTAGCTAGTAATTACCAACCATGTTAGCCAATGTACCAGAGTTTAAAGGGAAGGTGGCTCACTCCAGAATTAGATAAAACTGTATTTGGTCATTTTCTGTACATCAGTGAGTGATATTGTTTCACGGGCACAAATTATCCTAGATAGTAATCATTAGTATTGAGATGATGTTTTAATTTTTTTAAGATTTTGAGAACCTGTCAATAGAAAGTCAATTATGTAGAACTGTGTACTTCAGTACATCATTTTCGCATAAAATAACACCAAATCATATTATGTACAGCAGGGGTGTCAAACTCAAGGTCTTGAGGGCTGGTGTCCAGCAACATTTAGATGTGTTTCTGATGTCACATGGCTGGATCAGATGGGATGGTCATCAACTTGACTGCACTGAGGAGCTATTTCAGTAATATACTTATGGTGTTTTAGACCAGACAGACATGTAAAAGTTGCAGTACACTGGCCCAGGAGGCCTGGAGTTTGACACCCCTGGTGTACAGTATCATGTTGTTACTCAGCAACACATTCTCTGATCTTTGCAGAAGATGTCAGCAAAGAGGTCTCAGAGAGCAAACATGATTCCAATTGTTATTGCTCCTTAGGTGAAGATAAAGAAGGATTTGATGTAAAATATCCCAATTCATTTAAAGGTGAGTTGTGACTTTATTATGCATAGGATTCCAGTGTTTATTAAAGGATTGTTTTTTCCTTTGTTTTGCTTTTTCACTTTTAAACAATTTTTATACTACACATTATTAGCATAGATCATGTTCGATGATCATTATAATCAGAATACCTTTCTTTTTCCAAAGGAGACAAGCAACTGCTCAAAATACAAAAGCTTATATTATATATATATATATATATATATATATATATATATATATATATATTACTCAAATAGTTTTTTCTTGTTCCTGGAAAAACAAGGAACAAAAACAATAGGGAGGACTGTTTTCATATATATATATATATATATATATATATATGAAAACAGTCTGAGGACTGAGTTTTGAAATTACAAGTACAAAATAATGAGTTGCATTCAGTTGACAAAAAATGTTTAAGTAACCACAGAAAGACATACAATTAGATCAATTGACTGATTTTGAAAAATGTTAATTTCATTTGCTACTATTTGATATATCTGCATTGTTTGAAGTTTATCCTACTTATTATGTGTACCTACAGGTAGAGGTGTGTTCAGCTAAAGGTGCTTTGCTCATACAGTTGGTGGACTTTATTTATGGAATAATTCAGTGTACATCCCTTCATTTCAGATTTCCAAAGTTGAACCGTCAGGCTGGTGATGTGGACATGCGGATCCTGTTCAACCAACCCTCCAGAGGTAATTTTGGTCTCCAACGACCAACTTATTCTCTAAAATAAAGTAATTGAAATGATATTAAATATTGTTCAAACACACATGCGTTGTGTAATACTAGATATGTTAGCTGCATAAAAAGGAGGACTGAGTTTTGGAATGACAAGTATAGAAGAATGAAAATTACATTTAGAAGCGCACATACACACAGGTCCTATGTAATACTCAAAATGTAAGGTGCAGGAATAGGGAGGACTGAGTTTTGAAATTACAAGTACAGAAGAATGAAAGTTACATTGAGAAGCACACATACACACAGGTACTGTGTAATACTCAAAATGTAAGGTGCAGGAATAGGGAGGACTGAGTTTTGAAATTACAAGTACAGAAGAATGAAAGTTACATTGAGAAGCACACATACACACAGGTCCTGTGTAATACTCAAAATGTAAGGTGCAGGAATAGGGAGGACTGTTTTCTACATTGGGAACAAACTCACATATAGTGAGTGTTCTTTACATTTCAGATTTCTAAAGATGAACTGTGTCAGGCTGGTGACGTGGATGCATGCGGATTCTGTTCAACCAACCCTTGCATAGGTAATTTTGGTCTCCATCGACCAACTTATTCTCTAAAATAAAGTAATTGAAATCATATTAAGTACTGTTCAAACACATAGGTGTTGTGTAATACTAAATATGTTAGCTGGATTAAAAGGGAGGACTGAGTTTTGAAATTACAAGTATAGAAGAATGAAAATTACATTTAGAAGCGCACATACACACAAGTCCTGTGTAATACTCAAAATGTAAGGTGCAGGAATAGGGAGGACTGAGTTTCGAAATTACAAGTACAGAAGAATGAAAGTTACATTGAGAAGGACACATACTCACAGGTCCTGTGTAATACTCAAAATGTAAGGTGCAGGAATAGAGAGGACTGTTTTCTACATTGGGAACACACTCACATTTAGTGAGTGTTCTTTACATTTCAGATTTCCAAAGATGAACTGTGTCAGGCTGGTGACGTGGATGCATGCGGATTCTGTTCAACCAACCTTGCAGAGGTAATTTTGGTCTCCATCGACCAACTTATTTTCTAAGATAAAGTCTTTGAAATGATATTAAGTACCAGTGGTCCCCATCCTTTTTATCACCGCGGACCGGTGAAGACTTGGCCATTTTTCTGTGGCTCGGTTTCTTCTTTTTTACCCCGAATTTCCCCTTACAACAATCTTAGAACGTTGCTTGCGATAATCGTAACCGTTCATCCTGCCATCTATGGCTTGTTAAGACTGATCGCATCCAGTCGTTGGAACATTGGGACTGCTCCGATCTAAAATCGGGCATATTCTCACAGCTTGTAGGGTTTTCCTTGATTGGGAGCTAGAACTCAACCTGTTCAATTTGACAGGCAGCCAATCAGAAAGCGCTATGACGTAGCTCATGGAGGGGAATCCCAAACAGCTGAGCTGACATGCCCAAAATGAGTCCGGTGGACATCGGAGATATGTGGAAACAGCATGAATGTTTATTCAGCATTTCTTACAAAGAATATCCACAGAAATGATGACGAGTGGAGTTGGAGCAAAATTGCTACCACAGTTGATAAACCCGGTAACTTTTCAGCTATCCATCATTAAATTAACGTGACACAAGGCTATTCATTCAGTCAAGGCTTGATGCTTACACTAGCTATATGCATTGCAGGTAGATTGTAGTTGTGACATCATTTTGTACTAAAGCCTGCTCACATGGCAAGATTTGCTCCTGTTATGTGGCTGGACACATAAACCTGTTGTACTTTTATCAGCTCTGTGGTCACAGATTTTGGAAAATCGTCTGACAATCCTAAAATCTTGCCGTGTGAACCAGACTTAAGACTTACAAGCTATACTCCTCTTTTCTCGTCTCGATCACTGCCATAATGCTTTCTGACTCTAGTCGCTATGCTAACGTTCACACATCCCTTCAATATAAGATTTGAAAATGCCACAAAAACGAATATTTATTTTCATGAAAATTTTAACTTACGACAATGACAAATTAATGGGAGTCCTGAGCTTGTTTCTCTGCAATGAGATGATCCCACCTTGGAAACGATGACACACAATGCAGAGGGTGTAATGGCAAAGCAGTTTGAAGCTCCATTGCCTCATCTGTAAGCCGGTACATATTATGCAGAGTGGGCTTGGAACATGGGAGTCACCTACAAGTCAAGGATAAATCCACTCTCCTGTCTCTGGTCCTTTTCCCCTTTTTTAAAGAAACTTTCCAAACATATCGCTTTCTTACTCATTGTGGGCTCAATGTTGGTGAGCAAGACGTAACAGAGAGAATCCGGTTAAAGGGTTTTCAAAATAAACGATCCTCCATACTCAGACAATATGTAAACCAAAAATATTTTTCTTGTGCGGCCCGGTACCAATTGGTTCACGGACTGGTACTGATCTGCGGCCTGTGGTTGGGGATGACTGTTAAGTACGGTTCAAACACACAGGTCTTGTGTAATACTTGATATGTAAGCTGCATAAAAAGGGAGGACTGAGTTTTGAAATTACATGTACAAAAAAATGAAAGTTACATTTAGAAGCGCACATACACACAGGTCCAGTGTAATACTCAAAATGTAAGGTGCCGGAATAAGGAGGACTACGTTTTGAAATTACAAGTACAGAAGAATGGAAGCTGTTTTAGAAGCGATCATACACACAGGTCCTGTGTAATACTCAAAATGTAAGGGGCAGGAATAGGGAGGACTGTTTTCTAAATTGGGAACAAACTCATATTCAGTGAGTGTTCTTTATATTTCAGATTTCCAAAGATGAACCGTGTCAGGCTGGTGACGTGGATTCAGGCGGGTCCTGTTCAATCAACCATCCAGAGGTAATTTTGGTCTCCAACGACCAACTTATTTTCTAAAATACAGTTTTTGATATGATGTTAAGTACTGTTCAAACACACAAGTCTTGCGTAACACTTGATATGTAAGCTGCATAAAAGGAGAGAACTGAGGTTTGAAATTACAAGTACAAAAGAATGAAAGCTACATTTAGAAGCGCACATACACGCAGGTCCTGTGTAATACTCAAAATGTAAGGTACAGGAATAGGGAGGACTGAGTATTGAAATTACAAGTACAGAAAAATGAAAGTCACATTTAGGAGTGCACGTACACACTGGTCTTGTGTAATACTCATCATGTAAGTTGCAGAAATTTGGAAACCTGAATTTTGAAATTACAGGTAGAAAAGAATGAAAATTACATTAAGAAACGCACATACACACAGGTCCTGTGTAATACTCAAAATATAAGGTGCAGGAATAGTGAGGACTGAGTATTGAAATTACAAGTACAGAAAAATGAAAGTCACATTTAGGAGTGCACATACACACTGGTCTTGTGTAATACTCATCATGTAAGTTGCAGAAATTTGGAAACCTGAATTTTGAAATTACAGGTAGAAAAGAATGAAAATGACATTTAGAAACGCACATACACACAGGTCCTGTGTAATACTCAAAATATAAGGTGCAGGAATAGTGAGGACTGAGTATTGAAATTACAAGTACAGAAAAATGAAAGTCACATTTAGGAGTGCACATACACACTGGTCTTGTGTAATACTCATCATGTAAGTTGCAGAAATTTGGAAACCTGAATTTTGAAATTACAGGTAGAAAAGAATGAAAATGACATTTAGAAACGCACATACACACAGGTCCTGTGTAATACTCAAAATGTAAGGTGCAGGAATAGGGAGGACTGAGTATTGAAATTACAAGTACAGAAAAATGAAAGTCACATTTAGGAGTGCACGTACACACTGGTCTTGTGTAATACTCATCATGTAAGTTGCAGAAATTTGGAAACCTGAATTTTGAAATTACAGGTAGAAAAGAATGAAAATTACATTAAGAAACGCACATACACACAGGTCCTGTGTAATACTCAAAATATAAGGTGCAGGAATAGTGAGGACTGAGTATTGAAATTACAAGTACAGAAAAATGAAAGTCACATTTAGGAGTGCACATACACACTGGTCTTGTGTAATACTCATCATGTAAGTTGCAGAAATTTGGAAACCTGAATTTTGAAATTACAGGTTGAAAAGAATGAAAATGACATTTAGAAACGCACATACACACAGGTCCTGTGTAATACTCAAAATATAAGGTGCAGGAATAGTGAGGACTGAGTATTGAAATTACAAGTACAGAAAAATGAAAGTCACATTTAGGAGTGCACATACACACTGGTCTTGTGTAATACTCATCATGTAAGTTGCAGAAATTTGGAAACCTGAATTTTGAAATTACAGGTAGAAAAGAATGAAAATGACATTTAGAAACGCACATACACACAGGTCCTGTGTAATACTCAAAATATAAGGTGCAGGAATAGTGAGGACTGAGTATTGAAATTACAAGTACAGAAAAATGAAAGTCACATTTAGGAGTGCACATACACACTGGTCTTGTGTAATACTCATCATGTAAGTTGCAGAAATGTGGAAACCTGAATTTTGAAATTACAGGTTGAAAAGAATGAAAATTACATTTAGAAACGCACATACACACGGGTCCTGTGTAGTACTCAAAATATAAGGTGCAGGAATAGGGAGGACTGAGTATTGAAATTACAAGTACAGAAGAATGAAAGTCACATTTAGGAGTGGACATACACATGGGTCCTGTGTAATACTCAAAATGTAAGGTGCAGGAATAGGGAGGACTGTTCTCTACATTGGCAACAAACTCACATTTAGTGAGTGTTCTTTACATTTCAGATTTCCAAAGATGAACTGTGTCAGGCTGGTGACATGGATGTATGCGGATCCTGTTCAACCAACCCTCCAGAGGTAATTTTGGTCTCCGACAACCAACTTTGTTTCTTATATAAAGTCATTGAAATAATATTAAGTACTATTCAAACACACTGGTCTTGTGTAATACTCATCATGTAAGGTGCAGAAATTTGGAGGACTGAGTTTTGAAATTACATGTAGAAAAGAATGAAAGTTAAGTTCAGATGAGCACAGACACATGGATCCTCTAATAAACTGGATAGGTTCATACATTAGGTGGACATTGTTTTATTTTTAGAAACAATCATTCAGTGTTTATCCCTTCATTTTAGCTCTCCATAGAGATGCCTTGTCAGGCTGCTGAGTTGGATGCATGCAAATTATTTTCTGGTAACTCACCTGACATAAGTTTTATCTCAATGACCTTTTTATTTTCTAAAATAGTCATGAGAATACTAAGTACTGTTCAAACACAGGGTAATTACGATTAAAAACAAATAATCATAACAATTCATTGGTTTTGATACCTTCACAAGTGTCAGGATCAAATTCTTATTTTAAGATTACACTTTTTTCGGTTAACAGTGGTTAACTGTGTGTGAGATCATGATATCATCCATGATGAAATGTCAAGTTTAGAAAAATGTTTTATGTGAAGGACTGTTTTCACCTCTGAAATGGAGTGGTGTGTGATGTAAAGGTAATTTTTTTGAGAATGGGAATTGGGTTCATCTTTTGAATATGATCTTCCATGTCTAGTTGTGCTGTATGTTGAAATTGAGTCATAGTGCAGCACTGACTTTTTAAATACTTATGCTTACCTCCCTTTGTCAATTCTTACTTTTCTCTGTCTAGTTTGCAACCAGTCCCTGCACAAAATGTGTTATTGTAAATAAAAGGAGGACATCACTGGTAAGCTTTTAGTAGAAATATTCTTGCTGAAACGCTTTCAATGTATACAAAATATGTTTTTAATCAACAGGTCTGTCCAGAACAAAGTTCAAGTGAAGCGATATCATCAGAAGAGGAGTATGCTCCTGATTCCGTAGATGATTCAGACATCTCATGGGATGACAAATGCACTCCACAGAAATATGGACTAGTTATAGTCAATATTTCCATTTTTGGACTTCTTAATGCACATAAATTTTATGTTTTTTGTATGTGTATGCCATGGTCCTGATAAATAAAATTGGCCCTGACAATTACTGTGGGTGTCATGGGCGGAGCCAAGCACCTCATTATCGTTTGTCCTTTTAATACAGCATTGGGTCACATTCTTGTATTTTGAGTTCTGAAGTGTGTATCTAAATTTTTAAGTGAGATCTATGTTGTGTAGCTCTAACAAGATTTTTGACAACTTACTACGTCTTTCTAGCATAAGTGGAAAGGGGTGTCCGTTTAGTGTTGCAAAAAACTGGTTTGAAAAAAGTGTCCTGCTAGTACACCAAAACCAGTATAGGTGTGTGTGTGTGTGTGTGTGTGTGTGTGTGTGTGTGTGTGTGTGTGTGTGTGTGTGTGTGTGCCTCTGTGTTGCACTGCGACAGACTGGCGACCTGTCCAGGGTGTACCCTGCTTCTTGCCCGGAACGTTAGCCGGAGATAGGCACCAGCAACCCTCCTGACCCCACTAAAGGACAAGGGTGTAAAGAAAATGGATGGATGTTCATGGATTTTGGATTATTATTTATTTATTTATTGTAATTTACAGTTTTTGGAGTTTCTATGCAACTGGTTTTGATTTTTTGTTCTGGCTGTTTGCACGCTGTTTACTTGTTTACACCAGTTGGTTTTGCTTCCCGGTCTTCTACCCACCTGGATCTGAGTCATCACACCTGTAATGTGAGTCTGGTTACCTTCCCTCAGGATTTAAAGCACTTGGTTTTCAGCTGCTCCTTATCAGATCGTTGTGTATAACTTTATTCCCACGAATTTGCTCCTCTAGTTCCATCCTGTCTATGTGATCTTGAGTTCTCTGGCTTTATGTTTTGGTCTTCATGTTTACTTTGTGTTAACTTCATCTGTTCTGGTGTCCTGTCGCTGGGTTGTCTTCTAACAAACAACCTTTTCCACAACATAGAGACTTCATAACTGGTCCCACATTTTTTTCACAGGACAAAACTGATTCCAGAAAGCGACACAGTTGAACTTTAAAGAGTCATGTTCAGTTAGGTTCTTGAAATGTAAGAGCCTGAGAGAGCATGAAGAGATTAAAACAATGCAGCAGGTCTGTAAGTTTAAATAAAGATGTTTCTGCTAAGTGTAACCTCAAGCAATGAAACAGATTGAAATGCACAATGAGGTCACAAGTTGTGTAACATTTGCAGCATGAAAACCAGTGTCAAACCAAATTGATGCAAATAAATAAAAGTTTTATAATTTGTCAGAAATCTGAAGAATGAATTCTTCACCAGTTGGGGGACTGGAACCAATCCAGTAATCATAGGGTCAGAGGTCACCAGTCGACACAGAGCAACACAAAAGATAAAACCATTCGAGCAAACACCTAGAGGCAACTAAATAAGTAACAAATTAATGTATCTCTCGTGTTTTTAATATGTAATGTTAGAGAACTAATATACTTATTTTTATTTTGCTTGATGGACCCAAAATGTCAGCAGTCCATTGATCTAAATTTGTTTTCATTTTGGGCCATATCAAACATCTGAATTTTCTTAAAGGTCCGGTTGTGCCAGAATATAATGATAAAACCAACTAACTAAAAAAAAATCCTATTAAAAATCATGTTCCTACAGGATTTTGTGATTGTTTTAGTGTTTTCTTGTAATCAAAATGACAGATTTTGTGATGACAATCTAGAAGTGTAAGTTTTAGGGAATTTTCAAGACATTTACGCTTATATGTGATGCAAATGTGACTTTTTATTACTCTTACCAATTACAGACTATAAAATCAAGTAAGGCTGAGGCAGCAGTCACTTGAACAAAATTTTCTTGGCCAATTTTGAGAAAATGTGCAGTAAAATTAGAAAAAAGTGTGGAGATTTTTTGATTTTGTGTGAATTTTGCAGATGTGTGAAAAACTGGACAGACTTATTGTGGTAATTTGGAGTCTAGAAGGCCAAATAAAAGGCTATGGCGGGCCAGATTTGGCCCCCAGGCCTTCAGTTTGACACCTGTGCTCTAGACAAAATAACTGCCTCATGACGGGGATAGTTTTAACATTCAAAATTACAAAGGTCTAATCATTTAAAAAAATAAAAATAATTAAAAAGCAACAGCTTCATATAAATTAAACACAAGTGATTAACTCAAATAGAAGAATTTGAGCAAAAACCTTTTCAGACTCATAAAAACATTCATATTTTCGGAGTTACAGATGGAGCAGGGAGATATTTTAACAAAGCTAAAAAATAAACTAAACAACAAATTTATTCTGATTCAAAAGCCCAAAAAGGACGTTTAAGAAAAAAAGACATTTTGAAGAAACATGTAGGTGAAAGATAGCACGTAGTAATGTTTGTGTGCTGTTTTTTTAACATTTCTCTAAGTTATTTTCAAACATTTTTGCTTTTAATCTCTGTTGCTTAAACGTTATTTCCACTCACGTGCGAAGTACCTTTAACTTTACACATTTTCTCACATTGGGCCGTTTGCTTCACATATCAAGAAGTGAAGCAGAAAAAGCTGAAGTGGGTCATTTTCCCTCAGCCTTGTTCTCAGATTCTGTGTACATTTGATGAAAAAGATTATTTCAAACTTAAACATTATCATCCATCTCTTTGCCTTTCAACTTCATGCAGTGAGCATGTGGCCATGGCCCATACTCATATCCACAAATCTGTAGGTTCATCTAAACTGTGATGCTGAAAGCTTATACAAACACTGCCACACTGAGAGCAGGCTGCTTCATTTTACAGTCTGGAAACAATCATCTTTCTCTTTTCCACCTTCCTCCACGGACGCATCTGACAACATTAAAGAGACGAGTTAAAAATCATTATTTATTGGTAATTGTAATATTTATTTATTATACAACCATTTCCCGCAGACACTTTTATTCTCAACAAAGAGACGAACAAGATGATTTCTGTAAACAATTACAAACAGAAGTGGAAAACCCAGCAATGTGACCAGAACCTCCATCTGTTTCTATCAGAACCATATGGAAAATCGTTTCTATACGACTCACATGTTTGACAGTGAGTGGACGATATATCCCAGATATACGCCTGAGTCTGATGGAGATTAATACAAGCATGATGTGGTTTAGCTCCAAACCCTGGAACTCTACTTTGAAGAGTAGATGCATGGAGCATATGGAGCCAAGCTTTTTTTTCTTTTTTTTTTTTTGGTTGATTTGCAGACTCTTTATACTTATTTTCTTATAACATATATTTCTATATGTTTACACATTAGAAACCCAACTGTTTTCAAATGCAAAACCAAAACTTAAAAATTGGTGCATTAAGAAATAATGTTTTTGGTCATGTGAATCCGCCAGCATCTCATTAAAACACAGCTTTGGTTTCGATGAGACAAGTTAATCTGGGTATTTTATTTGCATTTTTACTAAAGTTAAAATAAAAATCTGTTCAAACTTACAGAGAAAATACAAGCTGCAACCTCATACATAAAATCAATTATATTATTTAAATAAATAAATAAATAAATAAATAAATAAATAAATAAATTTCAATTTATAACATAAATGTTAAATATAGAAAGAATAAAACTTAAAGAAAAGACTATTTAAAAACTTTGACACACAGGTTCTCATATCTTATTAGAATTTTGTTCCTCATCAATTTTAAGGATGTTTAAAACTCAGTCATTTTGTTCAGTAGATTTAACCTGAGATTCAAGATTCAACCTGACCACTTATCCTTATTCCACTCCTCTCCGATTTGCATTTCTACTCTTATTTGAACAGTTAACTCTATATTGTATTATTTTTCTCTCCACAGAATCTTCATCTGGTCTGGCATTCTATTTAGCTGTAATTCCTTCCTGATGGGGGGACATCGGCTAAGAAGGCTTTTTTGAACCAGGACATCTGAAGTAATGTTCTTGACAGATCATTCCAAGAAGAGAACCAACTGTGAAGCAGATGGGTGGAAGTGTCATGGTTTGGTAATGTTTTGCTGCTGAATCCATCATGAATTCTATCATATAAAAGATGGAGTGAGAAGAAAATATGAGACAATCTGAAAATAAATATAAACTGAAGCAGAACTAGACAAAATAAACCCATAAATCCAGAAATAAAAATACTATAAAATTGAAACTCCTGGCGGGAGTTGAAGCAGAGATCTTTATCATTTTGAGATGTTGTGAAGTAACTTGAAACAGGCTGTAAATACAAGAAATCCCTCAGACAGCTGAAAGAAAAAGAGCAGGCCAATCTTTATTTAGACTGATATTGGAGACTGGCAGATGGACACTAGCAGGGTCAGACTGAAATTATTTTGACTGAAGGGGGTAAGCCTATAGCTTTAAATGAGATAACTTTTTTTTTCTCAGCTATAAGGCTTTTAATGCATAAAACAAGGTTGCAATTTAACAACAATTACATTTTCTTACCAGAGTTAAATAAAAAGTAAGATTAGACATCAACAGATAAATATTTCAACATAAAAAGAAACAGAGGAAATGTGTGTGTCCCTGTTTCCTCAGACACCATTTTCAGTTTGCCAGTGTTTTATTTGTTGTTGCCTCACACATCAGCCGTTTCAACTACAGGCAAGCTGTCTCTGACATTTTAAGTCTGTTGTTGCTACTTGATTATTAAATTCTTAAAAACATCTTGGATACATTTTATACTTTCCACCTATTCATACACACCAGTAACCACAGATACGGGCCTAGAGGTCTACCGCCAATTCAACCAGGCCAGTGGTGGGAGCAGGGAGAGGAGGTTTGTTGTTAGGGAGCAGAAGGAGGGTCAAACAGCCTTTGGATGTCTGAACAAGCCTTAAGCGTTACATTTGGCTCCAATTAATTCTGGGATCTTTTTTTGGCCACAATATGTAAAACAGATGGACCAAAAATGAGGGGTGTACCACATGGGGGGAAAAAGTGATCCTTTTCTTTGTTACGCCCATGACTTGTGCCTTGCAAGTTTTTCTTCCACAAGTTTGAAATTAGGTCGTTGTCTTTGTTCTTGTGATTATTGTAATGAAGCTTGTGTGGCTGTCTGTTGACTTTGATAATATTTCAGTCTCTGACCTGCCAGTAATTGGAGCTCTTTTAACCAGAGGGCAGAGTGTGAATGTCACATTAAGAGATCGTCTGTGAACACGCAGCGTCGTCTCACAGCCTCTAACCTCTCAGAGAAGCTGTGGGAGGTGGATGGAGAAGTTTGTGGGGGCGAAGGGGATCATGTACTCCCCACAGAGGCCACTGCCCCCCATTTAAAGGGAGCTCTGGTTCCCCTGTGATGCATGGGCCTGAGATGCCAGGTTCCTCTGGAGCAGAGTCCAGAGCAGGGGGACACACCATCTGGGAAAGGAATGTCGCAGTTGACCTTAGGACAGAGATTTATGTCCAGTCCCCGAGTTTGAATGGCTGCGTCTGACACCACACAGACAAGGTGTCCATGACGGCTTCCCCGCACCGGTTTTCAAAAAGGGGTCAATGTTTTTTTGACTTAGTGAATGTCAAAAGGGAAACATTGTGCCCAAAATCTAATTTCCTTCATTGTTTTTCAGCACAAACAAGTAACACGAGCGCAGCTGGAACGCTTGATGAGGTCATCCCCGACTGGTACGTCACCGTCAACTCATTAGCTGTGTTTCCATTACAAATTTAATGGAAATCAAATCTTTGTCTGTATTCTGCTAATGTAAAAAAAAAGAAGAAAAAGAACATTTTTGCAATTGTGGTGTGTCCACTAAATAAGAAATGAAATTAATATATTTGTATCCCATCCATGGTATACAATTTGCTGGCGCAAAAGGACTTACAGCAACTCCTCATACTGAGAACCAATGGAGTGACAGGGGAGAGGAAAAGCTCTATTTTAACAGAAAGAAACCTCCAGCAGAATCAGAACCAGAGGGGGTGTCTACTCAAACCCTCAGTTGTTCTAACACCCACAGAAGGTTTAAGAAGACAGCGCATACACACAGAAAAGAAACAGAAGGACTGATGTAGTTACTGGATTACATTGATTGCACTGGAACGCTGAAAGAGGGTAGACATTAAAACAGTTACAATACCAGATACACATCTGAAAAACTGGAAAAAAGCTAAGCCTGTTTGTGTCCCAAGGTCCAAAACATGACAGAGTCCAAAACAGGTTGATTGATTTCTCTAAGTTCTTAGGTGTGTATCTGTGTGTGTATGATTGTTTGTCCTATCTGTCTCTCTGTGTTCGCCTGTCGAGGGAACAGTCTGCCTCTTGCCATTGGAGATAGGCACCAGCATCCCTCATGGCCCCACCAGGGATAAGCAAGTCAGAAATGTTTCTTTTATTGAAGTAGCACTGAAAATTCTAGTAAAACAAACTGAACCACAAGTTTGAGTCCTTCACCTATTAGCACAGCCTTATTTAGCCTCTGGGACAGCAGTTAGTCATCTCCTGTGTTATTTCACGAGGTTGGAGATGAGAGGGATCTTTGACCATGTTTTGTTGCACAGATCATCCACCATCTCAGGTCCTCTCCCATGCTTTCTTCTGTCCCCTCAGGGGTTTTATGAAAGACAGAGGATTTTGTGTCTGTGAAACATTTCTGTGTTGATTTTGGACATATGTTTTGGATCATCATCCTGCTGAAAAACTCAAAGATCACCTACTTTCAGTTTTCTGACAGGCTGATAAATATATATTCAAGATGTGAAAGCATCCCTGATGCCATGCACACTATCATGGTTCCCAGAGCCTTTAGAAGAGCGTCACAAATCCATCACTATACCCGTCATTAATCTGGAGTTCTTTTTCATATGTACATCTTTTGGTAGGATACAGCAGTCCTTTTCCTGGTATGACTTTCAAAACAACCACCTGACATATAATATCTGTTGGTTTAAATGAGGACTTTGTGACTCCTACTTATCACCCTTCACAGATTCTACCTTCCTCAATCCTTTTCTTTGTGCCAATAGACTTGCCTATTTGTCCAGCCTTGTCTGTCACATCTCTAGTTGTTTTAAGCTGTTCAGAGAATGGACAGGTTTAGGAGAGGAACTGGTTGTTTTTTTGTTGTTGTTGTTTTTGCTGTCATTTCCTGACTTATGAAGAGCCTTATGAAGGTGAAAGGTTGTTGCAAACACATATGACTTATGAAGGGGACAATAAAGAGCCTTTATTGTGAAAGGGACAACAAATTACTGTGAGGGACAATAAAGGATATTTCTGCTATCCTCCATTGCTAAGCAGCAAGTGGGTTTTGAATTGAAAATGTTGCTCATTTTTTATAGATTTTTTATTCAAATGTAGTTAATTGCAGTAAACTCAATTAAAAATGTGTATTGTGTCCCACCTCTAATTAACATACATTGTTTAAAAAATATATAAATTGTCTGATGTCTCTGCTAAACATCTGCAAAACAGTCCTCTCATCTCCCATAGTAACCAAAATTAGTGCAAATTTCAACATGCAAACCTGGCAGTCAGCAGTTCAATCCAGACCACAGAGTTTTGCTCTCAGTCTGTTCATGAAAAATCAGAGCGCAGTTATGGTTGTTATTCTCCTTCTTTATAACTTTATTTCCATATTCATGTCATATTTTCGATCTTTCTTTAAAAAATGTCCAAAATATTTATCTAATGTCAAAGTCTTCTTATTAGGTAAAAATACAGAAAGCAATGAAAAGAGGTTCAAAACCATCAATTTGGCAGTTTGAGCAAAGTAGGAATAGCTTTCCTATGAAGTCATCAACAAAACATGGAGTAAATTATATCCAGAACACAATGCAATTTTCTAATTTAATATTTCTTTAAGGACTTGAAAATCTTTTGTATGGTCATTAGACCCGAAAAAAGAGGAAAAGAGAATCTCTATAAATGATGCAAATAAATTTGCCTCATTAAGGCAAGGCTGAGCAGGTTTATTACAACTTTCTCGTTATGAAGGCATCATGCTTGGAATAAATGAAGCCTTGTTTTTTACTGAATGTGTCATCCGAAGGCGCACGTGCCATTCCTGACAGCATGACTTCCGAACACAGCAATGTGTTCATCTCCAAAACCTGACATCACCCTAGATGCTAGGAATGTCAGGCAAAATCTCACTGGATATTTAATGAAGCAGCAAACAGAAAAAGGAGTCAATCTGCGATTTCTTTTGTTGAAGTACAAAGACATTAAACATCTCTGCTGTTTAGCTGCAGCAGTGATAGAGTCTGAAACACTCCAGCAGAAGCACGTCCTGCTGAGGGCTTTCACTGCAGGGTCGAGGTTGGAAAAGCCCTCAGCTTTAAAAGGAGCCATCATTTAGTTAATGTGTGGCCGATGCTTAAGTATGTGTGTAGTGATGTCTACCCCAAAGAAATGAAGATAAATACGAGTCCTTCCCTTCTCCTCTCAGCGGGACTCTGAAGGTTTACTATGCGCTGCCCGAGGCTTGTTCCATCTGCGTGCAAAACCCATCAGACAGAAACAAAAACAAACACTCACTCTCTGGGCTGTGATTACGCTCAGTCCATATTGCTATACTATATTTACAGAGGATTGAGAAATGAAAGAATCAGAGTAATAGTGCTTTTTTTCGCTCCATCAAAAAGAGAAAGTTCTGCTTCAAATGGAATTATATCAAGATCATAACTGAACAGTGGAAATATCTGAGCTCAGTTTTCAAATTATGAGATAAAAAACAGTTATACTTAGGCATGACTGTGTGGTTGTTTGCAATGAGTGTTTTTGTGTTGCCTTGTGATGGACTGGTGCCCTATCTAGTGCGTACTTTGCCTCTTGCCCAATGACTGCTGAAGATAGACAACGGCTCCATGGATAAGCAGGCATAGACAGCAGATGGATGGTTTAAAACTTGGGGGTTTTACTGACAACTATTTTCCATTTAGGCTTTGGGGTTCTTGTAAAATCTGCTACATGCACACGTTTGATTCTCACTGACTTTTACCATCAAGGGAAATTATTTCAAACTCCACAAATGACACATTAAAAAACTGGCTTCTATAAGTGTCAGTTTGCAACAACCTCTCACCTACAAATAAAACACTATTTTGTGCCACTTATTTGAATTTGTTCATGTGCATTATAGCTACAGATAACATGCAATTCAGTTGATACGTGCGCTGCTACTTTACATGAAGTGTGGTCTTAAAGGAATAAGGTCTAATTCATATCCAGTTATATAGAATCTAAACCAGTATGAACTGAATTCAGTCCATTCCAATGTCACAGAGTTAGATTTAAATCCAGTTAGTGAACCATAGAACTGAGAATGCCCTCACAAAAGACTCCAGACCTGGAGCAACAGCATTCAGCTTCTATGCATCACAAATCTGGAACAAACTTCCAGAAAAGTTCAGGTGTTTTGTTTCAGGTGCACAACACCTGAAACACTGATTTCCTTTAAATCTAGACTAAAAATCTACTTGTTTAGAGCTGCTTTTGAACCATAATAAATGGAACATTGACCAACATGTATGATGTGTGTGATGGTACTTGTCAAAATGTAATGTTTGTCACTGGTTTGGATAGACTTTTTATTTTATGATGTAAAGTTTGAACTGCTTTGCTGCTGAAATGTGCTATACAGATCAACTTGATTGATTGATTGATTGATTGATTGATTGATTGATTGATTGATTGATTGATTGATTGATTGATTGATTGATTGATTGATTGATTGATTGATTGATTGATTGATTGATTGATTGATTGATTGATTGATTGTCAGCCTTCCAAACCACTCGACTCCTCATCAAACATGTCTTCCGTCTCCTTGGCATCTGCCTGACCATGACTCGTCAAACTCTTTCTCACCTCTGGTTACCAGTCAGTCAGGAGCTCAACTCTACCCTCACATGTCTCACATCCACATTCTTTAGTATGGAGCAAATTCCTTCCATGGGTTGAATACGCCCATAACTCCCACATATCTGCAGCTAGTGATCTCTCTGTTTTTAAAATCTCCATCTGCTAACAACATCCTCTCTTCCCAGCAGATGAAAAAAATATTTTAGTCACTTCAGTCCACCTCCACATCCACCGCCACAAGCACATCTGGTCCAACACTGTTTCCATATTCCCAACACCTGTAACACACTCCAGCACCCCGTACTGAGCAGGAAAGAAGGTTTGGCTCTTCTCCTGTGGCGTCCCATTTCCATCAGTCTCCAAGAACCTCGGCCCACGTTACATTGGTCCCTACGTCATTGGATCTGCCATCAGTCTCAGAGCTGTCCGTGTCCGTCTCCCATCCAGTGTCCGACGGGACTGGACGGGAGACGCTTCACATCTTCCAGATAAAACCAGGCCTTCACAGCACATTGTTAGGGACTGCACATTAGACATTGCACATTATTGTAATTCTGTGCATTTATCCTAAAACAATGGCAATGAAAGTTTTTTTTTTTGTTTTCATCTGCGATGTTTGTCATTTGTCAAAAATGGAACATTTACTTGCTTCCTTTTTGTAGAAAATCATTTGTAGTTTACATTTTAGAATCTCCTCTGAAGAGATTCCTCTGAGTTTAAGATTATCTTGACTCAAACCCAATTCGTCTTCAGGATGGTGACCTTCTCAGCTGCAGCTACACACAGAATGTGTCCTTGTCAGGGTGTCACTGCTGTGATTGAACACCAAACCTTTATTTACTCTTGAGACTGTGTCTGGTATTCTATGGGTCAGTGTGGGTCACTTGTTAAACAACTGCTACCTTTGCTAAAATTAGGAGTGTTTGTTTGCTTTTTGTTTTTTTAACCCTTAAGACCCTACTAAGCAGGAATACAACGCAATCCTTCCACCAGCTTTTAGAAGATTTGCAGCTTGTGCACTAAAAGATTGATGTTAGGAGAAGAAAGATTATTCAGTGACTTTACCCAAATAGAGAAAATACAAATTTCACACTCATTTTCCATTCAAGTCAAAAGGACGACCATTTGATGACCCACTGAGATCATTCAGGCTCATCTTTATGAGATACTGATTTTTAGAAACATTTCTCTTCAGAAACTAGAAACACTCAGAAAGACATACACAGGCAGGGAACCCGACTGTCATCTGCAAGTCATGAACAGGTCTCTGCAGAACTTGATAAGATGTTGAGGTAGAAAATCAATCACTGGAATGAGAAGCACCAGAGTGGAGGCACTTCTAACACGTCTAACTTCAGGCAAAAGAACTGCACGTGATCTACATGTGCTACACAAGACGAAGAAACGTCACGGTTCAGCATCAGAATTGGTGTCAAGTTAGCATGTTAAGTATCCAGCCAAGTATTTGTACCCATAATTGTACTTTATTTTTCACAAGCCCAAAAGTATTTATGACAGATTTATACCTGAAATTAATTTCATGCAAAATAAAATGTTTCTTGCACTTTGGTCTAAAGTTGTTAAGTGTCCCCAGTAAATCTTCAAGCTTCCACAGTGGTCATGTACAGATTTCAAACATTACCAGTGCCTTTTAGTCAAACTAAAATTGGATGTTACATCATGGGATTCTACAACCAACAACCCATACATGAAACATGAACAAGGAAACATCCTAACAAAAAAAACGCTTCAAATATTCTGAAGCATTTACTAATGACTGAATCAGAGCTTTCTCTAATTGTGACTGCGGACTGCAGCCTTTACTAAGTTCTAATGCAAGGCAGCCATTTTGAATTTTGAGATCAGAGTTGACAAGAAACACCAGACTTTCTCACTCTTGATATTTTCCTAATTTAAACTTGGAAATTTTATTTGTAATAAAAAAAAAGTTAACATAGTTAACCTCCATCCTTTAACCAGGTAAGCAGTTCTAACGAATCAGAGTTTTCTTTCTTGTTTTGGCTTTTTATGACATATCACAAAGAATGTGTGGTCAAAGTCCCATTATTGTCTAAATGGTAGAAGATACTACTTTGATTTTTTTTTTTTTTTTGGTTTGTTTTTTTTACTGACATTACTACCTCAGTAAAAATAACTGATATAAAATAATTGAGAATTGCTGACTAATCATTTGCAAATAAACTAGTCTATCCATATATTTTTAAGACAAACGTGTTCTTCAGTGTAATGAATTTATGTTGTATTACATGGAACACAGATACCACTGAATAGTGTGAAATGCTTTTGCATTGGTCTGCTCAGATTGTCAATAGATTATTTTTTTCAAAATGTGTATTTATTTAGTGTATTTCTTAGCTGCATGTTACAATGAGGTTGTGTTTAACTGCTGCCTAACTTTAAGAAAATCTGTGGAGCATCGATCGTGAGGCTCAAACGGAACTGAGTCACAGATGGTCCAGTGTGTCTGACCAACAGTGTCTCTTTTTCCCACTCAGTTATAATGAGAACCTGCTGGGGTGATGCTAGTCACAGGCCCAGGATCAGTTTACCTCTTCTCTGACCTCTGACCTTAACTGTCTGTGAATTGTATAAGGTGACACAGAGAGCTTAGGGGACAAATGTCTTAAAACCAGTTTGCCTCACTCTTGTTTTCTTTATCCCTATTCATGTTCATGTTAGTCTATAAATTCTTTATTAGTAATAAAACTTGACAAGTAACAAGTCAAACCTCTTAAGCCTGTAGATTGTTTTATTTATATCCTCTGAAACGTATCTCCTTACGCTGCTAGAAGACGCTAACACATGAATTTTACATACACATCATATACACACCTACATAGGTAGCTAATTGTGGTTAGCTGAACATAGTTTATAAGGTTAGCTGGATATTTTTCTAGCTAATTTTCTAGCTTTGTAGGTCGCCATAGATACTTGGGTAGCTAGCTTCAAAACTGTAAACTTTGAACTGCCTTGTTGCTGAAATCTGCTGTAAAAATAAATTTGATGTGACTTGATTAAGTTCTTATAATGCATCTTAGGTTCATTTATGAGTAAGGAAACGTCATAAAAATCTAATACACATGGAGTTCTGTAAACCCTTTATAGGTTCGGTCTTGTTTCCATCAGGAAGAGGAAAAAAGTGAAGTAGCACCTCAAGACAAAATCCCCTCTGTTTTAATAAATAAATAAACAGAAGCACCCAGACTTATAAACTTTAATGGGTTGGGTAATTCAGAGCACATAAACAACCTGTGTTTTCAATCTACACGTTTCATGCAATAAAAAGTTACTTTCCAAGAGTTATACTGGAAGTCAAAGGTAAAAGTTTATACATTTGACAAGTTTTTTGGGGGGGAAATTAATTCTCATCAGTTTATTATTGCAGGAGAAACATTTTTTCTTTCAGGGTAGAAGTGATTTCTGCACGTAATTATTCTGCGGCGGCAGCAGGCGTCTGAACACATACCCAAAAAATACTCTTTATGGAAACACAATATACAGTGCAACAATCCACAAGAGGCAAGTAGGAAGATTCAGGTGAGCTGACCCTTTCTGGAAGGAATTCCACATGTCCGATGTTAAAACATCTGAAGCCTGAGAGGAAACGCTGCGGTGTAACGCAGTTCACGGGGGTCTCAGAGGGGATAGGAGCCAGAGCGTAAGTGCCAGAGGTGAGAGGCAGATTGGGTTACACCCCTGGGTGTGCTGAGTGGAGGTCTGCTTCTCACACCAGGGCAAGCTATATTTCACCATGTGTTATGAACCTGCAGACCTGCCCAAAGGACTTCACCGCTGCTAATGATGGAAAATTAACGCTCCACTGAACTGAGCTAAATGCCCCCACTGACATTCCCAAATTATTTACAGCAAAGACCAGCAAGCCAAAGGATCACTCAGGGTGTATTTCTGCTGATTGGGGTGTAATGAGGAAAACCAGTCAGACAGATTTTGTTATGATTCCATAAGAGGCAGGAGGCTGGAAATGAAAGGAAAACTGTCAAGAAAACGGCTGGTGATAAAACACTGAGGCACAATTAGACGTCATTACGTCTCACCAGAGCCAGAGGAGCTGCAGCTCGGCCTTTTCTTGCCTGAGAAGACAAATCTGTCTGCAGAGTTCGCTTGACATCAGGAAACCAGTTTTGTTGGGGAGAAAAGGGGCCTTTGGATCACAGACTCCTCCCAGACATGTCTGGAAGAAAAGCTCCAGTGAGCAGCAGGAGTTGGTCACTGAGAGACGCTCCATCCACACAGCAGCCTGCAGCCCTGCGGAACGCCTGAACAATCCTACACCAGAGACACAAAATGAGAGCCTTTATTTCAGTTGTGACCGTTTTGTGGGTGGTGGCAATAACCTCCACGGGCGCCATCCACGGACTGTACAACTTCGGCCAGACCGATTTATTCCAGAAAAAGAACAGCTGCAAGCAAATCCCTGAAAACCTCCTGCTTTGCAATGACATAGAATACACGGAGATGCGCCTCCCGAACCTGCTGGGACACGAAACCATGAATGAGGTCCTGCAGCAAGCTTCGTCCTGGACGCCCCTGGTGCAGAAGCAGTGTCACCCCGACACGAGGAAGTTCCTCTGCTCGCTTTTCGCTCCAGTCTGCCTGGACGACCTGGATGAGCCCATCCAGCCCTGTAGGTCGCTGTGCGAGAGCGTCAGGCACGGATGCGGGCCCGTCATGCTCGCGTTCGGGTATCCGTGGCCGGAGATGCTGGACTGCAACCGCTTCCCGCCTGACAACGACCTGTGCATACCACCTGCAAGCATTGAGAACGTCGTGCCTGTCACCAGAGAGGGTAGAGATCTGCAAAACTCTCATTTGAAGCGTTTTTGACCAATGCAATGTCTTGTGCGTAAACGTGCATTTTATTCGCACGCATGTTTGCATCTCAGACTGCATCTGATCTCCATTCCATTGTCATAAATATAAGTGCATGGGTAACATTTTGTGTTCAGTTATGGGAAATTGAGCAGTGTTCATCGTTTTCAATTCTCTCTCAGTGCCCAGGGTGTGCGATGCTTGCAAAGAAACGGAAGAAAATGGCAACGAAATCGTTGACAGCCTGTGCAAGAATGATTTTGGTAAGTGCTCCGGCTTTACTAGTCCCGAGGGTGAACTGCAGAGGCCCCAAGAGGTCATCAGAGGTGGTTCCAAGAAATTCAAGGCAGAATTAGAGTAATCTAAACCGCTGAATGTGAGTCACTTACGGGAAACTCTTCAACGGTGTACATTTGCCCCAGATGGCTCATGCACTTTTTATGGGGTTTAAGTTTCTCAGCTGGTTTTACGTCTTGGTGTTTTGAAGAGAGAGCTGGTCTTCCATCACACGCAACAAGGGAAACGGTCAAAATTATACTTAATTTGGAAAAGAAGTGTTTTAAATCAAATGGTTTTCCCTCAAGCACTCCCTTTGTGAAATAGGATCCTGGTTTTGGACTCTTGGTAACTTTTTTTTCTGTATTTCTGATTAGAGCGCAAACCTGATTATACATCAAAGTTACTTTGGGGTGTTAAATTCACCAGCTTGCTTTGAAGAGATGTTTCAATCAGTTTTTTTTTTTTCCTGGCCATTACTGATTTCTGGTTTTCTTTAAGAGCTGTCTGTTCTGGAATCACACATTTGTTTTTTCTTTTATATATATATATTTATTTTCTAAGGACTGGGATGTATGAAAATTTTCTAAAAATATGTTGAAGATTAGAGGCAAACATAGAAGTAGTAGTAAGGAAATGTTTGACTAATGTAGTTATACACCAACATAGCCTTTTCTATTTATTGATGCGTTCAATAAGTAGAAAAAGAATACCATAGAGCGACTAACTGCTGCATAATTGAAACTTTGTTACAGTTGGCACGGAAACATTCAGGTCTTGTAGATTTTCATTGCAGCATTTTATTCTCATTACCGCTCTGATTCTACAGCGCTATAAAAAGCACTTCCATCTTACAGATTTCTTCTGGGGTTTTTTTGTTTGTTTGTTTGTTTTTTGTCATGTGCAAAAGTTTCAGATCAACAATATTATATTGATATTGGACAAAGTCAACCCAAGTGAAAAATGTTTTTAAAAAATCAGTTTTCAAACAATTATTTATTTGTATTTTAATTAAGAGGGTAAAAGCGATCCAAACCAATCTAGCCAAATGTGAAAAACCTTTTTCCTCCTAAACTTTACACCTGGTTGTGCCACTGTCGGCAGCGACTGCCATTTGGAGGTCCTGCCACAGCATCGTAATCAAATGTAAGTCCACAACTAATTGTATTTTCTCCGTCCTTCGGAGGTGGACTTGCTGGTGTGCTGCAGAGTGGGATGGAATCCAAGCTCACAAACTGAAGGCCGAAACTTCTCCTTCAGGAAGTTCTGGCAGAAAGCAGAATTCATGATTCCAACAACAATTACAGCAGCAAAGGAGCATTAGACCATCACATTACTACTATTATGTTATGTTTGACTTTAGGTATGCTCTTCTGAAAAGTTACACTTTTGTGTCATCAGTCCACAGAATATTTCCCCTAAAACCTAAAAAATCATCAAGATGTTTCTTTTATTATTATTATTTAGGAAAACATGAGGCTTTTTTGTTCTCTTTGGTCAGATGTGGTTTACAACTCAGATCTCTCCCATGGATGTTCTGTTTGCCCAGCGACTTTCTTTTTGTTGACTCTCCAACACCGACTCTAACTCAGACAGGTGAAGCCTGCAGAGCATTGAATGTTGGGGGTCTGGGGGGAATGGCTCTATCTCTGATTTGCAACAGTCCAAAGTTGTGCTTGCAACCCATTTTCAGACGGATATGACTTTGCTTCCCATTTGGTTTTGAATTTCTGCGTGATGGCATCGTTTATCCTGGTTCATGTTGTCAGGCAGGTTCTGTTCTAGAGGTCAGACAGTAATCAGATCTGGTCTGATCTGATCTGGTCTGGCTTGTTTATTTCAGCCAGAATGCTTAATCACAGTTTAACCAAGATTTAAAAACTCGAGCTTCTGTATTTTCATAAACATATGGATACATTTTTTCCCCCTTAAAAACAAAATCACCCTTTTGTTTTTTGTATATTCTCTGATTAGCTTTACGATAACGGCATATGATATGACGTGATGTGTGTGAAAAAAGAATAAAACTGCTGAATGCTGCTTTTATTCCTAATTCTGTCTTTTTTTCCCCTCCACATCCATCTCCAGTTATGAAGATCAAAGTCAAGGAGATCTCCTACATTAATGGTGACACCAAAATAGTGCCAGAGACCAAGAGCAAGATGATTTACATGATGAACAGCATGACGGAGCGTGACCTGCGGAGGACGGTGCTGTGGCTGAAGGACGGGATGCGGTGTATCTGTGAGGAGATGAACGACATCAACGGGCCCTACCTGGTCATGGGCCAGAAGATGGACGGCCGTCTGGTCATCACCTCCCTGAAGCGCTGGCAGAGAGGACAGCCCGAGTTTAAGAGGATTTCACGCAGCATTCGTAAGATGCAGTGTTAGGAAAGAAAGGAGGCTCCATATCAGATCTTTGGTCAAGTTTAGTTTAGCTTTTTCTGTCATGCTGAGTTGTTTGTTGGTTTGTTCTAGAGAACAGATTTCTCCAAGGTCTCAGAAACTCCACTGTTTTTTTTTTTATTGAAGATAAATCATATTTTTATTGTGCTTTAATCCAGTTAAGTATATATAGGATACAACATGTGGGAGATCCTCACGTTTATGAAAATCTAATGAACAATTTTTTAGTCATGTTTAGCTCATTGTAAATTGAATTTGGCTCTCTAGTGGACACTTGGGGAATACCATGTCTTTTTAAAAAGATGGAGCTTTTCCTTCACCCCCCAGTCAGTCTATGTAAATAACACTCAGATTGTATTTAAGGTGGAGCAAAACACCATCCATCCATCCATCCATCCATCCATCCATCCATCCATCCATCCATCCATCCATCCATCCATCCATCCATCCATCCATCCATCCATCCATCCATCCATCCATCCATCCATCCATCCATCCATCCAGCAAAACACCATCACATGCAAACTCTATGGGCCACTGACTGACGTTAAAAATTACCAAATTATTAGCAGATGGCATTCAGCTACATTTTTATTCTGGCCCTTCTGTTCTAGAGCTTCACAAGTATTTTTTAGTGAATGTGACTTAACATCAAAATAAAAGCAACTTTGAGGTGAGAAATTAATTTTTTTTTTTTTAAAGAAAAAGGATAAAAATGTTATTTTCATGTTTGTCCAGCTTTTTCAGAGGTATTTTTAGCCTTTGTGTCAGATACAAGACAGATTAATTTTGCATGATGCACATTGAATAAAAGTGTGATCCTTGTGTGTGTGTGTGTGTGTGTGTGTGTTCATAGTCGGATGTTTAGACATTATTTGTACTTTTATATATTCCCTGTATTTTCTCAAGTCAATATGAGAGATAGCTGGCTATATTCTCTTCCTGTTCATCCCTATAATATTTTTAGCAGACTGTTTTATGTGAGCAACTGTTGTATTAGCCTCAGATAAAACTATTTTTTTACTCTGGAGCTCATATTAATGTTTGTGTTTTGTTTTTTGTTTTGTTTTGTTTGGTTTGGTTGTTAATATTAGGATCTGCATCTTCTTCCGTAATTTTGTTTGTTCCGAGCGCAAAATCTGAACATAACCTTCAGTGTCTCAATATACAATAAAGTATTAGTTTATTGCTTGTTTTGATTAAACAAGCAATGTAATCATTTTAAAACGTTTTCCGATGTAAATATACAATATTGCCACGTATAGTAGTTTCAGGTGTTGCTAGCTACATGTTTAAAGAGGTAAATTTGTTGCTTGTGTGGATGAGTGTTCAGAATAAAGTTCGAATCTTTTTAATTTGTTCGGTGGTCTGTTAGAAGTAGTCTGGGGTGATTTATAACTACTAGTTGAACACTGCCCTCTAGTGGAATCCGATGGTAACATTTTAAAGTGGCGGTGTGTTGATATGCTTTGAAAACACCAGAATGTTCAGGTGCAGCTTGGAAGTTTATAATGACCCATTTTAATCATCCTGATAATTATGTGTGTGTATTTGGGAAGGACGGAGGTGGAGTTATTATTCTAATTAATTGATAAATGAATCAACATGACACTACAATTGGATGTAGATTTTTCTTGAGTTATTTTTTTATATCAGGAAAGAACACTTGCTAGGTTGCTTTCAAATACTCATATTTTATGTTTACTCAGTTTTTCACACCTTTACACAAACTTCTGAGAGCTCTAATTCTATAATGATGGCATGAATGGATGGAAATTTAAAAACGTGGTAATAGAAAATGTGAAGAACTTATACACAGCACCAGATCAGAGTGTTCAACACGGAAGTGATACTTATATCACTTCCGTTTTATATCACTTATATATATATATATGAACCATAAATTCAGTAACTTGCATTTTAGTGCATTTTAGTGTGTGTGTATATATATATATATATATATATATATATATATATGTGTGTGTGTGTGTGTGTGTGTGTGTGTGTGTGTGTGTATATCGATTCATGTTTTCACATGACTGTCATTTGATTTATGACTCACCTCAGAACAAAAGAAGTCAGTCAGTGTCATGGTCTGTTTAACCCAGGAATACCTGGGACTCCCCGCTGGTCAGAGGGTCTGATTAACCTCTTGAATGAATGTCAGAAAAGAATTTAACACTCCTACAGTCTAGACAGCAGTTTCACTTTGTTCAGATACATTAATTGTTCTTGTAGTCCACCATCAACCAGAGTTTTTTCCCAGTGACCTACCTAAAAACACACATTAGCATACATATATTCTTTGAGATTTCTAGCAATGTCACAAAATGTGTTCATATTTTCAGTATGAGAACACAAAAGATTCCCCACTTCTGTTGCGCTGCGCATCTACTCGCACTCGGAATATTTAAATACATATTTTAGATTAGGGTGATGAAACAAAAGGCTCAAAATATGTGAGCTGGTGATCATTTCTGTGTGTCCTATATTCTGCTATATTCGACTCTAACCACAACTCAGACCACGCTTTTTTGGTAAAAAATGTCAAAGTTCACCACATGTTTGTAATACCACAGCAGCCCATGAGTGAAAGTAAAGTAAGAGAAGTACCAACTTTAGAACCTGCTGAATCACATGGAGGTCAGTGGATGATAACGAGCTCACTAATAATAACACCTCCCACTCTTGCCTTCCCTATTCTATTATTGTTTTCTTTTTGGAAAGTTAAAGTCTTTGGGTTCCTGGATTATTTTACGTAATGCAAAAACCTATTAATGTCATCATATTTCAAGACTGGTTTTGAAATGGCATTTTACAGTTAATTTTCCCTGACTTTAGTGAACAAATCAGTATCTGCCTGGAAGAACATTAGACTAGAGTTGCTTCCCTCTCTTACAGTGACTTGCAGTCCTGAAAAGGTTTGCTCATGTTGTCACATTACAACATTTACTCTGCTTCGATCAGGATTTTATTTCACAAATAAACAAATAACTGTATAAATGTGAAGAGAATTGTAAATAACACCAGGTTACAAAAAACTATTTTTTGGAAGTTGTCCATGTTTTTTTCAACTGAATTAGGATTATTTTCCACAGCTGAATCAAAAAATGACATCCATTTTTCTCAGTCAGGTCAGGTTTTAATTCTAATTTGATTTAGAGAAATATGATACTCTGACATTTTTGTGACATTATCAGCTAATTTCTTTTAGTATTTCTCATCCAAAAAAGATTTTAGGAGAAAAAAATATTGTTTTCTAACAGTGTATTAATTAAATGTTACAAACTTGTATACCTGTAAATTGTAATAATAAACACCGATAAGGGTAAGTACATGGGAATTGAACATTACATACGTACAAAATTCTCCATCTTTTTTCTGTCCTAATGGAATCTCTCCTCCTGCTCATCACTCATTGATGACAAACTGAAAAAAGACTTTCTTTCCATGTGGCTTTCTTTGTGCCCCTCCTCAACAAAAGCCAGATTTATGACGTAGACAATTTGCAGTTTTTCAGCAGACTCTCCCACCTGCGCTGTGGATCTCTATCATGGCCTTCCTGCTTGATTAATGTCCAAATCTGCTGGTTGCTCTTCTGTCTCTGGCTGCACAAGAATTTATTCATGTCTGAGTAAAGGGAACTGAATATATGTTCACACCACACTTTTCAGATTCTTTTTGTGAACGATTTCAAAATATCTATTTTTCCATCCCACAGAAGTTAATGGTGGTTGTCACAAAAAAGTTAAACAAGTGTGAATACTTTTGAGAGGCGCAGTGTCATAGTTTAATATGTGACTATTAAAAAAGACAGAAGTCAGTTTGTTCTACAGCCTGTGGATCCAGCATTGCAGTCACAGTATACAATGTAGCTCACCACCATCAGTGTGTGAATGTGTGTGTTGGAGTCCTCTGAGTTAGATAAAAGGCTTTTTCATCCATCCACTTCAGTATGAGGAATATTATATCAAGTACACGGGATAATGGTTGTAAAAGTAGAGCTTTATGAGGTCGTATTCACTGGAATGCTGGAACAACTCCGTGCATCATCCACTGAATCAGGAAGAAATATGCAAAACCCTTTACTGTGTCACGTATCCAATGGTTAACAGTCACTGACAATGCCCTAACTGCGCAATTCACTAAATAATAAAATTACGTAATGAACAAGAAGAGCGTCCGATGCGTTTGTTGCTCTGGGAAATCTGAAAACGGAACAAAAGCTTGGAATATGGAAAGAAAGTGCTTTAAAAACTAACGTCCCTGTTGCGATTTGACTGAAAAACAGTGTGGAAACCCGGAAACGTAACATGTGAGATTGAGGCATTTTTAGGATTATTGTTTCATACAGTAAACTGTCTGCTGAAACCCTCAGTGTCATTAGTTCAGAACCTAAAAACAATAATTTGCATAAATTCAAACTTGTTTCTTTATGTAATTCAAATATTATAAAGCACTAATAATTAAATAAATCTCACAACTCTCCTTTAAGTATTATTTAAAGGCTTTTTTTGTTGTTGTTTTTCACATCTTCTATCACACTTTTTTTCTTCCAATCAACTTTGAGATTGTTTATGCTTATGTTCAGTCTCTTTAGCAACAACATTTGTGGCTTGTCCCCATATAGATAATGTCAATGGCTGTCTGCAGGGCAGCTTTCAAGTCTGCAGCTTCCTTGTTTACACCATATTTTGTCGACAAAATTAACATAGCATTTTTTTTTTTTTTTTGTTTAAAAAGTTAGTGATATTTGAATATTTAATAGTGGATAACCATAAAATTACTGGAATACAAGAAGAACTCAATGTATCATCAGAGTGTAATTTTCTGATACAGTATTATAGTTCTTCAGTGGCTTCATAATAAACAGAAATATATTCTTGAATGAATGTGTGTGTTTTAGCTTAGCCATTTTAACTTAATCACTGGTGTGAGTTAACATTTTCAATTACTGAAATGCGCCTGCAGAAAGAGAATTTGATCATGCCGAACAAAGGTGGGAGAGCTCGAAATTACGACGTCATTGAAGGCAGCATTCGCGTTTCCTTCTCAGCCGCTGCCGAAGAAACCCGAGCGAAAGAAAGTTGAATGTGTTTTTATGAGTTTTTGCAGGATAACAATTATTGCCGTCAGTCTGACAGAGCTTCAGTTTACTGCTGTGTCGCGGGGCTGTGGCGCTTTGAACGGCGGCAGCAGGCAGGCAGGCTGGGCTCCGTTTTGACGACGCTCAAAAAAAGTCCGCGGGGAAGTTCCCCAGGAAATCCCCGTTCGGGGATATTATTCTCGACACTGATGTGCCAAATCTCCGGTAGAATTTACCTCCTCGGTGCATTTCTAAAAGACACGGGGTGAGAGGCAGAGGCGTCAAATGCTGGATGATTATTATTAAAAGACCCGATCGGTGTTGAATCTACTAAAAAAACGTCCGCCATGGATAGCGCCAGCATGGGCTCCGAGGGAGACGCGCTGCTGAGGGAGAGAACGCGGAGCTACGGCGTCATGAACACCCTGTATCATGAGACGCGGGGGGAGATGGAGCTCCTCAACAAGCAGCTCTGCCTGAAGGACAATATTATTGCAGACTTAAAGACCAGGCTGGTCAGGCATGAGAGGATGTACATGACGATGGGAGACGATGAGCCCGTGGTCATCGGTCCGTCCAACTCCCTGGTGGAAAGTCTGCTGTCAGAGATCTGCAAGCTGAAGCAGAAGAGAAACGACATGGAGGTCAAAGCAGCCCGACAAGGAGAGGTAAACCCTGGAGCAAGAGCTCCGCATTTACCTGAATAGTTGGAAGAAATCACTCTTTCATTAACTATATTTATTAACTATATTTATTGAAAGTAATTAAAGACATTTTCAACAGAACTCCCAGAAACACAAACGGACCAGCTACTACTATATTATAGGAATATAATATACATTCCTATAATATGTTATAGGAATGTAATATACTATATAATATAGTATATTAGTGCACTATTTAAAAAAAAAAAAAGATGAATTTACAAGGGCGGTGCTAGAATAAAGAGTACTGGGGCACAAAATCTAAGTCCAGATCCACAATTCATTTCGATATATACATGTGATAAAAATATAAATATAAATATAAACTTAAATACACATTCTGGTCCTGTGTGAATTTTGTTTTCAGACATTTTCCTCTTTTTACTGTGGTTTAATTTTCCCTTTTGTATGTTTGGAAGAAATCAATCAGTAAAGATTGAGAAGATATACCCGTCATGAAATGAATGATCTTATAATTATGTCATGAGAACAGACAAAAAAATGATTTTGTCCAATTTTATGGGCAGCCTCGTGTGTGAGTATTATACTATATATTATATTTATATACATCTTAGTTTTATTATATATATATATATATATATATATATATATATATATATATATATATATATATATATATATATATATATATATACATATATGTGTGTGTGTGTGTGTGTGTGTATTTATACATCCGTCTGTGTTTGTTCCAACACACGAACACATTAGTGATGGACGGTTGTCCTATCATTTATCAGCATTGTGTGGGGATATGTGATTAGAACTGTAATTTATAGTTTAACTTTTTTGATTTTTTAATATTTTCTTTCTTTCATGTAACTACAGAAACTGTCAATATGGAAGTAATTGTGACGTCATTTAATTTTTTTCCTGTTGACTCGATGAGAGCTTCACTAACTCTTGTACTACAGTAGTTTCTATCGTAATAACAGCAGTGTGTGAGTGTGTGTGTGTGCACGCCGGTGTGCGTGTGTGTGTGTGTGTTTGTTGACCTCTGGCTGCAGGCACTGAAACTTTTTTTTCTGTCATTTTTGACTATTAAATCATTTCTCGTCATCACACTTATAATAATTGCAATAATTATCAGGAAATCCATTTTTAAGTCTAGAGCCAAATCCATGTGAAGTCGGGAACAGTCGGACTGTGTTTGATTCATCCAGTTTATTGCTTAACATTTATATTGTTTCATTAAATTAGTTGAAACATTATGACACATGATAGAAACATGCCTCAGTTACTATTTTTTCAGATATAGATTATGACTGTTTTATAGCGTTAGGTAACAGATTGAAACATTTTGCCTCCCGCCAGTTGACCGCTGGACATAGAGACCAGCTAAACAAGACCCCAATGGGATAAGAGAGTATGATGATGATGATGGATGGATGGATGGATTGAAACATTTTCAAGAAAACATTCAAATCACAAGCAAAATAACTCGTTATACATAATTAGAATAAACTATTACAGCAGAGTATTTCTAAAATAATTTTTTTGCTCCTTGTAGGAGATCCAGAGGCTGACTGCACAGATCAGGGAGAAGGAGCTGGAATTGGAGCGGATCCGGAGTCAGCCGGACCACGAGAAGGACCGGGAGATCCAGCGGCTGCGGGCGGCCCTGGAGGAGCGCGAGCGGGCCGAGGCCACCCGGAGCGTCCTGTGCTCATCGCTGGCCGAGGAGGCCGACCAGCTGCGCGGCCAGCTGGGCGCCACCGTCAAGGTGTGCCAGGAGCTGCTGGCCCGGCTGGAGCGGGAAAAGAAGGGAACAGGAGGAGAGGTGGAAGAGCAAAGTGCAAAGGAGGTGTGTGTTTAACTCTCCTTCAGCTGTGTCCATGTTTCAGTTTTTTTATCCTTTTGCACCATTTTAACTCTTTCTGTGGCCTCTCTGCAGACACCGGAGCTCTCCGACCTGAATGCTGCTAAATCCCAAATCCGCCAACTTCAGGAAGAAAACCAGCAGCTGAAGCAGCGTGTGTCTTACGTGAGTCTCGGTTTAGCATTCCCACATTCGGCCCGAACGGCTCCGCTCCCAACCTGGCGCCACGGTTCAAACCGTGTGGTTGTGTTCGGCTTGCAGGTGCAGGATCTGAACTCCCAGTGGCAGAAGTACGACTCCAGCAGGGAGGAGTACATCCGGGCATTGGGTCAGAAGCTGAAGGAGAGCTCCGGGCCGGGCCTGATGCCAGTCATGGGCTCCATCCGGACCAGCATGCTCCACCAGGAGATTTCCAGGCTCAATGCCCTCCTGGAGGAAAAAATCAGGGAGTGTTCCAGGATGGACAGAGAAGTGGAGGACATGAGGAGGCAGGGACATGAGCGCATCCAGACCCTGGAGCAACAGGTTTGTTTCCACTCCACTGAGGGATTATACAACCAGACTCATTCAGTGTTTTATCACCTGAAAACAGTGAACATTGGTGATGTTTTGATTTTCCAGGTCCTCATCTACACTGAAGACTTTAAGTCGGAGCGTGCAGACAGAGAACGAGCTCAGGGTCGGATCGCGGACCTGAAGGAGCAGATTTCTCAGTTAAAGCAGCAGCTGCACAAACAGGTGAGGTGGAAACACTTCTGTCAGGTGGATGTAGAGCCGGCCCAAGGCATTAGCAAACCGACCAGCTGCTTAGCAACCTAAAACTAACAAAAGGAGCCCAAGAACACAATACCTGCCACATAAGACATCTTTATAGAATTATTCATATCCATGGTGGGTTTAGATTGTGACAGGAAATGAAACGGGCATCTCTGAAAAACATCGTTACATGTAGAAAAACATTTAAATACCTTGTTTTTGGTTCATCTTTAAAAATTCCCTATTAAATGTTAGAAATCCTCAATCAATAGAAAAAATAATCTTTAAAACCCCTGGACTGTAACAAGGCCCCCGCTGTCCTCATGACCGATCACTCACATCTGGTGGGTTACAGTTCAGGGGTCAATTACCAGCTGTATGTGTCCAGCAGTACTTCTACCACTCCTTTCTGACGATGAGCTCCAAAGTCTTTGTGGTTGGAGGGCCTCCTTGCCAGCACCCTAATATTTAGACATAAAAGAATAGAAATCACCTTTATTGTCCCACGGTGGAGAAATTCAGACGTAACAGCAGCATCTCACATGAAGGTTCACCCAAAAAGTGTTGAAAAAATATAAAGAACAAGAGTAACAACATTAAATGTAATAATAACATACTTTACCTGGTTATGACATAAAGATACTGTGCAATTAGTAGGACAGAAATATTGTACTTTAGCTCTGTCCACAGGTTTTTCATCAGTTTTAAGTCAGTCACTCCAAAACATTAATATTATTTCCAGTCAGAAGAAACATGTTGGCAAAAATAAACTCAAATCCACCAGGAGTCTGAATAATAAATACATTTGGAGTTAACTGTAAAAATAGCTTTTAGCTAAATAGTGGTAATTTTGCAGTTGTGGGTTGTGGGTCCTCAGTCACACTCTGTTTAGCAATCAAAGTAATCTTGGGCCGGTTCTGGGTGAGATGGCCATTGGTCTGACCGTGTCTGTGCTTCTCAGCAGGGGTCTGGCAGAGACAGCCGGGACGTTGTCCCCTTGTGTCGCGTCCACATCGGACACCGGATCTCCCCGAGGCGAAACAAGGACTCCTCAGAGCCTCTGCTCAGGATGGCCGCTGACCGGCAGCAGCAGCAGGCGGCCGCGCCGCCGCCACCGCCACAGCCCGCCGCCACGGGGGCAGCAGCCGCAGCAGCAACAAACTGGAGCGAAAGCCCGGGCCCGTCAGAGCTGCAGTGTCCGCAGTGTCACGCCAGGTTCAACGACACAGAGGCCGCAGAGTGCATGAAGCATTTCGACGAGTGCGCCCGGCTATGAGAACGGCTCTGTTGCTGAACACTGCAGGCCAGCACTACAGCGCAGGGAACGCGAGCGACCCGGACGTCCGAGACGCTGACTACAAACCAAACCACTGACTGAAGGCTCTTTGCAAACAGTGAACCAAAAGTTCCCCGGCAAGCCTTTCTGCGTCTGCACCCACACCGTCTTCACTGCTCTCCTGTGGCAGGAGAGGATGCCAATGCAATATATATACATGTATGTATAGATATAGATATGTGTGTATATATAATGTGAAATACCTCATGGTTAAATTACAAACTTGCTGCACTTTCTTTACATTTAACCAAAGATTTATCGTAGGATTGTACGATTGAGACGATTGATAAGCTTCTTCCTTTGGAATCCAGACACCTAGTTGTTCATGTGGTGCTATTGTTATTATTATTATTATTATTATTTTTAATGTTTATTATTATTTTCTATTGGACTTACTATTATTCTTCAACAAAATATATATTTTCAATGGCAGATGTAAAATATAAAAGTGTATTGCTATATTGATATTTATTCTCTTTTGTATATCTAACTGGAAGACACGAATCGTTTTAGTGCAATGATCTGTTCTCCCGTTTTCAGCCCGGGTCGTGACATGTTCATATATATTTTTTGCAAACCTTTGGGATCAAATAAGCGTGAAATATTTCGCAGCAAGACAAAATGTATTTGATCAAACAGTCTCTCTGTAAAGATTGCATCCAAGCTGACAGCACACTTGTTGTTTTTCAGTATTTTTGTAATAAACCCTGCTGACAGGCACTCTTTTTTTTTATTTTTATTTTTTGCGAGTTAATCTGTATCGTTTGAAATTCTTCTCCATTATTCTGTTGTTTTGTTTCATTCTTGAGACAGTCTGCAGCTTCAAGTTGGGACCACAGATCATGGGCCGACCACAAAGAGTTGGCACCGCTTAATCTAAATCTGTGCGCTCTGCTCGTCTTTTTTAGCGCGTCACGTGGTGCTTGTGTTTGCGCGCGGTGGAAAACCCCTTCCCAGCCCAGCGCTGCCTGAATGGGCACGCTGCGCTGCCACGGCCGGATTCCCAGCTGTTTGTGTCGAGCCGAGGCGAACTCCACAAGGGCATGAAAGGGGGAATGAGCCGGAGTCACGCCCAAACCTCAACAACTGCCTGCAGATGGGTCGGTGAATAAATCAGACCCTGCGAAGTATCACAGATGCAGCAATGGCGGCGGGCGGACGGCCGGGCGGACGCTCCCTTCCGTGAGTCAGTTGTCTAGGGTTCAGTGTGCAAAGCACAGGAAGCTGGACATCCCCTGTTTTTAAAAAAAGGAAGTAGGCAGTTGCAGAGTGAAGAGAAGAGAAGACAAAGCCAAACAACGTTTATGTGTTTGAGAGAGCGATCACTTGCTGTACCTGCTGATGTCGGCTCAAACAATGGAACAATTTAATCCAGACCTAAATGAAACCAAAGAACACGATGAACTTCTGATATGTTTGTGACGTAAGGAAGTTATCAAGCTGTGGCTGGTGTTTGGTGAACTTCACACCAACTTCATTTATATCCCCCTAGTCACACTGCAAACACAAAACATTTTTATGTGACAGAGCATCACAAATTCATGCACTTCAACACTTTACAAATCAACATCTGATATCCCTAAATAAAAACCCAAAGCCCTTCTGATGTCTAATGAGTAAACGGATGAATTGACCCTTGGTGTGAATCCAGCTGTTCTGCGAAGGCCTCACAGGTTGCTGAAGAACAAACAGCTTCCGGAAAACCAAAGAACACAGCAGACAGGTGTTAAAAGTGTTTCAACACCCTTAGATGATCAAACAATATCCCAACTTTGAAGATCTCATGAGGATACAAACCTACCAGGAACTGACAGGAGGGGCAAGGAGAGCGTTGCTGAAAGAAGCAGGTGAGAGGCCCACTGTGGAGGAGCTGCACAGATCCACAGCTCAGCTGGAAACATCTGCTGAGGCAGCCAGCACTGGTCAAATCTGTCCTTCATGGAGAGAGACAGAATGAAAACCACCACTAAAAATAAGCTCTAAGATGCTCTGTTCAGTTTGTCATATATTGGACACAGCAAACATGGAAATAAGAGCTCTCGTCAGATATGGTGGTGGCAGCATCATGGTGTGGAGGACGGGGAAGCTGGTAAGAGTTGAGGAGGCAGAGATTCCTCAACTCTAGTGTTGTTGTCAGGACAACAATTCTAAACATGTAGCTAAAGCTCTTATAGAGTCATTTAAATAAAAAGAAACATTCAGTCAGACACTCGCTCCTCCTGGATGAACATGTCGTTGATTTTGCAGCGACGCCTCATACCCAGCAGGCATGCAGCCACGTTTTTCAGTCCTTGTTTGATGCTCGTGCATGCCTTCTGACAGACATCACAAACAAGTTGGTCTACCGCCGTGCGTACCCTTACACGTGTTGCTTCTGGGCGACAGCAGGTGTGTTATCTGGGGTCAGATCTGTGTTCTGGGGTTGTGAAGAATATGACGACATTCAAGGTCACATCTCAAATAAAAACCTGGTTATTATGGCACATGGGAACTCCAACAGCCACTACGCTTTCACTTGGTGCAGAACGGCTTTTAATGCTGCATGAATAATTCAGAATCGTGGAAAAAAAAAAAAAGGTTTCCATAAGTGTCATAGGAAAATCTCATTACACCACATGATTCAACACAATGACAAGTGACCTTTGGCACACATAAACTGAAGAAGTTTTCTGCCTGATTTAGTCAGTCTCTTAAAGTAGCTTAAGATGAAAAAAGCCCCACTTGTCTTACAGGATTGCTTTAGTACTTTAGGGGTTGTAGGCATTGACTTATACTATTTTATCTTAATAATCAGATTCCACCATTTGCAACATTTTACCACATGTCGGGTGTTTTGGGCTGTAGAATACAGCCCCCACATTGTTAGTGCACTATTTCTGTTAAAGGAGCAGTGCTGTGTGTTTTCCAGACACATTTTATAATACTATCAAGTAACTATGTTACAGCCAGTTATTAAATGTAAAAATACTGTATGTATACTGTATGACTTAAAATAATTGACAGTGCCTTGAAATTGGGCTTCTGTCTCTTTAAGAAACTCCTGCTCTTTCCAACAGGTTGCCTTTAAGAAGCCAACACATTTACTCCTCTATTAACCCTTTAACAATGTTTTTACCCGTGTTGCATGGAAAAGTAGATCCTATAACAAGCTCAGCGCAATTAGGTGTTTGCTAATTGCTGCTGGCTAGTCTAAAGGAGCTGAGTGGCGGAGTCCCGGGGGAGGCTTGCTCAGAAGCTTGGAACCTGCAGCTTCCAGGACGAGCTTTGTCCTGGAAGCAGCGCTCCGTCCCACCAGGCCTTTTAACATAGCTGAATGGTTGCCATGGAGATTAAAGGATTTCTCAAACATGCATGAAATAGCCAAAGCAACACTCCAGGTATGTTTGTCTTGTGGTTTATTCAGATGCAACCTTACAAAGTTACGTCATCTGGGTCAATTCCTTTAATCGGCCACACTGGAGTGTTTTCAAGCATGAACATCCTGTTTAAGGCCTCATCACAGCATGTCAATCCAAATTAAATCCCAACTTTGACTAGGCCCCTTGAAAAACCTTCAATTCATCTTTTTTGTAGCCATTCAGCGCAAGTGCAAGTCATTCAGTACCTGGAGCAGCAAATCAGCATCACACTGCAAACCAACATGTTTGATTGTCAGCATGACGGGGATTTGCTCTAAAACACCATGTTGCTCTCACTGGATTTAACTAGACCCGGAGCTTTCAGGAAAATGTACTTTTGTTTTATCAGAATATTTTGCCAAAAGTCTCTGGCATCATCATTGGTGTTTTTTGGGGGTTTTTTTTGCTAATACAGTATAAGAAAAATGTATCTTCTTTTTGCCCAGAAGTGGTTCTGGCCTTGGAACTGCCCCATGGGATACTGTCAGTGATTTTAATGATTTTACCCAGTTTTGATTGTACCTGACATCAGTTATCTGACATCACAGCTAATTTAGCATTTTATCTAGGCTACCAGATAGCATAGGTTTGTGCTGGAGAAGTGATACCGAGAGTAGAGAGTTTCTATTATCCAAAGCAGTTCTGATCAAATATTTTATAAACTTTTGACATTGAAATTTTTGTCTTATAAAAAAAAGATTTGAGACCATTAAGTTCAGCTTTATGTGATTTCAAACCTTACAGTGAGTCTTACAACAGTATCACATGTTAAGTTAATAATTAACAACGAAGGGGAAATACTGGAGGCTAAAAGATTTCCAATACATTGATTTCACTAATAAGACTTTATCTTATGTGCCCACAGAAACACTGCTTCCATATTTGGCTTTTAAAGGGCAGTTTGAAAATGTTGTCTGAAAGCAAGCCACACACACACAGAGAGGAGCTGACATACAAAAAAAAAAAGCCACGAGGTCTCTGTTGGGGATTCTCCCCCCGCCTGATCCCTCCTACGCGTTACAACAGGGTCTAAAAGTGACTGAACTTCCACACAAGTGCTCAACCCACCCATCTCAGAGTGGAAAGAAATAGGTCACAAGTCCCCACCTGAGTCTCTGGGAACTTTTCTAAGAAACAAAAATTTATTTTATTTTTTTTTTCAAAGAAAGGTTACAGCAGATGATCAGTTCCTGTCAGAAACTGGTTTTCAAAGCACCGGGATGCAACTGAAGGTAGCTGTCGTACACCCAGACAGGAAAAAACGTTAGCCTTACACTTATCCAGGCAAACACAGAATGGATGGATACAACCATTAATCTTATGTGAATCCTAAAAGAATGGGAATTTCCCTCCATTGCGTGGAAATTCCCAAAACAGCATACAGGTTTTTTCAAACTAAATGGATTACTGTGGCCACAAGGAGATCATTTTGATTCAGTGTTTATTGATTGACTCAGTGGGTATTAATGTAAATTGCTTCTTTTCATTTTTTCTTGGTAGGAAGTCAATGGTTTAAGCTATCAGCCACCTAAACTTCACTGAGGCAGATTTTAGCCTGAGAAGAAGAAGAAGGGGATTCCCTCGATGGAAGTGTATGCCATCCTGAGATGCTCCAGGCACTTTTGGAATGAAAAGAACAGCATTCTTATTTCAAACTAAAAAGCTTCTCTCATTCCTTTAAATTAACCTACAGAGACAAGAATCCCCCCACCCCACGCTGCACTCAGTCAGGCCAGTCTGTGGAGCATGTTTGCTTTTTACAAATCCATTTGGGAAACTTTTGTAGGAACCTTTTGGTTCAAGGAAGTTTAACTTACTCATGTTTTTAATAGCATCAACTCAGAGTGCCCCTGTGCAGATGTCAAAAACAAATCTGTTCCATTATCACATTTTATTTAGATCACGTCCTACGTTTGTGTCTCATACAATTTTTCGGGGTGTTTTTGACTCGTCTACATTTGCGTAGATTTGCCTAAATGTGGTAGATCCAAAATTACATCAGCACTGACTGAGAGCCAGCTCAAACTACAAACAGTCAGACTGTCATTCATACCTGAAATGATTTATGAGTCATATCTGGTAGGTCTGGCAAGCACAATAAAAAAAAAACTAAAAAAAAACTAGCATCTTCTCCTGTATGAGGTTTTACCACAATACTCATCGGGTTGGAACTCATAGTGAAATCCCACCATTTTAATGCGCAGCAGCTCTCAGTACAAGTTAAGAGGAAGCAGAGATGAACACAACCTTACCTCACTTCCTCTTCCTTATTAGTCATTTGGGCTTTTTATAAGAAAGCATTTGATGTAGAAATCTAAAGGCATTTGAGGGGTGGGATTTCTGCATCCCTAATTTTATCTCTTAATCCAGAGTTTTACACAACAAACATCGGAAGAGTTCCTTATTGTTCAAAACTAATAAGCTCTTCTCATCACAGCACCATTCAACAGGAAAGATGGGACTTGTGGTGTTCTGGGGAAGAAATGCGTTTCCTTGAATTCAGATCAATTAGTCAAGTGTATAGTTTCACTAGTTATTATAAGATGCCTTCCAGTCAGTATAACTAACCAAAAATAGAGGAACAGGGTTAAAACCATGATTCAGTACCTGTCCCAAATTTAATCTGGAGTTAAGTGATGAACAGATAAAGATCTGTAAAACCCTTAAGTCGCTGAAAACAACGGCTTTTTTTATTTGACGTACTTTGCAACTGAAACTTAAGTCTTGGGATCTACTTGACTCAGTTGCAAAGCCCCTCTTCATTGATTATGACTGTTAATTGGAGGATTTCCCATAAGGAACTGGTACATGAACGTGTGACTCACCCTGCAACTCCACGTAGCCGCAGACGTGCAGAAGAGCAACAATTGGTCAAAATTCCTGCCATTGTGCCGGCAGCAATAACAATTCAACCCCTTGAAAAAACAATGGTGACATTGTGGTTTTTGCCAAAAATCAATCAACTTGTCGGTATATTGTGTATGGGATGTACATATATGTGATGATAGCAGCATCAAGCTCCAGCCTCTTCAACAGTTGTAATTATAGTTGGATCACAAATGTATTTAACTGAATCCAAATGTCTCTGTAATTTGATTAGTAATATATGTAAATAATGTCTCATGTAAAAAATTTGAATATGCATTCAAGTGAGGGACATTTATCAAAGTACCTTTTGAAAAAAGAAAAAAAAAACTTCCAAGTAGGTCTTCAACATAATTTTTTAGGAAATTCACATTTCTGTTAATGCTTTATTTATATATAGTTTTAAAAGTTTTTTTTTTTTCCCATTGGCTGTAAGTAGAAAAACATTAACAGAAAGCTAATCAAAAACATCTGTGTGGAATAAGTCTACATCTGTTTTAAATTACTGAACTGAGCTACAGAAAGCTCAGAACTTTTTAATATTCTAATTTATTTAATAGGTCTATCACTTAAACCCATTAATCATTTTAAATGACTTGAGATGAGATTTGTTGGGAATTGACACGATATAAATTAACTTCATTAGTTTCAATGACTCTGCTTGAACCCAATGGAAATTCCAAATATTCTTCATGATGGAAAAGAAAGAAAACATAAGAATGATGCTTTAGTCGGTGTAAAACGTCAGGAGACAAACCTGGGTTCATTTGTATGTTTCCTTCCCCTTGTTCACGCTCATAGCAGCAGGTTCAGGGAAAGCCACAATTAGTTAAGCCAGCAAAACAGGAGATAAAAATTCCTCCAACTAGCAAAACGTACTTACCTTCAATTCTGATTACTTTAATAAAAAGTACTTTCTTGTCAAATTTTTTGACACAAAACACTGTTTCTCCATCTTAAAACAGTATCAAGCATTAGTACAGGAATGGGGCAGTTGCTGGGGTCACAACGCACTATAGTATCTTTATCCAAGTAGAAGAAACATTTTTCATTCAATGAGATACTAAAAGTTACCCGATATACAAGAAGGCAGAAAAAAGTACTTGGTCAAGCCAATCTGAGTTTGTTTCTAAGTCTAGATAGTTAGCATAACAGCTAGCTGCAACAGGAAGTTAGAATAACAAACCTATTTTGTTTTGTACATGTTGAATAAAAGGTTATATAAAAGCACTGTAACTCAAACATCATTTTCACTTGATTCTGTTTCAAATAACCCAATGTTAGCACTGCTGTACAGCTGGCTGAAACAGGACATTAAGAGGCAAATCTCTTATTTAGGAACATACTAGAGAAAATGTTACCTGTAGTAATACAAGGGGACAGAAAGAAAAATAATTTTAGTAATATCAAAATGTTACTTTTTTTGTCTGTCCTTCTTTTACAGACAAAGGCAGACAGAACCATTGCCTTATAAATGGGAACAAGAGAAGGCACATCAACTCAAGTCTGTCGCTCATTTTTCATTGAGACAAACCAACTCTAGCGGTGCAGCACAGCTAGCTTTAGGGGGAAATTAAGAGTATTTGTAACGGAAATGAACCATTGCTTAAAAAGTTTTGGAATTGTTCCTTTTTGGTTTCATTGTTTTTGACATGTAGCAACCACATAATGTAATGACTATGGTCAGTAGATTTGCTGAGGAAGTTGCTTAAATATTAGCTAAAAAGAAAGTTTCATCCAGTCATGAGTCACATCATGGCCAGGGTTACAGGAAGCTGTGGATTAATTTCAACAAATCAACCTTTTCCTCTTTATGCCATAGTATAAAGTGTGTGTGTGTGTGTGTGTGTGTGTTCTTTGACATTTTTTTTACTGGGTGCAAAAAATAAAATTTGACACAAGACACGTAAGCCTGCCATACTACTGTATTCCATCTTTCAAAAAGAAAGACAAGATTTAATATTACTTAACAATATGTTAAAAAGTAGCCAGACTGGCTTCAGTGTTAATACAATATACACTCTATAACATGTTGATAGTGAGTATTGTTCTTTTTTGATTTCATTCTGAAAGTATTGACACAAGCTGACTACAGGTCAAAAAAGAAAAAAAAGAAACTAATTAGACTTTTTTTTTTAAACAGAATTTAAAACCAAAAGAACATTGTCAAGTATTACGGCTTCCTCCTTTCTATGAAATCAGATGGAGGCGGTGGAGGCAGAGGGAAGTGGAAACCAGCTAACCAAGCCTATTCCCTTGTCATTTGTCAATCGAGAGGATCAGACGCTGTGGAACGATAGGATAGTAAGCCACAAAATGTCAAATACACCTTTAATTCAGTAATTTCTCTTTTTTTGTAGTTTCCATAGTCTCCTTTTTTCAGAAGGAAACCATCCAGAAATAGTAAGCATCTTTTGACTACAGGTTTGCCAATGGCTATTTTAGTCAAAAGAAACCTTCATCTCAGACTAAAAGCACACAAGCACGCAAGGAAGATTAATCAGATGTGAAGTAGCATTTCATGATTCTTTTTGTGTTATTTCCATTTAATCTGTGCAGGAAATTAGTCCAGATGGATTTGTGTTGGAACCACATAGGAACAAGAACAAAGCAAGGCAGCGTGGGTGTGATTTGGGCACAGCAGGAGAGAGATTCTGGAGGTGGAGGGGAAACTACCAGGTCAGGGATGGAGGCTTTTGGGGCATGTTTTCTTATAGCAATAAGAGTTCTGGTTCGTAGTCTGACATGTTAACAACACCCTTAATGTGCAGCAAACGTAGCTTTTTTCAAGCTAAAGTTCGACCAGTTGATGGAGAGCCGCTGACGGGTCTGTCTGGCTGAGTCCAAGCAAAATCTGAAACGAAGGAAAGGAAAAAACAAATTAAGAAAATAAAAAAGCAAAAATGTACCAAGAGAAACTTAGTAAAATGCTTTGTAGTAAAAAGGGTCAGTATTGAATTTTCCTGTAGCATAAACACTCATTTAATATTTAACGCCTAATTCTAGAGCGCTACCATCAACAGACACCAGCCATGTTTCCATCAATATTTTTAAGCGCATGTCAAAGTATCACATTAGAAAAGGTTGATGGAAACGGCAACGTTAGAAACGACTTCATCAATTTGCCAAAGAAGTTGTTGCGTTTGCTGGAGGTGGTTTTAATCTTTTCTGAAAGAGTTAATGTAAAAATGGGAGATGGGAACATATCTGACAATAAATGTTTTTTTAATTTAATTTTAAAATGTGTTTATTACAACCATAATCCAATTACTTGGATTCAACACAGTCCTAAATACCCTCATCACAGTTATCCCTTCTATTAGGTACATATAAATGGTATTGATAACTGGAAATGCTGGTTAAAAAAAAAGTACAGAGTCAGAGTTACATTAAAATAAAATACCTTTTGAAATACTCCACCTCCCTCTCTGTCTCATCCATTTCTGTGCTATCAAGGTCGATGTCTTTGGGCAAAATACATCATCTGGAAAAGAAACAAAAGAATAAACACACATAAATATTAAGAAGCTACATTAAAAACAGTTTTGGAATTTTTCTGCATGTTTGCTTTAGTAAGGTTTAGTTGAGAAGTGTGCTGGTCGCACAGTCACAACCCACACTGTGGCTTTACCACAGACAGACCGAGACACCAACCAGTGAGAAAATAGATGCTAGCCCAGTGTTCATTTTAGGATTCCCTTTAATGCAGAAACACTTAGTAAAAACAGCAGATGTGGGAAGTTCAGTTTTTTATTCTGTGCGCGGTCCAGAGAGGTTGCACTGATCCCATGTGCACTTTTATGAGGGTTTTGTGTGTGTGTGTGTGTGTGTGTGTGTGTTTTTGGGTACTGATGGTCTGACAGGACAACCCGTCCTCCCCCGCTTCCCGGCCATCATTTGCTGTGTTCCTCCCTTTCCTTTCTTCATAAGAAAGAAAAGGGAGACAAAAAAAATCTATTAAAATTGGAAATTAGAGTTGGTATAAAGAAAACAAATTGAGATTCAACATAACTATATGATTAAGAAAAACTTTTAGAAAAATGCTGATACGGACCCTTTTGCATGTTATTGTTTACATCTGGAAATTATGTGCATGTGCACAACGCTGGAGGGCAAAAAAAATATTTTACATGCAGTGCATAGACCTGTAGATGTAGGTATGTAGGAAAAATAACGTAGAAAAAACACTTTTTTCTCGCCCTGTCAGCTATGCTATGCACAGACTCATTGCCATAGCAACAGACAAGGCTATTTTACGATTCAGGATTCAGCACCAAAAAACACACTCAAACATTTACCACACAAAGAACAGAACAGTCAGACCGTGCAGTATTATGTTTTTGATGTTGCTTGATGTTTATTTTGCGATTATTAATAAGTGAACGATGTGATAGATTAGCTGCTGCTGATATTAGCTAATCTAACACAGCGGTGGTAGATTAGCTCATTTAAACACCTGCTCTACTGATTCATCTGTCAGAGTTGGTGTGTGGGTGGACATTTTTTTTATTTCTTAACTGAACAGAAACCCAACAAATTCCACATCACATCTACATGTTAAGCTGTCCAGGTCAAGCAAGAATAACTGAACTACTTCCCTCTCCCTCACCATTTTTTCTTAATAAAAACTTTTTCCTGACTTTGGTATCTAGTTGTCTTAGTAGCTTAGTAGTTGACAATTAGTAGCAAAGCACTGTGTCCCCTTCCTTTAACATATCAAGCATTTTTTAAGATTTAGTGCATTATATTGACAACTTAACAGCTAAAACCAATGGTAGCCATCATCATTGAGTCTGCAGCTTTTTGCCCTCCAGCAGGGAGATTGGGGCAGGATTTTGTGTGACGTCACTGCAGGGGGTCCATATTGTGCTGAATTAAACTAAGTCTTGAGTTGTTGCTTTATGTTCCTAGAGTCGACTAGTGAAGTTGATGTTGGGTTGGTAGTCAGGAAGGATTTGTACGCAATCTAAATCACTTCAACTGGTCAAGCCTGAACTGGAGTATTTTACACTGTACAGAGATTGTCTATAGACCAAGACTTGTGAAACCAAACCTTTGTGTGTGAAAGCACAATAAAGGGAACATTTGAATGCATTTTTTGTCAACACAAAGACAAGTATTCTACTGATTAGATTTTGATTGGATTAAAAAAAAAACTCAAGTTTTCCCAAAATCTTAAGTTTTTCGTTTGGTGAACCAAATCCTGTGTATGACTCGCCTGATGAGTGGAGCATGGTGTTACGGCCCACTGCATCATTTTGCTCTTGCTAATGAATCTTATTGACACCCACCTATTGAAGTGTTCATCTTGTCCCCCTTCTTCTTCTTGCTTTTCTTACTCTTGCCTTTGGGCTGCGGTGACTCTGCAGTGGGAGGTTTGCCGTTCTGTTGGGGCTCAAAGTGGGAGGCTGGTGGGGGGGATGGCGAGGGGTTTGACATAAGGGGGCTCGTCCTGGCGTCCTTGATTTGGGTAAGAGGTTGTTCGGGTTGCTGCCTTTTTCCACTGACACATCTGCTGTTGCTCCTTTCCTCCCTGCGTGGTTCAGTGGTGGGTGTAGCAGCTGTGGTCTCAGTGGGCCTGACTCGCGTCGCTTTGGTATCTGCTGTGGTGGGGGGTGCGGTGCCGTTAGTCTTTGCAACCTTGTCTGAGCTCTTGGTCAACTCTGGGACTCTCATTGACACCGAGTCGCATGGCAACACTTTCCCTGACTGCTTGGCTCTACTCTTATAGCCAACGGTGGAAGATGTGCCATTGAAGAGGCTAACGGTGGAGTCGGGGGTGTGGGTCTTCTCAACGGGGCACCTGGAGCTGGGCAGGGGTACGGGTTCTAATCTGGCTTCTTTTTGCTCTGGGAAGCGGAGAAGGTTTTGAAGCAGCTGCGAGTTTCCGTTCTGAAGGTTATCTAGGACATTCTGAGCTGTCTGTTTGAGGGGCTGTGGGTTATTTTGAGGGGGAGCAGTGTTCTCCTTTGCTTTCTCTTTCTTTTTCTTCTTGGCGGCACGATGCTGCTGCAGTTCCTGCAGCCGTAACAGTTCCTTTTGAAGTGCCGCCTCTTCCTCTTCCTGACGCCGCCGCTGCTCCTCCAGCAGCTGCTGCTCCTCCCTTTCGCGCACTTCTGCCTCCAGACGAGCTTTCTCCTCCATCTGACGCACAGAAAGACATCTGTGATGAACTGCACTTCCACATACAAATCTGACAGGCTGATCTGCATTTGCATTTAACCCCCTTCACTATAATGAACAGTATAAATTAATAGTAAATGAGTCCAGTACGAGCAATTTCCTTCTGAAACACTTGATTAATTAGAGTAAATCAGGGGATAATTTAGCATTAGCCGCTCTGTAAATTCTTTAGACGTTAACTAGAGATGATATGAATAGAACGTAAAACATGGTGCTTGAGGCAGCAAAAGACTTAGAACAACAGACTTTGGACAACTAGCCCAAAATATAGAGTCAGAGCTTCAAAGGGACTGTTCAGATCAAGGGTCTGCAGCCTGTGGCTCTTAATAACTGTAAGCATTTTTTAAATATGTAGACATCATGAATGAATGCTTCACAATGACGTTTCTCACAATAGCTTTAGAAATTATTTTGTAAATTCTTTTGCCTTGAGGTTGCAAACTGTTATTTTTTTTAATGATCATTTTCTACAAAATTTGAAAGTCATTTGTTTCCTATTATTCAATATTTAGATTATTTTTATTATTATTTTAACATTTTGAAACAAATACAATACAAACGAATCGCTACAAAAATCAACTATTTTGTAGAAATGTGAATCTTTCAGTGCCTGGCCATTTGATTCAATTCAGAATTTTAGCATCACGATTTGATTCAGGAATGATTTTCAATTCAGAAACCAATTTTTCTATTCAAATGGTCTCGAGATTCAATTTCAATTTTATGACTGACAGGACAAAAAGTCAGTGTAAACAAATGGAAGATTTATTTAAGACTATTCTACAAGTTTCCTACTGCATCAAATTCTACCACTTTAGATTAAAACAAAAATAGATTTTCGCTTTAATTTTATGCATAAAATTCTGTAACTCAAAATACCAGCATAGGGTAGCTTTGCTACCTTAATTAAATTTTTTTTCAATTAAAAATCCCCCAGAAAATTTCAAAATACAACTTCAAAAAAATTAAGCAGATTATAATTGATTTTTGAGCACTGAGTCCATTCAGAATTCAGTACTGTGAATTGTGATTCTGTAGATTTTTTTCTGCCTCTCTACTATTTTGTTAAAAAAAATAAAAAATAGTGGCTCTAAAGATCTTCTGTTCAGCTGGACTGAAGGCAAAATGGCTTTTAGGGTTTTAAAGGTTGCTGACCTCTGGTTTCCATCGAAGCACAACTACGTCTTAGAACGGCTCAGTCAAAGTTCAGCCCAAAATCCACTCACTCAGAACATTTAACAGAAGTAAACTTAACTTCAGAAAGACGAACCTCATAAATATCTAAACTGTGGCAGGTTACCTTTTTTTGTTTATGTCTGGCTCGTTTGGCTGCCTTGGTACTAGATGCGGGTTTGTTGTCTGCACTGTTAATAAACTGGAGGAGGTCCTCCACCCGCCTGTGGTCCTCCACCCCTCCGTCTCTTTCTATTACTGGCTGCTGCTCCTCACGCTTCGGCTGTTCCTCCTTGCGCTTTGTGAGACGCAAGCGCAGCTTCTCTCTCATCTCTGCATAATTTCGGCTGGTTGGAGCAGCTGGAGGCTGATAAGAAAAATAAAAACAGTTTAGAAAAGTAATTAAGACACGTACAATTTTTCAAGGAAATTCAGTAGTTGCAGTAAATAGTGTTTATTAAAATTAATAATGTTAACTGACATTCTTTAACACGATAAATCTTTTTAATTGTGCTTTTAACTGTACTTTCTGAACATAATTTCCTCGTCCATTTCAACCGTTTCTCTATGCAGTCTTACCCCGCCGTGACCAAAGAACTCGCAGTAGCAGCAGTCACAGTACTTCCCTTCCTTCTGGTTGGTGGAGGTGGAGGTGGAGGAGCTGTGCTCGGAGCAGCTGTCCTCATCTGGACTCTCCTCTCCATCGTACGGCTGGTGTTCGTACGATCCGCTGCCTTCACACCGATGGCCTTCACAGTCAGGGTCACTGAACACATTGGGTTTCTATAAGCATCTGCTTTACGTTCAGAGTGTCAATGTTCCTGCACGGCATGAACTAAGTCTCCTCTCCTCACCTGCAGACACTAGTTGGGGCGCTGATAGGACCATCCATAGAGGGCGCTGGAGGTTCAGCAGGCGGGAGGCAGAGGCCCTGATGAGAATCCACAAAGTCTGGAGCCGGAGCGGCCATCTTTGGAAAGGACTGTGGGGTCATGGCAGGGAGGTGTGAGGCTGGTGCTGGGGGCAGGGTGGGGCCAGAGAGTGAAGGGAGAGAACTCAGTCCCATGGAGTTGTTCCTTGGAGCTGCTGACATGGGCTGTCTGTGATCGTCTTTACCTAAACTGTGAAATACATCATCTAGAAAAAACAAACAAAAGAAGTCTCAGAATTACTAGAGGGTTTTTTTAATATTAAATACATTCTGACAGTAAGAAAACACAGCAGCTCTGACTTCAGTCTTAAAACCAACACTTTGTTTACTGTGAAGTCATGATAATTTATACTGGAATGAATACCACTGTGCACTGTAGAGTTAAATTAAATTAAAAAACTGTTAAAATCAAAAATTTCATTTGCCAACTATGGAGTGCTAATTAGAAACAACCAATCAGAGCTAGGAGGAGTGTCTTAGCGCTGTCAAGCAACATCTCATGTGGTGCCACTCACACAGGGAGGAGGTGGAGATTGATCTGTTTCACAACAAACGGTCATGAAATGGTGACAGTTTTAACAAGTATGTAAAAAACATATTCCTTATATACTGCAGCTTTAAGGAGGGAAATGTGGTGCTTCAAAGCTGTAGCAGTAGGCTACTGGATAATAAATCGTCCCACAAATTATTACGATAAACAATAATGTTGTCATTTTGAGACCATTTTCAACTGATGTAATAATAATAATAATAATAATAATAATAATGCAAGTATACACACTTAAAAGATTAAAAAAATATAATCAAACTTCTGAAGAATGTTTAACACTACAACAGAAAAACATTTGAAATATCCTAAATAAAAAACTATTAAAATGGATTAAGTCTCTGAAACTAAAATTGGATTTAAAAAAAAAATTAATTGTTCAGCTTAGACAAGAAAAACAGGCAAAAGTGTCAGTTAGGACTGTTGTTAAAGAAAAAAAGAAGAAAAAAAAAAACACAAAGTACTTTGTAGTGGGTGTCAAATATTTGCAGGGTTTTTCAAAATGCCAGCTTTTCAGCGACATTGAAAGGGATCGTATGTAACTATTGTTGTCCAACTAGAATTTATCAAGCTCATTGTAATTTTTTATGTGATTAATTGATTTATTGTGAAAGGTCTACAGGGCAGGCAAGGTTCTCTCCACCTTGACTGCTGGTTTTTTTTAGGTCATAAGGAGGCAGATCTAAGGAGTCGAAGGATGTGAACATTTCAGCAGCAGCCCCAGGCGGAGCTTTGGCCTGAATCAACTGGAGGAATGCTGCTGAAGAGACAGACCATGGTGCATTCTGGGTGGTGTGGGACGTCTGCCCACCACTGCACCGGACAAGCAGGTTGAACTGGAGCAGGATGAACTGATGTGGTACTGAGCTGGGAGACAGGGGTCAACCTACCACCTCTAAAATATGTCTGCTTGAAATGTGGGGGAACTCATCTTCACTCCATGCTGCTGTTTACTTTTAAGTTATGAAGCATGGTGGTGAAACCTGAGTCTGCTGCCGTGCAAGTTACACAACAAGTTGTTGCTAGGTAACCACAGAGTGAGTGAGTTAGTTTATGCCACCAGCCTTGCTTAGCTCGTTGTAAGAGGTTAAGAGGCTAAAGCCTTTCCTCTGCCTACATCTCCCACAATGCTGTGTGGTTCTGGATTAGAGTTCAGTGAACATTCTATCAGATGTATTAATAATTGATATTGATCACATGTCTATCACACTACATATTGTTATTGGTTTATTGTCTAACCATAATCCAGGTTTGTGTTGATATCTGTAACAGCTTCACTGGTTTAAAATGGATTCCACACCTCAATGACATTTACTGCTGCTATGGGTTTATAGTTCATCCATTATCCAGAATAAGAAGTTTTATAACAGTACAAACCTAACCTGTACTCTTCCTTCCTACATTACCTATAGTGTTGGGTCTTTTAGATGCTAGATGGATGGGTGGGTTATTACTTGACTGGACAGTGGTGGCAGTGCAGGACACGGAGGATGTGGCGGCGGACGTGGCCATCACCATCCGGTTGGTCTCCATGAAGGCATCCTGGAAGTTGTAGAGACACTTCTTCTTGGCGCCGGTCTTCTTCGGCTCTTTGGCTTCTGAAGAGGAGCACGACGACGACGACGAAGATGACAACGACGAGGACAGCGACGACGACGAAGACGTGGGCAGGGGTGTGGGCAGTGGGGGATGCTCCCCCGGGAGGCCAATGGATGTTGGCGGGAGGGGCACGTCGGGGAGCGGAGGTCCCAGCATTTCACCTGTGGACCACCAGTCAGAGGTGATGACGTGTCGATAGATAAGCTTGCAAGAAGCACTGCGGCTGGGCGGCTCACCTGGCAGACATTCGGGCAGCAGCACAGATGGGTTCCAGCTCTTCATCACAGCAGCATCCCACAGATTTTCAAACTTAAGAGAGAGGCACTGTAGTGAGGTATTCCAATCGCCCGCTCCGCCCGTCCCACCAAAGCAGTTCTGGTATACATGGTCCGGTAAGGATGTGCTGAATGCTGGCTGCTTGGCTGCTGAATGGTTGGATGTTGGGTTTGGGGTCAGAGGCTGAAGAAAGAAAATCGTTGGTTAGCAGGAACCTTAAACGTCAGGTATGGATCGATTCGATATCAATATCCGTATCGGTCCAGATGTCGACAAAAATTCTATATCAGTTATTGGTGACAATGTGCCACATTCTTAAGGGCAGATCTATTCAGTCTGAATCTATGCTTTATTATTTATTTTAAATTAAATGTAGAACTCCTAACTGTATTTTCTGAACCATTTGAAATCATGTTTACTTTTACATGTTTCCCTCTAGTTTATTCTTTCACATGTTTGATCCAAGTAGTCAACCTACAATTAGTGCCAGTTTCAGTTTCTTTACTGTTTATTTTACATTGGCTGTTGTACTCCAGATACCACTAACTTAAATTAAAGTTGAGTTATCTTTATGTGTTGGACCAAGCTTGTGAAGCTGTTGGTGTTAAATGAGCTGGACTGGCGCAGAGTTATCAAATATATTTTTGATTCAGTACATTTATGTCCAGTTAAAAAATATATGTATACATATTTTAGGTCAATTCAGCTGTTTTTCTATATCAGATCAGAATAGACCGATACTACAATTCAGATATCTGAATCTCTAGCAAAAAAAAGTGGCTCAGTGCATCCTGACTAGTGTGGCTCTCACATGCTTTGGTCTTAGATCAGATTCAGGCTGTCCCCTTGTGGCAGAGGGTGAAGCTACACTGACAAAAAGTGAAACCGAAACATAATGAAGCTCAATGTTGTTCCTGGAACCTTAAAGAAATCCCCAGAGATAAGGAAACAAATTAAATTCCCCTTCAAGTCACTCATAGCCAAAATTAACCAAACATAATCAAGAAGAAAACGTAAGCTGAAAGAACGACACCTTCTGACCTTGTTGTGTGTGAGAGGTGGGCTGGGTGGGTAGAGTGTCGGGTGGAGGAGGGGCCGGGAAAAATTCTGCAGGGGCAGGTGGCCGTGGATGTGCGGGTACAAGTGGAGGGCAGGGTGAGCAGGGGGCGCCTTGCTGTCTGGAAAGAACTGGTGTCCGACAGTGGGAGGAGGCACGGCGTGGATCCGGCTGGGGGGCAGGCAGGCGGTGGGGCCCGGGGCCGAGGGGTTTGGGTCCTGGTTGCACACGTGGCACTCGCAGGCATGTTGGACCTGTTCTACCTAAACATGGCATTCAATATTCACAAATAAAATTTACATCTGCAAAGTATTTTCCTTGTTTTGCTGCATATTCAAAATACATCAGATATTTTTCTGGGATTTTGCAAAAACTGATATTTGTTAGACAGATAATCCTCCTAAAAAGTGTTTTCTGCAAATGACACATAATAACCTTGATTACAACAGGACCATACAAAGGAAAGCTCCTAACCTGCTGATGGCTGTAAGAGGGTGGAGGACTGGCCGTTTTTCCCAGGGAAAGTACTTCCTGCTTCCCCGGGGGCTCCCCACCAGCCTCAATATTAGCTTCCTCCTCATCGCCCTCTGATGAGCTGCTGCTGCTGGTAATCTGAGGAGACTGAGGAAATTGCAGAACAAGCCAAATTAGGAAAAGTAGTCGATGGGAAAGCAGTGGAGTTCCCTAACTACCAGTAAGCCATTATCAAATGAGAATGGCTTTTCATCATTAGGAAACACAGTGGGGAAGTTCACTGCTGATCTCGGGTACTTTTGCTGAGCAGAAAACTCACCCCTGGCTTCAGTGCTGCGTTGACGGCGTCCCCGTTGATGTTACGGTGAAGTCCGTTGACAGCGGCCGACACCATGCTGCTGTCCTCATAGCTGTTCATGGGGTAGATGTTCCTGAACTTACTGGACACTGGAGGCACTTCATCATCATCACTAATACTACGGAGAGAGAAGAGAAGAAGTCAGGCTGAGGTTTAACTGTGTTTAAATATAAATACATAAATAATACTGAATACTCCCCAATAGTGCTACACTTTATGAACACAAAGTATCAACCATTTTATCAGAGTTGCAATAATTTCCATTTAAAAATGACAAAAGAAGAAATTTGATTTTGTAGTTGTGTTGGGTAAGGTGACAAATGGATTTTATCGATTAATCAAATTTGGTGTTAATGAAGATTTCATTTTTGGAAAATCTGGATTTTTATTTTTATTTTCCACCAATTCACTACATAGGTTTCCATAGCTTCTAGTGATGTCAGCCCTGCCTGGACCAACCAACTTGTTTCACTGCTTTGTATTTAGTTGGACTCTGACTTTGGGTCAATACCTGCTAAAGAGCCCCGTGGCGGTCGAAGATAAATGCACAGAAAAGCCACACTAGGTTATAAGCCACATGGTTCAAAAAGTGGGGAAAAAAGTAGTAGCTTATAGTCCAAAAAATACGGTAATATCATACTTTTGACAGCTGTGTGGCCACAGTGTTATCAGAAGTGTAACTGGCTTGCTTACAAGGTGCTGACATCTCCTTCAGGTAAGATGAGCCTCGGATGCTGCTGAACTGTGATGGGAGAGCTGGAGTTTGAGCCAGAGGCTGAACTGCCCGAGGAGAGGCTGGGGGGGTGCACCTCTGACAGGTAGTCCCGATGTGTCTCCCCCTGTAGGGGCAGCTTGATGTGGAGGTCCTCGGTGATAGATGAGTCCATGATTCCACACGTTAGGATGTGGGAGAGGCTGCAGTCATCACATGTGCACCTGTTGGAGAAGCAGCGGCGTTGCTTTTGGCTAACTAAGACTTAAAAAAAAACTCCATTGCACATAAAGATAAAGGCATGTAAACAGGATTTCTCACACGTTAGGAGAAACGTGTGAGACACTGACACTTCACAAAACAGAGTTTGACTCTCTGATGAAACTCGAGCTTTTTCTTATTAATGCCAAGCAAAGAAAAACAAATGGCATGAGGGAGGAGTTCTAAAGGATATAAGGGAAGGCAATATGGACTTAGAACTTTATTGTGATATGTTGTGGTACTTGTGTGATAACAATATAAATATGACTTATTTTATTGGGTAACTATGGCTGTGACTGTATGATACAGCATTCATAGCACCAACACAAATATTGTTCTTGAAAAATATTCCCATTTGATATAGGCTTCTTCAGGATGGCACTTAAAGTGTGATCACATTTTAAAATGTATTGATATTTATTGATGCTCTTGTAGAAAATAGCAGAAATATCATTTCCGATAATACTATGAGGTTTTTTTTTATATTTACCATCAATGACAAATTGTGAGAACAATAAATAAAAATTCTTATGAAAATATTTTTTTATGATGAATGAGATATTTGACCTATATTGCCTAATGATGCTACTACAGTTTTATTGTTCAATATATATCAATATCAGTTCGAACATCTCAAAATTTTGCTTCTTATTATTTATTATTGCAGTCCCAACTCTGTGAATTGTAGTTGCTGGACTCCATCCAACAGGATGGACAGATTCTTCAAAACAGCCATTAAATCTGTTTCCAGACTTTACAAACCAGAGTTGAAAAATGGTCAAAAAATGTAGAAATGAAGATGGATTCAGGTATTTTGACCTATATTGTACAGCGGACAGTAGATGATGGAAACCTACCGTCTTCTATAGTTACAGTTTGGACAATCTGGAATACTAAGACGAGATGAGAGCATCCTCATAGTGTCTGTGAAGTTGTTTTCTCCAGTGGAGGGCTTTTTACTGTTGGGTTGCTAAAATGACAAAAATTATATACATAATCGCACTAAAACATAGGTTTACCTCCAACATGACAGGCTCAAACATAAATAACCTACCTTTTCTTCAATGAACCTCCTCTGCTTGAAAAACTCCCAGTCCTCCTTTAGCATTCGCTGCTTTGTCTTTAAAGTCTTGATGGAATCAGAAATTAAATCAACAACAGTTTAGGATTAATAAAGATGGACAAAAAATCTTGTCAGTGAATTTTAAACTTACATTTTTGCTAATCAAGGACTTGTGTGGCTCTGTTTTTTGGTTGGTCAGACTCTGGCCTTCCACCTTAAAAAGTAGCTATAAACAAAAGACACATACACTCAGAATCCTCCGTAGCTACAGTCGTTAAAGCCCATCTTGTGGTTGATCTGTCGGGTGACTACCTGCTCATCGACATAATCATCAATCCTCTTCTCACACTCCTGCCACTCAGCAGCCACAGAAGCCAACTCCTGCTGCAGCTCCTGGTATCTTTCCAGCAGCGTCCGATACGTGTCTTCATTATACGAGTCATGAGAGGCTGTACCATGTCTGGAAAAAACAAAGTTTGACTTAAAACGGCACTTAGTAACATATCAAAGACGTTGCATATTTGAAAAGAAACTGGTCATTCTCATTATAGTCATAGTCACTGTGTGTATTTTCAGACAGAAACAATAGCTCACTTCAGCTGTGCAATAAGTGCTGGTAAACTGTTTTGCAGGATCGGTTCAGAGAAAACCAGGTTCTCAAAAAGGTGCTTGTTGTGCAGCTCCCACGTCACCTGAAACTTCTGCAGGTGCTCATTCTCCTGGAACCAAAAGGAGAGGAACGAAGCGTGAGGAGGGAGAGGAGCCGCCAGCAGCCGGCACTGTGAGCAGGTTGAGGAAAACTAACCAGAGTGAGGAGGAAGCTGCTGATGGTGCGTGCAGCCTGACACAGGGCGTTGTACTCCTCCAGCAGCAGAGAGACGAACTGGTGGGCCTGAGGAGGACCCTGAGCTGCGGCCACAGCGCCCCCTGGAGGCCCTGCAGGCTTGGAGCCTCCAGAGAGGTGCTTCAGAAGACGCACCTTCATTTCTAAGACGTATTCTCGGGCCTGCTGCTCCAACCGTTGGTAGAGCTGATATGGATCTTTCACACAGAGCCTGCAGCAGCATAACATTAAAAATGCTTAGAAATTGTTGGATTTTTTTTATTCTAATCTAACTCTTCCTTAAATGTGATAAAATAAAAAATTTATAAAGTTACACCCAAAATTATTTGTAACATGGGCAGATATAAATTTAAAGTCATTCGATCAGGATGGAGAAATGTTTAGTTTGAAGATGTTTATATCTTAAAATGTTTGCTCTTTTAATTTAGATGCTGTTTTATTTAATTTATTTTGAAATACTTCAGCTCATAGGAACTCTTTCAGCAATTTCTAGTCATTCAGATCCAAATAAAGAATTTAATGTTTAGTAGATAGATAATTATTATTTTCCAAGTATATACAGCCTTTATTTGTCAGTGATTTTAATGAGTAGTAAAACTGTAAATCTATGATGTTTAAAAAATGTGATGGGGTCAAAAACTTGGATGCACAAAAGAAATAAAGTTAGACGCACCAGTGCTTCCAGAGTAGAGATTTCAATCTGCTTAATTTTTTTGAAAATTATATTTTCAATAATTCTTTGATTCTTTTTCTTTTTAAATTAAGAAGATGCCAGGCAGCTAACCTAACACTGGTAATTGAAGCTACAGAATTTTATGCACAAATCTTCTGCTGTTTAAATATAAAGTGATGGAGTTTGATACAGTACAGAACCTTATCGAATTGTTTTAAATAAATTTTGAATTTGTTTGTACTGACTTTTTCTCTTATCAGTCACATCATTTAAACAGACTAACAACCGTTTGGATAGAAAAATTGGTTTCTGAATTAAAAACGGTTTTCTGGCTGAAAATCGTTTCTGATTCAAATCATGACTAAAAAAACGGAGTTGAATGGAATCATTAGGCACCGAATATCTAGTCTAGAACCCTGTAATACATTGAGAAGCTTCCACTGTTCAACAAAGGCTTTTACAACTCGAGAGAGACCTCTAGTGGACAAACACAGACACTGTTCTTATGATACCTGTCTACCAGCTCCTTCATGCCTTCCTTATCCCTCTCCAGGGGCTGGTCCTGGTCGTCTGCTAGTGGGGTTCCCGTCTGCCGGTAGATGCAGCGCACCAGGTAGCGAACCTCAGACCAGTGGTTCTGCAGCTGCTGCGACTCCCGCTCCGACTCAGCAGAGATCTCCCTGTCATTTGAACAGGCTCAGGTAAAGACCCATGACCGGGCTCGCTGCATGGAGAACTCGTTGGCCTCGGCCAGCACAATGTGAACATACCGCCTCTCGTTGCAGGTTTCACAGCTACACACAGTGTCAGGAGGCATTGGAGCAGCGAGGTCCGGCACAGGAAGCATGGGTAGTGTAGGCGCAGCAGTACTGAGCCTGTCTGCTGTGGCTGCAGTCTGCGCCAGGGTTCCATTACTCACAGGCATGTGCAGCAGAAAGTCCTGACTCTGTCGGACATAAGTTCACATCACAAGAAGCTGTAAAATTAAATTTTTTTGTAACTTTGTTAGGAAGAATTGCATTTAAACCCATTTTTAAGAGAAGCTAAATCCATATTAGTTTGTTTTTTTTCATAGCAGACAGTCCTCCAACCCTGATTAAAGGGCAGATTCAATGTTGATCATCATTGCTGTTGATCATTCTAGATTTTTTTTACAGCAGCAGCTGCAAATGAGGACAGCTGCATCATTTTTCCTGTTCTGCCTGAGAACCAGACCTAAGAATGTTTAACAGCAGCTGTGCAAGTCAAGCTGAACATAAACTGGTGTGCAGGAGTATTTTCTCCTTACACATTTCTCCTAATTTTGTAGTTTGTGATCTCCTGGACTAATCATCAATGCAGTCAGACAGAGAGAGATGAATCTATTTTTCATCTATTCTTTAATTTCTTTAGACTGAGGCATGTTGTGTTGCCCTTCCACCAACCATGGATTCTAATAACTTTTCAAATAGGGCTGGTTTGGTTTCGTTTACTTTTTCTCTTCAATAAATGAAATTATTTTAAAAATAAGTTTGTATTTACTCAAGTCTTTGACATAAAAAAATTATTTGATGATTTGAAGGAATATAAGGGAGAGAAACACTTGTATAACCATGTAGATTACTTTTGAATACTTAACAATTCAGCTGTCCTTAAAGTGTACTCACCCCTAACGACTGCTCCAGAGTCGTACGTCTGTCTTCCTTCTCCACCGTGCGTCTGCAGTCGGAGCAGACCCACAGAGGGAGCTGGAGGGCACTGGGGGGGTTGGCTGGCTGCGCCGTGCCGTTCTGACCAGAGATGCCGGCCTCCGAAGGCACAACGCTGTCTTTACGCTCACATCGGCACAGGAGGCAGCGATCTCCAGCCGTATATGGCGCCCGCTGGTTAAGGCCGAATGTGAACGGCGTCTGAAGGAGAGAAGAGACAAAAACAGGTGAAAAGAAAACAACAGACTCATTTTGAATAAACGACTATGTGGTCAGCTTCTTATGAACAGGTATCGGTCGAAGACCATTTCGGTCATTTTTTAATTTCTTTTTACAGACCACCAAAAAAAAAAAAGGTTACCATAAACACATGGTATACTGCCTTAAAGCATAACTTCATCCATGTCCTGACCAGATATCCTCTGTAACATACTTTATTTTATTGCATTTTGGGTGCAAAAATAAAACATGGAAAAAAAAAGAAAACACTATTTATCAAAAGGAAAAAGAAAAAATGCACAATGAAAGTTTATGAAATTTATAAGTAGATAGGTAGTAAATATGAACTAAACGATACAATGAAGCATACCAATATTACAAACATATAAAACATTATTTTGTAATTGATATATATTTTTTAGCTGGTCAGCAGCAACCCTTACCACCATCACCAGTGTCTCATTCTTACAGTTCAAAATCACTCAAGTGTGGCCAAACGGGTCAAGTTCAAATTTAATTCGATCATATACAAACATGTCATACTGTATGTAGAAGTGAGCAGTATTTTGTGGTACTGTAGTAATAATGACAAAAGTGACAACATGAACTATTTATTTCTTGATTTTTAGGTAACTGTATGGCCTTACAACAATCATAACCACAAACACACACTGCTCTTTAGACACATTCACATCTGTAAAACGTTTCTTTAGGACACCAGTCACATAAAAAAGTGTGATTTACCTCACACAGCTGTATCTAATGTCTTAATGTTGACCTCTGTCGCTTTAAGAACCTCCTTCCCTTTACGACACTCAGTCTTCAGTAAGTCATCACAAGAATGCTTCTTCATGATGCTATTTATGACTGTTCTTAGGGGCGTTGTACTGAGAAGTAGTTTGTATGATAAATTCAGCAGACCAGCAGTTCCACCAGGTGTTTGCTAATTGCTGCCACTAGTCTGAAGGAGTTGTGCAAAGGAAAGAGGGGCCCAGTGGGGAGGGAGCTCAGCTGGACTGCAGTTCCAAGGCAGAGCTATGGGTAAACAAGTGTTCAGGCACCTCTGAACGTTTCCAACAGGAGACTCAATAATTCCCCAAACACAGATGAATGAGTCACAGCAACACTCCAGGTATGTTTTTGATGATGGAGGGACACAACATAACATAGAGCTAAAAGAGCAGATTTTGCATTATCTTCCTTTACACTGTGAATGATTTTCATAACAACGTTGGTCCAGCAGATTTCCTCTAATCCTTATTAACAACAGGTGTGCAGCACATGGAGCTGAATAACGCAGCACTTGAGCTAACAGATATGCAGTTAATCACAGTAATCACTGCAAGTTGCTTCACATCATTTGATTAGTAACAGTGGTATATTTACTTAATATTAAGTGATGCAATTTTACCTGAAGAACTCCGGAGAACTCTGCGTTCACCGGTCCTTCTGCAAACTGAGGAGTAACGCTGCTGTTCACTTTGACCTAAAGTTAAACAAGCAGACATCATTTACAACCTAGCACTTTCTAATAACATTCAGGAAATTGTGTACAAGTAGAGAAGATTAGATTGATTTGGTTGTTGGCACTGATCATTTGACTTTAGATCTGTTGTTGTTTAGCCATGTTAGGCTATATATTTTTGCAATTATATTGCAACAATAGAATTACTGTATGCTAAAATTATTATGACATTTCAGACTACTCTACAAAATATTACCCAAATTACTATAAAAATGTACATGTATTTACAAACTGAAACAGAGAACATCCAGCTGTATAGTTTAGGCCTTTTTACAAATACTCCTTGTAGCTGATTAATAATCACCTACCAAATCACCAGATTAACTCATCAATATAAATCAAGTCCCGTTCGCTGACATTTGCATCAAGAAATCAGATATAACTAAGAATTACAGAACAAAACACTGTTACATTTGGATATCATAATCAAAAATGCAACATCATGACAAAAAACCAAAAAAGAAATGCTCATTTTTATTTTCTGTTTTGTTGTTTTTGTTTTTTTAAATAGCACTTGACAAATGTGGAGAACTAAAATGCTTCTTTAAGCTGAACACACCATGCTTTCAGCTGGCTCTACTCCAACTCAGGCTGCTGATGAGCTTCAAGCCTCCTTCACAGCTCATCAATGTAAGGCTTAAAATTGGTTCTACAAGTTGATAACACAGCAACAATATTTTTCTCCCACAAATCATCCCCATTTCTTACATAATGTTGGTATTTAAACCTCTGGGCAGACCTTATCAAGAGAGCATCATCCAATAAGGCTGAATAAAAGCTTTTCTTTCATTTGCATATTGAGCTTTTAGTAAAAATGCCAAAGGCTGGTCTGAACTTTTATTCGCGGAATAAGGCCAGTCTTAATTCTGTAGTCTGGAAAAAATTTTGTTTTTAAAAATAGGAAACAGCATTATCAATAAATTATAAATTATATATATATATATATTGCTAGCAGATATATTATTCATCAAATCACTGTCGCATATTGACTTTCTCATCATATAAATAATATTTGTGCTAGCAATAATAATAATCAACAACAACAATAATACTAAACATTGAAAATGCAGGAACTTTTGCATGGTACTGGCTTCATTCTCAGAGGAATCATTTCAGGATCCAGTAATATTTTGAACATATTATCAACACGTTTAAATAAAACCATGATGATACTGATAAATGTAATAAATTTGTGCTGAATAATCATGGAACCAACGTTCTTATATCTCCAATATGTTTTAATATTTTTAAAATATTAAAACCCATTGGTCATAGCCTCTACCTGTGTGGAAGAGCTGTCAGCTCTTTTTTAAGTCTTCTGTGACTACAGCTGCCATTGTAAAGGGTGGAGTTTGCACCTACATGATGTTGACTCAGACTTGTTTTATTCTGTTTATCCATTTTAATTGTAATTCTAATGTTAATGTCCATCCTCCAGTCTGTAACGTTGTGACATATTGGTGAGACATTCTTTAAAAAGACATTAATCTTGAGTGACTTCCCTTTCAAATAAAAGGTTAAATTGATTAAATAAACAAAACTTTGGTTACATTTATGACTTGTAGAACTACTCAAGCTAACAAAGTAACTTTTGAGCTGGCATCTATAAATTGGTCTGTTGCACAGCTCTTAGAAAACAGTGAGTCACATAAGGTTTCTTATTGTTTACCTGCGGTACACGACTCGTCTGCGCTTATTTAGAAATCTAGGGCTGGATAAGTAGTTATTCTGTTTCCTTAGGCACCAAGCCGAGTTTAAAGTCAGACCTTTATACATGACATAAAGCTGTAAAACAAATCGAAAGCCGAAGGGAACCTGAGTTTTTAGTGATGTTAGCATTAGCTAGCATTCATGGCTAGCCGAAACCCAGCACACAGTAAGTCACCTGCGTTGAACCTAATGATACTCCCTAATAATCTTAGCTAATCTCTACCAACGCGGACTGTATTGGCTCAAATGAAGGTATTCTGACATCCAGGTTGTTGTCGTTGCAGCCAGGATCTCTTAACTTTAGCCAGGGTAAGAAGTCAGTTTTCAGCCAACAAAGTTAGCATAATGTTTACGGGGATATGTCATAAGAAAATAAAACATGTGAAGATGTTAGACAACAAGGTTTAGAAATGATTACTGTTTGCCCAAACATGACGGGCATATTAACATGTAATTAAGCCAATTAATTACTAGCTACTCTGCATTTGTTACTTAGCTGGCAGCCTTCCTAAGGATCGGTTCTGGGCCCAAATCAGATGTGTCGTTGATAACACTGTTAGCTACTCACTGCCGTTTTGACATTTATGGAGATACATTCTTACCTCTCCGTTTATGCCCGCGCTGGACCCAATATTCCCGTTGCCTGTACTCCCAGATGTGAGGAAGCTGACGACTGAGGCAGGTGTTGCTGTTCCCGCACAGCCCAGGGCCGGTGGAGCCCCGGCCTTGCCACTGCTGCTGTTGCAGACAGCACTGCAGCTACTGCCACCGCCCCGCTTGTTCTTCCTGCGTTTAGCCCCCCGTTTAGCATCGGTTGGACTCATTTTCTTCAACAGAAGAGGCAAGACAAGTTGCCGTCCGGACTTGGCAGCGTCTCGAGCGGAATGTCTGGAAAAATCACACGGTCATAAAGTCGGGAAAGCGACTAGGAGAGTCCCAAAACGATAGAAACCGAGTCCCAACAAAGTGCAAGCCGACTGCATAGATTCCAATATGGCCTCTAGCCGGATTGCTTCAACCAGACTCGGCTTGCGTCAAGACGCAACGTGCGTGACCCACCCAAACAGTTGTGGGAAATTGAGTTCATATTTACGAGAAGGAAATCTGATATGAGAACTCCACCAGAAAAACAAAACAGCTTAATTAAGTTTCTCATGTTTTATGTATCGTTGAGGGACTATTTTTCCATCCATCCATTTTCTTTACACCCTTGGCCCCTAGTGGGGTCGGGAGGGTTGGGACTATTTTTATTTTATAAAAAAAAATAGTTTACAGCCCAAACTCAACATATTTTAAGTTTTCTAAACAAACTGCAAACAAAAAGCAGTAGTAATGTTTGACGTGTTAATTGATAAATTGAACAAGTGGTATAAACGAGGTATCTATTTTGCAGGTAAAAAGGTGAGGATTTATTGCTGGTCATTTAAATTCACTAAACACAATTGTCAATGTTTGCTAATGTGAGTTCCTTGATTCTCAGTCATTACACTATACAAGTGATAAACAAGTGATAAACATACATTTAAATATAAACAAGAAAAATATAAAAGACAAATAATAAGGTTAGCTGCCTCAAACATAGTGTTCCAGCATTTCTTGTATGTTGTTAACACTTTCATCATCGTGCTATGGGGTTTGTTTTCTCTAGATGGCACATGGCATTTTCTTTTCAAGGTAGGTAGAATTATAAACAGTTCTAAACATCAATCTATTTTAACCCAAAACCTTCAGGAAACCTGTATTATTTTTGGTTCACAGTGACTCCAAGAATAGATTCAAATCAATCAATGGTTTCACTAGAAAATTACAGTTCTGAAAAAAAACAAACCAGAAGATTTGAATAGGTATACTGAAGAGGGTTTGTCATTGTAAATCTCAAAAGGGTGGAAAGACTCTGGTGGCTGTGTCTTCAGCTCATCAGTTTCTTAGTTTTTACATTTGTTCTACTACAACCTCACAGACTTGGCCTCTTTAAGTCTGTTTTTCAACCTAATCACTGTTAAGTTCAGCAGCATGTGTTAGAACAGCCAAGTAGAAGTAAAGATTTAAATTCAATAGATCCATAAGTAGGCCTGAAAATCAATGCTAACTGGGCTTGAGAATCTTTGCAAAGAAGAATCTGTAACAATTTCAAACTCTATATATGCTGTGCTGATAGAAAGCTAATCTAAAGGACATGTAACTGCAATTGATTTAAAGCATGCTTTAAAAGGTATGCAATGAAAACCATGCATCTTTTATTTTCCAGTTAACAATTAGGCCCTATTTTGTGTTAGTCTTCTTGCACATAAACTCCAAATAAAATACATTCAGTTTGTGGTAGCCACATAACACAATGCGAACAAAGGTGGCTGTACAGTACTGTAGTGCTTGTAGAATATCAAACTCAGTAGGTTTGATGATGCCTTAATATTTAAAAAAGTTTTTTTTAATTTGTTTTTTGTTTGTTTGTTTTTTTGCGATGAATCCTAAAAGTTAGAGTTGCCAAACTGCAAAGAGCATCTTCCAACAACAGGGGGAGCCCGCGTACTCCAAAGCTTTTGTTCTCATAATAATAGCTTTGTGGGCCTGCATTGGTATTGGAGTCTTTCCGGGGTCTAGACATCACGTCTGCCTTGGTTGAGCGTTAGGAACCGCTGATGTCCAGGTAGTAGTTTATCCGCAGAGTTTGCACTAACAGACTGCGCAACAGCTTTCAAGAGAACCTCTGGTTTTGGCGGAGAGGCAGCGCTTAAAGGTTTCAGAGAACTGCTGCGACGGCTAGCAATTCACAGCTAATAGTTAGCCGCATCCGCAGAGAGGTAATGTCTCCAACTGTACAGCATTTGTCATTCCCATGCTGGGCTTGGTATGCGTTCCAATCAAAAATATTTTGCAGTTTATAGCCAGGTAACATGCTAAAGTAGAAGTTTTCCTTGAGTTTGTTGTCTGCTATTTAGCCGCATTACCCCAGGCTAGAAGCGTCAACGTCTGCTAGTGAGACGTTCACCTTAATTCAGATGTGTGGGCATGAGTGTTTTACTCTGACACGTTTCTTATATTAGTCTATTGCTTTTAAAATATGTTATGTCTGGCTAATTTGAGGCGATCACTTGAACCAAAACAGGACGATTCTGGATTTAAATAGTGCTAATAGTACTTTTTGATGCCTTCGTCACGTGACTATGCTGCAATAGGCGACCCACCCAACCTTGCCAACTATTGAGTCTCTTCCGGGGTGTGAGGCTGTTACACAGAGGAACAAATACTATGTGCCACTATTTGTTAATTGTAATGTAAATATACATGATGGGTTGCTAAAATACCTTTGTGTGCGCAAAGGTTTTCAGGAAGCATTTTAAAGGGAGTGTTCTAAACTATGCAGAGTTGACAGATTTAAGGGGGGAAAATAATAAAATGAAGGTACAGATTTGAAGATAAGGCAACTGACTACGAATTTCTGTATGGTCACAGTTGATGAGACCTGCTGTAACAGAAGGTTAATGTTGTCCTGATTGTTTTAAGAGCAGTTTGTGAGGGTAGGAACACCTGACTGTGGCTCTGCTCTACATGGAGGCTCAGCTGGCCTTGTTGGCTACAATTATCTTTTTTCGGTGGTGAACCAAATATTTGGTCCTGGGGTGGTCCTGTATTTTAGAGACAATGATTGGTTGATGCACATAACAAAATAAGTCACTAAAACAAAACCCCGCCCATGTATTCAGCTGATAGAAATTGACCAATCATTGTAACCAGACTGGATTAAGAATAGTGTCATAACCATGAAACTATGCAAAATTGATGAATTGCTACAGCATCAACATGTTGATTGTGCCTTATTTATATTTATATTCCATATTTATATTCACCATGCTGGTCATTTTACTTCGTCATCAATTTGATATCAATCTGGACGTTCAGATTGTATGAACTTGTTTTATTTGATCAAATGACCAACATAAAATGGAGAATTAAACAACAAACAGGATTGCATCGCATTACGCGTCCACTCAGCCGTAGACGACCGTCTCACTCACTATATGTACTCTGAATAATTTGTTGATATTCTTTCATTGAAGAAAAGGCCTGGCAGCTCAGCTAACTTAATACTGGTAATTTAAGTTACAGAATTTTATGCACAAACCTATTTTGTTTAACTTTAAACTGATGGAATTTGATAACGTATGGAACTTCGTAGAATTATTTTAAATAAAAGTTATCAAATTATGTTACACTGTCACATAATTTGAACAGAATCTCTAGTCTGATTAGAAAAATGGTTTCTTAATCAAAAATTGCTGGACATTGAAAGAGTTGCATCTCTTTTGCAGATCACTAACTTGTTAAGTCGCGTGCGTGCGTGCGTGCGTGCGTGACAGCAGGGAAACGCATTAAGCATGCAGGACAGCGAGTCCTGAGAACCTCTAGGTTACGTCCAGGACAGACTCTCCCACCTGAGTTAAGCCACTGCAGCCTCTATGAATAATGCTGTTGTTGACATCTGAAGACAATTTGTTCATTGGGTTTTTTTTGGGGTGTCAGAGTAAAATGGATTGAATCCACAAGTTTTTCAGGTTTTTTCATTCATGACTATTTTAAGGCAAAGTGTCATTTTTGTTTCTCTTTCCTGTAGTTGTAACACAAACGTGGAAACATTGAAGGGTTAGGAATACTTTGTAGAGGCACCTTTCTCACTAATCAATGGTATTGCTAACTGGAGATGAAATGATCCAATATTAATATGTGTATCTGTCCCAATATTAAAAAATAATTTCCATGGCGTATCATCAGTGTCGATGTGCCAGATTTATTTTATGTTTTATTTAGAATTCCTGTTCGCAGAACCATTTGAAAGGTTTGTTGCAGTTTGTTTTTGCATATTTCACCAATCAACCTAAAGTTTTTCTCAGTTTTTTAAAAATTTTTATTATTGATTTTACATTGGCTGTTATCCTCCTAATTGCACTGACTGAACAAATTGAAGTTGTGTTGCTCTTACATGTTTGACCAAGCTTTAAATTAGCTGTACTTGTGCAAAGGTATCAAATAAATTTGTATTTAGGTACATTTTGTATTTTTAAAAAGTCAGTTCATCTCTGTTTTCCTGTATCGGATCGGCATCAGCCGATACTAAACCTCAGATATCTGGATTGGTGTCGAAAGTGAAAAAAAGTGGATCCCTTTGCTAACTGGTGTTCTGTCGTACGTTTGCAGCGCAGCAGCTCTGTAGACGTCTTCATCCTGTCCTGTGTGTCTTGTTTCAGGGATGTCTGAAGTTAGTCTTGAGGCTGAGTCGGGGAAGACCTCAGCAGAGGACCCTCAGAGGGATTGTGAGGAGGCTGATGAAACAGAGGAGAGTTTGAGTGAGGATGTGCCTCCAGAGGTAGCACCCAGTAGCAGGGGAGGAGAGGACAAAGCTGACGTACTGTATGAGATCAATATTAACAGTGATGAAGAAACCGCAGAGTCGTCCAGTAAGGATGCTCAGGGGCAGGATGAGGGTCCTCTGTCGGGAACCGTGGCGTCCAGCAGGGTGGGCAGCGGGGCTAAACTCCAGGCTGAATCGGCCGGAACACCAAAGGGAAACGGAGATTCTCTCTCTGAAACAAAGGTGATATTTATTTACATTCATTATTGAAAATCAAGACTTTCTGGCACTTCCTCTCTGCGCTGCAGCCTGTCGCGTTTTATTTCTTGGTTTCCAGGGATGGTGGCGGGCTCTTCCTGTTAAATCCATTTATTCAGTTACATGTGATTGCTTCTTTTTCTAGAAATGAATTATTAGGGTGCTTGTGTTGCATATTCTGTCTTTGCTTTAGTCTGAAGTTGTGCATTGGATTTAAGATGCTTTGCTGGATCATTTGGAAGGAACCTGTTGATGTTGGTTGTGGGCTTGGTGGCATTCTTCCCAACTGGCAGGCTGTTGCTCAGTGATGCGCTTCATTAATTTCTGCATAGAAGATCAAGTGTGCAGATTTTCTCTCTCTCTGTGTCTCACTGCAAACTGATTTAACTCTGTATATGTGTTACAAAGTGCTATACTTTAATAATCTCACCTTGCAACAAGTAATTATTTCTTTGCAGGTTTTTGCAGCGAATATGATAAATCCTTGTAGTTTGGTTGCAGTGCCACATTTCTTGTTTTTCTGGAAGCTCTTCAGTTCCAGAAGAGCTTGATGTCACTTCAGGGTTGCTGTGCTAATTGCATTGACAGTTCCCGAAGATTCACCAATAAGGCTTTTACTGGAAGATTTTTTTTTTGACCTTCCAAATTAGATTATCTACAAATGAAGGATTAAAAAATTGTGCTGCAGGTTCTTAGATAAAGTGGTTTTTAATTCTTTAATAAATAAAGCACATATCCCAAGTACTTTTTTCCATTTTAGTTAAAAGTGCATCAACGTACATGATGTTGGTTGATGTTTATAGACTGAATATTTTGGAAGCTCTTGGTTTTGCTGCCTTTATTGAACATCTGTGCTGATCATAGCTGATCATGGGTCAGTTTACAGATTCATTTTTTTGTGGTTGTTTCATTGTTTTGCAGTCCCCCATGGTGCAGAACATCCTGCAGTCAAGAGGCAATATATGAGCATTTCCTTATTTGCTGACGTAGAAGGCCGGACAATGGAATTGTTGTTTTCACCAGTCACTCCCTCACCAGTCTGGCTCGTTTCCAGCTGTAGGGATTCAAACTACAACCTGTCACTTTACATGGCTCAGTCGATTGGAGCCTCTTTACCTGTGTGTGTGTGTGTGTGTGTGTGTGTGTGTGTGTGTGTGTGTGTGTGTGTGAGTGCGCTGTCTCCAGTGTGTTTGACTCTTGAGGCGTCATAATTGGTTCATGTTCAGGTCCCATCCTTTAGAGGGTTGCCATGTAAAACAAGGTATATATACCTAAGTATATAGGCTTGTCACAATAATCAATGAATCGCATGTCAAATGAAAACAAACTCAATAATTTCCTTTAGTATGAGTTATCGTTCATCTTTTTTTTCTCTCTCTCTCTCTTTCTATCAAAAACTATATGATAAAGTCTTCAGTTTGGTGCTTTGGTCTCAACCAGCCCTTTTTTCTGAAGGATAATTTTGTGTACAATTACTTCATAATTCATTTTATTTGTTTTGTTAAATAAACAGTCTTCCAGTTCAAGTGTTAAATGTTCATTAGAATTTAAAATTTATTGATCTTTTAGAATGTGTTCTTATTATTTTGTCTTTACCATTGTATTATGTAACAATGGTCTCAAAACAACAATATTATTGTTAATCGCAATAACTTCTGGAACAATTTATCGTCCAGCAAAATTTATCGTGACAGGCCGACATGTATAGTTTTGGTACATCTCTACTGAAAAATAAAGTTTACTAGCTACTTTACAAAACTTTTGTTACCTTTTTTTGTTGTTCTTAAAGCCACTGAATCAGATAAAGTGGAGCATCAGACTGCAAGTAGTCTGATGTGCAGCATGCAGTCAGACAGGTAGAGCCAGGCCTGTGTGCTGTCTGCATGATGGTGTCACATGACCTTTCATTATGCATGGCTCTGTCACATAATACAACGGTCAACACACTTTGCCACATGTACAGTTAAAATTGTGACTCTGCTAATCATTATGTTCCTTTTAAATTGTTGCAACGAAGAGGAGCATTCCACTCGGATATTAAAACAAATTTTATATTATTATTTGAAAATTGACAGAGAATCAAAGGTCATAGGGTTGCTGTGACTAGTCAACAAAACCAACATTAGTTTTACTTGGCACCTAATTATGTCAACTTTTTTTCTTTTCTGTAATATTGTTTTAACAAAAAAGTTGATGTTTTTCATCAAACTTGATGAGAGAGAGAGAGAGACAGAGAGAGCCTCCACTGATTGGCTGGTTCCATCTGAGCTACATTCTCAAAATGAAGAAAATAATATTTTGTACATATTTTAAAAAAAAAATGTCATCAAAATCATTTAAAATATGTAAGCAAATATTTGCATATTAAAGTGAATTTTGTTAAATGTAAGACATGTCAGTTCTTTCATAACAAATAAAATATGTTATTTGTTCTGACATATAACATATTATATGTCGTATAATAAAATTTTATTATAAAAAATGTATCTAGAAATAAAAAGGTTGGCTTTCAGAATGTCTAATATAAGACTGAACTGCAAATAAAAATGAAACTCCAAAGGAATAATCATGTTGGCACCACCCTCCTATAAACAATTGTATAGTTAGTAAATTCATTTGATTAGTCTGGTTTTAACATGATTAGTTTATTATTTTATCTTTACAGTTATAAGTAATTAAAAGCTGATGGCTGCATGGTGGAAAAATTTGTGTTAATCATTCAAGTTTGAATGATTAACACAAATTTTTCCATAAACAGACAGGACAGTTTACTGTGCAGGTAAAACCGATCTGGCCTCCAGCGTCTCCTCTGCAGCTCCTCATGCATGACTGTTGTGTTGCAGCGAAACCTTGGATCATCCAAATACTCCAACGCACTTTAAACAAGTAAACGATAAAAAGTTCAAATTCACAAAAACATTGTCCGACATAAATATTGATTTAAACACATTACATCAAAAATAGGACTAGTGGGAGCAACCCTACATGAATTATTTAGGGCTGAACTATATACATCTGTCTGAGATCAAAGTTTATTTATTTACCTTTTATCCTGTACTGTTGATCACTTTTTATTTCATTCATGTACGTCATATTCTTCAGTCTTTAACTTTTTGTTTGGTTACTCATCAGTTCATTTGTGGAATAAACTGTTTGTAGGATCATTAAAGTTTTTAAAATCAGATAAAAGCAGTGTTTTACAAATATTTTAGTGGATTAGTATGAACAAAACCTCCAAAATGAAACACTTGGTTTACAAGACCAGGATCCTGTTACCCAATGATCTGGCAGTTATTTGAATTATCCTGCATGAAGGATCTTATTAGAGTTTACTGACGGTGTAAACTGTTTATAAATGGTCTTTTAGCCATTTGATGCTGCAGCTTTCACAGCTGAACCTCATGGAGTAGCTTCAGTGCATCATGCTGATTAGGTCAGTGTCCCAGTTTCCAGCTCCACACTGATTAGGTTGTAAAATTAAAGCGAGTCCTGAGTCTATAACCAGCGTATGTAAAGTGTGTGTAGCCACACCCTGTGGCTCTCCAGGGAAGCAGCTCACAGATGTTTCAGAACAGTTTTTGTTTTCAGACTCCATGTCTCACATTGAGGCTCCAGCTGTAGAAATGGAATCTGTTTTCTAAGTTAACAGTCAATAGCAGCTTTTAGACTTTAGGAACTTTTTGCAGTTCTCTAATATTGTTAGACATAGTTCCTCTTCTGTTTGTGTGCGTCACACAAACGGCTCCATCTGAACATGCTGAACCACTTTTCTAGGCTTTAGTTGTTTTTAGCTGTCTACCCCTTTTTTGAAAGTGATTTAAATCAACCTTTAATTAGAGTGACGGAAACTGTAATACAGTAGTCGATCTAAGATGATTGACTTGGTGGTAACGCCTTAAATACACACGTACTGCCTCTACACCTGATGTTAGCTGTGTAAAAGGAAAACGTGTCGCTCTCTGCATGTTGCATCACGTTGTCTGGTAATCAGCCAGTATGTGTGCTGTAAAATATGGTAGTGCTGATAACTGATGCAGACTTTGGCTGGACTAGAGCTGCATGTCCTGGTCAACATTTAACTCATTAACATGACCGTGAAAATCTCCTTTCAACCTGCTGGTTGATTTAAAGAAAGTTTGAGCTTGAGATGATAGATTTTTACCGCTTTGGAACTTTTTTTGTTGTTTAAAAAATACATTTTGTTTTTTTTCTGCAGTTGAAATCTGACCATGTCTTTACGGTCAGATTTTGAGAGGAGGTAGTTACCATTTGTCCTGTCAGTATAGCCTCCCACTGGAGCTGTGTCTCTGCAGCTCCTCCAGAGTCGGCATGGACCTGCAATTTTTTTCAAAGCTTGAAATCCATTTTGTCAACTTAACCCTGTTTAATAAGGGTGCACTGATAAAGCTGCTTCAAATGTAATTAATTTTGGGAATCGGTGATCAGCCGATACTTGCATCTGAAGCCGATCTTATCCCTCGATCTTAAATCAGCCACTGACCTCTTCTGCTCTGCTGTGAGAGGTCTGACTGAATGACCAGCCCAGCAGGTCACATCTGCACCTTTGCGGTTAACAATAGTCACTCCACTGTTGCCAACTCGGCAACATTCTTACTATATTTAGCTACATTTCAGACCAAAACAACGGAATCGGAAGGTCAGGCTTTTTAAATGTCAGTAATCGCCGATTGGCCAGAAAACTGCAATCTGTGCACCTCTTCTGTTTGACCTCTTCAAGAATACAGTCAACACACAATTTTCTGAATTTGTCTTCCTTCTCAGAAGGCAGTCATGTTTTGTTTGTTGACCAAAGAAGCATCACATTTCTCTTTAGGTTTGTAGCTGCAACTTGACAAAAAGTGAACATCCAGCTGATGTGAATACTTTTGCCATGTAATGTATAATATTCAGATGATTGTTCACTGGGAAGTTGCCCATCTTAGATTTTGGCCAATATTATTGCGGTATTGTCCAGAAGGTGGCAGAACACAGCAGTGTGGGTGGAGAGCTCTTTGACTTCTCTATCTTCTGCTCCAGTAACGGCTCCATTTCTCTTCCTGGTTCCAGGAGAGCACAATGGCTGATTGTCACCGAGGCTCAGCCGCTGAGATCCCCGTCACCAGCAATGGAGACCTGGATCAGAGTCCAGACAAGGTGTTCCTCAGGGTAGGCCTCTGGGCGCAGTCTTTGGCATCTTCACTCTCTCCTCAATTTCATTATTTCTTAACAGTCAAACTTTACCTAAAACTTGTAGTGCAGCAATTCTCTGCTAAATATTCTCCCCCTCCTAAAATAATGGTCATTTTGTTGTCAAGTGATTTTTGTTTGACTAAAACATCTTTTGTAAAGAGAGAGATTGTGATTTAAAAAAAACTGTATTTTTTTTTTTAACATTTTTTACAAAAATCACCTTTGGCAATAAATGACTTGGGCCATTATTTTAGTAAGGTGACCACATGTGAGCTTCCACTTCCACTGTGAACACAAGTCTCATCTCCACAGGATTCCCACTCCGCTCCTCCAGGGAGCATGAAGGTCTCAGACTCTTCTGTCTCCGCCAGCAGCTTTGTCTCACCACCAGAGGGCGTCATCGAATCAGGACCACACAAAGGTAAACAATCCCCCCCCCACCCCCACCCCCCCACCCCCACTGTTTTCTCCTTCATTTTGTCTTTCTGTTCTGCGACTGTTAAGTTTTGTGAAGCAGGAGTCTGCTAGTCAGACTTTTATGCAGCAGCACTTTGTGTTTACAATCTGTAAGCCTATTTCAATAAGCAATTAGTCGCACAATAAAATAAAATGAACTTAATCATTTCCATTCTATTTTTTTTAAAGACTTCACAATCCATTTTATTTCTGGTTTCAGAAGTGTGTTTATGTTATTTTTATTTATTGTTTTTGATGTTTTTTTTTATTTAGGCAGTCGTCTAGTTCCAGTGTCAGGCGTTCTTTACAAAATTAGATTTTATTAATCTTTGAGAGAGCGAATTTCTATTTTTATGTCACTATCACTATATTACTTGAAAATGGTCTCAAGCAACAATATTATCATGTATCGCAGTCATTACTGTGACAATTTATCGCCCCACAAAATGCATGGTCATAGTAGGCCCAACAATCTGCACGTGTCCCAGTTCTCCACCTTTGTTTTAATCCCTACTGAAAGGCCAAATTTGAATGTGAGAACGAGGGCACTGATTTGAATTGAATGAGTCTGCTCTGATCTCCTGGTTTAACCCTCATGTCCTTTTCATCATCAGGTGCTTGTTAGAAATTCTAATAAAAGCCTCCCTGTAGAGCAGAGAGCTGTGGCAGCCTGCTCACCTCAGTGTTGCCATGGTTATTTTCCACGTTGTTCTCCTCAGCAGTTCAGGAAGCCCTTTTGTACATTTTGCACTCTTGTCTGCAGCGTAAACGCTACTGTAAAGAGGGGTCAACACTGATGGGGATAGTCCTGTTTATAATTTAATGGCAGGAAGTAAATCTACTGCTGAATCATAACTGTGAATGTTTCCCAGAGTCGGCAAGCCTGCCCTCTTCTCCTGTGAGTCCTGTAGCTCCCAGCTCGGCTGTCGCCAGCCGCCTGGCGCGCTCCTTCAGCGATAGTCAGTCGGATTCAGGTACCTGAAGCTACAATGTTTCAACTAGACGATAATAAATCACAACTCAACGCATTTTAATCTTCTGCTTGTTTCTGCAGGCTGCGTTTCATTCTTGACAAAACTCTTTCTCTTTTTTGCTTGTGGGCTCTAAATATTTCCTCTGCATCAGCATGTCTAGCTGAAATAGTCTCAAGTTTCTTTTCGGTGATTTAGATGCGAATCTTTCTGAAACACATTTTAGAACCTTAACAAGCTTTGTCTGGGAGAAATTCCTTTTACATTTCCAACTTGTTGGCGGTTCCTGCTCGCAGTCTTTTGTCCTTGAGTACTCTGTGCAGTAGGTGGCACAGAGTACTCTAAATGGAGCCTTACTCACATAATGGAGGAAGAGCTGATCAGACAAAGATCCAGTCGCTTCACGGGAATGTTGGCAAATGTCTCAATAGCTTGGATCAGGATTTTCAAGCTCCAGTTCTTGAGGGCCTCCCTGGTCCAACACCTGGATCAAATGACTGAAGCTCTGCTCACCCAGCAGGTCTTGATGCTCAATTCCAATTCTCAATAAATTGAGGCATTTATAGATTGATTTTTCCAAGTAAATTTGTATTGGAGCCAACTGTGTTGTCACAAAATCACAATGGCGCTGATCGCAAATGATGTCAAACTGCCAAATTTAGAACATTGCACAGTTTAGTTCCAGACAAACAAGAGCAGTAAGCTGTGTTTTTAGGGGGGAAAGTCTGAGCAACTGCTTTAGTTTGATTGGTTGATTTAGGTTTATAATATGTAATGCCCACCAATAGCTGCTTGCCAAACGCAAATAAACTCAAGATGAATAACTGTTTCATCTGACAGCCAACTGATGTAGTGACAGTGTGAGCTGCTTGTCACCGTGGTGCTCACCATGGCGACCCACGGGTTTTTCAGAATTGTAAAAATGAACTCAAAGTATTGATGAATTGATATTTTTACCTACATCGACTGCCCAGCAGGAACGTGGTGAGTCGGCCCAGATGACTTGGTGCTAGTGAGTGCCAGCTACCACACTGTTCCTGGACGGAATATAAAACCTGCCACCTTTCTGCTCACTTTGAGTCCTCTGCATTTCAGCCACAGTTTAACTGTGATGGCTCTGTGTGGAGCTTCTGGACGTTCTCATCGTCAAATATCACCCACTCTTCAGCTCTCGCCATTCTGTTTGTGTTTTGCTTGTTCAAACCTGTGGGCAGCAGTTGCATCTTCTCTGCATGATTTTCAGAATATATCTCATTATATTGTCAGTCATAGTATGCCCACATTTGTTTGCCGCTCCTGATTATTTCGGCTCACTTCACTGCTACCAACATTCTGAGTGAAAAACATCGACTAAAAATCCAGACCATAAGGGTCAAAATGTGCTTGTAGGGCTTCTATCTGTATATTTAACTGGTCTGCTTTAACAGAGGGAAATACTCATAATCATCTACACAGTGACCTGGTTCACTAAAAATCTGTACATCAATCTGCTTACTATAAATGTATATATCTGCTGTTTTATTGAATTTTCACTTGATTGTTTTTCTGAATTCTGGGTTGTCTTTACATTTCCTCTTTAGTTTCTTAATGTCTATAAAACATCTCTAATCCTCTCTTCAGCTCTGAAAAGGCTCATGATTTTAATTAGATTATTCTTAATTTCTTAAACATTGTTTTCTGAGCTTTGTCCTTAGTACTGACAATCAGAATAACCTGTTTTAAGAAGCATAGACGTTGGCTTCTGTCTAGAGTTTTTCTTCCACCTTTTAATATTAATAATTCAGTCACTAAGTGAATGTCGTCTAACTGTCCAGGCACAATGAAAACTCCGCCGGGCAGCGGAGCGGTGGTCCTGTCAGACGACCTGAAGAACCCTGCCATGGAAAAACTTGACCTGGTCAGAAAGTGGAGCATCAACACGTATAAAGTAAATCTCTGCGCTTCACTTGTTATTCTGTCCATTTCCTCCTCTTCTTCTCTCCTTATCCCTCTCGTTTATCTTCTGTCACTTGGTTACAGCAGCAGTGTTTCCATTAACCATGAAACTGCAAATAAATTTGATGGAAACATGGCAGTTTAAAAAAACCCGAATTTTTTGCTAAAAAAAAGTTTTGCACTTGAATGAGGTGGTTTTTCAGCTGTGTCAAAATAGATGCATTTCACAAATGTGTAATGGAAACACTTCTTTAGAATCAGAGGAGTCACTCGATTAACAGCCGAATGTTACTACTGGCAAAAACGAAGACAACAGGAAGTAGTTGAAGGATGATGATTTGTTTTAATGGACAATGCACAGCTGCCTCCATTAGAGCTCTCACAGCATCACAGTTCATAAAAAGTTGTGTGTGTCATTCCAAGCCTAGGCTCCTCCCAGTGCGAGTGTTTGTGATCATTTGTCTGCTGTCCTCTGCAGTGCACCCGGCAGATCCTGTCAGAGAAGCTGGGCCGCGGCTCCAAGACTGTGGACCTGGAGCTGGAGGCGCAGATCGAGCTGCTCCGCGAAAACAAGAGAAAGTACCAGAATGTGATCAAGCTGGCTCAGGCACTGGCCAATCAGCTGTCCCAAATAATGCAGACTCAGAAGCAGCTGGGCGACGCCTTCGCCGACCTCAGCCTCAAGTCACCTGAGCTCCATGTGAGTGAATGTGTGAGTGAGCGGTTCACCTGGCTGGATTCATCTACGGAGGCTCTGAGGAGCACAACAAACTGGAGGAAGCCCCGGTCATGATTAGTCAACAAATTCTTCTTTCAATCAGTAACTGATTTATATTTTTGCTCAGCCATATTTGCCATTTACTGCATAACAAAAATGTAAACAAAGACTTGTTAAAATGAATAATGGCCTCAAGCTGAGGTCTCAAGCTTAGGGCTGCCATGGTGCTGCAGGGTGTCATGAGATTTCTGAGAAGACAGTTTGAATATATATATTTTTTGTAATTCAAAATTGATTAAATACACAATATGAATCAAAAAAATATTTTAAAAAATGATAAAAGGATGCACAAAGTAACGCATTACAGTCAGAAATTCAACCATTCAGCTCACTGAGCTGAGTGAGTTCATATTGTTATGTTAACAGTTCTGCATTTTCTGAATGACAGTTTGTTCATGGCAGTGGATTTTGCAGGCAGTCATTTTGTATTCAAACTTTTATGTTTAATATAAAAATAATTAAATGTCCACATTTTTCAAAGACGTTACATAAATGATCAGGAGTTCCTGAAACGCTAGAAAGCCCTTTACACCGATGGCAAATCAAAAACCTGTAATATCTTTGTTGTTGAGCTCATACGTCTATTTATTCAATAATTTAGCATCAAAAATGGTTTTTGGATTGAATATTTTTGACTAATTGCAATCCATTAATTACAAATCCTTTAAGTCGATTACAAAATTTTAATGGAGTCCCACCATTAGCAGTTATATTTTGTTTAGAAATGGGTGAATAATAAACTATTACTCAACGCTTTGTAGAAGTATTCACACCCCTTGACCAATAGAACTTTATTGTTCTGTTTTTATTGGTTTTTTTTTTAGGATGGACTCAGAACAGTCCACAAAGATTAAGCCTTAACTCTTCCTTAACCCAAGAATTGAAGGAGTTGTTTTGTACAGATTTCACTGACAAATCAGATGTCTTTTGTGGGTTTGAGCTGGACTTTTTTTTTTATTATTATTATTTTGAAAGAAGGAAACCCATCAACAAATAGCTTGATCGTTTTTGTGTTGAGGTCTTACTAGTTTTAACGTGTTTGTTTGCTTGAACAGCTTTGCCATTATCCATATGTTTTTTTCAGGAGGAGTTTGGTTACAACGCCGACACGCAGAGGCTTCTGTCCAAAAATGGAGAGACTTTGCTGGCCGCCATCAGCTTCTTCATCTCTAGCGTGGACACACTTGTAGATAAAACAATCGAAGACACCATGATTAATATCAAACAGTATGAGATTGCCAGGTAATTCCTGTGTGAGAGCGATCTGGTTCCTCCTCCAGTTCTGTTCTAGTGTTTCAAGGAATCTGGTCAGAACACATTCTGAGCCGATTGTTCCTACATAAAATGTAAACGCATATTTTAATCGATCTGATGTAAGTTCTTTATTTAAACATGCGCAGGGTCGAGTACGACGCGTATCGTACGGATTTGGAGGAGCTGAACCTCGGGCCGCGTGACGGAAACACCATGCCGAAGATCGAGCTATCCCAGCAGCAATTCCAGATCCACCGTGAGAAGTTTGAAAGGATGCGGAACGATGTCTCTGTGAAGCTGAAGTTCCTGGAGGAGAACAAGGTTGGCTTCTGGCTCTTCTGCTGTGGTGACCTACAGAGGCACTCGTTTGTTTGGATATGTGCAGAAATCCTGGAAGTATTTTTTTTTTATTGCCGTACTATAATCTCTCTCTGAAAAATCAAACCTTTTAAGATGAGTGAATTAGTTCAGTGGCAAAAACAATCCCTCATTCAACATAATTAACAAAATGGCTCAATCTGGTGTGTGTTTGTGTGTCTTTTTTTTTTTTTCAACTTTCCCTTCCTCCATTTCCATTTTACATTATTTTTTTTAAATATTTCTATCGTGAGTTGACCCACATGATTTTAGGAATGCACCAGTAAATTTGCCAGCTGATAAATCTGCCCTGATTTCATTAATTTTGAGAAATCAGCAGTTGGCTGATGTTTTCATGTGAAACCAATTTTTAACCAACAACCTTATCTTCCTCCACAAAATCTGAATATCAGTGACTGTCCTCTATTTGTTCTGCAATGAGAGAGAGAGATGAGGAGCATGATAATTGTGCCGCCAAATATATTTCTTCAAAACAAGCATTTCTTATCATGAGAATAAATGTTCTTGAAATAAGAGTTTCACTTTTCTACACATTGTCAGTGTGAGATTATGTAGCTGCAATAAAATCAGCTTCCACCCAAGAGAACCAACAAATCGGCTCAGATCTCAGTGTATGGATCAGTGTACTGAAGTCCTTTCTTCTCCGTTTGTCCCTCCATCAGGTGAAGGTGTTGCATAACCAGCTCATCCTCTTCCACAATGCTATAGCTGCATACTATGCTGGGAACCAGCAACAGCTGGAGCAGACTCTCAAGCAGTTCCACATCAAGTTGAAAATGCCTGGCGGGGAAAGTCCCTCCTGGCTGGAAGAGCACTAAACACTCCCGGCTGGCTCAGCTTAACCAAACCTTCCCACGGAAACTACAGAAACCTTCCCCCTCCTGTAACTGTTGCTGCTTTTCCAGCTTCTGAAATGAAATCTTCTAACAAAAGGAACAAACTCCTGTACTCCTTTTGTCTATTCTTCCTAAATCATTTCTGTCGTTCTTTCAAATCATAAGAGATGCACTTTTTCTACTGTTTGACAGATCTTGTTGAATGGGAGTTCCAGCAGTAAACACTTTATGAAACTCTAAACGGCCTTTTGTACTCCAGAATATGAATGTTCGTATTCCAGCACAGCACACGTTGGCGTTCCAGCGGCAGCTACTGGACAAGGACTGCCGTTAAATCTCACAACAAACTTGATTCTTTTCTTTCTTTCTTTCTTTCTTTTTTTTGTATTAGCTGACTTAAATGAACGCTTTACTACAGTTAAAAAGAAGCTTTTTGTTGTCGGGACAAATACCTTTTTGAATTCTGTAAATTGATTTTTATTTTCACTATCAAGCTGTGACTGAAGTGATGGTGTGACACTTTGGGGAGGGCGCTTTATTTGTAATGTGGTTAACATTTAGCTGAGACAGTGTGTGTGGTTTGTCCTCTGCTGCTGTGTGTAAGGCCTCAAATGTCCCAAATCAATACCTCCAGCATTGATTAATTTGAAAAACCAAAGTTTACAAAATCCAGTTTTGGTTTTCCACAGGACTTCTCGTTAGGTAGACCTGGATCAGCCTCTTCTATTGGATTGCTAGCTAACGTTGAGCTGCTTTAAACTCAGCTCCTGATCGCTAACTCATGTTGAACAAAGCAAGTTAAATGAGATGTGCATCTTTTTTTTTTTTTCCTTTATCTCTCGCAAAACCAAAGCGTTTCCAAAAAAAGCTCTAATCACTTAGTCAACATCACGCTCTGCTTTTAGCTCGTCTATCTTCAGGACTTAAAACCGAATGGATGAGAGATTCTCTTAGGTTCCAGAAAATGAAGGACCAGCCTTATGTCACTTTAATGTGCCTTGAATCACTTCTTCTCCTGCTCTATAAACACTCCTGCTTCTGGTTTTCAGACCAAGGACCAAACAGTCACAGCACACAGAGATGGAACATCCAGCACAGTAACTCCAGTGACTTTATGAATTTGTTTTCAAGACGTGTTGCGTGTTGCACAATTATGCATTTAGGACTACAAAATAAATTTTTCAGGCCTGTGTGAACCAAAATCCAATTCACTTGATACATTTTCACCTGTAAAGACCAGTATCTGCGGCTGCTACCAGTTTACGTCATTGGGGCTATTTAAAGTGTATTTTTCAAACAAAAAAAAACATTCATCTTCATGTCGTGCATTTTTCCTATGGCCCACTATAACGGTTTAAGGGTGTGAATCTAGATTCTGTTATTTTCTTGAAAGAAATATATATATTTGTAATCTATATTTTAATGTTAGATTGACCAATGCAGCCTGTTGGTTTATTTTTCTTGAAAGTCTCCAGAATAACATTCTAGTACCTGTGTATGTACTAGGGGATAATCACGTTTTGTAATAATGTTACATTAACAAATGCTGAGATGAGAAGATTCTGAATGTTGTGCAACCTCTTGAGGGAAAATAAAACTTTCTCTTTCTGTATCCGTGTTCAGAGTGTGACTTTTCATTCAGGGCTTACAGCAGCAAACTAAAATGTAAACAGTAGAAATGAATTATGAATTGTGTAATTCAGAGGTTTTCGGTCGACATGAAATGGAGTGCTACTGTACTTTACGGAGCTGTCTGCCTCTTGAACCTTTATGTGCTTTCTAGAGATATTGTGCATATTTTAAAGGTGAGAGGAAAACGAGTGGTTAACATTTTCACAAATATAAATCTGAGAAGTGTGGCATACTTGTTTTTTTTCCCCAGAGACCCTCTGTGTCAATATTTATAGGCTCACTTTTCTAACTTTCAAGTGGACTCTTATTTACCAATTGGCATAATCGAGTAAAGGTCACTTGATGGTCCATGCCATACTGTTTTGATTTCTACCACAAAAAACTTTTTTAAAACCACATTCTTTTTTACCTCCCAGTTCTGCACTGCTTTGTGGATCTTAAACTCCCAGTGAAGTCCTATGGAAGTGTGTGGTAATGTGACATAATTTGAAAAAACCAAAAAAAAAAAACTTCAAGGCGTAGGAATATGTTTGCAAGGCAGTGTGTTAGAAAAGAAACCGACAATATCCCTGACTGCTACCGACATGCTCTATGAGAATTTACAATGGCAATTTTTCAAGTAACCTGTCCCTTCCTGTATTTTGTTAACTGTCTTCCTACAGACACCAGCGGCTCATTGTAAAGCTCATTATGGTCTGTTGACACACTCGCTCATAATGGCCAGGAGTGTGGAGCCTTTTCACTGGAAATTGTCTTGAGTTTACTTAAATCCAGGTGCTCTCTCCCCACACGCACGCGCACACACACACCATGCTTCCACAAACCCACTACACCCACAGCTACACATTTGAGAGGATCTGGATAATCCTTACGAAAGCTTTGACAATGTTGATCGTAGCGTCAGCGACATGTTTTATCTAGAAGTGGATTGTGAGTCCAGACGTGGCCTGTTGGAACGCCGCTCCGTCTGGAGCAAACGGTTTTCCAGGGAACAACAGGAGATGAATGACTGGGACTGGAAACATACTCGTAGTCTTACGTTCAAATGAGTAAAGGTAAACTTTCTTTGTGTACCCAGGATTTTAATGGAGCTTTGTTATATTAGGGTCATTCTAAACTTTCATTCATAAAACTTTGAAAGAAAAGCAAATTATGTCCATTTTATTTTGCAGCCGATTGCTGCCTTGTACAGCGACCTCCACCTTTAATGGCACTCTGGTAAATATGTGCATGGTGCACTCACTACTTTTTTATTGCAGAAGCATAACTATAAAATGAAAAATGTAGAAAAACCAAACCTGTGATTTGAATACATTTGTGCGGCAGGACAAAAACCACATTTAGAACAACATTTTTTTTAACAAAAAGTAAAACTAAAGCAGTCTTCTCATGCCACACTTCAAAATGGGAAAGACAAGAGGACAGATTACTCCTGTTGCTTCCAACTAAACAAAATGGAAAAAATCATATCATTTCTGGGACAATGGCCCTCAGACATTATTCATATAGGTGACCAGGACAGTAAAGATATTAGTGTGGCACAGATAAGGAGAGAAAAACAAATGAAAGATATTTCAAAGAATTTAACTTTTATATAAATTATGGACGTACTTAATTTTTTAGTTTTACATTTATGCTTGACTGAAGAAAATGACTGTTGTATGAACTGAATTTGATTTTCTCAGGGAGACAGAAAATCTAATTCAGTTCATACAGTTCTACAGTTTTGGAATGAAATAAAATTCAGTGGCATTCATGAACAAAGCACATAAAATAGTCTACTGTTCTTCATGAATAAAGGTAATAGAAAACAAGGAGAACTGGTATAAGTTTGAATTTTTTTTTATTTTAATCCGGTGTCTGTGTGTCTTTTTAATGCTATATCAGAAACAGGGAGATGACCAGCGGTAGGGACATTTGTGTCGGAGTGCATGTAAACTTCTGACCGGAACTACAGCAGCTCACCTGAGGCACCAGATTTATTATCACACCGGCGGTCACACGCTGTCGCGGGCGCGCTCGACAGGGGTGGTAGGGCACGTGAACGCGCCTGTTCCACCTGGCCCAATCATGTTACGAGGAAGCTCAGAACACCACCACGGTCTCTGCTGCGCAGTCTGTCTGCGCTGCGGCTCGGCCAGGATCCCAGCAGATGCTCACCTGAGCTCCACATCTATCTGACAACCAGACGCATTTCTCCTCGGAAAGCTGCCTCCTTCTAACTCCAAAAAGGTGTCGGAGCGGAGTACGAGTCCCGCCGTAGCCCTCACCAATTCTACCCGGTAAGTGAGGCGAGACAGGACCGCCGCATCATGCTGTGCGTGGATGTGCGGTCTGGAATAAACTCTGTCGTGGAAAGTCACCGTATCGTGACAGCACATCTAAGACCCGGGGCAGTTTATTTCTGTACACCTGCTTGTTTGTTTAGCGACATATTATGTGTCCTGCAATGCAGTCCAGATCCAAAAATGACATCATTCCAGCAGTAACCTTGATTCTGGTGTTTTTAGCCTGTCCACTACTTAAACATGGAGCAAATATTCACCTGATGTGTTTATTTTAGGCAGAACTACTTATGCAGAACATTAGGTTCTGTTAAAATATCAGTATGGATATTAACGTGCTGTAGCAACAGGGGCTGTAAACGGCAATGAACAAATCTGAATGAAAACATTGTATTTATATTACAACAGCTAAGATATCATTTTAATTATATGACATCCTTTATACAGGAAGTTTCCTGTTTATTACTACAGGAAGCCTCTCAGTATGGTTTAATATCTTCCTGTATCTAACCTAGTGAATAAGTTTTAGAAGACAAAAATCAATCAAGCATGAATTTTTTGAATATTTCATAAAGTTTCCTACTTTATCTCTCCACAGAAATGCAGCTGAAGTTATCTGCTGAAAATACAGATTACTAAGGTCAAAGTTCACTTCCAGCTACTGTGTTTTACAGATTTTAAATCTTAGTGGGGTTTTTTGTTGTTGTTTATGCTTTTCTGCTAAAATTACCCTTTTTGTTTTTCTTTTTGTCAAATTACAACCAAGCGATATAATATACGTATGCAACTGACAAACATGAAGTGGTTCCCAACTGTGAAGTGGACAGAACATTTTTCATTGCTTTAAATTTATTTTTTAATTAAAATCAGAAGAAATTGGCACACATTTATATTCATCCCAACTTCACTCTATTACACATAAATAAAGTCCAGTGAAGCCGATTGCCTTCAACAGTCATTTAATCACAAAGTAAGAATCCACTTGTGTGTAATTTCGTCTGGTAACTATGGCGATGGTAGGATCATGCTGTGGGGGTGCTTTTCCTCTGCAGAGACAAGGAACCTGGCCAGAGTTAATATGCATTCAGACCCTCTCAGACGATTCTTTGTACATCCAACTTTTGCTGCTGTCAGGCGTCTTGTCTGCACCAGTTTTACACATTGACTTTTGCAGAACGACTGGAGCTCAGTCAGACTTAATGGGCAGCGAGTTTAAGTCTTATCCACAGTTTCTCATCTGGATTTAAGCCTGAACTTTGACTGGGCCGTTCTAACACATAAACATCCTTTACTGTAAACCATTTCATTGTAGTTCTGAGTCTGTTTTCTGGTTGTTGTCCTGCTTGAAGGTTAACCTTCCTCCTGTCTTAAGTCTTTTACAGCCTCTAGCAGCTTTATTTTGTTCTTCATAAAGCTTCCCATCAACTCTGACCATGTTCCTCATGTAGAAAACACTCCCTATAGCATGATGCTCCCACTACAAGGTTTTGCTTATTAGATTGTTCACTCAATATAGGCAGTTGGTTGCACCAAGTTTTATTTAGGGGTGTCAGAGTCTTTGAGAAAAAAAAACCTTTCCCCCAGTTTGAGGTTACAATGTGACAAAATCTGAAAAAGTTCAAGAGACCTGAATATTTTTACAACACATTGACATATGGTATGTTAGATGGCATGGTATCTATGACCTTGTTGCTAAGGCGCCACGAGCAAATCCTTCCTTTCTTTTCTCCATGTTTGGCTTTTTAAACTTGCTCCCGTTCCCTTTTGTCCTGCGCCTCACACCACAGCCGTCTAGGCTTTTTTCCCTTACACTTTTATCCATGCATAAATGATTTATGGTCTGGCACATTCAAATGCTTGGAACAATACCCATGTGTAAAAAAACAACAACAAACAAACAAAAAAATAATCAGTTGGGCTGTTTGCTGGGCTAGGTGAGTGAGGAGCATGGCGACACCCCCTCTGGTTGCTGTGGAGGCCGAGAGTAACACAGAAAACTCACTTCTCTGACGTCACAGCAAGGAGGACACTGAGGGGACCTGATTTATCTTTGTGGGAGCAGTGAGCTGCTGGCAAGTCGGCTGAACTGATCATTCTTTGTTGTCTGAAAAAACGTAACCTTTCCTTCAAAGTCAAACTTCAGTTTGTGGTAATGGAAAGCAGCAAAGACAGAAAGATAGTGGAGGAAAAGATGAATGATCCTGTTTGATCTATTGCTCCAAAGTACAAGATCAAGGTATCGACAAACTCCAAACTAAATTCTTTTAGATCACGTCTTTTATACGCACGAGGCAAAAATCTTTCTCATGAACTATGTTGAAGTTTGAAACCACTGGGTCTGATTTTACCCCATCGCTAACATTTGGTCATAATATTTAATGTCCCAGCTCAGTGAAGCTTGCCAGAAATTGCATGCTCTGTAAACAACCCAGTGGGGAGTAAAGGCATGGCATCTTTGCCAGCATCAATATGTCTTATACATTCCTCTTGCTTCAACTTTAATTGGTCAATATTTGAAAGTGTGACCAACAGAAACCGAATGGCTTTGTTCACTTTCTCCACTGCCAAACTACAACCATCTTCCCACAGCGTCCACGCCGAAAAGTGTTGTTAGCGTGACTTGTTGGCGCTCATAGACGGGCCTTTTAGGGACGATCAAGCTGATAGTTTATGTTAAGTTTATTTTAGCAACAGGTCAGTTAAAACTGTTTTACATCATACAAGCATCAAACTGTCACCAATTATGCAACAAGCAATAAACATTACGTTTTGTAAGATGCCGTTCTACACATCAAATATGTTGAATGTTTCATTTAAAAGCAACTCTAAACACATGGGATTATAGAATTGTTTTAAAGGGACTGAGTGTTTCAGCTGTTTAGCAGTTTTCTGGAAGTTTGTTCCAGATTTGTGGCTCATAGAAGTTGAATGCTGCTTCTCCTCGTTTGGTTCTGGTTCTGATGCAGACCAGAACCAGAACCAGAACCAGAAGACCTGAGAGGTTCTGGAATGTTGATACAACAACAGCAGACCTTTAATGTGTTGTGGTGCTAAGCCGTTCAGTGATTTATAAACTAACAGCAGTGTTTTAAATTCTATTCTCTCAGTGGAAGGACTGTAAAACTGAGTGATGAGCTCTATCATCCTGGTTTTAGTCAGAACTCCAGCAGCAGTGTTCTGGATCAGCTGGAGGATTGACTTTTTAGGCAGTAATCAATGCAACTAAACATAAATGCATGGATGAGTCTTTCTAGATCTTGTACACTAATACTTTAATTCTGGAAATTTTCTTCAGGTGATAGAAGGCCGACTCAGTGAGCATCTGATTCATTGGTGGATCTCTTAGGGAAGTAGGAGCAAACTGCACCAAAAGGTCTCTGTTAAAACTCAATCTATGTTTTATTTATGAAGTTATGTTTCCAATGTTTAGGAAGTGAGCTAAAAATGAGTTGAAAAGCAGCCAAAGATCTTCAAAGACCTCCAACACGACGAATCTAATACGACATAAAAACAATGCCATACTTGACGGAGTTTGGCTACATCGAGGCTCACTGCAGTAAAAAGACATATGGAGGATCAGATAGCAGGTAAAGCAGCGCACAGCTACAAACACACCCGGATTAGCATGACGGCCAAATAACCCGCAAAATTATTTAAGTCTTCGAGCTGCGATGTAAGACGCTGGTTCTGCTCTCGCTGTTGAACCACTGCTACGCGCTACAGGTAGTAATATTTCACAGACGGAGCGCAGCTTCTGCTACGCCTGGTAGTGACTCTCACACCAAACCTCTGTTTAAAGCTGCAGCATCTAACTTAAAAAAATTAATTTTACATACGCATTAAAACTTTCGCTGTCCTAACATGAGACAAATAATCTCTGAAAAAAATAATCGATCTCCTCCCTGCTTTGCATAATTACTCCGCTCAGTCAGAAACAGCCACTCAGAACTAGCAGTAATCAGCTAGCTGCCATGCTATCACGGAGTTTTCATTCAGTAACTCAGGATTGTTTATTGTAATGAAACCTGTATTTGCCTTTGAATGTTAAGTTTTATACTTGAATTTTTTGGCAATGTTGAGAGGTTTTATTTTGACTCTTTGCATTATTTAGCCTCTTCAGAGCCTCCATATGTTTTCAGTCTGTTAAAGATAGTATTACAATTAGTAATTAGTAAAACAAGTAGTACAATTTGCACAATGCCTGTTTTGTTTTGTTCTTGGAAAAAGTTATTAAAAACAAGTTTTTGTCTAAATTAAGGTGAATTCATGGTTCCTTTTTCCATATAACGTAACCGGTAGTGCTTATGATTAAAAAAAATAATAATTATGTGATCGGTATCGGTGATCGGCCCTCATGGGTGATCGGAATCGGCAGGAAAAAACCTGATCGGCACCTCTCTATTATAAGACATTCTTACAAGTTGAATATTTTTAAGCATACAAAAGCCAGGATCTGTGAGTGTGAGCCTCGTGCTTCTCAGGTGTTAAAGCACTCTTGGATAAACACTATTCCCCAGCGTCATATAAACATGTTTGCTTTCTGTCCTTGTTACCCTGCATTTGTCTCCATAGCGACCTGAACAGCTGCTTTATTTGTCACTTTGTAGGTTTGTCACCTCAACTTGCGTCTCATCCAACTTGTGGTACTTTTTTTTCATCCAGTTGTCAAAGCTGGTTTTCAGAACTCGTGTTGTTGTTGTGCTCATATTGTGTGATTAATCAGTGAGCTGCTGTGGCAGACTTGGCTCTGCAGCAACACAAGGCTGTGAAACCAAGAGGCGGGTTTGCCTAAAGCTGCTGTTGGCAGCAGGTTCGAATTGCTGAAGCAACAATTGGGCCTCAGAGCCAGCGGAGGGGACCGGCGCAGCGGTCTGCTGCAGGCCAGACACTGATCACCACTCAACAAAAGACCAATAAGTGGAAGGATTGGAAGCTGTGCCTGTGATCTGCAGCTCTGCGGCCCATGTGGCCGCCTCATCGCTACTTGTCTGCAGTAGGTTTTGTTTTACACGGTTTACTTGTTCTTGTTGTATATTTCATTAGGTGATTCAGTGCTTGTTCGGTGATACCAAAGCCTGGACAGGGATTCTGGAACATGCCCTGTCCAGGATACCTGCACCGCTGCCTCCTTGGTCAGGTGGGACTTTCCAGAACAGGCTGGATTTACTGCTTTTGGACAGGTTGGATATTTTGATGTTCAGTGACCTCAGAACACATCTGAACTAAACTTGCATTCATAACACTAAACTGATGTATTAGTTGGTAAGCTTGTAATTGAAGCTGATTTGGGCTCCAAGTACCTGGACCTGGACCTGGACCTGGACCTGGACCTGGACCTGGACCTGGACCTGGACCTGGACCTGACTGTCTGATGAATTTCTTTTGTACAATTTCACAGTTGCATGTAGAACTATGCAGCCCATTTGTCACAGTTCTACTTGTTTTTTATCTTTCAATCATTGATGGAAATTTGTGCCAAAATCAATATCTGATATTAAGATTGCAATTCTAACAGATATTTAGCAATATAGTATATATTCTAAGTATATTTTCCTACCCTTTTAACACCAAAAACAAACTTCACCACTGCTTCTTGCTTCAGTTAAATTCCCCACAATCCTTTGCTCCATCACTGCCACATGACCAAACACCAATGACCAACTTCCTCTCCTTCCCTCCTGAAACTAACGGCAAAAAGATGGAAATAAACATCAGCTGTAGCTGTAGCTGTATTGGCAAATTTTTATTTATTGACTGATACTGATATGTGAAAAAATGACTAATATCAGCTGATACCAGTATCAGTGCTAGTGTGGAACTATCTCTGCTGGGTGTTGTTGACAGATATCTGCCTCCTCATATTTATATGCCAGGGGAAAAGGAAGTCATGGATTCCTGATGAAAAGTTAGAAAAACTTTGAAGGCTGTTTGTCTGTCTTTCTGTGCATATCAAGCATATCAATCAGCTATCACAGCAATGTTGCAGTAAATACACTTTTAAATAATAAATCTACTGCCTGTCAGTATCAGTGGTCAGGAGTGATAAAGGTTCATTTAGGATTGATTGATTTTGTTTTACTCTACTTCCGTTTGTCACTTTTTATCTGTATGTGCGTGAATACAGACATACACAAACAGACTTTCAGCCCAGCTCTCTCTTTTATACGGCAGGAATATAAAGCTCAAACTGACAGGTTGGGTTTATGCTTCACACGAGGAAGATGAGTGGAAAAGGAAAGACTCATCACATTTTGTTTCTGCATGTCTTTTTTCAAAAGTTTGAAGTGTTGGCAGAAGCATACACTTCCTGATTGCCAGTCCTGCTCACATATAGACTGTAGCACCAAATTACCAGCTGCTAACTTGCAGCATTTTAATGAGGGAGGTGTTTCTTCTTCTGGCTGGGTCAGTTATTAGGAGGATTAGCTCGGATTCCTTGTTTGCTGGAGATTTGCGCCGCTTTTAGGGTTTGTTATGTGACGATGGGATGCAATGCCATGTTAAGTTGCAAGTCAGCTGACAGGCTGCAGGTGTGGTGGTTAGTCACAGAAGCCTGAGCTGAATCTGTGTGGAGCCTGCTTACACAGTAATTGATGGAGCTGCAAACTGGCAGCTTTAATCTTCAGAATGTGAAAAACTCATTGCAGACGCAGGCTGTTATTAACAGATTTGTACTAAGCTTGGAGAGGGGGGGAGTTGGTACTGTATGACACCCTAAGGCCTGCTGCGATAGTCTCTTTATACTGCATGTCTTACCCTACAGGTGTTATGGATTCACTGGGAGCAAGATTAAAGTTAGTAAAGTAACCATACAATTTAGATGAATGTTCAGCTATGGGCTCATATTGCAATCATAATCATTTTTAACTTGGGGGCAGAGCTTTAGAGCTGATGTAAGCTATAGAATGATAGGAATCCATGTTTTTACCACATCATTTTTTCTGATCCCACAGCTGAGAGATTCACTGATAGAAACAGCATAAAGTAAAAAACATGAATAGAACTAAGGAAACACTAAATTTCCATCCATCCATCCATCCATCCATCCATCCATCCATCCATCCATCCATCCATCCATCCATCCATCCATCCATCCATCCATCCATCCATCCATCCATCCATCCATCCATCCATCCATCCATCCATCCATCCATCCATCCATCCATCCATCCATCCATCCATCCACCCACTTTAGCCTGATCTAGTGTTGGGCCATCCTTCTCTCTCTCTTGTTCCACTTGTTCCAGCTCCTCTGAGGTAATTCCATCTTGTTTTGTTGCTCAACACCCAGAGTACTCAACAATAGATCAGGATGGGAACACAGAACCAAACTTTAAATTAAGAGCCTGGCCTTTCAGCTCAGCTCTCTCTTCACCATGACAGACCGATGCAGCTCTTACATTGGTTCTTACAAAACACAATATCTCTAGCCAAATGTCTCTGGTTGATTACTCAAGCAAATAAATGAAGGGCACCACTTTTGTTGGTTCTCATTGTGAAGATTAAAAAATATATACTATTTGTTTTATTTTATTGAGTTTTGGAATATTTCAAAGAGAAAAAACGAATAAGGTAGGACAGGGTGTAAAGGGCAATGTGGTACGTGGCCCTTTTCTTTAACAGATAAACTTGTGTTTAGCAGTACTGTAGTCTGAGCCGCACATGGTTGAGGTACCATGCTGTACCTTGGCCTTATTAGCCTTTCATGCCTTATTTCCTAGACAAATAGTGGCCTTTTTAAACAATCTCCTTAAAGGAGATTTTGCAGATTTGAGACCGGGTGGGGCACGGGGCATGTTTTTTGTGGACCACATTAATCCTTCTTGAGTAACCTATTGTGTCAATCAAACCTGTTTGTTTCTGTATGAGCAGTGAGACAGAAGCCCCAAGTTTCAGATGTTTCACTGACCAAACTTAGTTTTAGAAAATTTAAAATACAAATGTAAATAAAGATGTAAACAGAGCAGAGTTGTTGTGGGCTCCTTTCAGTTTAGCACCACTAAATAAAATCCATCTCACTTAGTTGCTTTTAGGAGTTACATAATTAGCCAAATTCACCTGTGTGAGCAGTGTGTGTTATTTGAAAATAGAAAGATGATGACACTGCTGACCCGTCACCAGAGAAAAGGGGAGAAGTTGCCAGGTTCCACTTCTTGTCTTCATGGAAAACACTGTGTAGAGTGAAAAACTAACTCTGCTCATTACCCAAAATGCACCATCCCAACATGCTGGTGGCAGCATCACAGTTTTGCAGTGCTTTTCCACAGTAGGTGCAGAGAAGGTGGTCAGAGTTGAAAGAAAGAAGAATGGGGAAAAAATACAGGATAATCATAGAAGAAAAGCTTTTAAAGGGGAGAGAGAACTTGAGCCTGTGTTTTATTGTTAAGCACAGCAACAACTTTAAACCTACAGCCAGATCTACAACACCTAATCATGTTTTAGAAGTGGAAGATCCAGGTCTTCCATGATGTTGAGCTATTCTTTGTGAATGTTGTGGCCTGAAATGAGGAACATTTTTGTGGTGTCCTTTTCAAAAAGTTGCAGTCAAATTTGCGGGAGGGGCCCTGGGGGGTAGCTTTACATTTTCCATAACATAGTGTTAAAATGAACCTTCCCAAAAAGGAGTTTCACATATATTTAAAGTGCAAATGATCTTTTTGAATACCTTCTTGAAATGGCAGTCTTGATACAATTACAATTACGTCTCGAGTACATGTCAAAGTGTAAAAACACAATTCCATATTGGTCAACATGAATCAATTTAACATAAACTGTATGCACAAATGCTTTTATCTTGCAGGATCTGCTTTCAAGAGAAACAGGAAGTTAAATTAGAAGGGGGCAGGAAGAGGACTGGTCAAAATTCAGCCAAGTTGTAGTGATTGGTCAGAAAAGAATGAAATACAGAAATGAGGTGATTGGTCAGATTTGCAGAAAATTGCAAGTCTGCAAAATTTGTGAATTATGAGAAGAACTTGCATTGATAAGTGTGATTGCAGTGTCACAACTTCCTGGAGGGATTGAGGATCCATCCAGTCTAACTGAACTGAACTGTTTTGCAGAACAGAATGTGAAAATGTTTCCCATAATTTTCGTTTCACCACTCTGTGTTAGTCTATCACTTAAAATCCAAATGAAACGCATTGATGCATTAAAGCCTTTGGCTACAAACATGACAAAAAGAGCCATGGTTACTTTTCCAAGACAATGTAAACACTACTTTTGTTTAGCAAAATCTACATATTTATTAGACAATTATGCATATCACTGAGTTTGATCCCTTTTGATTAGTTCAGTGTTTGATGTGACCATAGCTTGCTCCTGTAATTTGCCTTTGGGTTGCTAAGGGACTCCGCTCAGGACTGTTGTATAGGAAGAGAGAAAGAGGTGATTCATGGTGAAATGAATAATTCACTTGATCGGGGTCTGCCTTAGTTTATCCAGAAAGTGCAGACACGACGGTGAAACAGCTCAGGTCTTTGGAAGTATTAGAAAAATCCAGGATTTCCGACGTAAAAGGTCCCCTTGTGTTCTGTTTATTCCACTGAGACGGCTTTCTGGACGGCTTACCAATAAAAAAAAATGTGATAAACATCCTGCGGGTTAAGATATATTTGATGTTTTGGTTCATTTTGTATATTTAACACAAACAGTGAGAAGATGTTTAATGTTGAAGGAGGAAAACACACTTGTCATAAAGAATGAAGCTGCATACATTAAGGATCATCCTGCAGTCACGTGCTCTGGTTCCTCTGCTCAGCTCACCGCTGCTGTTTGTGTTCCCCGTGTGTGTTCTGTGGCAGCTCTTTTGTCTTTGGTATCTGGGCAATAGTAACCTGGCTAGTGTGTGTTTGAGCTGGCGTTGTGTGTATGTGTGTGTGCTGTTTCAACAACAGGGTTACTCATTCTATTGTGTGTTCGCGCTGTCGTGAGCGACATGAAATCAGGAAGAAAAGTCAATGTTGCAGCAAATGTTCCCAAATGATGTCCTCTTCAGATTGTCCAAGGACTCTCAGACATAAAATGGTGTTACTTGGTCTGACTTTAAACATGTACATGCATTTCTCATGTACAACATGATATTAACATGAGAGGTTTTCACTCCAACTTTATGAAGGGGTTCACAGATGAATCTTGATATCAGTGATCGGCCGATACATGTGAATCTGATCTTTTCCCAAGATCTTATCGACCTCAGCAAAGGCCTAAAAATCAGCCAGTGTCCTCTTGTACTCTGCTATGAGAGAGGTTTGGCTGATACACCGGCTCACCAGGTCATGTTTGCACATTTGCAGTTAATAATAGTCACCCCAATGTTGCCAACTTACTTTCTTGCTATATTTAGCAACATTTTATACAAACAATTTAGTATTGGCCAAAATCAGCAGGTTTGGCTTTATAAAGCTCGGTAATGGGTAATCGACCAGAAAGCTGCAATCAGTGCACCCTTAGTGTTATGGATCCAGATGCATGACACTACCCAGGTTGGGTAGTATCAGATGACAGAAGGTTATGGTTATGTTTGAACTCATAGTTGTAATTATTCTGAATTACAGTTGTTTTAAAAGCTTTGTGAATCAGCTTATAAACAGAAAATGCATAGAAATATCCAATATATCGACTGGCTGTAGGTGGTGCGGACAGTTTTCATATCAGTCATAGGATTAGAATATCCCCTCTGATGCCATTATCAGCATGTATAACTTGTGTAGCGAATCTTGCTTGGTCCTCCCCCTGTGGAACTGTTGCTAACTATGTCTGAGTCTCATCGTCTTCTGGTATAGTAACGATACATGAAGAGGCTGATACCAAATTCCAAGAAGGATTTCAAACTGGACTTTTTAAATTAAAGCAGTCAGATGTTTGTAACTATTACTTCTCAGAACAACTAACTGACACTGCAGCACTGGAAACTTTTGGATCAAGGTGGTCAGATCCAAGCTTCCTCAACAGCAACGTCTTGCTGAGCTTTAAGCATTAAGCTTTCTGCTAATGAGCGTTGCCATGGTAATGATGATGAAGTGACAGCGACCAAATCCCCTGTGAACGTGGCTCTTTGCCCCCTTGGTGTGAGTTAAAGACCTGTGGTTTGCAGAGACCCGCCGCCCTCAGGAAATTAGAGTGGAAATCAGCAACAGGGGCAGACACAACGGCTGGTGCTGGTGACTCGACCTTAGTTATTTGCACATCTGGGAGTTTGAGTGGAAGTATGTCTGTTTTAGACTTGGTGGTGGTGGTGGTGACAGCTTCTTCCGGTTAAATTAATTTTCAGCTAACAGGGAAAAGATTGTCAGAAAACAAACGGAGGCGACAGCAGATGGTGATGGACACAGAAAAGAATCCACAGGACAGTGATGTTCCCACTGAGCTCTGCTGGAAACATTACTATATTTACTAACTTCACTTCAGCTGTCATCAGATTAAGCTGATGATTCTCTTTAAATATTTGACGTCAGACAGCATTTCTAAGTACTTTGCGCTCCAAGCAGCCATGATTTATTAGAATCTTAAACTGGTCAATTGTACAGCAATTATAATTTTTAGACATTAGTAAAATACAGACAAAGATTTGTGCACATTTGTAATGGAAACGCAACAAGTGAGGGGTTGTGGCCGTCTTTACAGGGCGGGGGAGACTCTGCATGAGGTCAGATGTTCTCTCAGTCTCATAAATAAAGCATGAATGACTGAACAGCAGACTGATGTTGGCAACACGAGCAGGTTAGTGACGTATGCTTTATTAATTAGTAACTAGCTCTGGGTATCAGATGGACAGCGTTGGAAACCGGTGGGAAAATTACCAGTAAACTCTGGAAACATAGAAATTTGCCAGAAAGTAACTGTTTGTTGCCATTTATTTATCATTAACCTCATGAGCTTAACATTCTGATGTGTAGTTCTTTTATTGAAAACTTTGTTTTATTATTATTATTATTATTATTATTATTATTATTATTATTATTATTATTATTATTATTATTATTATTATTATTATATCTTGGTGCTGACAGTAATGTACTGTAAAGTAAAGTTTTAAGTATTGTGAAGTTTTCATTGTAAAAATAATGTACTAACATCCATCCATCCATCCATCCATCCATCCATCCATCCATCCATCCATCCATCCATCCATCCATCCATCCATCCATCCATCCATCCATCCATCCATCCATCCATCCATCCATCCATCCATCCATCCATCCATCCATCCATCCATCCATTTTCTTTACACCCTTGTCCCTTAATGGGGTCGGGAGGTGCTGGTGCCTATCTCCAGCTAACGTTCCGGGCGAGAGGCGGGGTCACCCTGGACAGGTCACCAGTCTGTCACAGGGCAATGTACTAACATAATGTTTGAAATAAATATAGCATGTTTTGTATGGGATTTTAAAGGAGTCTTTGGTGTCCACTGTGGTGAGGGTGAGTGGTCCCATTCCCAGTGAGAGCCACAGGTGATTTAATAAAGATGAGACCAGCAGACTCAAGTTATCGCAGCTGGAAGTGAAAAGAAAAAACTGGACTTTATTTCTTTAACAATCTGTATGAAGTTACATGGACACGTGGTCTGAGTTGGGTATGTAACTACAGTAGTTACATTTATTCAATTACATTTACTTAAGTAACTTTTATGAAAAAGTGTACTTTTGGAAGTATTTTCACTACGCTGTACTTTTTACTTTAACTTGAGTAATTTTATTATGAACTATGCCTCCTTTACTTGGAGGCATAGAAGCATAGTGAAAATTCAGGATTTTCTACCCACTGAATGAAAAACAAACATGTTTTAACCAAAAATTCAGCAAAGACACGCACACCTGTGGTTTTGTTTAAGTTTCATAAGTTTTATGTTGAAAGGAATTGATTCGGAACCATTTGCTTTGTCTGATTTTGTTATTTTTGTTACTTATATCAATTATTGTAATTTTGGTCCTTAAAATACTAAATTTTCCACCTAACTTTATAGTTATAACTCACGTTATAACTATAAAGTTAGGTGGAAAACTTTATAGTTTTCCACCTATCATCGTCCATTTTCCACCTATCATCGTCAGATGATGTCATTTTAAATATTAAATGATTGATCAGCTATTCAGTACTTGAGTAGACTTTTTACTAAATACTGTTTTACTCTTACTTGAGTAATTTCTTTGATGGTTACTTTTTACTTTTACTTGAGTAAAAACAATTTGAAGTACTGCTACATGACCAGAGAGGGTAAATGTAACTATTTTTGGAGAGTTGGTACTTTAACACTAATTGTAATAATTGCATGTCAGCATTTCACAATCTGACAATCTTCCTTTGGGTAACCTCGTTGTGTCTTTGTTGCTCCTGCAGCTCCATGGCCGTTGCTGCCCTCTGCCCCCCCCCCTCTCTCTCGGACTGCTCCGCTCAGCGAAACGGAGGACCACCAGCGGGATGAAGATGGACCAACTGGATTTGTGTTCTCTCTTCTGTGTGACTAGATGAAGGGACTCTCACCTTCATTCATCAGCAGTGGTTAGACTGCAGAGCAAACAGATGCAGAAGTAAACATCATCAGATTATTTAAATTGACTTCCTCAGCATAGACCTTGCTGAGTGTTGACTCTTGTTGTTCTGGTTATGAGTTGTTCATCTCCAACCAATGAGCCAGAGAGCTGCAGCAGCGAGGAGAGCAGCTGCACCACCTCCTCCATTACTACCTCCGACCCGTCTTCTATGTCTGGACAGAATGACCCCCTAAATGAGGCCCAGCATAAAGCTCCCCCTCCTCCTCCCCTCCCCCCTCCACCCCCCCCACCCCTGGCGACGACGCCCGCCAACCACAACCCAAGGAAAAAGCGCCGTGTGCGCAGCTTCTTCTGGAAGCCCATCCCGGAGGAGAAGGTGCGCGGGAAGCCGAACATCTGGACGCTGGCGGTGCGGCAGCAGCAGTACCAGATTGACGTTCGCTCTGTTGAGGAGCTGTTTGGGCAGCAGGAAGACGCGACCTCGGCTTTACGAGGCACAACGCCGACAACAGGAACCTCGACTCGTATATCGAGGTCCCGCTCCTTTAAGGACAACAGCAGGAATGAGGCGAGTGCTGACAAAAACGGCTCAGTGATGTTACAACACAATAAACTCACAGTGAAATATTAATACAAATCAAACTTTCAACACAAATGCATTTATTCAGTGGGCAAAAATATCTCACATTTAGAAGTAATTGTTAAAAAAAAAAAAATGCTACTCATTTAAGCATTGGCCAATCACTGATTTCCCAAAATTAAAAAAAATCGGGCCGATTTATCGTCTGGGCGATTTATTGGTGCACCCTTTATAGGGACCCAGGACTCTAATCAATCTGGAGAGATTGACTAGTTTACAACCAAAACTTTTGACCCAGTGGAAATGGATTGTGCTGTGGTGTTAAAACACAGGCATGCATTAGAGATGGGTCTTTGTTTTTCTGCTATATTTAAATCATATTCCATTTTTTTTCTGGTTTCAGGTCAGCATCCTGGACTCCAAAAGAGGAATGAATGTGGGCATTTTCCTCAAGCAATTTAAGAAGTAAGTCAGTTGTAAGTTTGAAAAACCAGATTGAACTGTGTCCAGTTGATTTTTTTTCTTGCTGTAAATGCCAAACATTGGTTATTTCATGCTGTTTTACTGATTTCCACAGTATACTGATATAATGTTTATAGTTGTTTTATGTACTAATTAGTGATGGTTGTAGTTAGACCCAGAAGCAGACTCAGTTGAGGTAAGTAAAGTTGAGGTTTTTAATAAAAATAAATGTGAGCTTACAAAAAGGATGAGGAGCAGAACAGGACAGTTTAGGAACAGGGAACAACAGGAACCAGCAACAAAGAAGCAACGGAAGAATCCAGTCTCATCAAAAGTAAAAACAAAAACTAAGGTTGATCACAAAGGAACAAGAAAGTGAGAAATACAAGCACAGAAAAAAAACTTAAACAACAATGGGATCCGTCGGCCATGGCCGAATAAAAGACATTGTGTAAAAAAAAACAACAAAAAAAACAGACCTGGCTGGTGGATAGGCCTCGGAAGGTTCAGTTCAGGATGTCTGCAGCAAAGAGGCTTAGAGACTAAAGGTTTGTAGTGAAGGTGTTTGAAAGTTGCAGGAGGTAGTGGACAGAGGACTGGTGACAGTGGCTAAAGGCTCTGATAGGCTGTTGATGGAGGCACAGGAACCTTGGAAACCAGCAACGGAGGCTCAGATCCATGAAAGAGGCAAGGAGAGGCTTGTTATAGGACTGGAGGCTGATGGCAATGTCTGAAGAATCCTTAGTGCCAATGTTGAAGGCAAACGAACCCCAAAAGCCAGGGTACTAAATGGTCAGAAGACAAGATGTGCGAGAACCAAGGAGTCTGTCGCTGATGGAAGGCTGGGAGCAGATAGTGATGGATGGAAAACCTCAGAGGTTGGCAACAAAAGAACTTCATTCGTGCCGTTAGACTACTAAACTCCCATTATTATTTTTATTCTATATGTATATTGATACTTTTTGTTATTACTTATTAATAATGCATCAGTGGTAGGAGTTTGCCCTGCAGTCAGTGGATCGCTGGTTTGATTCCCGGTCTGTTCACTCTTGTTGTTTATGTCCTTGGGCAAAACGCTTCACCCGCCTCACCTGCTGGTGTTGGTCAACAGGGCTGATGGAGCAAAATTTGTAGCCTCACTCCTGTCAGCCTACGCCAGGCCAGGCTTCATTTACTTCAGAAATGTTCTCTATTTCTCCACATAAGTTTTAGAAATGCCAACATATAAAAGTGTAAAAACAACTTTAGAACACAACAAATTACATAGAAATTTGCCAAATTCAGAACTGACTGAGTTTTCAACAAATTAATGAATCAATAAATTAAACATGCTCACAAGTACATGTTCACTTGTTGCAGATGCTTCACTCTGTGAATACATTTGGGGATTAAAATTCCCAAATTTTACATGATAACAATCATGAGTAATATAACACATTCATTCAAATGATGCAAAAGGCCTTATAACGTTAAACATTTGATTATCTGTCTATGATATCTTCTAAACTACTAAACTTTATTTGAAGGCTCTGTGATAATGATATAACAGCTGGAAAAAAACTAAATGAACCCACTGTTGTTTAGCATTATATTTGTTGTTTTTATTGACAGACTAATAAAAAAAAACAGAACTAGGAATATTTAAAAGGCCAGGCACAGAGGTGTTATGAATTTAAGTTAGAGGAAAATTTGGGGAAAATTCCATGCTTCCTGATAACTTCTTATCATTATATCTATATTTGTAAATGTAATGTTGTCAGTAAAATTACTATAAAGCATTTATTTGTTGTCATATCCTCGGACTTTAATTCATCTGCTGCCTTTTAATGAAAATGCACTCCTAAAAATAAAACTCAACATGATTTTATTTCATTTCTTTGACTTGTGAGAAACATACCTGATGCCATTTCTTAGCATATTCTCAGTTTTAGGTTTAGTTTAATTCCTCACTGTGCTGAAGCCTGAATCAATATGATGGATGTGGTTTGAGTGAGAATATTTGGCAGATAACCCCTAGTCCAGTGTGTAGATTAAATTTATGAAACTAATCTCAAAAAGAGTCCAACCTTACTGAAACAGATAGTCACAGCAGAGTTCAAAAAGGGTTTCCATGACAACAGATTTGCATAGCTCTCCAATATATTTAAATGATATTTGACTGAGCCATTTGACTGACCTCACTGCAGCAGCGTTTATTTCTGTTTGGGACTTTTTAAAAAATTTTTTGTCAGGCACATTTTATTATTGCTCTGTCTAATGCATAAGGCCAGGTCCTGATGTAATGTGAAGCTAATTTCACTCAGTTTACTCATTAGTGTTCAGTGCTGTTTATACTTTATTACAAGTAGAATAAAAACAAAAAATATATAATTTGGATGTGTTTTGTGGTTGTATTTTTTTGTTAGGTTTATGTGATCCAATTTTGACTGTTCCTGCTTTTCTGGCATATGTTCTGTATTGTTAACTCAAAAATCACTGTGGTCCATCTATGTGGAAACAGAAGACACTTGTAAGCACTAGATCTGGCAGGAAAGAGATGACAGAAGAAGAATTAAAAATGTAAATCATTGTTAATACAGAAATGGAAGCCAATTTGACATATTTGGAAAATACAGGAACTACCTATCACCTGCTATTCATTCTGACTGTGAAGTTTGGTGGGTCCACTATATTAGAAAATCTTTCTATGGTGATAATACTGATAAACAATGTGATGAGCAAAATTATTGAAAAAGATGTTTAAACAGTTAAATAGTTTCTTAACAATAACCAACCGCTTTGATGTCTTTCAGTCTGGTTTCCAGGCTCACTGGCCTAGTCAAAGTGTTCAGTAACATCAATATAAACACAGACTGTAGAAGAACCATGGTGTTGGTTCTGTTGGACCTCAGTGCACCATGTGACACTGTTGACCATGACATGTCACTGAAACAACTAGAGAGTTGTGTCGGACTCTCTGGTCCTGTATTCAACTGGTTTGAATCGTACATATAGAACAGTGCTGAGGGAGATGACCCTTGAAGTATTTTTCTCAACCCTCACAAACTGGGGTCTGTCTGTGAGAAAATCCAGCAGCCAGTTACACGGGGGGGGGGCTTAAGCCTAAGGGGAGTTAGTTTTCTCACCAGGCGCTGATTGTGTTGAATGCTGAGCTGAAGTCCAGAAACATCATTTGCACATGAGTAGTCTTCTCCCCCAGGTGTTTCAGGCTCCAGTGCAGTGTGGTGGACACAGCGTCCTCTGGGCAGCAGTTGGAGCGGTAGGCAAACTGGAGCGGATCAAAAGAGGAGGGAAGTTTTGAGATGATGTGATCCTTCACCAGCCTCTCAAAACACTTCATCATTATGGCAGTGAGAGCAACAGGGCAATAGTCATTCAGTGATGAAATTGTGGGTTTTTTGGGCACTAGAATGATGATGGCCATTTTGAAGCAAGATGAAATGACAGCACAGCTCAGCGAGGTGTTAAATGTGTCAGTGAGGACGTGAGTCAGCTGGTCAGCACAGTTGTTGAGAACCAGGTCTCAAGGACCTGCTGTTATCAGGACCTATTGCTTTATGCATGTTGAGTCTTCTCAAGGTCCTCTGAACATCAGCTGCCTCCAATCTGAGTATCTGTTCACCCAGATGAGAGGAGTGTTGTTGAGGGGTTCAAAATGACCAAAGTACTTGTTAAGTGTATTCAGAAAGTATCAGTTGGAAAACAGGACAAATACAAAACTATAATTCATGCACATTTATTGACTTACATTTATGAATTTAGATGTCTACGCATGCATTTTAATGGACAATTAAAATGCATTAATTGTCCATTAAAATTAATGCATTTTAGACAAGAATGGATAGACAGTAATGGGGTAATGTCTATGTAATGTCTATGTAATGGGACATTACCCCATTACTGTCTATGGGGTAAGACAGTAATCTTACAGTAATCTTACCCCATAGGTAACTCCTTGTGTTTCCATAGCAACTTAAACAAACAAGAACCTGACACAGGTTGTTTGACATCATCATGTTGATGATGTCAAACATCAACATGATGTTGATGTTTGACACCTCTCACCTCTCATCATGGTGAGAGGTTCTCATCATAGATGAGAACCTCTATGTTCTCACCAATGATGTCATAACAGTTCAAAGAGATACAAGAATACAAGAATTCTCAGTTTGCTTTTCAACTTGGTTGGAGGTAGATCGATTCCAGAGAGACGACTTCAAACTGACTTTACAAACCATTTTAACTGTTCACCAAGTCAAGATGATTTTGGATATTGTTTGGGACCTTGGATTTCTTGTTACGAAGGGAGTTGAAAAGTTGTTAGAATATAGCATAAGAGGCAAAGACGTTTTAGTAGAGAGCTCTGAGGACGAGAGATCAAAATACTTTGGTTTTGACATTGAACCCTGAAGACCAAAAGGACATGGAAGATTCCTCTAAGGATTTGAGTGAGTTACTTCAACAACCACAGCTAACTCTTTGCCAACACAGACATTACAAAAAGTGTCTTTAACAGTCTTCCCAAAAACATGAAGGACCTGGATGTGAAACCAAACTGTGACAGCAAGGAAATTGTGACAAATTTTGAAGAAATCTTAGAAGATGAAATTCAAAATGACACAGATGATTTTGACAGCATGGATGTTAATCTTGAGCCAACCATCTACTTTCGCAAATTTTCCAACTCATTCTTCAACTGTTGGATGAATGTTACAACACAAAACATTATGAACTTGAGTATTACCAGAAGGTTTGTGGCTCAGAGATATCTGGACTTTCTACAGAGATGCCATTTTTTGCAAGGTTTTTCTTTACAGCAATGCACCAACCAGGAAGATATTTTCCCCCAGATGAAGACTTTGCAGTTCAGAATGAAATAATTGAAACACTGAAGATGAAGGATGTAGTACATCGGGACAAGGGAGGAGACGTTTTGTTTTATATGCCACACTGTCTGACCCAATATGTCATTAACACAGACTGTGAGCTGACACAGCTGACTATTGTGAACAATGTCAGAAGTCTTCATGTGTTATTCGTAACCTTGGTCCTGTCATTTACCTACCAAAGGAACAACAAGACACTACACCCATTCTTGTAAACTAAAATAGGTGTGGAATTGCAGAATGTTGTGATACCTGCAACTGCAAGGCGGACAAAAAGGAAACTGTGACACCAGTAGAAGGAGACCATCTCTGGTTCATCAAGTCTGATCATGATGAGTTTCATTTTATCTGTGCAGTAAACTAAGAGCTGTGACTTAGTTTGTGAGTGATGGTAACCTTCATCAGGTGAAAACTTCAAAAAGCCTCAATGAAATACTTAGAAATGAGTGGAGGTGGGAGAATGATTCAGGACTTTTTCATGTAACTCTGTCTGTTTGATATAATCCTTCAAACCTGTTGATGTTTCACAACTGTGAAAGGCGATCAACTTGACATTTACTTTGTATGAGCTTCTGAGATCCTTTCTCTTTTGTTGTTGTAGTGCTGTAAGCAGATATAAGGTTACAGGAATAAACAGGTTCTGAAGTAAGATGAAGCCTGACTGAGGATTTATTTTATGTTTAATCACTCAGTGTTCACATACCCAGCTGAGACACATGAATCCATATGCAGCTCAGCATGGGTTTTGTCCAGTTTAAATGTTAGCAGTTGAATAAAAACTGATGTCTAAATAACTAAAGGGATTAGTTTCTCATTTGTTTACATCCCTTGCATAAGATGGGTCAGTGGATAATCAGAACCAGCTTCAATTTATTGCCTTTGTGAGAATGAGGGAGGAACAGGCATTCATAGAAAGCACCTGCACAGCTTAAGTAAAATTAGATGTTTGTCTTTAAGGTCAAACTGCTCCATTGTTGAAGACATCCGACGTGGAGAGGGGAAGATTTATGGAGCCGAGCTGCTCAAAGACCTGCTGAAGCTCCTGCCCGATGCAGAGGAGGTCTGTGTGTTTGGCCTGTGTTCACGTATGAATGGCGAAAATACTCATCAAAGACAGTTTGTCTAAAAAAAAAGAACCTATAGCTTCTGCTCAGCTTCCGCTCGCTTTTTATCTTCTCTGCAGATCAAGAAACTGCAGGCTTTTAAAGGAGACCCAGACAAGTTGACACTGGTTGATTCCTTTATGTACCTCCTAATCCAGGTGCCACGGTAAGTTGGTCTCAGTGGTGGAGCGGTGCATGCAAAGCGTTTCCATCAAAAGGGAATCTGGAGTCATCAGTTTTTGACAGATAATACCGGGTTTATCCTGAAGTACTGCATGAAGATGATTTCATAACCTTTCCGGGGAGTTTGCAGGAGACTGGGAATGTTCTGCTGAATAACACAGTTCATATAGTCAACATTCCTCAATCTCATTTAATTGATAGAAAAATCAGAAATTTATTTTGGTGTTAGTTTCCAGATTTGACTGGTAGGGGGAGGCAGTATAAACTTGAGGCCATACTTAGTCCCATTGTTGCATTTATTTTAAGCTTTTTAACGAGTGACTATAGAAATGGTTTCCTGGTCATTGCCTTCCTGTCCAATTCTGCTCAAAAACAATTCTCACTTCCAACGTAGTCTGGACTTTCTCCCCTTCACTTGGATTGTCTTCTGTATATTTTCTACAGTTAGCTTTCATAACAGATGTGAACTGTTTATGAAAGCAGACCTGTAACTATTTGAACCCAGTTTAAAAGGCGATTCTGCCTAATACTGATGTGAACTTTTGACTTTAATAACCTGTTATAAACCAGACCCTTGTCCTACACTATTTGCTTCTTCCCAAAGGTCTGGGCTCTCAGCTACTGAGAAAAAATTGCCTCCTGGAGGCGTGGCCTGTGTTGAGGTTTAAATTTTTCCCAATCTCTAACATTTGCCTGTGACATATGCAATGCCCCAGTTCGACACTATGAAGCTTACCTGAAATTGCCTGCACTGTAAACAACCATCCTCCACTGTGAAGAGAGAAGAGCCGATTCAAACGAGGTGGCTGTTAACGTTAATTCAATATTTGGAAATGTGGCCAACATTTACTGAACGGCTTCATATACTTCCTCCGCTGCCATTGCTAAACTACAGACAGACTGCAATTCTAAAACAGCGCAGAAACTCAACATCCTTTTAAAACTTCTCCTTCTGTTCACTGATTGGCCAGTAGAAAATCTACTGGATTGAATCCAAGTGAATGGAAGAAAGACCAGACTGTGCTGGGAGTGACTTTGTTTTTTGAGCAGAGTCGCACAGGAAGGGAATGGCCCAACTAGACTTTAAGGAAATTTAAAAAAATCTCAACAACAACAAAAATAAAACTCTTTTATTATTCTGCCATTCAGCAATTATAAATATTTTTGGTTTTCATAATAGACCTAAAACAAAACTATGTTTTATGTAGCATAATCTCAGTGAGAGGAAAATTCGTAAATGAATTACCAGTTTCAACTGTAGCCATTTAAAATTCAGTTCCATGTATGACATACACAAATATTCTGTTTCCCCCAGGATCCAGTAACATTTGAAATAACAACCAGAAGTCAATGCTCTTAAAAAAGAGATTCAGCAGCTCTCCACCTGCTGCTGTGCTCTCCTCTCACTGCTTTGGTTTGTAGGTTTGAAGTTCGGATCGAGGCCATGGTTCTCCGTGAGGAATTCTCACCTTGCAGTGCTGCGATGAGCCATGACATCGATGTCATCAGAGCCGCTACTGAAGGTATGATGCACGTAAAATATGGCGCCGCATATTTTTTGTGCATACGCACGCTTTATACATGAAGCTCCTGGTAGAGATCTGGACCCAGTGCTCAGTTTCTAACCTAACCAACATATTTCAATTTCATAAGTATTCAGTCCTATTTATCTGATATATTTTTCACTTTTAGCGTTTAAATAAAAGTTTTTGACATTTTAAGTAAGCTCCATAGGTTTTTCATTTTTGCACAATCATATTTTAACTTTCAGCTTCAATCTTTTAACGTTTGTACTAAATCAGACTGAAAAAAAATGAATGTACAGATAAATCAGAATGTCTGAACTTGTGTTGTTATCACTGAGCTGATGTTTACCTCTGGAGTCTCTAACATGTTCCTGTCCTGTAGAGCTGATGAACTGTGAGGAGCTTCATGCCATCCTTCATCTGGTCCTGCAGGCTGGAAACATCATGAACGCTGTAAGAGTTTAGCCTCATTAAACACTCACATATAGGGTTAGTTATTAGCCTGGAGCCATTCTACATATTATGTAAAATTTGTACTTTTAGGTCATATTTACTCTCTGATTCAGGCGACCTTCTTTGTAACAACTCCTTTTAACCCTCCTGCTGTTTTAGCGCAGCACTCAGGAGTAGCGTGGCAAATGTCATAGTCAAACAGCAGGGAAGCGGGAGGGTCGTCCCATCAGACCATCAGTTTCTAAAACCACACAACAACAACAACAACAAAAAAACTCATAAAAGCTCAGTGCGACCCCACCGGACTGCGCACAGAGTAAAAAACTCATGTGGTCTAATTAACCCATCATTTTAGACGGCAGGAGGGTTAAACTTACCACATTTTAGTTTTCAGCTTTGTAAAAACATGATTTTGATATTGTAAAGTTTTACTTGGCACTGTAAAGGTGCATGAGGAGATGCTTACTGAACCGAACAATCATCTGTACTCATCTACAGTGTTCTGATAACATTTTGCTTGTGTTTGAGACACAGTGATCACCTTTTGCCTCTGCTGAATATCTATCTGTCCACAGGGCGGCTACGCAGGAAATGCTGTTGGATTTAAGCTGTCGTCTCTTCTCTCATTGGCCGACACTAAGGCCAACAAGCCGGGAATGAACCTGCTGCATTTTGTTGCTATGGTTAGTAAGCCTGGAGATAATATATATATATATATATATATATATATATATATATATATATATATATATATATATATATATAAAACTCTGCAAAATATTAAGAGACCACCCAACCACTGCACTGAACCCTCATGGTTATTCCTCCGTTCTGAACTCTTCCTGACATCAAACATTAATATTGTTGTTTCTAAATGAACATAAACTTGTTTTCTTTACATTATTTGAGGTCTGAAAGCATTCCATCTTTTTTGGTTATTTTGACCATTTCTCATTTTCTGTAAATAAATAAAAAAAATTTCCTTGGAATTTCAGAGACATGTTGTTAGTTTATAGAATAAAAGAACAATGTTCATTTTACTCATTTATCTATGAAGAGCAAAATCAGAGAACTGATCATTTTGCGGTGTTCTCTCAATATTTTTCAAGAGCTGTATATCTAAAGCACAAGTTTGATTCATATAACTTATTTTTTTGTATTTTTCTTTCAAAGTGACAACGTTTAAGGAGATTATTGTTGTTTAATAATAATAATAATTATTGCCTGTTTTTCTTGTTGCTGAACTTTGGCTGCTTCTTTAGTCGTTTTTACTGATTATATGGACCGCTTCAAAGGAAACAGAAAAAATAACGTACCAAACCTCACTGACCAAGAAGTAAGGCATAAGTGTCCATTCAGCTGCAGAACAGTCAGCATGAATCACATACTGTATAAGCTGTGTTTTATAAGTGAGCTCTGAACAATATTCTGTCATGGTTAGGTAGATGAACTGGAGAGAAAGTAAGAGAGAAAAGCAGAGAAAAACTTGGAAAGACATTCAGAAAGCCAGGAGGGCCAGGCACTCTGGAAGCTACATATAAACACAGTGGGTTTGGTTTGGTGGTGTAACTGTGACAGGGATCATGCTTCCCTAACAACAAACCCTGGATCACCAGTGAGCTACAGGAACTGCTATGCTGAGATCCATCCTTACTCCCAAAACTTTAGTACTGCTGTAAGAGGAAGAGGAAATACCAAACACTGTGATTCCCAGAGGGATGTTTGGAGAGCAGATAGTGACTAAAAGCATTAAAGAGATCAAACTGGATCACCAATCTTACTCCATAAAACGTCCATGTGTCTTCAAAACAGCACACATCCCACTTTATCCAGTCCACTATTCAGTGTTGTGATGTAAACTATCTGATGTTTCCCCACACAGGAGGCGAAGAAGAAGGATGAAAAGCTGCTAAAGTTTCCAGAGAATCTGCAGCATGTACAGAGTGCAGCCAGGTGAACCAAAACTTCCGTCTGGTGTTTGCATTTGGTATTAAATACATATTTATACTCTGCCATCCAAAGGTTTTATCAATATTCAAGTTTTGCACCTGCATGATTGAAGAGTCATGAATCAGTTTTGAAGTGGTTGAGTGGATTCACTGAAGAGTCTGGCCTCTGTCACATGCACACTGCAGTGCGAGTACTTCTAGTCTCCCAAGGTCAGATGTGTGTGTTCAGTGCAGCTCCTGCACTGCAGAGGCTGCATCACTGCTGCACTCCTCCTTTAAGAACAGTCCTCCAGTTCTTAAAGTGGATGGAAGAGTGTGTGAGGGGTGTGAATCTGTCGGGAATTCCTGACCTCTTTCTTGTTTCTGTGCAGAATTTCAGTTGAAAACATTGAGCTGGAGTTTTCCTCCTTATACATCCGGATCAAATCCCTGGAGGAGAAAATCCAAGGAGAAGAGCAGCTGCAGCTGCAGCTGGAGCCCTTTCTGCAGGTGAAGCTGCTGCACTGATGTCACACAGCACACACGCACACACAGACGCACACACACACACACACACACACACACACACACACACACACACACACACACACACACACACACACACACACACACACACACACACACACACACACACACAGACGCACACACACACACACACACACACACACACACACACGCACACACGGAGACGCACACCCACACACACACGCCCACACACACGTTTGCGTGGCTATCTTTGTGAGGACTTTCCATTGACTTCATTCAATTCTACAGGCTAAACCTTAACCTTATCCTAACCCTAACCCATACTCAATTCAGACCTTAGTCCTAAATCTAACCTCTGACCCAAAAACAGTGTTTCCCCTTGTGGGGGACCAAAACCTGGTCCCCACAAGGAGCAGTTGGTCCCCACAACATAGTATGTGTCAGGAAAATGGTCCCCACAAGGTATTCCAAACTAACACTTCAGTATTAGGCAAACTAACTGAGTTCTGAAGCTTCTGCCTCAGCTGCTGCTCACAGCAACATCTGTAAAATAGTAGGTGGCTGAGAAAATGTGTGTTTGTTTGGTGTCTGTGTGCTGTCAGAGCTCAGCGCAGACGCTGCAGGACTTAAAGAGGCGCAGGCTGGAACTGCGAAAAGAGGGCAACACTCTCATCGACTTCTTTTGTGAAGACAAGGACACCTTCAAGCTGGACGAGTGTTTTCGGATCTTTCAAGACTTCTGCATTAAATTCAACAAGGCTGTAAAGGTCAGTGTGAGTGGAAAGATGCAATATTCTCACTGTTTAGCAGCTATGGTAGAGATTATTAAAACAGTCAAAATGCATTCATCTTTTATTGCAATAACAAAAAATTTTCTAAAAATCCAGAATTTATAATTAGAGTTTGTTTATTCAGTGGAGGAAAAACATATATATACTGTACATTTAGTCAGAGCAATAATGAAAAAAATAGAAGCAGCCAGGACAGTGTGGTGACAAAAATCCCCATCTCAGTGGTAGAAAACAACAGTCGTTGTTTTAGAGTGAAATTATGCTTCACTCTAAAAAAAAGTGTAATAAATTACACTTTTAAAAGAGTGATTTATTTCAACGTGTTTGGAACTTTTTCGCCATTGCTTCACTTTGTGTGTCTGATTTCAAAATAAAAGCACGATGAGCAGTACTGCTTCACAGGTTGTTGTGGGTAGTTTGGTTATGCTTCATCAGAGATAGTACAGTATTTTTCATCAGCAGTAGCTGAAATGAGTCCAACAAAAAAGAGAAAAACTTCTCACATATGAGAATACTTTGAAAACACAGCTCACAAAAAGGTTCTGTTTAAATAAAAATAATTAACACCATGAAGCTGCCTAACCACACCTAACCACAAAATACTTCAATCTGTTTGATAAAATATTCAATCTACATTTTAAGTGCACCAACCAAAGTAATAAAGAGCTTCATTACAAGGAGCCTTTGTCTGTCTGTATGAATGACCAATCAGAGTTAGTCTTCTGTAAATTGTCTGGTTCTGCAATGAAAATGAACTGTGTATTTTTTCTGTTGGCCAGGACTCCTTTGAAAAAGAGTATTTTAATCTCAACGTAAAATACAAAAAAAGCAGCCAGAGGTCCAAAAATACTTCACAGAATTCAGAGAAGGTCACAAAAACGTATTCAGTGAAGAATCATTTAAATCAAAGCGGTACTGGACAGGACGTCTGCACTGTGGTGTATGCCAAACATTCAGGCTGAGGGTTGGATTTCTATGAAATCATTTATTTAATAATCAAAGCAAGTAGCAGGAAATGTCAATCCAAATGAAGATAAACATTTGAAGAATGTTTAGCTAATTCACATGCAGGTGAGTGTTTGTCAGTATTCAGCGAGAGACACTGCCTTGTATCCAGACCTTTTGACTTTTTCATATATTGTAAAGTGGTAACCACAAACCTCAGTGCATTTTATTGGAACTCTTTTATGATAGACCAACATGAAGTTGCTCGTTAGAGAGAGGTGGGAGGAAAAGTATACATGCTTCCAAAAATTTTTTTTTTTACAAATAAATATGTGAAAAGCGTGGCATGTAATTGTAATGGTATTTACTGGTTGTGTACATCTCTCATTACTCATAATTCCTGAAGTTTTCCTGCTCCTGTTTCGTCTCAGGACAACAGGGAGCGTGAGCTGAAGGAAGCAGCCAGACTGCGGCGGCTCAGGGAGCTGGAGGAGAAGCGCTTTGCGTGGGCCGCTGAGGATCACAGCAGCGTCTTCGGCCGCAGCAGCAGCGAGAGCGACGTAGAAATGCTCACCAAGGAAGGCCTGCTGGACTTCTTCCAGAAAAGATCCCAGAGTCCAAACAGTCCGCTTGGACGCTCTGCCAGTGCCCGCCGCCACCGTCACACTATGACCTCCATAGTAGACCGCGAGCTCCAGGGTTACCTGGAGCTGTTCGGAGGCGCAGGGAACCCCACCAGCTACTCCAGGTTCTACAGCCTGCCCCGGTCCGGCCGGCCTCTCCACAGGAACGCCGTCCCGTGGATTCTTGGTCAGGATGACAGCAGAGAGGCGACGTCTCCACATGCAGAAACGGAGCCTGTTGGCTCTCTGGCCAGCTTCTCCTCCTCTGGCTCCAACAATAACGAAGTCGTCAACGACAACGATGATTACTCGTCTGTTTCGGAGAGCAGCGCTTTGCCTCGCCCCTTCTGTGTCTTTCAGAAGCCTGTCCACCTTCCCAACCCGGCTGTTACTGGCCTCATGAATGTTAGCTTGGACAAGCATACTTTAGTTCAAGCTCCTCAAAGTTTTGACCTGCAGAGCCCAAACAACAACAGCGACCATAAGCACTTTGTCAGCCATGGTGACGTTGTGGTAACTGAACTTGAACAGGAGGCAGAACGTTCTCCCAGACATCAGGACAGGTTCGTGTTCGATGAGGTTTTGGAGAAAAGAGCTGATCCAAAGGCAGGGGACGGTAAAGACAAGACAGGAGCTTCCTCTGAGAGGGAGAGAGACGACAAGGACTGCAGCACAGTTTCATCCACAACCTGTGATACCCCCCTCCCTCTGGATACCTCTGTGTCCAACAAGAAGCCCATGTTTTACATAATAGACTGCACCGAAACAGACTGCTCCGTGGTGCTGGATTACTCCGAGGCTGAAAGCTCATCTCTCACCAAAGAAGGTCTTCAGTTTGTTCCTCAGTGGAGCAAAGATCTGGAAAGCCAGCAAGGTCCAAATTCCTCCTGCAACGACAAGTCCATCTCAACCAGTGAACTCTCAGCGCCCAAATCTGCAGATGTAACATCTGTGGCTGCATCTGCCACCACAGAGGACTGGGACACAGAGAGCTGCGACACGGCAGAGGGGAAACAGGCTGCAGAGAAGGACCAGAGAGCAGGCAGAAAACCGCTGAACTCAAAGAGCAACAAAGTGTCAAAGGGCAGCGGGGGTCGAGGGGTTCGGACTCTGACCAGCGGCGAGAGCCAGGGAGTCCGGAAAGTTGTCCCCATCAGCAGGGTGAACAGGACGGGCAGCAGCAGGAGGACAGACAGAGCTTCGGTCCAGGACGGCGGAGAGGCACACCGACACCTCCGTGACCAAAGCACTCCTGCAAGAGGAAGAGCCGAGAAGACAGAGAGACCGCCTCGACACTCAAGCGTTCCTCCTGATGAGTCCAAGGTCCAGAGGGGGGGTGGCCTCACGGGGGGCGTGTCTAGATGGGCGCGAGATTCAACGCCAAGGAAAGCTTCCCTCCACAAGCCGAGCGCCAAACCGCTCAGAAACATCCCAAAGCCTGTGCATGAGGAAAAGATGTGCCGCTCCACCATGAGGGCTCTGGCTCAGGCCCAGGCTCAGGCTGGACCCCCAGGGGGGCCTTCCTCTGAGAACAGCAGCTCAGAACCTCAAAGCGCTAAGAACTCCTCTAACGTCCCCAGCTTTGCCCGAAACACTGTAGCTTCATCTTCCCGGACCAAGAGGGATCTGGGCCCTCCGACTATCCCCACCACCCCATCCCGCAGCCCCTCGCTCCGGGGGCGCCGCACCTCCACCAACCAGAACCGGGCCTCACCGACACCTCAGAGCAACGAAGAAAAGCCTCCAGCGACACACCTGCGGCGGGTGCACAGTGTCAAGGCGGCTAGCCGCAGCGCCTGTCGCAGCGAGACCCCGCCTCCAACATCAACACGGGGGAGCATTCGGAAGACCAGCAGCTTTTCTGAAAAGTCTGTGCAGCTCAGAGACTCGTTGATGTCTGGCAAAGCCACAAAGCCGAGCTGGAAGTGACACCAGACCTGGTGCAAACTGACTGCAGTCACAGACGACCTCTCCATTTAGAATAGAGTGATATTTACTCGCCTTACCAATCCACAGTGGAGGGGAATCCTCTCTAACATGCAACAGATCTCAAGCTGAAATCTACATTAAGCTGTTTCACCTCTGAAGTTACTTCTGTAGTTGACAATTGCAAAGAGCAAGATGCAATGAACCTCTCTTCGTTTCTGTCGTGTTTCTATAGAAAAGTTACTTTTGTTTTTCCACTAACATGACAAGTGGTAAATTGGTGATCTTACACAGAAGCCTTATTGCCTGCTTAGCTGTTAATCTGCAGATCCCTGTATGCTACTGTCTGTGACGATGTTAATGTTTTAAGAAATACTGACTCACTACCATAATGCTGCTAATTAGCTCTGATTGTTCCCTTTTTTTAATTCAGGGTTTCAGAATCTGGTAAATCTTGCTGCTGTCACTGTGCCTTGAAAAAGTATTGATACCCTGAGAACTTTTTCACATCTTCTCAAGTTACAACCAAAAAAAAAACTTCAATAAGTTTAATTTGTACTTTATGTGATAGACAGATAACAATAAGTAGTGCACACATTGGCAATGGCAGGACTGCATTATATGAGGAAGTAATGTTATGCAATATGCCCAAGTGTAATATTACTTAATATTACACTTAATATTAAGTGTAATATTAAGTGTAATATTACTTAATATTACACTTAATATTAACTGTAATATTAAGTGTAATATTAATTATATTAATAATGAGGATTAAGGAAAATCCTCATTTTCCTTAATTTTCTGTTTCTCAGTGGTTATTGTGATGCTTCACATACTCTGTGACCTCAAGCATCAGGGCATCTGATCTAGAGGTCAGTAAATGTCCAGCCAACAGGCTGGACGTATAATTGGCAGATTGGTGGAATTCACGTTTATAAATCACCCTGGGCTTTCTAAAGGTTTTTATTTGGGGACGTCAAAGTAAACAGGGTTCAATACAAATGCTCTCCACAGTTTTCAGATTTTTATTCCGTGTGTCCCTTTCCTCCCCCTTCACTATTATGTGCAGCCTTGCCTTTGTGTAGGTCTATCACATGAAATGCCAAATGAATACTTACATGTTTGTGGTTGTAATATGAGAAATCATTCAAAACGTGGAGTGGTATTCATGCTTTTGCCAGGCATTGTGTGTGTTTTTGTTTTGCCTGGTCCTCCAACTGTTTCCTTTGCTCAATACCTCAGACAGATCGCTGTGGCCTTGTAATCACATGAGACGGACTCGTTTATTTTTACATGCTGACAACATGGACATAATCGGATCAGTTAAAGTCCATGGCATTCTCAAGGTAGAACAACATGTAAATTCACAAATAAAATACCAGTGTACAAGACCTGCTTTTGGTACCTTTTCTATTGAAGTGTCAGTCATTTGAAGTCACCGTGGACATCAGAAATGTTCAAGCTTGGTGTAAGATATGATAAATATTGATGATGTAAAATAAAAATGTCGAGTGAATTTAAATAATACTGAAAATATGGTTAGTGATCCCTTCATACTTTGAATGTCACATAGTGCAATGAAAAGGTCTTTGCCTGGTTAAGATTGATCTTGTTTTTTTGCTCTTCAGTCACTTCAAAGATAACCTGAGTAAATATGAACTGAGGATTTAATAGAGTTAGATAATCTCACTCATGATGTTTGTTGGCAGGTGAATCTTTTGGTCAACTTGAAAATTTCTGCTTGACATCAGTTTTGTTTCTTATTATTGAATCATGAACTTTGGCCTGAACTGAGGCTAGTGAGGCCTGCACGACTTTAGATGTTGTTCTGTGATGGTTTGCGACCTCCTGGATGTTTTCTCAATTTGTGTGGTGACTCTTCCTGTGGTTCATCTTCAAAGTAACTTTCTAGACTCATAGATGTCAACAGCATGTCTCAAATTTCTCAATTCTTTTCAATCGTGGCATAAAATTGCTTAATGAAGACATTTAATCTCCGTTTTGTTGGATTTGCTTTATATAAGTACGTTTGTTGACATTACTGGTCTACCAGGTGTTATAAGATGTGGTTCCTAACAGTTAATTTATTCATTCAACAAAGAGGACATTTACTTTTTGGCTTGGGTAGATTTTTCTTTCCTGAGATAAATCATTTGAAAACAGTTATCTTTGATTTGTGTGACAAAACAGCAAAAAAAACAAAACAAAACAAAAACTGGAGGAATCTGTCAGGGACAAATGCTTGTTTGCAGTTCTGATTCCTCCAGACGTTCAGTTTTTGTCATCATTTAACAGACTTCCAGTCTATCAGAATAGCTAAAGCAATTTATTTGAAATAGAACTTCTAACACAGGAACAACAAACTAGTGTCAAAAACCACAAACAGCAGAAACAATCTTTAATATTATTTGAGATATCTATAATCTTCACATCATCTGGGGATGTCATGGCAAATCATGGCATATTTTCCTTATTTTGTTTTTCACAAAAACATAGTTTGTACTGAAGGACCAAATTACATATGCTTTTTAAATATAAAGTAGAATGCGAATTAGAATATAAATCTCAATTTTGTTTATTCCAACTCACAGCACAAAATACAACTTTTCCTGTCTTGTGTTGGCATATTTCAGTTTCCTGTGAGATAATACCTATATTACATTTTCATTGTGCTGTTCAAAAAGGTCAGTAAATACATGTATTTATTCATAAAAGGTGGTTAAGAAACTATTTATGAATGTAGAAACATGTTACCCAAAAAGCTCTAATATCTTATTTATCTTTCATACCTCTTAGAATGTTTTTGCTTAGATGGCAACAAAACTCATATCTCTTCATTATTACCAAGCCTGTTGTTTCCCCATCAGTCACCTTGGCTGCAATAAAAGCAGATTTATAAAATGAGTCACACTGAGCTTAATCAGGAACTCCATTTTACATACATTACCTAGTGACTGGTAAAATGTTTACATTCAAAATACAAAAGCAAGTGCAAACAGATGTCCTGAAGCAATCCCCATCAGAGCGCTGAGAGCTGCAGGGTGTTGGCATGTCGTAGGTCTTCCTGGTCCTATAATGCAAATCAAGGTGATGACATAAAGGCTCCAGGTTGACATGCAGGCCATGCAGACACACAAATGAATTTCACTGACTAATCAGGACTTTCTGTTGCCTTCCTTTCATTTTACTAACAGTTTGTATCTAACTCTACCCCTAAATAATCACTTTTTAAGGTTTCACAGAACTGTCGCCGAAACAGCCCCAATCCAGAACCGCTCAGACCGTTACAGTAAAGTAGGAAAAAGTTGCTTTGTCTCAACGAAAGAAGTGCAAAATTGACAGTTTTAAGTAACTGATGTCTGGATTATATATTGAACTTTATTTACTGTCTAAGCATCTCAGAATGCTGAAAAAGAAGAGTTTTAGTGATTTGAGACTAAAACGTGTAAACAAAGCAAAGTGTTATCACACTTAGAGTAATGTGTGCTTTACCTCAGTGAAAGTAGTGCAAAATGAAGAGTTTTAAGACATGTTTAACATACATGTCTTAAAATAAACATACTTTATTTACTATCTAAGCATCTCAGAATGCTGTAAAAGGTTTAGTGGTTTTTGACTAGAACACATCTAAACATCGTGTTTATCTGATTCAACAATGAGGCAGATGGAAGACATTGGACAGAGACCAACTGACTGAGCTCCATGTTTCAGCATGGCGGTGGACGGAAGCACAGATGTGACTGATGTTGACTGACGTTGTGTGTTTGATGAAGTTTCCAAAAGAAGACCTTTCATTACAAAGATATTGCAAAAAAAAAAAAAAAGACCTCATCAGGTCAAAAAAGACCCACTTACCCACTTAACTTCTGGAAAAAATACCTTCTCTCTTTATAAAACCTATCAAAAATACTTTTAATTTATTTGTTCATGAGTATTTTCATAGGCAAAATCTCAGATTTTTACATGTATGTATGAGAGAGAAAACAAGACAAATACAAAATTTAAAATTATGGACATTTATTGACTTACATTTACAAATTTAGATATCTAAGCAGGCATTTTTAATTGACAGTAATCTTATCCCATTCATAACTCCTTGTGTTTCCATAGGAACTAAAACAAACAAGAACCTGACACAGGTTGTTTGACATCATCATGTGATGAAACCTCTATGTTCTCATCAATGATGTCATAACAGTTCAAAGAGATACAAGAATACAAGAATTCTCAGTTTGCTTTTCAACTTGGTTGGAGGTAGATCGATTCCAGAGAGACGACTTCAAACTGACTTTACAAACCATTTTAACTGTTCACCAAGTCAAGATGATTTTGGATTTCTGGTTATGAAGGGAGTTGAAAAGTTGTTAGGATATAACATAAGATGCAAAGACGTTTTAGTAGAGAGCTCTGAGGATGAGAGATCAAAATACTTTGATTTTGACATTGAACCCTGAAGACCAAAAGGACATGGAAGATTCCTCTAAGGATGAAAAAGTTATCATCAAAATCACAACTATGGATTTAACAGTAAAGGCATCAGGAGACTTTGTTGTTTTTGAAAGTGTTAATGTTCCTCATGACCAAATGGACCTGGATGTGTTTGCTTGCTCAAAGGTTGAGTGAGTTACTTTAACAACCACAGCTAACTCTTTGTTAACACAGACATTACAAAATAGTGTCTTTACCAGTCTTCCCAAAAACATGAAGGACCTGGATGTGAAATCAAGATTCATATCTTGGTTTCACATCCAGGAGGAAATTGTGACAAATTTTTAAGAAATCTTTGAGGATTCATCATCAGAAGAAAACTTAGAAGATGAAATTCAAAATGACACAGATGATTTCGACAGCGTGGATGCGAATCTTGAGTCAACCATGTAGTTTTGCAAATTTTCCAACTCATTCTTCAACTGTTGGATGAATGTTACAACACAAAACATTATGAACTGAAGTATTACCTGAAGGTTTGTGGCTCAGTATCTGGACTTTATACGTCATTGTTTGAAAGGTTTTTCTTTACAGCAATGCACCAACCAGGAAGATATTTTCCCCCAGATGAAGACTTTGCAGTTCAAAATGAAATAACTGAAACACTGAAGATGAAGGATGTAGTACATCGGGACAAGGGAGGAGACTTTTTGTTTTATATGTCACACTGTCTGACCCAATATGTCATTAACAGACTGTGAGCTGTACACAGCTGACTATTGTGAACAATGTCAGAAGTCTTCATGTATTATTCGTAACCTTGGTCCTGTCATTTACCTACCAAAGGAACGAGAGGACAGTTCAACTACTCTTCTAAATTGTTATAGGTGTGGAATTGCAGAATGTTGTGACACCTGCAACTCCAACATAAAGACAGAATACTTTAAATGTTTAAATAATTGGAATGTTTTATTTGTATTTTTGATAAAGCAAATTACATTTTTTGTTTCTTCTATAAAAGTTTATAAGAGTATAAAAGTTTTTCATCATAATTAACATTGAATTAACATGTTTTTCAATCTGGGATTTTATTATTGAGAAGGGTTTATAACGTTTTAAATTAAGGACAATATATTGCTTCAACGTGAATTCAATATTTCTGCCTAAGCATATTTCAATGTTGATCCAATCACATTTTGCTAGCTGGGTTAGTATGATACCAGGAAGTGAGCGGACATGGCCACACACTGTTTGAACAGCGACATCTGCTGGCAATTGGCAGTTAAAGAAGAAAGTGAACTATTTTAACCCTCCTGTTGTCCTCGGGTCAAAATGACCGAGATTTGTATGTGTTTTTCCTATACACAGAAAATGAGGACAACAGGAGGATGCAATTTCCGGTTTTGTACACTGGTGTCGTGATTACAAAATTTAAATTACTTTTAAAAACTACAATGGCCACGAGTGTACAAGAAAATTCTAGGGGATCTTTGCAGCCTTGCCCTCCATCCGATAGAGAAAATATCAAAATAACCAGGTCAAAACAAAAAAAGCAGCAGCCGTGATCTGTACGTTAAACATGTTTAATTTCATTTTTTAACACTTATTCCAGGCTGAATCATTACCACAGTTTTGACATGTAAATTGTTAATATCAGTTAAAACTATCAGAAAATAAAAACACCAATAGAAAACACTGTCTCACATCTGCACACAGGTATATGAAGTCCTGTTGGCATCTCTCACACGCACACACACACACGCACACACACGCACGCACGCACACACACACACGCACACACACACACACACACACACACACACACACACACACACACACATTACTGTTTTTTTACACTTTATCCTACTGCACACAATGTCTGATACAACTCAGGATTCAGGAGAACAGACGACACTGAAATAGTCTTGTTAAAGCATTGCAATACAGAGAATCATTCTTCATTAATGGGGGATGTGTTCTCCTTATCCTCCAAAAAAAAAACTAGCTAGCTAGTTCATTTTTAAAGTTTTCTTTTAAAAGATAGAAGAAATAAAAAAAAACATAAAGTGGTATGACGTCTTTTTTTAAGAGTTTATAAATATGAAAGGCCACTTATTAGTGACTTGTCCCACAGATCTTAACATTATTTGCATTAATGGTGCAAGAAAACACGGTTAAGTCTTAGAACATAGGTAGCTTCGCAACACGGACATTTTCTCTTCCTAGTAAAACCACACGTGTGAGATTGTCTCGCTACTCCGAGAGGTGGCCATTGTTTAAGTTAAGCAGACAACATTAAAATCTTCTATACAAACGGTGGGTGAGAAGATGCGTCTATACTGTGCCACCTATAATGCAAATCAGTGAGGAGACAGTAACGTTGCCCCAGCTCTTGATGTAAACAGGACTAAATGATGGAAAGAGAGATTTTAAACAATGCCCCAACGCCCATAAGGCATGTACGAGAATCAGAATCACGCCACGCCGTGTGTGTGCAACCGTGATATGGACGTGACTCAGGCTATTCAGGCAGTCCAGACACACCGATCGACCAACACTAAGAGAACAACATCAGTCAATCACGCTGCAGAGATGCCACACACACGGGTTCACAACTACAGTTTGTTATTTTACACTGTACAGAGCTTTAGAGCAGGTGGCAGTGTCCCATCACAGGCAGTGAGTTTTAATTCTTCATCTCATAGTCATCTCCCACAGAACTTGTGCTTGAGTAAAAAGAAAAAAAAAAAAGAAACTTAAAAACATTATCCCAAATGGTGCAAGGCAAGATTAACTGCTTAAAAAAACTCAAACAGGAAAAGTTCAGGAATATAAAAGAAAAAATTTAAACTATTCTTGGTCACAGTATCACATCCTAAACAAAACAAAACAAAAATCACCATGTGACGAGTTAATGATTTTAAGTAACACTATTTTCTGTGACCCAATTACCATTCAGGGACAACAGAAATTTGTTTTATTAACATATGTTTTCCCACATTTCAACCACAAACCTCAATGTATTTTATTGGAGCTTCATGTGGCAGACAAAAGGGACTGATGAATGAATACGTAGTTTTACTTTATTTTTTTTGACAAATAACATAAAAGATGTGGCCCTTGTGTGAATTTAATCCTCTTTACTCCGACATCCAGTGGAACCAAGAGCTTTCAGAAGTCTACTACTCAGTAAAAGGAGTCATTTAAACTCATTTTGAATTTCCTGTGGAGTCCTCAGAGGTTTGGAAGAGATTAGTGAACAAACAGCATCATGGAAATGACAAGACATGTAGGAAACCATCCAAACCACAGGCAGAAAGTGCTATTCAGATAAGAATTAAAGTCAATATTGTAGTCTAAATGCAAAGTAAAATATGAGGCAAAATCATTTCAAATCATCCTTCTATACAAACTCCACATACTCACTGTTAAATAAAGCGGTGGGGGTGTTGTGCTGTGGGGGACGCTTTTGTTCAGAAACCTCCAAAAGACTTGAGATTGAGGTGGAGGTTCACCAAACCATTATCGTGTGTTAAAGTGGTCCAGTCAAAGTCCAGATCAAGAGTCTGTGGTCAGACTTGCTGGATGCTCTCTATCTTATCTGACTGAGATGGAGTCATTTTAGTTTTGAGCCTCCAGAAACTGAAAGAAGCAGGTCCTGATGGGACTGTAGCCGTCATGGCAACTAAGTGCTTTTTAATCAGAAAAAAATATCCATCCGCTTCACAACTATCTGCTTTTTGTTGGTCTATCAAATAAAATGCTTGCAAAATAAATTGATGTTTGTGGTTCTAATGGGGGAAAAGAGGAGAAACTTGAAGGTCTATGAATAACACTGAGGCACTGCATGTCCCTCATCACAATCCTGAAGGGAAAAAACAACCTTTTTATTCTCCCTCTCCATCCTGACCTTCTGACAGCTTTACATAGCACCTGACAGGCTTTAAATTGCAAATAGTGTCCGCTGATTCCATTTTCAAATATTTGTCCTATTCCCTTATCGCTGACAGCTACACCAAAAAAAACCCCAAAAAAACTCTCCTTACACGTTTCATTTTTCTGTTATGAGTCATCCTGAGGCAGTAGCAGATGAGAACAGTATCAGGCATCCTTTATTTTCATTAGTCAGTTTATTTGGCACAAGTTGAGCCTTTTTTTTAAACATCCGTGCTCCACAGCTTCCACTTCCCAGATAAACGTGTGTGTTGTACAACAGAACTCCTGGCTCAATTCAGAATGCATTAATTGGTGTGTGTGTGTGTGTGTGCTGTACATGCACGTAAACACGATGACGGTGGACACAACGACCCGAGCCTTAAAAGACGAGTCGAAAAGGGAATGTGAATGAGGCGGCGCAGATCAGTTCCTACCTACTGTCAGAGTTGAGTCACTGACTTGTTATTTACACACATGAGCAATTAGTGTGTGTGTGTGTTTGTGTAAATGGTACAGTGAAGAGTTTCCATGATGAACACACAGCACACCATATAACCAGAAAGCATTAAACAGTCTACTCCTCATGAAATCAGAATAAAGCGCATGTTGCACTATTTACAGCTCTATACAATGTGTGTACATGTGTATTTGTGTGTGTGTGTGTGTGCGTGTGTGTGTGTGCGTGTGTGTGTGTCTGGCTGTGAGTTGTTTCAATGTAAAAGCGTCTCGGAGCTGGGGGGATTGATCAGATACGTCCCAGGAGGAGATATCAGAGGAACAGGAGGAGGAACGGCAGAGAGAGGCTGAGCTGGACGAGCCGCTCAAAGCCGGATCCACCAGCAGGACAAACGGGGAGCCGCTCAGACCCGATGTGTGGCTTCTGGCTTTATCTTAAAAACAGATTCGGTGGGATCCTGCTGAGCTCCGTCCTGAGAGCTGTTGGCTGTGAGAACATGGCTGAGGCAGTGCTGTGTTGAACTGGTCTCTAGTGGACTGAGGACTGAGGCCGGGCAGCGGGGTTAGGCCGACTGGAGGGATCCAGCTGGTCGTTGGGAACAGAGCGGCGGTTCTGCTCCGGTCGGTTGGTGGCTAGGTATTTCGCTCTCATACTGGAGGTGTACTGGATGAAGAGAGGGAGTACAAGGAGGAAGGAAGAGCAAGAGAGGAGGATGATGAGAAGCATAGAGGAAGGTACAGGAACAAGACAAAGGAAACATGAGTGGAATAATTAAACCTCTTTTGTACTTCAGCGCATCAGCACACAAATCCAGCTGAATCCAAACATTTACATGCTATATTACAACAAAATACTATTTTTCCCCCCACTGACTATAAATCACACTGAACTTTTTCTGATTTAGATCCATCAGGATTACCAAAATTACTTATGCTGTTATAATAATACTGAGAGAATTTTTTAGAACTCTCTTCATAATTAAAAGTTTACATGCACTATGCCGTCAACAATTTGGTAAAGCTAAGAGAATGACATCAGGTCTTTGTAAGCTTTAGAAGAGCAGAATTCAGTGGATGAAACCAGATATTTACACTCACCAAACAAAAAGACACAATCTGAAGTTAAATCAGACCAAACGTCTTGTTTTAGGTCAGTTAGAATGAGTAAAATGATTTTTGTTTTATAAATGCCAGAGAAGGTAAGAGGAGAGAGAGGAGGCAGGTAGAAAAACTTTTCTCAGAATCAGCAGCTGTCAGAGGGACTGGAGAGAAATGACAGTAAACTACTGTGAGAAGATTGTGTTTGGAGGGTTAGAGTTGTCTTGTAAAACTGACTATGGAAATAAATACATGTTAAAGTTTAGGAATGGAAAAAAAAAAAATCTAAAAATATTCTCTGATTCTGGTGATTTTTTTTTTTTTTTTGTCTAAAATGTAAAACTGTTTTAGTGTTAAATGACAAGAAAATGTATATATATATATTTTTATTTTTACAGTTTATGTAAATATCTGGTGTCAATTACAGGTAGAAGGATAAACACACACATACAGGTCATTGGATCAGTCATTTGGACAGCCAGGATCTGACTACAGCAGTCATTCACTAAGTAGCAGCTGATTAGAGCTAGAAGTTATTATGTGATTTCTTTGAAGTTAGTCTACTTCTGATGTAGTGGGTTAGCCTGGTATGCGTTAGTGGTTTCATGTGGGAGTCACAGTAAAAAAGGGGGTCTTGTGTTTCCACATCCCTGCGGAGGGCAGACGGTCAGCGCTGCCTGTGAAAGTAACGAGCTGCCGTCATTCAGCCGTTTGTGGAAGCTCTGGACGGTGGAGGTGGGAGCAAAGTGGCAGTGTGGCTGCTGGATGGTGAAAGGTGACGGGGGGGGAGGCACAGAAACAGCAGACACATACACCTCGACCAGAACATGTGCACACATAGACACAGTGTGGAACAGGAAGGAGGGGGAGAAAAGGAGCTGCAGAGGTTTGGGCTCCAGTGTTTCAGGGGGGTGGAGCTGCGTTCGGACAGGCGGCAGCGAGCGGAGAACGTGTCTGAACGGTTCGGCTTCAGCTGGCCACAGCATCCACACGCATGAAATCTACAGCTGATATAATGCGAGGGGGGTTTTCACCAACAAACAAGCCCAGCAACTGTCAAAGTCACAACGACCAGTAGAGGAGCATCTCAATAAAGTAGAGTTTCATCAGAAAGGGGAATTCATGGATTCAGTTCAATTCCAATCAAACGCCGAACTCACTGATACGTTTCAAGCACTTATTTTCTTTCTGATGGTTTTAAGCTAGTTGAACTAAAAATTCTGTTTCTCAGAGAAGGAAAAATTTAAAAAGACCAAGAAAAAAGAATTTTAATATCTACAGCTCTGGAAAAAATGAAGAGCCCATTGCACTGAAAACCTCCTGGTTATTCCACCAAAAATTAATTTCTGAACTCTTCCTCAGATCAAACATTAATATTGTTGTTTCTAAATGAATATGAACCTATTTTCTTTGCATTATTTGAGGTCTGAAAGCAATTCATCTTTCTTGTTTGATCATTTTTGCTTGGAATTTCAGAGACATGTCAGTAGTTCATAGTATAAATGAACAATGTTCACTTTACTCAAACATATAACTATAAAGAGTAAAATCAGGGAAACTGATTGTTTTTGGTGGTTTCTTCATTTTCTCCAGAGCTGTATGTTTTGGCCTCCATCACATACAGCAGGTGACCGCTCACAGGTTGCTGCATCTAAGCAGATTAACAGAAAGTTGAGTAGAAAGAAAAAGTGTGGTGTAAGAAGTACGTATAACAGGGAGATAAAACTGGAGAGGATTGTGAAAAGGAAAACCCACGGTGGGCTTTATCAGAGGTTGACCAGGGTGAGACAGACCGAGGAGTCAGAGCCTCCAGACACACACTCACCTGTGTGTGTCAGAACCGTTTAAAGGAGAAAAACGACCTGAGTGTTGCTCGGTGGTCCACACATCACACTGTCACTGAGTACTGATGGAGCTGTGTTACCTGCTGGTGTTGCTCCAAAGTGTTTCATCACATCCAGAACCAGCACACACCTGGAGGATCTCATGTTTCTCTCTGCTGATGAGTTTTATGAAGATTCCATAACAAGCAAACACTTAAAGTATTTCGGTTTGAGCTTAACGAATCCATATAGTACGAGTTTCACTTTTAAAATTGTAGTCAGGGGAAAAATAGATTTTTTTTGATGATATTCAAATTTATTGAGATGCACCTGAAATTCATTTTAGCTAAGAGATCTGAGTATGTTTGCAGTTCTTCCACATAGGTTTTGCTGCTGAACGGCAAAAACGCACAAGTTCAGTCTGAAAAATGTTCACCACTAAGTTAACCACTATACATCAGAAATAGAGGCCAACTCTGTGTCCAACATGACACTACAGGCAAATCAAAACAACAATTTCTCTTTCAATTCACGTGCAAATGGTACAAAAAACCTCTTCTTTTTAAGCTCCAGTGTCCCAGGCTGCCAAAATGACTCATGAAGCTTAAACCATAGTCACTGTCTAGTTTGAGCACAAATGACACTTGCAGGGATGAAGGGAAAGAGGACTACCTTCCAATATCCACACACAGCATGTCAGACGACTGAGATGGGAAAAACTTCACACCCTTGTTATCGGCGGGACAAACAGAATCTCTGTGGGGTTTGTTTCGTGCTGTGGGTATTGGAATACAGTAGAAGGGAGCGTGTGATCTAGAAAGTGTGCACTTACAGAGGGTGGAGGGGACTCCCTGCCAATCAGGGGGGTGTTCTCACACCGGGGGTTCTGAAAGTTTGCGTTCTGGCTCCTGCATTGTAAAATAAGAGGTTACTTATTTAATGTGCTCATCCTGCTGCTGAGCTCCTGGTCTGTGTTTGACCTCTAATCTGCTCATCATAACTCTGATCTGTTACCTCAATGATAGAATAAACAGGGACCTTCAACTTGGCAATTTATGACGTGCTTAAAAAGTTCAATATTTCCTATCGTGTAACAAAAAACGTGAGGAGCCACAGGAAGCTGATGCATGCCTATATATTTAGATTAATTTATTATTGACAGTACTGTTTAAAATGTTTGGATTTGATCAATATGTATGTTGACTTTGTAAATACATAGTGCCTTGAGAAGGTATTATAGACTTTTTTTTTTTTTACATTTTATCACATTACAAGAACAAGCTTCAATGTACGATTTTTATGCTCATCACAAAAGTCTGATGATGATTTTTACTCAGCCCCCTTCAACCTGATGCCTTTAAATAAAATCCAGGAAAAACAACTGCATTAAAAAAACAAGGATCACAAAGAACTAAAGTTCACACCAGAAAGGTGCAGATTAAGTTATAAAAACAACATCCCAGTACCAAGCTCCAGTTCGATGGGACAACTACAAGTGAAACATCCTACAAATTCTTTTTTATAAGACAGTGATGAGAAGAATGTCCTGTCTCCAGTTTGTCACAAGCCTCATCCTTCACAGTAGACATGACAGAATGCGCTCTGGTCAAATGAGATTGAGGTTGTACCTTTTGGCCTACAGGGAAAACAGCATGTGAGGTAGATAACTACCATCAACCCAAACACACTGAAGCACACGAGTTTTTTCAGCAGGGATGTAGTGGAAAATTTAAGAAGATTAAAACAGGAAGAAAACCTGTCACAGGTTCCAATAGGCATCTCACTGGGTGAGGGATTCATCTATCAGCAGAACAACAGTCCTACATACAGTCAGAGTATTTCCATGTGTTAGAATAACTGGTCTGGGGTGTGCTGTGGTGGCGCAGGGGTTGGGCACAGCCCACATGTGGAGGCCTTGGTCCTCGACGCAGCTGTCGCAGGTTCAATTCCCGGCTGTGGCGACCTTTGCTGCATGTCTTTCCCCTTCTCTCATTGCCCACTTTCCTGTCAATTAACTAGGAAAGTGGGCAATGAGATAGGGGCCACTAGAGCCAATAAAATCTTTAAAAAAAAAAAGAAAGAATAACCTGGTCTAAGTCCAGACCTAAAGCCAGCTGAATGTATGGCAACACTTGACAGATGATGCTTTGGCACCCTGTATCCAGTCTGACTGAACTATTTTGCAAAGAAGAACAAGCAAAGCTCTGTCCATGTGGAAAGCTGATGGAGACAGGATTTACATCTGTAAAATGCAGTTCTGTAAAATATGAACTCTGGGTGGCAAAACGTTTTACATTAGTAAGCAATTAAAAAGCCCTCAATCACTTTTGTTTCTCTTCACACTTTTGTTCTCCTTTCATGTTGGCCTATCATTGAGAATCTCATTAAAATACATTTAATATTAGTTTTAATGTGACAAAATGTAAAAACGAAAAACTGTTTTGCAAAGGCACTAAAAAAGCCATACTAACTATTCCAGCTCAGTTTCTGCTTGCAGTTAACATGCTGTGCTTGATTAAATCAAAATGCAACAAGCAGCATCACAACATTAAAGTTTTTTAAGAATTGTTCTTTTCTGAGCAAGGAAGTCAGTCCTGTGGCAACCACATGCATGCATGGTGACATTATAACTTATGTCACTGGGCCGCTAACATGTCTTTGCTGTATTTATCCGATTTCTGAAAATACTGTGGGGATAAACAGGCAGGTCGGCTAAAAGAGGCAGCAGGAGTTTTCCTATCACTCCAACAGGTCATCGATCTAATGAGGAGTTTTCTACGCTGACAGGTTGGTCACAGAGCACATGACTACACTAAATATGTCTAGGTTGTGTACTCTGGGCCACACAAGGCTAGCATCAGCTGCCTATAGCCTGCATGTGTATTGATTCTGGTAGCCTGTGGCTAGCGGCTGGTGCTAACTCACATGTATTCAGTGACGGGGGCATTGCTGACAGTGTGGGCTGTGGCAGGCAGGCTAGCTTCACTGCCATAGCTGGAGCCACAGCTGTAGAGACTGGGCATGTGAACACGGTACAGGTTATCGTGCACGCCGCGAGAGGCACCCGACTCGTCTTCTCCGTCCTCGTCATCCATCCTTCAACCGGTCAGATTAAGAGCAGGGCATGAGAGGGCATGATGGGTAAGAAGGAAAGAAGGTAGAGGGGGAGGGAGATCCGAGAGAGACAACAGAGTATAAACAAGTGATTGAAGATGAGGTCAGGGGGAGAGGGGAGGATTACTGGAGGTCTCCAAAAATAAATGAAACACCCAGCCCAGGCCATGCCTCCAGCAGCTGAATGAGTAGAAACGGGTCATTGACAGCATTCATCTACAGACAACATCTACTGCAAATACAAAAGGTCTGAAACAGGAAGCTGCATTTTTTTCTTTTTTGAACGCTTTAATTTATGTGCACTGTATAAACACATTATCCTTAAAGATAGCCATGCAGTCATTGTTTTTATGCATCTATTATTGAGATAGATGAGCTAGAAGCAAATAAGTCTGTCAAAGCAGAATTAAGTCTCAAGTAGGGCTGGGCGATATTTCATACAGCATGGAGAGTTTAGTTCATCCTGAGACGTCAGAAATGCAATGAAAACCATCTGGTTTGATTGAAGATTTGAACTGAATATTTCCCTAAATGCTTCAGTTACATCCCTCCTTCCCTATTTTTTCTTGGAGGATCTTGGAGACAACAAAGCAAAATAAAATCCCTCTAAAAACGAGTTACCAAGTGTTCAGTCTTAAACCTGCAGTATGTAACTCTTATTTTTTTTAAATCTGCTTTTTACATATTTTTTAAAACTGTCACTATGTTGCGACAGTATATCATAAGACAATAAGACAGATAACACCTGGGTACAAAAAGAGATTTTTTGGAAGTTGTCCATGTTTTATTAACTGAATTAGGAATATTTTGCAAAGCTGAATCCAAAAATGACATCCATTTTTCTCAGTCAAGTCAGGTTTTTATTCTAATGTCATTTAGAGAAATCTGTTCTCCTGACTGAATTGATGACATTATCAGTTCATTTATGTTAATATTTCTCATCCAAAAAAGATTTTAAGAGAAAAAAAATTGTGTATTAATTAATATTAATATTAATAGTGTATTAATTAAATGTTGCGAACTTGGATTTCTGTAAATTGAATAATAAACACCAATAAGGGGAAGTACATGTAAACTGAACATTTCATCTTCATTGTGTAAAATTCTCCGTCTCTTTTCTGTCCTGATGGAATCTCTCCTCCTGCTCTTCACTCATTGATCAGATTCTCAGGAAACCGATCCAGATGTCAGAACAAGTCCTGCATTTTGATGCTCATGTGGCTCCGTAGTTCTGAAGGTTGACCTGTTTGAGTAAAACCAATGTGATTTTTGGATTCAGCTCATCAAAATGACCCTAAAACCCCAGATAATTGTTTGGTTGTTGACCAGAGTAATCTGTGAAAAAAATAATCAAGCGCCTCTGCCTTCTCCCAGTGCTCCCAGTGCTGGGATACACAACTCAATCAGAAACAACCAATCAGAGCCAGGAGGAGAGTTTTAGCACTGTCAGTTATGCTTGTGTGTGTGCTGCTGTTTCAAACAGAAGCAATGAATAAAGGGGTCAAATAAGGGGAAATGACCTGCACTTGCACTTTATCAAGCCCAGAGGACCTGAAAGCACCTTAAAGTACATTCAGTCATTCACAGGTTAATGTTAATTGTTTAATAAAGTCCTCAGTCATATGTCTTCTACTTCTACTTCAGACATATAACCATGAATGTAAAGTATACATAGCACAATGTTTCCACTTAAACTGCTGGTAAACAGTCAGTTTTGTGCTTGGCACCGTCCAGCAGTATTTTTCAAGTTTTCCCACTTACAAAAATTAACTTTCATCGTACATAGACAGACAGAATCTAAGAAAAGTGGAAAAAAATAAAATAAAATTTCTAAGTCATTAGTTATTAACTTATTTCATGAAATAAGTATTTGATCATCTACCAACTAGCAAGAAATCTGTCTCTCACAGAGCCCTGTCACCCTCCTTCATGGCCTGTTTTAACTACACCCGTTTGAACTAAATACCAGCATAAAAGACATCTTTCCACACTCTCAAACAATAAGACTTAAACCTCTGTAGACCGGCACTAGGGGAGTGGGCTACAGAAGGACAACAGGCAAATAGATGTTATGGAACAGCCTCGTGTTGCTAGGCAACGACTTGCACTGAAGACAAGTCTTGTCTAGGTCTTCCAGCATGAAGATGACCCCAAACATACAGCCAGAGAAACTACAAAGTACTTCAGTGTCCTGGAGCGGCTTAGACAGTCTATGTATTTGAACTCAACAGAAAGTCTGTGGAGGGAGTTGAAGCGCCATGTTGCCAAGTGAAAACTGACCGATCTGGAGAAGATCTGATCAAGAACTATCTGACCTCTGCAACTGTAATCAAAGCTTTCAGTAACATATCAAACACTTATTTCATTCCATAATACACAAATTAATTATTTGAAAATCATACAGTGGAATCTGAATGATCGTCTAAATTAAAGACAATCTAACAAGCCTTCTGATTTTTAGCATTTAGGCAAAGAAATTAGATAAAATATCAATTCAAATTTCCTACATTTTCACATTTGTATAGAAACCCTGAATATATCACTATAAATCCCTAATGCATAGTAGCAATTTTTAGGCAATATCACCCAGCCCTGATAACAACAAAGCGTAATTATTTCCTAATTTGTTAATTTTTAATATGATAAAACAAAAAAAAATAGTAAAGCAAAAGTATTGGGGCAAAAGGAGATAATATGACTGAACTGAGCAATTTATCTTCAGACATAAAAATGGTTAAATGTAAAACGACCAGCAACAAAACAAAATGAGGCTTTAAAAAGTATGTGCTGATTTGGAAGTTGGATCTCTGGCTGCAGTGCTGGACACAACATGAAAGCACAAAATTTCACACTGACATCAAAAACACTTTCTTGGTCTTTTTAGTACTTTTGTATCTGCTGTTTACATATCGACACTATTATGCCAGGTGATAAAGAGATAAAAAGAGAGGGAACTCTATTTAGATGAACCGATGCAGAAAATAAGGACAATGACATATCTTGCCACCAGATGGCAGTATTTTGCCCTTTCAATAAAATGGACAGTAGAGCCTCCTCACTGGTGCATTAATGAACCCAGTGAGTGTCAGATATGAACTTCCCCTTATTCCTGTTGGGCCATATGTTTGGATATGCTTTGATCCAAACCCAACAGAAAACCAGAAAACACCACTATGGCACATCTCTGTTGTAATAGGAACAATCCATCCCTGCATTCAAAGCTTACATCTATTGCACCGATTGTGATGCTGAATTATTATTATTAGATCATATGATTCTTCAGTTATCTCCATATGCACCATCATTTGCTGAAGCCCGAAGCATTTCCAAATCAGGACAGGGGGAGAGAGGCAGGGAAGGAACAGAAGGAAGAAGTGGGGCAAAGGGGAGAAAAAAATGTGGTGGCATCCTGATCAACACAACATGGGTGCTCCAAGTCAAAAGAAAATGAGAGTTGTGCAAACAGACAAACAAACTATCAGTCAAACTGGCAGCAATGAGGGCAGACAGTAAAATAAGAAACAACTGCATGGATGCAGAGACAGGCAGAGGGAGGTATGAAGAAGTTCAACAGTTTGGGAGGCAAATACACCCAAAAGCAATGACATGCATGCAGACCAAGGAGGTTCTGTTTAAGGATTTTTGCGTTGTTTTCCATCAGGCATTAGAATTATTCACTGGAGCTGATAATGTGTGAATAATTAGCGAACAGGTTAGTCAAAAGACAAAGATTTAGGGATGTAAAGAGTTGTATGTGGTCTGTATGCGGGTTTTCCATTTCATCATTTGCCTTGACTCAACTCTACTGTCCTACTGAAGACGGAATCTCTTCAGGGCGGATGTGATCAGCTGCTTATTTCCCAATACTTTCTCAAGTTGATAAAAAGTTTGGACTAAAGATTTTTGCAAGGTTTTATGTTTGTCATCCTAGTTTACTCAGACTTTCTTTGAAGAATGAGCCAAGCCACCAATGGAAAAGTCTCATACCAGCATGAGAGGAACTTTGGAGGAGCATGTGTGTGTTACCTCTTCCTTGGCCAGGTATGTGGCACACTGCACACAATAGAAGAGAACATCAGAGCGGTGACAAAGGAGAACAGAACCAGGTAGATAAGACCTTCTACTCCGTCATAGCACAGCCCAGTCAAAGCCTGGACGTAGTCCTTTAACGAAGAGGAGAGGAGAGAAGAGATGTCAGCTGGGAAACGCGGATCGAATTTCTGTCATCAAACAAAGCAAACAGTGACTCACCATGTGTAGGCTGCGGCAGTCAACCAGGGCGGTCAGCTGGTGGAGACCAACCTCAGTGGAGTTGAGAACCGACTGAATTTGCTCCAGACTCTCCTGCACACAGAGTCAATGGTTTTCATACTGAACAGACATCCTGCTTTATGTGCATGTTCCAGAACTTCTTGAACTTTAGAAAATTGTTCATTTATAAACACAACCTTCAATATACTGCAGTGGGATTTTTAAGGATGTAACAACAGGAAAGTGGAAAATATCTCTCTGTTGCTCCATTTTCTACCATTTTACATAGTAGAAAATGACAAGAGATTTTCACAACATTTCCAAATAAAAATCTGTCTTTTCTATCTAAATCTAAAAAAAGTTTCATCTTGGTCTCATCTGACCAGAGCTCCTTCTTCGAAACACTGTTCCTTAAATACCGGATTTGTGGAGAGCTTGAAAACTGGTGGCCCTTTAAACAAATCCTCCATCCTGAGTTGTGAATCCCTGCAGCTCATCCAAAGCCACCACTGGCTTCTGGACTGTTTCTTTAAATACGTTCCTCCTTGCATGGCCTGAAACTTCCCCTTAATGTTCTCCCTGTTCTGTCTTCTTGGTCTTAATGATGCTGTTTATTCACTGATGTTCTCTAACAAATCTCTGAGGCCTCCAGGTCGCATAAGGCCATTTAGCTGTACTGGATTTTATTTAGGGATATCAGAATCAGATGGGCTCTGAAAACAAATACACACCCAACTTTTCAGATAGAAGATTTAAAAAAGGGGGGAAAAGCCCTCCTTTGTGTTGATCTATGACATAGAATCTATATAGTAGTCTATGGTTGTAGTTTAAGGGATGGGAATACATTTCCAATCCACTGCAAATGCACATCAGGGTAAAGCCTACAGATAGTTGCTCTGTAAGCAAATGCACCTTGGCAGTGGCATAATCACGTGTTGCTGATCTCAGTAGTTCTGCCACATCGTCCTGCATCTCCACCAAAGCTTTGTGACTCCCTGACAGCCTCTACAAAGCAAACAAGGAAGTTATTCAATAGGAAAGACGTCAGAGAAAACATGGTACTGTGAGACTGATGAGGAAAATCCAGAACACTGAGAGACATTTTTACCTGCTGGAACGGGTTCACTCTTCCAGAGCTGCACCTCAGGTAGTACTGCAGGATATCTGGCAAGGCATTCATAGATTCATGTTAGCATAAAAATATCCAATCCATTTGAATTATGCAGTTTTATAGTAAAAAAAAAAGGTAAAGTTTGCATTTTTTAGAATTTTACATGGCCTGTTTGTTCCTGCTGAGGCATGTTTACAGTTATACCAGGATACAGATGAGTGAGTGAAAGTCTTTATTTGTATTTTAGAGTTGATAAAGATGTTACTTTTTTAATCATAATTAACAAAACTAGGCTTTTTGATAAGATTTACAGAAATCCCCTTTAATATCAAAGTGAAAACAGATTTCAATTAATATAATCTAAAAATAACATATAATATTTTATTTTATTTTCATCTTGTCAAAATCATTTTTGACAAGATGGAAATGAAAATGTTTTTTTTTTTTAGGTAAATTACTTTGTCAAAAAACTTTACTTTATTGTGATTGATTTGTAGATCACATAAAAGGCACCATATTTTCAAACAGGCACTAGATATGGGCAACATCTGAGTCCTACAGCGAGTAGATAGAGTGGAAACTACAGGCAACAGGACTGTGTGGAAAGATGAAGCTGAACTAAGCAGAAATATGATAAAAAAGGGAAAGGAAGAAATCAGCTTAGATCGAAAAATTAAAAAAATTAAAAAAACTGCTCTGGATTCTCTCTGTGATGCCTTTGAGACGAGCAGAAGCAAGACAGGGTTTTTGATGCACAGCAAAATGTATTGAGAGGCAGTATGAGCTTTTAGATACCAGATTGTCAATCAAACCAAATCCCACTGGATGTTCTCAGCCACACACAAAGAACTGAAACACTTTCTAAAAATAGAAGCCATAGCAGCTTCAGCTGTCAGAAGTCAAACTGACAACCAAAATGGACAACAGTGTCCATAATGCATAAACTACCTGCTGGACATCAGCATGGTTGTATTGTTTCGGTGTACGTACCTTGATTGATGACTGCATTGTCTTTGGTTACACTGGTTATGTAGGAATCTGGAGAGACGCAGAAGTCACTGGCCGACTGTGGGAGAGCCAAACACAAATCAGACATCCAGCAGTAGGGATTACATCACTGTACAGACAGAGAGCTCAACTGTGTTGCCATGGTTAACTTACAGCAGCGACACCCAACTCAAGACCCAGAGAACCCCAGCTGATTATCAGTGTCAAAACCCCAAGGAAACACACTCTGGAGGACGGAAGAGAAAAGAAACTCTCTGTTAAATCGATAATAAACTCGATGGCCATGCCACATCATGGTTTACACATTTCAGAGAACAAGCAGGGTTTAAATCAGTCCAATCAGAGCAGCTTGGGGGTGATGATGCAACAGACCGTACCCAATCAGAGTACCCCGAGAGTTGCGAATGAGCCCAAAGAGCACCAGCAGACAAATGAGAACATCGAACAGCAGCAGACCCAGGTAACCCAACCACCTACAAGAATACAAAAAGGAATGCATTATTCCACAAAAAGCATTTCAAAACCTAAAATATGAGCTTCTCATTTACACTAATCAGGCAAAAAATATGACTTTTATATTCTCACTTTGTCTTACATACTTTGCTGGTAGTTACAGTGCAAAGAGTAATGGAGACCAGGAACAACCCTGCTTTGTGTATATTTCGGAGGTAAAATTGTTCAACAGGCCAACACTGAGTTTGATTCTCACAGTAGAATTATTTTATTGATCTTTTATGTTGTTAATAACCAGATTGTGTACACCAAAGCTCTATAAGACCTTATAAAGGAAATTTCATTTAAATGGATGCATTTTCAATATAGCGAGACAATAATTTTTTTTTTAAAAACAACTTGTTTTGGTCAGGCAGGTAAAGTGCCAAATGAGCTGCTGGCGTGCTCAGTCCAGACCCAACGGTCCCGTCGAGTTAAAAAAAAATAAAACATAAAAAAAGTTCTTATCAGAATTGAGTGCAGGAAATGGGGAGAGAAGAAGCTGTGGCAGAACTTATGGCTGGGAAAAAAGGACAGAAATCAGATATCAGAGGCAGCAGAAGTCACCCTGCACAATTTGTACAGAACATTTCTGAACATGTTTAATGTTGTCATAGGTTATCTTTAGTTGGTAAAAAGTAAGTCGTTCCTAAATGAGCCGACCACATCACTGAATTAAGATCGCAAACAAAGTAAGGAGGTCATAATTTTATGCCTGATTAGGGTGTGTTTTATTATTATCAATAAAGTAAATTAAGTTTTGTTGACATAGTGTTTCTTATCTTAAATAAATACAAAGTATATTTAAATAAATACAAAGTATATAATATGTCTGTGAAAGGCAGGACTGGATTTAAAACTGTTTTATTCACTGACCTGTAAAAGTCAAAGGCCTCGGTTTTTTGGGCTAAGTCTTCCAGAGAGATGTCCGTGTTGGACCAAAAGGGGACGTCCACCATCAGTCTCACCAACTCGTCCAGCTGTCCTTGCAGCTTCTGGATGATGGCCACATAGTCCGTCTGATCCTGGAAGGTCGTCTCTAACTGGGCCAGGTTCTCCTCCACTGTCTGGTTTAAGGCTAGAGTATTATCTGACACCTAGAAACAAAATGAAAAACATTCACTCAAGTGTACTTCATATTTGAGGGTAAAATATTTAGTGCTATTATAGGCTCACCAATTTCTCCACTCCAGAAACAGTGCGGTTGGCATGACGAAGCGAGTACGCCAGGCGACTGGCGCCATCACTTGACTCCCCGTTTCCATAGAATCCAACAGCAATTCCAGCACTGGAGGAAAAATGGGAACCAATACATGAATCTTTGAGTAAATACAAACTTTTCATACCTATAGACAAACTTCTAAAAAAACAAAACTTCTAATTTTTTTTATAATTCACCTTGTGAGCAGCGTTAAATCATCCTGAAAAACTGAAGGACCCGCTAAGTTGTCGGCTGCAGTTCATCTGCACCTTGCCTTGCCTCAACACCAGAAGGCAGCACTGAGTTCTCAGATTTCACCCTCAGGTCTCAGGCAAACACAGTTCTACCAGAGAGGATTTATGTACACACATGCACACTCACACACACACACAGTCTACACAATAATTGGGTCACCAGACCACAAATAATGCGATCCCCCTGCAGGGCTCTGCCCACAGTCATTCAGCACACAGGCTACAATATTTGGGGCTCTTCACTCATAAAGACTTTATCCAACATCATAAACAATAGAAACATTTTTTTCTATTTTTCTGCTGTAGTTAATCCATTCCTCCACCATGCTGCCTCCTTTAACCCCAATATGCTTTCATGCCCCCTCCGCCCCCCAGCACCCACTGAAAGCTTGTGTGTGTACCTTCTGACTCTGCCCTCCTTTTGTGTGCTTTATGTACATGAGTCTACTGTATACTCTACTGACGCTGCTGCTGTCTGCATCATGCAATCACTAGACAGATTTGAAGAGATACATTAACATTGTTCAGACAATTCATTCAGGCCTATTACATATTTATTAGCTCCATTATACATCTGTCTTTACAATGCAAATATCCTCATGTATCTGTTTGCCCTCTGTACTTTGTTAAACACATAAGCTATTGGCAGAGTTTCCCCCAGTGTACTTATATATATATATATATATATGCAAGAGTGTAGGGAGAGAGACAAGGGGCACAGGGGGCAAGGGAGAATACTAAGGGAACAGAAATTAAATCTGACACTAAAGAATAACTAGACTAAAAGTGACTTTATATAACAATACAAAATAAACATAACTAGAAACACTAAGAAAAACTGAACTAACACAGGATTAAATATAACCCAACCAAACAACCGTGGATTTTAATAAGAATCCCTGTGAAGGCTTTAAAGGGGCAGCAATATGTATTTTCTAGACACCTAGTGTCATTTCATAGCTAGATCAAGTAACTCTGTTACCTCTGTTACTGCATGTGTCATAAAAATACTGTATCAAATATGGCTTAAAAGAAATCTGACATTGTAATTTAACACCTTGAAATTGGGCCTCTGTCTCTTTAAAAACTCCTGCTCTATCTGAAACTCCACCTTCAGGGAATCATCACAACATGGCTCCTCTATTAACCCTTTAACTGAACAATGTTTTAACCAGCATTTCACTGGGAAGCAGCTCCTATAATGAGCTCAGCAGATTAACAGTTTCACCAGGTGTTTGCTAATTGCTGCTGGCTAGTCTGAAGGAGCTGAGTAGGGGAATAGTGGGGGAGGGGTTGTCTATAATCACCCCCTCCTTAGAGCTGGAAACTGCAGTTCTGAGGAGGAGCTCAGTCCTCGAAGGCGGGGCTAGGTCCACCCAGGAGGTTTGCAGAGCTGAATGATTGGAGGTTAAAGGATTTCTCAAAAATGCATTTAAGAATCAAGCCAACACTCCAGGTATATTTTTGATGAGATAACATTATAACAGGATGTACAGCTCAAAAAAGTATGTTTAACATAACACCGCCCGTTTAAAATATACATTTTCTGACCAAAAGACAATTGCTTCCTATTGCTGCACATGTTTTACTATAATCTCGCCCTTTCTACCTTTTGCAGTCCAGTAAGAACACACTGGAAAACAACTGAAAGAAGTCCACATGTTGTTGATCCAAAGACTCACAAGCACACAAAAAAAGTGGGCAAAAAAATAAAAATAAATGCAATAAAGTATACAAATGTTCTCATCTAAATTCGATTCTCAGTTAGGATATCAAGAAAAATCATAAAGTATTCAAAATCTAAAAACATCTCTCTCCCTCTGCCACACACAGGTACACAGAAAGCTTACATGACTGTATAATTCATTTCTCATCTCTGCATCAAATCTGCTGCTGTCTCCATGGCAACCTTTCTCGGCCAGGGAGAGGGCCGAAATGGAGAGATAAAATAAATAAAGGCTGAAAGAGATGGAGAAGCGGGAAGGGAGGAAAATCTCGAGCTTAGAAGCAGAGAGGAGATGAGAGTAACTAAAAGAGGAATACATTCACATTCATAAACTCTCTGCACCATTGTTTGGTAATTTGTTGTCTCTTCATGTCTTCCTTGTCACTGTAGCTTTTCTCTCTTTTTTCTTTATGCTTGGTTTCTCTGTTTTATCGCTTCTACCTAATATAACAGGGCTTGAAAGAACAACACATATGTAACCATGGAAAACTATTCAGGAAGAAATTGTGCCACTTGGAAGATTAACTATAAATCTGGTCACATTCATACGTTTGTTGAAGACTTTAATTACTGTTTCCTTTGATTTTCTTCCCTATTTGTCATCTTCTGTGGCTCTCTGTTCTATTTTGGCTCCATGTTCTACACATTTTCTTGTTCTTCTCAGTGATTAATGTGGCAAATATTGTCTCCAAAAAACAAGAATATTTGCAAGTTAGAGCTTGGATCTTGTGGGTGAGCTACTTAAAACTCCTCCACTTTGGGCCGGACGTCTTCTAAATGTGTAATGTATTTAGTAAGTTTGTGTATAAGGTATTTTTTTGTAAATGTTTTGACTAATGTCAGGTTGTATCTCAGTCCTATTTTTACTTTTACGGCTGTTTGCTTTTTGTTATTTTTATTCCTTTATTAATGGAAGAAAACTCGTTTACATACTTTGTAGTTTGTTCTGAATGCAGATGAGATAAAAGCAATGGTTTTCGTGCTTTTGTAGACAATTTCTATATCTGAATAGATAGAGATAACTAATTATTGCACAACCAAGCTGAGGGTTAGTTTAGCCTCTCACCTGCAGACGAGCGTGGCGATGATGACGCACCAAGCGGTGCAGCAGCAGTCAGCACTGGGCTGCTGGGAGTGAGAATGGGAGTGTGAGGAGTCTTCCTTCTTGCATCTTCGGCAGCAAAGCCAGAAGGAGTAGATGAGGAGAAAAATGAGGTCCAGGCCCAAACACAGCACGGCCATAGCACCGATGAGCAAAATAGACTAAAGAGAAGGAGGAGAAACAAAGAAATTATTGGCTAACGCAGTTAGCACATGTAAGAATCCTGTTCCAGAGTTATCACAGGAAAGAGCACCATTTTGGATGTGGGTATAGAATACAGGAAGTCTGTCAGCAAATATGAGCAGCAACATTACACACTTCATATAAATTGAAGGAATGAAAGATAATCTATATGCAGCAGTGAACTATGACTGGAAACTCCACTAAGAAAAAGAAAAGAAATCCATACTCTCAACAGAACAGACCAGGCTAACACCCAGAGCTAACATAGCTAACCTTGAGAGTGGCCAGGTTACTGTGAGCCAACAACACAGGCTGTGCAGATATCAATGAAAACTGATTCAAAAACATTCAAAGACAACATAACGACCCACATGAAAGACGAGTTATGTCATCTAACAAATTACATACACCAGAAGTTTTAGAGAACTGCTCAAATTGAAGAGCAAAATAAGAATCACGGAGCTCTAAATGTTTAAAACCGTTTCTGTGTTTGACTTACTTTCAAAAATCCAAACTAATTAAAGTGGAAAAGAAGGAAAAAGTGGAAAAGAACAGTTGTAACAGTTCCCCCGTTACAGCAACAGTTTCCCCGTTACAGCAACAGTTCCCCCGTTACAGCAACAGTTTCCCCGTTACAGCAACAGTTTCCCCGTTACAGCAACAGTTGTCCCGTTACAGCAACAGTTTCCCCGTTACAGCAACAGTTTCCCCGTTACAGCAACAGTTTCCCCGTTACAGCAACAGTTTCCCCGTTACAGCAACAGTTTCCCCGTTACAGCAACAGTTTCCCCGTTACAGCAACAGTTTCCCCGTTACAGCAACAGTTGTCCCGTTACAGCAACAGTTGTCCCGTTACAGCAACAGTTGTCCCGTTACAGCAACAGTTTCCCCGTTACAGCAACAGTTGTCCCGTTACAGCAACAGTTTCCCCGTTACAGCAACAGTTGTCCCGTTACAGCAACAGTTTCCCCGTTACAGCAACGGTTGTCCCGTTACAGCAACGGTTGTCCCGTTACAGCAACGGTTGTCCCGTTACAGCAACGGTTGTCCCGTTACAGCAACAGTTGTCCTGGATTCTGTATGTAATAACTCTTGCAGCTCTTGCTCCATCTGCAGTCCGCTACTTGTGAATCTCCCTGAAATGTTTGAGTGGGCTTTGTTTTACTGCTTGCTGTTATCCCTGTTGCCTGTGCACATTTCCTCTCTACATTTTTTTCCTACCACTTAACTTTCTATTACAATGCTTGGATAAAAAAAAACTCTGTGACGAGACTGCCACCTAATTTACACTACATCCAGCTCTGCTGAGCAATACATTTCCACTGCTTTTGTCGGTTCTCTGAGGTTCCTCAGCAGTCCGTAGAACATAATTTAAATGAGGGGTTTATGGCTGCACATTTATCAAAAAACTAAAATCTCAATATTGATACGTCAGGCTGGAAGTACACATGCTCCACTTTTTCACCAAATCTTGGCCTGATACACAAAGTCCATAAAAGAATCCACAGTTCCACACTGGTCTTTACCACTGGGGAGAGGAGCATTTAGGATGTGGATAAAGAAAGCAGGAAGTCTGTTAACTGATATGAGCAGAAAGCAGATCCACAGGCAGGCCACATAACTGAGCAGAGAAATGCACAAACAAGCAGAGTTCCTCTCTTCAGCAGTTTATAGTTTGGAAATTGTGGTTATCTAGTGAATGTTTTATGCATACAAAACATAAGCAGCACATAGCGATGCATAATACTGCATTTATACCTCATCAAAAAAAATCACACCTCCATGGAGGGAAAGGAAGTGAAGCTGTTCAAGAACTACATGAGATAAATGCCAACCACACAGATCACTCAACCTCCAAAAGCTTTGAAGTGAAGAACAAAGTGGGGGAGACCGCCCCGCTACAGTAACAGTTGTCCCAAAGAGAAGTGAGTTTAGAAGACAAAGGACACATGGAAGCATATGTGGAAAGAGGTGCTGTAATCTTTTTTTATGCTTATCAATATGCCGATATACTAATTTTCCTGTCCCTTCTGAAGTTGCCGTTGCAGGGCAAAGCCATGCAAACACAGGAGGGTTCTAACATTTCCTCTGAGAGACTACTTACAGCAGACAAAGATCTCCTGCATCAACATCCTGAAACAGCAGCAATGCAATTGTAGGGGCCCCCGGAGTGTAACACAATCTGACAATGTCTTCAAGATCTTTCCCGCAATTCCAGAGTCTGGAAGGCTTTTTGTATTGACTGTAAATTTCTCCAGTCTGAAAGAAGTTAACTTCCACACCAGCTTTAGTGGGCTGGGAGTCAGATTCCTGCTTATAAGAACAATGCTAACACGCGTGTAGGTGATGGCAGGTGTAATCTCTACAACATGGTAAATATGCATTGTTCCATCATCATAGCTTTTGTTAATGAACACTAAAGTACTGATAGCACAGCTTGTTGCTAACATTATTCATTTGTCGAACTAGTTTTGTTCACCCTTGGCTTACTGACTCTTCTCTGCCAGGTTGAAGACGATGACCAGGGTAGATCAGGAAAAGACCCTGATGGGACAGGAGAGGGAACATGTCTGTCTCTGGTATTATCCTGTGTTATCATCTTGTGCTTTGGTAAAGCTATGCTTAGCACCAGCTACACAATGTTAAGTCTCTTGAGTCTAAAACGCAACTACATTATAATACAACGAACAAAACCAATAAAGCTTTTACAGAGCTGGACAGAAATGTTATACTTCATAATTTTTTTTTTAAACATAACATTCCGTACTTGGGCTTAACTCTTTAAAATTTTACATTAACTAACCACGAACCTTAAATTTTAATTAAAACCTCAGTGGCGACCAACTCTCTGCAACAGCCTCATCCTCCTCTCAGTCAGTCTGACAGTGCCTAGATTAACTGTGGGGCTGACAAACCGTCAGAGCAGATTAGGCGAGGCTCAATTAGATGCTAATAAGCATGGTGAGCTTGGCTATAAATGAGTCTGCCCACTTTGATGTCACCATGTGAGAGTGAGCATTAGCCCTACCAGAGATCAGCTTGCCAGGTGGAGGAGGGGCCAGCACAGCAAACACCAAGGCACAGTGATTTACTTTCAATCTGCCCATGCGAAGTGTGTGTGCGCGTGTGGTGCGGACAAGATCAATCACTTACACTTCTGTGAGTCGTCCTTGCTCTGCCAGACTGTGTGTGTGTTATTATCTATAGACTGGACTCATGCAGGACCTGTACACAACTTTTTCCAGCCCTAGGCAGTGACTGTCCTCAAGTGTATTCTGGTTGTATTTAGTTCTTCTGCAAGTTCAAAGACCAGCCACATTCAGGATTTAAAAGAAAGTCTTTTGTCTGTCCTTTTCAAAGAGCAATGAGATAATTTCTCCCACTATATAAACTGTAGCCTACAAGCTAAAACTATAATTACTGACTGACTTTGCTCTCCACAGCTGGGAATATGTGTTATTTTGGATCACATGGTTCCACTTTAATGATCTGCAGCTGTTTAACTGTCGCTGACTGAGCAATTCAAACAGATGAACGCAAACGCAGAAACGTAGACGCAGGGCCTGTGTGCTGTAGCTTCAACAGCTTCTGGATAACAGCTCCTATTTCAGCACTCCAAGAATAAAAAGATGTGAAACGTTACTATGGATTAATGTTTCATCACTACGAAATGTTGAGGACATTCAGTGCGTTGCAAAAATAAACCATGCCCAACAGAAGCAGGTTTATGTTGTGGGGCTGCTGTTCTCCAGCAGGTAAGAGCTGATGGGAGAATGGATGGAACTAAAAACAGGGCAAACCAGGAGAAACCTGTGAGAAGCAACAAGAAACAAAAAACAAAAACAATAACAACAACAACAACAAAAGAAGAGACGGGTGAGTGATGGGAAGTTATCCTGCTGTAATTTGGTGTGTAACATTTCATCTATGTTATGGTGCTGTTTTAAGAAATCATGGTAAATTCATCCATCCATCCATTTTCTTTACACCCTTGTCCCTCAGTTCGGTCGGGAGGGTTGCTGGTGCCTATCTCCAAGAGGCGGGGTCACCCTGGACAAGTCGCCAGTCTGTCGCAGGGCAACACAGAGACACACAAGACAAACAACCATGCACACACACACACACTCACACCTAGGGAGAATTTGGAGAGGCCAATTAACCTGAAAGTCATATTTTTGGACTGTGGTAGGAAACCGGAGTACCTGGAGAAAACCCACGCGTGCACAGGGAGAACATGCAAACTCCATGCAGAAAGACCCCAGGCCGGGAATCAAACCCAGAACCTTCTTGCTGCAAGGCAACAGCTCTACCAACTGCCCCACTGTGCAGCCTCATGGTAAATTCAAAAATTATAAAAAGTATAGATAAATGTTTTAAAAATCACAATGGTTCAGTCAAAGTCCAGGCTTAAATTCAATTGAGGATCTATAAATAGATATTTAAATGGCTGTTTTCTCACATTATATCCAAAATGGTTGACTTTGTGCTATTTTGCAAACAATATGGGGATAAATTCAGTCTCTGCACAAGCAAAACTGCTAGAGAAATATCTCAATATCCTGCAACATAACTGTATACTCTGAATACACTTTATAGAAAATTCTTATTTAAAAATTTATGAAAAACATGTTTCTTTTCAATTCATAACTACTTTGTTTTAGTCTGTCAAATAAGATCACAAGAAAATACATTAAAAGTTGTGAAAAAGTTCAAGGGGTTTGGATTTTTTTTTCCAACATGGAGCACAAAGTAAAAGTGTGAGGGAAACAAAATGAAACTGAGTGAACCAGAAAGAAAAGAACCTACACTGAAGACGTTCTCTGCTCATTTAGAATGTGTCATGTAATATGGTGATGGATGCGGTGGACAGAGGACACTGTGTAGGCCTTTGCTTGAGTGCTGAGTGGATGCATGAAAACCTTTGAGAAAGATATAGAGGCCCTCTAAAGGCTGGCCCCAGTGAAAAAAGTAAAAGAAAAAAGATAATGAAAGAAAGAATCCTTTAACTATCAACTGCCCCACTGCCACGCTCCCTCCCCCAGTCCAGTCCAGTCCCCCCTTTTTCATCGTCTTCTCACACTCTTTCCCTCCCACAACCTAACCAAAATTAACAACTTCACCCTGTGAAAAACACACAGATCCTGAGGGAACCGAGTGACCCCACATCAATAAACAACAGAAAGAGACACATACGCTCTGACACAGAAGACCATCCCACTGTACGTAAGCATATAGCTTACTGTTCCACACTTAAAAACGCTTGGGCTTACAGTCACAGTGCTCACGGACATGGAAACAGCCTCATCTGCTGAAATATGTCAGTATGTAATTAGTCTGAAAAGGGGGTCCTTAAAATTCCAGTGGGTACACACAGGGACACAAACATGCACAAAGGCCCTTAGTTAAACACTGAATAGCTCACAGGAAGTGGCTGTTTGGCAACTTAGCAGCACCTCCCATGGCTCATCAAGTCTCCTCACTCTCTCCTCTCATCTCAAGCTAGTCTTTTTTATCTTGTTTTTCATTCCTCCTCCTCTGCCTGTGTTTCCCTCCAGTTCTCATCTTCCCCCCCTTGTTCATGACTGTGGGTGCCTTCTCACTCTGAGCTCTTGAACTTCCACGCCCCCACTCCCCTCCTCCTCTCTTCTCAGTGCATGCCAGCAATCTGCAGCAACTGAAATGGATGCTTCTAAATGACGCGTCACAGTTTTGTGGGAGCTGCCAAGGCTAAACGACCTGGTGCAGAGACCTGGTAGTCACCTTGTTCAGGAATTATAAGGAAAGGGAGTAAAATCAAACATGAGCTTTAGGTTTTTCCGTTACCATGGCGGCGCCCTGTATGGCTGTGGTTGCTTCGGCTCTTGGTAACACAGACAATTTGTTGGCTAGGTCAATATTTTCTGTTGCAACATCATCTGGACGCCATAAATTCGGAGACACGGACTAAGCTAGTTGGATCAGTTAGATCAAGCTACGTACACAGCAGCAGAATCTTCCAACAACCCAGGTCCATGGAGACACTGGAGGAGGCTTGAGAGAAAACAAAAGCATCGGTGTCATGTTGGACTTACAGACCCTTTCCGATTACTGCTCCCCTCTGTCTTGCTTGTTAACATACGCTCCTTTGAAAGCAAACTGGACAACCTGAAGCAGGATTTAACCACCAAAAGGGAAACAGCAAACTGCTGCATTCTCAACCCTTGCACTAACATCTAGAAAGCATAGAGTACTCTCTTTATTGTGTTTTTATTGATGCCCGAGACCAGGATAACATGAATAATGTTCTTCCAAGAAGGCCTTCAGACAAGCTCCCAGCCCCCATTTCAACTCTTCAGATCATCTTTCGGTTATGCTCATCCCAGCATACCAGCCCCGGCTCACCAAAGAAAAGCATGTGGTGAAGAAGGTGAGAGTGTGTCCTGAGGGAGCTATGTCTGCACTGCAGGACTGTTTTGAGTGCACAGACCCCAGTCTGTGCACTGGGGTTCTGAACATGTAGCGGCCATGTTCAGAAAGGCCGCTACACACAACCACAGATGCCACACACACAGAGTATGTGGCATCTGTGTCAGACTACATCCAGAGATGTACGGAGAAGGTTACTCCAACACAGACAATACTCATGGGCCAACCAGAAACCTGGGATGACTGACGAGGTGTATTCAGTACTCAGGTGTATTCAGAGAGAGTGAAAAGCTGCCTTCAAATCTGGTGATGCGGCCAATCAGCGAGGGCCAATCTAAACCATACCATCAGGACAGCAAAACATGCCATCCAAGGTTTCTTTCAGGATCCCAGCAACACCAGACAACAATGGCAGGGCATCCAGTCTACCATCAGATTGCTCACCACCAACAATACCCCCACTAAGCCTGTCTGAAAATGCTAGGTTATATGTTATTATCAATATATTATTGTACATTTATGTATTTATAGGCACACTTGTGATTTTTCTCTTTGTTTTGTTTTTCTCCGTTTGCTCCGGTGGCCAAGCGACATTTAATTACTAATTTCACTATTGTGTCTTTGTGCAACGACAATTAAATGAGTCTAAGGTGTGAGATAAAACTGCTCTCTAAAGCAGTTTTGTCGACTTCAATGAATAATTGAAAAGTACTAATTCCCTTTGATTCACGTTACTAATTACAGGAGCTCTTTTCTAGTAATCCATGAATTTTTTATCTAATAATATGTGAAAATGTGTAAAATGCAAAAGAAAGAAGGAAAGAAAGAAAGCGAAGGAAAGGAAGATCAACTTCTACGAGTTTATTGAACAAGTTATGCCAATGCATTTAGATGTTAAGAGTTCATAATACACAGTCATTTTTGTCACATCTCTTGCACAATAAAGGTTCAAATATGAGATTTTGAAGCTACTCATATTTACACAAAAAATCCATTAAAAAATACAGCCTCTTATCAGCTTTACTCATTTCATTTGCGCTCTGAATTTCGGCATCAGTTTTTGAAGTCTACACACTTCACTGTTCCTTAAGCCATTAAGTTCTTTGTCTCATTAACTATTTAAGGATTCAAGGATTATTTTTATTGACATACAAGAGTCGCTTGTTCGTGATATGAAATGTGGTCTCAGGTACTTAGATCAGACAACAACCAGTTTCCTTTTAGGGGAAAAAAAGAAAGAGCAAATGTACCTATAAATGAAAGAAAGGAAAGAATTTAACAAGGAAAGGAAGGAGAGAACAAAAGAGAATAACCATAGAATGGAGGAAGAAAGGAATTGAATGGCAGAAAGAAAGAAAAATAAAGGGTTAAATGGAAGAAATGAAGGACAACTGGTCAGAAGAAATAAAGTAAGAAAAAATAGAATAGAATGATAGAAAGAAGGAAGGAAGGATTGACAGGAATAAATGAAGCCTGGTAATATTTTTTTCATATCTAAATTCTGACTGGAAAAATAACTAAATTAAATTGAACTTCTTCATTTCTAAAATACTATCCTCCAATCAGGACTGTATTTTGGTCAATGTCTTCCACTAACCTCAGAAGATGCAGGGCAAAAAGAGAAGAATGAAAAAATAGCCGTACATAGATTTTTATGAACAGTTAAAAAGACACACACCTCTTTTTTTCTCAGTGTCTGAAGTTAAATCAGAACCAAACATTTCTTGTTTTAGGTTAATTAGAATAGCCAAAATTACAGCTATTTTCTAAATGCAACAACGAGAGAAATAATATGTCAGAAGTCCACATGTAGAATGATTAACATCTCCTTAAACAATGAGGGAAAGCCCAGATGATACTTTGGAAATTTGGAATAGGTTAACTGACACATTTGGAGTCACACCTGTGGATAGTTTAAAACCACATCTGGTTTGTTGTTTTGAGACAACAAAGCAGTGTGTTTTGATGGAAAAGTCAAAAGAATACACCCAAGATATCAGGAAGAGAACTGTGGAGCTGTAAAAGTCTGCTTCATCTGGGATGGTCTGGGAACAACAGATGCTTGAAGATGCCATGTTCATCTGTTCAAACATTTATATTTAAGTATAGGCATGATGAGAATGAGAAAAATGGATCCCAGAACAAAAGCTAAAGACCTTGTAAAGATGCTGGCTTAAGCTCTGCAGTGAAACATGACCTTTACTAACATGGGCTAAAACGCTACTTAGCAAGGAGGAAATCATTACGCCACAGCACACCTGAGTCAGATAAATGACTCCTTACCGGACCGTTGTGAAACTTGAATTCCATGTTTTTTATTCATCTGTGTGAAAAGTGATAATTGTGAGGGTGTTGATGTGGTCAGTTTAGTGTACATCATTTGGTAAATGGTTGAATTAAAAACTGAAACAAAAATGTTTTAAATTTCTTGTAGAAAAAAAAAAAACATTTTATTTTGCCTGTACATATTTATACTTTTAATGACGTTGAGGTCAAAGACGTGGACACAAACAGCTAGTCAAGAACTGAATCTGAATACTGGAGCAGCAGAAGAGTGGAGTGAGCAGGAGGAGCACTGAGCGTTCCAAGAAAGAAAGAACTTTTCAGAGTTCAGCGAACATGAAACACAGATTGCCGTCTGATTATTGCTACAGAGTCTGACGCCCTCACATCAGTCTCAATGAGAGCAATGGATGCTGGAAAGAATATAACTACAGTTTTTAAAACACACATCCACCACTGTTGTGACCCCCATTAAAATATACTTTCAAAAGGATTTAAATTGTCTTTGTTGTCAGAATAATATTTAAAATACATTAAAATAGAACTTTTTTCCTCTTGCTGTCACTGCTTACATTACAGTATTTATTTTCTTGATCCCTCTCTCCCAGTTTTCTTCTGTCACTGTGGCAGGCAGGCAGTGCAGCAAGCCGACTGCAGGAGAGCGGGAAGGGGAAAGGGTCACGATGAAGAGAAGGGTTAAAACTCAAACATACAGAAAAACATCATTTCAATCATTTATGAATTTTAAAAATATTTCTTAAATATTTATTCAATGTGTAGACAAAAAATATCTTGGTTTTCTTTTTTTCTGGCAGAAGAAATGGGAGGTCCTGACAAACAAGCTAATTTCCCTAAAATGAAACATAAATATAAAATGAAATATGGAATTAAAACACGTTAGACAACAGGTCAAACCACTAACCTGGTTATATCTAACAGTTTGACAGAAGAAATCCTAAAAAGCATTGAATTAAATAAAAATATACTTACTCCAGGACAGATGAGAGCTCCAGCGAGAAACAAGATGGTGATGAAATATTCTGAAAGTGTTTTGAAGAGTGAACCATGTGACCATGACGTCACACTGCGATGCCCGCCTCACAGATGCATCTCATTTTCATAAGTTTAAAGAATGTATCATTTCTGTTTTTGAAGTTGAAGTTCACGTAACATTTTATTAAGTTGAACTCAATAATGTGTTGAGTTAACTTGATTACATCAGTCCAGCTGACTAAAACCTAGTATTATTTGTTACAGTGTGTAAACTTCTTTTTGGCAATTCTGACTAATGTAAAACAAGAGACGTTTTGTCTGATTTAACTTCAGACAATCTGTTTATTAGGTGTATGTAAATATCTGATTTCAATTGCACATCCAGTGAGGAATGAGACTATTCCATTAATAAAGAAATTGTTTTGCACTTATGTATCGATCCAAATGGTTGAGTGGTAACAGCTTCAGAGGCCTGCTTCATGGACATTTAATTCATTTCCTTTCAGGAAGCTCTGATCAATGCAGAGGGAACCCACAACCCCACACACGAGAAGGCCCACAGAAACCACTCAGCCAGTCGGCTGTAATTTAACAGCGTGTGCATGTGACAAGAGGCGGAACGATAACGTGACACAACGTGCTGCACAACAAAGAGAGAGTGTGAAGTAATTAGCATCTCGTATTTTCTCCTCACCTTCTGATACTCTGAGTCCTCTGGTCTGAAGTCACTGCTCACCATTTGAAATTCCAGGTTAAAGTGAGGTAACCGGTGAAGCAGATTCACCCACCAAGGTGGAGAGTAGTTGACCACGGCCGCCATCCTGATGCAGCTGCCTGCAGACTGAGACTTTGCTCTGCAGCCTGATTCTTCACCAGGACACTGCAGAACAATTCAGAGTTTAAACAACCGCAAAGCACAGTGGTTAGTCTCATTCTAAGAAATGCGTCTCATGTACATTTCGCTGCTAAAACAGTCTACTGCAGAAATCCACATGCAACAATCGGGCATAAGATTATGACCATCTGCCTAGTAGAGTGTTGGTTCCCATATTTGCTGCCAAAACCAGCGCTGCCCCTTTGCATAAACTCCTCTAGACACCTGAAGGTGTGCTGTGGTATTTGGAAAAAAGTTCTGTAAGTTGTACGGTGGGGACAGCATGGATCAGAGCTGTTTGTCCAGCACATCCCACTGACAGTAAATCTGACTGAGATCTGGGAAATTTTGAGGCCAAAATTGTTGCTGTGCTCCTTAAAGCTTTGCTGAACAAAAGTTTAAGATGGAGAACATTTTGTGACAGAAACATTTTTCTGTTGAAACTGGGCACAACCATCAGAGAGCGCATCTTCAATGAAATGGTGTCTGTGGTTTACAACAATGTTCAGGTCTGTTGTACATGTAAAGGGAGTCCTACCATAAGACTGTGTCTGCCTTTTATTTTTGGAAGCATAAGAAAATACTGATTTATTCAAATGCTTCACTGTCCTTGGCCTGCTGGATGCCTAACACTGACGGTGAAACTGACATAATTGCTTACTTTGTGATTAATTCAGCAAAATTAATATCTGCTCATTTGAATTAGAAAATTCTAATTTAAATTCCATGCAACTTGTTGCTGCTTGATAAATATAAAAACAAAAACAAAAGGAATAAATTCCACACTCTTCATTTTGACACATATAACTCATAACTGGATAAAAGTCATTAATTTCCTCACTGGTTAGACGGTTAGACCCATGTGGTTTGTGATTTTTCTTAACACCAGTACACCTCGCGAGAGTCAGTGCGACGGAAGCTTAAATTCTACATTGATGTTGTGATGATAACATAACATGTTGACAACGTTCAAACAGAACATTGAACATCGCTGCTTTTATGAGCTTTGCCGTCTTCTCATACTGCATAAAAAGGTCACTTTTTTATTTATTTATTTATTTATTTCCTTTATTTAACCAGGTAAACCCCGTTGAGATCCAGATCTCATTTTCAAGAGGGACCTGGGCACATGTTCCCCAAGTAAGCAACACACAAGTATCCAGTCATCCAGGACACAAAAGAAAATGTCACTCTGCAGAAAAGACCCCCTTCTTCCACAGCTCGGTCCAGTTCTGATGCTCGCATGTACCTTACTGACTCTCTGGGCGGTGAGCAGAACGACTGGTTTACAGCCGTTAATAAACTGCAGTGGCTGGGTACCACTGATCCTTTTCTATCAGAAGCAACGTTCGCTTATGGCATTTTAGCTACAAAATCTCAAAGCAATGTTCTTTCCATAGACCAGTTTTTAGAGATGCTCACCACTGCAGAACAGGAACACCCAACAAGAGTTTGCAGCATTGGAGATGCTCTGACCCGCTTATTTACCCTTGTTCAATTTGTTGCACTCATCTACCTCTCCTATTTCTAACACATTCACTTTAAGGACAAAATGTTCACCATAATATCCCACCATAATCAAGGTTATTTACACTACACATCAGTGGTCATAATGTTATGCACGATTGGTGTATGATTACCTCATCACTCAGGGGATATGGAAAAAGCATTGCAATATGAAGCATATTCTGACCAGATAACGTCAGTACTGTAACAGCAGCTGTTTCACTGTCAGGAAAAATGTTGAGTTTTGAGTTAGAGTCGCGTGCAATAATGAACCTGTGTGGAGAAAATAATGCATTTTGACGTTTTACTTGCATTCGATGAAAGCCACATAAGTGTTGATGAAATGGATGACTGTGGTGTATGCTGGGTTTCTGCCTGATACATTATGCAGCGACACGGTCACAACGGAGGGAAATCTCTTTCTGATACGATGAGAATGATCTGTGAAGACGGTGAATGTAAAGAAATGTATCACTGAAGGTATCTTAAAGACAACATTCTTGGGGAAATCTTATGTATGGCAAAATGATGGTTGGCGTTTCTCCCGCATCACCCAGTTTGCACCCGTGGTGCAAATCACAGGCTCCGTGGCATAAATCAGGAGAAATGGCCGTTAAACGCGGCCCGACGCACTTCCACATCAAGTGCATTATAGCAAACACATGTAGGTCAGCTCAGCAGAGGAAATACTGTCATGAACACGATGCGAGGTTATTTATTGTCCCAGTCGATTAGACAAAAAAAAAAAAAAAAAAAGGTTGGAAACCCCGGATTAGCTGGCTTCATTCTGATTTGTGATTATTAAAACTACCGCAATGACTGAGCCGTCAGAGCAAAGATGAGGAGAAAAATGCAGCAAATAATGAATTTGCTGGCATGTCTGAGTGTGGATGAACAGGAATACCACCTACCTAGAGAAGCACAAGCGGGCGCAGAATCTCGTTCAGCAGCTTATTTCTTCTTTCCGGGAGACCAGAGCGGCGTGTACCTCACCTTTTGTCTTCCTGATCCCGTGATGGTGGAGCTGGACGTGAAGACTACAAGCTGCTGCGGCATCAACGCGGCTGGACCGAGCTAGCTGCGACGAGCCAGTCGGCTACAGTCCCGACCGCATCGAAAAGAGCACAAAAACCTGCACGCATTTTCCCTAAAAACACCACCGCTTCGACTGTCCTCCCTTGTGGCAGATTAGGGGTTAAACTATTTGACCCAAAGGCCTAGCTATGTGGTCATATATTTATTTATTTTACAGTTTGTCGATGCCGTAGCTGTATTTGTTTCCACGACGCGGGTCGGTTCGGTGCATTTAGCGCTTATATTGTTGGAGCATGAAGCAAACACGGTCTGTAGAAATCCCGGGAGGACGGGGCTTTGCGGCAAGCTTTGCCACTCTGGATGTCTCTCCATGTGATGAGCAAATGCGCAAAAATGGCTCCCCCTGACGTTGAAAAGGTGGTAGTACAGGCTGTGGAAAAGCGTGTAGGATAACGGGGACGCTAAAAATATAGCTAAATAACTTAAAATTTGATCATAATTTCAGGAACTTTTATCACAAGGTAACACTAACACATTATATAGATTAACTGTATGATGGGTGGTGGATGTTTGAAAGCTTTTATTTCTGTTAATTATGATTATTTTCTGCTCACAATTAATAAAAACATATTTAGAAATAAATATATCAGACCAATACAAACCATTTCTAAAAATAGAATTAATGGAAAGTATCGTCATTACCTCCTTAAAGTTATTTTCAAAAGGCACTTTTAATCTGACAAGACTGATTGGGAAGTATAGTGTAACTTATTGAATATGATGGCAGAAATCAGTATTGCGATTATTTATTCACCCACTTGGATTTTTTACCCTTTTTATTGACTTTACAAACCAGTCATGATAAGCAAAATGTGTGTCGTTTTTTTTTTTACAAAACAACTGCAAACAACCGTTAATGTCAATGTGACAATGGATTTAGAATAAATAAAATACTTTTGAACTGATTTCTGCAGATTAATGACAATTCCTTCTTTTAAAAAGGAATATAAAACTATTTATTGCATAGAAAATAAAGAAACATCACTGTTTGCTTTAGCTGAGTCATTGTCTTGCTGGAAAAATAACTGTCCTACTGCTAAGAGGCGTTTCCACAACATGATGCTGCCCCCACCATGCTTCACAGTAGTGGTGAAGTATTTATGTTGATGTGCAGTGTGCGGTTTCTCCCAAATGCAGAATCTTGTTTGACGGCCAAAAGGTTCTGTTTGACCATCAAACAAAATCAGACCAAAGAACTTCCACTTCATCACCACATGCCTTTGAAAACTCTAGTTGAGTAGATGTGAGTTTTCTTCAGCAGAGACTTTCTCGCTGCCTCTCTCCCTTAAAGCTTTGACTGGTGAAGAACCTTGTTTCTATGTAACATTTTTCAATAACATTTTCTCTGATATTCCTGAGGTGTTATTGTGCCTTCATGCTGTGATGGCAGCTAGGAATAGTGATTAAGCTGTGAATGCACCTTCCGGATACAGATATCTTTATATTAAGGTCACCTCGAGGACCACAGTCCTCGCACTCAGGTGATTTCTAATCTATTCATTGTGAGACTACCAGCACTGATTGGTTGAACCTCTGTTGCATTCGGCCAATCACTTTAAAGTGGCTGACCTTTAAAGTCATCCATCCATTCATTTTCTTGCACCCTTGTCCCTCAGTGGGGTCGGGAGGAGTGCTGGTGCCCATCTCCAGCTAATGTTTCGGGACAGACTGGCGACCTCCTGGACAGGTCGCCAGTCTGTTGCAGGGCAACACAGAGACAAACAACCATGCACACACACACTCACACCTAGGGGTGTGGAGAGGCCAATTAACCTGTCAGTCATGTTTTTGGACTGTGGGAGGAAACCGGAGTACCCGGAGAAAACCCACGCATGCACAGGGAGAACATGCAAACTCCATGCAGAAGGACCCCAGGCCGGGAATCGAACCCAGAACCTTCTTGCTGCAAGGCAACAGCTCTACCAACTGCGCCACTGTGCAGCCCCTTTAAAGTCACTTTATGTTAAATATTTTTGTCATCATTTTGTAGAAATCTGTTTTCACTTTAACATTAAAGAGTTTTTTGTAAATCTTTTTGCCAGAGAAGCCAAATGTTGATTATGATGAAATGTTGATTATGATGAATTTGTAAAAGCAATAACAATGGCAACACGTCAAAGAGGTGAATACTTTTAGGCACTGGATTTTATGCCATACATAAAACAGACTGAACTGTGGTCCGTCTATCTCTCTATAGACTCTCTCTAGTGTTCATGTTCCTGTTGGATGCTTCAAGTATGTCACATTCTCTCTTTGGACCCGTTTCTGCTACCTGCTACTTTTTAAACACATTCTTTAGATTATTGCTGAAGGTGTACAGAAGTGCTTTAAAATAACAATACAGTGATTTATAGTAGAACATTAAGATTGCCTTGATGACTGCTTATTGGTAGTTTATTCTAGATGTTAATTTCCTCAAGTAAAACAAAACCACATTAGATTGAATTAATAATGATTGAACAATTACTGGAAACCAAAAACAAGAAAACAAAAACTTTTAATTACCTTTTGAAGTGGAAAAAAAACAACAACTTCAGAGCATAGTAAAAATAATAAATGTTACATAGAAACAAAAAATAAAAAATACAGCAAAATAAAATAAAAAAACATCTCAAACTCAAAATAAGAATCTGAAACTACATTTATAAAAACAGCATTTTATTGGATCAGGTTACACACCTACGAAGAACTTTGCACTTTGAACTTTTTTGACAGCTTTACAAATGAATCTTTCTTCAAGCATACGTCTATTTATCATCATAAACACTGTGCCTCCTGCACTGCAATGACAGTTCAGTATTGCAGCAGAGAGATCTAGAATTTATTTCCAGATTTGCTCTGCAGTGCATCAGATGGCGACAGGTTTCTCATCATTCCTCAAAGATCAACCATAATTTCAGAAGTGTTTTATAGCATGAGGCCATGTTTATGGATTCCATATCAGGCGTACTGACTCATGATCAGGCTAATTTACAGTAATGTGGGCTGCTGCTGTAAGATTAATGAGGATCCTTCATGCAGCAGCTTTTACAGCAGAGAAGACAAATCGCTTATAGTTGGGAGTATTGCTTAGATTAAAGCTACACAAAGAAAAACTAAAGAGCTGTTTATAACATTCCTGTCATAGTAAGTGATTATGTGCAACAAATTTCCATGTTGTACAAAGTTTAACTCCCAAGAGTATTCTGATTATTCGATGCGTAGAGTCTTCTAGACAGCAAATATTGTGTAATCAATAATATTCTCTTCTAAAGTGTATTGATTCTTCAAGTAAGCGTATGACGACTATCACTGATGCACATAACTCAAAGAGCTAACGCATTAGGACTTCTCTGTTTCTCAATGGACGTGACGGAGAGACAACAATGTCATCAGAATCATCAGATTCAACTACAGCATCCGCATCAACCTCTGCTGAGAAAAGTTCCTGTTGAGCTGCAATGGAACAGACAAGGTTTTCAAAGTTCTATCTGCTTAAACCCAACTGTTATTAATCATATGTTCATTCATGTGTGAATAAAACAGTGAAATGGAGGAAACTGACATCTTTTTTTCACCCTCTAACCTTGTGCTTGTTGTCTGTTGGCGACAGGATGATGGTCTTCTTCCTTTTCTGCATTTTTACTAAGAGATGCAGAACCTGACAAATAAAATAATAATTAAAAAGTAACCAGTTATTTCTAAACTGTCACAGTAAATCCTCAGAGAAGTGAGTAAAAACTGGATGCATTTAAAAAATAATTGTAGGCAAATACAAAAAACAAAAACAAAAAAAACTGTACTGTCCAATACAGAAGTGCTTGAGACATCAAGCACCTGGTGTTTGTAAAAAATACCAAGTATTTCTGATGAAAAAAAAGAGAACACAATGCATGTCCTCATAATGTGGTATTTATTATATACAGTAAGAAAAACTGCAACAACCTTGTTCACCAGCGTGTAAACACTTTAATACTTTGTATTAAAGTGTGTATAAATGTATAAGTTTGTGAGGACATCTCTTGTCCACAGCCCTTTGACTACAGACACTGTTCTGTTGCCGTTTCGTTAAGAGGATATTCTAGGTTGTCAATTTCTTTTTTGTAGTTTATGCACAATTTCCATAGCAGTCGCCAGAACATAGAATCCCTTTTTATTACCTTGTTTTGACTTGTAGTTTGCTGACTTGGTGCAGTCAGCCTCCCCAGAACAGACTGCACTGTTCACAACAGATTTCTTAATCTACTGCATCTTCCTGCAAACACTGAAATACCTGAGCTTCCTCAGGCATAGAAGTTTGATCTTGTTCACAGATTTACTGTCGCATGTCCAGTAAAGTCTGTAATACAGATAAACTCAAGTATTTATTTTCATCTTATGAAAATATGGTAAATAAAGTTAAAATTAAGCTAAATTAAGAGTCTGTATGCTTAAGGAACCAAACTTGAGCTTAAGTGTGGATCAGTGTTTAATGTCCTGGATCAGTGTGAAGTTGCATGTGAAAAGTCTTTTGAAAGAACTTGTAATCAAAGTTCTTTACATCACAGAAACCCGGTATATTAGACGGCTCCTGTGGACAGAAACCTTGGTGTTAAACCCTCGGTTTCTTCAAAACAATACAAAACAAAATACCCCCTTTGCTGCAGATCTGCTCAGGCAGTGCTCTCTCAACTGAAGCCAATCGTGCATCAAATACAGAGTCAGGCTAAATATGAACAAAATATCCTCAGCTCACTACTCTGCTGTGTGGAGCCATATTCTGATCACACCTCAGTGATTATAGCTATGGGAACCAGGAGGTCCCTGAAGTCTCACAGGGTCATTCTAGACCATCCAGCAGCCACAGATCTTTACAAATCATTAGCGGCTCACAGATCTGCTGAGTTCCGTCATCAGTCTTTATCTCAGGCTGTCTGGTTGGTGCAGGGTGAGAGCAATCATGGATTTAGACGGGCACAGATCCATCACTACTCATAAAGGTGTCAGGAGAGTAATGAAGACCAGTTGGGAAGTTCAGAAGTGTGTTTTACAACAGCATAAATCCAGACAGGCTCCTGACTCTGGTTCATGTTGGCTATGGAGGATTTACTGTTGAATCTCCACAGGATTATTAACCACAACACAAACTACACTGAGCTGTGGGAGATTATTGCAACTGGAAAATGATTGAAAAATATAGTCATGGAAACAGATGTAATGATTGACAATGAAATTATAGAAAATCCTAAATAGGCCCAAATTATAGTATCTTTAGAAACAAACAGTTAAAAAGTTAAAAATCTGGGATTTGACTTGGCCATTGCATCTCATTGATGTTCTTCATTTTCACCTACATTTTCTGCTGTCTGGGTAAATTGCCCTGCTGAAGACCTAGTTTGACCCACGATTCTGCTGTTAGATAAATACTGTTAGAGTCTATTAAGTATTTGATTAATTATTTATTAGCTAAATAATAACTGTTTTTGATCCAAAATGATACTAATGATTACAGATGGTAGATGAGCTATTGTTTTTTTTTTATTTCTCTGTTTTTTCCTGCTAGTCAGGCCAGAAAACTGCAATCAGTGCATCCCTGACCTCTAGGTTAGGTGAGAACGCTCTGCTGAGCTCAGTGACAGAATGTTATCACATCCTGTGGTTATAAATCATACCTCCACCACAGCTAGTTTGAGGGGTTTATGAGAGAATATGCTAGATATTATCTTCATCTTCACTTTCTTCTTATCTGTCTCAAAGTACTGATTTCTAGAAGGAAAGTGGTTCATTTAGATTTAGTGTTGGAAACTTTCCAAATAAAGTGTTTGTATAAATATTTGTCCTAAACTTTAACATGCTAACTGAAGAATGCAGAATTTGAGGGAGAGATTTTTATTTTTTCTTGCAATTTCTCTCAGTAATGTGTTGGTTTTCCTGACCTTGGGCTAATTTTCTGGTATGTACACTACTGGAAACATTACAACCTGCTTAAAATGGATCTCACTTGGACAAAATATTTTCTTGCTGAATGATGGATTTTAAATTGTTTGAATGTAATTTATCAATCCTTTCAGGATTAATGGTCAGGGACAATTGCGGCTAAGATATCTTTCTGGCTTATCAATGCCAAAGAAAATGCCAGATCTCTTGTGTTTATAAGGTGTCACGGTTGCTGCAGATCACTTAATCAAACACATTGCATTAGAACTGCTATCCCTCTAAAAGCTCATTTAAGAAAGATGGGCCTTAGTTTTTCTCATTTCTCTTAAAGGTGAGCTTTACAGCAAGAAAGTTAAAATCCTAGCTGAATTGACCAGTAGTATTTTCTGCGTGAAATTACTACTGGTTTTGTCCAACTGCCGATGAACGTAAACTATAGATATGGGTACCTCACCTTTGCTCCTGGGAGAATCTGTTAAGCCAGCCCTTCCTGGTACCAGAGCAGGTGGGCAGTTTTCAGCTGGGGAAGGCACAGCGAATCCTGAGCTGAAGCACAGGCAAAAATATTCAAAGAAATATTTTGGCTGTAATTGTTAAAAATTCTGTGTAAAAAATGAGCAACCTCTTTATTGCAATGCTACAACGAGCCAAATGTCCCCTGAAGGCAGATTGTATCAATGTCAAAGCAGCAACATCCAGTCCTCCACCAGAGGTTTTGCTGTTTAAGGAAACTTCTGACTGAAAAAAGAAGATGGTCATGACACAGAGAGACGGGCAGGAGATGAAACAAGTCTCCATGAATGCCTTTTAGAGCCATCTAGTGGTTGTTTTATGTGTGCTGAAACTGAATATTTTCAGCACAAAAACAAATGATAAAATGGCCGACACTTGTGTAGTGCTATGACCCTAAAGTGATTTACACTACAGTCAGTCATTCACCCATTCACTAGCTGTAATGGGTTTATTTAGAGACATTAGAGTAGAATACACTGAGTGTGTGTGTGTGTGTGTGTGTGGGCCATGTATCCTTTTCTTTCTGCTTCACATTTATTCCCTACTTTTTGTTGGTACATCTCATCAAATCACATGAAAATGTAAAAATATGGAAAAGTTAAAGTGACATGAATACCTTTGTAAAAGGCCTGTGTGTGTGTGTGTCTGTGTGTGTGTGTGGTGAAACACCTTTTGCTCTGTGTTTTTTAGAAAATCTTTCAGCCATGAATGTCTGAAAAAATGGCTCCTTATCACTGACTGTAACATCACAATGTCCTGCACACAGAACACAGAAGAAAAACCAACTGTCTGGGTGTTTCTTATATAATACTTCTCTTAGCCATCAGTGAGTTCCTTTACATGATTATAGAGTGTTACCTACCCTCTGTCTGTGCTGTCTCCAGTTTGTCTGAATGATCAAAGCTGCCTTTTCTTTGTTTGTCACCTCTGCATCTACGCTCAGTGCTTCCTCTCTTTCCTCCTCCTCTTCCCCCTCCTGACCTTCTCTGCTCTGAGCCTCAGGATGCTCCATCACAGCAGAAGAAGGTGAGCACACCTCAGCCTGTACGAGTTTGCTTCTGTCCTCCAAAGTTTGAATCCTTGTCAATAACTGCTCCAACTCCTGTCTAGAAAAAAAACCAGTAACTCTATATTTGATCAGATAAAAACAATGAAGAGGTAGTAAAAGCAAGTGTGCTATTTCATATGATGGCAAGCAACAGCAACATAGTAGCCACAGAGTGGAGTTTAATGCCTGAAGTATGTTTCTATTGGTTGGAATGCTAAAGCTAAGAGCTGGCAGGGAAAATTGTGGGATGGTAAAGAAAGAAAAAAGTAAGAAAACTATGGGTTAAAAACAAATTTCAGCAACAGTGTAACAGTTAAATATTTTCTTATTATTTAGTAGTCCCAATATTAAACCAGTGGTAGCGATCAGTAATGTAATAATAGTGCATTATTAGGCAATACCTGTCAATTCTGGCCATTTTAAATTATATTAAAGAAGCTAATAACACAACCTGTCAATATTAATATTCCTGTGATCCATTAAGAAGTCATTTCATTTTTGGAGGAACATTTAAAAGAAAAAAAATCATTGAAAATGTATTAATTCCACTAGTAGGCCTGGATTTCTTAATGCAATACCAATTTGAGAGTAAGTTACTGTACCTCATCTGTTTTCATAGAATTGTTAATTAGTTTAAATGTCTGCATTTTTATTGTCATCCTTTGAGAAATATTATTTGATAGTTAGTTCATTTAGTAATGCATGATAGAATTCAGAAAGAGAAAAGCGATCAGGTACGTGTGTTGCAGGTATTGGCAAAATGTCGATATGTGATTGGTTAAAAAACATCCTCGTATTACTGAACAGTTATCGCATTATTGGTTACCACATGGATCACTTCTATTAATAAAGTTTTTATGATGTAGATTCTGAAAGTGCTCCATATGATGTTCACAACTACATGTTCAAAATGCAGTCCATCAAAAAGATGCTATTTGTTGATGCAGGGACAACAAATGGCAGTAGCGATGAACGATGGAGCTTAAAGCTTTCTGCTGCCTCTGAGAACATTTACTCTCTGCTCGACTGCTGCTGACAAACGGACAAAAGGAGACTGAAATGAGCACATGCAGCTAATGGATGTTTTAGATTTCAGTTTTGATGTAATGAGTGTAGCAGACTTTTTTCTCCAGTATTTTCCCTGCAGCTCTCTGTGGTTGTTGGTTGATTGGCCCATCGTGATACACAGTTCATGATTACAAACACACCGATGCTGCTGTTCCACTCTGTCCAGTTGTTCTTTATGTTTAGCTTTCAGTCGTTCAGTCTCTTCTGCCAGCTCATCTATTTCTTTCCTTAGCTGCTTCACTTCATCACTGAAAACACAAACAAATACAAAAAATAAAATTGATTTATTCAGCTGCTGGACAAAATAAAATATTGCAAATAAACTACTTCATGTTTCCCCTCAGTATTCCTTCAAATTTCAATATTTAAATATTTTTAGGCATTAGCGTTCAAAGGATTAACCTGTACATGCCTCTACAGTCTCTGTTCTTATTACCTGCAGGTTCCACAAATAGTTAAACAAAACAATGCTTTCCAGTGTTCAGAATAAGGCCATTTCTTTTGCAAGTAAAACATTTAGCAAGTTTTACTTGCAAAAAGCACTTGATATTGTGTATTTAGTCACATCAAAAATACTGAAGGGCACAACGTTAAATTCAAATTGTAGAAAATTGGAAAACTTATTCCATAGCCACGTTTTTTTCTCTATCCTGACCAAGACCTAAAAAGTGACAAAAGCAAACACTTTCCAGCTTCTTTAGTCATTTCTACCACGCCACAACCTTTCTCCCTTTTGTTTTTTTTTTCTGTTACTTTCAGAGATGCCTGAATGATAACTTGAGTGGGTAATATTTTCCTTCAATTAGCCAGTTACATCATGTTATTGTGGCTGGTTTACACTTGCTTTTCACTGTTAAATCATCTGTGTATTTGCACTTGTCACAGAATATATTTGGTTTGTGAAATACAAAGTACTATATTCCCTATTTTTTCCCAACATGATGTAAAAAAAAAAGTACAAATTTATTCCAATAAACTGGTGTAAAAGCTTTCTATTTAGGCTTGTCAGTGTTAAAAACCAGTAAATCCCATCCTTCTTAAGCTGATGCCATACATTTTGTTTATTAATTAAGCAAACATGTTGTTTATCAAACTCAATGCTTACTCACCTTTTACTGGACAGCCTCTCTTGAAGCTCCACCCTCTCCTCATCCAATTGGCTGAGGCGTTCCCTCAGAGCAGAAACCTCTCTTTTTTGCTCAGTGACTGTTCCCATGGAGACCACCGCATCTGTTGCCAGGGGAAACCCTGGAACCTCTGCAGGCACAGTCTGGGCCTGCTCATTGAATGTGGCTCTGCTCTTTACTGACTGGGTGTGTCTTCTGCTGCTCTCCAGCCTCTGATTGGACAGGACAGTGTGAGAGCGTTTAATGCTTCCAAGCCTCAAACTGTACACAAACAATTACTTAGAGCTTCCTCTTACCCTTTCCACCTCTAACAGTCTCCTCAACAGCCTTTGTCTACTCCACTCTCTGTAACCTATAGTAACAGAAACACATGTTCATTTTAGAATTACAGTACAGAACTCTAAACATAATATAGGAATGATTCATGGTTTTTTATTGATTTTATACTGAATATATTGAGGAAAAAATGCAGCTAATGGATGTTTTAGATTGCAAAGTTACAAAGAAAAAGAACAAAGTTTTTAAAAGCATAATAAACTTTTTTGTTTCCCTTGGGAGCTGCTGCTTGAAGACGGTAATGAGAACGCAAAGACCTTTAATTCCTGCGGCAGGATCGTCCGTGTTGAGCTCCTCCCTGAGTGCTGCGTTTTCCTGCTGGAGATGCTTCACGTTTTCAGTCAAGCGATGAACGGAGGAGCTTAAAGCTTTCTGCTGCCTCTGAGAACATTTACTGTCTGCTCGACTGCTGCTGACAAACGGACAGGAGGAGACTGAAATGAGCACATGGTTTACATTCACCACATGACAATCACACAGGAATTTCCTGGTGATCAGAAATTTGCATGTTTTGCAAAATCAGCCCCAACCAGTGACTGGACAGCAAACCTTTAGTTACCACTGAACACACCACAATAGTCAGAGAGCCAGAGAGAGAAAAACCTTCAGCAGATTACAAGAAGAATAAATGTAGTACAAAGAGGTGGCTGCATTGTCCTTTAAAATTGTCATTGAAAATGCATTATTTGGAAAGGCTGAGGGCCTTTTGGAAATCTCTGATTTACGGTACATTTGACCCCTCATGGCAGAGGGAATCAATATCAGTCTTACATCTGTATCAGCAGGTCAAATTTTTCCAGAAACAGGAAATTTGCCCAAAATTCCTGATCATGTTTGATTCCCAATGCAGTTATTAAGACATTGGGCCCATTTGTTAGCTTCATAACATAACATAAGCTTTATAAAACATAAATGTATGTTACATTATCTGCAACAAGATGAATTCCCAAGAAAGAGATTGTTTGTGTTTCAGTTGCTCACACCTTTTCTCTGCAGCATCTAAAAGTATCCTCAATCTTTGAATCTGAAAGATGAGAATCACAAAACATAGTTAAAATATTATTTTTTTAACAGCCTCCGTACACTTCACTTAAATCTGAACAGATTTAATAATACACACCAAAAGCTGTATTACCTCCTTAAGGTATGTTTCTACAGTGATCTTCAGCTCCTCCAGGTTGGTGGTCCTCAACTCACTTTGGAGTTTACTGTGGAAAATAATAATAAGCCGAAAATATTGCAGGTCTAAAGACAGCAGTGCATTCGCAGTGAAATGAAGAACCAGTTTACCTTAAAGAATTTTCCTTCTCTCTGCACTGCTGCTCCAGCTTTAGGATTCTCTGCTTCAGCCCACTGACAATCTAAAGGAAAATATTTGATCTTAAAAGATGGATAAATATATTTTAAGACATTTTTCATACGCTCACCAACAAAATGGACAAACTCACCACACTGCCCTCCTTTCTTTTGTCGACCAAACTACGAATGTATTCAGAGCCCTACCAACATAGAAGAAAAATTTTTAGAATGCAAAAAAAAAAGGCATTCATAGCGAAATTTAAAAACAATTCTGGGATTGTACTTTTGTGGGGTCTAAAAGTTCTTCTATTTGTTTCTCTCTTTTAGCACCATCTTCCTCCAGGCGACGCAGTTTGACTTTCATTTGCTGGTTGTCAGACTTCTGAGCCTGTAGAGTCTGACCACAAAACACACAGCAAGTTCAGCATAAAATAAATAAGTATGCAAATCCAGACCATTCTAAAACAATCCAGCCATCGCTAAGAAAACTAGATACAGATCATTGAAAAGCAGAAAAATGGCCCGACTTTTTGGAATTCACTTTCAATTCAATTCATTTTATTTATACAGCACCAATCACAACAAAAGTCTTCTCAAGGCACTTTGCACATAATCATTTCAATTCAATCACACATATATTTCAAATGCTCCTAGTTATCAAACAGTACAGTATTCTTAATTAATTATTCAAAGTAGATGAAAAAGTTTCTAAGGACATATTCCACATCACAATATCCCCCCCCCCCCCATTATTCTTTTAATGGGGGGGTGGGGTTGTTAGTTTTTTAACTTTCCTTTATAAAGTCACTACTTTAAAAATATTCATATATAAATATATACAAAGTCACACAATATGTTTAATATGTCAAAGAAAACACAAAAGTGATCAATAGAAATGTAAACTAATTTGGCTGACAAAAAAAAACTTTCTGATACCAACTTTAAATAACTCTAATACACACATTAAATAAATTGTGTTGGTTCAACAGAACATCAGTGTTAGAAAATGTTAAAAAGTGTTTCCCCATCATGTTTTTTTCTTTTAAACACAAACATTATGTCCAAAACTAAGAATCTTGTTTAATACTTTTAAAAGAAAGTCTTCCTTTTAATAATGCCCAACACCAAAACATATGTCACATTAAAACACCTCCAACAGTAAAAGCTTGTGCTCACTTCCTAATGATCAGGAACTTTGTTCATTTTCATTTCTTCCATCTGTCACAGACATCTCCAGTGAAGTAATGACTGTCAGTGTTTTGGTTTTTAGCTCTCATGTCCTCCCTGACCCCATCTCTGAAATGTGCAATACAAATAAACTTGATTGATTGTCCTTTACCTTTTTGAGGCGAATAATCTCATCATACATGCTGTCTTTATCCTGATAGTCACCAGCACCTATAGCAAACCCTGCAAAATATTAAATGGGTGCATAGAATCAAAAAGAAGAAATCTCTAAGCAATATTTGCAATTGCAAAGTACTGACTTAAAAACTTGTGATATTGTTATTGTTACTTTCCTACCAAAATCTGACCTCCAGCTTCTCAGCTTGCAAACTTATGAATATTCTCTTACCATTAGATGCAGAAAGGTGTTTCTTTAAACTTGATTTCTGTTTTAGTAGCTGTGGACTGTCAGCAGACTCTAGACTCACCATGTATGACACATCTGAGAGCGCAGAGAAAACAAAAGTGTAAAAGAACAAAAGAAATCGGAAGGGGCCTTTTGTCAGGTTGCACTACATTTTCTCCCACCTATTCTGATAAAAACTTTTATCTGAGGAGAAGCACTTTCTATGAAGCATCAGCTGGGTTTTTAAAATGGAGCCTACCATGGCCGTTGCTCAGTGACGCGAGGTGAGCTGAGCGATGCTCCCTTGAAGTGTTGCCTGTAGTGTCCCCTAAGGAGGGCCTCGGCAGTCTCCAGGCTGCCACTGCTGCTCTTCTGGAGTTCATATTCAGGCTGGAGAGATATGGAGACCCTGAAAATGCCATAAGGATGCAGCTGAGTGTGTGTTGATACGGTTACTGTAAACGTTCTCAAATTAGCTCAAGCTTTCTTACTTGGAGAAGGTGAAGGCCTCCCAGTAGACTTTTTCCTTGATGTTCTCTAATAAACATGAGGTGTTGGAATAGGATGAAGGCACATTTTTCAAACTAAAGACTCTTTTTTTCTTTTACAAAAAAAGGGATTAATAAACCAGAAAAATATAGTTTACCTTGCTTGAAATATCAGAAGGAAGAGTGAAACCTTCCTCCACCTGCAAAAAATAGAACAAGGCTAAATAAATAGTCAAAAACAACAAAAACAATAGTTAAGACAAAAGCATATTTAAAAACATTTCAGGTTGTTTCAAGCCTTAAAACACGAGGCTTAAGTAATTTAACACTTGCATATTTCCGACTGTAAATGTGTTTTAGGATATTCCCAGTTGTAGAATCCTAAAGTGTCTACTTTGCTACATTCTATTAAACAGATGACTATTTATTATTTATAGAAAGTATGCGCACGTCGACGTTTGCTTATGGCTACATTATACCGACTAAATAGGAATTTACAATAAAATATTCTAACAGAAAAACCAACCATGGATAAGTGTCAGGTTTGATCTACACAAGAGTTTGATGGATTTCACAGAAAAATCTCACAAAGCGGTTTAAGTTACAGATAACAGTTGTGGTTTTTTGTGTAAAAGACTCACCAGATCTTCACAGTCCTCATCAGTTGGGATATCACTCTCCTCCAAAGACATTTTGTGAGTTGCACTGAACATAACTGGTAAACTGAGGTCAAGTAAGCATCAAAACTCTTGCTACTCGTAAGGTATCCATCCTTTTCAGTCAAAAGTATTTTACTCAGCTGGGTCCTCTGGCTATTAGTAGTCAATCACGAAAGTTCAGATAACATGCTCGCTGTAATACATCTTAAAATGTTTTTTTGAGAAAATAAAAAAATCTTTTCCGGGAATAAGACGTGCATTCGTTCATATTCGTTAAAGCGCTGCCGTCTTGTTTGTTTTCTCAGCGGTGTAGCAACACGGTTGCTATTTCTCAGTTAAGCTAGCTAGAGAGCCAGAACACTACCGGACGTTATCCAAAAGCATTTTCAAATTAAAAGCATTATCAAGTTAATGAAATAACATATTTTAAACAAGCAGTTTAAAATATGTATTTTAAACGACTGAATTTTCGACTGAGTCCTGTGAATCCTTCCGACAATAGGTATTCAGTTTTCCTGGCAAAAACAAAAGTTCATATTTCCTCTAGGATATGATTGGGAAGGCGGGTCGGTTGTGGGTGGAGGGGCACAGCTGATTTGAGACGCAAACTACAGTGAATGTTTGGTTAAAGTTAAGCGACAGAGGTGTGATTCAGATTTCATTATAAGATTAAATCAAACCAGAAAGTGAGATGGAATAATGCGAAAAAATTAGTTGACTGAAATCATTGCAGCCTGAATAGTGATTATTGTAAAAAATAAAATAAAAATAAAAAGTGCCGATACCAGCGGTGTAGTGATGGGAATTTCAGGCCGCCTCAGAGAGACGGTGTTGTGGCTAGCCTCCCAAAGAACACCGGGCTCTAAGCTCTCGCATATTGACGAGAAAACGTACTAAAATATGACCGAAGAGGAAATTTTAAAGATATTTGTAACATTTTCACGTTTCTTAACCATGTTATCCCTAAAACGGTGGGTTTTATTTCGCAAATTACTTGAAATTAATACGATTACTGCACCTTTATTGACACATATGTGTCGAACTTTTTTTCAGTCCGTGTCTGTTGAAAACGTTCTCCGCAAATGGTTTGAAATTCTCTGCTTTTTCTTTTGATGCCGTAATAGCTTAAAAGCATTACAAAACAGAGGCCCATTATGTAGAACATTTTACATCATGCTTAACTTTCTAGTCTGTTAATGTAGGAGGAAATGCAACTTAATTTATGAGCCTGAAAATATTTGCATCCGTCCTGTTGATATAAAACTTATAGCATTAGCTCAGAGAACAAGTGTCATTACGTAGAAAAGGTGAAATCCCTTTCAGCTTTTTATTTCTCAAAGCACATGGATGTATTTTTTGGCAATATGGATTTTGAGCCTGCCAAATATACATCCCCTCTCTATTCTCCTCAAATATTTAAAACTTAGACCAGCAGTTCTTGGAACTACTCTGATTAAGTAGAAAAAGTTTTTCTTTATTATCACTATTTATTAGCAATATTTATTATATTCATTACTGTGTTTTCATAAAATTAACATTTACAAAAATAAAAATTTCACAAGACATACATAAGTATGTAGATATATTAAAATGTTTTGAATGCCATTGTTACACTTTCAGTTCACTTAAGTTGGAGAAAATTATAAAAGTAAACATTAAGTGAAGTGATACTTTCTTTTGCCATAAATCACAGAAATACATTAAATACATTTGTGCTTCAATTCGTGATTAAACAGACACCATGTGAGCCTGCCTAATATGACAAAATTATGTGCCGATTCTATTAGTAAGAGTAAGAGCTGCTGAGCAGCAAAAAGGGAAAGAAGTGGGGAGACTGCTCTCTGTTTATAAGGATGTGATGCGCATATAGAAGAGCAGTGCATGTGCAAAATGTATGCGGGAAGGAAACGAATTACATGTGCAGGTGCATTTAAAAAGGTAAGCGATTTAAGAACTAATGCTAAAAACATTTATCTGCCCCAAACTCCATTTTAAACAACAGCACAACCGCTGAGTCGGTGAATTTCAGAAAGCACAATGATTGCGGAGAAGAAGTTTGTTGGATTTATAGTGGAAGTAAGAATTTGTTCAACAGAGACAAATAGTAGAACAAAGAGGATTAAAATGATAATAAAAGCAACAGAAAAATTCCTTGAGATGGAGGAATTGTCATTTGAATCAATCAGTTTAACAACAGGGAAAGTCCTCAGTGTTACAGTTGTGAAGTCTGTTGGTTTTTCCATATTACAATGAAACGCAAGAAGATAGCATGTTAAATCAAACAGTCTGTGTCCAAAAGACCTGGTTGAAACCATCACTTAATTTTATATTAATGGATATAAAGAAAAGATAGAAATCCATGGTTGGAGGAGGATTTGTTCAACAGTGTATTAGTTATAAAGTTTCTAATATAAATAAGGATTTAGGAGTTATCAGGGTTGAAGTATGGATTAGTAAAATTAAATTTAATATAATGAATTTTTATAACTCGTGTCAAAGGTTAAGTAGGGAAAACCTCAGTATCTGTGAGAAGGGAAATGGAAAAACTATTTTATGTGTAGATTTTAAGGCTCATAATACTTTATGGGGAAGTAAAAGGACAGGTGAACAAGGGTATGTTATGTTGGTATGTAACTTCTCGGGGTGCGGTGGTTTGTCAGGACTGCGTCTCTCTCTCTCCGGCTCTGGTCTGTAGAGGGGCGTGTGCAGAATATTACATCCATCCTCAGTCCTGCAGCTCCACTAAAGCACTGAGAATTTGCAGTGTCTAGATATTCTTTGTCATCCTCATCACCCTTTTCTCTCAGAGCAAATCTTCTCTCTCTCTTTCTGCCCTTCACTTGCATTTCTTCTCGTCTCTCCATCATCATGTCGTCAAACAGCGCAGACGGGGACTTGCTGCAGATCCCTCTGGGGCTCATCAACAGCGAAGGCAAGTATCTGACAGCGGAGACCTTCGGTTTCAAGATCAACGCGTCGGCCAGCAGCCTGAAGAAGAAGCAGACCTGGACGCTGGAGCAGACCGGGGAGGACGGCAGCGCCGTCTTCCTCAAGTCCCACCTGGGCCGCTACCTTGGCGCGGACAAAGACGGCAACGTTACCGCGGACAGCGAGACACGCGGCCGAGACTGCCGCTTCGTCATCACAGCGCACGACGACGGGCGGTGGTCGCTGCAGTCTGAGCCCTTCGGCCGCTTTCTAGGAGGCAGCGAGGACCGGATCACCTGCTTCGCGCAGACAGCTTCTCCGGCAGAGAGATGGAGCGTTCACCTGGCCGTGCATCCGCAGGTGAACCTTTACAGCTTTGCGCGGAAACGCTTCGCCCACCTGAGCGCCCAGGAGGTGTCCATAGACAGGGACGTCCCCTGGGGCGTCGACTCGCTGGTTACGCTCGTCTACCGAGATGAGCGCTACCACCTGGAGACCTCCGACAACCGGTTTCTGCGCAACGATGGCAGCCTGTCCGCAAAAACGGACAAGGACACCGGCTACATGCTGGAATTCCTCTCAGGGAAAGTGGCATTCCGTGACTGCAACGGCCGCTACCTGGCACCGGTGGGCCCCACGGGGACAATGAAGAGTGGGAGGAGCGGCCGGGTGGGAAAAGATGAACTGTTTGGCCTGGAGCGCAGCCACGCTCAGGTGGTGCTGACTGCGGGCAACGAGAAGAATGTCTCTACGAGGCAAGGTGAGACTGCAGCTTCTGAAAAGACCTAAATAAAATAAAATAAAATTCAACCAGACAAGGTAGGAATGGCGCCACGCCACCTATCACCACACCCTGCAAATTTGATCCGATCCACTTCTCTTGACTACGGGCACTCCCCGGTCAGACTCTCTGCTATTCATGAGTCCTATAGAAAGATCTGGACCCTCTGGGGCGTTTAGACAGGTTGAGAGCCTACCAACAAGATTTTTATTTCCTGTACCTTCAAGTTATAATAGAGTATTTCTGCACAAAGGTTTTTGGTTATCAGAATTTTGAGGCCAGTTTCTGATATTAAAGCTCTGACCTGTCAGTACCAATTTTAGCTTATTTTGCTACTCTGTTTTTAAAAACCTTGATCAAGTTTTAAGTAATTTAAAGCATCACCTGGGAGGGAGAGAGGGAGGGAGGGATGGATGGATGGATGGATGGATGGATGGATGGATGGATGGATGGATGGATGGATGGATGGATGGATGGAACAGCCACAAAATGAAACATATATACATACATTCCAACCTTAACAAAGTGATCATCATTGCTTTTAAAGATCAGTATTGTTATGCAGAATGTCGACTATAAACTCTGACATTGTAGAATACGTTCAGCTGCTGATGAATTCAGTCATTTGTCAGTTTGACAAAGCATCTGAAGGCAGGTACAAACTGACTGCTCCTAAGATTTATTTGATTTTTAACAGTCAAAAATAAAAACAGCCATTATGCATTAACTCTTGCTTTTACCTTGCTTTCTCTGACTTTTTTTAAACACTTCTATAACACTCAAGTAATTTTGGTTCTTTTGCCCTCAAGAACAACTACTGCTGTGCAGAGTGCTGTTGTTTTGTGAGACCTGCTGCTTAGATTAAAGTCAGATATTTGCTTGACCTCCTGACTACTGATCAGGGCTGTTAGAAATGAAAACTGGCCGATTCCAGTCCCAAGTCAATTTCTCCGTGCATTATTTTTAGACCTTATCTGTTTTGAAACTAGTTTTTCCCAAATTACTCTTATTTTAAGTGATCTCTATAAAATATATGGCATTCTTCCTATTAGTTTTTTTTCATTCACAGACATCAAAAATGTCTGTGAATGAAAAACCATTATTGTAACCATGTCAGGACTAAATGCAGCTGTGTGATTCAACCACTGGAACACAAAAACAAATGTCCACAAAGATTACTTTCAGGGGACAACATACTATAGTCTCAGTGGCTTAAAGTGTAGACAAGGTGATGACATCACGATGACGTAGCTGATTTCAAAAGGTTGAATTCTGGTTTTCTCCACAGAAATCCAGCTAACTAGATCACCACAGAGCAGAGGCTCCAGTCTATGGGGGCTGGGATACCTTCACCCCTGAATCAGATGGATGAATGTTACCTCCGTAGTAATCAAGTACTCTAGAGTTCTGCTAATAATCTGATAATTAGATTATTTAGATACAGCCTGTCCACATACATGGTGCTTATAAAAAGTATTCAGACCTTGGATGTTACATCCTTCTTGTTTGTTGTTACATTGAATTGTAAAAGCCATCTGGCTTTTACAATTCAATCCCTGATCATAAAAATTGCTTCTTTTTTAAGTACAAATTTACAGGAAATCTTTTAGTGTCAGAGTAAAAACTGGTATTGATGAGATAATGCAAACAAATATTTAAATAAAATATGAGTAGCAGAAATAATCACCCCTTTGAGTCAGTATGTGATAGATTCACCTATGGCTGCAACAGCAGCATTGAGTCTGTGTATAGATCTCCATCAGGGTTCAATCAATCAATCAAATTTGATCTGTATAGCACATTTCAGCAGCAAGGCGTTCAAAGTGCTTTACATCATAACAAGCACAGAAACACAAAGCCATGCAACATAGACTCAACAATCAACATATTACATTAAGTCAAATGCCATTGTTAAATTCGTAATTGATTACGTTTCAAATACGACTCTAAACAGGTGGGTTTTTAGGAAGTCAGTGTTTCAGCTGTTTCACAGTTTTCTGGAAGTTTGTTCCAGATTTGAGGTGCATAGAAGCTGAATGCTGCTTCTCCTCGTTTAGCTCTGGTTCTGGGGATGCAGAGCAGACCAGAACCTTCCAGACCTGAGGGGTCTGGAAGGTTGAAGGATTGTACATTTACACTCTGCAATTTTGCTCCATCGCTCCTTGAAAAACTGTTCAAACTCTGTCCGGACCACGGGGATCCGCTGTGAACAGACTTTTTCAAGTCCATAAATTCTGTATCAGATTGAGGTCTGGGCTTTGACTCAGCTACTCCAGAACATCCAACTTTTGGTTCTTCACACAATTTCTGTGGATCTTTAGCTTCATCTTTTCTTGCTGGAAAATAAATGTTCTTCTCCTGCAGACAGAAACTAATTATCCTCCAGGATTTCTCTGTATCTTGCAGCTTTCATTTCACCTTCTACCTTTTCAAGCCTTTCCTTTCCTGTGTGTTTGTGGTGTCTGCCAAGCATAGCACCTTATCTGATGACCAAAAAGCTCAATTTTGGTTTGTTCAGCTTGACCATAAAGTGTCCCACTTTCCTCTGGGCAATGATCACCTTCCTAAAATAGTGGCCCTAGTCATTTTATGCCAAAAGATTATTTAGGCAAAAAAAAAAAAAAAAAAAAACTTCTCGCAAAAAATGGATTCATTATTTTAGAAAGTTGCCAAAATCTAGTTGAGCTGATTTAAGTCTCCTAATAAATTTCTGAAATATGCTATGGCTTTTTTTTCTTTGGTGTGCCACCACAAAGTTATTCATGGCCCCCAGTTGGCCCCCCATGCAAAACATTCCAGAGACCCTTCTGCCATGAAGTCCCTGCATAGCTGCACTCACGGAGCAGTGGAGGTTGTGTACAACAAAGTAAAAAAAAAGAAAGAAAAACGTATTCATTTTCTCTCCACCATGTGTTTTTCATTACTTACTCAGTACATTTGGCCCATCTTTGCACAGCTTAACATTTTTCTGCAGTAATTCTATCTCTTATTTGTGGTTGTTGGGGCCAGGTCAGCTGAGGTTCTCTCAGCCTGTGTCATCTGTTATCTGAGATACACTAAGAGCAGACTCAAAATTAGAAAATATATTTTTAGAGACAAAGAAAGGATGAGTTGAAGGAGATGCAGAGAAAAGAGGCTAAAACTGGATGACTCAGACTATCTTACATCTCATGCAGCCTCTTTTTCTTGTTCCCACTCGGCCCCAGATGGGATCTGCTGCTAACATAGGGATTTAGATTTACCCCAAACAGACACATGGGCATCAAACAAATGGTGGGTGGAATTTGAATGTCTTCATGGGCTGCTGTTGTCTTTTCTCTTTTTATTTAGAAAATTCACAGTTAAAATTCACATTGAATGAGTAAATTAGGGCTATTATTAAAGTGAAATATCTTTTTTCTTCTGTCATGTAAATGCATGAAAACAGAAGATCTCCACCATACTTTGAACTTAGACCAATAAAACTTGAAACCAAGAACAAGGGGAAGTCAAAAATGTGCATATACCCCTTTTCAAATCCTAGACTTATTCATAATTGGAAAATGACAAATACATATTTTTATTCCAACTTGTACTCAGACACTTTCCATGGATTAGAATATTATTATTAAAGTTCAGTTACGTCAGTAACTCAAATCACTGGATGAAATACACTAGCTACACATATCTGATGTTTCACGTCTTTATTTATGTAATAATTATCAGAATACAGCCAATAAAACACATGTAGGATTTAGAATATTATATCATACATCTATACAATACATTTTAAAATTTAGACTTAATATTTAATACATCATTAATGGTTATTTTAAAAATGTATTTTTAATCTGACAACTGAATCTCATTTATTGAATGTTTGGAAATCTTCCAAAAAAAATCCACTGAAAATAAATCTGTTGAGAAACAAAAAAAAAGTATTACCTGGTTGCACATGTGTCTCAGATAGGTTTTTAATTTTGTAAATCAAAGTTTTTTAATTTAATTTCACTATATTATATTAAAAGGCTTATCATAAAACCCGATTTAATATTTCAGTGATGTCATCATACAGAGAAAACTATTCATTTCTGTTCAAATTCTAGTATTCTGAAGACTACAATGATTTAGGTTGTTTTTTTTTTTGGCATTTTTGGTTAAGATGTGCTTGCTCTCCATTCAGTGAGTGTCCATAAATTTTACTCACAGAAGAGTAAAGATTTTACTTGAGTAAAAGTACGTAGTAGTAAAACTGCTCCTAAAAGTCGATTTTTCTTTTCCCTTAAAAAGTTGCTCAAGTAAATGTAACTAGTTACTACTGACCTCCTCCTTTTGCTTTCTGAAATTTGATCAATCAATCAATCAAATTTTATTTGTATAGCACATTTCAGCAGCAAGGCATTTCAAAGTGCTTTACATAATTAAAATAAAAACAGCATGTGACAGTGAATAAACAGTTAGAAAGACAAAGCAATTTTATTTATATTTTTAAAGAAAAAAAAAGGTTAAAAAAGATAAAAACATTAAAACCCACACCCCTTGTAGGACTTCAGTTAAACGTCTCACACCTCAGAGTTTTAGTTAAAACGCCATTTAACAAGGATTCTCACAACCCTAGATATAGATTCGTTTAACTGGGACGTTTTCCAGGGGGGCTTTACATAGACAGTGTGAAAGAGAAATAAAAAGAAGTTAATAACTAGATGAAAATTTAGCCATAAACAACTCTAAACAGGTGGGTTTTAAGTTGAGATTTAAAGGCACCCAGTGTTTCAGCTGTTTTACAGTTTTCTGGAAGTTTGTTCCAAATTTGTGGTGCGTAGAAACTGAATGCTGCTTCTCCCAGTTTGGTTCTGGTTCTGGGGATGCAGAGCAGAACCAGAACCAGAAGACCGGAGGGGTCTAGACGGTTGGTACAGCAATAACAGATCTTTAATGTATTGTGGTGCTAAACCGTTCAGTGATTTATAAACTAACAACAGTATTTTAAAGTCTATTCTTTGAGCTACAGGGAGCCAGTGTAGGGACTTTAAAACTGGTGCTATGTCTCTATCTTCCTGGTTTTTGATGAAACACGGTGCAGCTTAGTGAAGCTTTAATCCCCCAGAGCCTAATGAAAGCTGATCACAGATTACTTTATTTTTCAGGCATGGATCTGTCAGCCAATCAGAATGAGGAAGGGGACCAAGAAGTGTTCCAACTGGAGATGAACCGTGAAGACAGGAAGTGTGCCTTTAGAACTGCTGCTGGGAAATACTGGACCCTGACAGCAACTGGAGGACTGCAGTGCACGGCTTCCTCCAAGTAATCACCCTCCTACTGGGAAGTGCTGTTTGCATCCTTAGAAAAATGTAGATAATAAGGTCTGTCTTTGTATTTGTTTTCAGATCTGCTAACAGTTACTTTGAACTGGAGTGGCGTGAGGGTCGGGTGTGCATTCGTGCAGCCAACGGGAAGTATGTGACTGCCAAGAAGAACGGGCAACTGGCTGCTGCAGTTGACAGTACAGGTCAGGATTGTTGCTGATATTTTTCAAATACATGAAAGTGAAGTCAAGACAAAGTTGGAGATTGTAAATGTACTCTAATATTAGCTTTCTTTCGTACACAGAAGTAGGAATTTCTGACTCTACGTCATATAAATAAACTGCAAATTGCTGGCTGCCATTTATCACAGAGACAGGAACTATCATCTGTTTATGGAGTCAACACGTACTTATTTAAGTTTCATCTGTAGATTGGAAAAGCAAATATTTCCTTGAGACCCTTCATACAATTTCAAACGTGAACATGTCTCTAGACTCCTCTGTGGTGAAGAATGAAGGAGTCTAACTGTTTATTTGTTTTTGACTTTAGTGACTTTACTTCTTGGGTCAGTTTTACCATTATAGTTAACATAGTGTTAAGCCACCTAATTGTTCCATTTAAACCTGGCAGTTTAAATAGAAATCTAAAGTGATTTCCATTTAAACTGTATTGGTATGAGCACAGAATCCTGTGGAACTTTATGATTAACTTTCATATGAGAAGGAAGCATTATTCACTCTCCTCCCATTTAAATTTTTAAAAAGTGAACAACAAACTTTATGCAGTTAATTTAAACACAATAAACAGTTATGATTAAAGGTACTAGTCTATGTCATTTCAGGGGAGGCTGAGCAGTTCCTGATGAAGCTGATCAACCGTCCAATCATTGTCCTGCGTGGAGAACATGGTTTCATTGGAGCTCGCAAAGCTGGACTTCCAACCCTCGACTCCAACCGGGCCTCCTACGATGTTTTCCAATTGGAGTTTCATAACGGTGCTTATTCCCTCAAAGGTAAGTGGAAGTAGGCAACATTCAAGCATCCATCCATCCATCCATCCATTTTCTTCCGCTTATCCGGGGTCGGGTCGCGGGGGCAGCAGCTTCAGAAGGGAGGTCCAGACTTCCCTCTCCCCAGCCACTTCTTCCAGCTCCTCCGGAGGAATCCCAAGGCGTTCCCAGGCCAGCCGAGAGACATAGTCCCTCCAGCGTGTCCTGGCTCTTCCCCGAGGCCTCCTCCCGGTGGGACGTGCCCGGAACACCTCACCAGGGAGGCTTCCAGGAGGCATTCTTACCAGATGCCCGAGCCACCTCAACTGGCTCCTCTCGACGTGGAGGAGCAGCGGCTCTACTCTAAGTCCCTCCCGGATGACCGAGCTTCTCACCCTATCTCTAAGGGAGAGCCCAGCCACCCTGCGGAGGAAACCCATTTCAGCCGCTTGTATCCGTGAACTCGTTCTTTCGGTCATGACCCAAAGCTCATGACCATAGATGAGGGTGGGAACGTAGATCGACCGGTAAATCGAGAGCTTCGCTTTTACTCAGCTCTCTTCACCACGACGGACCGGTACAGCGCCCGCTTCACGGCAGATGCTGCCCCAATCCGCCTGTCGATCTCCCGCTCCCTTCTTCCCTCATTCGTGAACAAGATCCCCAGATACTTAAACTCCTCCACTTGAGGCAGGACGACCCCCCTGACCCGGAGAAGGCACTCTACCCTTTTCCGGCTCATGTAATGAATGTAATTTTATTATCTGGTGACCTTTGATAGTCAAATCAAATGGATGATTTCTACACACGAAATCATCCATATTCATTCCACGTCAAAGTAAATAAAATAGACTATAACAAGTTGTTAGCTTGTATTTACAAACGCAATTGAAACTACGTATTAGCTAGTGATGTGAATTTTATTTTTCTGAGGTTTTTTTGCTATTAAAAAGATAAGTGTTATTTGACCAGACTCCCAGGGGAAAGTTAGAAGAAGCCTACATTCTATCCTCCCTCGAGATTCCAGTGAGCAGATCTGTGGGCTGGTGAAGGAAAGAGAGATAACCTGCTCCACTTTCTTTAGGCTTCAGCAGATGAAACTCAGCTATCAGTTTCTATGGAGGACGAAAAAAATGCAACTAGCTTTTCTTCATAATGGGCAGAAATTTGAGATTGTGACAATGTTTTAGACAGTTTTGCTGTAAATGCCTTAGTTGCACTTAGACTTTAGTATTATCACTGTTCTCTAAAGTTTTGTGGAGTTAATCTACCTAATGGTATAAATACCATGTTGTCCGGATGTATACACCACCTGTGTGAGCTCTGGGCTTCATTAGTCCTGTTGTCTGTCCAGACTCCCAGGGAAAGTACTGGTGCGTCGGAGACGACTCAGCAGTGGTGTGCAGCAGCTCCACTCCTGTCCAGTTCCTGCTTGAGTTCTGTGATCTCAACAAGATGGGAATTCGGGCTCTGGGCGGGAAGTACCTTAAAGGCAACCATGCCGGAGGGCTGAAGGCCAGCGCAGACTCTGTGGACAGCGCCACCCTCTGGGAATACTGAGAAATGACTTTTCTTTGTTCTTTATCTGCACAATGCTTCAAACTATTGAAACTCAATGTCTGCAGATTCTTTTTTCATACTCTTGTGTGTGTGCAGTTATAAATGTGTTTGGATGGCTGTGTTGTGAAAGCTGAATGTCACTGCAGCAGGACGCTGCAGGTATTTCTAATAACTGACTGGCCTTTCTGTATTTCTACTGGAGATTTCCAGTGACTTGTTCTGAATGTGTCGCCACTCATAATGTCTTTCACTTCCAATACGACTTACACAAGCTGTCTGATTTTCCCAGTCTGTGATGACTCCTGGTGACATGTTGAATGCTACAACTCTAACTCCTGCATATTAATCTTTCTGCTGCTATAAAGACTTCCTGGTAAGGTTCTCTGCTCTCATTTCTTGCTGTCTGTTGAAGCGCATTCATACAAGGCAACCGGATGACACAGTGTTAATGATTTGCATTTGTTGGCTGTAAATAAGGCTTCCACTGTCGCCGAATGCTTCAAAACATGAAACCATGGAAACGTTGAAAGAAAATATGGATGGTGAATCCAGGATTTGCCCATGTGCTCTGTTCTCAGATGTAAAGAGCTCTACATACTTAGAAAGTGTGTCAGTGTGCAGCTTAAGAAAATATAAAAATCTCTTTCATGTGAAATCCTGATTGTGGTTAGATACCGTTAGAAATTTAAATCCTTCCAAGAATAAACAATTATAGAACATCAAATGGAACTTTTTTTTATCATTGATCATTTTCTAAATTCTTTATCTAATTCTGCTAAAAGCACAAGTGGTGGAAAAGGACCTTTTAAAGCACATGGATGCACATAAAATACTTATCTTGAACTGTGTAATAATTACTGCAATAATGCTTAAAATAAATCGTAAGCACATTATTATTTTTTATTATCAGAGCTAAACAGGGCGCTGCTGCTCCTGGTGTCTTGTTGCTGTGCCTTCGACGGCGTATTTACATCTTTGTCATTCATGCTTTTCCATTCTACTGAGCCAAATGAAACTTCAATAAAGTTTTCTCTTACACAGTCATTTATTCTGGATTATTTTCTGTATTTAAAACAAACGCAGCGGACAGGACAGTTTTTGTAAAGTCTTAGAGTAATGAAGTTTAAACCAAATAGTTAAATACACTCATTACTATTTGACAATACTTGAACCAAACTGCCCAGGGCAGTTATTATCCAGTAGCTTGCCCTGTGAATGTGTGAATGTAGTGTGAAGCTCTTTGGGCTCCTATGGACTTGATACAGCACTATACTAGTACAAGCCATTTACTATTTGTCATGATTTTGCTAACAGTGTGGTTGGGAGTATAATTAAAAAGCCTACATACATTCCATCCTCCCTTGAGATTCCAGTGAGCAGATCTGTGGCCAGACAAGAGAAAAAAAGAGGTAACCTACTCCACTTTCTTTGGGTATCTGGAGAGGAAACTCATCTATCAGCTTCCATGGAGGAAAGAAAACCTACAATCTTTGAGCTAATCTTACCAATGGCCATGAATCTTTCTTCATTTTCTGCAGGGTCAACTCCAAGTTGCCATGGAAATAGCAGAAATGGAGCTTGAGAAGAATGAAAGTGCAGAGATAGACAGGCAGACTGTCCTGATATTTGGCCAAGATATTTATAGGTCTGAACCTCCACCTCCCTACCAGAACTGGTCTTGGACTGCCTCTGTCCCTCCTGAAGTCAATAACCAATTCCTTTGTCTTGGAAGTGTTTACCTGCAGGCCGTTTCTGACACCAGACGACAAAATTCCTCACCTGTACTCCTTTTTGTTGTCTTTGATATATCCCATAATGGCAGTGTCATCAGCCTTCTTCTGGATATGACACGTTTCAGAGTTGTAACACAAGTTGAAGAGGATGGGTAACCACACCGTCTCCTGCAGGACGCCAGTGGTCTGCCTGTGAGGTAGCTGGAAATCCAGATGACCAGGCAGGATTCTGGTAAGCTTTTCCAGAAGTGCAGGGATGAAGCAGATACACAGACTAATAAGCTCAACTAATCTTGCATCAGCAAGTAAGAAGCTGTGACAACCCAAGAGAACAAGGCAGATATATATATATATATATATACACAGTCACACAATTATCCATTAAAACCACAACAGTAGCAAGTCAACAGATCAATTGTAATGTCCTCAAAATTGGGGGAGTACACAACTCTTATTCCCCTGCCACATATTTCAAACACTTATAAAATTGGACATACTATAGAAGAAACAAAAAATGGCATTTGCATTATTAAAAAACAACATATAAAACATTCCAATTAGTTCAACATTTAAAGTTATGAGTCAAATTTGCACTAATCACAAATATGGCAGAAATTACAGCAAGCATCTACAATACACAAGAAAAAGAAAAGAGAATCCAAATAGTCAAGAAAAGTTTTTCTATGAGCAAAGCAATACTAGACAAGATGTAAAGTTTTCTCTTGATGAAGGTTACCATCACTCACAAACTAAATCACAGCTCTTAGTTTACAGCACAGATAAAATAAAACTCATCATGATCAGACTTGATGAACCAGAGATGGTCTCCTACTTTCTCCATGGTGTCAGTTTTCCTTGGCATTCATCCAACAGTTGAAGAATAAGTTGAAAAATTTGAAAAAAGTATGTGCTTGACTCAAGATTAACATCCACTGTCATCTGTGTCATTTTGGATTTCATCTTCTAAGTTTTCTTCTGATGAATCCTCAGAAATTTCTTTAAAATTTATCACAATTTCCTTGCTGTCACAGTTTGGTTTCCCATCCAGGTCCGTTATGTTTTTGGGAAGAATGTTAAAGAGACTGTTTTGTAATGTCTGTGTTAACAAAGAGTTAGCTGTAGTTGTTAAAGTAACTCACTCAACTTGTGAGCAAGCAAACACATCCAGGTCCATTTGGTCATGAGGAACATTAACACTTTCAAAAACAACAAAGTCTTCTGATGCCTTTACTGTTAAATCCATAGTTGTGGTTTTGACGGTAACTTTTTCATCCTTAGAGGAATCTTCCATGTTCTTTTGGCCTTCAGGGTTCAATGTCAAAATCAAAGTATTTTGATCTCTCGTCCTCAGAGCTCTCTACTAAAACGTCTTTGCCTCTTATGTTATATCCTAACAACTTTTCAACTCCCATTGTAACAAGAAATCCAAGGTCCCATCAATATCAATCATCTTGACTTGGTGAACAGTTAAAATGGTTTGTAAAGTCAGTTTGAAGTCGTCTCTGGAATCGATCTACCTCCAACCAAGTTGAAAAGCAAACTGAGAATTCTTGTATCTCTTTGAACTGTTATGACATCACTGGTGAGAACATAGAGGTTCTCATCAACATGTCAAAACCTGTCAGGTCTTGTTTAGTTGCTATGGAAACAAGGAGTTCTGAATGGGGCAAGATTGTCAAATAAAAATACATGAATAGTCATTTAAATTCATAAACACAAGTCAATAAATGCACAGAAATTTAGGTTTTGTCCCGTTTTTCAATTCGCATGTAAAAATGAGATTTTAGGATTGAAATATGAAATAATTGTGTGGAAAATGTGTTTCAATTTGACACTCAAACAATACAGATAACAATGGTTGCCCAATTTTAAAAACATTTAAAAAGCAATAGCCTGATAAAGATGCTTGGTTCTGTACTGGGACGACTGTGGAACCTCTGGATATGACGATGCAAAGAAGAATTCTTCATATGATCAAGAAAATGATGAATGCTGACCATCCTCTTCATGAGACTGATTTCCTAATTTGTGCAAAATTTCCTTCTGAGAAGAACTGGTTGATTTTAACATATACATTTAAAAACACACTGGGACTGTTCACACATACCAAAACCTGCATTTAAAATTCAGAATGACCACTTGAGAAGAATCTTTATTTAAACTTGGGCAGTTATACCATCTCTAAAATATGTATGCATACTCAGCAGTATGTACAATTTTATCTAATTGACGACTCACATCTAGAACTTAAAAATAAGAAAAACAAACAAGAATGTACATGATGAAGACATATTAACATGGTCTAATCCTCGACACAGAAAACAAATTGAAACAAGAGAAGCAGACCAGAGAAGCCGTTTTTAAATCCACCCGAGTCCAACGTGTTTCCCACCTCTGTAGCATTCCATGAAAGACAACAGTGCACAAGTAGAAATCATGTATTTTAACATAAATTTTCACCTTTACTTCCACAACTTGGTTGAATATACAAGATTATCCACAGCGCTGATTCCAGTACAGCAGCTGTGGTTGTTTAAAGGCTTTATCAGCAAAGTCAAGGTTAGAGTGAAAGCAACTATTAAACAGCAGAAATATTTAAAACGGGAAGATGAAATTATGTTTTGTCATATGAAAGGGTTTTCATGGTATGGGTCATTTTAGGAAGAGAAGTAGCACCGCCTGCCTTGAAAAAAATTAAATAAAATAAAAAAGAAAAATTAAGTATTGAGGCATTGACAGACTGATTGGAGAAAAACTCATCTAATGTGCAGCAGAAGAGGACTTGCTGTCCAGCAGTTTCTCCACCATGAGCTTGGCGTAGCGCATGCGGCTAGCCAGCTCCCTGCAGCAGCCAAACTCCTCCAGCAAAGACAGCTTGTAGGTGCGGAAGTCCCGCTTCTCGTCAATGTAGGTCACAGCAGCCATCAGCGGGCAGAGGATCAGTTTAGTGTGGTCCTAAAACAAGACAAAAAAACCAAAACAGATAATGGCTTGAGCATGGAGCGTGGTGAGGTTGAGGACGGACAGCAGGAGAGGGAGCGATGCGGGTCAAGTCTAACCTGGAAGAAGTTGATCTGGACCGTGCCGTTGCTGAGGTGCAGGACGATGGCGCTTTTTGTTCTAAACCACAGCGAGAGGTACGGCAGCCGCGCCAGCTCGTCCCCTTCCCGCCGCGCCACATTGGCGCCGGCCTTCAGCAGGTGCTCGCTCATGTAGTTACGGAAGTACTTAAGCAATGTTATCTAAAAAAAATAAAATAATTTTAAAAAAAGACAAATGTATCTAGTACTAAAGATGATATTTAAGCTTCCCTAAAGACTGTTAGAGAATTGTTTAACTTTTATCCAGAGCAGAAAATGAGCTCAACCAGGAGCTGAGGGAGGTGAATACTGACCTTCTTGTTGAGAGTAGCGGGGAACGAGCGGACGCTCATGTAGGACTCGGCAGCCATCTTGTCGATGTACTGCAGGCTGTCTCCGTCCGCATACATGATGAGGCGAGTGTAATCGTTGAACAGAACACCCACACTGTTGTCACACAGCTGGTAGCCTGTAAACAGGCATTTAAACACTTTAATGAGGATGTTTTCCTTTTCTTTCTTTTCAAAAAAATCTTAATTTTTTTCCTAAACATTGTTGGGGCATAAAATAAAGATTTGATTGGACAGAAACCAATCTCAATTATCACACAGGAGACAAATCAGACATGTAGTGAAATTTTAACTGAATTGAAACCAAATGATTTTATCCCAAATCAACCAACCAGTGAAAGACATTTCAGCTCAGTTAATATACAATACCAAGATCTATAATAAAACTCAAGACTTTAGTTTTATGAAAACAACTCAGTTTGTATTCCAGACAGGTGGAGTTTCAGTCTAAGCCCACATGTGAACATTTACACCTTAAGATGAACTGAAGGGATATTTAAAACTTAGTTAATGACTATGTAGCCCAATTAGTAACAGATTTATAGAATGATCATCAGTAGACATCATGTTGTGTCAGTCACTCCAAGCATGTCACTTGAAGGAAGCAGGCAAAAATAAAAATATATTATTCCAACATTTTAAACCATTTACAATTAGACTAAAAATCATTTACAAGCTGCTGCCAGTGGGATATCTCGTCTTTGATTGAAAATTTCAGATTTGTATCTCTTACATGGCGAGACAAGGAATACACCTTGCAAGTCAAGTTTTTCTCATGCACAGAAGCTCTTTGCAAACACACCCAAACTTAAAAATGAATAAAAATCAAATGCCACACTTCATGGCTTTCTGCAGATCCCTTCATAGTCCTATTAAAGAGCTTAATTGATGTTTGTGAGTCAGATGTCTTGCATTCTCACTTTTTGAATGTTTCTAATACTTACCCAGCCCGTATTTGTCTGAGTAGTCAACCCATTTGCTGATCCAGAAAATGGGAATGCATGCAGGATCCTCTGCTTCCTCTGAAAAGATAAACCAAACTTTTCTAAGCTGATCTTTTCCAACTTGACACAAACAGTCAAGAAAAACTGAAAAACAAACCGACCTTGCCGGATGAATGCCTTCTCTGCTGGCTTGGAGGCCATGATGCTGTTGAGCTGCTGCAGCATGTCTTTCAGGTGGTTCTCTGACGGCTCAATCTCTCTGCAAACAGAATACAAGTCAGAATGGTTTATATCTCTACAACAGATGGAAAACAGACAACTTGGAATAGAATATACTTTATATTGCTTATTTGTTGAAAGCTACTCCATCTTAGGGAATAAACACAAAGTTTGTAATTATATATTATATAAATAAAACATGGATTACTATTGAAAGATCTGCCTTTTAGGTGTATTGTGATATAGACCTAAGAGTGATAAGTTCAAAATTCCTAGATATAAACAAATAAATAACAAGCAATGACATGCAATATATTAATAAATAACCTACAAATATAAATTAGAAGAGACTTGGGCATTGTGAAACCTGATGGCTACAAGTAAAAATGAAAAACTTGAACCCAGACTTGCAGAAAATATCTCATCTTACTTCGGCAAAGCATCGTCTTTCACCTCCATCTTCTCTGTCCCACCTAAAAACAAAACAGCAATATTTATCAAGAATCAGACCTACTAAACGCATCGTTCAGACCCGAGGCCTGATATGGCCTAGAGAGGAGAGACTCATTACCTTTGTTGTTCAAAGCAGAGAGGGGACGTCGTTGGCCAAGCTCTGCAGTGGTGGAGGGGGCAATGGAGAAGCGTGGGGGCACAGTGAGGCATGTGGTGGGCAGGCGCAGCGGGATGTAGCCTGACGTGAGGAACTCGTCCTCTTGCAGCTGAGTGATGGTGGGCCTCTGAGCAGGATCGGCGTGCAGCATCCTCTTGATTAGCGACGCTGCGGCGGGGTTGATGTGCTGTATACAGTCCAGGAGGTTTAAACTAAACCTGTTCAATATGTTCCACAAAGCAGCATAAACACAGCAATCTTACCCAGGGGATGACGTAGCTGTTTTTCTTGATGCGACTGTAGGTTTCCTTCAGACAGGACGTTTCAAACGGGGGCTTACCCACCAACAGAGTGTACCTGAGAGAGCAGACAGAGGACAGGTTACTGCACTGGATCGTTACCTGGTGTCAGCATAATGATCTTGACCAACTTGGTTCCAAAACTATGTTCCATACTGCATTTCCAAACTTACAGTATGCATCCCAGTGACCAGACGTCCACTTCGTAACTGTGGCCTTTTTTACAGAGAACTTCAGGCGCTATGTAGTTGGGCGTTCCGCACAACGTCTTCTTCCGTTCGCCGTCAAACTCGATCTTAGTAGCCAAACCAAAGTCCCCTAGAAAAAAAAAATGGAATGTTTTAAATGTTAAAACTTCAACATATTAAGGACAAAAAAAGTGTCCAAAAGATGCAATGGAGTGGTGCATTTTTCATCTGAATAAACAACATGTAATAAAACATGGATTACTATTGAAAGATCTGTCTTTAGATGTATTGTGATGCATTGCAGGTTCATGCATGGTGGGGCTGACTGATAAGACTCAGCTCATACCATTGCATTTTCTGCACAAGTAAAGAGTGATGAAGCAACAACTTAACTTGAAATGATTACAGACCATTAGTGATCATGAGAACTGATCATTCCAGATCCATCTGCTCTTCTCTAAATTACATTTTATCTTGTTGGCCAATTTTTCTGAAATCCACATAGGTCTTGCAAAGACAAATCAAAGAAATGTTCTCTCTGGTTTGTTATTTTGTTTGCATTTCCCTTTTAATTCATGTAAAGCACTTTTTGAATTGCCTTGTTGCTGAATATGTGCTATATAGATACAAATATATTCCCATAATGTTTTCTACAGAAATTAAAAGTTTTATATAAGCATATTATGGCTAAGTACCTATCTTAACCTCCATCTCGTCATTGAGGAAGATGTTCCCCAGCTTCAGGTCTCTGTGAATGACTCTGTTGTTGTGCAGGTAATGGACTCCCTTCAGCAGCTGGGTCATGTAGTACCGGGCCTCTGGCTCTGTGACAGCCTTACGCCGCTTGTGCAGCTCCAACAGAGACTGAAAAAAGAAGGTTTTAATAAACACATTTTAAAAAAACGTATTCCAGTTGACTAAACCGTAAACCTGGAGGCCCTCCAGTAATATTTGAATAAACTGTCTGGGTTAAACTGCCATAACACAAATTTGGGTGTTTAAAGTAGAAATACATGGTAATTTATTTCCGCTTAAAATACAGAGGCTTGGTAATCATTGATCGTTTTATAATTACACTTACCCTTCTCCTGCAGATTTCCAGGACCACAAAGACGAAGTCGTCGTCCTCAAAGAAGCCGTGGAAGCCAACAATGTTCGGATGATTAAGGCTCTTGTGAATGGCGATTTCAGACGTCATCTTTTCCCTTTGGTGCTGCTTCAGGATCAGAGATTTCGGCACAATTTTCCCAGCGAATACCTGCTTCGTCTCAACATCTGTGATTTCGTAGCATTTGGCGAAGCCCCCCTTCCCCAGAAATCTTCCTCTCGTGTATCTCTTCGTGGTGCGGGGGTCAACCAAGATGTCTGGGATCTCTTTGAGAGGCGCCGACTTCGGATCGGAAAGTGCAGACGTGGGAGCTGGCTTCGCAACACCAGCACTCATTTTGGTTTAAGGAAGCTTTTCGGTTGTTTTTTAAAGAAATAAACCACTTAAGCGGTTCAACGAAGCAATTAAAGTTAGCCTCAACTCAACCGACGCTAGTTTAACCTGGCAAGCTAGCTTCCTTCCGCTTGCATTCGTGTTTAAATCAAAACTAACGCCCTTTTTGTGCAAGTGTTCATTAAGACAACATTAACCATTAAAACAACGACGCATGAAAAGCAAACTTTAAAAAAATCATTAAATAATTCGCCAGACCTGCCCGACGGTAGTTACTCGATTGTTCTCTCCAGCCTTATGACAACAGTTTTCTGTACAAGTTTAAATTGCTGCCTCTGTCGTTGTCGCACTCTCTGATTGGCCCACAGGATTTGAATTGTAGGGCGTTGCAGCAATGCATCGTGGGACTTCTATGTGAAAATAGCCTATCGCTAAACGAGAAAGCTACATCGCCGTCGTGATTGGGTCATCACAATCCTGTTGGTTGCTTATGGTTTCCTGAACAAGGAGGTGAAGGGAAATTGAGTATAAATGGGATTTATTTAAGCATGGTGTGGTTTGAATCGTGATTTAAAACACGAAGCTTTAAAAAAAAAGAGTATCTTTCAAAAAAAGGATAACAATTTTATTGTACAATGAAAAATATTTTTGCCAAGATATTTCACCCATAATAATAAAACTCTTTTAAAACCCAATTCCAAATCATATATCCAAGTGTTATATATGATTCCGTCTTTGATCTATTTTATCTGCTCACATACACAATGCTGCATGCTTACATAACCATAACATATAAGTCTAGCGACAGTCCCAATCTTTGCTTCATTTGCTGTGTTTCACTCAGCGCTGGTCAGTAATGACACTCTGTATCTGTTCCATTATTACTTCTGTATGACTTGTAACATTTAATCATTTTCGGCATTACAGCCTGTTTTATATCTCATTATTTCTGAATGTAATTACTCTTAGGTCCCGGAACCGGTAAATGGACATGGGTGTTGCACGGAAGGGAAAATGGTTGCACAACACAAGTGTACTTGGGAAAGGGAAAGTTGGAAAAGTTTACCAGAAAAGTTATTCTTCTTTCCATAAACAAGCTCTTCTGGCCTAGAGACCCATTTACAAACATAACTTTTCTCCTACTAGTTGTTATATTTAGAATAATGGGAATATTTTATCTAAGAATAAATTACTTTTTAATGAAAACTGGATGGAACATGGAATTGCACTGGCTAAGCATTACGATGAAGGGAATCTCGTTTCTTACAATGATTTTTTTAAATGCAAATTTAATTTGCTTGCTACACCAGGAGAATATACAATAGTGTTTTCTGCTCTACCTAACGGAATGCTGCTGCAAATTTCCCTAGGTGTAACTACTAATGTTCTACCTAATAATGGATTATTGATTGGAGATTTTGATATCTCAAAAATGCTCCAATAAAATCAATAATATCAATAAAATTATATATATATATATATAATAAATTTTATGTATTAGAAATATATTCTTAAACATGTCCAGGTCCCTGCTGATCAGATTATACAGAAAAGGAATGAAAAAATGAAACCAAGACTGAGGACATTGGTCAGTGGGCAGAGTGGATCCACCACAGCTGTCAGCCCAGATTACAGCCATCCTGGGTTCAGTTCCCACTGCCACTCATTCAATGCTTCTATGTCCATTTTATGTCTGTCACCTCAAAAATAAAGCCACCAGGGGCACAAAAACTGAGAACGAGTGATGATTATAAGCCATCTTTCATCTTGACTGCTTTGGAGTTGTGGGAAAAATGAAAATTGTTGTGCAGAAGCTAATGGGCCAGACAGCTACTAATCTTCATATTAAGTGACTTTACACCTTTAATTTATGTGTTAAAGCATTATTTAAATTTTACTGACAATCTTGTTTGGAAATGAAGAGGAAAACAGACACTAAACAATAAAACATCAAAATGTTTAATAGAAATTTTAACACAAACTAACAATTCTTTTTTGTTCCTTTTTATATAGCAATTTTTATCCACAAAATAAAAAAAACAGTTAAAACAGCAGCTGTACTAAAATTAACATGGGACAGAGCTTTAAAAGGATCTTCAGTCAAACTGGTTTACTGTGTTTTATATAGACAGTAAAAACAAGAGCTTCCTCTTGCTGCTTATGGGATGTTCTCAGTTTACAGCATCAGCTTTAGCACCTTTCTTAGTTGGCCTCACGCCGTAGGGATGTAAAGAGACGTCTCCGTTCTGATGCCCGATCACCAGGGTGTCCTCGTGCCCCCATCGAGCCAGTTGCCAGTACCCATCCTCCTGAGCCTCCATCATTTGGGACGTCCCCCCTTCTCCGAGCTCCCACACACAGACGCAGCCGCTCTGACTCAGGCCCACCACGCTGCAGCGGTTAACGTCCACTTCACAAAGCCTTGCAGGGCAAAGGAAGAAGAGGTGTGCATTACCTGGATGTGTAATAAACAAACTTACACAAGTCTTGTTCTCTGTATGACTTCATCTCACCTGCCAGTCCAGCCATCCGGAGGATACAGCCAAGTAGATAAGACAGATCTTCCACTGAGAGGGTTGATGCCGACTAAAGAGAACAGAGCTGGCTTCGACCTCTCCTCTGAAAGAAAGCATTTCTCTCTTGTCTTTTTCTCTTCTTGGTCCAGGGAGCTTAGAAACTGATGTTGCAGCAGGACCAACAGCACTCCCTGCACAACATCAAACACACAGAAAGTTACCACCCAGGATTTAAGTGACACAATCATTTCAAGAGTTGCTGGCTACTTACACAGTAGGAGTAACCTTTGAGACAGGCTGTGTTGGATAAACTGTCTTCAAGCAGCACTCTGCTCAGCAGATGGCCACTCTTTAAATTCCTTCAACAAGCAAATGACAGACAATGGATTAGCTCAAAGTCAGTAAACTTGTATGGAAAACGCCTTGCCACAGATGCTCAATTGGATTTAGGATCAGACTTTCATCTGAACCATCAAACGGACCCCGTTTTGTATGTCTAGGCTTGTTATCCTGCTAGGAGGTCAACCTTCACCTCAGTCTGAAGACATTTCAGCCTCCAAAACTTTTTTTCCAGGATTGCTCTGTTACTATCTCCATGAATCTTTACATAAACTGCCCAGCTTTTTCCCCCCATTCTATAAGCATTACTCTACAGCATGATGCTGCCACCGTCAAGTGTCTCAGTTGCGACAGGGTGATGATGTGCAGTGTTACTTTGACAAATCACATAACGTTTTGAAAGTCATAGTCCTATTAATATGTTCTTCTGCATGAGCTGTGAAGCTCTGCAGCTCCTCCAGTGCAGACCCAGTTTGCTTTTATTATTACAGTTTTTCTCAATCGCTTTGGTGGATTTCTCATATCATTTTCGACATTTGTCAAATGGTAAGTACAATTCTCAAAATGATTTGTACAAACAGCAAAACAACATGGATTATCGGCAAAACCTAATTTCCTCCTCGAAATCCTTCTTTCATCTCTCAAAATTAAATATTTGCATCAAAGATCATATCAGTGCCTCAGAACAAGTTCTTGTTTCATTGTGTACGGACCAGACAGTCAAATTGATTAGTCATGTTGTCCATAGAACAGTGGGATGTTCTGTTGTGATGAATGTTGCAAAGACAAACTTTGTAAATTATAATTGTGGGAGATCAATGGGAAGAGACTGGACAAGATTCACTTATTTGACTTTACTGCAATTTATTGACAGACCATGTCATTGTGATACAGAAAGCAGAGCACAAAGAAAAAAAAATCTAAAGTAGCAAGAGGAAAAAATATCAATGCCCTTAAGGAAATGGACCGTTTTCCTTAAGGGCATTGATATTTTTTCTTCTTGCTACTTCAGTGTGGCAGGAATTACAGTTCAGTCTTCCTCTACTTTCCATCTCCATGCTATCAAAAAAATCTTCAATGGAGATAAGGAATGAAGAGAAGTGTGAGAGGAGCTCCATCAACATCATTACCTGATGGAAATTATGTCCGCATTATGTCCTCAGCCTCTTCTGTCTCTTCCTCTGTTCCGCCTCCTCACTCCTCTTCTTCTTCTTCTTCTCCAACTCCTTGTCCTTCCATTGTCATTTAAACGTAACATCGTGTTGTACTCTCGCTACATACACTATTTATTTGCCAGCTGATGGTTCATGAGATGAACAGATTCAGGACAGATTTAGAAAAATGTCTAATGGTAATGTATAGAAATATGTTTGATATATTATGAGAACCTGATAAAGCAAATTTCATGTTAAAACTTACACAAAGTTATGCTTAAATGTTGTGGAGTTCGAGACGATTCAACAGAGACTCGTATAATAAATTTTGATCAATATGAGACCAGCAACTGAAAATGTAGGAAAAAGCAGATACGTGTACATAATCATTTGCATGATGTACAAAAGCATTCGCAACTTGTTGAAAGACGTAAGAAACTGATTTTTTGATGTGAACCAGCGACACAATGATTTGAAGATTGAACGAGTAGTTTGGAGAATTTCAATTCTGTTCTGAGAAATGCACCAAAGTGACTGAGAAAAACTGCAATGATCCCATCAGTTTAGAAGTTCCTACACAACATGCCAAGCTTTCCAAACTCAACTTTCCAGAATTCTCAGTCATTTTCAGATATTTCAAAATACTGCATATTCAAGAAGTTCACAAATTTCACCTGAACTTTCTACTCTGGGGTATGGGAAGGGAAAGAAAAGAAACTGGAAATATGGAAGGTAGAAAAGGTAGAAAAGAGTGAAAGGAAGGAATGACACAAACAAGAATGGAAAATGGAAAAACACACAAAGAAAAGAATGAAAAATCTTTGTGGGGACTTTCCACTGACTTCCATTCATTTCTACAGCCTAACCCTAAACCTAACCCTCACCATTACATTCCTAACCCTAACCAAAACTCAATTCACGCCGTAGTGCTAAACCTGACCCCCATCCCAAAACCAGCATTTCCCTTTGTGGGGCCCAGGCTTTGGTCACCACAAGAAGCAGTGGGTCCCCACTACGTAATATGTGTCAGGAAAATGGTCCCCACAAGGTATTAAATACATGGTATACACACACACACGCACGCACAAAAAACCCCCGAGTGTTATATTGAAGTGTTTGGCATTAAAATTACAATTCCAAAAAACGATTATGGTTGATTTTTAAATTGGTCACACAGTGTTAGGTGCTCATCCTTTAAACCATGATTTGGCCAAGCTTGATTCTACTATCACTTACCAGATGAAAAGATGTCCTACTTCATCTGTACCGATGAGAGCGTCAGGAAGCCCCTCTACTGGAGCGAGGGCGCTCACACAAACACCAGGAGACACGAGAGGCTGAGGAGTCAGCAAACTGACACACACAAGTTCAGAAACTAACAAACCTGTACATCAGTGCCAAGAGACGAGGCAGACTCTTCCTTACCTGGTGCTGTCTGACAAGGTAAACACCTGCAGAGTAGAGCCTGTGGCCGAGTCGGAAGAGGTAACCACTCTGGAGTTGAATAAGCCAGCCACTGCCTGGATGATGTCCTCAAGTATCAGCGTCTGCCTGAGGCTGCAACAGGACAGCAGTCTGCAAAAACAAACTGTTTATATATTGATGAACTGATAAACCGCTTTATCAGCACCTTTATGTCAAGGCCGAGTATTTCTCAGAAATTTCCCACTGGTTTGTCTGACTACACATTGAAACGCAGCTAAGCTGGTTGTGCCGTTATACTCTGAGGTATATCAAATGTAGCTTAATTTTTTTAGCAACAATTCAGATCACAACATTAAAATACAGAGCATTACCTCAGCTGTCTTATTTCCAGCTGACCAAGAGACACCAATATCAGGCCGGCAGAGTCTGGGACTGGAAACACGTTTATCACAGGCTGCAAACACAAAACATATTCCATGTCTGAATCAAGAAATATTTAGGATTTTCTTAGTACTTTGTATTTCTTCAGTTCATTAAATTACAACAAAATGTTTCAATCAGCAAAAAAAAAAATATAGCAACTGAAGCAGTTCACAGTTAATATTGATTTTATTAGCCTATGTAAGTAGAGCCAGATCCCGTCAGAAGCCATTTCTGTCACAGGAGCCACTGGTTGTCATGTTTCCTCTTATTTATTTTGCAGTAGGTTCTTTTTGGATGTTTCTGTTTTATTCTGGTATTAACAGTACTTTTGCTGGCCCCTCTGTGCCTTTTGTTCTGTTTGTCCGGGTCACCAGGTCCACCTTTATGTTTTGCTCGGACACGGAAAGTGATGGTTCTCAGTCTTCTTTCTTTCTTCACGAAAAATAAAAAGCAGCTGAATGGAAGTTCTAAGAAAAAAACCACTGAGAAGAATAAGCATTTAAATAAAAAGAATGTTTGAATTTGAGTCTTTCTTAAATATGTTGCAACATCGAACAATTGTCGATCACCCAAAATTAAAGAAATTGGGCTGATCAATCTATCTGGCCCTCAAAGTCAGGAAGGTCCCTACGGGAAACACTGCAAAGACACATGTGTTTCCAGTGTAATCATTTTTTCCTAATTAACCAGTTATGTAATAACATATTTTACATAAGAAATGCCAAGAATGATTTGAACCAAATGCAAGTGGTGGTCAAATTTATCAAGCAGCTTGATAAATTTGACTGGTAGTCGATCATACCCCCGTCACAGACCCTGGTCCCCACCTTACTGTATCCAAGTGTAATAATGGAAAGTTGAGTGAAAGGAAAAGATACAAAAGGTATAAAGAAAACATTAAGAGCCACCAAACAAACATCCCTGGGACATGAACTGTGATTGAATTGAAGACGACATTTATTGTGAAATAAGAAACCTGAAAACAACAAACAGAAGAAGTCACCTCACTGAAGGTCCAGGTGTGTTTGAGGCTCCAGTTACATTCTGAAGTCTGGCTCCACAGGCACACTGCCCACTTTCCTGCTGCTGCGACACACACACCGGCCGATGAGTCCGACACACAGCACACATCCACCAGAGAGCCCCCTGCTGGCGCCTGTCATGCACAAACACTGCTTACCCCACAAAACACAGCTCAAGAGGATGCCCCCACTTTTTTTACTCAGGAAGTAAAAAGCAAAGTAACAGAATAAATTTTACCTCCAGTGTGTGTGTGCACCTCAGTAAGAACTTCTCTGCAGGTCTGTCCGTCATTATTCCCACTTCCACAGTCGAGCCTTGCAGTTGGTTCCTGGACTGAGTCGGGCAGTCGTCAGGTTCCTCTACGTCACCCTGATCTCTTGGAGCCAGAGGCTCCAATAAATCCTGAAGCTGACTGCAGAGAGAGGGAGGAGGAAGACTGGAAGGGAGGGAGGTGATGGATGCACCAGGACAAAGATCCATAGGAGACAGATCCTGGGTGGACGAGCTGGGAAACGGAGGCAGGCAGAGAGGAGAAGCAGAGGGAGAGGAGTTAGAGCGCAGGCGAGCAGCATTAGGGGTGATTCCCAGGGAGGGCAGGACCGGACTGGAAGCTAAAGTGGGTGACGGATGGTAGACGGATGGCAGGCCTGTACAGGGGCACCCCACTGCATCCAGAGGAGACTTAAATAAGAACTGAGAGGCGTTACTTTTAATCGCTCCGTCCTCAGAAGAGTCCGTTTTAGTAGGTTCTGCAAAATCTTCTGCAGGATACTGTGGGTTTGGGTTATTTACAGGAGGGTTTGCTGCAGGGTCCTTAGTGCAGCTGGCCGGAGCCTCCTCTGCTGCTTTACTTTCAGAGAAATCAAAGGAAAGCATCCGAGTGATGCGTTCGTCTACGAGTCCGAGCTCTTCTAAAGAGGGTTGCTTTTCATGTTCAGAATGCTCAACTTCTGGCTCATCTGAAAGTTGAACATCATTTTCTTTGCGTGGTGTTCGGTTCACCAGACCCTGTGGTTCATCTGTGCTTATAGATGTACATGTAATGCTGAGGGCAGCCCAGTTTTCAGTTCCAGCTTCAAGCTCTTCAGTAAACCCTTGCACCACTGAAACAGCTTCTGCTGAGGTGTTGAGAGCATCCGCACTGAGCTCTGCATTTGTTTCTGGAATACTTGGGTTACAAAGCTCTTCATTTAACCACGTGCCTGTCAAATTATCTGTAACTGTGCGTTGTGTCTGCTGTGGAGATGTTCGCTCGCTCTTGTTTGGATGGGTAGAATTTCTGATGGCAGATGTGGAACTGAGCGAGTGGGAACAGGGCATCAGCAGACCGACGGCGCTGCGCCGGCAGCTGGAGCGTCTGCGTGTGTTGTGTGACGGGGTTGATTCCACGGCAACTTGACGGAGCTTGTGCAGCTTCAAGGAGGCAAACTGATCGTCAGGGAGGTGAAAATCTTGCTGGATGTCCAGGCTCTTCAGGCGGCTGATCAAAGAGGGAAGAGAAAGCTGAGCTGTCTGAGACGATGAAGAGGAGGAGGAGGAGGAGGAGGAGCAGGGCAGGAGAAGAGCCTGAGAGTCTGATGACTCTGCAGGACACAAGTTAAAGAAGAAAAAATAGATTATGAAATTAAGAAAACAAAAAAAACAATCATGTTAAAATAAAATGATGATCGTAATTAATGAGGACAGCTTGACTAAAACAGAGTTGAGTGTCTACATTTGACCAGGGCATGAAGACACTCAACTGTCAGATGTTGAAAAGTGTTCCAACATTTAAAAATCCAGCTTGAACCACAGCAGACAGAGGTCAAAGGTCAATATGGAGAAAAATATAACATATAATACATTTTATCCTTCGTGTTTTTAGGAAGCCTCTTATGGGGGAAATCTTTCTGCCATAATTCGAGAGCACACACTTTCAGTCTGAAGCAGGACTTCATGTCTTCTCAAAACTTGTAATGCTTGAACTCAAAACCTCTGCTCTCTTTCAAATATTCACTGTGCTCTCTCAAACCTTTCTCCTCACGCTCACAACTCGTCTCTGCTCGGATCAAATCTCCTCTTGCAAACCATTTTCTGCTGGAGCTTGGAACACAAAAGTACAGTCACCTGGCAACCTCTCAGCCAATAGAATGAAAGTGTTGTACTGGGTGTGTTTGTTTCCTTCTAGTGGGTGCGCCTGTGTGGGTACTATCGATTTTAGTAGCTTTCGAATTACGGCAAAAAAATACCCCCAATAATCACAGATTCCCATTTCAATACATTGTCTACTTAAGCTTCATTTCTGAATAAGCTCTCATGATGAAAATAGCTGGATTTGACATTTCTTCCCTCTAGTAATGCACATTATTTGGCAATGCAGAAAAGAAAGGGAAAACAACATTTACACTGATATGGAGTTTCCGAAGGAATACCACCAGTGTTCTACTTAGACAGTGGTCCCCAAAGTCGGTCCTCGAGGGCCGGCATCCTGCATATTTTAGTTCTCTCCCTGGTGGTAGTAACAAACTTTTCAGCAAGTCAATGTTCCTCTTAGGCCTTCTAACGAGCCATCATTTGATCCAGGTGCGTTAAACCAGGGAGAACTAAAACATGCAGGATGCCAGCCCTCGAGGACCGACTTTGGGCACACCAGACTTAGAAAGATAAATTAATATTAGAGGATTGATATCTTACTTATATCAGCAAAAATCTTAAAAATAACACAGCCAAATAATTTTACTTCAGTAAAATACTATCAGTCTGCAGAACCAGAATGTGTGTGTACCCCAGGTCAGAATGTGTGTGTACCCTAGGTCTACCTGTGTTCCTCTGTTGGGGTCTGCTGGTGCTGCTCTTCCGAAAGATAGGATAGACTTTCTCCTGGTGTTCAGCAGTAAAACCAGCTGGAGTTCCACTGACTGAAGAAGAAGGTTGGGCTGGACAGCTGTGGGTGGGAGTCTGCTGGAATAACACTGGCTCGGTGTTTGTCTCATCGGCTTGATGGATCGACTGGGTAGATGTTGCAGGACTGAGGGGAGGCTGGAGACCTCCTGAGGTCAGGCTACATCCTTCTTTAAGAAGCTGTTGTCTCGGAGGTCTTCCCCTGCCTCTGCCTCTCCTAGTCCCTTTGGGTGGACGGACGCTGGGGCCCCGAAGCAAAACAGGAGCTTCCGAAATGGCAGAGGCAGAAAAGTCACTGGAACTCTGGGAACAATCTTTGGAAGTGTTGGATGGATTCAGAGAATCCACAGATGTGTACGGACTTGTGGAAGAGGGTGAATCCGTCTGAGTGTGCCGGTCTGACCTCTGTACGTCCTGGTTCGCTCTCCTGCTGCGGCCTCGACTCCTGTGTTGTCGCCCTGCACTCAGCTGGGACATTATGACAGCCTGCACATCTGGCTGGGTCTGGGATAGCGTCATGTGCCTTGTGGTTCTAATGTAGTACTCTACAGGGAAAAGAAGTCCTTCCACTAATGTGCAGGAGTCTAGGAGACTTACAGCGTTCTCGTCTGCTGTGGTCCGATTATTTTCCTCTATTATTTCTACAGAGTCCTCATGTTTTTCAGTTGCTGTCATCTGGGCTCCATCATGGCTGCCCTCTTCACATGACACTGGTTTTCTCACTTGGCTTTGACTGACACTATCTTCTCCCATCTTATTTATTAAACTGTTTTCTCTAGCATTTTGTCCTCTACTCTCTGTTGTCAAATCAGGTCTACCGCATTTTCCATCAACTTCTGGACCAATTTTTTTCCCTGTTTCTTCCTGGGATCTTTGGTTCCCATCTCCTGTTTTGTCCCCAGGTTTGGTGTGTTCTTGCGTGCTCCAATGTGTGAGTAGCAGAGAGGGGGACTCAGATTCTGGATCAGCTTTCTTCATTGAAAGCTCCTCACTTTCAATGAAGACATCTTCGTCTTTGATCGTCTGCTCTTCATCTCCAGGTCTTGTGTTTCCTGTCAGCTCCTGCTGTTGCTGGCTGTTGTCTGAGCCTTCGGAAGCGTTGGCACTCCTCTTTTCCCAGCGCAAGCGGCTGCGTCTCGACCGCAGGCGCAAGGCCGGGCTGGGTCTGTGGCTGCCAGCGACGTCACTACTGAGATCTGGGGTTTTGGAGGAAGTCCGTTCTCCAGAAAGAGAGAATCGTGTTGCTTGTTGTCTCCTGATTGTACTGGATTCTACTGCACCTGATAAACATCAGATTAGTACTCATCAGTTCATTTCGGTACAGGGTTAGCTGCAATGCCAATGAAATTACAGGAGTGTAAAATGAGAGATTTCATATAGCATTGAGTCAGACTTACCTTGACACTGTAGTAAACCTGGAGTTGTATCGTTTGTGTTAAATGTGAATGAGGAGGGGGTAATGCAGGCATTAGATGTAATCTCTGGATTGTTCTGGTCTTTCTGCAGAGAAATCCTGTTTTTCACATGCCTCTTCAACGCATCCACACACTCGGCACGCTGCGTGAGAACCAACATGAGTTCAAGACAAAACTTTTCCTCCATTGTGTCTCATAGCTGACATTTGACATTTTTGCCCCATCACACTTGTATCAGAGTGCTTAGCATCTGTCCAACAAACATTGTTTTTCGCTGCCATCTACTTCGAACTGGAGTTTGTGTTTATTGAAATGCTAAAGACATGTTCTCACACTACCTCTTATTCAAACAACTTCAATTAGTTCTTCATTTTGTGCGTGAAAAGAAATGATAGAAAGTTTGATTAAATGTTAAAATCAAAATCTGTTTCATACAGGCCTGGTTTCATTGCTTTCTGTTTTAACCACAAAAATTCTGTATTATTTTTGCTAATAAAATTTATTAGAAAAATGTATTCTGATTCACCATTTAATAACTTTTCTTGTCTAAAAAAATCATCCAATTAGACAAAAAAAAAAAAACGGATCACAGAACATCACCAATTTTAAGTGTCATGATAATATTCAGCTCCTTTACTCCAATATCCCTACGCAATGTGCAGTGCAACTAACCGTCTCATGCAGTTATGAGGGTGGTGAAACCTGAAACTGCTGCTGCACAAGTCCAACAAGTTGTTGCTAGGTAACCAAAGAGTGGTGGCATCATCATTTGTTGTTGATGCTACCAACCTTGCGAGGTTGAGCAGCTAAGACCTTTCCTCTGTTGACATCCCCCAGAATGCCGTGCAGCTCTGCATCGGTAGTTCAGTGAACATTTTATATGTTGAATATTCTATCAAATGAATTATCTGGTCTGTAAAATGGCACAGTTTTTAGCACTGTTGCCTTGCAGCAAAACGGTCCTTTATGTACTCTGAAAGTCCAAAGAAATGACTGTCTAAATTATCCTTAGGTGTGAGTGTGGAGTGTGTTTGTCACTGTTTTGCCCTGCAATTAATTGGCAACCTGTCCAGGGTGACCCCGCATCTCGCCGGTATGAAACAAAATGTGAATTAAAAAAAATACTTTTGCAAGGCACTGCATTATTGAAAGAGTGATGTCACTTTCATATTTATTTCTGATTTCTGTTACATTTTTTAAAAGTGTAGTAAGAGAATACGCGTCTCACCTTTAGTCTCTGGGCTGTCTTGAGATACTCCCTTTGTAAATGTGCCAGTTTTCTACGAAGCTGAGAAGGAATGATACAAATGAGTAATGTAGCAGAATATCATTTAACTCGAGTGTGAAGAGAATGTTAAGTTACCTTTTCCTTGTCATCACATTGCAGTGTGTTTCTCAGCTGTTCCTCACTGTGCAAAATATTACCAATATTGGCATCCATCCTCCTCAACAAACAACCTGACAAACACCGTACATACCACCAGCTAACGCTTATTTGTCACGGTGTTATTCGGCTATAAACATATTCTAATTATACTTATCTACGCCGTTAGGGTAAATAACAAGCTAACGGCAAAGTGTTACTTTCGTTACGAACATTAACTTAAACAACCGTCAGCAACAATTAAATATGCCTACAGACAAAGGCATATAAAAGTAAACTTGCCGATTACGCCATGTCAAAGTTAAGAGTTCAATTTGAACTCTGCCATCGGCTTGTTTATGAAGGTTTACTTCACTGTTCGATTAGCCAGGTATTGATTTACTTCTAATTTCCCGCTACTCAGACAGGCATCAGGAATGGAGTCAAGATGACTCGATCGGCGTCATATGCGTAAGACGTAAGCCAGTTGCCAACATGCGCACTACACCTTACGCCCCTCTATGCATGCTTAACTAAATCACAATACAAATACAAACAATACAAATAATAAAAAAGGGAAATAGGCTTATAAGTTCATTTCCTCTTGTGAGATGATATTTTTTTGACTCAACAACAATCACTGTTTTTTTTTTTTAGTTGTGATTTGCAAGAAAAATGCCACAACAAACACATAATAAAAATATTAACTGCGATGAAAAAGAAAATAATCTGATATTTTCTTGGTGGTGCTACGACTTTTCTAGTAGGAGCTACAGCTCCCTCTAGCGACCCCCTATGAAACTGCAGAACCTTTTGCTTCTAATGCCTCAACGTAGCGTTCTCACAGCGTGACATACATCAAACCTTTGGAACAGAGTCTGACTTGCACACCATTTGTGCTGCAACTTTAACTGTCTGTCGTTCCGTCTCATGGTTACATCTGTCCAATGCCATAGTCCTTTTGTTTATATTGATTAATTTGACATTTTCATTTTGGAGTGTCGAACACAACATGCAACCTCAAATATTTGTTAAAAATCAAGAATCAGGTGCACAAGTTTCAGTTTATTAGGAGTATTCTTTGTATCACACAGGGTCAAAATTATATATACATATTCACATTTATGTGTAAAAATGTGAAAAACAAAAATACACAAAGTTTGAAACACCTTTAGTAATAATAGCTACTGATATAGCTATCTAAAAGATATTTAATTTTAACTATCTTGTTAAAATGTCAATTGTTGTCTTGTTTTACATTGTATATTGTTTCAGCAAATATAAACTGCTACAGTCATGATGACTAAGGCTGGGCTGCCTACAGTGGGTACGGAAAGTATTGGAGCCATTAAATACCAACATAACAACAATCCTGGTCAGAATCTAAATGTTTGCAAAACTTTTTGCAGAAAACAGATTAAAAACTTAAAAAACCCAGATTAAAAACTTCCTATTCTATACTCCCATATATTCCCTCGTTTAACCCTGCAGAACTATTAATCTTTCTTGTTTACCATCTCAGATAGTAAACAGCTGCAGCGGTTTGTTTCCCTTTTTGTTCATAATCCCTGCTGATATCTGTTTTTCATTTCATAAAACTTGTCATAATTAACTTCTTTCTTGAAATCTATAATGCTATAGTGTTTATAAATGTCTTTTGTGAATGTTGCAGCATTTGCCACATATATTTCAAATGTCTTCATTAGTCACATTTTTCTGGTTGCTTCATTTATTCTGTTTCTTTGTGGGGGTTTGTTTGTTTTTTAAAGACATTTTACCAAGCCGTATTAATTTGGCACTCAAGATAATGACTAATTTTGTCGGACTTAGCCCCAATCCTGTCTCTAAGCACACATAAAATATTATACACAGGTTAATATTGTGAAACCATCTGCTACAGTAAGCATGATCTTGGTCTGTGAAGTGGTTAAAATTGGTTGTATTCATGAGAAAGTACTTAGCAAATCACATTGGTTTTTAGTTTGGTGAAATTGTCCTTCTCCTCAGACATCCACAGGTTAGATACTTCATGGCAGTCAGACTGACATGCATCAGAGGCCCCATGTTAAAGAGCATGTGGTAGAAAGCATGAACAGACAGCCCTCCAGTTTCATCGGCGTACTTCAGTGCTACTATCGGCGTGTACAGCGGGTTGGTCAGATTACGGAAACGGGGTCGACTTGCTTCGATCACTTTCTTGGTGCACTGTAAAAAAGAAAATATATTTACATTTAAATGTTCGAACAGAGTGGTGCTGTTAAAGAGTGAAATGTAAAGATACAATAATTTTACTTTAGCAATGTCATCAGGTGTTTGTCCAAATGTCTCAAAAATGTCCACAGAAGAAGGAAGATAGATGTTCTTGAAGTAATGCACAGTTTCGGGATCGGCTCCAGGATACTCCTTCTGTTTCACATCCTGAATCATCTTTGCTTCAAATTCTGTGTGCACCGGTCCTGGCTCAATCAGCGACAGGCTGTGATAAATCAGGTATAGTAAGAGAAGGAGGAGATTTCAACCATGGAAACAATTATGCTATTATTAATACAGTATATTCACTTAAAAACTAAAATTCTCAACATTGTATGTTATTAAATACTGATAAGTTATGAAACTTTTGAGCAATGATTTCCATTTTGAATGTTACATGCAAGTGTAAAACAGTAGCAAATATATAATCTGTCCATCAGTCTTTCTGGTCCATCTGTCCACCAGTGTGTCTGCTGTGGTAGCAACAGGTCCAGGAGAGAAACCCAGAAATTCCTCTCCCAGCACTTCACTCCTTCTACGGAATCCATGGTTTATCCAAGTCAGAACAGGAGAAGGTAGTCCTTCCTTTGAGCTCTTGGTCTGTTTTGTTCAAAGAGGAGAAACAATGGATCTTTGCTTCCACTAATTATCTGATTCTCCTGACCATGTAGACAAGGGTCAGAATGTAAAGAGATCACAACACACTCTCTGTGTGACAGGACCTCAGATTCTCTCATCTGCATTGGATTCATCCCGGATCCCTCCAGCCGATCCATCCAAACTCTCCAACAGCGGAACCAGATGTATCCTTTCTAGACATCCATTCCCCAAGATTTTGTTCTGGTCTGGACCCCATTTAAAGCAGCTAATCAGCAGACATCGCAAAGAAACAGAAATTAAACTATATTGACAACTTTCAATAAAGATGTGGATATAAAATGTGTACTTATACTAAGTTGCTTTAAAACTGTGATGTGTAGAAACAACATGTAAGATGCTTCACTGGCCATCAAACAGCAAATACACTATTACTGTATGTATGTTAAGAGAGGATTCTTGCAAGAGACCCCAAAGGCATAGTCATAAGTGAATTTTAATCATAGCTTATTAAACAGTAAATCTACAGTGGGTACAGAACAGTAAATCCCTATTAAACAGTAAATCCCTTCAGTGATACTTACATGACGTTAAACTTCAAAAGCTGCACAGCCAAACTCTCACAAAAGCCCTCCATGGCAAACTTAGAAGCAGCGTAGACGTCATTAAACACAATACCTGAAGAAAAACAGATATGATTTCACTTAATGGATAATATTAGCCTCTTAGTCTGTTGATGTTTCTCTTTGTCCATTGTCCAAAACCCATTTAAAGTAAAGCCGGTATTTGTTTTCTGCAGGGCTTAGCATCTCTACTTACCTTGTAGTCCCATCACACTGCTAACTACAATGATGTGTCCTCCTCTTCTCTGCTTCATGTCCGGCATCACTTCCTTGATCATCCTGATGACTCCAAAGAAATTAGTCTCAAATACTTTCTTCATCTCTTCAATAGGAATGCTTTCTACTGGACCCACCAGGCCAATACCTGCATTGTTGACTGTTAAGGATGAGGGAAACCAGAAGATAAAGAGAGTCCAACTGTATGATTAACACATATTTTAGACATTTTAATGATAAAAATGTCTCATATTTGACTTACTAAGGACGTCTACATGTCGATCTTTGATGCCGTTTATGCATTGTTTGACAGATTCATCACTGCAGACATCCAGCACAGCAAGAGAAAGAGTTTTTCCATATGCATCTCCAGCAGCCTCTACCAGCTTATCCTTTCGTTTCAGGTCACGCATTGTGGCTATTACTGAAAACGGGGGAAAACATGTTCTTATAGGCCTATAGTTTTCAAGATCAAGCTGCTATGAAATAAAGTCTTTTTTTTGAGAAGCTTCTATAAATGCCATAGGGGTAATGTTTCTATGTACGATCCTTGATTCATTCATCCTTTTTGTCTGCAGACATTTGTGTTTGGGACAGGTTTTAACAGCACAACACCTTCAGGGTACGGCTTTAAATAAATGATGAGTCGGCAGCTTGCCCAGGTTCAGTAACTGAGGTTAGACATTCAGTGTCAAACTAAGTTCATCCATAAGTCGGTGGGTTTATTGAATATTTATCGGTGGCAAAAAAAAGTCTATCTGTTAATCATGATGATTTTCGACTTGTAGATATTAAAAACAACTTAAGATTAGAAATATTACACCAGACTAAAAAAATCATCTGTAATGCAGAAATCCAGGCTTATTGAAAAATAAAATTTGTTGTTAATATATTGTATTATATTAGTATAATATAATATACTGCTCAAAAAAATAAAGGGAACACTTTAGTGTTGTTCCCTTTATTTTTTTGAGTAGTGTATATTACCTGCTTTTAATCTGACAAACAAGCTTCATTCTCATTTATTGAATATGATTGTAGTAAATTGTTTACATCTCAGATTGTTGTATATTAAAGAACCAGGACAGCTGTGGGTTACCATGACAATTAATGTGCGCTTCCTGCTCTGTGGGCTGCTAGACTGGATGTGTTTATTGTAGAGGTTTTTGCAGTGTTCATAATATTTGCAAAAAAATTCTCTGTCAACGTCTCTGTGAAATGAATCTACATAGTATGTTCTCCAGAACATGCTTTTGTTGTTGTTCATTTATTTCAAAAGGGACAATACACAGCACATAACAGGCCAGAGTCAGCCATTTTTATTAACAACATACTTGACTTGTTATATGATATACTTATTGTCCATGTTTGGAAATAGGTTAGACAAAAATCCAAAATGTTTCTGGCACAACTTCACTGACTCCCATGATGTATGGAGAGTAAAAAAAATGCAGAGGTGAAGATTTCAGAACTAAGAAACAACTTTATTCATAGACCAATGCATTTTGGTTTCCTCATCAGGGTCATTCAGCCAAAACGTATTGGTCAACAAATGAAATGGTTTCTTAGCACTCCGAGTGCTGCTGTAGTATTCACCACAACAACTTTCACACACATCTCTCACTTCTCCCTAATCCACTCCTAACCCCAAAACACACACCTCACCAACAGCCTCCGATCATTTCAGATCGTGTGTATGGTTGTGCAAATACGGTATAGAACATCACTGCTGCTAAACATAGCAAGTATAGTAAAAATAAATCTTAAGCTCCTGTGTGACTAAGCAGCTCTGTTCAGGCAGCCACATTACACAGAGGTATTAGTTGTTATGTACTGGTGGTATAGACACATTCAGCCTGTGATCCAGAATCAAACTCTACAAGCCAAGGAATAATTAGTTAAAGCAGGGGTTTTGCCAGAGGTGAGAGTCTAAAGACTATTTTAGAACCAAGGCAATGATGGCAGAGAGGAGTAGCGAACAGGGAGCTTTTTCCTACGCTGGTCACTTATTCAGATTTAGATAAACTATGAGCTTTATTAAAATATTCCTAAATTGGTAACTCTTCTTTTGCACAACCTTTTTCACAAACACAGAACACTTTAGTTTCAATAAAACATTTTTTAGTTGATTTGGATACATTTGTTCTATTTGTTAGCACGCACAATTAGTTAATATGTGTATTTAAATCAACTTAAAGTTAATTTCTTTTGCCTAAGATTAACTTTTTGTTTTCTTGCCAGTTACCTGCCATGGAGTTGCCAGATAAAATAAGGAGCCAGCACTCAGCAGGCTTAAATGCTGAGCGGACTGCACCACTGGTTCCTGCTGGCAGGGGGAATTTGTATTTTATTTGTTTAGACAAGTTTTTGTATTTAAGTAAATGTTTGTATTCAGAGTTTAATAGTTTTGGATTTTCATTTTTGGGTGTTTAGTTTAGCCAAACTTAGCTGTATTGTTATTTGTTAATAATACTATTCTGTTTAGTTAGCCCTATTGTGTCTTAATTGATCTGATCTGCCAGTATATATGCCCTGTGCATCATTTCTTTGTTAGGTCAGTTATGTTTGTTTGCATTTCTTTGCCTGAGTTCAGTTTTGTGTCTTTGACCTCTTTTATGAGCTCTGATCTTTCTTTGTCATTTAATACTTTGGGGTTAAAATAATAATAATAATAAAAAACTATTTTTCTAATAATTTCAATGACTCCTCCTGTTTTCAACTCGGTTCATCACACATTTACAGAATTATATTTTTCGCTCATTTTAATAAATAAAATAACTTCTAATTTTATAGTAATTGAAATATTTAATAAACAGTTTGCAGTAAATATGAATTTTGATTCAAATTTTCTATTTTAGTTTTTATTAAAATTTTATGACAGTGGACTAAGAACATTACAGAGTGAAAAATGGCAGAGAAAAGAGGATCTATACAGAATACTTGAAGTGTTGTGGTTTTGGTTACTTTAAAAACGAGCTTAAGAACTGCTTAATAGCTTTGTGAAATAGTTTTATATGAATTTGAATCATGACTTATGATGTCCTTCCGAGCTCTAATCTATTATGGGGACACATACATAACTATTGATGAACTAATAGTTCTGGTGGATTTGAACTGAGTACATATTTAAACTAGGCAGCTTCTGTTCAGTCTGGGTCTGCAAGGTTCTGCTTGGCTCATTTGACTGATTGGTACTCTTCACAGTGACCCTTGAAAGAATATAAATGCCTGTTAAAATACCAGGATGTAAAAACTGATACTTTGAGAAATCATTGCTAATAACTTTCCACCTATTATGTCGTGTATCCTGTACAGTTCAGGCAACTTCCGGTAAACTTCTTAGCATTGAACAGATGCATTATATAAATCACAGGCAAATGTGAGGCACTGGGTAAAATGTAAAACCTCAACAAATTTCACGCCTCCAGGAAGCAATTGTTTCTCAACAGCAGAGAACCCAGACCTTCTGTACGAAGCAAAGTTTAGTACAAAGGGCTGGTTTTTACCAGGCTGGTTGACATGAACTCTGTTGAAGTTTAAAACTTTTCCTCTGACGTGTGTCATGTGCAAGTTTGATGCTATAAAGTTTACCAGAAATTACCTGCACTGTAAACAACCAACTTCCACTGTGAAGAGAGAAGCTCAGAGCCGAATGAGGCGGCTGTTAATGTTAATTCAATATTTGGAAGTGTGGTCAACAAAGACTCAGCGGCTTTGTTCACCTCCTCTGCTGCCATCCCTAAAGCTAATTATAGCGCACTATAATTCTAAAACGGTGCAGAAAATTGACATTATTGTTCACAACTTCTCCTTCTGTTCACTGATTTTTCCCAGTCAAAAAGCGACCACAGACAATCCGAGTGAAGGGGAGAAATCCCAGACTGTCTGTGGATTTTAATCTCACAGGAAGGTAGTTATAGTGGAATTAAGTGGCCACAAGGAATACAATTAATATCCAGTCATTTATTTTTAGCAAGAAGCATGTTTTCTAAAAAATGCTAGCAATTGTCGCATGTGTTTCAACGTTAACTTCATTTACACCTTAATTGTAGACATTAAATGTTGCTGTGCATGAGATGCAATCCAGTTAAAACTGCTGTTAAATAAGTTAAATAAATGTAACACTGCTAAAAACATACTTGACACATACTTTAGTTTGCAACAGTTCAGGTCATCACATCTCTAATAACACAGTAAACGTGTCAGACTATTACATGAAGACATGGGTTGTAGCTTCATTGATGTTTACATTTGCTCAGTTATGAGCTTGTACTAATCTCACTCTGACTTTGTGGAATGGTGATGTTGTCCAATCAGAGCTTGGCTTTTATTGTTCATGTAGTGATAATTGAGATTTTGCTGTTTTTGTTTGTTTGTTTCTGGTTTTTTGCTCTGATTTAACAGAAACAGAAAGTTTATTAAACAGAACTGCTACTATTAACACCGTGGTGGCCAGCATTATGTGCTGTGGAGAAATAAGAGGATAGCTGAGTGAAGGTTCAATTAATCCTATTTCTTTCCTGTTCCTGCAATAATCTGTTACTTTTCTTGAATACTTTGAAACTATAACATATTTAAATGCTACAGCAATATAATTTAAATTGCCAATGATCTCATCAATCCATATACTTACCGTGATAACGTTTTTTCTCATCCTTGGCCAGCATCACAGCCATCCTAAGGCCAATCCCAGAGGAGCAACCAGTGATCAGGACCACTTTCTGTTCAGGACTCGCCATAATTCAGCTGCAAGGTCCTGCTCTTTTTGTAGACCAGAAGACAGACACCAGTGCAGAGTCAATGCTAATCTGAAGTGAGACGAAGAGCTGCAGTAAGAGGATAAAACACACAGAGAGGGAGTCACATGGACAGGGTGAAAATCTACAACAATCCTAGGATTACCTAAGGGGATGTCCCTCCATAACAGACAGTGTGGCAAATGTGTTTATTGGTGAAATACGGGGATGGTGCTTAAAAAAAGGGGGGGAAAGTTAGACATGTGTTGATAGCAACGCCTTAGATTTGCCGCCATCTAGTGGGCAGTCTGCTCATTCCAGGAACAGGTCTTTCTAAACTTATGTTACAGATTTTTTCATAGAGAAATAAACCGTGGTAATTCTTCAATGAATCAGCAGACCTTGTTCTGCTATTACACACACAGCCATCCATCATGCTTTTACTTTAGACTGAGATAACCTCCAAATACAAAATGCATACAGAAATTATAAACTACATAAATGAAAAAAAGCACACCTCGCCCCCCTCCCAAATGTACGCGTGCACACACACACACACACACCCACACACACACACACACGCACACACACACACACACACACACGCACGCACGCACACGCACACACACGCAAACACGCACGCACACCCCCTTCTTGATTATGGCTGGCACAGCACTTACAGCAGGAGAAAAGGAGCTGGAAAAATGCCTGGAATCTATGTTTCCTTCAGTCAATGACTGCAGTGCACACCTGAAACTAAACCACTCTGATCCAAGAACATGAAATATTAATAGTCATTATTCAGCACATTAACAGTATCTTTATTGTTGATCTTGTAATGACAAGACACCTGGCTAATAAGCCAGGTATCTCCAAATGTGAAACCACTTCTTTCTGCATAATGGCACAAAACACAATCCATATTACAGCTATAGTGAAATCTACTTTTCACTTGTTACTAAAAACATTCAATTGGCAGCATTTATCACAAACTCTTTTTAGAAAATTGTGGAACAAACCAAATCAAGATGACTACAAATGTTTGCAAAAATCAAGCATGGTGATGGCTCTGAACTTATCCTAATAGCTTATAAAGGTTGTTGTAATGGTCTCTGAACTTTCCATCTTGTGGACAGAGCAGCATTAGCTCCTGACACAAGTGGTTATTCTTTCGACAGCTAGCTGCATGTACATATCTTAGGAGCACTTCTCTGTTTTTGAAAAACGTTTGGGTCGGGCAAAGACAGACAGGTGGTGGAATTTGGAATCTGCAGCAGCATATTTTTATTAGTTGGGCAGCAACGCTGTCCTGTTCCAGCATGTTGCACTAGCTCATGGGCTTGTACACACATCCAAAGACAAAAAGAGAAAAAAAAGAATGAAATCCAGTGTGGAAAAAGCCCCCGTTGTTTCAGGTCCTTTGGTAAACTTCTGAAGATTGCACCTGACTGAAACAGTTGAGTGGAATACCATCCACTGCAGGAATTTTTAGACAGGAAGTCTTAAAGAAGTAAAAAAAGATCATTCTGCTCTGTTTTTTTTGGCTAAATGACCAAAAAAGAAGTTGAATTAATCATGATAAAATATAGGCTTCTAAATTACTTAAAATTTTATGTCAGATTTTTGATGGAATTCAAATGTCTTTTTTCATAAAACTAAAAGTTCAGTGTTTGTTACTCGTTTCTGAAAGCTCATACATAGAAATATTTAAAAACTTTATATCTTGTAATTTTTATGATCAGAGCTTATATATAATAACAACCCAAAATTCAAATAGGATGTTGTAAAAAAGGTACAAATTTAGATGTCTACGCATGCATTTTTAATTGACAGTAATTTTACCCCATAGTAACTCCTTGTGTTTCCATAGGAACTAAAACAAACAAGAACCTGACACAGGTTGTTTGACATCATCATGTCGATGAGAACCTCTATGTTCTCACCAGTGATGTCATAAATGTTCAAAGAGATACAAGAATACAAGAATTCTCAGTTTGCTTCTCAACTTGGTTGGAGGTAGATCGATTCCAGAGAGACGACTTCAAACTGATTTTACAAACCATTTTAACTGTTCACCAAGTCAAGAGGATTTTTGCTGTTGGTTGGGGTTTTGGATTTCTTGTTACGAAGGGAGTTGAAAAGTTGTTGGGATATAGCATAAGAGGCAAAGACGTTTTTGTAGAGAGCTCTGAAGACGAGAGATCAAAATACTTTGATTTTGACATTGAACCCTGAAGACTAAAAGGACATGGAAGATTCCTCTAAAGACCAGGACGTTACCGTCAAAACCACAACTATGGATTTAACAGTAAAGGCATCAGAAGACTTTAAGGTTTTTGAAAGTGTTAATGTTCCTTATGACCAAATGGACCTGGACAGACAGTCCAGACAATTTAAAATATCCTGTGATTCCTGACTCAGTCTTTAAAATTCCTGTACAAACTGGAACTCAGTCGTACCATCTGTCCTCAGTCCTTTGCTGGCGACAAGCAGCAACTTCTGGCACTAGCAGCCTTTACTCATATCTGTTGTGTGGACAACTGGTGTTTAAGGCTGAGGATTACCGGGTATCACTTTCAAATATTGACCGTGAAGCTGACATTTGCCACAATGGGTACGTCTACAGTTATGAAAAGACCACAGAAGGACAGGACAAATTTAAATGTTGGGCTCCAAGTGATCACTGACCAACTACATACGTAGATAGTGCTTCAGACACTAGGAAGTGGGTAGAACATGGCCCGCACAGAGTCGGCCACGTTCCTCGCCTCCATTATTGAGACGACTTATCAAAGATGTGGCTACAAGGTTGTCAGTGTCTGTTTTTGGGGGGCAACCCTAGAATTAGCTCATGGGCACCAGAAGGGAGGGATACTGTCAAGCTGAGGATAGAGACCTATTGGGTCTTTTTGGTCTGTGGGACCCCAGAAGCAGCTGATGGGTACTGGCAGTCCAAGCAGCATGAAACTCAGGTAGTCGATGAGGTAAAAACTTGGGTGTGGGAGAAGTTCACAGAGGCCATGGAGAATGACTTGGCCTTAGTACTTAAAATATCTCCTCAATTCCACCATCACAGCTTCCACTGAGGAAGTGGAGCCTGGGGACTTTGGATCAGGCTCTGCCTAGTTGACCATTGTGAGAGGCACAGAGAAGGAGTGGGCATACTTTTGGCCTCCCATCGTGGTGCCTGTATGTTGGGGTTCACCCTTCACCTACTAGATCGTCCACCATGTTGGAATCGTTGGATGGGTTGCTGGAGAGGAAGGGACGTGGGAGGATCTAGAAAGTGAAATGTTAACTTTGAATGATAGAAGCATGCAATCTGAAAAGGAGATGAAATCAACATTACAGTCAACTGGTATAACTCCTGAGCAACAAATGAAATCCAAGATATGTCCTTTGATATGCATAAGAAAATTAGTATATTGCTGGAGTCCAAAACTATCCAAGCAGGATATGAAGTCTTTGGAAGAGGAGTATTATCATCATCCACATGAATGATAAAATCCCCCAGAAGTATTATGTGCGGTGAGATTGTAAAAAGGTGCATCAGGAAGCTTGCAAGCTCAGAAATAAATCCTTATTATACTTTGTAGGCAATACAATCATAGTGGGAGTCGGTCCAGAGAGCTGACATAGAATATAGGTTGTGATCTACAGCTTATGCTGGAGTAGTTTGCAGCAGAGGGTGAAGCAGCCGGGATGAGGATCAGTGTCTCCAAATCTGAGACCATGGTCCTGAGCTGAAAAAGAGTAGAGTGCCTTCTTCAGATTTGGGAAAAGGTCCTTCCCCAAGGGAAGGAGTTTCAGGGTTTCAGGCGGATTGTTGCTGCATCTTCAGTGATACGGTAGATTTGACGATCTGTCATGGTGAAAAGAGAACTGAGTCACAAGGTGAAACTCTCAATCTTTTGGTCAGTCATACCCTCTTTTACGGGCACAAGTTTTGAATAGTGACCAAAAGAATGAGATCGCAGATACAAGCGGCTGAAGTGAGTTTGTGTGTTTTTCTGGGCTGTTTCACATAGACAGGGTGATCTGACCCGGATAAGTGGAAGAAAATGGATGGATGGATAATCCCAGATTTTACACATAATTTTGCAATTTGTTTGTCTAATTTCATTTTGAAAACATAATTCAAATGTTATGATCAGTTATTTAGTTTTTGGCCATTCTAAAAAAAATCTCTTACTTCTGATGCCAATATTTTACTTACCTATGAGAAAAAAATATGCTGAGGTAGTAACACCTGAATACTCTACCCACTGCTAATCTAATGTGAGCTAATGATATTACTAAATAGTCTAGTAAGCATATCTAAGCAACCCAGTAATTATTTAAACAATCACACAGTTCGTAATACTTTTGCGTCCAGCCCCACTAGTCCAAACCGTCTCAGTGAGGGAGGGGTGGCCAAGTGAAAGGAGGAAGGGAAAGTGAGGAAAAATCTCTGAGTATGAAAGAGAAAACACCTTCTTGGACTTTCTTTGTGTTTGCCACCGGACTGCTGAGTTCATGCTCTCAGACCTTAAACAGTTGGAAGTGAAGCAAAAATTAGTTCGAGGTTGATCTGACGTAAATCCAAATTTGTCTTGATGCACGCGCGCTCTCTCAACTGCCGGCTGTCGGAACGCGCACCCAGACGCACTTGTGAACTGCTGCGGCTCACTCAGAGCGGCTCACCGCACGCGTCCCGCCTGGAGAGAGTTATTGTTGGTGATTAGTATCGCTGCAGAATGGTGAAACGGTGGAGAATAAAGAGCCGCACAAAGATGTCGCCGCCTCTGCTGCTGCTGCTGCTACTGATTGTCACTTTCTTCTATATCACAAACGCAGGTAGGTAGGATTGTTTCTTTTGTGTTTGCTTGAAACTGTTTTTTTTTTCTTTGTCCAAATTAATTTGCCTTGCCAGACAAACATTAAGCGTAACTGGTTCCCTATTTCTGTTATTTTCTCTCCTGATCTCTCCGTCTGTCAGTCTATTGCAACAAGTCCCCTTGAGTATCAATCAATCAATCAATCAAATTTATTTGTATAACATATTTCAGCAACAAGGAAGTTCATACAAAGTCATAAAAGACTCCACACAGTAAACCAGTAAACATTACATTTTGTCAAATGCCATCATCACACATAAAAATGTTGGTCAATGTTTCATTTATGATCGTTCAAAAGCAGGTGGGTTTTTAGTCTAGACTTAAAGGAGCTCGGTGTTTCAACTGTTTTGCATTTTTCTGGAAGTTTGATCTATAGAGGGATATAATCTTCAATTTGTTATCTGTATAAAATAAATAATACATTCCAGAGATACTGTTTAATTGTTGCTTTGTTTATTGTTTAAGGTCAGGTGATTATCATTATCATTTCCGAGTTAATCGAAGCTCTCCAGGGTAAAGGATGCTTTTGTTTTAGGGGTTATGTCATCACACCGGGTCGTGCTTCCTTCTAAACTTCATACACTGATCTGCCCTTTTCTGTGCTCCAAAGCCTGGTGCACAAGACAGTCTGGAGAGGTATAGGCCTTTTATGTGTCTGGGCTTGTTCTACCATACCTTCTGCTGTATCTTTATACTGCAGCACTTGCGGATATTTAACCTCCTCAGCTGGGTAATGCAGAACAGACTCAGGCAAACCAAAGTGCGCTGTGGGCTGAGCTGCACTTGGAGTGCTTTGTTTTCTGCTGCAGCGCCTGGAGCTGCACAGGAACCAGATGAGGAGGATTTTAATCTGCAGGAGTAGTTAGAGGCCTCACTGATGGTTAAATAAAGTGGGCATTGGTGAGCTTCTCATTTTAAACACTGATAGAGGATTTTCAGTAGGAATTTATTTTAATGTCATAATTAAAATAAAAGCTTTAGGGAAAAGTTGATCTTTAATGGGTCTCTGATGAATGTCCAGTCCTTGGATAACTTCTCAAAGGCAAATTTGAAAAAAATATGGTAAAAACTGTCAGGATTAAAGTTTGGTTTTGATGCCACTGGTTTACAGTCATTGCAGTCAGCACGCTGGTTTTGTTTCTTATTCTCAGTGTTGCTGGAGTCAGTGGCCGTCTTCCTAAAACCACTGCTTTGGACTGTTTCCGTGTGGATTTATTGCTTTGCTTTACAGACAATTTCCATAAAATGCATTAAAGTAAGACTTTAATGTGTTAAGGTTTTACACAATAAAGTGTAAAACACATTAAAGTAAAATTTGAATGTTTTCCATTGAAAATGTGTGTAGTTAAACCAATAATACATTTTTCAGTCTTTTACAAATGAAAATCTTTACATTTCAACATGCATTCTTATTCACCCACCTTCATATTTTCATTTACAAAGGATTTTGAAAATCATGTATTAGTCTGTTGCTTTTAAATACAATCAGGTACAACTAACTAATTTACTATGTGCTTCCTGGCAGTGGGGAACTTGTCAACATTTATGGGGAAGTAGGGGGAGCTAAATACAGGTTTGTCTTTGAAGAAAAAACAGTTAGAAGCTGCTAAAGATTTGAATGACTGTGGGGAGGTTTACCTTCTAGTAAGACAATGTGTTAGAATGGCATAATCAAATCTCATTCTGAAATCCAGTGAGTAGTCAATGACAAAATGGGGAGACAGATGTTGTCCACTAAGGTTCACCACCGTGCCAAGTTTTCTCCATTTATGGATAATGGTTCTCACTGTGGTTTGCTGGAGCCTCAAAGCCTTGGTAACTCTTTTCAAAGTTAATGTTAATGGATTTGTTTTTCATCTGTTCTTCATTTCTTCAGATGATGTGTTCATTTCCAAGATCTTTTTGCACACTCAGTGTTGTCAGCAGTCCCTACTACAATTATTTTTTGGCTCTACTCTGACAAGTCATGGTTAGGCTTGTGAAATCATACTTCACCCATATTGCCTGCTGCTGGTGCTCAGAGGGCCGATACATGGCAGCCTGGCCCTTTGTCAGCTGTGGCTACTGCCCAGTAGCTCACCACCATCAGCAGGTGAATGTGTGAAAGATTGAATGTAGTGTGAAGTACTACATTCCTATGGAATTAATAAAGCACTATACAAGTACAAAACATTTACTATTTAGAATAGAATAGAATAGAATAGAATAGAATAGAATAGAATAGAATAGACTTAATTGATCCCAATGAGAAATTGCTTATTAGTTGACAAGGTACTCCATCCGAGGTATTAAATGTTACTAATACAAATAACCAGAAGAGATCAAATGTATAGCATATATACCTAAGAGTGATGTAAGTTATTCAATACCACTGAATATAAATAAATAAATAAATAAATAAATAAATAAATAAAATCTATAAGAAAATAAATAAGTGCAGAGAAAATTAGATTTAAGTTGCTCAGACGTGGGCATTGTAAAATCTGATGGCTACAGGCAAAAATGACTTCCTGTGTTGCTCTGTGGTACACTTTGTTAAAATGAGTCCGAGGCTGAAGCTGCTCCTGCAGCCGGCCAGCACGTCATGAAGAGGATGCGACTCGCTGTCCTCCTGTACCTTTACAGGATCCTTATACTGCCAGAGAATCTAACTCCACAGCATACAGGATTCCAGTGCCAGACTTATAGTCTGTGGTTGCCAGACCACAGACTATGGTCTGGCAACCTTGCTCAGGTCCGGCATGGTCCAGATGTTGAAGGACTTCAGCCGCCTCAGAATGTAGAGGCGACTTTGGCTCTTCCTGTGTGGAGCATCAGTGTTCTTGACCCAGTCCAGTTTATTGTCAATGTGGAATCCCAGATATTTATAATTCTCCACAATGTCCACACTGGTCCCCTAATGGTAACAGGTCACCAACATCCTGGTCCTCCTCCTCAGATCCACCAGTTCCTTGGTTTTTGTCACATTGAACTGCAGGTGGTTCAGCCCACACCATGTGACAAAGTCGCCTACAGCAGCAACCCTGTACTCAACCTCATCATCCTCACTGACAGAACCAACAGCTGAGTCATCTGAGAACTTTTGTAAAGACAGTCTCAGTGCAGCAGCTCTGAAGTTGCTTGTATAGAGGGTGAAGAGGAAAGGAAAGAGGACATTTAATTTATTCCCTTAAAAATTTTAAGAATTATCATCATTTGCATTTGATATTCACTCAGCTTTTCTTTGTCTTGTATGAGAATTTGCTTAATGATATGGAACATTTGAATGTGACAAAATAAGCAAAATCAGGAGGAATCTCTTTGCTACAGCACTGTAGTAATATACTCATGTTCAAACACCTCTCTGTGTGTGCAGGTTGTTACTGAGTGACCCCTCGGGTCACATTTGGGGTCAGTTTCAGAGTGTGAATCAATCAGCGGCTCTGTAGATGTCTGTGTTAATCACAATTCTTTAGAAACAAAAAACAACCCTTGTGTGTTTTTACATTTTCATTTTTTTGTTCCTCAATTACTGGGCAGAACCTACCTAAAAACCTACCTTTTTAGAGTTGCCTTTAATTAATAGTAAGGGACAAACTGATCAACAAAATTGTTGTCTATTTGTTTGAATTTGATGACATTTGATAAACTGTAACATTTTCTGCTTATTTAATAATTGAAAACTGTAAGATGTAAAGCAATTTAAAGTGCCTTGTTGCTGAAATATCTTGTAAATAAACTTGACTTGAAAATGGTAGATGATAGAAAAGGAGCCCTTTCACTTCATTCTTTAAGTCAGTTGTGTAACAATGTTTAGTGTTTGGTTAGAATTGCTTAACTTTAATCCCAGTAATGTAAATTCAGCATTGGGGTAAAATAAATAACCTGTAATAATCAGCTTTGACTATGCCACTGACTCTGTAAACAATTTTCAGGTCAAATTGTGAATGTTGAACATAGGTAGCTTGTGCTAAGTACTTGGCAATTTAATAATAAATAATTAATATTAATATAATCAATAATAGAACTATTATTATTATTATTATTATTAAATACTCCTTTGGATCATATTTGATAGAATAAATGAGTCGATTTTGGCAAATGTGAGGGTCAGTTCCTGTCCAGCCATAGCGGTCTGGACAGGAATAACAAACACTCAGACCCTCCAGGCACTCACCTGTTGAGTTCATGAGTACATCCAGAAAAAAACTAAACATGCGCGATCCTCTTCATCAAACAAGACAAACTAAAGCGTTGCTTGGAGGTACTTTCTCTATGACATACATGGACGGAAAAACAGGAAATGCCGAAGGGTTCTACTAGCTGCGCTACTACTGCAAGGTAATGTTCCAACACTGATGTTCGAGAGCAAGTTGAACTGTGTGTTTTTCAGCCTCATAGACCCAATGACTGAGAGACTGCAAGTTCAAATCGTGGCAGTGGCAGCTATAGTGGCACTTTCAGTGTCAGCTGCCACGACTGCTGTTAGCTGCCATTACTGCTGGAAACTGATACAGCTTAGTGGTGGCAGCATCTGACTTTTATGGCAGCTGACACAGATTCTGTGGCAGGTTGGATGTTGAATATGAATACATTTATTTTGAATAAATCAATAAAAAGAAAAAAAACTAAAAAAGAAATAATAAAAAAAAAATCAAGAATGGACATGTCTAAAGTCTGATCAGGTTGTTGAGAAATAATCGTTCATGAAGAATGAGGAGGCTCCTTCTAGTCTCTTCTATAACCTAACAAACCGGGTCACAATATTTGGTTATAACTTGTTTAACTTCTTTCCCAGCAGGATAAGCCCAGATGTTTAGTAAACAAAATAAATCCAGCAGTTTTTTGTCTTTTGTAGACAGATTGCTGTGAATCACTGATGACCTCATGCTGAAATGTAATTTGTCTTTCTCAACTCTTCATCTATCAGCAGACGTTTTTGTTAAAGACGAGAACAAAAATGCCTTTTCTACCTGCATACTCTTCACCTTGTGTGTCAGTTACTAATTATCCATCACCGGCAGAAGAGCTAGCACTGCACTTTTCTACCCTAATGAACAATTAGCCATCATACATAATACGCTTACGTTGGAGGATCTGAAAAGAAGTGGGTGTACTGGCTCACTGGGAGGAAAATCTCTTGCAGGAGTGATTGATGACAGAGATCTTTGAACTGATAGCTTGAGCCGTTTTGTTGAAGTGAGGTTTTAAGGTCACCTCCAGCAGAATGCTGTTTCTAGAGGCGTTTTTTGCAGCTGAGTTATAGGGTGATAACTAAGTTCCTCATTAACTCATCCTTTCCTGGGATGAGTTAATGATCCCAGGAACTCATCCCAGTTCTTGGTTTTGACTGAAAATTTTTTTGTTTTTTTGTTCTGGCATTTTGCGAAGTATTTTCCTATTGAGTGTATGGGGAGAGTTTTAAACAAGTTAAGCTCTTTTAAAACAACATCTCAAAGGTTTTATATGTCAGTTCTCTGATTTGTTAGCTACATTCCTACATTAAATCTCTAACAGGTTCATATTCACATGTAATCTATATTACATTAGAGTGTCTTTAGCAAAGATGAATAAAATTGCTGTCTTATGAAGAGCATAGAACATCCATGCATAGAATGTGCCTTCTAGTTGATCATTTTCCAGGTTGGCAGATCATCAAACCTAATACTGAAGGTTTGATGATCTGTCACTAACCCCTACTTTATTCCAGAGGCTCAAGACTGGACTCAAAAGAGCACCATTGGAATGTGTTAGAAGGGGGAATGTCAGGATCGTGGGTTGTTAGTTTGTTTTTGGTTTTGTCATTATTTGTGTTCCTTAGTTTCTTATCTACAGCAGTTCTGCCTTGTTTCTACTTTTACTTTATTTCCTACTTAGTAATTCTAGTTATGATTATTATTTTTTCTGTCTAGTACTTTCTTAGTTACTCTAGTTTAATTATGTTTCTTTAGAGTTAGATTTATGTCCTAGTCCCCTGTGTGCTCTCGCTCACCCCATGCCAGTTTCTCTCTCATTCTCTCTTCAGCCTGCTTTCTGCTCTCTCCCCTCACACCTGCAAACCATTTCTAATTAACCATCTATTCCTTGTCCCCAGTACAACTTATTCTCCGTTAACTCCTTCCTGGTTACTCCCGTTATATTCTATCAATATGGACCAAAATCTCTGAAATCTTTTTTATTGTAGTCAATTTTGGCCATTCTTCCAGAAGCAGATATTTTTAGGTCAGATACTGAACCACTGAGTGTGTGAATTATCTGACCTGTGATGCCCTGTATGCCTTGATGCAGTAGGAATAGCTCCAATGTGGAACAAATTCACAGAATAATACTCAGGTAAAATGCCAGACCAACACAGAACTTGCCGGAGATGCTTGGTGAACCAGAATCGGGTGACTTGACTTCCTGACTCAGTGATGAAGAGTGGATCTGGAGGTGAAGTGTTTGCATATAGTCTGGAGTGAACATAGTTAGAGATTGGTCCACAAGTTCTGAGAAATACATTATAACAGCGGAGATTAATTGAAAAAGACACAGGAAATTGGTCATTTTTACTTCTACGGAGAATGGAGATCATTATGACTCTGAATGGAGATCTCTGAAAGAAATGGATAAATAGATGAAAATGGGGCAAACTTAGTACTGCAGGAGGCCAAACAGGGCTCGCAGAAACATGAATTCCAATGTCTGGTAAATGGAGGAAAATGGATATCTGGAGCACAGCATAAGGATGAAATGACTGAGGATGGCTGAATGTTACTGGTTTTAACATCCTTTAAGAAGCATCGGTAGATGACCACGAGAAATAGATGAACAGCTGTTACCTGATACCAGCTTGAAGAAAAAATTAATGCCAAAGAGGTAAGTCTGGATGGTACAAGGACATATTTTGAAGACTGAATGAGTGTACGTAAAGGGACAGACTGATGTGGTGTCAGGAGAAGGGAAATACAGTTGATTATCTGCGTGGAAAGATTTTGTTAGATTGTTCCAATCTAACAAACAGGCTGACAGAGTTCGAGGAGTGAGGCTGTTAAGGGCGGCTTTCTGAGAAGCATTGATGAGGTTGAATAACTGGGGAATTACTTGAAGATCGTTGAAGAAAATGGAGGGTTTGGAGTTTCTAATTCTGGAGCCAAGAGTTGGAACTTCTGAAAAGAGAGTCGAGACAGAGCATCTTGTTCTGTGTTCCTGGAACATGTGATTCACAAAGAAACAATTGGAGTAGTGCAGATACCAACGTAAGCCCACATGTGGTTTGGAACAAGTTGCTTTTTGCTTCTAAGTGCTCCGTGGCTACGGGCCTTAGATGTTGTTGGAGGTGAAGAGATCCTCTTGGATTGATGCTCAACTGTTGGTATGATGGTGTGAGACTGAGATCGAGGCATTTACGATGAAGAGCCTGTCTCATCACTGGAAGAGGAGATGTTTCTGCAGCAGCTGGATCGGTTAGAAGATCACGTCTGGATAGAGCTGATTCGTGGGATTGCTGTGGTGAGTCAAGTCATTCCAGAAGCATGGACATCTGACAGTCTGATGGTCGCATAAAATGTAACAGACTGTGAAGTGTTGGTGAGCTGTTGAGAAATTACGTGTGGTTTTGGGCGTGGCCCTGCTCCCAAAACTAAGTGAACATTAACTTTATATGTTACTAGCCCAACTTCTAACAGTCCCACACTATAATCATCTCCTCCAATTTACTCTTGACAGAGTCCAGCACTGTTGTCCCCCTGGAAAATGGTAAACTCATCCATTGGACCAAATACCTTTTGTGCAACAGTTTCACTGCAGGAATAAGTGCCAGAGGCAATTGACAAAACTTGTCATTTAGAACAAAATTGGCAAGTTGGAGCCACACTTGATAATCAGAAAATAGCCAAATAGTTTTCAGTCTCAACTACTGTTCCAGTACCGTGACTGGTGGTGAGGCATGGTATTATAAAATAGATGAAGAGTTAAGTTTACATCCTGACATGTGCCTGATTGCACTGCAGAGCAGCAGCATGCAGGTGGATCAGATGAGCCTGATTGCAGGGAAGGAGAGTTAAAGGGAAAACAGCAGGCAGATGGGCCAAAGTCATTACAGATTTATTAACAAAAATACTTCAACTTGCAGTTAAAATAATTTTCCCAGCAAACAAGCTGCTTGGAACAGTCAACTAAATTAATAAGTTCAAATTAAAAGAATAATGAGAACTATTAAATGCAAATGAAGAAAATAGTAAAAAGAAACAGTTCAGTGTGAATTTTGAAGAATTTGGAATGAGGCCAAATTAGCTTTTGACAAATTAAGATTAGTAAATATAAAAAGAATAAAAATAAAAGGAACAATAACCTGTCAAATGATATATGGACCCCCTTGAATGCTATGTGTTGGCTTCTACATGTAGGCTCGTTGCCATAGCAACTGACAACAACACCACTGTATGTTTCAGGACTCAACACCAAAAGATACTCAAACATTTCCCACACAAAGAACAGAACAGTCAGACCAAAAAACCTTTTTCAGTTCACAAAATGTTTGTGCCGGTATACTTGAAATCTTAGGCATGTTTTTGGTTTTACTGGATGCAAGTAGCACTTAGGATATGTTGCTGGAGAGTCATACTTTTATATGTGGAAATTGTGATAAAATAGTGATTCTGACTGAGCCATAGACAATCTGGAGATATGTTCACTTTGCTGTTCACCCATAGGCATGAACAAAGGTATGGCCTGATGAACTGCGACATCTTTGATTATCAGATCTTTAATAATCCCAGAAAAATATTCATTTCTTTTGAGCTTGTAAAGCAGTGGCAGCCTGTGAACATTAATCAAGACATGAGGTTATGAATAAATTAAGTCCTCTCTGTTTATATACGTTTTTGGAAAACCTTGGCAGGCTTCAGTGCAAAGACAATGTTTATAGAGCTAGAATGCTACAAATTTCTCAAATGTTCACTCTTTGTTCTCTAAAAATCAAAACCACCATGAGATGGAACATCCAACAATAACAGAGGCCAGAACCACCTGGTGCTGAACCCTGTGATGGATAAATATTGATGCAGTCTTTGAAGGAAGTCCAGCCAAAGAAACTCTGCATTTTCAATGACTCAAACTGAAAAGCTTGCATTAGAAGTGAACAATGACTGTTGCTCAGATTCCTCTAATCTTTTAAGATAACTGTATTTTTTCTCCAGCTGGTCCATCCTTCTTTCTAACTCCATAATTAAAAACTGATTCAGGGAAAATTCTGACAGTTTAGTATACATCTCTGATCAAACCCATGTAAGAGAAGGGAAAATGAAGCATATGGTCCCTTTATTTCATTCATTGCTGTTCTCTATGTCTCTCCTTTGTATATTGCAATCCATCTGGTTTTTATCATTAGTGGTCTTGGAGTGGAATCAAGTCAAGTTATTCAAAGGAATATCTAAAGCAAGCTGCAGGGAAAGAAGATGACAAATCCTGGCAGTGCCAGGCTGCTGCCACAAGCAGAGTCTTAAACCTGTTTTGGGTGATTTGATGTTTTGGTGCTCAATCAGCCCAGATCCTGTTTCTGCAGCAAACTATGTTAATGCATTCCCTGCCATTACTAAGATAATGAATGGCTGATTAAAAACACACATTTACAATGTACACCGACACATGCACACGATAAAGAGTCTCACCTGGTGTTCAGTCACACAACACAATACGTACATACACACACACACACGCATACACACGCGTACATGTATGCGCAGACACATCTGGTTTCCAGACAATCTCTGTTGTCTTTTAATCGTGCCTGTTTGGACATCCCTGATTTAGTCAGATTTTCTACCAACACAAGAGTTGAGGTTCAGGTTTGCTAATATTGTTTGCTACCAAAGCAAATACATGAAAAGTTCTCAAGTTTTGCTGGCCTGACGCCTGGCGTAATGCTGTGGTGTATAGAAGGATGGCAAACACTTCTGTTGGTAATCAATGCATTCTCTGTTCACTCATGTTGTGTTTAGTAATAGTTTGGAGTCAGTGACATGATAGTCATAAAGGATTAATACAATTTTCACAGGCAGCTACAGCAGAGCTGTAATCTACTCAGTCTATTGTTTTGCTCTTATACAGATTCATCAATTTTATTTTCTTCCTTTTTATTTATATTTCTAAATTAACTTTTATATAAGGAAATTGCACTTTTCCCAAATGCTGATATTTTCCTTATGCATTAAGATATATTTTAAGTGATGGAAAATAGTCTGAGGCTCAATGTGTTACAAATGTCTCAATGCATTTATCATATGAAGTTATGACATGAAACTCGATGATGACAATGGACTTTTTTTTTCTTTTCTTCGCATTGTGGAACACTAAGTCAGACTAAACCTGTCCTGTTTTAGGTTTTAGGTAAGTTACAATGGCTAAAATTATTTCAATTTAAAGAATGCATGAACTATGAGATAATTTTAAAGCAAGGCAGGTATATTTGTACAGCACATTTCAGTAAAAAGGCAGTTCAAAGTGCTTTACATGACAAAAATATAAAACAATAAACAAACAAGAACCATTACTTTGCAGTGGACAAATAAAGGAAAGTAATGAAGTGTTGGAATAATGCTTGCCTGGCCTTTCTCTATCCAGTGCTCCATCTGTGATTTATTCCTGTGAGCCTGATTTTGATCTTTATGTCCAAAAATAATTTCTTCAGTCTTGTTTCTAGTCAAATGAAGAAAGTTATGACACATCCATGCCAGATTCAGTACTTGAATATGTTCAAACTCACCAGGTGACATTGTGAGTTTTGTATTATTTGCATAATTGGTGTAACTCAATGTATGCTGTAATCTGAGCTTGGGTGACATCAGTTACAGACCAGACACCTTAGAAATATTAAGACCTTACAGATGATCAAATCCAGAGTATGTTTCCATTTGTGTGTTGGCTGTTTAACATGTTGAGTCAAACCAAAATTTTGAATCACATGGTTATTTTGCCCCTCTGTTTTTAGGGTTATCAACACAGGTGTTGATCTTCTACAATGATGAAACAATCATAATAAACCCCAAACACAGATGGAAGGTCACTAAAATGATTGAAGAAGTTAACTTTATATTTGTGCAACTTACACATGTTTAGAAACATGACTCAGGTGGGGTCCTTTACCTGGATAGACATTCACAAGATTTTCCCAGGAATACATTTTTACACTTCAGTGAATCCTGAAAGAAGCTTGCAATGCACTCCCTGCCTTATGTTTCATACATAAGAGAGACTTTATGCTCTCACAAAACATTAGAAGGCATTGACTCTTGGCAGAGCCTCTATTTTACTTTTCAGAATAAAAGATGTTAGATGTCAAAAGTTGTCTTCCAGATTTATTAAGACAAAATCCATCTGCCTTAAAGCTATGCTTCTGTTCCCATGAAATGTTTAAGTTATTGATAAATTTCACTGAACTGTTGATCAGAAAGGTCTGCTGAATATTTTGTCTTCACTCTGAAGACAAAAACTGTACGCTGTCTTCACTCTGAACTGTACGCTGAGAAATGCTTTGATAGTCAGATCTTGAACTTTGTTCACCAGGTGGATAAAATCCTCTGTGAGGATAATGAAAAGGTTTCCCACTTTTGGATGCTCATTCATAATTTTATTATAGTCTGACATAAGCATTTTATCTCTCTTAGATCTCAGACACCATATCATTGGTAAAGCTAAGTACTCTGGTATGTTTTGTGGCTGAAATCCTATTTACTGTGCCCTCAACAACTACCAGCTCTCTGTCTTATCTAACGCCTTCTGGATTTATTTATGTTAATTGTGCTTAGAGTTTGATTTTTGCCCCAAGCCTCTTGTTTTAAATTAAGCTGTCCTTCAGAGACTCATATTCTTATAGAAGAACAGCAAACCTGTTTTTTAAAATGTATTTCCAGTTTTTCCAGTTGGATTTCTGTTGTGGTTTGTTTTGACCACAGTCCGCTGATGCTTTCTCATTGATTGGAAACACATTAACCGGTTTATTTTTCAAGTGCAGCATTTTCCTGTTAACCACCTTCCCTGACGTAAAGGATGGATTTATTCTTCGGCTTTGCACCAAGAGAGTTCCAGGGAGAACTGTTTGTCAAGGTGCTGAGTAGCTGTCTGTTAGACCTTCCATTGTTTCGACTCATTGGTAAGGTTGAGATGTTCAGATCCCGCATTCACTTCCACAGTCACTTGATTTGGATAATTGTTGATTTCCCTCACTTCTATTTTCTGGAGGTGTTTGTAGCAGTCCTCTGTGGGAAAAGGAGCCATTGTGTACTGATTCAACTTGTAAAAAGTAATCCAGCTGTGAGCGCAGAGAACGTGGAATATCTATCAAGGAGGGATATAAAAACTAACTACCAAAAACCAATAAGCATCAAAAGGCAAAACTGAGTCAATTAATCAGGAAAAGCTGCTCTTCCTCAGCACATAGTCTGATTTGTTTACACCTATGTTGTGCAAGAGAATACGTTTTGTTTTGCTACAAATAACTATTAATTAGTTCAATAAGGCAATAAGGTCTTCAAATGGAAAATATCCGCAAGCATCTGACCAAAGTGGTTACAGCGTGACTTTTGGTGTGGCCATGACTAAGTCCTGATCTCAGTCCTATGAAGAAGTTGTGGGTTTGTGTGAACAGGTGTGTGTGAGTGAAGGGACCTACAAAATGGACTCAGTTCCACCGGTTCTGTGGAACTGAGTCTTTTTGTGGAACTTTTTGTGGAAAAACCCTCCAAAACGTTTGACCCAATTACACAGTCTGAAAGACAGACTGAAAGACTCTGATACTGACTGTATGTAAACTTTTAAGTTTGAGGAAACGTACAAAAAAATTATTTAAAAAATGTCCTCGTTAAGTTTTCTAGTATTTAGCAAATAGAAATAAGTTTTTTTCAATTCTAACTGAGCAAAAATAAAAAAATGTTTGGTCTGATTTAACTTCAACGAGTGAAAAAAAATGTTTATGTCTTTTTATTCAGTGTACGTAAATATCTGGTTTCAACTGTTTTCTGTTCAGAGCTTCATGGCTGTGACCCAAACAACCTTCTTCAAATGCAAGATTTTACATAATAATTCTTAAGTTTGAGAAAACTCAAGGGATGATTTAATGTGTCATAAGATTTGAATTACTTTAATTCCAGACTCACTTGTGGATATATTTTAGACTACTCTGTGTGACATCATGTAAAAAACATAAGAGTAAATTTGCAAAAAAAAAAAAAAATGCATGTTATATCCCATAATCCATAAATTATTCCAGGTACTCCCTGGAATAATTGTTTACTATGCACTAAAAACTTGAGCATGTTTTCTCTACTTACAGTATTAAAGGTTTAGTTGTAATATTTGATTATGAGGGTAAACATCTAGAGAGTGCTAATTTAATTTTGTAGTATTTTCCTGATGCAACTCAAGAGAATACAGTGCAATGCAATATAAACTTTAAGCTAAAATGGTTAAACATTTTCCAAAAGGAGACAGAAACTTTTCAAGAAACCAGTCTGCCTATAACTACCTTACATAAATATCAGGTCTGCAAAATACAGTATTTTTGTTTTGTTCTCACTCAATAGGACCCACATTAATACTAGAGCCAAAATTGTTAAATTGAAGACTTTATGCTGATTACTGTGATGGACCTCATGGGTTTACACCACATTCTTACAGCAGAGAGAGAAAATGACCAACAGAGAGTAGAATTCTAATTTACTTTTGAGGATACATTTCAGATATGTTCATTTTGTTAAATAAGTTACATCAGTGTCTTAGCTGCATACAGTACATCACACATTACTTAGCTTTATATGTAGTGTTTAGATAGTGACTCATCCAGTCCCAAAAGGAAAATATGTATGTTTTTTTTACCCCCAAAAGACAGTTTTTCTACTTTTAGTTGAGACTCACAACATACTATGCATGTGTGTGCATGTTGATGGTAATCCGCTCACACAACCCTGCAGAGCCTCAGGACAGCAGCAGCAGCAACAGCTGACAAAGACCAGAATGTCTCATTTGATGCACGTGAGCAAAACATATTTACATGTGAACATTACATGGAAGTTGCTTTAAGCCTTTTTTCTTATCACTGAGCAACAAAGGCAGCCCAAAGTTTTTATTGTACATATACATAAAAAAGGGCCCATGTCTTGTCTTGTCTTCTAGTGTATTCAGATGTCAGCATCTGTTCATACTGTAGCTGTAAAAACTGCAAGGAAATTAGAAGCAGTGTGCCTGCCAGGATCTACTGTGGAGAAAAGTTGTATCTGTAACAAAAGGCCTTAACATCTGGTTATATTAATACCTGCAATGCATATTAATGTTTTTGTTTTACATTTTGTGACATTTTGCAAACAAGAATGTAATTTATTGAATCTCTGAATAAATGTTATGTTTAAGTCATTTCCAACTAAATGTAGGATATGGAGAGGTCAGCGTTGTGGAATCAATTGGTGATAAAAGGTTTGCAGGCATGTTAATGAGGTAATACAATCATTTAAATCAGCGGTGCTGCAGTGGGGGACACTTTCTTTTTACATTTAAAAGAATGCTGTTAAGCAGATCAAAACTACATCAGATTTAGTTAGATCTGCTGTAAATTGTGGTTATTGTTAAAAGAATACAGATAATCTAAGAGGTGTCAAGTAACTTAGTGGAAAGAAAATGGTCTAAAGGAGAGACGTGAAAATCAGAGATTTTTGACGTCTATGAGAATTCTAGCTGGAGAATTGTATTTAACAGGCTGAGCACAAAGCTCTGAGCAAATAATTCAAATTCCAATAGTCGTTTATCAGCTTATAAAGTCACAAGAATCACTGTCAAAATTTAACTGCATCAATTATAACTGCTAATGATATGATTCCCGGCTGATGATGGACACAATTAGTAGCTGATAGATGTGCAGACACATGGACAAACAGACGAGTAAACTCAAAAACCAAAGGGCAAAACTACATCTGGCACTCACTCTGACATCTTTCCAGCGTGATGTGTGCCTACACATGCACACAAGTCTGTGGGTGTTTAACGGTGAAGAACAGATGGAGATGGAGGGATTACGTAAGCCTCTGAACTACGTGTAAAAAGAAGCCACACCAGTAGAAGCATGCCCTCCTGTCACATGATATATTATTTCTTCTATGAGTTCTCTGATCTCATTTCTCTCCATTTTCAATATGTAGCAGATTTCTCCCTGCTTTAAGACAACTTTTATGGCTAATTTTTACTTTGTTTGTTCTATCAAAGCACCGTTCTGGTCATTGAGTCTATTTGTTTGCATATGAAGTGTTCCAAGATAAAAGTTGTTGGAATATTGTAAAGTTTTACAAAAAAATATGTTCTGGACATCAACATGTTGCTGTTTCTCATACGTTTTTACTTGCAGTCTTTTGTTGCAGAAAACACTGATTTGTTCAATGAGTCAGTTTCAGGTTTTATTAGCTTGCTCTATAATATAGATGCTGTATACTAAAATACTGTATAAACAAATACAGTATACAAAACGGAAAAAGAGCAACTGATAGAAATACTTTATACAAAGAAAAGCAAAAACATTAATAGCAGGAGAAAAGTTGTTGGCAACATTAGCTCATCCTATCTCTCCCTCCAGGAAGCCATCAAACAGAACTGTCCAACTCCAACTATAATAAAGATTTAAAAAAGAAAGAAAACAGAAAGTTAAAATAATAATGCCAAATTAATAATTCAGATCTAATGCATTCTGGAATCTATTGACATTTTACAAATTTCACAAATCAATTAGAAGGTTTCACAAATGTTTTATTTATTCTGCTGTTAGTACAGAATAATCTAGTTTGGTTTGAAATGTCCAGGTGTTGTAGTTTTTAAAGTACTACACATTAAAAAAGCTCGAGATAGTGAAAAATTAAGTGTAATCGCCCTTTAGCTATTTTCCGAATTAGATGCTACATTCAGAAGCTAACTTTAGCTTCGACTGATAGCTTGTGCACAATATAGACAGATCTATATATGTTCATATCTATATCTTTAATTATTTATACAGAATATCTATATAGATTGCACACTGCACAGATAATCAAAACACTTAACATTTACATAGCACTTTTGTAAGCTTGTCCCTGTTAGCTATGTCAGACATATGAGGCATTATGATGAATACAAACGATTTATTAACTTACCTTCGACGTTATTGTGAAGTTTTGACACATCCAGCTTAAATCCTTTGTTGTTGTTGGAGTGTTTCAGGACGTCTAAATAATTATATAAGCATCATTAATAGTCCTGCAGTGACTGAGGAGCCATTGTTAACATACTGTTGTCTGTTCACCGGAACCATTCTATGTGGCAAAAAAATGTGGAAGTGCTAAAACGGAAGACCGTGGCATATACCCCATTCTATAGTCTAAATCTGCTCCTTAGTTGCATCTTTTCGGGGTTGCTGTGGTAACACAGCTAATATAATTACATTACTAAATCAGAATACCGCAAAGTATTTGTGTGTCGGAGGAGAGGTATAAGAAGGGTTCGGTGAATGCGCATATGAAACTGGGGGGTTCGGTACCTCAAAAAAGGTTAAGAACCCCTGGTCTATATACAGTAGATGTGATTTACAATGCAACCTCACATCAGAGAGTTCTGTGTTCAGACTTCCTGCTGGGGATGTCTTTTTGGTATGAGTTTGAAAAGTCTAAAAGCTTTTGTCAGTCAACCTGTGTGGTGGGTCTGTCATGGAGTTGTGCCAAAATAAAACTAGAGATTTGTAATACACAGTCAAATTCAACAAAAAAGGAGAAACAAACTAAAAGTATCTCTTCAAAAATAAGAACCTTTAAGCATGTATTAAAATATATTTTTCATTAACTCCATTCACATTTCTGTATTCAAAATGTTTTTCCCTCATTGGTCTGATGTTTTATTCTACTTCTAAAAGCCACATTTTCATTAGGATGGATGGATAAAAAAAATCCATCCATCCATCCATTTTCTTTACCCCTTGTCCCTCAGTGGGGTCAGGAGGGTTGCTGGTGCCTATCTCCAGCTAACGTTCCGGGCGAGAGGCGGGGTCACCCTGGACAGGTCACCAGTCTGTCGCAGGGTGAATGAAAAAATAAAGCAGAAAATAAATGCAGTAGTGGTAGAAATAAAGACTAAGGAGGATTGGGGATTGACAAAACCCAATCCATGGGTTACTAAAACAAATGAATTTTTCAATTATATTCAAATGTATTGAACATGAACGTAAGCTGCTGCAGAAACTGAGATTTTACGGTTGGGCCAAAGTTCTGATTATAATGGAGAAAAACCGTAAACTCAGACACTCACGCTCACATTTTCTACTTTGATTAAAGGTTCATAGTTGAACAAAGCTAGCTCCTGCTTATGCTAACTGCTTAGCAGCCAAAAATGCCGTACTATGAAGAGTGATGATGGCTTAAGCTAACGTTTGGTTAAAACTACCAGTCAACTTCTGTTGCAACAACTTTAACTCTGCAGTTATTGATGTCTTTCTTTATTTTTGGTAGTCATCTTTGGATTATGTATTAGTTAACTTTGCATAAGTAAATCAAAACATTGATCACCACTGATAGATGACGTGGATGACACTGATCAGCTTATTGAGGTCAAAGTAATTAGCCCCCCCTCATCCCCCTGCGACATTTTAAGTTTCTGTTTTTCAAAAATTGAAAAAAAAAATTGTTAAACAGATCAATATTTTTTAATACAAATTTTCCAAACACCCTACCTTGTTCAAATAATTAGCCCCACTGATGCTAATAGTCCCTTGAGTATACTTTTTGCTGGATAATGACATTTTTTTATTATAGATTGTAAGATGCCTTTGGCAAAGTTTTCAAGCTTCTCCAGATTTGATGGTTTTCTGTCTGGACCCATATTTCCAATGGGATTCAGGTCAGGGCTTTGTGTAGGACAGTTAACATCACTCTCCTTCATTTTCTGGCGGTAACTCTTCACCGGCTTTGATTGTATGTTTTGGGTCATTGTTATGTTGGATGGCAAAGTCTCAACCCAGACCCAGTTTAGCTGCTAACTGCTTGAAGTCTGCTTTCAAACTCTTCACATATCCTTATTTCATTATTTCTTCAACCAGCTTGTTGAGTTTCTCAGTTCCAGATCCACTGAAGCATCCCCACAGCATGATACTCCACCACCATGTTTGACAGTGGGGACAGTGTTCTTTGGGTTATACACCTCTCCCTTTTTTCTCCAAACTCTAAATCTCTACCTTGGTCCAGTATGCATAATGTTTCTCCAGATTATCCTTAGGTTTGAATGTGTCTCTTCTCTAGAAGTGGAGTTTTTCTTGGCCTGCATTCTTGCAGTCTACTTCTATTCAGGGTTCTATTGACTGTCTTATTGGACACTAAAGTTTCTGACTTAGCTGGATCATTAACTGGTGTTCTGGTAGTTTTTCTAGGTCAGTGGTCTCAAACTGCATTCCTCCAGGGCTAGAGTCATGCAGCTTTTAGATGTGGTCCTTCTCTTACACTCTTGAATTAAATAATGAAACCACCTCACTAGCATGCAGTTGAGCTCTACAGAGCTCTGCTAATTAGCTAATATTGGAGCCAGGTGTGCTGAAGCAGTGAGACATCTAAATGTTGCAGGAGACCAGCCGTTGAGGACAGGAGTTTGAGACCCCTCTTCTAGGGTCTTTGGACTCTTGCTTTCTTTCCGCAGACTGAAATTTTCACTTCCTACCTCTGCCGGACTATTTACTGCACCACTGTGTAGTTCTCTTTGAACGTCTTGATGATACTTTGTTCTCACTCCACTTCTTGACACTTGGAAGTGCTGTGATATTCACTGTGATATGTATATCTTTCTCCTGCTTTGGGAGCTTCAACAATTTACTTTCTCAAGTCTAAACTGAATTCTTTTGTTTTTGGCATGATGCCTTCTCAAGTGAGAACTCAAACCCTTAATGAGGATTTTATGCTGTGCGTAAAGTGTAGGATAACCCTTAGTTTTACCTCAATAAAAACTAATGCTCGGGAAAGCTGTATTGAAAAATCATTGATCTGTTTAAGAGCACTTGAGAATTTTTTGAACAACAACAAAAACTTAAAATTCCACAAGAGGACTAATAATTTGACCTACTTTGGAACATTTTTGTATTTGCTATAGAAATAAATTTTTGTTTACAATAACTCTCCAAAAGTCATGAAAATCAAACTGTTGGATGTTTTACTTAAAATGTGTTTTATTAATATGGCTCTTCTAGCATCCATCCATCCATCCATCCATCCATCCATCCATCCATCCATCCATCCATCCATCCATCCATCCATCCATCCATCCATCCATCCATCCATCCATCCATCCATCCATCCATCCATCCATCCAATTTTTTACACCCTTGTCCCTAGTAGGGTCAGGAGGTGTTCTGGTGCCTATCTCCAGCGAGACATTTCGGGCGAGAAGCGGTGTCACCCTGGACAGGTCGCCAGTCCACCGCAGTCTTCTAGCTTGATAAATCATAACAAAATATAGAATCACATCCACAAATACCAATCAGTTACAAGAATGTTGTTTTATCTGTCTTTGCAGCTAATCCTATTGACCTCATAAAGACACTAGAGCTTTCGGAGGACATGGAGGGCGTGTCACTGGAGGCAGGGCTGTGCACCAGCAGGACGGGCCGAGCAGAGACCGACCTTTCCTTTAAAATCAACAAGAAGATTCAGCTGAGCGCGCCCACCAAGCAACTCTTTCCAGGTTAAGTTTTGATAAAACTCCATGGTATTCATTTATTGGTGGAAAAATAAATCCATTTACATAATTGGGTTTTTTCCCTTTCCTGTCCACCAGACTTGCCATTTCCTGTGGATTTCTCACTCATGACGACGGTTAAAGCTGTGAAAGGATCACAAGTCTTTCTTCTCTCCCTGTATGACACACAGGTATGAACTGGAAATGCTAATGTGAAATTTACACTGAAACATAGTTAATTATCAGTTCTAGATAGATGCAGTTAGAACTGTTTGAGTCTTTTATCCAATAGCAGTTCGATTTGACAAAAAGACTACATTTTGTATAGAATCATATGTAAAAGTTAAGACAAATCTTGTTCTAGCAAAACTTTACACCTAATAATAACAGATTAGATATATTTCATTAAAACTATTTTTCTCAGGGCACACAACAGCTGGGTTTGGAGCTTGCTCGTTCTCCTGTTTTTCTGTATGAGGATCACGAGGGTCAGCCAACTCCTGAACTTTACCCCACCTTCAGAAAAATCAACTTGGCTGATGGCAAGTGGGTAACTTCATACAAACACTTTTCCTTTTGCTTGTGTTGGATTTCTGTATACATCTCAACACAATAACAGAAATATTAAAATCAATTAAAACAAATGCCAGAGTCAGCCAGTGGGTTATTACAGAAAGAAAAAAAAAATGTCACAAAAAAAGGAAGAAAGAAACGGTACAAATGAATTTTTTGCATGCAAGGTGTAAGATAGCGAAACGTCCTTCTTATGTTTGTCTTCAGGTGGCACAGAATTGCCTACAGTGTGGAGGGCCAGTCAGTGACTCTATACTTAGACTGTGAAAAGGTGGAGACTCTGGACCTGCTCAGAGGTCCGGATCCCCACGTCAGCACTGATGGAGTCACTGTGTTTGGAACCCGCCTGCTGGACGAGGAGGTGTTTGAGGTGAATCTTCACTGCATTTTCCGGTTGTTCAAAATTAGAAAAGTTAAAATTGTGGTGGACTGAGTTGTCATCTCTTAATGATTTCCCCATAAAACTAGCTAAAGCCCAGAAGGTATGGGAGCTAGGGCAGCACGTTAACAGCCCACCAACTTAAAAATGTTAAGTTGGCAAGAAATTAAAAAATATTACTGGATAATTATTTTACTGGAAAACATTGTTGACAAAACTTAAACATACAAATATATGTAATCTTCAAAAGGACAAAAAATACAGTTAAAGTAAATAATATACATTTTTGCACTTCTGTTAAATCCCAATTCAGTAATCAGTCAGTGAATCATAAAAAACTGTGATGCTGGTCACATTTAGAATATAAATGAACTAAGCTGCTGCTTTGGGCCTCTGGTCCTTCAGGGGCCCTTAAATGCTAACAAACATTGACCATATTTCCAGAACTTTAACATTTGTCTTAGCTCTAAAACACAACATAGGAGCGATGCTTCTGTCACCAAAAGTTCCCAATCTTTCTGTCTCCTTCTCCTTCCTACTGTTATTAGTGAGCGAGACTTGAAGATGCTTGAACAGTTCTGCCTCAGGCTAAGAGAAGCTGACCTCAAAGAGCTCTGTGAAGGCAGACCGTGATGAATGGCATACCTCTCCCAGTTTAGAGAGGCCAGGGCACCTTCCTGATGGAAGGCATGGGGGAAGGGTAGGAGAAGCTTGACTGGGTCCCACCACCTGCATGGAGAGAAGTCATCATTGGATTTTGGAACATGTTTATATTGTTTTGGATTATTCCTCAATTAACTTTGCTTCCAAGAACTCAAATTTTCTTGTTATCTTTTTAGTGGCCTTGAAACATTTTTTCAAATTATGTTATAATGTTCTTTTCTGATCAAAGACATACCAGGAGTGTTGTATCCTTTCACACGTTAGAGAAATCTCCTGTGGCAGCCATTCTTGCTCATACATGCGCCGTCTACCGTGTTTTGAGAAAGTATTCACCCCTCCTGGCACTTTATGTGTTTTGTTAAATTACAACCTGTATTTGATTGTTTTTTTTTCTTATTTAAATTATACATGATGCATCTGCACAAAATATTCTGTGTTGGTGAAGTGAATTAAGATAAAGGGAATATATCTAAGCATTTTTAAAGGTCTACTATTATGTTTCCTTGCACAAGCTAGGACAGGTCTGCGTCTATACAGAACTGGTTCAGTATATTTAATGGACAAACTCATTCTCAGTTATTGAGATTTCACCTGTTCAGTTGTGTCTGTTTTGAGAAATGCACTGTTTTAGGACTAAGTCACAATTTTGCAAATGAGCTGCTGTTGGTCAAGTTTTTCCAACTCAGTGTTTACATTAGCACCTCAGACATGTGAAAATGGCTAGAAACAGATGCACAGTGGTGCAACCATACATCTTTGACCCAAAAGCAGGCCAAGTGGAGCCTCCTGAACAACCATCAAACCAGCACTAGCGAAGGATTAAACGCTGCACATCTGTTGCATATTGTTATTAATTCAAACTCTGAGGATGCTTTTGGGGTGTGAGTTATGATGTGAAGTCAAGCAGCTGACATTAACACAATAATTCGGCATAAAGACCGTTTTTTTTATCAAATGCTATCTTTTTTAAAATATATATTTGTAAAATTAAAGGAGTAACACCTCTCTCAACATGTAAGAAAAAAACAAACAAAGCAAACAATATTGGTAATGTCCGAGAGTCTGACACGTTTTCACAAACATCTCTGTCTAGTCAAGTCTTTCTCAAACTGTGGTTCTGGGAGCAATGGGTGCCCATATTTACATTGGGCTATCTATAGCCTGAAAGAAAATGCCAAAACTACTGAAGCCTACTTTTCTTTTATTATGCTTCTAAACTACAAATAGCCCTAAAATGTTATATTAGAGCACACTACACTGGTATTAAATAACTCTTTTGATTTCCAAGCTTAGAATCCATACTTTTAGAATTTGTAAATAACTCAAACCTCCCTGAGTAGACTTGTTTCATTGTGGCCATTCACATTTACAAAGCAGCAACACCCTTTACATCAGGAGGAACGAAGAGAATGAGATGAGAGACGAATATCAGTTCAGGTTGTATATTTTAAGATGTTGTGTTGTTTTGGGGGCAATTTAAAGAGAGGTGGTTTGTAAGTGTTTGTTAAGAGCGGTAAGTGGTCTGGTTGTGACTGCATAATTGAATTATTTGTTAAATAATTTATTAAAAAACAGACATAAAGACTCATCTCTACACCACCCTCCAGTGGTGGTAGGGATGAAATGCAGCTTCCCTAACCACCCTGAGCCTTTACATCCTGGAGGTGTGCAGCAACATTTTAATATGAATATTTACCTTTTGAGCTCATCAGCAGATCTTTTAGACATTGACACAGTCGAACGTGAGAGACCTCTCAGCTGTTTATTCCTTTTGGATGTTTACGTATGCTGTTTGCGGTTTTTTATTGATTGCAGCCTGAAGTGATTTTCACAGACTTGAGGTGCAGACGGTGACCTTATGTGATGTCAGGTGGGACATCTGCAGTGCAGCTTTTTGCTGTATTTGGCCCGGGCTCCTCATGTATGTGCACGTGTAAAACAGAGAGCAGAGGAGATGTCTGTGCTGTGGAAGCATTGCGCTGGCGCCACCACAGGCTGCAGCTCTGGAGACCATTAACTGCAGAGCGACAATAAAAACAGCATGTTGTGCTACTTTGATCTGACTATATGAACACATCTAGTGATAAATACATGACAGACATGTGCATGTGCTGTGTCATTTATTTTATTAATACCATGCTGCTTAGTGTGGACCACTGGTGACATCTATTCTGTCTGCATTCCTTACATTTCTTTTCATCTGTTTTGTTTGTTTGTTTTAAAAACAATCATAGGGACAAATCCAGCAACTTCTTCTTGTGGATGATCCTCGCGCAGCAGAGACCTACTGCAGAGACTACATCCCAGACTGCGACGCACCCTTACTCTATGACAGCATTGTGATAGAGACTGAAGAGGTACAGTTACGCACTACATTCAAAAGGCACGCTAAGAAAATGTTGTTATTTTACATACTAAATATTCGGAAACATTTGATTGCATAACTAGTTTAAATGATCTTCCCCATCCTTTATCTGTCTGGCTTTGTCTTGAATCAAAGCTCACAACGCTCCAACGTCTAGGAAAACTTTCTAATCATTTCCTTCTGCTGCTGTTTGATTCACCATCTGGCTTACAACTCAACACATATTTTTTATGTGGCTTAACATTTCGTCTCAGGCTCTTCTAGAACTGCAATTCACCAAAAGAGTCAACGTAAGACATAAATCGGAGGTGTTAATTTAACAAGATTTATCTGAATTTTTTTTTAAAAAGGTTTGTTTTCAGTCAGGTTTGGGCCTGTAGCTCACAACAGTTCTATTTATTGTTCTGTTCGGAAAAGAAGAATATATAAAAATGTTGGGGAAACAAGCAAACACAAGGCTGCTGAAAGTTGCCAAACAGTGTTAACGTTTTGTCTGGAATGCTTAGATGATGTTGGTGCACAACATATGGCCAACTTTATAACAGCGATGTAATTAGCATAAATGTAAAATCATGAAGTTAGGTTTAGTTAAAGAGATATAGAGTAGATTTGACATCAAACAGGTTGAGCTTTGTGTCCTTTATTGTTGTTGTTTTTTGGTCTTTAGGAAGAGGGAACACCAAAGAAACGAGTAGCAGAAGAATTCGACTACAGCGTCTTCTATGATGATATCTCAGTGTCCACCGTGACAGCTGGTCCTAATGTCACAGAGTACGAGGTGAGACTCAGTAACCACCAATGATTTCTGTTTCTATGGTCGACTTTTTCTTATCCTTCATAATTTGTTCATCTGTCAATGTGTCGCACAGTTCATAGAGTACGAAGACTATGACAACACAACAAACTATTACCATGCCAACGAGTACGAGGAGTACGACGAAGAGTACAACGAACGTTACGGACCTGCGCAGAGAGAACGGGAGTACCTGCTGAACACACAGGTGGTGTAAAAGGCTTTGTTCATTTCAGCATGAAATCAAATAAAAAATATAATGAATCATGTACAGTTACAATGTTTTTATTTCTGTCACGTCTTTTAAATTAGAATTTACCAGAAAAAGGACAGAAAGGAGAGCCTGGCTATTTGGGGCTGGTAAGAAAACCACACAATCAAAAACAGGCTGTTTTATGGGTTACTGATTCACTTCTTAAATAATTTGATGAGAAGGTACAAATGCTTCATTTACAAAAATATTATGATTTTCAGTTTAGATTGCTGAATTAGGATTTTTAATATTAACCTGTTATAACCACCAACCATCACCCAGACACAATGTGTTTCCTTTTCTTGGAATTATGATCCACGTCAAATATTAAATGTATCCCTTTTTCATTTCTGAAATTGACAAATTAAAGGGATCCCATTCTCAGATAACAGTCTAAACCTAGCCCAATACTTTCTCAACTATTAGCAATTGCCAAACAATAATGCTTTTCACACTTTATATTGAAATGTATTTTCCACTTCCAGATTTCTTTTTTGAAACACAGAAATATTTCAGACTTCTATCTGTCCAGTTTTAACACTGTACAGAGAGAAACTGTGTAAATAGAAGATGTGCTGTTCATCTCACAGTTATGGCGTTACGAAAGGAAGAAAGTAACTCAAGCTCAAATTGAGAAGGTGTGGCCTTTAGCCTTTCATTTCCAAAACCTCTCCAATATGCATGAGTTAAAACTAAGATCTGCAAAGAAGAGTTGGCCAAAAATCTTCCATACTGAGGTAACAAACTAAGTGCCAGTTTCTGTAAATGGTGACAACAATCGGTGCTTCAGACGGAGGCACAACTGTTTAACAGCTTTAGATGGAAAACACTTTTTTACACAAATCCTGGTGGTTTAGGCTTCGTAAATGAAATCGTCATTTGATAACTGCAGTTTGGATTACCTCTGGTCGTACTGGTCAGATATTAACCTGGTCAGATGTAACCTAAAGAAACATCAAAAACCTTTTGTTTTGGTGATTCTTTTATTTTTTTATTTTTTTTTTACAGGGAACCCAGATTACAGGACCATATGGACCTCCAGGACCTGAGGTTAGTGAACTAGAAACATGTTTTTGTTTGGGTACAGTACCTCTTTATTCAGGTGCAAATTTAACCACAACAGCTGAAAATGTAGAATATATATATTTTTAGGATAAACAGCGTCGTTTCAAACTCAGTAAATGTTGTTTACGATGATGTGCAGGGAGCACCGGGGCCTCCAGGAATCACTGGACCAGTGGGACCTCGAGGAGACCCTGGAGAGCTGGTTGGGTCTGCCGTCTGTGTGCTCAAAGACTGAGTCAACAGACTGATGTCTCTTCAGATCTGTCTTCATCTCTCTCTTTGCTGTTAGGGTCCTCCAGGGCGGCCGGGCCTTAGTGGTGCTGATGGGATCCCAGGTCCCCCAGGAAACATAATGCTCATACCGGTAACAGACTGCATTCCCAGAGGCCCTGAACGCTGCAGCCGAGCTGCTGTGGCTCGGCTGCTATTAACTTAGAGAAGAGCCTCAGGGCAAATGGAAAAGTTTCAGAGTTGTTACTGAAAAATGTGACTCTTAGAGTCTTAAAGTAAACTAGTCTTTTAGACTTTACAATAACGGCAACTCATTATTTAATAATTTTTAGTGGTATATGATTTCATTACGATAATCTGATTACATTTTTTATTATCGGGCAAGTTTAATAGTTCTAGATCTATATAATCCCACCTCTTTCAATACTGTGTTAAGACAGCATATTGTGTTCCTTCCCTCATAAATTCTTTTGTTTTGTTTCATTTTGTTCCACTGTTGACAGTACATACTTATCAAATCATGGCTGACAGTGAGATTCCCTGGCCACTAGGTGGAGTATTGAGTTATGTTTTTTTCTGATCTTCAGTTCCAGTCGGGTGGCGATCCGAGGACAGGAGCTGTTGTTTCTGCACAGGAGGCTCAGGCTCAGGCCATCCTGCAACAGACAAAGGTACACAAACATAGTATTATATTGCATCAAGCACAACTGATTTAAATCAGTTATTTTTGGGGATTAATATAAATAAGTCTCTTTTTCCAGCTGGCCATGAAGGGCCCTCCTGGCCCACTGGGTCTCAGAGGCAGACCTGGACCACTGGTAAGTTACCCTGCAAACACATTAGTGTTTTAATGTTAGCTTTATGAACAAGACATGTATTAAAGTCACTTTAGATGAATTTAGATATTTATACATTCATAAAGTAGAAGGTCAACTGAAGGTTAACTGACCTCCACAGACCCGTGTCACATCTTTGCTGCATTTTTCCCCTTTAATTCTACTTCAGTTTCTTAAACTACATTCTTAACAAAACTTTAAAAAGACCTTCAGAAAACTTGAAAAACTAAAATTATAAAATAATGGAGAAGAGAAATTAAAACAATAAAATGAGAGTCCTTTGTATTCTGTGAGATTAAACATAAAATGCAATGCAGGACATACAAGTATTTATTTCCCCTTCAGCAAACAAGCATCTCATGTGTTGGATACACATGACAACAACATCACTTTGCATTTTGACAGAAGTTTGACCTTTTCACACCTCAGACATGTAGAATGATGTGATGATGAACTGATCCAAAAATCTGTGCACCAGAGTGTTTAAGGAAAATTAGACATTTTATCTTTAATAAAAAGATGAGATTTGACATTAATATGTGAACATCTGATTATTTAATGGGTGATCATATTTCTTCACATGAAAATATACACTTTATTTCTTGTGTAGATTTTTCTAATTTTTTAAAATAAATATTTGTAACTTGTAATACATGTTGCTTTTTGTGTTAAAAAATGTGATAAAAGAAAGACTTGAATTAGTCTTTGGAGGTGGCAGTGACTCAGGATGGAGGGATTTGGCCTGTAACTGGTGGGTTGCTCCATTATTTGCGTTGCTGGTGGTGGTCAAAGGACCCAGTGCTGCAGATAGTCTGATAGTCTGACTGACTGTAGAGTAAAGTACTTTGGAGTCCTCGGACTTGACAAAGCATAATGCAAATGTTGGCCAATTATCACTTTTGTGTTTTTGCTTTTTCTAAAGGGAGCATCGGGGCCTCCAGGGCTGAAAGGGAGCAGCGGTGAAATGGGACCACCTGTAAGTTTACCTGTGTTGTCATTCCAGTTATACCAGCTACAGTTTTTTTTTTGTACTCTCTCATTTTCCTCTCTCAGGGTCCTGCAGGACTATCGGGTATTCCAGGTCAGAATGGAAGACCTGGAAAACGGGTGAGGATATTTAATGTGCTGCATCTTTTGTTGTTATCAATATCATCTTCCTATGAGTTGTAAAATTTAGCTTCAAATTATATGTAGTCCATTGATATACATGTTTCTAAGGGTCGGGGAGGTTCAGACGGGGGCCGCGGTGCGATAGGAGAAACTGGAGCAAAGGTGAATTAATGTTCCAGACACACATTTCCTTTCCTTCTTGTTCTGCGTCCACAAAATATGGACTTACTCCTGTTTTTTTCCTGCTAGGGAGATCGAGGCTTTGATGGCTTACCTGGCCTCCCAGGAAATAAAGGACACAAGGTACGCAGACAGGGATGAACGAGTACGGGACATCAAATCCACAATTCAATTATCTTTCTGTAATGTTTTGTCAGGGAGACAGGGGGAAGCCAGGACCCCTAGGTCCTCCAGGAGAGCTGGGAGAAAAGGTAGGAAGCCATGCCAGAAATAAATATTTGTAATTTTGATGTTTTTAACTATGGGAGGACGAATGATTTTGTATTTATCTATATATTTACAGGGCTCTCAGGGGCCACCAGGGCCAAGAGGTCAACCGGGTGATGCTGTGAGTGTTTATGCCTCAACTTTCAATTTTCATCAGCTTCATGAATAGTTTGATTATGGGACATTTGTATGGTCTTTATACTTGCATATAATTCTTTCAATAGGCGAATCTGGCACTTTAGGTATGTGAAATATGTATCTAAAAATAAACCAGACTTGTTGAGTTCCACAAGTTTCAAAATCTCTTCCTGCTATCTTGACTGATTTATTTTTGTTTTCCCGTTTCACACAACGCATTGTGTTTGATGCACTGACTTAAATTTCATTCACAGATGTGCCTCCATCAGATAACAAAGCATCATTATCACAATCTGAGCTTTCCCACATTAAGGGAAGAGCCATCTTAGTGTAAACCTCTGCCTTTAGAGAAAATTATTAAGCAATTTTCTCTGCATTTAGTTAATAGAAAAATATTCGGCAAACCTAACAGACCTAAAAAAGAAAACCTTTAGTCTAGCTCAGGGGTTCCCATAGTCGGTCCTCGAGGGCCGGCATCCTGCATGTTTTAGTTCTCCCTGGTTTAGCGCACCTGGATCAAATGAAGGCTCGTTATAAGGCCTAAGAAGAACATTGACAAGCTCAAAAGGTTGTTACTACCACCAGGGAGAGAACTAAAATGTGCAGGATGCCGGGCCTCGAGGACCAACTTTGGACAGAGCTGGTCTAGATCTTCTCAAACTGTGGTCCTCAGACCACTGGTGGTTCATGGGCGCCCCCTAGTGATCCACGAGGTACTGCATGCAAACAACTGTTCATTTGCCATGACGTGAGTTTAAAGTGCGATGCTACAGTTAGCTACCAAATGATTGTGTTTAAAAATAATAATGGATAAGTGGTCCGAAGATATCAGTGGAAAGTTTCTCTAGGTGAGTTCAGGAACTTTTGATTTTGAACAGCATTACATAACATGCCGCACAGACATGCAGATCTAGGTCTGTGACTGTGCTGAACTGACGAGGCGGTGGACGGAGCTGCGCCCCACGCTGACTAACTGCATCTTAAGACCTAAAATAAAATAATTAAGAAAATGTTTGTTTTTTCCAAGGCAACCCCAAGTCTATTTTTCTTTTATTATGCTTCTAAATTACAAATAGCTCTAAAGCGTTGTTAGTGCACACAACAATTGTAATAAAGAACTTTTTTGATTGGATAACATAGAATCTACACTTTCAGAATCTATAAGTAACTCAAAATGCTCCACAATAAGTCCATTTTTCCGTTTAGCTTTGGGAGATCATCGATTTTCTTTCAGAAAAGCAAAACACCTGTCTGCATATTCTCAGCTTTATCACCTTGTGTAACTTCGATGTGTATTTCAAGGGTCCCAGAGGTCTGACTGGCCCTAGAGGTCGTCCTGGAAACTCAGGCTTGATGGTAAGTGTTAAATACTTGCATGCTAGTTTAGCATATGCTACACGTGAGATTTACTTTTACACACACTGAACTCTCTCACAGACAACAGACTCCGCTACTGGGATTACATGTTTAGCTCCAGTGACTCTCTGCAGTCAAGCATCAATAATCTCTGGGCTGCACCTTCTAATCACAATGTTAAAGTAGTTCTTGGATTCTTAATGACATATATACAATCCTTATCTCATCTAAAGAATGACTGCTTACTCGCCCGAAGTGGTTTCTTCAGCTGTGTCTGATTTGTGTGCTTGTTGGAACATGAGTAAGCACTTGTCAGCATCTGTGAACATCGTTTCATTTGTATATTTTACAGACGCAGTTTGGATTTTGATTTAGGAAGCGCTAATGAACTTAAGCAAATTTTCAATTAGGGCTTGAAAGCCATCTATTAAAAAGCAGCAGGCAATGCAGTAAAATCTTGTATGGGAAGGTTGATGATTCTGAAAACCGATCATCAGGAAATCTGCTCTCTGCATTTCAGGATACAGCAGAAAATGTTTGTTTTTGTTTAAATCTCATGCTGTGTCTCCTCAAAGGGCATTCGTGGAACTGATGGGGTCCAAGGCTCAAAAGGCAACATAGTAAGCAAAGTAAAATACGTGACCCTAAAGGTGCTGAATTAGTTCATTACTCTTACATGAATTATTGTCCGCAACAGGGACCACCAGGAGAAATTGGAGCACCCGGTCAGCAAGGCAACCCTGGAATTGTTGTATGTGCTAAAATAAAGCATGCTGAAAATGAACTCCATGGCTTAGTTTTAAGACTAATGTGATATTGCATCTGCAGGGATTTCCTGGCCCTCAGGGGCTGGTAGGACTACCAGGAGAGAAGGTAAGTGAGCTTTAGTTGGGGATTTTTTCTTTAGCATAAGATCTCTTGATCGACAATTTCTCACTGTCTGGCAGGGACCTCAAGGGAAGAAAGGGATGCAGGGCTTACCTGGAAATGACGGGCCTCCAGTACGTACAGATTTCATGTTCCATGTTCAGGGTCTGTCCCAGAAAACCTGCTCAGCCTGTAGGCAGGGCGGCTCTCCAGTGGCCCACCGTGTTGTTGTTAAAAATGTTAAACATTGAGCGGAAATTTGAAAATATGGCTAAGAATTAATGTTGTTGGAAGACATTATAAGCAATACTTAAACATCAGCTACAGAGTCCTCAAAAAATATAGCTAAAATAAATAAACATTTTTGGCACTTAAGTTAAAACCTGATTAAGTAGTTAGCCAGCGAATGCTAAAACAAGCAGTGTAACGCCAGTCACATTCAAGAGTTAAATAAAATAAAATAAATAATGATAGGTAAGTATTTGTAGGTTTAATATTCTTAGGGTACAAAATTCAAGTATTTATTACAATAAGCTTTCTTGCGTTTTCCTAAATCTTCCAGTTTTGTTTAGCAATGTCTGCCACTGGTGCAGTATTTTGATTTTCTACGTGTTATTAGTTGCTTCTTATCAAAGTGATTGAAGTATTTGCAGGGAGCATTCTGATTGGCTGTCGGTGTGACTCATTTAGTTGCTGGCACAGACGCAGACAAAAAGAAAAAAAAGAGTTCTAAATGCAAATGAGACACATTTTCCTTCATACACAAGGTATTCTCAGGTTGGTGGCACATTATAACATCATATGCAGAAGGTTGCTTTGCAGCATGCTGACATCCATCCATGCCAGCTAGTACTGCCTCATCTAGCAATCCACAGCTCAGGTAATGTAAACAACATCAGCTCGGTGGCGCCCTCTTCCTGCAGTGAGCAGGTGAACAAGCAGACTCATTATCCCTTCCGCTGCTCTTCAGACGTCAGAAAAAGAAAGTGTCCAATGATTTACTTATTTTTGTCCTTTATCCTTGACTTGTCACTTTATTTGATTAAGTTGTTAGCGGTAGCATGTACGTGAGTAGAAAGATGCAGCGGTTACGGAACTCCAGCTATTAATAAAAGACGCCTGACCTCAAACTGCCTTCCTTAGTGTTTGCATGCATACCATAATATGTTGTCACTGCACTTTTAACCATTATACAAAAGATACTCTTTAACTCACGTTTACTATCATAGTTACTGGTGTATTTAAAATGAATAAGCAAACAAAGCTCAGCCTGGTGGGAAGCAAGTAAAGCCTAGCAGCCCGCCAGGCCTGCAATACTCTGGGACTGACCCTGTCTATTTCAGACCCTTGTTGCATTCCTGAGTCTCTACACCATAATAACCTCAGTTACATGACTAAGTATTTGTCTGCTTGTCTACAGGGTCATCCTGGAAGAGAAGGGACTCCAGGTGAAAAGGGATTGCCAGTAAGCATATACAAACTTTCTTTTGTACTTTTGATGCTATTTTCAATACAGATTTTCTTTCAACATGTGCATATGTTTGTTGTTAGGGTCCTTCCGGCGTGCAGGGACCTGTAGGATACCCCGGACAACGGGGAGTTAAGGTGAGAAATGCTCATTCATGGTGCTTGCAAATGTACTGAAACACTTTCACTTTTTCATATTTCATCTCGTTACAACTGAGATTGTGAAAAATGGGGATTCATTTGTTTTTCCAACTCCCCATCCTCTGATAATGGCAAATAAAATCCAGCATGAATAAATAGAGTCTGCCTGCCTGCCTTAGTTTAAATCTGTCTGTTGCATCAGAACGAATTAGAGACCTGCTGAACAAGTCAATGAGAATGGTGTGGAGAACCTTAAAGCAGGGTTAGGTTTCTGACAATATCCCAATCTTAGAACAACTCATGAAACACATCAGCTCAGCTGAAATAATCTATCAAGAGGACGGCCCTGTCATTCACCCAGTCAGTCTAACCTTTAAAGAAGACAAACAGGGTGAAAATAACTTACTTTGGCTTAATAATCATCACTAAAATTTTTACATGGCCATAACTGTCCTCATGACAGTGAAGGAGTTAACTCTAGAGAATATGGTTCCTCTGAAAACTGGGCATTTCTTTCATCTCATCTTGAATGGACAAAAAACAAAGTAAAATATTAAAGATTTCAAAAGAAACAGGTTTAAGTTTTCCTTTCACTTTATAATTATGCTACTTGGTTAATCACATTAACAAACAGTACGGGTTGTGGCTACAATTTCATAAAAAGGGAAAAATGTTGAAGGCGTATGAATAAGTTATGAAACTAAGAGTGTAATGTTTTTCAGCATGCAGGAGTTTTCCATTCCCTCTGACCAAATGCTGCAGTGAGAATCATCTCCTGATGTTTCATTTTTATATGTTGATGTTTGACAGGGTGCAGATGGAATCAGAGGGCTGAAGGGAAGCAAAGGAGAGAAGGTAAAACGTAACACAACTAATATCATCTTTGTACATTCAGAAAGCCAAGATGTCTAGAGCTGCTATTTTAAACCTATGGATGAACTGAAGTGTCTCCTGTTTTACTGCACGAGTTTCAGTTTTTTAGTTTATCACACTGCTGTTTTCTGCAGGGAGAAGATGGTTTTCCTGGGGCAAAAGGGGAGATGGGAGCAAAGGGGGATGTTGGAGATAATGGACCTCCAGGGTCTCGAGGTGAAGATGGACCTGAAGGTCCCAAAGGTCAGTTGGGTCCTCATGGAGAGGCCGGGACGGCTGGCATTTCTGGAGAGAAGGTACATGTTGCATAAGGCCACGTATAATTAACAGAACAGTCTTAACCTACGTTTATCTGCAAATTCACTCAACTAGTGTTGTGTTTCAGGGGAAACTGGGGGTTCCAGGTTTACCTGGGTATCCAGGACGACAGGGCCCCAAGGTAAAATGAACTGAGGATTCAAAATTGGTTAATGATGAAGCAGCAGATTAAGTTTATGTTGACCTTTCTTCCTTTGCAGGGTTCTGATGGCTTTCCTGGTGCGCAGGGGGCTCCTGGAGAGAAAGGGAAGAAAGTAAGAGAAGCATTCAGAACAGATGCTGTGAAATCTTTACTATATTTCATAAATGTCTGACATTTGTCTCATTTAACAGGGTCCTGCAGGACAAGCAGGAAGTGGAGGCCAAAGAGGTCCAAACGTGAGTCTTGACCATAAGATGTTCACTTTTAGTATAAACAAGAAAATCACTCTACTGTCATTACTGTCCTGCCTGAGATTTGTAAAGTTTATTTGTGCCAGTATCTGTTTTTATCACATTTTTCAAATGCTGCAAATGTTCTCATTTTGTTATGTCCAAGTCAGATGACTGCTAGTTTTGATGGTTTAAAGGTTTCTGTTTACCTTTGCAACAAAAAAGAAAGAAAGAAAAGAAAATCATGGAGCATCCCAGTGAAAGAGAACTTTACACAGCCTTGGATAATGTGGAGCTTCTTTCTGCTTTTGAACCACAGCTTCCTTCTCATGTCAGGACATATTCTAAGCAGCTTTCACCTTTCATCTGATTTCAAAGTGTTTTTTATGTTGTGTTTCTGGCAGGGTGCCCGAGGAGGCAGGGGGGTGAGAGGTCCTACAGGGAAACCAGGAGAAAAGGTTAACTGACTCTCACCTGAACCCGCAGCAACATGTTTCTGTTCCCTGTGTTCCTGCTCTGCCTTCTGTCACTGATCCTGTGTTCTCCTTCCCTCTCAGGGAGCCTCAGGACATGACGGGCCCCCAGGATCTCCCGGAGAGAGGGTAAAATATGCAATTATGTCACAAAAACATTATGCATGCAAACATCCGTATATTTTATTGATTATATGTGAGAAGCCCGCATAAAATCCTAATAGAAAAAATGTGATAAATAATTTTTTTTACTTATTTGATCAGTAACCTAATATGCACACAAAATAAATAAAATAAAATAAAAAGATGTGAAAACCTCACTGGAATGTAAATAGTAATTCATGTAAAGCACTTTGAATTACCGTGTTGCTGAAAATATGCTATATAAATAATATTACCTTACCTTAGTACATTGCCTCAGTTTTTGTCTCAAATATATAATCGTTTTGTGCGCCGAAGCACATAAAATGCATCTATACGGTAATTTTATTCTCACTAAAAAAGAAAACAGGGTTGGATCAGCAGGTTAACTCCTAACAGGTTTCATTATTTTAAAGGTGATTAAGGTGTGTAAACATACAATCACACATATACAAGTAGCTGCGCAAAGGTGAGCCACGTAATTGAGGAGTGCTTTGGCTCTGATGGAGAGCATCGCCAATGGAAGGATTCAGAGGGAGCCTGTGCTTAGAGATCATATCGATCTGCTGGGAAATGTTGATGATTGTTTATTAGCATTTAGATGAATCCAGACTGATCACCCTGGAGCTCTGAGCAAAACTTAAAGAAGGAGCCGTGGGTTACCGGTGCAACTACATACAACTTTTCTAAATTTGTCCATATGCCAAGTTTTAGCCCCAAGCTGTCTGTCTGTCTGCTGTACAAATATATACAAACTGTAGTTTTATTTATACTAACTACAATTAGATGCTCAGAGTCTGATACGTTTATCATTGAAATGCTGTGCAGATTCCTATGTAATTCCTATAATAGAGCCTAAATTAAAACACAAGAGAGAATTGAAGCACATTTATCTTCGATGTCTATCGCCCATATCTCCAGGACATAATCCTGTTAAGTGAAACAGTCATTTCAGGTAGAAATTGCCTTTCACTGTGCAGGATATGGACCTTAATCGCTTTTTGGCAGAAAACCCCCCCAGCTATATTTGGCATTTTTGGTATCTTTTCGGTGTAACACAGAATGCCTTCTTCAACACAGTGCATAAAACTTCCTGTGCTCTAAAATTCTTAATTTAACAAAATTAACAGAACCCCTCAGTAAAGAAAAAAACCCCATCAAAAATCTTTTTTATTATTATTTATTGAATTATATCCATCACAGGGCAGTGGTCAAACGGTGGTTCAAAATCTAAGCTAGTTTGACGCAGATAACCCATGAAAAGTACACTTTTACTGCTATGGGTACATTAGGAATTTAAGTAGTCAGATATTATGACAAACTACCAAACATGGACACTCAAGAGGAGAACATCCCAAATTATAGGAAGAGGAAAATATAAAAGAGACAAACTTTTGCCGCAACCTTGAGAATACAACTACATCTGTGTTACTGGTGGGAACATAATTTGTATGAAAGAACTAAATGACAGAGAAAGTCACTCAAAACGATTCGACGAGACACTCAAGCTGAATGTGATTGGGTTTTGGCACAACACCTGGTTTATTCCTGCTGTCGGCATTAACCTTGTGAGAACTGAGCTACTGGAGGTGGCAGTTCTCATGAGTCTAGTGACTTAATTAGCCTGTGATCTTCATCATCCTTCACCATATTCCTGATGTCATTATCTTGGAGCTTACTCTTGAGTTTTTTCCCCCATACCCCTCCATGCTGTCTCTAATGTTAACTTTAACTTGCTTCTGACTCCGACTTTATGGTTCTTCTTTTCTTCAGGTCACTGGTAAGTCAGGGTTTGTGTTTGGTGAAGCATCTCACTGGTTCACAGACGTTCATATAGTTGGTCACCTGCTCAGTCACAGGATCAATGTCATTTAAAGTCTGACTGGGCTTCAGTAGTTTTGCTAACAATAACAGGTTAAAATGAATTTCAGATCTGTCCTCAAGGCAAACTGCCATGTCCGCTTTAGATGTTTTCCTGCTTTTACACACCTGATTCAATATGACCAAAACATTGCACTGGATGCCATTTATCACTATATTAACCCCTTCTCTATTGGTTCATTTTGCATTTTTTGTTTTCTAGGGACCTTCAGGGCCACAAGGAAGGAATGGAGAACTGGGACCTAAAGGTTCAAGCGTAAGCAGTAAAAAAAAATACTTATTTCGTTTTACAAAATTTAAACAGAACCACAAATTTTGATATAAATCTGTGAAAACATGAAATATGCAAAATAGTCAAAAGCTTGGATCTTACTTCCTGATTTTTTTTAAAGAAAAAATAAATCTGTAAGTTTAAGCTGCCAGGTAATTAAACAGAGTCAGATCTGTAGACCAGAATCAGATCCAGTGTTAAACTATTGTTTAACTTGATCCACTTCAAATATGTTTTTTTCTAACAAAGCAGCTTTGCTTATTGATCGTCAAGTTCTGACCACATCCATGTACATATTACTGTAAACAAAACTTTGTCATAGAAAAGGATGTAGATGTGGATTAATGTTTATTTATTACTGACACAGAACTATGAATGGGAAATTAGAATTGACTATATTTTACTAAAAGAGAATATTTGTTATATTTTCTACTCTACTGTTGTGCTTACTTTTTTGTTTTAACTTATGTTTATGACATTATATTTTTTATGCTCTTGTGTTTATTGTTACAGGGTCCAGCTGGGAAGGATGGACTTCCGGGTCATCCGGGTCAAAGAGGAGAACCAGTGAGTTACATTATTCTTTTCAAAAGATGTCTTAAACACACATTTACCCAGAAACAATGGCTCAACCGGTACTGAGCCTCACAGCGGGATTGAATCCCAGCCTGGGGTTTTAATTACATTTAGATTCTGATCAATGATAGTCTAAAAGGATTGCAGACACACTGTCGGTATTTAATGTCCAACTTTTTTTCAGGGCTTTCAAGGAAAAACGGGCCCCCCAGGGCCTTCAGGTGTGGTCGGACCGCAGGTAAGCGCCTCTGTTTGAACCTATTGTTTTGAGTTGAAGAATTTTCCAGGGTAATTACATGTAACATAATATTTAGTTCAATTCAATTGCAGTTAAATTTCAATTTGATAAAATTTTATCTAACTTATTTTTTTAATTGCAATTAATTTAGCTGAATTATTTTGATTACATTCAAAATATTTCAAGTAATTTCAGTTTATTTCAATGTATTTTAGTTCAATTTGTCTCAGTTTTTTATACAACTTAAAACAGAAGCATTACATCAAGGCCTTTTAAGAGTCAAAAAGATTCAATTTACATCTCGTCACACTGAGTACATAGACAATCTCCATCTGAGATTTAGTTTGGATTATTTCAATATGATACCTCGCCTTACATTCAGCTTCATTTTCAAAACCCTGCTGTCTCATTGGGTTGGATTGGAATACCCTGTTACTGTTATTATTGAAGACCACTGAAATCATGTGTGATGTTTGCTTCAGGGGAAATCAGGGGAACCAGGACCAACAGGAGACCGCGGTCACCCGGGAGCACCAGGGGTACCCGGAGAGCACGGTTTACCTGGGGCTGCTGGGAAAGAGGGCGGAAAGGTCAGATACAGATTTATTATTTCTGTTTTCATCATTCCATTTATTCTGTAGGTAATATTTCTATTCTTGTTAATTCATGTCTTAGGGGGACCCTGGTTTACCGGGGACATCAGGGAAGAACGGTCCAACTGGACTGAAGGGGTTCAGAGGGAGCAGAGGAGCTACTGGAATTATGGTACCACATAACTGCTGAAATACTGTACATCTGTGTTCGTGTTTTTGTGAAGATCTTTTAGTAGTTTAGTTCTACAAAATGCTTTATTGACATTTAAAGGGACCCCCGGGTCTGAAAGGAGCAACAGGCCCCGGTGGATCCGCCGGATCTCTGGTAAGTAATGGCACAACAATTCTGATTTACCTTAACTCCCTGTCAGGCATTCTGCAGCTGTGTTTCCCCATATGTAACATTATCTTCTGCAGTAATTTGGTACTTGAAGACATTTAAAGGGCTAATATATTGTGTGTAGGGGCCATCAGGAGAACGGGGCCCTCCAGGACCAGCTGGGGCAATCGGACAGCCTGGTCGTGCCGGAGCAGTTGGAGGACCGGGACCAATGGGAGAGAAGGGGGAGCCTGTAATTATCAGCATGCTTTTTGTTTCTTATAATCATTTCATCTGCTGACACCGGAGGCTGCTTTAGAAAGCATCCTCAGAGAATATGAAGAAAACACACAAACAAAACTTGTATGTAATTTTAATAAATGAGTTGTTGCTTGTAATTTTTCTCTGTATTGTTTATATCCTAATTGCACTTTTTAAAATGAGCTCGGTGTATTTGCCTCAGGGAGAGAAGGGCCCTATTGGACCTGCGGGTAAGGACGGGGATCAGGGTCTGGTAGGAATGCCCGGAGCAACAGGAGCTGCAGGACCTTCGGGGGATGATGGGGATAAGGTAAAGTATCCATGATGTGTTACAGTACAAGAGAAATAAATACAGGATCTGGGGCCAATATCTGATTTATGCTTTTTGTAAATCTGTGTTCCTATACAGATTATAGCTTATTCTGATAACTCTGTATTACCTCCAATTAACAATATTTAAAAAGCATTTTTTCTACAACGTCTCCACACCCAGCATCAAAACTCAGCTTGACGGCTCCAAAAAATGAAATCGATCTGCTTCTCTCTAATTCCTTCAGCCTTCCTGTTATCTGCTGGATTCTCAGCCTGTTTGAAACTGTAGAAAATACAGATTCATTTTAAATTGATTCCTACAAATGTTCTGCATCACCTCAATGATACTGAAAGTATTCAGATTGGAGTGTTCTTCCCTCAGTAACCAAGTCCACATCAAAAACTGTTGTTAGCTCGAGATGTTAGCTCTTGGGATGGTGTGTTCATAAATTGAAAGAAATATTGGATTTTTAAGTTCGCAGCTGGCCACTCACCATTCAGTGCTGGTCAAGTGGAAAGTTTCCAGATGTTTTGTGTTTCATGTCCACAGGGGGAGCAGGGAGGACCTGGACAGAAAGGCAGCAAAGGAGACAAGGGGGAAGCGGTGAGTGTGGGGTCAGGTTGTGCTTCAGAAGGATCAGTTATGATCACCTGATCCAATTTCGCATAATTCTTTGGTGCTTTCTCAACAGGGTCCCCCGGGTCCTACTGGCACCCAGGGGCCAGTTGGTCAGCCAGGTCTTCCAGTGAGTCTTCATCTCTTTTCTTTTCTGCCTTGTTAGGACTGATGGTTGAAAAAGAGAATTTCTGTTGTGACGTTTTTTTAATGTAATATATCACAATATGATTACATTTCCTAAATACACGATCACAATGGACTGATCCCAGTAATCAATCTGTTGTCACTATGTCACGAGACGTTGATCCTGAATGTATTCACATCAGACTCCACCTGTCTAACAGGGTGTAGATGGACTGTCTGGCCCTCGAGGGCAGCAGGGTATGTACGGTCCCAAAGGAGACGAGGGGCCCCGTGGTTTCAAGGGCTCCAGAGGGCCGAGAGGATTACAGGTTAGGTTTGCGAGTGTGGGGATTCTTGAAGGATATTAATTTAGTTTTATTTCAGTTAAATAATTCTGTACATATTGTCCCAGGGTATGCCTGGCTTACCTGGAGAAAAGGGAGAGAGTGGACATGTTGGTCTGATGGTAAGTTTATGTTCTCTTTATTCTATTTGTTTGCTTTCGCACCTTTTTTTCTAATGTCACAAATGTATGAAAAAAATGTTGATTTATTGTGGTTACCTGGTTGTAGGGTCCACCTGGACTACAAGGCCCCAATGGTGCTCAAGGACCTATGGGAGGACTGGTAATGTCTTAGGCGTTTGATTTTGAATCTTTAATCTTTCCAGAATTAAATCGTACGGTAATAAACATAATTTGTGTGGCACAGGGACAAACCGGCAGACCTGGGATGATTGGACAGCCGGGTGTTGTGGGGGAAAAGGTAAAAAAAACTTCACTGTTTTCACTTGAATATCCTAATACTTCTCATATTTTTTGCACTTAATATTTTTTCCTCTTAGGGAGAGGATGGAGAAGCGGGTGACCCTGGACCCGTCGGTATTCCAGGAAGGCTAGTGAGTCTGTTTGGTTTTTAGCTTGCAAATCCTTGGAATAAAAATTTATTTAGCAATTAATTGTATTGCCTTAAGAGTCTCCCACACTTTACATTTCCTCTCTCCTCTCCTGTTGCTTACAGGGTGACAAAGGAGACCAAGGTGAAAAGGGAGATACGGGCCCTCCAGGAGCCGCCGGTCCCCCGGGGGCCAGGGGCATTCCAGGAGAGGATGGAGCAAAGGGCAATGCTGTAAGGGCCACTCAAACTGTACTGTGTGATGTGCAATGACACACATTACTGTAGCACGCTCAGTCGATTCCTAAAGAATTGAACAGATGTATTAAATAAATGGGTGATAGATAAATTTGTGGTTTTAAAGTAAAATACCAATACTGTTAAGTATTTACCATTTACAGGTTTCCTAGTCTTTGAGTGTTTGTCAAATATAAATGTTTCAGATCATTAAACAAATTTTAATATCAGACCGAGATAAACATGAGTATAACAAGAAAATTATTTAATTTATTAGGAAAAAAAGAAGCTATGTGATAAAGTAACTGCCCTGTTAACGGCAACAATAAGCCATCAAATCTCTGGGGGAACTGCAGTATTCTTGTTGAGAAAGTTTGGCCTCTTCCAATTAAACCATGAATTAATTATAATTAGGTACAAAAGAGCTTCATCTTACTTGCCACAAGAATCAAGAAGTTACTTAAACAGGACCAGTCTGTCTGAGAACAGGAAGTTGGATAAAAGGAATTCAAATCAATGCATCAGGTACAGCTGAAAAAAAATTCAAGAACAGACTAGAACTACAGTGAGTAACATCCAAATGGTCTCAGAGTCTTTTCTCAGCCTCTGAGACTTAAGGCAGAATCCACAAACAGATTAAATTCTTAGTGAACCTTTCCAGGAGTAACCAAAATTATTCCCAGACAGAGGAGGAGTAACCCAGGGCAACCAGGACCAATCATCTGAAACGCTTGTCATACCTCAGCCTACAAAAGCTTTTATTGCTTGCGTCTTTAGTTCATAACTGCATTCCACCTGGAGATATACATTTTTAGCTACAGGCCTTCAGAGACTCTTCATGGCTTCAGGGTCTACCATCACCACCAACCTCCAGTCGTCCTGGTTCTCTGTCATCGATGGCCTCCAGATTCTCAGCTCCTTGCTAACCGGCCACTTTCCTGTGGCCTTTCTGAACTGATTAAGAACTCTAGTTCATTTTTCTTTCAGACCCTTTATTTTATTTTGTGTTTCCTCTGTTGTGAAGAGTTCTGACCATAAATCCAATACTGAATCTGTGGCTGGCAGCTAAAGATTGAGGTGAAGACACAGAGGCCTTCACTATCACAGACTTTGATCACATCCCTAAAATCTAATTTTCCAGCATGAAAAATGCTGGTTAGCGAATATAAGAGTGTGATTGTTGTAATGCAAAAAAATATTTTTTGTTGTTTGACCAATAATAGTTTTTTTTCTATTATTTTCTCACATGTTTTAAGAGATGCCTGCCATATTCTCTATTGGAAACAAACTTTTTAGCCTAATGACTCACTTTAGCTTTAATCAAACATTTGAAATATTTTAGCAATAGCAAATTCACATTGTTGAAAATTAACAAAATATGTGCTTTGATTGTAAGGTTTAATGTGTTGTATTTTCTTCTTTCCACAGGGTCCTATAGGTCTGACTGGTGACCTTGGTCAGCAGGGAGAGGCAGGACCCAACGTGAGTGCCTGCTTGAAATTCACTTGTTTTGTCTTTTAAATAATCATAAAGTGTTGACTGTTCATCTGTTTATCTCACTGCTGTAAGGCAGCAACGTAAAACACATTTCTCAGAAGCTTGTGTTGTATGTGTGGGAACATTTGATGTGCATTCACATTCTAAGAACATACAAAACTAGAAAACTATTCACACCCCTTGAACTTTTCCATATTTTGACACATTGCAACTAAAAATATAAATATATTTCATTGGAATTTTATCTGGCATACCAACACAAAGTGGTATACATTTGTGAAGTAGAAAGAAAAATATATGTGGTTCAAAACATATTTTACAATAAAAACACTGAAAAGCAGAGTGTACAGAAGTATTCAGCCCCCTTTGATTTGAGTGCAATCAATTGCCTTCAGAAGTTACTCGATGGCTCCCTGTGATTAAACAGAGTCCAGCTGTGTGTAATCTGATGTCAGTAGAGACCCAGCTGCTCTGTGACGCCTCAGAGGTTCAGAGAATATAGGAGAGCAAACACCATCATGAAGTCCAGGGAACACAGCAGACAGGTCAGGAAGAAAGATGCAGAGAAGTTTAAAGCAGACTTAGACTGTAAAAAGATTTCCCACACTCTGAACATCTCACTGTTGAATCCATCATCCAGAGATGGAAACAGTCTGGTCCAACTGTAAATCTACAAGACGAGGCCATCCAGCTGAACAAGCAGAGCTCTGATCAGAGACACAGCCAAGAGGCCCATGGTGACTCTGGACCAGATGCAGAGATCCACAGCTCGGGTGGGGGAATCTGTCCACAGGATAACTATTAGTAATCACTGCACAAATGTCTTTCTGGAAGAAAGTCGTTGTTAGAGAAGCCAAGAAGTCCTGTTTACAGTTTGACAGAAGTCATGTTGGACACAGCGGACATGTGGCAGGAGGAGCTTCTGCTATGTGTTGGCTTCTGGTTGGAAAGTGACGAAATATGGAAAAGTTCAACATATTTTTGCAAATCACTGCATGTAAGCTAAACATTTATTTTGTAAAAAAATAAAAATAAATAGAAAAGTCAATATGATATCAGTTAAACTTTGATTAAACCACATATTCCAATTAAAGATTAAATATAGAAGGGAAGGAAGCGACTCCTAACCACAACTGTTTATTTATATTTATGTTTATATATTGCATATTTAATATTAACATTGTAAGAAACCACAAGATCATTTAAATATAACATTTCTTTAATGTATGTATGTGATGGATATTTTATTTATTAATGTTGCGTGTTTGTAGTGAAAGATTGTGATCTGTTCCAGGACAAAATCAAAAAGTAAATAAATATGAACATTTGTTGGCATTTTTACATTTGTTTTAGACCTGCTATTTGTGTATAAAACTAACATTGCATCTTTGCAATTTACTCACTGTTGTGCACAAAGTTTTTGTAAATTCTCAGCTGTGCTTTTCACAATATTTTTCCAATGCTACTTTTTAATACAGCTATGCATGTTTTGTAGTTTAGTTTTCCTCTGCCCACTCTGTTCCCTTCCTCATTAGGGTGTAGACGGCCTCCTCGGATCTAAAGGAGACACCGGAGAACCTGGTAAATCTGTAAGTCTCACTTTATAAACTGTAACCTTTGACGTCCTCAATGTCATTATTTAAGATTATGTTATCATACAAGGGGACCTCATTCTTTGAATTCCTCAGGGACCCCCAGGGCCGACGGGGGAGCCTGGACCACCGGGGCCTCCTGGACGAAGGGTTTGTATCTCTGATTATGTGTTTTTTTAATTTTTATTTTCTTAGTATCAAGTTTCAAAATTTGAATGATTTCCTGCTACTTTCAACTCACCTGTAAACATTCAGGGACACTTGGGAAAATCAGGGAAGGAAGGCAAAGAAGGTCTGAAAGGAACAAAGGTAAACATTTGAAGCATCTTTAAAAAAAAACCTTTGAAATGACCCATGTGTCTGAGGATGTCCCATGTTTCTGTCGTTCTGTCAGGGGGCCCTTGGACTGGAGGGTCCCATTGGAAAGACCGGACCCAGAGGTTCTCAAGGGCATCCAGGAAAAAATGGTCCACAGGGCCTGAGAGGAATCCCTGGGCCAGCAGTGAGTCTGTTTGTGCCAATAGAAAGAAAGCAGAGTAAAGACCACGCTCAACAAGTTTCTCTTTTTGTGTGTTTGTAGGGTGAGCAGGGTTTAAATGGGCCACCGGGTCAAACTGGACTTCCAGGTCCCATGGTGAGATCTTCATTTTAAATGTTTAGGCTAATGTGCATGAGACTAATTAATAATATGAACTTTTACAAATGAAGTGAATCGTTTCTAGACATGAGACAACAACTATCGCCTAATTGGAGCGTCCAGTTACCTTTCATTTGTTTCGCTCACTAAGCGCCTGACACAAGGCCAGCTGGACGGGTGGTGGGATTCATTCAAAGCGGGGGTCTCAAACTGCAGGACTCAACTGCCAGTGTTATGCAGCTTTTAGGTGTGTCTCAGTTTAAGCACACCCCAACTTAGTTTGTTAGGCTGACTGGAGCTTGAATAAAGGCTAAAGAAGCCGTTTAGTCATTTGATGTAGGAAAACATCTAAAGGTTCAAGGACACTGACCTTGTTTTTACTTCAGGTTGAGAGCCACTAAATAGTTAACCTGAAGTTTTCTGTTTGGGAGACGGTATGAATTTGGTTAAAATGTTAATTAACCTTTAACTAAAATTGCAAACATTAATAATAATGATCTATAGCTATCAAAAATAAATTACATTTCTTCAATTGAGTAGAGAAAATGTATCAATGAAATTATATGAATACTAGTGTTTTAGGACTGATCTGATCAGGTTGATGGAAAAAACAAACAACAAAAAAACCATGATTTTGACTATGTAACCTTTGACTCTTTAGGGTCCACCAGGTTTACCCGGCCTCAAGGGAGATCATGGCAGGAAGGGAGACAAGGTTCATCAAAAACATGCAACTATTCTTTTACTGTAATATTTTCACCATTGTGTTTGTAACCTTGTTCATGATGTGATCACAGGGTCATGGTGGACTAATCGGACTCATAGGACCTCCAGGAGACATCGGAGAGAAAGGTGATAGAGGACTACCAGGAAACCAAGGCCTTCAAGGTCCAAAAGGAGATGAGGTACTGAAACACCCAGAGTCAGAACTTAATCAGAACACAATGAAATTATATACTTGAGAGTCACTTGGTGAAATAATTCAGATTGCATACAGGTACACATTAATAAGAAAAATGTACATTGATAACACAATTTTTTTAAACATGTTTCATTTTCACCTCCACCTCTGAGAGGGCAGCACCTCTATGGGATGCTCCCTGCTGTTTAAAGAAACTGAGCCTGCTCTGTAAATCCAGATTTTGTTGCTTATAATACAGTTTTGTACAGCATACACATAAAAATAGATTGGGATTTCTTAATAATTAGCTTAACTGTATGCTCACAGAAACTATGGGTGCAGCTGACATAAAATGACAGGGTACTAATAATGGGTTTCAAGAGTTGAGTTTTGTGGCAACTTCAAAAACCAAGCATACCTCAGACTTGATCGGGACATTTCCAGCTTCAAGCAGACGTTGAGCAACAACAACAGTGTTTAAGATGGCAGTTATTTCTTTGTTTTTGTTTCTGTTGAAGCTCGTCTTGTTTACTTACAGTTTTGTCTCCTTGAATAAAAATTAGGGTCCAGTCGGCCCAGCAGGCCTACCTGGACCTCCTGGTCCCACAGGACTGTCTGTGAGTAAACTATAGGCCGTCTCACAGCTTGTAAAGAGACTAAACAATTGCTAACCTGACAGTTTTCTGGAAACCTACTAATCCTAGTTTTATGCTTGTCTCTTCTCAACACCTCTCCTTTTCTAATAGGGTGCTATTGGCCAAAAAGGCTCCAAAGGGAACCAGGTACAGTTGATACTGATTTTTAAGTTTTAACTATTCCCTGTTATTACACTCATTGTTTGCAGCTCCACAGTACAACCTAAAGTACATTGTATTATTCACTATTTAGGGTCCGATAGGTCCCAGAGGAGACACTGGCCCTGTGGGGCCTCCAGGATCACCTGTGAGTTCAGCCCATAGCAAAAGTTGTGCCATTAAAGTGTCTGTATTCATTAAGACTCTGCCTTAACTTCTTCTTTGTTCTTTTGGTGTGTTTTCTCTCCCTAGGGACGGGCCGCTGTTGGTTTTTCGCCTCTTCCAGAGCGAGGAAGAAGAAGAAGAACTCACCCTGTGGTGGATGGTGCTGCAGTGGAGGATGAGGAGGAGACCATGGACAGAGGAGAGGACGACGGTTGGGTGCAAAGCGACCAGGCCACACTGGATGGTTTGGTGAAAGATAATGAGACTCAGGACATGGAAGAAGTGTTTGCTTCAATTTCATCTATGAAAGTTGAGGTGGAGGGTCTGCGTAACCCAATGGGGACTTACCACAGCCCAGCACGCACCTGCAAGGAGCTCTGGCTCCTCCATCCAGAGCTCCCCAGTGGTACTTTATCACTCTATGAACTTTTTGAATCGGAACAACTGGGCCTCTTCTGTTTACATGTCTAAAACATTCATGTCCTTGTGTGAATTTGTTGTTGTTGTTGTTGTTTTTTGCCTCTCCAGGGGAGTATTGGATAGACCCCAACCAGGGCTGCCACAGAGACGCCTTCAAAGCTTTCTGTAACTTTACTGCACAGGGAGAAACGTGTTTGTACCCAGACAAAAAGTTCCAGTCGGTTAGTTTATATAGCTTACAGTAAGAGATTACTAAATCTTCTTTTGTTTTACAGCAGTACTAACTTCATGTTATTTGTTTCCATCAGGTGAAATTAGCAGCATGGAAAGGGGAAAAACCTAACACCTGGTACAGTAAATTCAGGAAAGGCAAACAGGTACAATGTGATAAATAAATCTGCATCAGTTTCATTCTGACTTTATGGGGAGTTATATGTGATTTCAAAGATAATTTTGATGATTCTAGCAACAGAGATCCATTTCTGGTGATCAATAGAAAATCATCTAAAAGTCTGTCCATGTAATAACTAATTAGTTTCTCCACTGAGTTTATGTACATGTTCTTGTAAGCTTTCTATTTTTTTCCCCACAAGTTCATTTTTCAGGCTTTTTAAATGTTCAGTGATCAAAAGCAGCATCGATGGTAATTGAGCTGAGGTGATGCTCTTTTCCACAACAACAGAGAGAAAACTTGTCTGCACAGATTGGTTTGTTTCCATGGAGAAAATTGGTTGAGTGAATAGATAGGAAGTCTGCACTGATTGGTACACTCTCTGCAGCCCTGGGGATGCTTTTAAAGAAAGTGTTGGTTTAGTTAGAGCCACAAATGACCAGAATAACAGCTTCAATTATTTTACCTAAGAAAACAGAACACAGGCTGTCAGTTTCATTGTGACAAGCAACAGTATGATCAGATAGTTTGAGGGATGAAGACAGAGATTTGTTCCTGGAGTCTAAATGAGGCTGCTGTGAGGGACTACCATCCAGAGCTCTGAAAAATTACTTGGCTCTGCCGAAAGTTTGAATACGAGATGCAATTTGTGCTTCTTAGTTTGTCAAAAATTACAACCCTGTGGTGTTGATGTGCACAGAGCTAATTTTTGTTTCCATTGTGTCTTCGCTGTATTTGACCATGAAATGATTTGTTTATCTTGAACGTGTCATTCTGTGGCTCTCTTCCAGTTCTCCTACACAGGGTCAGATGGTTTCTCGATAGACATTGTTCAGCTGACCTTCCTGAAGCTTCTCAGTGCCACAGCAAAGCAGACGTTCACCTATCACTGCCTCAACTCTGCCGCCTGGCTACACGTGGCCACCTACAGTCATGAACATGCACTGCGCTTCAGAGGCAGCAACGGGGAGGAGCTGACTCACGAGAACGCACATTACATCAGTCCGCTATACGACGGCTGTCAAGTAAGTGTTGCAGACATGTGACATTAAAGCAAACATGCAGAGATGTGCTTCATTTTTTGTTGTTTGATATTGTGCAGGTACGCTCAGGACAGGAGAGGACGGTTTTGGAAATTGAGGCACCGACGTCCCAGACTCTCCCCATAATCGACATAGCTGTGTCCGATTTCGGCAATGGGAACCAAAAATTTGGTTTCCAAGTTGGCCCGGTTTGCTTCAATGGTTAACAATCTCAGGAAGGCATAAGAACGGGATTAATTTAATAGAAAGGAGCCTTGGACACTTTTTTACATGCAGGGAGAACAAAACTTTCAAGATCACATATTTAATTTGTACAGTAAACAATGTTTCATGGCTCAAACTACCACTCTTGCTCAAATGTTCATTCAGTTTGTATGTTACAGGTTCATTGTAGTTGTATGCTAATGGCTCACTGTGGACTCACATGCTGTTACAAAGAGAAGGACACCTTTGTTGATGTCCTCACGGTTTTTTCTCTTCTTCTTTTCTTCTTCAACACGTGTACTCTGCTCTGTTTTCTCTGCTTCTGTTTCAGTAATGACTTTTAACAAAACAAATTAGTTTTGTCACACACATCTATCTCCAGTCACCTGTAAGGGAATCAGGGTGGAGGAATTAATATTCTTAAACCTGACAGATGCAGATCATCCAGCATAATCTAATGAAATAACTGAAACTGTCAGTATTCATAAATAGGTCCATATTAGTTTATTATGTTCATCGCAATTATCTGATTGAGAAATCATAAAGAAGAAGCTGACTTTTAATTAGTGGCACAGAATAATTCTGGCTACTGGAATCGGGTTTGATGATCATTCTTAGTGTTCCTAAGTACCACCAGGAAGGAGTAACATCTTTCATTTGTGTGGATCCTGTTACTGAGGAAAAACACTCATTGTTATTTTAACCATTTAATCAGTTTGAGGTTTACAATAAAGTCAAAGGACGAACAGTGATATTATAAGCTATTCAAAAGGAAAATAGTTTGCTATTAATTTAGGCTGCAGTAGAATGATGAACACATAGCAACAAACCTGATCTTTTTTATTCTTTACTGCCTGCAACCACTGAAAGTCTGAATCCAACAAAGAAAATAGACTTTAACCTACATTCAAATTCTCTTAACACTGCTACAAATATTCACCACTCTACTTTCTTAGTGATGAAAAACATAGATGTTTTAACAACTTTTCCAAGGACATCAATAAGAGTTAGTGTGTTTTATAAAGATGTATTTCAATACAATTCAAATCTCATATTTGTGAGTGTGTACACTTTCAGATATTTTTTTGTCATCAAACCTCAATTTTTTGTTTTCTTTTGTTCTTTGTTTTGTTGTACTTGTGTGGTTGTGATTATGAGTTAAACACATTGCATTGATGAGCCACAACATTAAAACCACTTTCAAAATGAATAATACAAACATTGATTCATAATTAATCAATGTTTTATCTTTGAGAATATCTCCTATCTTAAACTATCTGTATTAATCCTGTTTGATATCAAACAGGATTAATGTTTGATATCAAACAGGATTAATACAGTATGTTTTCATTATCAGAATTGAAGTCTGAACTAAAAGTGAACTAAATTCAACTTCAGCTCCATGTTGTTAGTTCATCACAGGTCTGCAGTGTTAGCTATTAAGTAACAGACTAGTCATTCATTTTCTTAAATTTACAAGTATACCTTCTCTAAAACAGTTTAGATGTTTTTCACCTTTTATAATAATTACTGTGAAAGACACTACAAAATACAACTTCTTGTTTATCTCTGTGATGTCACCTGTTCTGTGCTCTGTTCAGAAATCCTTAGATAATTGCTTATACGAGGAAAATAATAGTCAATTTCACGACCAAAAAATGCTGAGTTTTCAATGTTACAAAACAAGTCCTACAACTCACTCAATCACAATATAGAAAAATGAAAAATCCACTCAACACCATTCATAAACTAAGTCACAGGAAACCCTGACATAAATCTTTTGTGAGTTTATTTAAGACTGTAACTTCAGGTGTTGAGTAAGATATATCTGTAGAAATAAAAGATGTATTTTCAAATCATAACAGCTTCCTCCAGTAACTAACCTCATATTGCTGCAGCAGCTACGGAAAAAAATGTCTGTCACTGTCTAAAGCAGTGTTTCTCAACCTTTTTTGGGCCAGCGCCCCCCTAGCCTTTATCCAGGTCCCTCACCGCCCCCCACCAAAGAATTTGCAGGCTACTTTGCACTGACTATTATTTTATTATTAATATAACTATCACTATTGTAGATGTTTTGATTTTTATGCTTGTTTCTGTATTTATCATCAAAAATAATTTCCCAGAGAACAAAAAAATTATTGTCACATGCGTCTACGAAAAATGCAATAAACATTCAAGTTAAACTTGGTAGGCCTAACAGCAGCCAATCAGAGTGGAAAAAATATTCTTATTTTGTGCCATTTTCTAGTTGTTAAATATTCCACAAAATGAGCAGATAAAAGATGTACAACATGCCAGTTTAAACTTTGAACTATTTGCAAACGACTGAGCTCTGCAGCATTAAAACATGGATAGAACTGTAACTACATTAATCATAGCTCTTCTTCTCTTCAGTGTTTGTCGGTTTCTGGTGGTGCAGCTCTGTGCTGCCTTCAGGAGAATGGGACATCAGAATATCAACCATAAAATTTCACCCACATGGCATTTATTGTGCAAACCAGAGATTTCAGTGGAAAAACAAAAGTTCCAGATCCTTTTAATGCCATACAAATATGAGACAGAAACATGGATTATATCTTTATATAGACCTGTCTATTGATTTATAGATTAATAGTTTTACTGGACAGAAATTACAAAGAACAAATCTGGTTATTAATCAAATCCTAATGAGTCAAACTGAAAGTGTCATGGAGTCATCAGCCTCATGACATTAACACTGACATGAAAAATAATTTTGAAGAAATAAATATATCAAATCTAATTAAAAACATAAATAAGTGATACGTTCTTTACTGTTATGGTCTGTAAGATATATTTATTCTCAGTACTAGATATGGTCTCAACAAACCCATGACATTTCAACAATATTATTTTACCTTTTATCTGGAAATAGTGTCTGTTTATTCTTGCCATACAGTCTCTGTATTAAGTATTGCTCGAAAGGTCTTGCCATACCAGTTTATTCCTCTGTATTTACTTTAGTTTCTTGGTTTATTCTTGCATTTTGTTCTTCATTCATTTTCATTTAGTTTCATTTGATTAATATTATCCTCTCTTGGTTTATTGCTATGTCCACTTTAGTTTCTTTCCTGTCGCTAGATTTATTTTATCGTTTATTGACCATCAGTAATCTTCACGATTAGGAGGCGTTTCATGATGTGAAGCTCCTAATCGTCATGCGTTTCACATCATGTGTTGATTTTTTCACTGTTCAGCGTCTGATTCTCTGTTTTTATGCCATAATTCACATCTAGTTCGTCGCTCCGTTTCATGTCCTGTTTCTCCTGTTTCAGAGTTTTGCGCAATGTGCTTGTCTGTTTTTTTAACCCCTAAGGTGCAGGGCGATCGGGAAGAGTATCGATGGGGAAAAGGCAGACTGACATAAACCTTTTAAAACAACAGAAACTATTTCTGCATTCTGATTATTGAAATTTAAAAGTGCTGTGTTGTTCTATCACCCCGTTTCATACCGGACCACTTACAGCTCCGGTGTTAACGCTATACAATGAACGCTCTCTGTCGTGGTATCACCCATGGAGGGATTTCTTTATTTCTTTATTTAAATGGGTTCATTTTTCAGAGGGATACACAGTGAGGGTATCGTGATTTTAGCTACCAGTAGCAGGAGAGCGGAGCTGCGCCAAGAAGCTAAAAGAAGCTAACAAACACTGAATAGAAGAACAGCTGTCAAGTTTACCAAGTTGCTCAAAGTCTAAACTGGCATTATTGTGCATTTAAGGTGTAAAGTTTACCTTTGACTAAACGCCCCCCAAAGGCATCCCAGCGCCCCCCTTTTGTAAAAATGTCCGCCAGCGCCCCCTGCCGCGGTACCGCCCACGTTGAGAACCGCTAGTCTAAAGGATATGATCAGAATGTCTTCGACCTACGGGGTGTATAAAAACCACTCATCACCTGGGATGTTTTACCCTTCCTATTACTTTATCTAATTAATCAAAAGCAACAAAATTAGTTTTTTGTGTTGAAGTTTAACAACCCCTCACTCCTTGTATAATATCAAAGTGGAAACTGATTTCTATATATGATTTATAAATATTCACCTCTTTCAAATCAGTATTTAATGAAAGCATATTCAGCTGCAATCTGAGTCTGTGTGGACAGGTCAGTCGGGCTTGCACATCTGGATTCTGCAATGTTCCTCTGTTCCTTCTTGCAAATCTCTTCAAGCTGTGTCAGGTTGTGTCAGGTTGCTTGGGGATTGGCTGTGAACACCCTTTTTTCCAGACCTGGCACAAATTCTCTATTGGATTGAGGTCGAGGCTTTGACTTGGCCACTCCAGAACATCTGCCTTGTTGTCTTCAAACCATTTCTGTGGAGCTTTGACTGGATTCTTTGGATCCTTGTCTTTCTGGGAAATAAATGTTGCCATAATTCTCCTATAAATGGAAACACCAGGATTTCACAGTGGGGATGCAGTTTGTGTAGTGATTAGCAGTGTTTTGTGTCTGCCAAACATTTAATGTTGTCTGATGGCCAAAAAGCTGCATTTGGTTTCATCTGACCAAAGAACAATCATGGAGTCTCATGTGCCTTTTGGAAAACTCTAGTCAAGCTTTTATATGAGTTTTCGTCAGCAGTGGCTTTCTCATACCTGCTCTGCCATAAAACTTTGAAAGGTGAAGAAGATGGGCAACAGTGGTTGTAATGCAGAGTCTCTCCCAATTCAGCTGCTCAAGCTCGTAGCTCTTTAAGTGTAGTCATGGTGACCCGGTGACGTGCAGTCAGTTTGTGAGGATGGCCTGATCTGGTCTCAGATTTAATGTGTAAAATATTCCTTCCAATTCTTGAGGATCGATTTAGCTGAACTCCAGGGACGGTTTGACACCTTAGAGATTTTGTTTGTATCCATCACTTGACTTGTACTTTTCACTAACCCTTCCTCTGATTTGCTTGGGATGTTTTTTTTGTCTTCATGCTGTCATGGCAACCAGGAATTCCAATTAACAGGTGAATGGACCTTCTAGACACAGGTGCCTTTTTACTACAACCCCATGACACATAACCCCTGTACTCAGGTGATTTCCACTCCACTCATTGTGAAACTACTAGCACCAACTGGCTGGACCACTGTTGAATTAGGTCAGTCGATTTAAAAGATTTGAGTATTTATTCATTTATTTTACATTACACATTATTCATTGTTTTCACTTAGACATTAAATGACATTTTTGTATCTTGGTCAAAAAAAGACAAGTTTTGTTGATTAATTTGAAGAAAAAAAAAACAATAATAAGGGCAAAACATCTGAAACTCACTATTAGCAAATGTCTAATCTTAAATCACTCAGGTATTTTGAAAAAAATATCTTGATTGGGACATGCCTGGCAATGACTCAGCACAACACAAATTTCCTACATTCATTCCCTGAAAAGCTAAACTTCTGTTAAAGAAAAGACCTACAAATTATTAAGGCAGTGCTTTTAAAGTTGTGGCTGATCCACAGATTTTGGAGTGTAATATATCATGGTGTTATTATATAGGTCCCCCTGGAATACAATATTATATATATATATATATATATATATATATATATATATATATATATATATATATATATATATATATAAATTGTGAGAAAACATTGATGTTTGTCAATACTCAACGTTGTTCTTGGTATATTTGTTTGGAAACTGATTATGTTTTAATAAAAGTACATAATGTACATTTAAATTATTATAATCCCATTTTTATCAAATTTAACTAAAAAGCAAATGATAACTTTTATACAAATGGTGGAATCTGTTGCTTTTTGATATCCTGGAAAAAATATGTTTTATTCATGTTTATATTCTGGTGTTGTCCTGTGATGGACTGGTGAATGTCCAGGGTGACCCCGACCCTCATCGGTTGGCCTCTGGAGATGGACACCAGCACCCTTCCCGACCCCAACAGGGATAAGTGTAAAATAATGGATGGATGGGTAAATTTGGTTTTTAACTGTTTTTTTAATTTTTTTTAGCAAAATTATGTATGTGACATTATGTAACATTATGTATTATGTTTCTTGTATAGTTTAACTGCTATTGTTTTATATCACACTTAATCATTTTACAAGTTAGAAATGTTAGAAATCAGATTCACTGCCAGATGGATTATGTTTACCACCTTTGCTAGACACTGAAATTCAACAATTTCTGGCACGACTTCACCACCTTCCAAGCTGTTTAGAGAGGCAAAGGTCTTGTGGAGTAAAGACTCAAGCAATGCTTCATGTACAAGGAAACAACTTTATTGACAATAAACATCTGGACTCTAAAATTTACACCATTTATCCATATAATTTAGATTACAGTGGGGGTAATTATATAAAATCAACTTTTTTGAGATTTATATCATGTTAAAATGTTCCCCCGCATCAAAAGCAGACCTGGGATTCAATGATCCTTCAATCTCCATTTGCTTGCTGAACAATGAGCCCAACTATACATCAAAAGGAGATTTAGAGTGGATAAAGCAGGACAACAATTAATCTGTGGGATGGTCTCAACAAAGTCTGATGTTTAAAAGCTCAATCTGCCTGAAGAAATCAATCAGTTCATTTGGACTCTAATTTAGCTGTGAAGAGTCGCAAACATCCAGAATGATGTTAGAAGCTTTTTGATGGTTACAAAAGGCATGTGGTCAAGATGCATTTAGTCAAATGTTTGTGAAAGATAATTATTTAATTTTTTAGAAATGTATTTAAATTTTTTTTTACTTGTTTATTGAAAAGGGTGATCCTGGTCAGTTGAAGATGGAGTCCTCTTCCGTCTTTTTAAAAATCCCTGCGTGGTGCCTTTTTTATTATTATTCTGCCATTGTCTGTACTTTAATATATTCTGTTATTAGTCACCATGACAGATAACACAACAAATGAAACAAGGCACTGACCTTCTCTAATCACAGCCATGTCTTCAATTCCCCAGATGAACTCCTTCTACTTTGCATTAAAAGCAATTTATCTTTTCCCTGAATTTAATCTGAGATGATTCCCTCTGATAATTTACAGAAAAAAGAAGGAGCAGTTAGAGCAGCAGCTGAAAAGTAGAAGCCAACACACACACACTGCAGATGTAGGTGCATGGAGCCTGGACTGACACGATGAGTTGAATCAGTATATGCTTTTATCAAATATGACATTCTATTTTCTGTAATTGCCACAGCATGTATAACATAAAAAATGTATTGCTCACACTTGACTGTTGATGTTACAATCATCAGAGAATGGAATGATTGGAAACAAGACATTAAACTGAGCTCAGAAGGTCAGATTTGTTGCTAAAAATCCAGATGTGAACAAATGAAGAACTAAAAAGTAAGACTGCTTTCATTTGTTCTGGAGCAAGATGGGGGAATAGTGACCGCTGGATGACCTAGACTCGGTTTTAATATCTCAGAAACCAAAGCAGCACAAACAAAGCACTAAGCGCTCATTCTTCTATTTTCTGTTATTTTTTTTGCAGATGGAGTGTCAGCTTCATTCAACTGAAAATGTTCTACTATTAACATAAGTTATTGATTTTTTACCAAAGCACATGAAGAATAAACTGTTTAGTCCATCACTTGATCTGGATGGCATTAAGTTGGCCGCTGATAATAAAGTAAAACTCTTTTTTATTTTTGATCAGGATATAGAATTTAAATCCTATATTAGACAGGTTTCTATGAATTCTTTTTTTCTTCATAATGGTGGTTACTAGAAGTAGAATTTTAGAAATTCAGATTGTTTAGTTACCTCAGCTTTACCCTTTAACTAAATCAATAATAAAAAAAATCTCAACTAAGCATCATGTCTGAGCTGGACTCGTGTTTGGTGCAGCTGAAGCAGATGTTTCCTGTCTAAAAAATCTGAAGGACGACTCTTCTATGTGTCCACCCCTGTGGCCAGTGATACAACCAACGGCTGACTTCAAACCAGCCCTGCTTCCAAAAGGAACCACAGCTCCCAGGGTGCCAGGAAGCAGGGTAGGACTGGGATCTAAATGATAATGCACAAACCCTGAACCCAGGTTTGAACCCAGGCCCGGCCTTCACCAAGTCATCACAACAATGCTTCGGATCATGCCATTAACCGGCAAGCAATTTGCGTAGCACTGAGAAATAATTTGTATGATGAGGTCATCAGACTCACAGTTCCACTAGGTTTTTGCTAATTGCTGCTGCGGCTACTCTAAAGGAGCTGTATTAGGGAAGCGTGGGGTGGGTTGCTCTGTGAAGCAAATGTTTAGCTTGGAGACTACAGCTCTGAGAAGGGAGCAAGCAAATGGAGATTGAAGGATCATTGACTCCCAGGTCTGCTTTTGATGCGGGGGAACATTTTAACATGATATAAATCTCAAAAAAGTTGATTTTATATAATTACCCCCACTGTAATCTAAATTATATGGATAAATTGTGTAAATTTTAGAGTCCAGATGTTTATTGTCAATAAAGTTGTTTTCTTGTACATGAAGCATTGCTTGAGTCTTTACTCCGCAAGATCTTTGCCTCTCTAAACAACTTGGAAGGTGGTGAAGTCGTGCCAGAAATTGTTGAATTTCAGTGTCTAGCAAAGGTGGTAAACATAATCCATCTGGCAACAAGGATTCAACCTTTTCTCCAATTCTTCCCTCTGCATTTCTTCTCCAACTCTGAGGCACGTTCTGTCTGCAGTCAATGCTTGAGTGACATCATTATGCAGCCAAGTCCCGGACTTTGCCTGAGGCAATTCACAGTTAGTCTATAACGTCTGGATGTGCAGTCTGCAAAGAAGGACAGAAATGGACAGTGATTGATCCGTATGACACTCTGCAGCCGGTGTTGATTCTTCACTTCAGTCGTTATGCATGTTTTGATCAAACTTCATTTTATTGTAACTGTGATGTTCATGAATAATAAACGTTAAACACTAGCGATCTTTAACATTAATTACTGGAGGTTTTGTGACATGTGTAAGTCAGCATGCAAGCAAGACGTTTGTTCAAAATGTTTGTTCACTATTAAAGTACATGTTCTTTTGTTCCACGTTTCTTTTCTTCTAAAATCAAGAACACAACAGTAACTATAAATTCATATTTATAAAATATGAATATAAATGTAAATATAAATATATTCCCCTAGATTTTGTAACAGATGTTTGTAAAATACTAGCCCCTATTAGCCAAGAGCCCAGTTTTAAATTTTACTCAACTGCTAACATTTGTCCATGACATAATGATGCACCAGTTCAACACTATGACACTTAACAGACATGGCCTGCACTTTAAAAAAAAACATAATCCACTGCAAAGAGAGAAAAGCTGAGCTGAACAGATGGATGCTAATTCAATATTTGGAAGTGTGACCAACATAGACTGACCAGCTTCGTTTACTTCCTCTACTGTCATTGCTAAAACAGGCAGGGTGCAATTCTAAAATATTGCAGAAAATCAACATCATCATTCACCACTCCTTCTGTTCTGATTGGCCCAGTCAAAAATCAACTGGAGACAATCCAAGTGAAGGGGAGAAATCTCAGACTGTGATGGAAGCAAGAATTCTTTTGAGAGGAATTGCACAGGACGGCAATGGCCAGACTACCAAAATACATAGAAAAGAAACCACTAAATGTCACATGATCAATAAACCCTTCCAAGACCTGCTATTGCTGCTTGGCAGAACAAAATGTTAGTCAGCTGACAGGTGGGCGTTGGTGTTTGTTTGGCAGCAGTTTGGCTCCTGCTGTGGCTGCTGGATGAAGAATTGGCATTGCAAACAGAACTGACCAGCAATGGCTCTTCAAAATCCATTACAGCATGTAGCCATATCTTTGACTCAGCGGTAAACTTTGTTTTTGTTTGTTTGTTTGTTTGTAGCAGTATTTGACTTATTTTATCTATTTAAAATCTTTTGTTTTGTCTCCTAGATAAATCAGAGGTTTTGAAAAAAAAGAAAACCACAAGGAACTTTGGAAACAAATATAACCACAAAACACTCTGAAACAAAGTCTTTGACAGACATTTGAACAGAAAACTGAAACTGCAGATGAAGTGCTCTGAACATTTATTATTTTGAATTATTTAATCAAATATTTTTGTTAATGTGCAAACTTGCCAAATCAGGGGTAGAGTTATTATTTCCCTCACCCTCTGTCTCTACTCCAGTAATCATGGACATTCTTTGGATTTAAGCTTTAAATTCAAATTCAATTCAATTCAATTCAAAAATATTTTATTCATCCCAAAGGGAAATTAAATGTTGTTGTAACTTCTTTAATTAAATATGTATTAAGTGCCACTAAATTAGCTGAAATTGTTTTTATTTCTACAGTTGAATGGTAAATACTGTATTTGTGTATTTTGTGGAAAGGTTGAATAAATCTCAGCACAGTCTTATATTTTATACTCTAATAAAAAAACTGACTTTTTTTCAAAAATATTATTTAAATTTGGATAATTTTCAATTTAACTGAAAACTAATTATTTTTGTTTACTTGTGATGGTCTTATTTTTTTTAACTTATCAATAGACCACCAGTTATTTCACTATTGTGGGATGGTGCAGTCACAGGTTCTGCAGGTTATTGAGCTTTAAAAACTCATCTGCATCTGTTTTGTTCTGTTCTGTCCCTTGTAAATATATCATCTCATCAAAATGCAAATGTTGAGTTACAAGAATTGGTGACCATAAACACTCTGAAAGTGTCTGAACTCCTCAGCTGTCTTGTTAGCTCTGTTAAGTCTCCACTCCTCTTGATAGTCATCTAAGTTTGTCTAGTTGAAATATTCATGTTGGTTCTTATTTGCTGAAGGACAAAATATTTCTAATCCATGTGTATCCCGTAGAGTTTTTCACTGAGATTAGACACAGCAATCTTATTTCTGCTGAAAAGAACAAAGGCTTTATGAAATCCTTATAGTGAGTTGAATTGTCAACAGGTAAAAGATACCTTCAAACATTAAACCTGGAGCAAGTAAGATGGCAATGATAAGATGTTAAGATGCACCAGCTAAAGTCAGGTTTATCAGCTGTTCACTTCTGTCTGTCGTCTTTGCTTCTCTCTTCTGGTAGCAAAATATTAAACATTCAGCAATTGGCTCACTGATATGATTATATTACAGCAGTTTTAAGCATAAGGATGACTGAGGCTGTTGCCCAGTAGTCACTGAGAGAGGAAGTCACCATGGACAGGTTTCCAGTCCATCACTGGATGAGGAAGAGAGGTAATATAATAAAATGATTGCAAGTTATTAAAAAAAAATCAGCAAATTTGATTTATTTTTACCTAAGGATATGTTTTCTGCCAAATTTACTTTATTTATATATACTTGACAAGGAGATTTTTCTTTATCAGTGAAAATCAAAATCACTTTTTCCAGAATACAACTTCTTTCCCCTTTTTTCTAAATTGAAACCTTAGACTAATTGTAGAGTCATTAACTCAAATGAAACGGCATACGTTATTATTATTGTTAGTTTTCAGGAATTGTGTATAGTAACTCAGGAGAGCCACAGTTGATCATGGGTGTATTTTACTACTTTTTATACAATTATGACCACATGGTGGCAGAGCTGCATCAGTTTGTGAAGCTTGTGCCATAATTCTCAGATGAGGGATAAGTCAATCCTAAGCATTGTGCATTCATTCCATCATGTACTAAAGAAGAAAAGCGAAGGCAAACAGAAAGGAAAAGATAAGCAATCAATGACAACACCTGGACAAGAAATGAACATCTTAGTTCAAACAAGTGAGAAAAATATAAAAATACAAATAAGAGGGATATTAAAAAAGTGGAAAAATAAATGCTATTTTTAATGGGGACCGTTATATTTTAAGCTTTTCAGTTCCCAGTGAGATTCTTTTGCTAATTAAATATTGTTAGAAAGGAAATTCTGCATCTTCGATGAACAAGTTGAAAGAACAAGGACGAGTCTGTAAACGATGGAGGGATGTCTGCAGAGAGGGATCAGAGAGAGAGAGAGGGAGCAGAGAGTGGATAAAACAGAACAGCAGCTCTGGCTCAGTCACAACTCCTCAGTGCCAGACAAAGGCGGCAGCCCAAAAACCACACACACATTTAAACAAAAAAAAAAAAAACGACTATTTCTGGAAGAATCTCCTGCATTCTGAGCTGAGTTTTGGATGCTCTGACTTGCCTTCACCTCTGGAACTGATTGTATCAGGATTTATTCTCTAACTTGGGACCGTTGTTGGACTTCAGCAGTGGAAAAAATCTCCATTGGATTTCCTTTCCTGTCTTGTGGCTGCACACAATGCTTCACCCGTAGTGCAGTGAGGCACAGCTACCTGCTGGTTTTAGGATGACTGCTACCAACACTTTGATGCTGCAGAGTTTCTTCTAATTGTGTGAATGTGTGTGTATCAGGATGACTGTTCCAATGCTCAAGATTGGTGCTGTGCTGAGCACCATGGCTATGGTAACTAACTGGATGTCCCAGACTTTGCCGTCGCTCGTTGGACTCAATGGAACCATCATCTCCCCTGATGGCACACACGAGCGGATCATCAGTGTATGTATCCCTTGTTTTTCTAAATAACATATTCAATTATATTTTATCAACTAAAGTGATGAACCTAAATCTTTTAAGAAATAATTTACCTTCTAACTTCTAACTAATGTGCAAAAGATTTTCTTTGAGCGATTTGTTTCTTTTATGTCTTTTGAAATTTTTCAGTGATGGATCAAACGCTTTCTCCTTTTGTTTCCTCCTTGCAAATACTTGCATAAGTTCTCTGTGGGGGCATGCTTTGTTCTTACTAAGACAAATGTCTGCCTTTTAAATCGGGAGGAAAAACCCAAAAGGAAATCTAGTTTCATATCTGAAAGCATTTATTCTGGATGCACATTTTCTTTCTTTTTATAAGAGAAAAAATAGATTCTAACAAAAACTAAAATTCAAAGCAGAATCAGAAACCCTATTCAGAAATTTAAAAAGCTTTAAGAGATGTAAATTAGCAAACTAGATAGTGCAAATAAGTAAATATGTATTCTCCTGGATCATATACACATTATGAAGCCACTGATTCACATAGAAAATGAAACGGCTAGTAGGATTGCTCTGTCTCAGACTTGCTAGTGTGATATTTCTCCTATGGAGGGAGAAAAGGGGAAGGAATGTGACTCACCCATGGGACAACCAGCGGATTGGTTGCCCTGGCAACACCCTGGCAGCCCCTAATGTGTAGATGCTGGTCCACTGCACACATGGGAGTCTTACTTAATGGTAGTCTTACTGTGCATATTCATCACTTTTTCTCTATGGTCGAGCTTTTCCTCATCTGTTTACGGAATCACAAACTCAAGATGTGCTACATTTAACCCTTGTGTCCAGAAATGGGGTCCAAACGACCCCACACACGTAAAACGTGTATCATTTTCCACAGTCCTCTACGTTTACCTCAGTCCTCGCACGCACAAGGGTTGAGGTGGACATCAAGTGTGGTTGTGTGTATTTGTCTCCAAAAATAAACATGGATAAATAGGATGTCTTCAGAAGTGATGAATACACAACTGAGTGTGTTTTCATGTTCGGAGCCTTTGACTTGGCTCTTCCTCGTCTGCTGCGTGGCAGCACTTTGCAAGTTCAGCAAAGTACAAGCGGTCTTGTGAAAGCGGACGCCCACACACCAACAAGCGGGATGACAACAGATGGAGACATTATGGCTGCGAAGCAGGTTGAGAGTGTTTGTTCAAGGTTTATTGACAGAAACCAAAAGTTGTTGTGTTCTCTGCGAACCTGAATTTGTAATTTTTTATACTTAACTGCACATGGAGAGCAGCTATACTAGTTCTATGCAAATGTAAGGAATATATTTTAAGCTGGATATGAAGTCAAAGCATTGCTTATGTAAACATGAAAGTTATTAATATTGAGTTTGCATGGCAGTTAAAGAAAAATCATTATTTCAAGCGTGCTCTCTGAGCATTTTTTAAATCACATTTTAATTCAATATTATTACAATTTGACTAACTCTATTATTTTTAGTGAATTTTAAAAGAACATTTTCCTTTCAGTCTTTATTGTACTGCTGAATCTCAGTACAAAATAATTTTTAATCAGTCTTATTTTATAGATCCCACGGGGACATTACATTAACATTTCTGTAATTCAGTTAAAAAATTCAACCTCATATATATTTATTGGACACACTAATACTTGATTGGTTATTTCTTGTTGATTTAACAGCTAATAAAATTCAGCTAATAAAATTCCTGTAAGTCAGTTTCTCAGAAAGGTGGATTTATACATGACAGAAATATTATATGATTACCCAGTTACTGGGTTTCGTTTGAGAGAAAACTTTTGAAAATAATTTGAATAATGAGCCAAACTTAATGCTGGTGCCTTTCTCCAGCTGTCCAACAGGACAGCAAATACTTTGCTTTGGTACACCCCCGACAGGTCGCCAGTCAATCGCAGCGGATAATAATTTAAAAAATGCTATTCCTTAAAATGTATAAAAGGTAAATTAACAATTTTAATTGCATGATATCAGTGCATGTTTTTGGGGGAATACCTGTAATATGAAATGATGTAACTTTTAATTACAAAGATATTACAAAAGAAAAAAAAAGACCTCACTGTGTCAAAGAAGACCCACTTGCACATCAATGCTGGTGTTAAGAGGATCCTCCTGGCCCACAGTTCAAAACAGATCAAGAAGATGGTTCAGAGCCAGTTTCTAAATGTGACTGATGTGTGTCTAAATTCTGAAAAAATACTTAGGCCTACTGTCTTTATGAAACCTATAAAAATACTTTTATTAATTTATTTGTTCATGGGTATTCTCATAAAATCTCAGATTTTTACATGTATGAGTTGGAAAACAGGACAAATACAAAACTTAAATTTATGCACATTTATTGACTAATATTTACAAATTTAGATGTCTACGCATGCATTTTTAATTGACATTAATCATATCAAATACATAACTGCTTGTGTTTCCATAGCAACTAAAACAAACCAGAACTTGACACAGGTTGTTTGACATCATCATGTTGATGAGAACCTCTATGTTCTCATTGATGATGTCATAAATGTTCAAAGAGATACAAGAATACAAGAATTCTCAGTTTGCTTCTCAACTTGGTTGGAGGTAGATCGATTCCAGAGAGACGACTTCAAACTGACTTTACAAACCATTTTAACTGTTCACCAAGTCAAGATGATTTTTTAAATTGGTTGCGACCTTGGATTTCTTGTTACGAAGGGAGTTGAAAAGTTGCTAGGATATAACATAAGATGCAAAGACGTTTTAGTAGAGAGCTCTGAGGATGAGAGATCAAAATACTTTGCTTTGGACATTGAACCCTGAAGGCCTAAAGGACATGGAAGATTCCTCTAACGATGAGGAAGTTCATTCTGAAAACACAAATGCTGGGAATGTGTGGATACAATTTGAAGAAATCAGCTAACTCTTTGCCAACACAGACATTACAAAATAGTGTCTTTACCAGTCTTCCCAAAAACATGAAGGACCTGGACGTGAAACCAAGCTGTGACAATGGGGAAATTGTGACAAATTTTGAAGAAATCTTTGAGGATTCATCGTTAGAAGAATCCTCTTCAGCAGAAGAAAACTCACAAGATGAAATTCAAAATGACACAGATGATTTCGACAATGTGGATGTTAATCTTGAATCAACCATGTAGTTTGGTAAATTTCCCAACTCATTCTTCAACTGTTGGATGAATGTTACAACACAAAGCATTATGAACTTGAATATTACCAGAAGGTTTGTGGCTCAGCATCCCAAAAAGAATTTTGGGTGTTTTGCAGAGACGCCATTGTTTGCAAGGTTTTTCTTTATAGCAATGCACTGTAATTAATTAACAATGTCAAAACGGTCCAGGGTCAGGCAGAGGAGGGTCTCAGGCAAGGAAAATCCAATATTCAGTTTGCTAGAGGCAGGCAAGGTTCAGCAACAGGGGGTCAGAAACTCTTCTCAAAGCTGAAAGGGGCTAGGCAAACAGTGGTCAAAAACAGGCAGGATTTGAAAACGAGGAACTTCTTGGACACGAAACAAGGCTTGAAAGCTGTGACTGGGGCAACAGACGATCTTGCACTGAGCAGCTGTTTAAATAGGGATCAGCACAGTACGGATGAGGACAATGAATAATCAGCCTGAGGGAGGAAGAGTAAGCAGCACAATGAAGGTAGAGCTGAAATCATTACATCAAAGTGGAGAGAGACTTTAGAGGTGTTGATCTGAGGTAGCAGGGAGGGACCGGACCAGAGGAGGAACTAAGAAAGAGGTGAGTGGTTAGACTGGGGAGTAAACGTTGGAGAGAATGATAAAGTAATATTGTATCGACTTCAGTCTGAAGATCAAGGTGAGCAGAGGTGAGTACATGGGTTTCACAGCAGGTGATGCGGTTGTTGGTGCTTCCTGTGGATGAGTCTCATTAGGAGACTAAGGATGGACAGGCAACAGCTTGGTGGTGCTTGAGGAGGTATCCAGGGTTTGGGCCTAGAGGAGCAGCAAGGAGAAGGAAGGAGGCGGAGCTTGAGCCGCGGTGGGTGGCGACGCAGGAGGCGGAGCTTTAGCCGCGGAGGGCTGGGCGGAGCACCGGCTGCTGCAGGCTCAGGAGTGCCGGGCGGAGCGCCGGAGGGACGGGCGGAGCGCCGGCTGCTGCTGGCACTGGAAGGCCGGGCGGAACGCCGGCCACTGCAGGCACTGGAAGGCCGGGCGGAACGCCGGATGCTGCAGGCTCTGGAGGGCCGGGCGGAACGCCGGCTGCTGCAGGCACTGGAAGGCCGGGCGGAATGCCGGCTGCTGCAGGCACTGGAAGGCCGGGCGGAACGCCGGCTGCTGCAGGCACTGGAAGGCCGGGCGGAACGCCGGCTGCTGCAGGCACTGGAAGGCCGGGCGAAATGCCGGCTGCTGCAGGCACTGGAAGGCCGGGCGGAGCGCCGGTTGCTGCTGGTTCTGGAAGGCCGGGCAGAGTGCCGGCTGCTGCAGGCACTGGAAGGCCGGGCGAAATGCCGGCTGCTGCAGGCACTGGAAGGCCGGGCGGAGCGCCGGTTGCTGCTGGTTCTGGAAGGCCGGGCGGAGCGCCGGCTGATGCAGGCTCTGGAGGGCCGGGCGGAGCGCCGGGTGCTGCAGGCACTGGAAGGTCGGGCGGAACGCCGGTTGCTGCTGGCTCTGGAAGGCGGGGCGGAACGCCGGCTGCTGCTGGCTCTGGAGGGCCGGGCGGAGCGCCGGACGCTGCAGGCACTGGAGGGCCGGGCGGAGCGCCGGCTGCTGCAGGCTCTGGAGGGCCGGGCGGAGTGCCGGCTGCTGCAGGCACTGGAGACGGGGGCTCGTATGGGGCAGACACTGGGAGCTCCGACGGAGCAGACACTGGGAGCTGAACCAAAAGACATTTTATCCTAACCGGTTGTCGTTTCAATACCTTTACACTCTAGCCTAGCGGTTCTCAACGTGGGCGGTACCGCCCCCCCAGGGGGCATTCGGAGGACGGCAGGGGGCGCTGGCGGACATTTTTACAAAAGGGGGGCGCTGGGATGCCTTTGGGTGGCGTTTGGTCTAAGGTAAACTTTACACCTTAAATGCACAACAATGCCAGTTTAGACTTTGAGCAACTTGGTAAAACTGTATTGTGTAACATTAAATCATGCTTGCCTGCCTCTGTATCGATGGCAGCTCTTCTTCTATTCAGTGTTTGTAGCTTCATGGCGCAGCTCCGCTCCGCATCAGTTCAGCGTTACACCGGCTGATTACACTGCTGTGATTCACTGTCTGGTATTTATGTAGGCTACATATGTTTTTGCAGTTCTGTGATCATGTCAAAGCAGCAATTTATATTAAAAAGTGTTTTATTTCCATTTGAAAGCTGCCCGCTTCCATGGAAGGACAGCAGAAAATCGCTCTTATAAACATGTAATTACTAAAATCACGATACCTTCACTTTGTATCCCTCTGAAAAATGAACCCATTTAAATAAAGAAATCCCTCCATGGGTGATACCACGATAGAGAGCGTTCATTTTATAGCGTTAACACGGTGCTGCAAGTGGTCCGACATGAAACGGGTTTGAGGGAACAATGGTACCACAGCACTTTAATATTTCAATAATCAGAACACCGAAATTGTTTCCGTTGTTTTAAAAGGTTTATGTCATTCTGCCTTTCCCCCATCGATATGTTTCCCGACCGCCCTGCACCTTAGGGAGTTAAAAAAAAAAAAAACGCCGCGCACATTGCGCCAAATTCTGAAACATGAGAAGCGGGCAAAATGGAGCGACGAACTAGATGTGAATTATGGCATAAAAACAGAGAATCTGACGCTGAACAGTGAAAAATCAACACATAATGTAAAACACATGACGATCAGGCGGCGCAGCAGGTGATGAGAGAACTGATGGTCAATAAATGATAATGATTTAGCAACAGGAAAGAAACTAAAGTGGACATAGCAATAAACCAAGAGAGGATAAAACTAATCAAAGGTAACCAAATGAAATGAATGAAGAACAAAATGCAAGAATAAACTAAGAATCTAAAGTAAATATAGAGGAATAAACTGGTATGGGGAGACATTTCGAGCAATAATTAATACAGAGAATAAACAGACACTATTTCCAGATAAAAGGTAAAGTAATATTGTTGAAGTGCCATGGATAGGGGCGCAACTACACATTATTCAGGTAGATGAGAAAACATAAATAGAGGCACTGATCCTCATAAAATCTACACATCATTAGTGGTCAGAGATGGTTTTATGAGGAAGGAAGAGACAGGAGAGGAATCAGAAGCAAGTTGATCTCTAGGAGGGCAGCACTAAGGACTAGACCAGGGGTGGGCAACTCCAGGCCTCGAGGGTCTCCTACAACTTTTAGATGCATCTCAACTTCAACACACCTGAGTCAAATAATGAGGTCGTTAGCAGGACTCTGGAGAACCTGACTGCATTCAGGAGGTGATTCAGCTGTTGGATTCAAGTGGATTGGACCAGAGAGACATCTAAGACAGGGGTGTCAAACTCCAGTCCTGAAGGGCCGCTGTCCTGCAGTTTTTAGATGTGTCACAGGTACAAAACACCGGAATCAAATGGCTTAATTACCTCCTCAGTTCTCCAGAGCCTTGCTAATGACTTAATTATTCTATTCAGGTGTGGTGCAGCAGAGGCACTTCTAAAAGTTGCAAGACACCGGCCCTCGAGGACCAGGATTGCCCACCCCTGGACTAGACTGTACCACTGCTGGAACCATCTGACATTTGCCTCAGAAAAGCTCCTCCTGCTTAAGGCCCTCGGTGATTGGTGACAACAAGCACCAGCTGGATCTCATCAACTTGTCACCATGTAGATGTAGAGAAGACACCAATCCATTCCCCTGCAGAACCCAACACAATTAGTTCATTCACACACCTGCTATAAACTTATTGCATCTCTGACTGTGCTGTTTACATTATATCCTACATGGAGTTGCTTGACTTTCTGTCATATAAAACAGGTTTACGTTTCTTTTTAAGATTCACCTTTTTAACTGATTGATCAAAATAAGACCTGGGAAGAAGCCCTGAGCTACTGCAGACATAACCACAAAGAGCTGGCCTCCATCTTGGATAAACAGATGCAGACCTTTGCTGAACTGGAGGCTGAGAAAGCCAACAGTCACTTCGTATGGCTCTGCCTTCACTACACCTCTTCCCTCCATTACTGGTTCTGGGTTGATGACAGTGATGTAGAGTTTAAACACTGGGGTCACAATGAACCAAAAGAAAACTGTGACACCAGTGGAGTCATGGAGAAAGTAGGAGACCATCTCTGGTTCATCAAGTCTGATCATGATGAGTTTCATTTTATCTGTGCTGTAAACTAAGAGCTGTGACTTAGTTTGTAAGTGATGGTAACCTTCATCAAGAGAAAACCTCACATCTTGTCAGGTATTGCTTTGCTTCTTCTATAAATATTAACTTGTTCAGTTTTCTTTACTTCTGGTTGCAGAGTGTCAGGGGTTTAGAGGCGGTGCAATGTTGTGCTATTGCGTTGCCGTCTTGCAAGATTGGTGAGCAAATTGTTTTAGCTGCTCATTGTTTATTTGCACTTTAGAGTTTATTGTGTGTGTAACCACTACTTTGTTTAATTAGCAATAAACTCAGTAGTAAAGTTACTTTTGTTCTAGGGCCACACAGGAGGATGATAAGCAAATAAATTCAACAACTCCAGTTTATTTTTCTTTCCCCACAAAAGAATAATAATTCAAGTGACACTAATTACCGTCATGAAGATTAATAAAAACTTAAATTGTCCGCCCTTCGAAAAAAAAAAAATTCAGAAAAATAAGGGTAGGTTTCATAAGGCTCATTTCAACAACCACTTCTTTTCCAAGAAAAAAAATACATATTCCAGTTAGTCCTTCAATATACAGTTCAGTCAGTCAGTTCAGTCAATGTGCACATAGATGTCAACTTTTTGGAAAAAGAAATTTCATAAATAATTGTGGAATAAAAAAACTAATTTGACGGATTGGGGGCCCGTTTTTTGTTCAATAAGCTTATCAGTTGTGCAAGCAAAATATCCACGTAGATGGGTGATTTAGATCCAATTGTTGGTAAATGTTTCAATACATGAATTGAACAGCGTAGAATCCCGCATTTTGCCATGACCAGACGCTGAAGCCCACAGACTGTTCAGAATAGGATTCAACATCCTTCTTGCCAAGCTGTGTATTCTGAGGGAACACTAAAAGTAATGGTCTGGACTGTGAACAATAGATGCTTTGATTATGTGACATTTTGGAAGATAAATATCCTGGTAGAAAGCCAAAGATTTGTAAATCAAATTATACCAGTACAAAAGTCTGTTTGTAGAATGAAAATGGCTGGTTGAACCTGAGAGCACAGAGTGCAGCAGTGAGAGAGAGGTTCAGGTCCTGGAATGATTCTTCAGTCTACCAGATGAGCAGCAAACACTATTGTCACTATTATTTTTTGTGCACTTTGAGTGTCTAGGAGCATAAAAACATTCATTTATTCTTTCCTGGTAATGCATAGATATGTTTCTATTCTTTCTATTCTTTTTGTCTGTTCATTTTTCTCTGTTGCCTGTAACGATTTCTTTGCTATGAAGAAAACATAGCAACGTATTTGCTGTGGAACAGCTAAACAAGGTAATGACTTCTGGCTAATCAGCTTTGTGAATCCGCCAGTGGTTTTCCTCAAAGCAGTTTTGCAGTCCAAGTTCAATTATGCCAAAGTTACAAGCAGACAAGTCAAAATGTTTGGCTCTTCCATGTATTAATACACAGGACTCCTTACATTGCCCTACAGCATTAGAGCCTCTTCCAAGTGTCTGGTGAAATTAGATTTTCCTCGGGAGTGTACCCACAGTATTGGGGAAAGTCCGTTTGTGCGGCGCACTTAAGGACAAGTGCTTCAGCAACCTCTGCCAGTATCAAGAGAGATTTTCCGAAAGGCGTCATCTGATTGAGGGTCAGTTCCTTCTCTCTATGGAAACGAGGTACATATAGCAAAGCAACCTGCAGGGGGCGTGGCGTAAAATGTCTCATTCACACTTTAAAAGACTGCAGGTACTCCAGTGAACGACTGAAGTTGGCCTCTCCACTTTGTTCAGATCTAACAAAATTGGTGTCAAACATTTGTGCTATGTTTGTGCAGCAACATTTTTTATTTGTGCCACTATCATTTTAAAGATAGTAAATGCTTCCAGAGGTCATGAAAGGTCAACTAGCCTCCCCAACTTTCCCACACATCTACAAAATCAAACAAATATGGTGTCAATAAACTCTGCTACATTTTTACTGGTTTGAGCTGATAACATTTCCATTTGTGCTGCTTTTGCTTTTAATATATAACTGACATTATTTGTATTTATTTTGTTGAACTTTCTTAAAGGAATTCTGTTTCTGTTTGTATGTTACAATCTTGTTCTTTCAGTACAGTATATCCGTCCATCCGTCCATCCGTCCATCCGTCCCAGCCACCTGGGTCCTCCAGGGGAATGTTCCCCTGGAAATACTTAAACTCCGCCACTTGGGGCAGGACTTCCGCTTTGACCCGGATAAGGCACTCTCTAAGTCAGGGCTCACCAACTCCAGTCCTTGAGGGCTACAGTCCTGCAAATTTTAGATGTGTCTCTGCTCAAACACACCTGGATCAAATAAACTGCTCATTTCCAGCCTATTGCAGAGAGGAATGAATGCTGGTGAGGAAATTCAGACATTTTGGAGCAGAGGTGAATCTAAAAGTTGCAGGATGGTAGCCCTTGAGGACTGGATTTGGTGACCCCTGCTCTAAGTTGACACTCTTATGTCATTTCCTCTTTAATTCTATCATGCAACAAGCACAAGCAGTGTTTAAATTCCTGTCTAGTTCATGTCTTCCAGAACAAATACTCCCCTGCTTTTGTAAACCTCGCTGTGATAAGAGCATCAGGTTGTCATATCAAGCCCGATCAGAAGTTTCTCTCTGCGCTTCTTTATGTCCATATCAGGTTTCCATTTTCCCCAGTTTCCTCCTGTGTCTCTACTCTCTTTTCAGTGTTTTTAGAGAGGCTTTGCAGCCAAATCACTGTGACAGGCTGGGGAACATCAGATTGAGCTCAGCGGTTCCTCTTCATTGTTCTAAAACGTTAGTAAGTAGGTCAAATTGAGAGTCTGGTGAAATCTTAATTAGAGGGAGCCCAGGCACTCTCATGTTTCAGCTGTAAGCATCATTTCAGTGGCACCTAAAAGGTTAAAAAATACACTAAAAAAAGGGAAATTTACATCCAATTGGAATCATAGATGATTTAATCCAATATTTGCTGGCTCTGTAAAAAGCAAGATAACTTTGTGGATTCATCTGTAGAAAGACATTTACTTGACCCTAAGAAATGCAACACAAACAAGCTCAGAAAACATTACTATATTGAAAATGTAATTAGAATTGTGCAAATTGAGCTTTATAGAAGGCATGGCATTAAAGAATAAGAATAAGTGATTGATTCAAAATTTCAAAGAACTAGCATAATGATATAAGATTTATATTTATAGCATTCTCTTTAGGATCCTATAAATACACATGAAACTTACAAAAGTCAATAACTACAACAAAGTAAAGTTAGGTCATCTCCAACCTGATGACATTTTGTGTAAGATTAATTGTGCACAGCAGGAAGAGGGAGAGCAAAAAATACATTTGTGAGAAACAAATTTTTGCTAAGTGCTTGTCTGTTGCTATGGTACCCAACAAAAAATATATTCAACCAGACCAAGTGTGTCAAGGACAGGAGTATAACTAACTGAGGCAACAGAGAGCGGCATCGGCATTACAACCCCGTCCCAAGAAAGCAAAGGATCATTTCTGGCTTCGGTGTAGCACAAAAACTGGCTGTCCACTAAACAGAAGAAAAAGGTTTAAGAACCCCTATTGGCTTTCACTGAGAACACAACACTCTTAGTTATTCACTTAGAAATAAGAAACGACTCACAATAAATTGCCAACATTATACACCACACAGACAAGGCAAGATCACTGCAGATCGAGGCTCTGGGAAAAGGGGGCCTGACATCTCTGGGATGGAGCTCTTGCTTGACGAGTTGCAAGTGAGATAGTTGTTGCAGCAGGTAAATCTGAAACGGTAGGAGAGAACTCTCCAATGAAGAGTCCTTCTAGAGGTCAGAGACACTCAGATTAGGAGGCACTGATCCTCATCCTTCATTCCTGCTTCACTCTTAGCTGTAAGCCACTTCAGCAAAGCTGGAGTTCATAACCTGATGAAGCTAAAAGGACCACAAAGCAGAGATGCTGTTCTGAGGCCACCAAAACGGATCAGCTCGTCACCTTGACTACGCCTCAAAGTTGTGTTGATAAACATTCTGAACAGAATCTGTGACAAAGGGCAACAGCGGTGGAGTCCAGCTCTGACTGGAATTGAGCCTGACTAACTGCTGGCCATGTGGAACAACCTCTGACACCAGTCATAGAGGGACAAATCAAGATCTTCTCCCAAACTCAAATTGAGCTTTTTCAGACTATTAGTTGCAAGCAGATGATTTCAGGCAAAAGGAAAAAGCTCGACATACCACGCCCTTTTTAAATGATCATGAATGTTGCTGACAATGCAAACAAGAAAAGGCTTTAAAGTCAACCAGTGGTTACTGAAGTTTTAGATACATTTCAATAATTAAAACACTCAAATTAGTAAAAGGTCGGAACACATATGAAATATGTATCAGACTGAACTAAAATAACCTTTGCATGCTCACAAATAAGAGCCAAGGCTTTTAGTCTGTTTGGTTTATCTGTTGCACTCTTGAAAGCACAGCTGACATGCACAGTGACTTCATTTACACTGAACTTGTGTGTGTGTGTTTGTGTGTGCGTGTGTGTGCGTGCGTGTGTGTGTGTGTGTTTGTGCAGGGATTGTACCCTGGCTCAGAGGAAGGCTGGCAAGTGTACAGCACAGCCTCAGATCCGGACGGCCGGTGTGTGTGCACGGTAGTCGCCCCAGCTCGAAACCTGTGCAAACGAGACCCCCGGAACCAACAGCTACGCCTGCTGACTGAACAGGTGAGCACTTTGGGTATATGTTTGTGTTTGTCTAATTCTGGAGTTCATCCAAGCTTCAGCTGGCGGTCAGCGTTGCAGAGCGGTGCAGGTGCGGTGCAGGTGCGGCTTGCATTTAAATGAAAGATTCACCTTCAGCTTCTTTGCTTTGACACATATGGAAAAATGAACAGAAGCATGCAGACACACTGACAGGCATCGCTGACAGATCATCATTGTCTGAGTCCTTTAGATGCCGTCAGTTACTCAGCAAGGCAACAGATCTTCAAATTCAACCCTAGTAAATATGTGGAAAATAAAGCATTTGTTCACCTCAGCGGTGTGAAGCTCAGGGCATGTCCATCTATCTACAGCTTGAGTCAGAAGCTTACATACACCAAAATTATTTCAATTTGTTTGTCAGAAAACACAGAACATATTTTGAATTCAGAAGTTCACCTGCATGTCCTTATTATCAGAGATAATTGAGCTTTAAACTGTATGACTGTTTAAATTTAAACAATGTTTAAGCAACCATAACATTGTTGGTTTCCTTCCACAGTAGTTTTGAATTCTGGCCCGTTCTGCCTAACAGAACCGGTGCAGCTGAGCCAGGTATGTTGGCTGATTCGCTCCAACACGCCTTTTCAGATCTGCTCAAAAATTCTAAGGAAGATTGAGATCAGGACTTTGTAATGGCCACACCAAATCACTGACTTTGTTGTCTTTTAACCACTTTGAAATTTCCACTGTAAACTTAGAGTAATTGTCTATTTGGAAGATCATTTAAAAGTTTAACGTCCTGGCTGATGTCTTTAGATGTTGCTTCGATATTTCTACGTAATGTCTTTTCCTTCATCGTGCCATCTATTTCATTAAGTGCTTCAGTTCCTTTTGCAGTAAAACAGCACATGACACTGATAGCCCCATATTTTATCAGTGGGAGGTTGTTCTCAGACCCCATTTTTCCTCCAGATTTAACAGTAGTCATTATGGCCTGAAAAAACCTTCCGAGTGGGATGGAGTTTAACCCTCCACCAGAAAAATGACTCAGACATGCAACCAGATCCTACATTAGAATGGTTTTCCTTAAAGCATGTTCATGTTCAGACCTAAACTCAGTTAAGAATCTGTCACAAAATTTAAATATTGTTTTTGTAGACACTTTCCATTCAGTATGACCGAATTTGACTTATTTTGAGGAATGCCAGGTCAAAATTTCAATCTTTAGAGAATCAAAACAGGCTTGCAGCTGTGCTGCAGCATGATGGTTCAACAAAGTGTTGGCTTTGGGGGCTAAAAACAAATGTATATAAAACCTGTCAAATTTTCTATATTTATATTATATCTATGTTACAACCCCAAGGTCTAGGGTAGTGGTCCCCAAACTATGGCCCGCGGGCCAGATCCGGCCCGCCTCCACATTTGGTCCGACCCCCTGAACAATACCAGAGAGTATTCAGATTTTTTTTTCATATACCATATTTTCCGGACTACAAGCCGTTTATATGTGGATTTTTCTTCAACCACCAGGGGGCTCTTTAGCAGAAAGTGAATCATTGGAAGTCTGGTTACTTGCGCGCCAACATTGAGCCCACAAGCAATTTATCCTAACCGGTTGTCGTTGCAATACCTTTACACTCCAGCCTCATCTGTGCTGTATGACAGGGTGTTTTCTACAGCAGGAGAAGTTGTGTCAAAAAAACCATAAGACTAAATTTCAAAACGTTGCAAAAACTTTTTTTTTTTTTTGTGGGAAAAAAAACCCTGTCCACAAGAATCCTCATTCCAAACACGTTCACTTAAATTTTCACTTTATGGTACATATTCACATTATTTATCGACAGTATCTAAGAATATCAAATATATTTAAAATTTAACTTAAGATATGAAATAATACAATAAATAAACAATAAAATGCAATGACTTAAATTTTATTGTAAAGACTAAGTCACCAAATCAGTCTGCCAACTACGTTGCTTATAGGAATTTTTAACGTCCAGCAGGTGTCAGTATTCAGTAACAGTATCGACACAGTATCAATACAGTTTTGCTACGAGTCGAAACTCTTGTTGGCGCCTCATCTACACATCATTAGTGGTCAGAGATGGTTTTATGAGGAAGGACGAGACAGGAGAGGAATCAGAAGCAAGTTGATTTCTAGGAGGGCAGCCCTAAGGACTAGACTGTACCACTGCTGGAACCATCTGACATTTGCCTCAGAAAAGCTCCTCCTACTTAAGGCCCTCGGTGATTGGTGACAACAAGCACCAGCTGGATCTCATCAACTTGCCACCATGTAGCTGTAGAGAAGACACCAATCCATTCCCCTGCAGAACCCAACACAATTAGTTCATTCACACACCTGCTATAAACTTATTGCATCTCTGACTGTGCTGTTTACATTATATCCTACATGGAGTTGCTTGACTTTCTGTCATATAAAACAGGTTTACGTTTCTTTTTAAGATTCACCTTTTTAACTGATTGATCAAAATAAGACCTGGGAAGAAGCCCTGAGCTACTGCAGACATAACCACAAAGAGTTGGCCTCCATCTTGGATAAACAGATGCAGACCTGTGACAATACAATTTAACCCAATTAACACTCAAAATAGGACTAAAACAAACTACATAATCTTAAGTGCAATTTAAACAAAATGTTCAAACAAGTCTAAAGTAAACTCAAAATAACCCAGGGTGACCCTGCCTCTCGCCCAGAACGTTAGCTGGAGATGGGCACCAGCAACCCTCCAGACCCCACTAAGAGACAAAGGTGTATAGAAAATGGATGGATGGAATAAAATTCTTCCAAGCTGCCCCACTGGAGAAATGGCTGCAGGAGGCTTTTATAGGAAGCAGGTGAGCCTCATCAGCATCTGATTAACTTGACAATCCTCTGCTGGTCCAATGGTGTTGTTGCTCTTCTGCAGCCTCAAGGGAGCCAATCAGGAAGGTGTGCTCTCACAGCTGAACCTATGTAAACAAGAGAGCCTGCACAACCTCTAGAGGCCAGGGGCTGTAACAATCTATAATTAAAAGATTTAAAAATCATGTCTTGGTCAAACAGGTAATTAAAGTGCAGGGATATTTGTTGAATCATGACAAAATGTGAACAATTATGAGCATGAGCTGTTTTTTCAGGCACTATACATCAGTTGTTCATCTCTCTGAAGACTGTCATTCCCCAAACCCTGCAGAAAATTTTAATATTTAAATTAAACCCTGATCAATGGGCGAGAAATAAACAATTTGTTAAGTACTTTAGGACAAAAAGTGAGCATTCTAACACTGGTTTGTGTGTAAATGTGCATGCAGCTATGCATAAGACTGTGAATCTGGCCATGTATATTTCCATCAATATGCACCCCAAGAGAGAAATAAAAATGATTTGTGACTGGGAACAATGAATTATTAAACATCGTTGGCCCGGCAAACGTTGCTCCCTGCATTCACCGCTGTGAGGATCTAACATCAGGATTTAGGAGTGCTGCATTTTCCCTACGGCAAAAGTGAACCAAAGCAATGTTAATGGCAAAACAACTACAGCGCTTTTCCTCATTTGCTGCCGGTGTTGGAGTATCACACAGTCTTCACACAGAACGGGAGGGAAATGAGATCCGGCAGAGGATGAGCACAATCAGAGACAGCTTCCCTTCTCCTCTCCCAACACTGTTCCTGTCAGGAAGCGTGTGTGTTTATGAATCTTAATTAGCTCAGCATGTCTCTGGAAGTGACACCTACATCCTGCTGTGAGTGGGGATAGTTACGTGTGTGTTTGTATGCCGTGGTGTGTCTGCTCCTCTCCAGCCTCTGCGGCTCACACAGATGCAGTGAGGAGATGAGTGAGTGGGTGGGTTTGTTTGTTTGTTTGTTGATCATTTCTGCATTCACAACTCACAATCTGGGTCATTTCATGGTGGTTTTTTTTTCTTCCTTTTCCTTAACATTCAGTATCAAAAGAGGTTTGATGCATCTGTTAGAATCTCAGGATTGTTAATGAGCAGCAGTGTGGGAGTGCTTGTTTCTGTGAGAGAGGAGCACGCTCTTAATGAGGATCTCTGTTAAAATGAATTTAAGGACACACTCCTTCAGAAACTTACCTTATCACCCAATTACTGAAAGGCACAATATAAATATCAAATTCTGAACTGTAAACTGCTATGAGTTTAAAAACAGTGTGAGATCTTAAAATCTTCTGTCGGTTTTTCTGTGCCTTCTGATTTAATGGCAAATGCAAAAAAATAAAAATACATCTCAGCACAGTTTCACAAATTGAAATGTTGAAAAAACTATAGCTTAAAGTTAATGTAAGCATTGACAGACTTCCTTTTAAATTAAATCAAAAGGGCTGTTATGAATGACAAAGGCTTAGAGCTCATGGTGGTTTAAGTGTTGGCTCTGGGGGCTAAAAAATGTATACAAGCCTGTCACATTTTGTTATAGCATACATTTAGTTACAAAATTATAAAAATCAAGTCTTGGTCAAACAGGAAAATGAAGTTATGATTGGTCATGCATTTTGAGGAGCAAATCTTCCGTTGCAAGGTTATGCCACTGTCTCTCTCCTCTCACCTGCAACCGCCATCTGTTTCTTGTTCAGTAATCAACCTCCCCAGTACATGTTCAGCTCATTCTCAGTTCCTCCTTGCTGGTTCCTTTAGTCTAATCCCATTTTCTCCCCGTCATATTCCTGTAGCTTTTATGTTGTTGGTTTTTACCTGGATTCCTGTCGTTTTTGTTCTACTCTGGCTCACTGCATCAAAGGTGCCAACTAATCAGCTTAAACTAACCATGAAAAAATTCCAGCATCATATCGCAGGAACTAAAAAATGATTTTATTATATTAACATGTCATTTGTTCATGTTTTCTCTGTCAGGTACAGAATGTGAGTCAGTCCATGGAGGTGGTAGACCTGCGAACATCAAGAGACCTTCAGTATGTTCGAGACTCTGAGCCGCTGCTGAGGGGAGTTGATGGTCACTTACACACGTATGTGGCCAGTCCCCGCACTCTAACTTCTAAGACCCTCCAGGTATTAAAAAGACACACAAACATGCAAGTAGTAGACAAGCACTGCATATAAAGAGTCAGGTTCTTAGGCACATGCAAAGTAAAGCAGTCGCTACTTTTGGTGTGAAAATATTGATTTTACACGTGCCAAGCTCAAGTGTCCTGACTGCTCCCTCTTTTATCAGGGAGACAACATTTGTCATGGAAAAAATAAAAACCTCTATGAAAGGAATCTTAAATATAAATGCTGTTTATATTTACATGATGATCACTACAATTTAGCAAGATTACCCTTGATATTTACCCTACTTTTATTGATATAAATATGTTCAACTTCTTAATTTGGACCCGTTGATTTCAGTTATGTTATTTTCTGCAATGATATCACTGGGAAACGCCTGTGCCATCAAAAACATTCCACGTTTTATCGATATTTCTACAGAGTAAAAATGACAGGTCAAGATTAAATACAACATTTTCAGTATCTGCAAGCATGTTGATAAAATGTTGGGTCCCTGAATGCATCACCTTTAGTTTGACCTATAGTTCAGTTCCTGTTTGAGTTGTGATACTTTTGTTTGACAATTTCTTTAACTGTTAGTGCAACAGCAGCTTAACAGTAACCAAGACAATTTATAAAATGTATTTTAACAGTCAAGTTATGTTTTTATAATGTAAATAAATACTTTTTAAATATTGTGACTTAAACTGTGCATTTGTTTAATTATATGCTAAACTAAAGTTAATCTGCATTGTAAAAATGATTTTAAGTTAATTAATCAGTAAAGTATGCTACAAGTAGGCTTGACTTGATTACAATATCTTTGTTTCTATCAGTCATTTCCCTAATCCACTCATCACTGCAGTGGTCTATTAAAGGCCTTTCTCTCAGACTAGAATATGCTCAGAAACCTAATCGAACAGTAACAGGGTTCATATGAGTCATTTTTAAATTAATAATGGCAATTTCTGACATTATAATGTTAAAATAATAAAAGCACCTTCCTGAATACCAAAACAAGTCGGCGGCATTTTAATGCAGGGTGATGTGTTAAAATAAAAAAGCACAAAACAGACTCATAATAAAACAAAATCACAGACAGAACCCTTTGGTGTCTGATTGGCATGAATGCAGACTGCACAAAAAAGACAACATTAACTAATCCTGGCTGTTAGCCTGGTCTGGAGCAGGCTAACAGCGTAGGATAAATCGCCATGGTGATGTATGTGTTGTTGCTTTTGTATGACGGAGTCGAGGCTTAATTAAGTCAGGATATCTGACAAATCCCACCTCTGTCCGCTGTCATAGCTTTGTGAAGCAGCCGTCTGACATTCTGATCTGATTTTAAAACTACAGATGTTGACCTGAGCTAAAGCTGTTTCAGTTTAATTCAGATGAATTTCAAGATTTAGACATGATATTCAAGGAAAGGAAGCCTTAAAAATGTAACAGTCATTTGTCAAAAATAAACCAAATAACAGCATTTTAAATAAAATATCCGGTGGCTGCAAAGCATATTTGAGTTCTATCAGATTATACTCATATTTATTTATTTATACTGATAATGAGGACACAACTAGTCAGGCATTGTAAAACAGCTATACAGACTTCATCCTGGTGATGTCAGCTCTTTTCATCACAAACCATAAATACTTTATGTATCTAAAAACCTAACAAACAATGTAAAAAATGCATGCGGAAATAAACCTAGTTTTTCCAGCTCAACTACTTGTCTTTGTGCTGAGCACCAGATCTCTAGGAATAAATGGACCAATGGATCATGTTTTACAGTTAAGCCCAAAACTATTCGCACTTACTAGCAGATTTAGATTTAAAATAATTTTCATCCAACCAAGACATTTTTTTCTGATTGGAATCAAGAGAAGGACGCCTCAAGATAAACTAAAACAATACAAATTCAACTTGTACTTAATTTTTTTATGATGAGCTTCTAGTCTTTGAGGTTGGAAGGCTTCCTTGCCATCAGCTTAATTTTTAGCTCCCGCCCCGTCCGGTCTCTGAATGTGTCTCTCACAAGCATTGTTACGACTTCATAAGAAGAATGCTGGTAAAGTTAAAAGTTCACATTAAACCCAAATCTGCCAGAGGTACAAAAAATTCAGGCCTCATGCCACACATTGTGGGTGATTCAGTGGGAAGATTAGTCATCTTGCTATTTGTGTGTTGTGGGTTTGATTCCACCTTCCCCCTGACAGAGGCTGATATGCAAAGCATAGAACCACAAGTTGCTTACTGATCTACATATCAGTGTATGACTATGCATGTGATTTTATAATTTCTGAATACTTTATTTTTATCCCTGCTGAATATCTGCTTTGCATGTTTTGCTTTAGAATACAAAGCTCCAGCATCACTTTTCTTTCAACCTGCTGTATCATCCACAATTTGATCTCTAGCAAAAACAGGACACCACTATTTTTGGTTTGGTCAGCAGATAACGATTACTTAATCTCATGCTACACACTGAAGACACTCTGTCTACTCTGATGAAGATTCACTCACCTTACGCCAATTGCCTGAAGTTGCTGGTATAGGAGGGGAAATGACTGTATCTTCTCATTGACTATTGGATCCCGAGGGAGTATTCACAGAATGCATAAAGAGTAATAGTACTGTAGCATAGTGGTTCTGCAGTAGCAGCCCCCAATAGCTCTAAATCATGCAGCCCATTTCATTTCCTATGCATTATGTCACATAATGCATATAATGTTAAAGAAGAAACCAAAAATATAATTTCCATTATTACAAAAACATAAAACATTCCAATTAGCTAAACTTTTAAAGTTGAGTCAAATTTACACTAATCACAAATATGTCAGAAATTACAGCAAGTATCTACAAAACAATACACAACAGTGTTTCAATTATTTCACTCTGAACTATGCAGACTTCATCAGGGAGGGAATATCTTCCTGGTTGGTGCTTTGCTGTAAAGAAAAACTTGCAAACAATGGTGTGTCTGCAAAAAGTCCAGATAGATCTTTGGGATACTGAGCCATTTTTTTTTTTTTTTGCAATATCTTTGTAAATGAAACGTGTTCATCATTTCATATTCCAGAAATTCCTCAAAAAACCTGTTACTGATATCATGCAATCAAAATTGTAATTTATAATACATTTTCCAGGAAGGTAGGCCCCATTTAAAGCATTTAACAAAGTTTTATCAGCGTTTCACATAACATTAGTTTGTGATGAGCTCAGCAGATGTTCAATTTGTTTGCTAATCACTTCTGCTGCTAGTCTGAAGGAGCCGAGTGGGGGAGTCGCAGGGAAGGAGAGCTCTGTAATACAGACACTTAGTCAGGAGACTCAAGGATTTCTCAAACATGCATGAAAGATTCTAGGTGTGTTTTTGGTGAGAGCACAATATTATCACTTGTTGTGAAACTCAAAAAGTCAATTTTACATAATGTAGCCTATTTAACGATTGTTTGTCTTTCCATAATCCTTATTGCAACACTGGAGCATGTTCATCCTCAGAATTGTGATAATTTGCATCACAGGTCTTTAAACTTTATCTCCAAGCAGGAGGCAAGACCTACATAGTGATAATATGAACAAAGTTAAATCCCCACAGCAGGAGTAAAGCACACACAGACGCACAACTCGCCCTTAATTCCCCAAATATAGCTTATTGCTTCCTTCCCCTAAATCCATTTGCCTTTCATCTCTTGCCAAGCAACATCTAAAAACCAGGGGGTCTGTTCTTGGTTACTTTATGCAGTATGTCGTGTTGTGCTGTGTGTTTGTGTGCATATGCATATGTGCTTGATGCTCCTGGGGGTGAGGAGGGTTCACAGTCATAAGCTTTTTGCCTTCGCACCATGTGGCAGAACGCCTGAATATTTATGCCTGACTACAGTAGGTTTATCAATAACTAAACAGTATTTCTACACCAGAGGAAGTGATTGGAGAGCTGGAGGTCAGAGCGATAAACAGAAGGAAAATAGACTGCAGAAATGGAATGAAAAATAAGATTAAGGGTTTTTACTATATTTGAATTGTTACTTGACGGAGCAATCCATCCTTCCATTGAGAACAGATTGTTTAAACTGTATTAATGTGCTAGAGTTGCACATTAATACAGTTTGCCTTTCATCTCTTGCCAAGCATAATCTAAAAGCCAGGGGGTCTGTAACACACCGTTACTTCACACATTACTTTGTTTTGGCATCTCTATGAGTGAACTTGGCCCCCCGGTCCTTCAAATCACACAAAAATGGTGTCAAACATTTGTGCTGGTTTGTGAAGCAAAAGAATTTCGTTTGTGCCACTATCATTTTAAAGATATTAAGAAATATTTTTAGAGGTCATGAAAGGTCAAACAGCCCCCCTCAGCACCTTCCACAAGTCAGACAAAATTGCTGTCAATCAACTACGTTTGTGCAGCAAAATGTTTGTTTGTGCTGCTTTGTTTTTGAAGATATGAACATTTTAAAGGTCATTTTGATTTTGTAAATGTGTGTGTGTGTGGGGGGGAGGTTGACCTTTAAACCTTTATTAATATCTTCAAAGCCAAAGGAGTACAAACCAGCACAAACATAGTTGAGTTGACTGACACCAATTTTGTCTGATTTGAGGAAGGTGGGTGGTTGACCTTTCATAACCTCTGGAAACATTTCTTAATATCTTCAAAATAATAGTGGTACAACAACATTTTTGCTGCACAAACATTTGACACCAATTTTGCCTGTTTTGAAAAGGGGGTGGGTGGGGGGCAACTTCACTCACGTAGTTTGTGGTAGTAATGTGACAAAAAGTCAAAAGCTTCACGGTGGGGGGAGGAGGGGGGGACATGCATTTGGAAGGCAATGAATAACATGAAAGAAATTGTGTTGAAAATATTATAAGCTTGATAGAGTGGAGGGAAAAAGTGAGTATAACTGTTCCCACAACAGCAGGGCAGGACATAGACTGGTAAATGTCCTTCCTTGATTTGTTGCTGTGTTTGTGTGGGAGTTTTGCTATTCTGACAGGATAATGACGCCTTTATCTTCCCACTGAAACGTCTTTTAAACTCCATTTTCTTTTGAATATGAACTCGGAATCCTTTCTTCACACAGCTAACTGTTGTGCAGCAATTTAAAGACAAAGAGGCATCTGCATAATCTTACTAGCACACAATAAAAACCCTTTATCCTTCTGCAGTAACACAAAGTTTCTTCCTATATATAATTTATACCAACACTGATGTTCATTAAGCTGTTTGTAGACTAAAGTCAGATTTCATTCTGGTTCCTGATTTATCTGCTGTGAGTTATAAAATTTAAAACACAAAGCTTTATGCTTTTTATCTGGGTCAGAGCAAACTAGTCCAGCCCCTGCATATTCTTTTCCGGTACATTTTCCATCTCCTTCTGTGGGATTTTGAAGTGTTCCCGGGCCAGATGGAACGTGTATTCCCTCCAGCATGTTCTGGGGGTGCTTTGCATTTGGTAATGTGATTTTTTTTTCCCATCCTCACATTTTCTTTTAGTTTTAGCTCATCTCCAAGGAGAGCTAAAAGGTCTTAACATGGAAGCAGAAAAAACATGACTCACAGTGTCTTGGCAGTTAAATGTGTGTAAAATAAGGTCATGAATAACAGAAGATAGGGAAAAATATTTTGCTCAAGTAAACACATTTGTGAAAGTAAAGAGGTTTTAGCCAAGCGTCACAAAATTTCTAACTGAACTTCTGCTTATTTTTGTGATTAGTGATGAGGTTCATCACTGAGGCACCGACTCCTCTGGAGTCGGATGTAGAGACAAATTAAACACAAACTAGAAGCTTATATTTCAAGTTTGATCGTAATTGAAACTGCAGCATGCTTCTCCAAACAAAGATGAAACTTACTGATGATTTTTCTTAGCTTTAAAGCCTTCAAAAGTTCATTCATTCATTGTAGCACTGAAATCCTCATACCACCATCTTAAGAGCTAAAACACAAAGATGTAAGTAATCATTTTATAATGTTTCCATTTATTGGCTACTTTAAGTTTATGCAAAATAAACATTCACAGGCAAAATACACATTAAAACTAAATTTTTTTACAACTAACATCTTTTGACTCTTCGGGGGGCTGCCAGTATAAAACAATGTTCTCGTTGCTCCATGAAAAACAAACTCCTAACTGTTGAATCTGCTGTAAGTGAGAGATATTTTGAGCGGAGTTGCACAGGAAGGCGAAGGCCAGGCTAGTGTCAAACAATTTCTGGGTCAGGGCCTTTGAAGTATAAAATAATTCAAACAATCAAATATGTTATTATTCTCTATGTCTCTATTAAGAGGAGCTGACACTGAGAATCTGGGCAGGACTGAGCTTCAACAAATGGATGTGTATTAAGTCGGTAGGTTTTCTCTTTAGGAAGATGAAGTTTAAAAGATGGTAATGCCAGACAGCTAATTACTGTTTACATCCTGACCACATAATAATCCGAATCTGTGAGCGGATGAGTGTTAAACTGAGACAGTGATTAGGAAACTAAAACCACACTTCATTTCACTGTGCAATCACATTAAAATGAAGAGGCATGGAAACAGCTGCTAATTTGGCTGTTTTTAATTGGGTTTTAAGGGCTGTTGTGCTTTTTTGGATATATATATATAATTTTTATAGAACTATTGGACTTTGTGCCTTAGTGATGCAAAATGCCTTTACCAGTGTGTCACACTTTGGCTACATGGAAAGATCAATCATTTTGCAATCTAAAAGCTGTAGGTTCACTTTCAGCTTTCTTCTGCATGAAGAATCCGGAATTAATCACGCCATGGTTCTTTTACACCATCTAAAAGATAAGCTGCTGTTTTCTGGACAGTGATGATGCAGATATGACTTTATATAAAGGAACAGAACACAGAACATTTCGGTTTGATGCGACGAGAGGAAAATGCCTGCAGGACATGTCTGAGCCTTGGATATCCACTGTTCTCTACACCCTCTTACTGTTTACGCTTCTCAGCCTTTGGGGTGGAAAAATAACGAGCATGTTGGCTGATAACTGCAAATCCCACTTTTTTTCACCTTCAACTTCCTGTTTTGTCACTTTCAGACATGGACTCTGCAGGTCAGTTGCTAAGATATGCCCCTCTGCTGCTCAGTTCCTGTAACCTGCTCCATTTTCCATCTCTTGTGCACCACCAGGAGTTAAAGGGCCAGATGTCTCAGCTGCGGCCCCTGTTGTCGGTGGTGGAGCAGTACAGATTGGACTTGCAGATGCTGGCCACCTTGCGAATGGAGCTGCTCAACCTATCGATCATCCTGACAGCCATTCAGGAGGAGGTTGGAGCATACGACTATGAAGAACTTCAGCAAAGGGTGTTGCTGCTGGAGACCAGGCTGCACAGCTGCATGAACAAACTGGGTACGTGTTAAAGGGTCAAAGAAAATGTGTTGCTGGGGCTGACTCCCAGGGCTTGAATTTTCTAATTTGGCAGGAGAGTAATGCCAGTTAGGACGGCTATGCATTTACTGATTGCCTGAGAATTTTGTGACATTTAATTTAAAAACACAACACAGAGTAAATGGAAAAGGCATAAAAGGCTGACTCTAACAAATGACCCAAGTGGTGAAAAGAACAAATAAAGGTATAAAAAATAACATATTTCAGCCATCATTAAATCAGTTCAGAGTGGAGTTTTTAAAAATGTCCACAAATGGATCATCTCACAGAAATGACCAACATGTTTAATCTTAGAGCTAACATAAATCACAGCTGTGCTGCGAGGTCCTTTTTTGGTGCAGCATAACTTTCTCATTGCTTCAGAGAGAAGAAATGACAGAACCATTAAATAAAAAGAAATTAATTAGCAACAAAATGTGATGTAGTCTTAAAAGATCAGTTTGACATTTGGAGATTTGTGCTCCTTCCCTTTCTTGCACTTCAGGCTGTAGAGTAAATATAGAGTTCCAACTCGCAGCAGTGAACTGTTTTTCAGATTGTCCTGCATTCACTGAGCCCAGGTATGTCTCTACCCTCTGTGTGTTATGAAGATCTGTTAGCTTCAAATAAATGTGTTGAAAAGATGTTAAACAGCTGCTCTGAAAGCCTGAAGCAGTGAAACTCTCACAAGGTCGTACAGGGCCGAAAAGTATTTATGCTTTTCATTTCTTTGCATTTGTTATTGGAATTTTATCCAACTCCACCACAAAGTGAGGTGGAAGGAATATTCTCCTTTTTCAATGCATTATTTTAAAGATGTGGCATACATTTATATTTAGCTCCTCAGAGTCAGTAACTGTAAATAGGGAGTGTTGTGTACAATTGATGTTTCTGAGCTTAACATATGTGGAGTTTCAAAAACATATGTGGAGTTTTGCTTTGACACTTTCTTGCATGTTTTGAGAAATCCTTTAATCTCCCTGGGCAACTATTTGGTGGTGCCAAATGGTTTCTACCAAGCACATGCTCCAAGCCAAGCTTCCACCTTACAGAGAAACTCCCTGTGTCTTTCTTCAAACCTCCCCCACTCAACTCCTCCAGACTAGCGGCAGCAGCAATTGGCAAACAGCTTTGTGAAACTGTGCATCTGCTGTTTCACAAAGCTGTAGTAAAGTAGTTATATTAACTACTTTTTATTGCATTGCTCCTATGAACATTGTATATGGGTTAATGGTAAAACTTTGATGCACTGAAACCAACGTTTCAGAAAGACCAGGAGCTTCTTATGGGCAAAGAGGCCAATTTCAAGATGTTACATTGGAAAGTCAAATTTATTTTAAGTTGTATTGGATATACATCTTTTTCATAACATCTGAAGTTAACATATTTACTTTATTCTGCTATTAAGACACTATGTGCTGGAAAATACATCATACTGCCCCCTTTAAAAGTACATCACGACCTTTGAAAGACAGTTTGTCAAGACAAACACAAGTTATTCAGGGATTCTGTTTGGAGAAGAAAAAAAGTTGGGACAAATTTCAGATAAGAGTTTGGTGCCACTTTAAGGTTGCAGTTTTGTTTAGCTTATTAATACTGCAGCACAATTATACATCAGAAGCACATATAAATTCTTCGGAAACAATATTTATTTTTGAGAAAGATTTTATAAAAAGGGTGATAAATTAACAGTTGGTGATTTCTTATGAATTAACTGGGATCTTCCATTTCATTCATTTGTCTTTTTTGTAAAACATAAAAATGTTCTGGGATCTTTCAGGTTGTGGTCGCCTGACTGCAGTTAGCAACCCAATCACTGTGAAATCGTCAGGGTCCCGCTTTGGCTCCTGGATGACTGACGCCATGATTCCCAGCTCTGACAGCAGGGTAGGTCAAGGTCAAGGCATGAAGTCCAAAGATCAACTGTTACAAAAAGGACTGAATAAGATTTAGAAACAAAAACACAATCATTTTTAAAGAATTTAGAGGCTAACTGGCATGAAGAAATTTGAGGATGTAGAAAAGGAAAACATTGACCATTGTAGGGTCCCTATACTTTGGTACTTTGCGTCAAAGAAAATGTGTTGCTGGGACTGACTCCCAGGGCTTGAATTTTCTAATTTGCCAGGAGAGTAATGCCAGTTAGGACGGCTATGCATTTACTGGGGGTTGACTAGTTCAGGGAGCTCTAGATTAGCTAGTTCTTGTACAATGAAAGTAAATACTGCATTCTTGGCACAAAGTCGAGCCTCTTTCCAGTTGTAACCAGTCCTCTGTGCTGGTAATTGACAGAATCTAAAGATGTGGTTGTGGACAATGGGTTATTTTGTTTCGAAACTCCATATTCTCATCTTTTATTTTTAAAAGTGGTCAATATTGGGACGTGATTTGATTAACATCTTGAGTTGAGTTAGGATGGGAGTCAGAGCCCGACTGAGGCAGTAATCTCAGATGTCAAAAGGTTGAATCTCCTGTCCAGGTTGGTGGTCAAACACAGGAGTTCAGCTTTCTGGTGTGTTGTTCATGATAGGAGGAGTGATGGATTGGGCCGTCGTCTGCAGAAAGGCAGGGACTACTCTGGTCTATCATGGCCAAGATACAACTGAGATGAAAAAGAAAAATCAGTTTCTGCTCTTCCTGCATTTAGACTGTGTATCCTAAAAATGTGAGGTTTCAGATATGATTGTAAATGTTCCTGCCATAAAGTATACAGTTGTAACTAAATATTTACATACACTAAACATAGATACAGATTCCAACTTTAAATCAGAATAAATATATCATTTTTTCAAGCAGTTAGGATGAGCAAAAATATTTGTATTTGTTAAACTCTAGAAAAATAACAGCAAATTTTTTATCACGTTCTGTAAAGTATGACGTTTAGGTAAAGATCAGTCTGCCTTTAAACGGTTTGGGAATGGCTAAATAATTATGTCATGCTATGTAAGGCTTCTGGTAGGTTAATTCATACCATTTAAAAGCAGCTAAACAATTAAGGAAATGTTTTTATGTTTGAATATGAGAATTGGACTTTTAAAAAGTTATACAAAATGTTCTCTTGTTACTCTGAAGACTAGCGAACAGACAGTTTTTCTATATATAATTTCTATCTAACCTTAAACAACAAAGCTTTTGTCGGATTTAATGTCAGATACTGAGGGGAAAATGTTGTGGCTTTTTATACAGTATATGTAAATATCTGTCTTCAGCTGTTCATCCTGCTCAGAGTTGGATTGTGAGCAGGATGTCTGGGTTCCCCTTATGCGCTTGACGTTTTTATGGACACAAAGGAACTGTGAAAAAAAAAAGGAAATCTTAGAGGCTTCTTTTTCCTCAAGCCATATAAAAAAAACATCATAAACTAATAAAAATGGATGATCTTGATAAAATATTTTTAGTTCTGGTTTAAGAAGTCTGTAGAAGCCAGCATCATAGTAAATGATGTTGTCCATGGTCACGTGGTTGGAAAGCTCGACATTCTTCTTAATGTATTTTCTCTGTCTTATTTTCATCATGACTTTGTTGTGCACTTTGTTTTCACTCTGTACAAGCTTCATTCACGTCTACCGTATGCACACACAGACACAACACAACAGTCTGCTCAGGCAGCACATATTTGGCTAGTTGTCAAGGCGACTGTCTCCCAGTTGCCAGGTGTGATTTATATTGCCACGCTGACCCGTGCTGTGTGAGCTTTCCCTGTAATGGGAGGGAACCATGCAAAGCATCAGTATTCCAGTTGCATGACCCGTTTAGCTCCAGTTCACTGGTGTAAGGTCCTTCACATTTCTGACGTCTGTTTGGATCTTCTTTCCTCATCTTCCATCTTGATGGTTATTGATGTATAATGTATGTTCTCCATTCAGAGTGGCATTCTGGAAACAAAACAAGTAGAGCTTATAAAAATGCAGGATTTGCTGCTTGTATGTGTTCTATATATAACACAATGAAAATATAAAAAGATCTCAGCTTCTGCTAACAGTTTTTTGTTTTTTTTCTATCTTTAAGACTGTTTTTATGTGTTGATCTCTATGTTCACCTTTAAACGTGGTCTAATGCAGTGGTTCCCAAACTTTTTCTCCAGTCATTGACTGTATTTTTCAAATGGCAACATCATGAATATGTGACGGATAAAGCATGAAATAATCCATAGAATGATCTAAATTTCACAGTTGAGTATGAATATGCATGTTTCAAGACCATGGATTGTTGAAGGGTTTTGTTGGTGAGGCATCCTGGTCATTGCCTTTCTACACAACTCGACTCCCTTCACTGCTCACTCTGGGCTTTCTCCTATTGAGCTGGATTTCTCCGATTGGCTTGTAGAAAATCTACCTGAGAACAGAAGCTTTATTAATTTTCGCTGAATTAGAAATCAATACCCTTTTTTGAAAGTCAATAATCTATTTAACAGTTGCCACATAGACGGATAATTTGATAATTTGGAATGGCAAAATAGCGGACTAGCATACAGCAGTTTCTAAGCTGCACATTTACAAAAATCACATCACCTGCATTTTCTGTGCTCTCAGAAAATCAAATCTAATGGAAACATAATGTAAATGCTCTTTGTGGCTTGTGACAAACACAATGCAGCTTTGATAACAGTTGTCATCAAGTTGAGGAAGATGTTACAAGTTATACTGTACCTGGACAGAAGTATGATAGCTGCATTTTCTCTTCCAAATATTATTGTTTTCCCAGCAGATGCATATCTGAAGTGTTAGGACTCCTTTTAGCTTTGCCAACCCACTATCTGCACACACTTACTTGCACAAATGCACAATGTATGAGTCAAAATGAGTAAATGTCCATTTCACAGACTCTTTGGTATCCATGACTACAGTGTCAGCACAGGGTCCCAGCTTGACATTTATGAAATCTTTATTAGGTCTTTAAAGTATGAATGTGTGTGTGTGTGTGTGTGTGTGTGTGTGTGCGTGTGTGTGTGTGTGTTTGCATGATTTACTCTCACTCTCTGAGGCAGGCCAACATCTGTTGCAGTATTTGAGAACATCTTCTAAAGCAGGGCTGTCAAACTCAATTTCACCGAGGGCCACTTCAGCATATTGGCCACCCTCAACATTGACGGTACAAATCAGGAGTGCCCAGGTTCAGTCCTCCAGACTGCAACTTTTAGATGCATCCCTGCTAAAACACCCCAGATAAAAGGTTGACTTCCCTCATTAGTAGCAACTCAGTTCTGTAGGCTTATAATGAGTAAATGATCCAGGTATGTTGGAGAAGGAACACATCTAAAGTTGCAGAATGGTAGCTCTGGAAAACTAGACTCGGGCATCCCTAGCATAAATGTATGAAAATACAATGTTAAAAATAAATTAAACACCTCATATTGTTAAATAACTGATTTTATGTATTGAAGTTTTAAATATTACATTTGAGTTTGCATGGATGTAAAATTCCTGCTCAGTTTAAAAATTACAATATTTAATGTTTAAAGGTAAGCAAACAAATAAAAACAAGTTTTGATGTTAACTCAACTTCATTCAAAAAACTTTTTTTGTTATTACACAACCAACATGTATTTTACATAACAACAAAACAATTAGGTGATGTTTACCTGTTCTTGAGCGCAAAGCTGACCCCTCTTCACCCTGACACAGAGGTCACGTTAACCGAATATTTGCCGTATTTGACCGGTTATTTTTTTTAAACGACCAGAAAATTTAAAACCCGTCCGTCATTTGACAGGTTCTAATTAACACCCTTGACTGGTTCACATGGGCAGACATTATAGACTACGCAAAGATTTAATCTCAGAGGCAACTAAAATCAATTAATAAAAAAAAAATCCTTTCTGAATATCATCTCATGGACTCTGAACTAAACGCGTCTTTCTGTCCGGGAGCTGACAGCATGTTGAAGAGTTATGGACAGGACGCTTTGGAGCGTCTAGTTAGGAAGCGCATTCAAAACCTTTGGTTAAAATGGCGCGTTAAATTCAAGTCTCCATTACAGACCAGAGAAAACTAACGAGAATGCAACGCTGTGTTAATCCGGCAGTTTGTCTTGAGGAAATAAATGACGACGAATAAGTTAATTAGACTGTAACATGCGCAGTCCGCTGCTCAACCACTGCGGACGCGGCTACGCCGCTGTGAAGAATTAAAAACTGCAGGGAGTAACTCATCCAGCGGATTTAACAAATGGAGCCTTCTGGGTGCACGTTACCCAGGAGAGCGGCGCTCTGGAGGAGCTGCAGTCGTAACATCTGTCCATTTCGGAGAAGCGAAACCACGCAAAAAATAAAATAAAATAAAATCCTGGTAAAAGCGCACGCCGGACCGCGCAGTGTAAAACACTCAGAGTTCAATTGATCTGTTTGGATCAGACAGATCCAACTGACTGATGAATTAGCGCAGATTTTTCTGCAGATGGGAACCAGGAGGCAGTACGTTCAGACCCCAGCGGGTGAAGTGCTGGTAATTTAAGTGAAGTCGCTTAATTTAATTTATTATAAGTTATTGAGGCCTCAGTCAGTGGTTTTTGTCACTACGGAGAAAAATGTAGATGCATTTATCTGCTTAATTTGTGATGGGATCTGGATTCACGGTGAATATTAACTAAACCGCATAAAATGCGGCTAAATAACCGATGTTAATATGATTGTAATTTCACGGATAAAAATGGTACATGACCGATTTTTTTATGTTGTCGTCAAGATAACGGATAACAAAAAAAGTCTAGCGCGACCTGCCGCCCTGATACCAACTCAAACACATCTTCATTCACAGTCTTGCTTGTAAATCGATTTTTCTTTTCTTGGACATTTTGATGTTCGCTTGTTCGCTTGAGTTTTATTCGCTGGTAAAATCAATAAGCAGCTTGAGGTGACTCTGCTGCTCTCTAGTGGCGAGAAGCCGTAATGTTGGCTGGTAACAATCGGAATGTATTATGGGAGATGTAGTTTGTAGTCAATTCGTGCTGAAAACCTATTTTAAGTCAATCATGGGCCTATAAAACGCTGGGGGGCCCCACATAAAATGACATGGCGGGCCACATGTGGCCCGCTGGCCTTGAGTTTGACACGTATTCTAAAGTGTGGGCATTTCGTGATCTGTCAAGTTGTCTTTGTTGATGGGAGCAGAGATGAAGGAAGAGGGCAAACACACTGGAGAGGAGAGGAGAGGCAGCCTGGCTGCAGCCTTCCAGCACAGTCTGGGATTTCTCCACTTCACTCAGATTGTCTCCAGTTGATTTTCTAAAGGGCCAATCAGGAAACTGAAGGAGAAGTTTGGACGTTGATTTATTGCTGTTTGATTAGTCTGTTTGTCTAGTAGTTTGGTAGTTTGTCTGTAGTTTTAGTGATCACAGTGGAGAGAGTGAACGTAGACAAATAATGAATTGCTTCCAAATATTGAATTGCCTGCCAGTGGAAAAGCACCTTTGCTGGGAAAGGTTTGCTCAGAAGTGCAGGGTTAAGGAAAACATTCAATCAAAGATTAATATGAAAAACTAATGAGATCAAAGATGATTAGGAGAAAGGTCATTATGACTTAATGATTTAAATCATTTAGGCCTGTTGAGATTTCCAGGTTTCTATTTAATTAAACTTGTATTTCATCTGTAGATACTTTATTAATGTACAGATGCTTACATGTATATATTTTTATATTCATTGGGGTATATTTTATTATTGTGCTGCTCTAACAAGTGAATTTCCCCACTGTGATTAATGAAGGTTTATTCTAGTCTATCCTGAAGAAAACGATGGACATTTACAGATGGTATTTATTTTGTTTGATTCTTTTGAGAGTGCTTTTTTTACATTTTCCATCTGGTAACCTTAAAATATCAAAAAGATTGAAGGCTGAGAGAGGTGAGGTGGGCAGTAAATACCAACTGTCACTGATGTAGTGATTTTAATATATACTGCATCTTAGATGAAACGGACAATCTGGATACATTTGGTAAAAAGGTATATTCACGGTCCCCTACATTTATGCTCTGCATGCAAGAAGATATTTTGCCATCTGCTTGAAGTTTCACAGCTGTTCATGCTACTCCTACAGGTTTAAGTGACTGAGATATTAGTCGAATTGATTACTGCAACAGTGTCTTCATAGGTCTGCCCAAAAAGTAAGTCAGATAGGCCTTCCTTAAACTGATAGGTTTTTACTAGTCCACACTGTAAACGGAGTTCAAGTTCATTACCTTACGATTAAACTGTTATGTATGTAACTGAATCTGAAACTGTATTTGTGATTGTATTGGATTTCCAGGATTGGTGTAGTAATTTTCTGACATACATTAGATTATACAAGTTGTCTTAGCATAATTATATTTCTTGTGAATTGGCACTATTGACCATTTGCAACTATGGAACTTGATCATTGATGGATGTTAGAAGTGAGGGATGGGTGTATTGGACAGATTGAAACTGTTCTCCCAAGTTGTTTATGCCAGTTTAGCCATGATTGATGCCACTGTATCGTTTCTTTGACTTGTTCGAGTCAAGCTGGTTGTACACCTGGTTGTGCCTCATATTTACAAAAGTTAGAAATAACTAGGTTAGAAAACCTCCCTCGTGATGTATTGATCAAACTGCCAACTTTGCCTGAATTCAGACCACATCATTTATATCACTGTCATAAAAAACATACAAAGGACCAGATAATAACCAGTTTTTTTCATACATGACAGGCTACATGACGGTGCGGCATTGTCTCCATGGTTACTAATGGTTTGAAGTGTATCAACCTCATAATGCAATGTCTGGTATGTTTCTAATCATACTTACTAAAAAAGCATATGAATGTTAATCTTCTTACTTGACATTCTTGTGATTGACAGCTGCTGTCCATCGCCACCTGATCTTTCACCATTACAACTAAATAAAATTACAAGTTTCGTTTGCATTCTTGCCTGTTTGTGCAACTTTATGGCCATTTTCAAAGTGAAATCAAGTAAAGTGATATTTGGCTACATATGTCTGCTTTTTAATAGCTCATTGGTTGTTTTGTGGTCTGTCATGGCAGAGTGGTCAGAGTTCTGAAGAGTGTGATGTGTGCAAAAGGTCGATATAAATATAGAGAGCAGTATTGTACTGAATTCTGGTGTTCATTTAAAACACAAAAGCCTGTGTTGCATCACATGCACACCAAAAACTAAACTACCCATCAAATATGTCTGCATGTCTGTCGCTGTGCCTACACCCACAACCCTTTGCCATCAGCCTTCAGAAGCCTTCCTTTAAAGTTTAGCAATCTCTGCACCAACGATTTTTTTTTTGTTTTTTCTAGAAGAGAATGCTGTTCAATGAGTGTCAAAATCACCTTCTGCAGCCAAGAATATCCATTATGTTTTACTGGGGGACATAGTAGTGGAATTTAGACTTTAATACCCTTGTATCCCAATTTTCAACACCTGAATTGAATTGGTGATTGCTGACAAGACTTCTGCCGAACTTGATGAAAGCTGTTGAGGTAATGGATTTATTTCAAACATGTTTATTGCATCTGCCAGTTTAATTTTCTCACATATCTGGTGTGAATTGTGTAGCATGCATACTGATATGTCTGGTGTTGCACTCCACAAATGTATAGTGCCTGTTTTGAATGCAGAAAAAGATGCAACCCAGAAGAGAATCTCTTTCAAATAGTCTCTTTGGCAATCCAATTAAAGAGTGACACACCAACCTTTGCAAGCGTGTAAAATTCCTAACACTACCAAATTTAAACAACAATGAAAGGAGCTGTTATATTGGACCAAATTAGAAACTGACTTTAAAAATATTTCTGTTTTTCACAAAATGCTATTTGCGTGGGCATGACCAGGTGAACCAGTTACTTGAGCCCCAGTTGCTGCTCTCTTGTATCATTGAGGGGAAACTGATTTACAAGCTGCTCTTCAAGTGAAAATCACTCCCATCACTGTGTGTCTCAAAATAAGCAATGATGTTTCTAATACGTAATTAGCCTGATTCATAAATTTAATGAAACATCAAAGATGTGTTTCGGGAATGTCAACACTATAGTAAATATCTGCTTAAAATAGGACATTTTCTGATTATGTGTCATATTTTCAGCAGCTGTTTTTTTTTCTAAATGGCACTTGATGCAGCACTTCACTGTGGTCTAACTCAGTGGTCCACGGTCCGTGGACCGGTACCGGTCCGTGGACCAATTGGTACCGGGCCGCGCAAGAAATGGTAAAATATTTCCGTTTTATGTATTATTTGAGTCTGGAGGATCTTTTATCTTGAAAATCCTTTAACCACATTCTCTCGGTTACTTGCGCGCCAACACTGAGGCCACAAGCAGCAAAATGAGTAAGAAACAGATCAGATGTCTTTGGAAAGTTTCTTTGCAAAGGGGAAAAGGCCCAGAGAAGAGACAGGAGAATGGATTTATCCCGGACCGGTAGGTGAGTCCCACATTACAAGCCCGCTCTGCGTAACATGCGGCGACCAGCTGCTAATGAGACAATGAAGCTTCAAGCTGCTTCACCACGTAGAGACCAAGCAGGCTGTGGATATAAGCAACACCTCGGGTGTCATTGTCTCTCATCACTCCCAGATGGGACCGTATTGTTGCAGAGAAACAAGCTCAGGGCTCCGTTAGTCATTATTGTGAGTTAAAGTTTTCACGAAAGTAAAATGTTAGTTTTTGTGGCGCATCTGTATCTTATTTTGAAGGGATATATAAACGTTACCATAGCGACCAGAGTCAGAGCGTTTGAGCAGTGGTCAAGAGGAGAGGAGTAGAGCTTGAGTCTTAAGTCTGGTTTAGACGGCAAAATTTAAGAATTGTCGGCCGATTCTCCAAATCTCTTTGACCACAGAGCTGATAAAAGTCCAACAGGTTCGATCGGTTCGTGTCTCCAGCCACAAGGCAGGAGCTACACAAACCGATTCCAGTAACAAACATCCCGATTCCAGAGGATAATGCAGTAAAACCTCCAACATAGCGGGAATTTAGAATAACCAAACACGGATGACGATGTAGAAGCAATAGTGATAGTTTGTGGACTCATTTGAATAATAGATGTAACAAAAAGAAAAGGCGGTGGGTAAAAGACGACGGGAGCAGCCGCTCTATTTGCTCCTCTATTTGAGGTGAATCTGGATCACTTCCCACAAGAAAAAAAAGAAAAGAATGCAGTCTGACAGTGTATGCTGACCTGACACCGGAGCCAAAGGACTTACATTTGTGCTCCCAAAATTTTTCTCCAGAAAACTTTGTAATGTGTATGAGCTAAACTGACAAGGGCTCTACCAGGTGACCATTACCTTAATGAGCTACAAATAAATGCCATGCAGACAGTTTTTATCCACAAACCACCTAAAACCTGCAGGGAGAAACATCAGACCGCTCTTCTGCAGTAGTACCCTCGGTACTCCTGTCATCCCATTTACGTTCAGACCGGGAGACCGAACACGAACACGAACAACATGGTGACGGTGACGTTCGTGCGACAATATTTTATTAAAATGTATAAAAACTAAACTGCCTTCAATATTACTGTATTGTTTTTAATGTAAAATAAACATTTCTCCAAGTCTATTGTTACAACTAATCAAGTATCCTTTTAAGAAGACGCACGTGGACTATTTCAACATGTGAATAATGTATTCACAACTAACTTTCCTATTCTCAAACTTAGCTTTTTAAGTTGTTTTATGGAATGAAATTGTACATTCACATATGAGATGATTACAGGAAACAAAGAGTTTTCCTTCCTGTGAATTTTTGTTCAAAATGAAATTCAAAAGGAGGGAGGGAACAGATTGCTGAAAGTAGAATAAGAGAAGGCAGTCAGTTCTTTTCATTGTCTTTCCAAAGTGAATTTCAATTAGAATGTCAGATATTCAAACCCCCCAAAAGATCCGCATAATCATCACTGTCCTTGTCTTAAAGTCCCTGATTCAACCTAAATGTTGAACACTAAATCAAAATAAAACTTTTCAGCATGTTTTGTGAAAGCTCTGCAGAAGAGAATTTATTTCTCATAAAGTTAAGCTCATTCAATCTTTTCTGTTCTCAGAACTTTTCTCATTTTGCAATTGCAATAATGAGCATCTGTTTCCCCTACAATGGTTTCTTCTTCTCTCAATGCTCTTTACTCCTCTCCTTCATCTGTTTCACCTCTGGTCATTCTCTGGTTAATTCATTTTCCACACTGTGGAAGGTTAATTTTTCTTCCATTTGTTGCCTCTACACCCTCCTCTCCTATCATTATTTTCTTCTTATGAATATCTTCACCCCATTTTTGATTGCATTCAGATTATTCGGTTTTGCTTTCCAACAGACCGTAGCATAAATTTTGGTCAACAGAGAAATTAGATGAGATGAAAGCCAATCTTCTCTACTTGGATATTAGAGAATGTATTTGTCACATATGTTCATCCCTCTCATAAGCTGTTACATTTATCTCTTTAAAACCACAAACCTTTTTGACTAGTATTTTATGTGATGCATCAACCACCAGATAAATTTTTTCAAATGGATTGTTTTTTTAGATTTTTGTTGTTGATGGATTAAGATGAACATTTTGAGGAAGAAAGGATCTAGACGTTTAATCAAGATTGTGTACTACTGTAAATTTAAACTTTACTCCAATCTCACTTTGCAGTCTCTAAAATGTTTCCATCCAGTATTCTCCTGTAAATGGCTACATTTATCTTTCACTTAACTCCTACCAGTTTCCCTGTTTATGTTAATGAAATTAGAATATCACTAGTACCGTGTTTTACTGGTGGGATGCCGTGTTCAGTGTAATGTTCACTGTTAGATGTCTACTACAAATAGAATTTATTGACACAAATAGTTCAATTTTAGTCTCATTTGACTAAAGCGCCTTCTTCATCATGTTTGCTTCCTGGGCATGTGTCTGTGATTGGTAGTTCTCATGACTGACTTTTTTCTTCCCAGTCTTTGACAAAAGTTAAAGTTATGAGGTGCCTGATGACTAATGGAGATCTTGATCTTTATACTGAGATTAAATTGCATATAGGTTGGCTATTTACAAATAAATTCCACTGTATTTTGCTGGGGGGTGTTAAATGAAGTGGGGTAGAATGACAATACACCCCATTAATTTTAGATTTTTATTTGTGAAAACATTCACCACCACATGTCCTTTTGCTCAAACTTTACTTTATGCACATCTTTGATAGACATAGATTTAATGTCTGTTGCATAAAATTCTTATCAAATCCATTGAAGTTTGTGGCTGTAATGTGACAACATGAGAACAGACACATTTGTAAGTCACTGTCTACATTAATCATTTTTCTGAGGCATCAACAAGACAAGCTTTATTTGGAAGTTGTAATGTATTTTCTTATTAATCATATCACTGTGGTACACTGGACCAGGAGCAGCAAAAGAGTGTTTAAGGGTCCCCATTACCTTCAGACCATCATGGAAAATAAATGGCAATTACTTTCCAGACGGAGACAAACACAAGCAGATATCTCATTTATCACAGGCAACCTCCAGCTTACTGACTTGTAATGATGACCCATTTTGAAGGGACACATCTTTCATAATGGCAACTTTGTGGTGTTATGATTTTTTTTTTATTATTATTATTTCAACTGGCTGCGGCCCAAAGAAATTGTGAAAATGTATTTCTGAAATGAAACTTTTAAAACATAGAAATTGTGTTGGCTAATGATGCCCTTAATGCTGAAGGCAGTGCTTGCCGGTTTTAGTATTCAGGGAAAAAAGCTATTGCTGGAATCCTATTATATTTTGTGCATTATCTAAAAGCATCTCAATACCCAGAGGCTGACATTCCAAGGAGGGTGGGGAGCCTGATGACTTTTAATAGCTATAACCTGTCCTAATTGTTGGGTGGAGTAAACATTGCATTACATTGGATTGTAATATTACCACAGTTTGTCCTTATTTTACTTGCTAATTATGCAGTGACCAACGGAGGGAAAGTATTAGGAGTTACACAGTGGGATCATTGCTGGTAAGCAGTAGTGACAACGATGGATTACTACAAATTAAACTAATGTATTTGTTCATTTGGGGGTAATTTATTTTACAGGCTAAATAACAATTGAACTGTAAAATCAGTGTTTTCATGCCCAAATGCGGAACACCTTAAGAATAAAGCTTGACATAGTTAACTTTTGTGTAAACAAGGAAAATAAAAAGCTTTGCGAATCTGAAAGTGGAAACCAATAACTGAGTGGACTGAAAGTAAAATACAAGAATTAGACAAAGATCTGAAATAACAAACTGTATATACACTGGAAATAATAATTAATAATAATTAATAAGATAGTCTGCGATTATGATAACATAGACCAAAAGTGGAAGGTGGTGAAATATGATAAACAAAACTCAGAACAAATAAAATGAACTAAAGGACAATTTGTAATGCACACACACACACACACACACAAAAACTTAAAAATGTGACTATCTAATTCCCTCTTTTCTCTTCACCAGGTGTGGTCAATGGATGGCTACTATAAAGGTAGGCGTGTGCTGGAGTACAGGACCATGGGAGATTTTACGAAAGGCCAGAACTTTGTCCAGCACCTGTTGCCCCATCCCTGGGCAGGAACTGGCCATGTGGTCTACAACGGCTCACTCTATTACAACAAGCACCAGAGCAACATCCTGGTATGAGCCTGTGGATGATTGAAGATGTGACCAGTTAAATATGACAATTTTATTGTTTATTCAAATTTCCTATCATGATCCCTGTTTTTAAGCGGCATTTCTAGTCACCATCATGGGTACAAATTGATAAAAAGTTACAGTTCTCTTTGCCTGAGGGACACATTTTCTATTTTCAAGCTGCATGAAATTCCATCTTGTTAACCTTCTGGGTGGGCTGCGTAGTAACGCAGCTGACAGCCCTGTTCAAGGAGATCCTGGGTTCAAATCCCAGCCTGGAGTTTCCATGTTCTTTGTGTTTGGTTTTCTCCAGGTACTCTGGCATCTGTGTGTGTGCATGATTGTTTGTCCTGGTCTATGTTGTCCAATGTGTACCTCGCCTCTTGCTGGAGACGGGCACCAGCACTCCCCGCCACCCGACCAGGGATAAGTGTGAAGGATGATGAATGGATGGATGGGTGGATGGATGGATAAGATTCTGGGCATGATGTACTAAAATTTAGTAGCTCTTGCTTCACTGGAATGAAATAAACCGTGGCTTTAATTCACAAAGCCCTTACAAACAGAAATGAAAGCATATTGTTATTTTCTTTTTTCTAAACATTTGGTACATATTTTTACAGAATACAATATATAATACATCCAATTCCTGTTTGACCTGATACAAATCTGGTTAGAATATAAAACACAAAAAATATGTGCACATGTTAAACTAATATTTGACAGAAGCACGTTTGGATTCAATTGTAGAATTCAGTTGTTCTTTTTACTTGACCTGCCAGCATTTACTCTGACTGACCTCAACTCACCTAAATAACAGGATTTTCCTTATTAATTTCTGTCTATTATAGCAGTTTGCAGAATGTTAGAAATTATGTAATTGATCTGTCAGAAGTATTAAACAGGAGAAACACACAAACGATTCCTCAGAATTATTCTCATACCATGGACAGCTCACCACTCAGCTCCTCCAGACTAGTGGCAGCAGCAATTGACAAACACCTGGTATCTGCTGAGCTTATCATACAAATTACTTTGCAGTGCAACATTTCACTGCAAAGTGAAAGTTATAAAACGTACTCAACACTGATTGGCCGAAAGAGTAGGAGTTTCTTAAAGATATAGACACCAATTTCCAATTTCAAGGTGTGCGTGTGTGTGTGTGTGTGTGTGTGTGTGTATATATTTATATATGGCATTTTCATAACTGTGCTATATAAAATATCATGTGCTTGGAAAATACATAAAATTCCTTTAAAATGTACCTTTTTCCCCCCAATTTGCTTGTTCAAGGAATTAAAAAAATGCAAGGAAATGTTGACAATGCTGTTAGTCATTCAGTGAGCACACAGATTTATTATCTTGGAGATGCTTTAACAAATTAGATTAAAAGTCTAATTACCAGCTGCCACAGTCCCTGTTGGGAACACTGCAACATGCTGACTACTCATTTTGACCAAGTCCGCATGCCACTGAATGTAATGGACTGTGACCAGGTTGCTCATAAAGCCATGATTCTGAAAAAAATATTCTGTGTTTCTAGGTTCAGTACCATTTCCGTTCTCGCAGTGTGTTGCTGCAGCGCAGTCTGAGTGGGGCTGGATACAACAACACCTTCCCCTACAGCTGGGGAGGATCGTCTGACATCGACCTGATGGCTGATGAGACGGGACTGTGGGCTGTCTACACCTCCATCCCAAATGCAGGAAACATAATGGTAGTTTTCAAAGTGTATAAAATCTGCTGTTTTCTACACCTTCTTAAAGCCACTCCAAACGCATTAGTGAAAATGGACAATATTAGACAAGAAGCTGCAAATTAAAAGTTTTACTTTGGAGATGAGGAGGATGAGTTTGTCTGCATGTGCGACAAAACCTTGGAAGTGATGGATGGGCTTCAATACAACGCTGACAGCTTGACAGGAAGAAAAATGTCCTAGAGTCCACAAAATAATAAAAACACAATTCTCACAACAAAGGATAGTCAAAATACCAAACATGTTTTCAATTTAAAGTTTGATAAAGCAGAATTAAATAAAGTTTTTACTTTAAGATTAGTGCTTTCCCTTTAACACATGATGTAAAGCTCTGGAGGTGCAATGAGACCTCGGTGTGTGATGTCTCGGTAATGAAACTCCACAATATTTCTTCAGAAAATAAAGTCTTTCTTGTAAAACAATATCCAGTCACTATTTTCTTCTACGCTGCTATGTGTCCCAGGTGTCAAGGTTAGTGCTTTAACTATGAGACTCCATAGTTAAGCTCAGGACTTGTATTTTGAAGGTAAACAGGAAGAACCTTTTGATTCAGTTTCTTTTGGTGAAAAAATGGAGTGTCTATACTGCAAATAAAGTTGTACAGTTTTAAAGTTCTGGTTTCACTTTTGTCCGTTGTGCGATCAGACAAACTCTTTCCAAATGAAGCTCCTGGGCCAACCCACCCTTGACTAGATGGTTACACCCCTATGAAACACACTTTTGAGCTTCTAAACCACGAAACAGGCTATAAATGCAAAACAACTACTGCCAACAGCCCTGACACTAATTTTTATAGACACTGATCATATACAAAAGTAATGTTAAAAGGGCAATATTGTGTAAAATCAGCATTATAAAACATGTAAAACCATCAGGGCCTCATTTCAATGTTCATACTACAAATATAAATGTTACCATTTAAATGGTACCCTGATGGTTTCACATACCTTGGCCTGAATATTAGGTCATCATCTGACCAGATCTACCAAAAGAATTGCACATAATTAGTTAATCAATCTAAAGCAGAGCTGGAGCGGTGGATGGATCTCCCCTTCTTTAATTGATGGAGTTGGCACACTTAAAATGACTATTTTACCTAAGTATATTTAAGTATATTTACTTATTTCATTGTATTCGCTTAAAAGTTCCGATGACAATATTTTTTAAAGATTTGGATAAAGCAATATCTCTGTTATGGCAAAACGTTTCCAAGAATTAAACTTCTTACTTTACAGACTCCCTATGCTAAATAATCTTCCAAATTTCAGAATATATTATTTAGCTTCCCAGTTTGGTGCTCTGTGGATTTATTCAAAAGGCAACGATGTGAGGTGGATAGAGTAGAGTAGTTACTCAATAGAGTAACAAGAATTAAAATCCACACCATTGGCAATTATCCCCTGTTTGCGTTCAAAGAAGCAGCTGCAAACCTACTGGAATAATGTAATTCTGATAACATCAGAAGACTGTGGACTTTCTTTGGACATTGATCGTAGGATTTGGATACTTTGGGATGTTGCACCCCTGAAATTATTTCCTTGAAATAATGTCCTTGCTGGCATTGGCAAGACAACTGTTGTCGTACTGCACTCCGGAAAAATTCTCCATTCAGTAGTTAGACATTCATAGTTTGACCGGATCTGGACTCCCTTCCTGGACATTCTAACTAGATTTGACCTGAGGGACTGATCTGTGTTCATCTTTTCTGTCTCGTTTCAATTCTTGTAACAATTTTGTTTTTATTACTACTTTTTCTCTTATTTTTGGTTTTCAAAAATATGTCATGTAATGCTAAATTTAATTTTTACTATGTGTGTTGCTGCATATAGAGAGTGGGTGGGTTTTATTTTTGTAGCTTGTTTTTCAATCAAAAATAGAATACACTATTGTACACCAAATGTAAATTTTAATTGGTTGTGTATTTTCAAATATAGCTATAAAAACTACTCTAATTCCACATTCTCATTCTTAGTTTTGTGCTTTTTACTGAGGAAAATCACGGATGCAGATGAAAGACTTCTTCTCTTTAAACTTAAATGTAGATGTTTCTAAAAGGGTAAATATTACCATAGCAACTAAGCACTCCCATCTGTTTTGATGGTTTGTCTTAAACAGTTGAGCTGGCATTCTAAGTCTTTTCATTTCTGTCTGCAGGTTAGTCGCCTGGACCCTCGTTCCCTGGAAATCCTCCAAAGCTGGGACACCGGCTTCCCGAAGCGCAGTGCTGGGGAGGCCTTCATGATCTGTGGCACCCTGTACGTCACCAACTCTCACCTGGCTGGCGCCAAAGTCCACTTTGCCTTCAACACCAACACCTCATCATACGAGTATACTGACATCCCCTTTCATAACCAGTACTCCCACATCAGCATGATGGACTACAACCCCAGAGAAAGGGCACTGTATACCTGGAACAATGGGCACCAGGTGCTCTACAATGTTACCTTGTTCCATGTCATCCAGAGCGATGGCTAATATGACTCAATGGAAAATTATAAAAATGTATTTGATACTGCAAGTTCAAACACACACAGACACAGACTTTGGTCTTTCACATTGTGTTTAAATCTGAATGACCTACAGACACAGTATGTTATGGGACACTTCCCTGAAGGCCACAGATGAGTTTTCATCACAGCACTAATGCTGGAAAGAGATTTGGCAGTTTTTAGCTCAGTCTTATTTCATTCTATTTTATTCTATTTATATATCATGAGGGAATAAGACGAAGTGGAGGGTAGGGGGGTGGGGGAGAAAAACATAAATACAGACAGAAAACAGGATTTTACGTCACTTTAGCATCAAGTTTTGACTATGAGCCTGTTGGAAATATCCGGGACTTGTAATGTAATTTGTGGACTTGTTTAGTCAGCATGGTTGTTCAATCAATAAACTTTACTGTTAAATCTTGCTATCATTTCTTTGTTATCTTTTCCATGGATCAGGAAGAGTCAGGATTCAGCACGATATAACAGGTTACATCTGGCCTGTTTTTCATCTCTTTTAAAATAATTCCCCAAAATAAGGAAAAGTGTCATAATTAAGTTTAAAGGTTTCCTTATGAAAACTACATTTAAGCAGTTAATTAGTGAGAGTTCTAGGATTCCAAAACCGCAAGTGTTGTACTGGCTGATAATTCTGCTTAATAAGAAGTTTTGTTGTAGAACTATGATTTATTTAATAATTGTTATTGTAGAAGTCTTTTTTTGCAGTGTGTGTGCCTGTCAGTTATTTATTCCAATGCTGCAGTTCTGCCTCTAGTGTTTTGAATTGTTCTAAAATCATATTGTCACTCACCAGTTGTTTTATTATTCTTATAGATTTTCTGTTTGGTGAAGGATAATATGAGATTTTAAGTTTATAAAAAGTAGAAGGTAGATCTGTAGGTTTTCTTATGTTTATTGGTATTTTTGAATGTAGGTAGAGCCTTTGCTATTTCTACATGATTTGGAAAAAAAAGAATTCTGAAAAAATTACATCTGTGTGTGACATCAGAGTTGTATAGAGCTTTTCAGAACCTTCAAACATGTTGTATAATGAAACCAGTCATTTCCGTTCACACACACATCCAAACTCTGATGATGGCAAGATGCCGGATTGTAGGAACAGCTTCAGTCTGACAGAAACAGGGTTGTTGTATTGAGCCATACACTCTTTCACCAAAATGAAAGCAGTAATATTTCATCAATTAATCTATTCAAATCAGTTGATCTTTTGTTTTGAAATGCTCCGTCTTTTTCTATAACATCACCCAGAAACCTTGATGTAATACTTGTCTAAAAGTATGTTAAGGGAATTTTCATTTTATCTGTCAGAGTATAATTTTATTTGCTTCTTTGGCTCTAAAGTTTGAGATATCTTAGTTTTCTAATTTCATATTTGCTTTATTTGCAACATAACCAGAAGTTCATCTTTGTGCTACGTGTTTTTTCAATTTTTAACTTGAACAAGTCTTTTCCTTGTTCAAAATTTTGAACATAATTTTCCTTTCATATTGTTAAAATAGACATTGTTTTCTTATAAGCCTCCTAGTTTGTGTATGTTTGTTTTCACCAGTTCTATTTTTGAATGTTTCAATTTTTTTGTGTCCACCATGGATCATAAAATCTAGAACCCCTAGTGAAGTCTGCATTGAAGGCCATCAGCCTGTCAGGGGCTGTCCAGACTGGAAAGTGAGGTTCACAGGTCAGTCAGAACCTGTGGTCTTTGGTACGGTCTTTGTACAAAATATTTTATAGATCTATGATTAGTTATTCAATGCCACACACACATAAAAAAGCATCTCTTGTATGAAGCACAACCTGTAAAGAAAAACATTTTAATATTCTTGTGAATTCCTTCTCACATTCACAACACACTGTTCTGATTGGCCTTGGCATAAGCTTCAGACCCAGTTAACAGGCTTCAGCCCACTAAGAAACCAAAACCAAATTCATACCATCAAGACCTGATCGATCCACCACGCGTCCAATCAGGGCTCAATCTCTTTCATTCAATATGGTGCAAAAAAAATGCAAAAACTCAATAACCCGTGCACAATACTTTTGATTATTTTCTGATACCACACACTACTCTACATTTCTCCAGAGTATGACCCGTTTCTCAAATTGAGGGAATGGGCGGGGTTATTTTTCTGGAACTGATCAGTTCTGTCCCGAGTTTCAACCAACCCCAGAGTGAAAACCGTATAACGTCATAGTGAGCTGGTTGATGTTGACCCCAATTATGAAGATGGAAGCGGCAAATGAATTGAATGCTGAAACAATAGAACTTGCAGAACTGATTGCAGTTGTTCTGTTAACATTTACCCATTTTGAGTCAAATCTTCATTCATATTCCAATGGGCAATGTTTATTCAAAAAGATGTTTGAATAAACATTTTTATACTATTGAGTGAAATTGCGACATGTTTTGTTTTGCAACATATCTATAACATTGTGTAACATCATTACCAGGATTGACAGAATTACAATAGTTGTCTGATGTAAAAGTCAAATTCAAAGAGAGATAAGATTTGTCTAAGGTGTCAGAAAGTCACTCTGGAACTCTTCCTACTCACAAAATTATTAAGCTGTAAACAACTAAGGGAACTCTGAAAGACTTCTACAGGTTTGATATGACCTGCTGATAAGAACTGTCAGCGGGCCATAAAAAGTCAAGAGTAAAAACTTATTTTTTAATGTTTATTACTACTTAAAAAAACTCAAAACTTTCATTTAAATATCAACTAATGTTGCTGTAAACCCTAAGAGAAGGAAAACAGTGCAGACAATTATGCCACTGTCTTGCAAGTATACAAAACACTGTAAAATGTTGTTTGTTGCTCTGTAATGTTAGAAATGCCATCAATAACACCAAATAGTGGATTAGCAAAAGATACTGTTTTAAAAGTTTAAAACAATATCAACAAGACAAACACATATTAACATAAAAGTTTCTTTACCAACAGAGGGAGTCAGGAGTCTCTGTAGAAAATAACGAGGGCCATGCTGCCTTAAAGTGGACAGTTTCCCATTGTTGGTATGATTTGCTGAAAAATTCAGCTTTACCCTAACTATGTGTAACATTTTGGATGAGGAGAGTAAGTGTGTGCTGGATCAATAGAGAGATATGGAGGATAATAAAGGATCACAGCTACAAATGGATCGCTTTGTGGGCCTTCAGTTTCCATGGTGACTGTGATTATATTGTGTCTAAGTGCTGTGAGTGCGGGACATTTCCTAGAAAACAGGTAGGAAACATTCATTAGATTTTTTTTTTTCATTTTTTGCAGAATGATTAAAAAGACAGTCTTTTGACATCTCTTCTAGACCCTTGAAAACAATGCTGTCTGTCCGCAAAGCATTTCATGTAACGCTGTCGCCGCTCCTCAGCCTGCGTCATAACTTTGGTCTTTGATCCGTTTCTCAACCCCCAGAAAAGCCATAAAAATATTCTACAACATTTCTCTGCCTTTTCATCAACATCTTGCTGATTGTAGCCGCTGTAGTCTCTAGCTGACATTTACAAGCAGAACAGCTACATAATGATCAGAACAAGATTTTTTTCTGGAATTCAACCTGTAACACAAAAATGTTCTCTTATCCATCAAAATACAAGGCAAGGCTGTGAGGACCAACAACTGCAGTAGCAGTCCTACATATGGCAAACAAAAAAATATTCATAAACTACAAATCTATCCATCCAATCCTATCTGACTGCTTTGATGTTTGCTGATTTTTCTTGGTGTTTTTTAGGCTATAAAATTGATCCCCGTACAAAACATTATATATTTTTCTTTTCTGCAATATCAAAAAGCTGCACCAGAAGATGAGTACATAATACACAGATTTATCATGTTATAATTTTGTAAATGTCATCTTGATGACATTTTAAGCAAATAAAAAAATGTATGCACCACTTTAGGTGAGCAGTATTTTTATGTTACTTACTTGTGAATTAGAAACTCCCTGCTGCTTATCTTTCCTCTACTATTTAGCCACAAAGTATTGCATGTTTTTTGTTTCATACCAAAAAACATGCAATACTTTTGGTATGAAACAAAAGTATTGTTTCATACCAATACTTTTGGTATGAAACAATACTTCATACCAAAAGTATGAAGTATACTTCATACTTTTGGTATGAAGTATACTTCATAACTCACAATTTTCACAATGTGAAAATTGTGAGTTATTACAATGAATAAAAGTCACAGAAATTAAGGTTCTTGAAGATCAAAATAATGAGCTAAAAGCAGCCCCTAGTAGTGCAGCAGCAGAGATTTTGTCTTTTAGAGCCTAAGGATGTTAATCAGAGAATAACTTTAACTGATTATTGACAAACCCAGGAAATGTCAACATTTTCTCTATGTTATTGTTTTATATTTCATTTCTTAAAAACTATTTTATATAGTATCCAACAATAGCAAATATGATTTTATTTCCTATTTACATCTGCTTTTAATTAATGTGATGGATGAACAAGTAATTCAGCCCTTCAGTCAGTTTTCATCTGTCACTGTGATGAACTCGTTCAGTGTTGTGATGTATTTTCACAGTTACATAACAAGCTGGTGCACATTTTTCACCCCTCTTTGTAACATATTGTTGGTTTTCACAGGCCAGACTTCCTGATAATTTGCTTTGATTTATCTCCATCCAAATGTGGATCTCTCCCCTTCTGTCACTTTTTATATCTTTCTGTTGCTGACTTCATTTGTCCACTTCCCTGGTGTTCTTGGCTAACCCCCAGTCAGTTTGGCATGGCCCAATCTGCAAGGTTCCCCGGTCTCCTTCTACTACCGTCACTGATTTTCTGGACAGCGGGAGTGTTTTTCCGGAAGTCAGACCGGAATTCCTCCCTGGGATTCACTGGTTAGCACACAAACACATTGGCAAGCACAGCCCTGCTCTTTATGGAGCAAACACGCAGACATATCATTTCTGCTTCTTTATTTATTCATATCAGAATCTGTTCAGCTATCTGTTTTTTCTCTCCTGGGTGGAAATCATCCCGATGAATAATTTAGAGTTGTTAAAAGAAAGGGACAGGAGTGGGGGAAAGAGATGTAGAGCTGAACTGAGAAAGGCAAAAGTGTAAACTTTGGATCAGAAAATCGTGGCTGAGTGTTTATGCAGAACTGAGTGCAGTGAGGAACAGATTGCCAGTGATTATGGTAATTAATGATGCAGTGGAAGGTGTCAGATTTAAATGAGTAAAAGAAGGAATATGAAACTCTGACAGAAAAGAGAGGGATCAAACCCAACCTGGGTTTCATTTATTTGATATTATTAGACTGTTTGAAGAACCATGCTGCTAGAACTGCAGCTCACTATTCTGAGTCTGATGGTCAGGATTCATCTGGAATTTGCCAAAATGCACAGGGTAAATCATGAAAGGCATTCCTTACCTAATTCCTCAAGTTTATTAGTGATAATGAACTTTAAAAGCAACATTATTATTAGGAATTCAATGTTTCTGAATCTCTCCATCGCCATGCTAACCCAGTTGAACAGGTAATAATCCCCAACAGGAAGTATTCCAAAACAGCCGACTTCCTTTTCGGTTTACAGTATACCTCCTTTTTTATTATTTTTTAGACAAATCCATATACTGACCAATTTTCATAACTCTACCTAAAATCAATCCAACCTGAAAATGGCAGCTTTGGTCCACAGGGGCCTTCCTGTTGGGTTTAAGGCACAGCTCCAAAAGACATCTTAGCTTGGAGCTGTCAGTTTTACTTTTACTGATGACCGTAAAAGCAAAACAGTGTATCTGTTAGGTAACAAACATTAACAAACATTATTTCACATATGTTGAAAATCTTTACAGAACCTATTTTGAGCTGTAAAATTTCCAGTGCAGCTCACTGGAAATTGGACATAAATCTTGCTGTTAAGTCAAGATTTAACAGCAATCTTGACAGACATTCCTTGTCAATCATTCCATGTAAAACGAGGAATGACTCTTCATCATTACCCTGTCTGACATGGGCTGCTTTGAAAATGTCAAAATCTCTCCAAATTCTTAACCAATCAGAATTCCTGTAAATAAGTGACACGAGATGTCTCTGTCATGTTCCGTGTGCTGAGTTTCACCCCAGTAGCGATCAGCACTATTTCATGCTGTCATCTGACGCTCTCCGTGTGTCTAAGCCGTCGTTGTTGGGTTTAAAGCACGCCTCCAAGAGGCTTTTCTATTTATCTCATTTATTTCCACATGCGTATGGATTTTCATAGCTCTACGTAAAACTTGTCTGGCAAGATGCAGTTTATTGACCGTTGAGCCATTTTATGATGCTTGTTTTTTATTACGACAAAATACAAACATTTTCTTCTTTTTTATTTTCTTTAAATTTTGATGTGATTTTGCATCACCTCCCAAAGAAGCAATTCTGTTGATAGAATAAAAACAAATTTATTCCGAGGAGACCTTCGCACCATCTGCAAATTCTTCAGCTTCATAAAAAAATAATGTCAATGCTCTGACATAAAAGAATTACATTGATGCATTTTAAATATTTTTGTGTCTGCTCTCTCTTTGAAGAGCAGAAGTGTTGTTTTAATTATGTAGCCACAAATGAAAGTATGTTGTCATTTTGAACAACATACAGAAACATCTTCATCGTTATATGTCATCACAATAGTACAAACTCTTTTTATGTAATTTCACTTATTGCTGAAGTGACTTTTGCTTGTATTTCTAATCTAAAGTTCTGATAAATCCTAAACCCTGACGTTGTTCTCTTTTATTCCAGTAGAAAATAGTTTGATATTCAGCCTAGAAGTTGCTTGAAATCAGAAGTAATTGTCAGCCTCTTACATTCTGTTTCAAGCTACAGTCTGACATTTGCTCTTCTGTAATTGATTTCTATGAAGCATGAGATTTCTTTTGCCTAATTTCTAGATCCCACTTTGTCTACTTGGAATTTATATTTAATTTGATAAGGTTACAGATCTACTTCATAACTTTTTTCTGCTCAAATTTTATTATCCTAAAAGCAAAACAGTGTATCTCTGTTAGTTATGTAGCTAACATAAGCATTAAACCTGATTTTTTTTTCTTTGCGCACATTTTCTTTTTCATTGGAAATCTCCCTTATAGAACTTATTTTGAGCAACACAAATTTTATTATTATTATTTTGAATCTTTTTTTAAATTATTTACAGATTTAGATTTAAATAAGGATTGTATTAGCCATTAACTCAAGCTAGGCTGGAAAGGATTGTTAGCCATTTAGGAGAACAGCAACAGGAGAGAGAGAGAGAGCAAGGGAACCTGCAAGTACACTGCTGACTGAAGAAGATCACTGGTTGGGAAGCAACAACCTGTGAGGAGAATGTGTGCACTGACAGCTAGTGTTGCTTCCAAGGGTAGCCATGCATGTAATGCTGAGTGCTTATTAGATTTGGTTAATTATAAACCAGGCTCTAATGACGAAAATGATCAAATGTTGTTAGTCATACAAGTTTATGTATAACTGTCGCCAGTCACACATAAACAAAACATAGAACCTGTATGTTATGGTTATGTAAGTATGCAGCATTGTGCATATGAGCAGATAAAAGAGATGGAGGAAAGATGGAAGCATATATCCATATCATCATTATATGAACTATTTGTTAGTGCAACACTTTTAAGACGGCTTCATGAAAAAATGTTGTTGTGATGATGTACTTAGTGTCAGGAAGAGCAGGAGTTTCTTAAAGATGCAGAGACACAATTCCAAGGCATGAAATTGCAAAATTACATGTTCATGATAGATATGGTGATTAACATGAACCCAATCTTTTGACTGTCTTGGAAAATTTTGGGGTCATACTTATAAAATAAAAAAAAAATCACTTTTATAATCCTTATTTATAATATTTGGCACAGGTAACTGTTGGTTACCAAAACTATTTACTAATTGTTTTTTAACTAATTTTGGAGTCACAAATTCGTAATGCATCTTAAGTACAAAAAAGTGCTGTCACCTCAGTTTATCACTATAAACATTCAAGCATATTTATCAAAAATACTACCAATTTGTTAAAAACTATATCACTTAACATAAAATCAGACTATATAATGATTTTATATTAAATAATAGAAAATGTTTGAACAAAACAAAGCTCTAGCAACTGTGCCACTGTGCAGCCCAGAACCACTGCCTTAGTCTGTAAATACCCCCTGTGTTTGAAGACGTGGCTTAACCCTTGTATGTAGAAATGGGGTCCAACCGACCCCACACATGCAAAACGTGTATCATTTGCCATAGTCCTCTATGTTTGCCTCAGTCCTCGCACACACAAGGGTTAAACAACACCAAGAAATTAACACTGGAATTTAACAACGCAAATATGATGGAGGTTGCATTGGCAGAACTGAGATGTTAAAACAACACTCACAGTTTTTATTTAACACTACACCTAAGATTTTAACACTGGCATTTTTACTGTGTATATCCCCTTTTTTAACTCTTGTCTTTTTTTCTTTATTTTATTTCTCCGTCAACTCATGTCACATGACTTGCATTGACCAATAATTAATAAAGAAGGCCTGCTCCACCTGCTGATCTACTGGTTGTAACAGATTGTGGAAAAGGTGAGGACATGAAGTCTCTTTCAATCATCTTTTATTTAGACAGAGATTAAGGAATGTGTGTCTTAGTATGTGATGATTCTCCAGCATAACTGAAACAAGACAACAACACTGGGCCAATCAGGATACAGAAGACAGAAATGATGGACGATTCTTCATAAAATTAAGAAAATTATGGGCAATTTTCAACCATGATCTTTATGAAATCGTCTTGAAAAACATAATATCATCAGTCAGAGGCTTCTTCAAATTTGTTGAAATACAGACTGCTACAAAAGATCTTTCCTGCCAAAAGCAATTAGCCATCTACAATAAATCTTTGAAGAATCTGAATTGATGAGCTACAACATTTAACGTTACTTTTCAATCAATAAAGTGTTTTTGAATTGAATTTTGAATTTGAATTTTTCTTCCAATCCAGTAGTGATGGGTCAGCCAACACCGATGCATCGGCGCATGCGTAAAGCCAATAGATCGAACCCCATGTCGGTGCGCGTATCGCTTTCAGCAAGTCACGTGACCGATACAGGACCTGTTTCGAAATGCCACTGATGCGCAAAACTGTGTTTATAAGGAAGCGAAACTGTCAACGGGAGGCATTTGCCAAAAAAATGATTGATCTTTTATGGTACAGCGTCAACTACGGAGCAGCCTCAAGGCAAAAGAAAGATGTCCTCAGTGTGGGAACATTTTGATCGGAAAATAAGGTATTTGTTTTCATCCGATGCTTTTCAGTTTCTACTTGATCTATCTGAATCCAAATTCAGCTGAAATTGACTCTTAGTTTACTCTCATATTATGTTCTGCAGGTTAAGTGTCGCATATATTTGACTAAACTGTCTTATTTAAATAAACCCACCTCCTCAATGCTGAGGCATTATGAGGCCTGGTATGAGAATGAAGGATAAACTCAGGCATACAGCCGTTCTACAAATTACTCAGTTGCATTTAATAAATTATTTTATATAAATGTATTGTTTACTTCATTTGTTTCTACAACAGGAGAAGTTGTGTCAAAAAAGCGTAACAGACTACATTTCAAAATGTTGGAAAAACGTAATTTTTTTAAAAAAATTTGTGAAGAAAAAAGAAAAACTGTCCACAAGCGTCCTCATTCCAAACACGTTCACTTAAATTTTCACTTTATGGTACATGTTCACATTATTTATTGACTGTATCTAAGAATATCCAATATATTTTAAATTTAACTAATATACAAAAAATACGATGACTTAAATTTTATTGTACAGACTGGGCCATCAAATCAGTCTGTCAACTACGTTGCCTGTAGGGATTTTTCATGTCCAGCAGGTGTCAGTATTCAGTGACACAGTATCGACACAGTATCAATACAGTTTTGCTACGAGTCGAAACTCTTCATGACGCCTCATCTACACATTACTAGTATTGTGGGTCAGACCTTTCGCTGTCACTGACATTTTTTCTTGAACTAAAAAGCTAAATCGATTTGCTCAAGTAACAGGAGAACTTTCATCCATCCTCTATACACCCTGGTCCCTTAGTGGGTGTCAGGAGGTGCTGGTGCCTATCTCCAGCTAACGTTCCGGGCGCGAGGCGGGGTCACCCTGGACAGGTCTATTCCACCCTATTATATATAAATAAATGTCACTGATGATGTAAGATGTCATTTAAGAGTTAGAATAGCTTTAATGTTTGTTGTTCCTATCAGACTGATGACATGCTGAAAGAATGAAATCCTGATTTCATTCTTCCTATGAAGTTTCAGGTTACAAGCAAAACTTTTAAAATACAATTTTGTGGCTTGTTGAGTTCAGACAACAGAGGATTGAATTGCCTTTTTTCCTGCTGTTTTAACAAAGATTTTTTTTTTCGTCCTACACCTGAAATGCAGGACACAGTATTTACATATGTAACATATAAATACATAAATGATTCTGGAGAAACCCAATGTTAACTAGTGACCAGGGTGTACACTTTTGTGATACTACAAGTGCGGGTTATTATTGTATATACCAACACAAAGCACAGCAAGGCTGAGAAGTATGAATGGCTTATGTATGTGTATATGTATTAAATTCCCATAAATCAATAATCTGTGGAACCAAATGCCACTGCAATTACAACTGCAAGACATCAGCAGTGTGTCTTAACTCAGTGGTCCCCAACCCCAGGTCCGTGGACCAATTGGTACCGGGCCGCGCAAGAAATAGTGAAATATTTCCGTTTTATGTATTATTTGAGTCTGGAGGATCTTTTATTTTGAAAATCTTTTAACCGGATTCTCTCGGTTACTTGCGCGCCAACACTGAGGCCACAAGCAGCAAAATGAGTAAGAAACAGATCAGATGTCTTTGGAAAGTTTCTTTGCAAAGGGGAAAAGGTCCAGAGAAGAGACAGGAGAATGGATTTATCCCGGACCGGTAGGTGAGTCCCACATTACAAGCCCGCTCTGCGTAACATGCGGCGACCGGCTGCTAATGAGGCAATGAAGCTTCAAGCTGCTTCACCACGTAGAGATCAAGCAGGCTGTGGATATAAGCAACACCTCGGGTGTCATTGTCTCTCATCACTCCCAGATGGGACGGTCTCGTTAGTCAGTATTGTGAGATAAAATTTTCACGAAAGTAAAATGTTCGTTTTTGTGGCGCATCTGTATCTTATTTTGAAGGGATATGTAAACGTTACCATAGTGACCAGAGTCAGCGTTTTGGCAGTGGTCAAGAGGACAGGAGTAGAGCTTGAGTCTTAAGTCTGGTTTAGACGGAAAGATTTAAGGATTGTCGGCCGATTCTCCAAATCTCTGTGACCACAGAGCTGATAAAAGTCCAACAGGTTCGATCAGTTCGTGTTCAGCCACAAGGCAGGAGCAACACGAATCGATTCCAGTAACAAACATCCCGATACCAGAGGATAATCCAGTAAAACCCCCAACATAGCGGGAATTTAGAATAACCAAACACGGATGACGATGAAGAAGCAATAGTGATAGTTTGTAGACTCATTTGAATAAAAGATGTAACAAAAAGAAAAGGCGGTGGGTAAAAGACGACGGGAGCAGCCGCTCTATTTGCTGCACTATGATTTGGAGGGGAATATGTTTTTTCATAGTTAAAATTTTTAACTGAATAAACATAATAATGACCTTTAGATTTAATAATAAACATTTCCACATATCATCTCCGATATCCACCGGACTCAGTTGCGCGATATGTCAGCTGTTTGGGATTCCCCTCTGTTCTGACGTCACCGCGCTTTCTGATTCCTGTCACATTCAGCAGGTTGTATTCTCATTCCCAGACAGGGAAAACCCCACAGGCTGTGATAAAAACAACCCAAGACAACCCAAATTGGGTATATTCAGGATTTAGCGGGAACACCAACACCGCCCCCCCCCCCCAACACCCTCCCAGGCCGCAGCAAAATTTTCCAAGTCTTGACCGGTCCGTGGTAATAAAAAGGTTGGGTACCACTGTCTTAACTGACTTTGGAGAGCTTTTTGAGCACCTCAGCGACCTCGTCCCCAGAGATTGGAGAGCCCAACCCAGAGTCCCCATGCTCAGCTTCCTCAACAGAAGGCATGTTGGTGGGATTGAGGAGGTCTTCGACGTATTCCGCTCACCGGCCCACAATGTCCCGAGTTGAGGTCAGCAGCACACCATCCCCACTATAAACAGTGTTGATGCTGCATTGCTTCCCCCTCCTGAGACGCCGAATGGTGGACCAGAATCACCTCGAAGCCGTACAGAAGTCTGTCTCCATGGCCTCTCCAAACTCCTCCCACGCCTGAGTATTTGCCTCAGCGACAACCCGAGCCGCATGCCGTTTTGCCCGCCAGTACCCATCAGCTGCTTCTGGAGTCCCACAGGCCAAAAACTCCCGATAGGACTCCTTCTTCAGCTTGACAGCATCCCTCACCGAAGGTGTCCACCAACGGGTTCGAGGGTTGCCGCCGCGACAGGCACCAACAACATTGCGGCCGCAGCTCCGATAGGCCGCCTCGGCAATGGAGGTATGGAACATGGTCCACTCAGACTCAATGTCCCCCACTTCCCCCGGAACGTGTTCGAAGTTCTGCCGGAGATGGGAGTTAAAGCTCCGTCTCACAGGGGACTCCGCCAGATGTTCCCAGCAGACCCTCACTACACGTTTGGGCCTGCCAGGTCTGACCGGCTTCCTCCCCCACCACCGGAGCCAACTCGCCACCAGGTAGTGGTCAGTGGACAGCTCCGCACCTCTCTTCACCCGAGTGTCCAAGACATACGGCCGCAAATCCGATGAGACGATGACAAAGTCAATCATCGAACTGCGGCCTAGGGCGTCCTGGTGCCAAGTGCACATATGGACGCCCTCATGCCTGAACATGGTGTTCGTGATGGACAATCCGTGACGAGCACAGAAGTCCAACATCAGAACACCATTTGGAAAAGCTCCTCAGTGGCAGGGCCCGAGGGGTGGATGAGATCCGCCCGGAGTTCCTTAAGGCTCTGGATGTTGCAGGGTTGTGTTGGCTTACATGACTCTGCAATATCGCATGGACATCGTGGGTAGTTCCCCTGGATTGGCAGACTGGGGTGGTGGTCCCCCTGTTTAAAAAGGGGGACCGGAGGGTGTGCTCCAATTACAGGGGGGTCACACTCTTAAGCCTCCCTGGTAAGGTCTATTCAGGGGTCCTGGAGAGGAGGGTCCGTCGGATAGTCGAACCTTGGATTCAGGAAGAGCAGTGTGGTTTTCGTCCTGGTCGTGGAACACTGGACCAGCTCTACACCCTCAGCAGGGTCCTGGAGGGTGCATGGGAGTTCGCCCAACCAGTCTACATGTGTTTTGTGGACTTGGAGAAGGCATTCGACCGTGTCCCTCGGGAGGCCCTGTCGGGGGTACTCCGGGAGTATGGGGTACCGGACCCTTTGATACGGGCTGTCAGGTTCCTGTATGACCGGTGTCAGAGTCTGGTCCGCATTGCCGGCACTAAGTCGGGCTCGTTTCCGGTGAGAGTGGGACTCCGCCAAGGCTGCCCTTTGTCACCGATTCTGTTCATTACTTTCATGGACAGAATTTCTAGGCGCAGCCGAGGTGTTGAGGGGATCCGTTTTGGTGGCCTTAGGATCGCATCTCTGCTTTTTGCGGATGATGTGGTCCTTTTGGCTTCATCGGAACATGATCTGCAGCTCTTACTGGAGCGGTTCGCAGCCGAGTGTGAAGCGGCCGGGATGAGGCTCAGTGCCTCCAAATCCGAGGCCATGGTCTTGAGCCGGAAAAGGGTAGAGTGCCTTCTCCGGGTCAGGGGGGTCATCCTGCCTCAAGTGGAGGAGTTTAAGTATCTGGGGATCTTGTTCACGAATGAGGGAAGAAGGGAGCGGGAGATCGACAGGCGGATTGGGGCAGCGTCTACTGTGAAGCGGGCGCTGTACCGGTCCGTCGTGGTGAAGAGAGAGCTGAGCCAAAAAGCGAAGCTCTCGATTTACCGGTCGAGCTACGTTCCTACCCTCATCTATGGTCATGAGCTTTGGGTCATGACCGAAAGAACGAGATCACGGGTACAAGCGGCCGAAATGGGCTTCCTCCGCAGGGTGGCTAGGCTCTCCCTTAGAGATAGGATGAGAAGCTCGGTCATCCGGGAGGGACTCAGAGTAGAGCCGCTGCTCCTCCACGTCGAGAGGAGCCAGTTGAGGTGGCTCGGGCATCTGGTAAGGATGCCTCCTAGACGCCTCCCTGGTGAGGTGTTCCGGGCATGTCCCACCGGGAGGAGGCCTCGGGGAAGACCCAGGACACGCTGGAGGGACTATGACTCTCGGCTGACCTGGGAACGCCTTGGGGTTCCCCCGGAGGAGCTGGAAGAAGTGGCTGGGGAGAGGGAAGTCTGGGCCTCCCTTCTGAAGCTGCTGCCCCCGCAACCCGACCCCGGATAAGCGGAAGAAAATGGATGGATGGATGGATGGATGGATGGATGGATGGATGGATGGATGGATGGATGGATGGATGGATGGATGGATGGATGGATGGATGGATGGATGGATGGATGGATGGATGGATGGATGGATGGATGGATGGATGGATGGATGGATGGATGGATGGATGGATGGATGGATGGATACTAATGTTTTTGCTCATTCTTATTTTCAAAACAGCTCAAGAACAGTCAGACTGGACAGAAAATGTGCAGTCTGCAATTTTTCAGTCTGAACAATTTTCAATCAATTGTTCAAATCTCTTCTAAGATTCCCTGTTGATTTTTGGTCTGGTATTTGAATGGGCCATTCTAATAATTAATATGCCTTTGATCTCAGCCAGAGTAATTTCACTGGATGTTTTGGGTTGCTATGTAAATGGAGGTTGGAGATCTTTTCCAGTCTCAAGCATTTTGCAGCATCTAGCATGTTTAGTCAGTTCTGTCCATTAGCTTTAGCTCCATCCGTCTTCCAATATGGGCTTTATACTATGGGTATTAGCATAAAGGGGTTTGAATAAATATGCATGCATACGTTTCAGATTTCTATTTGTTAAAAAAAAATAATTAAACCATAAATGTTTGTGTGGCTAATGTGACAAAGTCTAAGAAAAAATCTGAAAATATAAAATGTTTTGCATGACACTGCATAAACAATGTGGCCATTAACAAATCACAAATATTCACTCAAAGAATAAGGCACCAGAGTTAATGACAATCAGCATAACTGTATAAGCTTTTTTACAGGGGGCGCTAGAGTTAAAATATAACGTCTCAGTTGGTGGTGAGAAGTTTCAGGCTTTCAGGGTTTTGGTGGAACATCAAAGACATAATGTCTCTACAAAGTAGATGTTGTGCTGTCATAATCATGTTTGTGAAACTGATGATAAGTCTTGTTTGGTATTGAAACATGCATGTTGGTGGAACTGGACAAATAACTTTTTTTTAAAAAAGGTAACCATTACTACAACTAACTATTCTAGTGTTTTACTTGGGCATGTATTCGCTGACCTGAAAGTGACTTCCCTCGGAACAGATGTAAAATAAAAATGTGAATAAAGTGAGTACAAATTAAGAAACAGCAGTGTCACGATTAAGCACTTTGTCACAGACTTTGACGGCACAGAAAGTGAGGTTCCCATTCAGCTTGCATTATCGATTCCTGACATTTCTCCATCCTGACTAACTTCTCCCTTGTTCCCTTTTCATCCCTTAATTTGATCTCTTTCCCTCCCTCAGAGACACTCTTCATTGAAATGCTGTCCTCTTCCCCACATCCATCAGAGCATTGCCTCCTATTCTATTCCTCTTATCTCATTACTCTACCTAATTAGGCCCAAACGAGCCTTTACTCATGCATCTCAATGAGATTCTCACACACGTACTTATCTGTAAAGCTGTGTTTGATTTATTTCTGTGTGTTCGATTGTGCATGGTTGCTGCAATCCAAGCCCATAAAAACAGTTGGGAGCTATTGGAGATTCTGTTGTGTGCACAGTTTCTTAATAAGATTTCACTCAGCTTTGATTATTTTAAGTTATATGAGTCAAATACAAAATGAAAGTTTTTAAGCTTCTTTCATCTGAAAATGAAAAGTAGTGAATGATTAAATTGCCTGTGTGTTCAACCATTGTTTGTGCTTGATTTAACCCAAGTTGAATTAGATATTATTTGAATAAGATCAATTACAATAATTAACACTCAAATGCATTATTAGCTCTCTCACAATGCTGCCTCAACTGAACTGGACTGAAGTAGATTTGGAAGATTCACCAAATGCACCGCCTATTGGATGGGTGCAGGAACAGCTGGAGGGCATAGACAACTCCAACAGGGTGGCAGTGCCACCAACACCAAGCATCCATATATGACAAGTAGGGAGTCAAAATGTTTTGTATGCAGCTTTAATTTAAATTGTCTTATTAAAAATGCAGAAGTTTTGTAGAAGAAACAAAAAATGTCATTTGTATTACTAATAAAACATATAAATCTTTCCGATTAGTAAAACATTTAAAGTTATGAGTCAAATGAAGTTGAACTTTCAAATTCATTCGCATGTTATTATTTGTAGTAATGTAAACGGATAACACAGTTAACAAACAGTTGACAAAGCATCAGCTTGCTGGGTATTTTCAAATAATCTCTCATTTCATTTTTGATGAACACCCTTGAAGCAGTTTCAGTCTGGCACAAAGCACAGCTGGATTTTACATGTGTTACAGTAGAAATGCAATTTCCCTATGTATTATGGCCTCTTGCATCTGGTGGGCACTGACCTTTTTCCCAGATTTCTGTGTGGTACAGGCTAACAATTTCATCTAGTAGGACAACACCACCCATTGATTCACTGTATAGCTTGAACACCTCTGAATGACACACTTTGAAAAAGTAGAACTGCTTTACTTCTCAATTTACCATCTAATTCCCACTCTCAAATGAGTTATATCCAAGCACGCAAGAACAGATATCTCTTGATGCAAAGTCAGTTCAAGAAAGTGTAGGAGTTTATACTCCATCATTGAAAAAAAATTAATAATATAAAATCATTAACAAATCACAAACTGGCTATGAAATGCTCATACATGCTTCTTTCTTTGCACGATAACACTGAATATTTAAGCATTGTGCAACATACACAAATTCCTAATGTCCATTGGGACGGACATTCAACTTTTTAAAAAAATCCTACGATTTCATGATAGAATTTTTTTTTAAATACCTTCAAATACTCTGACTGGAAATACTTAAGATTATACTGAGATAGTTTTTTTAGGTTGCTATGAACAGAAATTAATATTTTTGATGGAAAACAGATGCTTACTTCTCATCGTCTCTTGTTTCATACACATGCTCGTCTTGTCTGATGCCTGAAACTCACTACTATCAAGTTAAGAGTATAAACTTCATTGTTTTTGTTTAACAAGAAGCCAATCTGTAAGATCCATCATGCAAATAAAAAATTCCTTAATTTGTTCATTGGTTTAATTTCAGAAAAATATCATGTCTATTCCAGTGGATGAGGGGTCTAAAAAAGTTAAATCATCTGGACTGATTGACCATGGGAGTATCAGGGTCATCACATCAGTGTCATTGAAAAAGCATTATGTTGGATTTCCAGGTATCACAACATTTTGAAATTCCACACATATGACAGTTTAGAAGAGTAGTTGTAGTGTCCTCCCGTTGTTCATTTGGTAGGTGAATGACAGGAATAAGGATACAAATAATAGGTGAAGACCTCTGACATTATTCATAATAGTCAGCTGTGTACAGCTCACAGTCTGTGCTTATGACATATTGGGTCAGACAGTGTGGCATATAAAACATAAAGACTCCTGGCTTGTCCCGATGTACTACATCCTTCATCTTCAGTGTTTCAATTATTTCACTGCGTCTCTGCAAAAAATCCAGATATCTCTTTGGGATGCTGAGCCACAAACCTTCTGGTAATATTCAAGTTCATAATGTTTTGTGCTGCGACATTCATCTAACAGTTGAATAATGAGTTGGAAAATTTGCAAAAGTACATGGTTGGCTGAAGATTAGCATCCGTGCTGTTGAATTCATCTGTCATTTTGAATTTCATCTTGTGAAATCGCTGAGGATGATGAATCCTCAGAGATTTCTTCAAAATGTGTTAGAATTTCCTCTCTGTCACACTTTGGTTTCACCTCCAGGTCCTTCATGTTTTTGGAAAGACTGGTAAAGACACTTTTTTGTAATGTCTGTGTTGACAAAAAGTTAACTGTGGCTGTAAAAATAACTCACTCAACCTGTGAACAAGCAAACACATCCAGGTCCATTTGGTCATGAGGAACATTAACACTTTCAAAAACAACAAAGCCTTCTTTGTTGCTGTAAAATATGTAGTTGTGGTTTTGACGGTAACGTCCTGGTCCTTAGAGGAATCTTCCATGTCCTTTTAGTCTTCAGGATTCAATGTCCAAATCAAAGTATTTTGATCTCTCATCCTCAGAGCTCTCTACTAAAACGTCTTTGTCTTTTATGCCATATCCTAACATCTTTTCAACTCCCTTCGTAACAAGAAATTCCAGGTCCCAAACAATATCAAAAATCATCTCGACTTGGTGAACAGTTTGAAGTCGTCTCTCTGGAATCGATCTACCTCCAACCAAGTTGAAAAGCAAACTGAGAATTCTTGTATTCTTGTATCTCTTTGAACATTTATGACATCACTGGTGAGAACATAGAGGTTCTCATCGACATGATGATGTAAAACAATCTGTCAGGTTCTTGTTTATTTTAGTTGCTATGGAAACACAAGGAGTTATGTATGGTTCCTGACAGATTCCTGTCAATTAAAAATGCATGAGTAGACATCTAAATTTGTAAATGTAAGTCAATAAATGAGCATAAATTTAAGTTTTGTATTTCTCCTGTTTTCCAACTCATACATGTAAAGATGTAAGATTTTAGGGTTGAATTATGAATTCTTGTTTGGAAAAAGCCATAGTAGACAATATTATATCAAAGTTTTATATAATTTGTTACATAATTATAAATAATATAGATAACAATGGTTACTCAATTTTAAAAACAAGATATAATTATACATTTCAGGAAAAACAGGATCAGATCAAACCTTATTTTCATCCTGGGAGAAGAGGTGGAGGAATATTATATCTCTGTGTTCATCTGGACAACAGACTTGACTGGAGACACAATAGTGAAGCCTCTATTTGAAGAGACAGAGCAGACTGGACTTCCTGAGGAAGTTAAGATCCTTCAAAGTTTGCAACAAGATGCTGCAGATCTTCTATCAGTCTGTTGTTGAGAGCATCATCTCTGCTGCTGTCATCTGTTGGAACAGCAGCATCAGAGAAAAATCTGTGCAAAGTTTCCATGTGATAAAGACCAGTTGATTTCAATGTATACATTTGAAACTGTTAAATAAGGTTGTGCTTTGTTTCTTCTTTTTACACTAGTTATTACTTGCATTTGTATGAATGCAAGAAATAACTGTGTTTCATGTCATTCAGTCCATTTGTCCCAATAACACTCTCAGGACTTTATTTCAGATTTCCTAGTTGGCCAAAATTAAACAGCTTGAGGCAGAGAATGTGCCACAGAATAAGCTGCACTTCATCCAATGTGGGCTTTGATCGACTTAATTGAGACTGTGGTAATACATTATTCAAAAGCTGTGGCACATATTTAATTTAGGTAAATTATCTGGAATAGTTTCATGCAGGTCTTAGTGTCCCTGTATCTGACAATAATGCAGATGACAGTGAGTGTTTTAAAGCAGTTTTTATCCCATTTTTAGTCATTTGATAGTGAAAGATAGGACACAGGAAAATAACTGATCCTCCCTCTAAAGTCTGTTATTTAATCAAGTGAATCCATGTATTTTCTGTAGGATCCCTTCTGTTGTGCATCAACTTTTTCTATTTGTTTGCTTGGATTTTGATTCTGTTTTATTATTAATCAAATCTAAACTGACTGAGATTTCGAAAAGATTTCTAGAGTTCTAAAAAACTGTTTGAAGTCTGGCAAACTTTAAACCCTGACGTTCCACCCACTCACCATGTTGGGGGTGACCTGGTCTGAAAATATGTACTTCGTAAAAGGCGGAGAAGCCCAGACTTTTGTGAATCTGTGTAGAAAAGATTAGTTATTTTTATCCAACTACAAACCCAACGGCAGGCTGCAAGCCAGCCTTGAGCTGTTCACAGGATTCTTCAAAACTTCTTCCTTGGAAGTGTATGAAATCTTATTATAAAATAATGAAGTTATGTTTGAAGTTAGCATTCTTAGTCACACAGGCAAAGAATTGTTTATTCATGCATTAGTTAGCTCTGGGACTCTAGAGCATTTCCTCTCTCATAGCTTATTTTTAGCACTTGAAAATGTGCTATGGAACTTTTTACAATACAAACAAAATTATGTTTTACAAACTTTTATTATTGTTATTATTATTATGTAAATGAGCACATCTATTGAACATGACAAATAGCTTTTCTCTGTCTCTGTTTAATTTGAGCTTTCTTGTCATTTCTGAATTTTACTTTTATCCCTGCATGCTTTACCCATAAAATATGGCTGTGCAAAGATATATCAAATAGATATATATTCATTCATTCATTCATTCATTTATGTGAGATGGTTGTGGCTCGAAGACTTGTGTGCTGGGTTTTGTGCATTTTGTCTTTTTCTTGTACAGATTATTGTGCTGATCCCAGTTTCCTGCTGCCGGTCTCTTTCTGCTCTCCTCCTCTGTTCGCAGTATTTTTTATATTTCATTTGACGGGAGAGCATGTGATTTACCAACAGGTGCTGTATTTTGTACTTTCTGTGTTCTAACTAATTTAACTAGTAAATGTATTGTTTTTGTTTGGGGCAAAGTTTACCCCTGATTTATTTAAGGTTACTTTCTAATCATTCTCTCCTTCTCTTGAGGTTACCTGGTCATGTGTTGCCATGGAGACACACCCATGAGCAGTGCTGACAAGGACCTGGTGTTTTCAATCAGCCTCACTGGGAAAATCTCCTCTGTTTGAGAGGGAGGGAGACACTTTGGATTTTGTTTTGGCCCAGATTGTGTTAGTTTTAGTTTGGAAGTTGTTAAAGTTAATTGTGATCATGTAAATGTTTTTCTAGAAAATATAGTTTGGGAACACGTGTATATTTTCTATCAGGGAACGTAAATGCTGTCTCCAACCCTTAAGTATGCCTGATGATTTAAAAGCTGGGTGGCTCACATCAGGGGGAGACTCTCTCTCCTGCTGATGGTTGAGAATCATGTCTTGCTGTGAAACTGTAACAAAGTGTTTTTGAAGAAGTGCAAAAGATTCAGAGTTCTACAATTTTTGGATTTTGTTTGGTTCTTGCATTTTTGGCCGGCATTGTTTTGTTGCCTTGGTCATTTTTTAGGCCTGAAAGGAATTTGAAATTTGTACATGTACAAAATCTCAAACCAAAATATATATATATATATATATATATATATATATATATATATATATATTTTCACAGCACTTGAGCCTTGCAATCGTGTTCCCTATCTAACACTCATTTCCTGCATCCTGCTGAGCTACAAGCTGGCCACTCAAGTGCATACACATTGAAACGCATGTACACACCGTTTTCACATGAAATGATAAAGTCACATGTAAAAAACAAAAAAGTAAACATGGACATTCACAGAAATAACTGATTCCAAGTAAAACTACAGTTAAAACCAGAAGTTTGCATACACCATATAAAGAGACACCTATGCATTTTTTTCATTCTGTTTAATGTAAAATGTTAATCTTTTCCTTTTTCTGATTTGATAACCAAATTTTATTCCAGTTAAGTGCCAGAATAGTGAGATTTTTTAAGATATATTTATATTTTATTTTTCTGAAACGTACCTAAAAACTTAAAATTATTTTTTAATCTGTTGTTTGGATGTGATGTAGTGTAGTAAATGTGTACCAAACATGGTTTAAACATAGTGATGGATGCTGTCAAATTCTCTTTCCTGAAAAATCAGCTCTTCGTGTCATTTTTTCCTTACACACACATCTGAATTCTCACTGTTGAGCTTGTTGGCAAATCTTCTTTCTATAAGTCTTCATTTGCCTTCAATTTAGGTACCACAGAAATGAACAAACAAGACTCTTCTTTCATATTTTTACCCAGATATGAATTTTGTGGTCGTGGATATTTACCTCCATCCTCGAGCATCTGCTGAACCACTTTTGAATTTTGTGAAGAACTATCACTGCTTCATGTTCTCATTGTGTTGAAGCAGGTCACAGTGAATCAAGGCTTTCAGAGAAATAAAAATCTTTCTATCTCACTCTCTCACAGCTGTATCTGCCACTTTCTTTTCTTAGTTAGTCCCCCCTTCCCCCTCCCCACCCCCCAGCGCCCTTTACCCCCTTGCTCACCCAGAGGCAATGAGTGACTTGAAGGGCAGAGGGTGAAAACACACATTAAGCACAGAGAGCAATGGAGTGGCAGCTAAAGTGGAGAAGGAAATGGAGAGATATACCATGTAAAAGAGATCGGAGGAAAAGATTGTCTTTGATATTGATCTGGTAATCCTTGCTGTGGTCTCTGGCAATTCTAATCTTCCTCCTACATAAGACGAGGAGACTCAAGGAAAGGGCGAGAGATAGAGAGGCACCGAACAGAGGGAGGGAGGGACGGAGAGCTAAAGAGAGGAGGGAGAGGAGCAGTGCCATCCAGTGGTGGACAGAAATGAAAACCTTTACATACAATAACCAGCCAGGACAGATGGTTTTATTCACATTTTAAATGTAGAGTAAAAGAAAATAGGATTTTAAAAGACCATAGTCTTCAAAAAGAGAAGAAATGTACTTTAGTGTCTTGCAGTGGTTTTCTGGTCTTTTTTTCCCATCAAACAAGCAGTAAAACATAAGATTATTTTCACTTCCCCTGACTCTACAGTAAATAGTCAAAGAGGAACCAATAATCCCACACACACTCAGAAGCCCCAGTTAGAGCTGCTGCACTTTCCACAACATTTTACACAACATACAATAGTTAGCGAGTCAAAAATGTTAAAGTTAGACTGCCCTGATGACAAGGTCTTATGTAGTTAATATTTTTTAACTAATAATTACTTGAAAAAGAAGAAAAAAATACTTCAGTTAGTCAGAATTATCTATATGTTTCATGTACTTATATTTATGTCGACCTCTGGCCTCCATGTTGTGAGTCTGATGTCTGTCACTCAGTTCAGGCCTGGCCCCGTTTGCTTCCTGCCTGGAATTTTATTTTACATTTTGCTTTAATTTATATTATTCAAGAGCTGATATGGATTCTGATGGCTATGGGAAGGAAGCATCTTCTGTAGTGATCTGCATTACGGCAAATTTAAAGAAGCTTCTGTGTAATGAAGAGATCTTCACTCCTGGAACTATTTTTACTTAAGTCACTGTGTAGCATTTTATTAACAAGCATGTTATTTTGCACTGCACTTAAAGCATAGATTTGCACAGCAACAATTTGCACACAAGAAGTTTTAACTGTACTTATTGATTATGTTTGTAGTTAGCATGTAGCCTTTTGTTCTGGACTCTGCACAGCTGCTCCTCACTGAGAAGTGAGGTGGTTCCCTGTGAAGGGAGGATAAATGTTACTCAGAGCAAGAAGCTACTGGAAATTGGTAAATTGAGATCCCCTGTGATTTGGAGGTGGTTTGGTCCTGTACAGCAGGGACTGTTTAAGGCTGCAGTTGCCCATATGGTGAGGTTCTTGATGCTCTGTGTGAAGAATAAACCTTTGCTGTTTCCACCTTAATCTGCCTCAACTTTCATCTCCGCTGTAAATCCAGCCGCAAAAGGCCGCCTTGTTACAAGGCTGAAGACACTGTTGTTCTATGACAGTGTCATGAAGAGGATGTTGAGGGATATCAATAATTTTATTGATTTTATGTAAAATTCTTCTTTGCACCTGTTACGGAGTGAAAGCTTCTTCAAACAAGACGGAGGCTCGTATGTCTTTTACTGAACCTTTCTGTTCAGTTTTTATTGAAGAGAAAAACAGCAACAGCTGTTCGTAACCTAGCAACCAAAAGTCAACAAAAGCAAGATAGTGACAAAACAGAACCAGATGCTTAAGCATTCTTCCTCTATTCAAATAAATCATGTCTCCGCACTTAAATATATTTCACTTTACCTTTGTAATTATATACAATCATGTTCAATTCAATCAATAATCATCATCATGTAAATTGTGCTTAACATATAATTGTAAATCAGTCACTTATCATGCAAAATATAATGAACCACATATAAGTGTAAAAAGGTCACAACAGCACCATCATCTCCAGTTGTTCCCAGAACAGAACCAGCCTTCTTCATGTAGCCCTCTTTAATAAATCTTTCTAGTTTTACATTTTACATCAATATAAAGATTCAAACATTAATTCTTATACATATTTTTGAATCTGATGTCCTAAATTAAAGGTTGCTGGAGGGTTAAACACAGCAGACCTGACACGCATTAATTCAAACTCTCAGAAGAGTCTCTGATTGTTTTGTTCTGCTGCTGATAAATCTCTCCCTAACTGACGTCCATGAAGTTGCTCTGTCTGTGTGCTTCGCTGCACTGGACAGAATCCAGTGTATTAAATGTGATCATGTCAGGTTCAAACACTAGACATTTCTTACACACTGCAAAAAACAGAGACAAAGAGTCAGTAAATAGTTTTCACTCGCGAGGAGAGTGCTCAGAGAATGCTTCAGTTACAATCTCCGACCAACACTCTGAAGTTTCTCTGCTCACCTCGCTCTTTTATTGAATCAGAAAACGCCCTAGTTACAAGCAGCTTCAACAGCTAAACAGACTCTGTTGAAGCTTGACACAGCAAACTCTTATCCATATAAGATAACTTGAAACAGCACATTCTCCTCGAGGTCGTTGGGGTGTGTTCTTGTTCTCTGCCGCTTATCTTCTGCAACAAGAAGTGAACGAACAACAGACAGAACAAACTTCTAAAAGAACCTCTAAAAGTGGCATAACATTATAAGCTTCATATAAGTAAGATTAATCAAATAATAATTCTAACATTTCCCTCCTGTTTATGCCATTTTTAGCCAGAGCTAGTCCTTACTCAATAACTTCTTTCGATTTTCTATTGGTAATTCATTAAGTGGTTCAAAACAGGTACACTCAGAGGGAAAAGGACACATTTCGCACTTTACATCAATAACATTGTATTTACAAGTTCAACATAGGAACATTTGAGTCAGGATACAAGTCTGGAAGGTTGAGAGACATTTCATCTTCTTCATCACTGGACTCAGCATCTGTTACATCTTTATTGTCGTCAGGAGGAAGGAGAGAATACATTTGTTCCTGCATCGGAGTGATGGCAGTGGTGATGAGCTTTTGTATTAAAGCTCTAATACAGGGAATACAACAACATCCACACAAGGTCAGTATTGCTGCAAACACAGCTATGGGAATTAAGACAGAGACTATTAGTTGTTGATATCGGCCAAATACATTACCCAAACCGTCCCACATTTCTGTATCAGCTCCAGAGTGGTCTTTCATCTTGCTGTTCAGGGCCCTCAACCCATCCAAGGCCTTGGTGAGGCTGCCATCCGCAGCGGTATTGTTGGGAATGAAGGTGCAGCACTGCTCCCCAAAAAGGGCGCAGACCCCACCCCTTTCTGCCAACAACATATCCACAGCAATGCGATTTTGGAAAGCCATCAGGGAGGTAGCTGACAGTTGCTCGTGGACGGCTGAGAAACCTTGCTCTGTTTTGTTACCTAACCTCTGGACATTGTAGTGGATGTAGTTTATTCTATCAACATTTTTATTTATAGTACACCACCAGCAGATAGATGATTCAAAACCTGCATATATCTGATTTACCAACTTATATTCATCAGGTACACCACGTGGGACCCCAATACTATCTATGTATGTGGGATCATCGTCATCTTTCAGTGAGCGTTTCTGACGTTGGTGCCACACTGATGGAAGCACATTACCTAGTGAGTCAAGTAATTGTGGTACTGTCATAGGATATATTGAAACAGGTAACAGCAGAGTTACTACAGTGCACAAACCAGTAGTATTTGACGGCAGTTTGTCAAACAACCTGTTATCTCCACACCACCACCAGATGTCACTGCGGGATAATGGGTGGAAGTGCCGAGTTACATTTACTATAGTTGAACAATTTCCTGCTGTGAGAGTTCCTAATTTAGGTCCGTTACCAGAACGTTGGATGCAAGTGAAGTTATTTCGGGCCACATTTCTAGAGAAGACAGGTCTGTTTTTTCCAAGAGGGGAAAGTGGATATACTTCATCCCATACACTGCAATTTCCTGTAGGATTTGTTGCATTCATAAGTGGAATCAAACATTCATTTGGGAGCGTAGCTGGAACCACTCTCAAAAGTGGTCGTGGACCCATACATACCACACAATCCCCTTGTGGAACTTTTGCAGCCTGTTCTATCATTAGAAGCCAGTTGTTGCTTCGGCTGGTAACTCCTGTGGTTATTCTAATTAGCTCATCTACATCATCACCCTCTGCATTAAATACAGTTATTTCAGAACTTGCGAGTTTGGTTGAGTGTGGGCCCGCAACCATTATGCCTGGGGCGGTGTTACTTGACTCTGTAAAGTTCTGGCACAGGGAAAACATTTTATAGGGGTCGTTTCCGCTTTTCTCAATCCATAAGGAAAAGTAGAAACAAGGAACATCATTTTCGAAAGGAATTGGATTGTTTGTGGTGTTTATGATTATTTTCAGCTCTTTATTGATTTTCCCCAGATGCATAACTTTAGCCCAGTAGTGTGCTCGGTGTCTGTTCGTTGGATTTGGCCTCCAGCTGTCCCCCGTATAGGCAAAAACGTTGTTCCAGCTTACACTATAGTCTCGTGATGCCATATACCAATCATAACCTGCCCAGGCAGAGCCTGGGTAACCCCCTATCTCGATCTTATTTAGGTCTAGGGAAACCACAGTTGCCAATCTAGATGCATTAACACACAGGTATATTTCATCTACAACCACTTCACCTGTCCCGCTGCATGGTTTGTCTATGTTCCTAACCTTAGAACCTTCTATAGATTTTACATATTCATCAAACTCTATATCAGCCGCGATGGAGTCGTCCCTCTTTTTCCTCGGCGTAACGTGTTCCTCTTTTATTTTTATTTCATACCAGAACAACAGGAGAGCTGCAATAATAATGACCGTAGCTCCTACACCAAAGATTACCTTATTTCTTTTAGTCATCATGTTTTATGTTTTGATTCCCTTCCTAAGAACCCCTCGGCAGAGTTGTGGACTATCTTCACCGGTTTGAGACAACTGTATACTAGAAATACAGTTCCCTTTGTACCACGGGCTTCCTCTGGGGGTCTAACTGAAGGTAGGCAAAACTTTGTTTATAAAAGGTAAAAAGGCTGATGATCAAAAAACTTAGCAATACTGTAGCAGTGAAGGTTATTACCAAGAGAGTTATTTTAGTCATCTTTTTGTATTACCAGTTTACAATGTGCTAAGTGGATCCATGTGTTTCTTTCTGCTATCTTAGCTGCAGTTCCTGTGGTCAACAGAACCTGATAGGGACCTTCCCACTTTGGAGAGTGCCAATGCTTCTTCTTTATGCTTTTAGTGAGAATCCAGTCTCCAGGTTTTACTAACGGAACGTCCTGTGAAGACACAGAAGGATCAGATTCGTCAGTCTTAGTTTCTTTCTTGTGTCTTTCCAACATTTTTCTCATATAGTCTGCTAGGTTAGGTTCATCTTCTGTTTCCCATTCATTTTTAAATAATGGAAGTCTGTATGGTCTCCCAAATAATGTTTCATAAGGTGTTAGTCCTGATGTACTAGTGATGTTTATATACATTTTAACTAGGTCCAAACACCGTGTCCAGGGTCTTCCTGTTTCTTCCATACACTTCTTTAATCTATTTTTTATAGTACCATTCATTCTTTCTACCAGTCCTGCACTTTGTGGGTGGTAGCTGCAGTGGTTTTTTAAGTTTATGTGGAAGGCAGTTCCTATGTTTTTTACCACTTGGTTCACAAAGTGTGTACCATTATCACTATAGATTTTTTCTGGTATTCCATACCTGGGTATTATGTCTTTACATAGGGCTTTTGCCACTGTTAAGGCGTCTGGTGTTTTAGTTGGGAACAGTTCTATCCATTTTGAAAATGAATCTATGATCACTAGACAGTACTTTTTCCCTTCACTTTGATTTAGTTCTATAAAGTCCATGTGTATACTCTGGAAAGGATAGTTAGGTGTTGGAAAACTCCCTCGCTTTGGACGTAGATTACCTTGAGCGTTGTGTTTAGCGCATATGAGGCAAGCTCTACAAAAATTTTTTGAATATAGATTAAAACCATAGGTTGTATAATGCTGATTTACTAGTCCTACCATCCCTCCTGTTGAGACATGTGTCTTCCCATGGCTCAATATTGCTGCCCATTTATATAGATTTTTTGGTAGGATTGGTTTTCCTTCTGGTCAGATGTATAAGTCATTTTTTACAGTTGCTCCACTTTTTATCCAGGTTTTTTGTTCTAGTGTGCTTGCTTGTTTTTGCATGTCTTTCAATATTTCATTATCGATCTGCTCTTCTGTGGACCACAGTACTTCTTTTTCTCCCATTGCTGCTTGCTTAGCTGTTTTATCTGCAAATGCATTACCCAGTGAAACAGAATCAGTATTAGAGGTGTGTGCTGCACATTTGCATATTGCTAATGTTTTTGGGAGTTTTACTGCTTTTAAAAGTTCTTTTAGCAGGTCTGCATGTGTAGCAGGTTTTCCTGTAGAGGTAATCATTCCCCTATTTTGCCAATATTGTGCGAAGGTATGAGTTGTAGCAAACGCATACTGGCTGTCTGTATAAATTGTCACATCTTTTCCTTTCATTAGTTTGCAGGCTTCTGTTAATGCTATTAATTCAGCAGCCTGAGCCGAGAAATGTTGTGGTAACGCCGCAGCTTTTAGCACTTTGCTCGATGTTACCACAGCATATCCCGTTCTAGTTTTCCCAAATTGGTCTTTCTTAGAAGAACCATCCACATATACTGTGATTCCTTTTGTTAATGGGGTGTCTGTCAGATCCTCCCTACATTTTGCTGTAGTTGTTGCCAAGGCTTCACAATCATGTGGTTCTCCATCATCTAAGGTTGGCATAAGTGTTGCAGGGTTGAGAATTGTACACCGCTCTATTGTTAAATGTGGTTGAGACAACAGGATGGACATGCAAGACAAATGCCTTGCTGGTGACAGAAATGTCATGTTTGTTTGTAATAATAATGCAGATACTGCATGTGGCACTTTAAGTATTAGCTCATGAAAAAGGACCACTTCTGCACTTGCGGTCACTGCCATTGAGGCTGCAACTACAGCTCTAATGCATGGAGGCTGAGCACAGGTTACTGCGTCCATTTTAGCAGAATAAAAAGCTATGGGTTTCATCTTATCTCCGTGTTTTTGGGACAAAACCGAGGTCATAAATTTATCTCTGCTATCAACCATTTGGACAAACGGCTTCTTGTAATCTGGAAGAGCTAGTGTTCCACTTCCCACTAATTCTTGTTTTATTTTACAGAATGCTTCTTCACTTTCTGTGGTCCAACTCAGTTTATCTGTCATTTTCATTTCTGTAGTATAGATTAGTGCACTCAGAGGCGCAACTATCTCAGCATAATTTGGCACCCAACTTCTACAATAGTTTGTCAGCCCTAAGAATGACATCATTTGTTTTTTTGTCTGTGGCTTTGGAGCCTGTAGTATTGCTGCTTTTCTATCCTGTATTACTGTACGGCCCCCAGATGCTAGTTGGTGGCCTAGATACTTTACTGCTGGTTGTACTAATTGGAGTTTATTTTTGTTGACCTTATGTCCTTGTAGTAATAGATGTTTCAATAGTGCCAGAGAGTCTATCAAACAATCTTCTTTGGTTTTAGATGCTAGTAGAATGTCATCTACATACAATAGGATTTGGCTCCCCTTTGGAGGTTCAAAGGTGGAGAGGCTGGCTGACATTGCTTGTGAATAAATGGTTGGACTTTCACAATACCCTTGGGGTAGTCTTGTGTATGTGTATCTTTTTCCTTCAAAAGTGAACGCAAACCAAAACTGACTGTCTTTATGTACAGGTATAGAAAAGAACGCATTACTAATATCTACCACTGTGAAATATTTTGCTTCTGGGTTCAATGAGTTTAGCAAGGTGTGGGGATCTGGTACACATGGGGCCCTTTGTATTACAGCTTCATTTACAGCCTGTAGATCTTGTACCATCCTCCATCCCACTGAGGGAAGTGCCTTTTTCACAGGAAATATTGGAGTATTACATGGGGAATCTGGGGATTCAATTAAGACTCCAGCTTTCAGTAGGTCTTGTATTACTGGTCTAATACCCTCTTGTGCATCTGGTTTTAATGGGTATTGTCTCATTCTTGGCCTATATTCTGTTTTTGGTCTTATTATGACAGGGTTAGCACTTTTTATTAGTCCCACATCAGATGATCCTTTGGACCATAGTTGTTCAGGTATATTTTGCAGAAGAGTTTCTTCTTCTTCTGTTAACATCAAATGTCAGTCTTGTTCTGGATCTATGTGTGTTCCAGCTTGAACTGTCGTAGTCCAGAACAAGGCTTTCTTTGTTAAATCTGTGGACTGACTATACCAGGTGTTTACTCCCGTTTCCCTCCAGTCTCTTGCTTTTTCCCCCTTTTCAACCATTTTTCCTATTCCTGTCCAACTGTCATGTTTGCCTTTGCACACTGAAATGTGAGGACCCCAGACCATCTTAAATTTTTTCTGTAGACCCTCAGGTAGGGTCACTGCTGCTCCAGCGTTTGCTGAGCTGTCTGAATACATGTAGGTGATAGTGACTTTTGCAGGTGTTAGTTTCTTCAAACTAGCTTCATAAATAGGGTCAGGATCAGGAGAGTTTTTGTACCACATGGTTATATGTAGATCATCAGCTGTCATACAATCTTCTTTTCTCCTCACAGACTGTTGTCCCTCCTCTAACAGGTGGCTCCCTACTGAGGTTGGGGGTTTGTTAGGGACCTCCAAGGTGTAATAGAAATGAAGCTGTCCTTTCCCCTGTAACACCATCAGGTCTCCCTATTTTCATGTCTCCTCATGACTTTTATTCCCTCCATGGTGGGAATTAGGGCTAAACCTAGGGCAACTAGACCATCCCTTCCCAGTAGGTTTACTGGACAATCTGGCAACACCAGCACTTTCATCTGACAACTCTCACCATTTGGGTCTACTAACCACAGTGGCTGTGACTCAGGTATGTGCTTTAACGCACCCTGTGCTGATCTAACCAACACCTTATTTGGTCCTACATGCATTCCTGGAACTGCTTCCTTTACAGTAGTTCTACATGCTCCAGAGTCACACAAAAACTTCACCTTTTTTCCTTTTATTATCAAAGTCACCTCTGGTCTGTATCTCTCTTCGAAAAACAAGTCCTCTAAATTCAAAATTTCCTCTTCCCCTGTTTCAAAATCTTTTTCTTCTTCAACATCATCTAGTCATGCTGATTGTTGGTGTTGAGGTCTCCTACAGTCCCTTGCTAGATGGCCCTCTTTTCCACAATTCCAACAAGCTCGAGTTTCTGGGTGCGGATCAAATCCTCGTCCCCTACCCCGTCCTCTACCACGTCCTCTGCTTCTACCTCTGTCTCTTCCTCCCTGGTAGAAAACCTCTGTCTCCTCCCCTTGGAAAAAGGTAGAAACCGGTGTGGATTTCTGTTTTCCTTTGGTCACTTTTTCTGCATGTAAGGCATGGTTAATGTAGTCTCCGAGTGTACTACTACCCATCCCTATGAAGTGTTTCAAAATCCATCCATTTATTTCTGGTCTAGATCCTGCATGTAATGCATTTTTTAACTGCTGTCTATAAACACCCTGCTCATCATTGTCCTCCTGTAGTCCACTATGGGTTTTAAACACCTTTTCCATTCTCACTCTAAAATCATCAAATGATTCCTCAGGCTTCTGTTTGCATCTACCGATTTCTGTATAGTTAGCCTGTCTACGGTACCTAGCTCTGATCCTGGTGAGCAAATTTCCCACTTTAGTATTCAGGCTTTCACTCCCCGGTTCCTCTGTTACTGGAGGGTCGTGTTGTCTATTTAAAGGATCATAATTTCCCTTTACATGATGCCAGTCGGGCCCTATAACCTGCATCCAGACCTGTTGTGTTTCGGCACCGTTTAGATAGTAGGTTTTTCTAAGATTCTCCATGTCCTCCAGACATTGTTCTAAGTCTTCTCTAGGATGTGGAATGCCATCTACTGCTCTCCTTATATCATCCTTTGTCCATGTTCTATAGACTCTTATAGTTGGTGCAACATTTCCTTCACCTGCTCTCGGGTTTGGCATTTCAATCATAGGAAACAAATCCCCATCTGTTGCCTGAAAATTGGGCATCTGGGGCTGGCTAGGTGATAATAATCCTCCTAGTTTATGGGACCAATCCCCCACTGTTCCCCGTGACCTGGTTGCTATAGGTGTCATATTTGGATCATATGGAGGTGGGGTTCTATCAGATAGATTACTGCCTTGTGGTGTCGGTAGGGGTGGAGCAGTTGCTCCTTGTAGTTCCGGGCGCTGCTGCTCTACCGCAGCTTCCTGCAGCACTTGCCTCGCTTCTCTCAGTAATGCTGCATACACTGTACTGTCATTGTCATCCTCTTTTCTATGAAACATGACTGTACTCTTACTATTTCCCCCCCCTCCTTTCTTACACTCTGTCTCCTCTGCCTTATTTTTCTGCTCCTCTGTTTCCCGTCCTCTCTTATCTTTGGCCTTCCTTTCTCCCTCTTCTCTTCTCTCAGCTATTTGGAGCCAGACTTTTGTTTGTTCATAACCCTCTTTTGCCATTTGTTTTTCTTTTCCATTACATTTTGTTCTAATTTTTTGCTGTAGTTCTTTTATGCTAGTAGTACTTAAACTGCCATTAAAATCGTACTGTTTTACCCAGTAACAAAGCGGGTTTACTGCATCCTCATTTATTTTTTCAACTCTTTTCCAGTCTTTACTGGACAGGTCTTCTAAGACCTTTTGTTTATATTTGCTTCCCCCGGTACCCATTTTGAACTAAATTTAGTCCAGTGTGGTCTCAACACCTGCTGTGTTCTAAACACTGGAAAATTTCAACAGGATGGTGATAAATAGATTGTGGTAAAACTCACTTCAACTCAGAGAGCGGAGTTTTCTTGTCTACAAACATCCACAAAATCTCACCATTTGTTCCCCGTTGTTTTGGTATAAAACTGTTTATCTAGTGATATTCAGTTTTCATTCACTCACACACACTTTCACACTTTTAAGTAGGACACTCCTGCCCTTTGCGGATTTTAACTACCTAGTAGAGGACTCCCGTTGTCCTTTTTGCAGGGGACGCCGCCGTCCCACACAGAATTTAACTTATAGTTAGAGGAGTCTGGCCTCCCGCGGACTTTAACTGCTTTTATTTTACCTGATAGTGCCTAGGATTCTCAGGGTTTTAATTTCTTACCAGAGGACGCCGCCGTCCTACACAGATTTTAACTTATAGTTAGAGGAGTCTGGCCTCCCGCGGACTTTAACTGGTTTTATTACAATTTTTACCGTTCCCCATACATACTGGTTTTAAACTGAAACTACTCACTGTGTCTCCAGTCTCTGAGGAAAACCGTCAACCGTCGGACTCCAGCTCGTGAGGAAAAAGACCAGTCCCGGAAAGGGTCTCAAATGCTGTGCACAGGCTTCCTGGTTTTTTTACTCACCCTCTGGAATCGTCTGGTATATCGGTATCCGGCTCGAAGGACCAATTAAATGTCAGGTTCAAACACTAGACATTTCTTACACACTGCAAAAAACAGAGACAAAGAGTCAGTAAATAGTTTTCACTCGCGAGGAGAGTGCTCAGAGAATGCTTCAGTTACAATCTCCGACCAACACTCTGAAGTTTCTCTGCTCACCTCGCTCTTTTATTGAATCAGAAAACGCCCTAGTTACAAGCAGCTTCAACAGCTAAACAGACTCTGTTGAAGCTTGACACAGCAAACTCTTATCCATATAAGATAACTTGAAACAGCACATTCTCCTCGAGGTCGTTGGGGTGTGTTCTTGTTCTCTGCCGCTTATCTTCTGCAACAAGAAGTGAACGAACAACAGACAGAACAAACTTCTAAAAGAACCTCTAAAAGTGGCATAACATTATAAGCTTCATATAAGTAAGATTAATCAAATAATAATTCTAACAGATCAGTACCACTTTGCTTTTTCCCTTAGTGGCACCAGAACCTGCTGCACAGATCTCTGAAATATGTAAGTTTCTGTTTCATTATTAGAGCAGCGTGGTGGTTAGTTCTGTCATGCAGACACCTTTGCTCCCACCACCTCTGCGCCACAATCCATGCAGTTCAAAGTGTGCAGACTTTAGTCACCAGGTTGTAAAACACATTTAACATTACAATGGTAATTTGTCACATGTATTTTTTATTTTTGTTATTGTAAATGCGACATATCTGTCACACTGTGCAGAGATGACAGCTTTCGATCTTTTTTATGACAATATATTTACAAAGTAAGAGGAGAAGAAGGTCTGTCAACAAGTCAGATGATTTTAAGTTGTTTGTTGGACAATATTACAAAACATCTCTTATTTCTTACAGAGGGATTTCCAGGAACACTGACTATGTGTCACCTGTTATTTTCATCTTTGCTCCCATTCTGCTGTTTCTGTTACCTCAGTAGTTATCTATCCACATGTTTAAACCCAGTAAATTCAAGACAAAGTCTTCCTGATCAACACATATGCACCAGTTCACTGACAGACGCTGAGCTGAGAGGCTTGGTGAAATGGAAACACAAGCAGAGATGCTAGGTTAGACAAGGAATCACTTGACCTTTTTGCAGTTTATGATTCAGAAGACCTGGGATTTGATTTCCCCTGTGTGCTCAAGATGAGACATCAATAATGTCAAGCCACCACTGACTCTGCTCTTTTGACAAGGAGGTCAGAAAAGATAGGGGAATTAATTGTTAAGTAACATAACTCCTCACATGTCTAATCATGTCGGTCTGCGCAGGACATGACATTAATGCTCACAGCATCACACTGCTTCTGGTTTGAATCCCTGCAGAGCCATCCACAGCCTAATGACTGCATGCACCCAGACACTGAAGTCTGCATGTCGGAAAACAAAAAGGGACTTCAGAGCAATGTACGTTATAAAAATCAAACAGATCTCAACATTAGTTAACAAGTTTCCATATTACTTAAAGTCCTGGACTTATTTTAATCAGTAGGTTTCTTAATAGGAATGTAGAACACCAGCTTCTCTTGGCTAAAACTGTGAAATAAATTAGGAGCAGATGTTAAGTGTTCAAGTTTGACACAGTTTAACAAGCAATACAAAAAGAAGAGATTGAACTGGTTATAGGATCAATGTGCACAGATGTAGCCCAGGGAAAATCAGATCCTGGTTCTACGCTTTGCTTTGCATAGAGAGTCTGAACCCTGGGCTGTTGAGAAATGATTGCCTGCTGGAGTTGTGGTCTCTGTTCAAGTTTTAAACAACTGGATCTGATTTTATCCAAATGCTAATGTTGGCTGTGACATATGTCTGCTCAATGAAGCTTACCAGAAATGTCCTGCACTGTAAACCACCCAGGGTGACTAGAGCCCTGGCCAGCAATAAAATGTCTTATTCATTCCTCTTGCTCCGACTTTAATTGCTCAATATTTGGAATAGTGGCCACCATGTGGCCTAAAAAGGCTCAACAACCAGGTAATGAAGGCTGGTTCTGTTCTGGTTCTGTTCTGGTTCTCTTCTGGTTCTGTTCTGGTTCTGTTCTGGTTCTGTTCTGGTTCTGTTCTGGTTCTCTTCTGGTTCTCTTCTGGTTCTGTTCTGGTTCTTTTGTGGGGATGACTGTGGAACCTCTGGGGATGATAATGCAAAGAAGGATTATTCATGAAATCAAGAAAATTATGGACAATCCTGACCATCCTCATGAGACTGTCTTGGGAAGGCAGGGCATCTTCAGCCAGAGGCGTCTTCAGATTCACTGTAATATAGACTGCAACAAGAGATATTTCCTGCAAACAGCCATCACTACCTACAACAACTCTTTGAAGAATTTGAACAAATGCGAGTTACATCATTTAATTTCCCTCAAACTTTGAACTTTTGTCTAGCCTGTTGTGTAATTGTGTTGTGTCTACATGGTGTAAAGAAGCTCGCATAGGAAAACAGATCTTGTAGATCAAGTAGATCATTTATTGCAATAATCTATCTCTATCACCATCCCAGAGTCAATAACATCCGGCAGACTGAAATGAAAACACTACTGCTGTGTGTTTCCTGCAGCTCTGGGCCTCATTGGCCTGACAGACTTGACTGATCTGGCTGGAAATGCAACTTCTCACTCTTTTCATTACTTATGTCTTTTTAGCTCTATAAGCTTTAAATCCAAAGGCCAGCAATCCCTTCTTTATCAAAGCCACTAAAAACATAACTGAAATGATTTATTCTCTCTACCTCCTTTTTACTTTTTCTTTCAGACAAAAATTTATCTACTCACAACTCCATGAAGTTCACTACCTTCAACAAGACCAGGATAAGTGGGGGAAAACTGTGCTCAGCATTTTCTGGGTGGATCCTGGTACAATAACTGCCTCAGGGCTAATTCCACTGGCATGTATGCAGCACAAGGTGCCATCAGATTTAACAATGTTCATGTGACTTGGCACCTCTGGGAGGGGCTCAGATTACTGTCTCAAGACTGTTGCAATAAAGATCAGATCAATAGCAAAGTGTTCACACATATTAATCTTATTCCCTTCATTATACTTTTATAAACTCTGTTTTATGTATTTTGACTAAACATGTGGCTTTATTGGGTTCACCTGAAGGACAACAGTTAACAGTAATATCATAACATCTAAGTGGTGCAGTTGGTAGCACTGCTGCACTGCAGATCCTGGGTTCAGATCTTCCTGCAGGGAGTTTGTACGTTCCACGGTGCATGCAGGGGTTTTCATGCTGAGGCTGAGGCCCAGCAATCATCATATTACTTTTCGATATTGCTTTTGATACAATATCATTTCCTATGTCTTCACAA